>NC_084473.1:91820455-93231955 GCF_027409185.1 Cynocephalus volans | reverse complement strand
AACAGATGCGTTCCTCATCCTTCCGTAGGTATTTACTACTCAGTATGCCAGGCACTCTGCATGGCGTGCAATGAGACATGGGTTATAGACTCAAGGGCTGAACGTGGGGACCCAGCTAAGTACAGAAACAGTGTCCTAACCACAGAGGGGACCCCCGTTGAGCTCGCATGTGCTAACACACTCATTTGTTCACACACACATCAGGCCACAGCTCAGCTAGGGTCAGGGAGGGTAGCAAGAGCATGAGGGGCAAATGGAGGGAACGTGATGGGGACACACGCAGGGTGCCGTGGGGGCCCCCAGGAGGCGGCTTTGAGAAAGCAGCGTCTTACTAGGATTAAAACCACTTAGGGCTAAACTGATTAAATTGATCCCTCCTTTCTCTCCCCTAAGAGAATTTGGTCTGTGTCTGCTCAGCTTCTCCTCCTCTCCTTTAAAGAAGAGCCTTTTCCATCCTTTTTTGACGTGGAATGGGAGGAAAGGTGAGGACCTAGGACGGAGAGAGGTGGAAGGAAATGGAGGAGGATTCTGGGCTGATGCTGGGCTCCCCTTTGTGGGCAACCATCTGAGCGATAGGAGGAACATCAAAAACCCCAGAGAAAAGCTAAATAGATCTGCATGGTGGAGAAACACGGGGGAAACGCCACGCTGGCTGTCGAGACTGTTGATGGAAGCATGGCCTTACAGTGGGGACTCCAGAGCAGTTTCAGGGCGGGAGAGATGAGAGAGGGGGAAAGGGCATGTGCAGAAATGCTGTGTCGGTCAGTGGTTCTCAAGGTGTGTTGGGGTCGTGAGTGTCCCCGAGACCCTTCAGGGCACCTGCAAGGTTAAGTGTATCCTCGCAATAACATGGAGCCGTGAGCTGCCTTTTCTCTCTCATTTCCTTACGAGTGCACGGGGAAGTGTACCAGAAGCCACCAGCTGAACACAGAAGCAGCTATGAGAGCCCAGCTGAAGCCAGACATTAAAGAGATCTGCAAAAATGTAGAACAGTTCTACTCTTCCCATTAAAGTTTTCTTAATACAGCTTTTTTTTTTCATAAAAATGTGTCTTAACTAACAAATTTATGATTGCTTTAAACGTGAATTAATAAAGAATTTTTTAAATTCTTGCTTTTAATTTCTGACAGGGTAAATATCAACAGACAGAGTGTACATACTCAAAAGCTCTTGAGTTCCTCAATAATTTTGAAGAGCAAGACCAAAAAGCTTGAGAAATGCTGGTGTAGGTTATAACAATGGATCCCTTTTCATGCTTTTTGAGGAATCCACATAAAAACTGGGCCCAGTGGACTCAATTCTTTGAGATCAGCCATAGGAACTCAAAAGGGAGAAAAAAGACACAAATGTTATCTATCATCATCATTATTATTATTAACAGTGATCCCAAAAAGGCTTAGTATGCATATTCAGTATCATCTGGAAAACCAAGTATTACTCAACATTTTCAGTAACTGTCTGCAGTTTTGTATTTGATTGGAACGTGCTGGTAGAGTTGTCACTGGGAGTTACAGCACTTAACTTTTAACAAAGGTTTCTTTCTTTCTTTCTTTCTTTTTTTGGCAGCTGGCACTACAGGAATGGAACCCTGGACCTTAGTGTTATCGGCACCACGCTCTAATCAACTGAGCTCACCAGCCAGCCCTAACAAAGGGTTTCTTAAACTAGGAATCCAAGAATGTATTCTCAGCGGTCATTGTGTTCACAGATTTGAGAAACACAGCTAGATACTGAATAAGTAATGCCTTCACACGACATATGACTGACAAACCATGCTGTCCCTGGAAGATGAATTGTGACATAGATACCAGCAAACAGGGCCGCCATATCTCTAATGTGTTGTCGTCATGTGCTATGGGAGGGACGGCCAGCCTGCCCTGGGTCCCCCGGTGCTCAAACTTGCTCTGTGGCCCCTGAAGCAAATGTACAGTAAATGACTCTCACATGACCAGAGCAACGGATATTTTAATTAAAAGGAAGCATGGCAAGGAAAAATGTGCTCAGAATGGGAAACCTGGAGTGTGAGATATCTCCATCTTCCCAGCTGTACAATTCTGAAATAGCACATCCTTCAAAAGATTTGAAATCACATCACAGCACAGAGGCACATAAGGGTGCTGTGAATTGAATGTTTTTGTCCCCCTAAATTCACATGTGGAGGCCCTAACCCCCAATGGGATGGTATTTGGAGGTGGGGCCTTTGAGAGGTAATTTGATTTAAGTAAGATCATGGGGGGGGGGGGCATGGTTGAGTTAGTGTCCTTATAATAAGAGGAAGAGACCAGAGCTCACTCCCTCTGGCTTAGTATGAGAGGTGGCATGCCAGAAGGAGAGCCCTCACCGGGAACCGAATTGTTCTGCACTTGATCTTGGACTTCCAGCCTCCAGAACTGGGAGAAACAATTTTCTATTGTTTAAGCCACCAGTCTATGGTACTTTGTGGTATTTTTAGGGCATTTTGCATCCTAAGCAGAATAAGACAGACGGCAAGCTAAGCAGCCCCATTTGGATAAGGTAGTATTAAATCAGTTTGGTCTTTGTTGTGGGTACTTTTGCTAGTGATGACTAATGGGTTCTAGCTGGTTGCCTCACTAAGAATTTTACCAGAAAACTTATAGTAGACTTGGCATAACTCTGCCCACCACATTTGCAGCCTTAATTGAATGAAGGGCCACCCAATAAGGGGAAGGGCTGGGAGTCAAGGGGACTAAGGGTCAGATTTCTGCTCTGTTGCTAAGTAACTGCCTGATCTAGAAGATTCTTTCTCCCTCTGGGTTATTGGGTATTCAGTGGTTTACCAAGAGCAGAGCAAAAGGAGAGGCCCTCAGCTGCAGTCAGGAAGGGGGACTATGCATAAATAATTTTATAGTAATAATAAAGACAATTAAAAGCCGGTCAGCTTCTTACTGTCACTGTGCTCTGGCAATTCTAAACAAAGTCGGTGATAAAGTACTCGACCCTCCAAAAATCTTTTTTGGTTTAAGTTCTAGACAATGGCTGTGGTTACTGTAGATTTTTAATACATGTATGTAAACCTTAAAATATTTACATTACTTATCTGCTATATTAGTTTTCTATGGCTGCATAACAAGTTATCACAAACTTAGCAGATTAAAAGAAAACCCACGTAACAGCTGCCAGGTCTGTAGGTAAGCAGTCCAGCCCAGCGTGCTCAGCGGGTTTCCTGCTCTGGGACACAGGGCCAAGGCCAGGTTGTCGGCCAGGCTCGGTTCTTACATGGAGACTCTGGGGAAAATCCACTTTCTAGCTCATTCTTGCTGTTGGCAGAGTTCAGCTCCTTGTTTTCCTGGGACTGGGGTTCCCGTTTCCTTTCTGACTGTCAGCCAGGGGCTGCCCTGCTCCCCTGAGGCCATCCACATTTCCTTGCCGCATGGCCCCCTTCATCCTCAAGTCAGCCACGTGGATCAAATCTTTCTCATGCTTTGAATCTCTGATTTCCTGCACTCAGATTGAAAGGGCTCATGCGATATGGCCAAGCCCACCCGACAATCTGCCTAAAAGGTCAACTGATTTGGGACCTTAATTACATCTGCCAAGTCCCTCCCTCATAGCAGTCCCTAAATGAATGTTTGACTGGATAATGGGAAAAGGTGTGTGTAGACCAGGGGCTGGAAATCTTGGGGGCCATCTTAGAATTCTGCCTGCACAATCCTTAATGAACTTCTTGCATGGCAGGGAAGTGAATTCAGGGAACACTCAGGCGTATGGATGGCCTTGGGCTAGCATGGGCTCAGCCACACCAATTCCTTTTGAGAGTGAGATTGCTTTGTGTTCCTTTGAGTAAGTTGGCTTAGAGTTTGTGCCTCATCCTCTGTGGAACTACATATTCCTGCATTTAAACAGTAGATGTGAAATGGGCACTGACAGCAGAGGAACTCTAAAGACAAAGAAACAGAATTTGAGTTACTTCAATTCTGGCATTCTATATGATCCCTTGGAGTTTTTACTTATGTTTAGAATTTAAAACAGTGAAACAGAAGGCAAACTGAAAGTATAAGATCCTTGTAATGTGCAAATTCTTCATACATAAAATACATTATTAAACTTAAGTAGTGTTTGAAAATGTGAATATTTAAGTTCAGGTGCATTTTTCTACTTATCTTGCTTTTTATTTGACTGCTATTAAACTGTAATATTGTTTTTTATCATGACACACAAATTTTTAGGTATACAGTTCTCTCCCTTATAAAAAATACATTAATGTAATTAAAAAGCACTAGTTCATTCCTTCTTTCCTCGGTTGTACTGGAAATTTATTTCCTTTGTTGTATTGGGTATTTATTTTATATTTTATGTTTTACTGTCATGATTATATACACAAAGTTCAATAAAAGGTAAATTTTACTGCATTTTTCTGGCCATTATTATTATTTATTTCATTTCATGATTACTAAAAATATTATGTTTAAATGAGCGTGTGTGATAAAAACAGATCCGCTTGGGGCATGAAATACTGAGGGCACCCACTGCAGGTGCTTACACATATTTCGTATAATGTTGCAAAGGCTAATCTTTCCTGGCCGCCTACTACATATATCCAGGGGGCTGGGTAGGTGTCTGTATACATTGTCTCATTTAATCCTCACAAAAACTTTAGTTTGCAGATGAGAAAACAGCCCAGAGAGTCCCGCACTTGTAAGTGGAGAAGCCGAGACTGGAACCGATACCAAGACCATAAGCCACATCACTGACCACCGGCATCTCCCAGAAAGGCCTTGGTTTGCTGAAAGCAACACATTATCTTCCCGCTGATCTTGCCCCAGGGTGGGCAGCACTAAGGTTCCCGGACACCACTTCTCTGCTGAAAAGAGCAGAGTGGCCGACACCTCTCTGTCACTGGTGGCTGTGCTCCTGAGCTCGGGTGGATCCCACAGATGCTGTTTCCCTGCCAGCCCCCCTTGAGGCTTCTTCCGGCCACATCAGCATCCCTCAGGTTCTGGGACAGTAAAGGCAAGACCTGCATGTGTGTGTGTGTGTGTGTGTGTGTGTTTATGACTATGCCTGCTTGCATGTTATCACCAGAGATCTTCCACAGTGGAGATGATGTGAGGTTGATATGTGGAATCCCAGCACTGCTGGGGTCCTTGGCACATAACAGGGGCTTTAGAAATGTTTGTGGGACTTACCTGGCTGGCTGAATGAAAATCCCTGGCTTAAGAGGGTGTTGGGAATTCTCCAGAATTTTGTTTAGTAATATGACTCTGAGCTCCCGTGAATAATGATCAATTCCTTCCTCTAGCAGTAAGTAGTGGTCAGTTCCTCAGCCAGAGAGATTTTTTTCCCCTGCAGCTGTGGGTGGATTCAAATGGAAGAGGCAGGCTGAGCTGAGTCAGGAAGGACAGCCAAGGTCAGCACTGCTGAGAAACAAGTTCAAACATGTCGTCAGTAAAGGGAGAGCCTGGAAGTCACTAAAGCCATCCACAAATACTTCAGTTCTCCTCTCCTTCTGGCATGTGGTAGGATTGTACTTCTCTGCACCCACTGAAACTAGGCATGGCCATGGACTTGCTTTGGCCAGTGACGTATAAGCAGAAGCTTTGGGAGCTTGTATGTAATCTGCTGTGTGGCCTCTTTCTTCACGCCACGGTCACCATGGAATTATGTGTGGAGAAGGAATCTCCACCAACCTGGGTCCCTAAATGGTTGTAAAATTCCTTACCAACCCATATTAGACATGTAGGCACCAGCAAGAATTAAACTCTTATTGTATTAAGCTGCTATATTAGTCCATTTTCTGTTGCTTATCACAGAACAACTGAAACTGGATAATTAATTAAAAAATGAAATTTATTTCTTACAGCTTTGAAGGCTGGGAAGTCCAACATCAAGGAGGCACATCTGGTAAGGCTGTCCTTCTTGGTAGAGACTCTCTACAAAGTCCTGTGGCAAAGCAGGGTATCACATGGTAAGAGCTGAGCCAGAGCACGCTCATGTGCTCTCCTTAGAAAGCTACCAGTTCACACTGAAAATAACCCATTAATCCATTAACCCATCAATGGATTAATCCATTCATGAGGGCAGGGCTCTCATAATCCAATCACCTCCCAAAAGCCCCACCTCTCAACACTGCCACAATGAGGATCAAGCTTCGGCACGAGCTTTGGAGGGGACAAAGATTCAGACCATAGCAGTCACTAAGATTTGGGGGATTTCTTGTTGTTGTAGCAGCACCTAGCTTCTTCTAACTAACATAAGGACCTGAGGCAGATGTGAGGAAGCTGAGCAGGTCATGAAGGGACTAAAGAGCTAAGGAAAAGAGGAACAGGAAATGTGGATCAAGAAGTCAGGTGGGAAGGGAGTCTTGGAGATGCTGAAGTGGGGGCTGTTGTTTGTGCAGTGGCCTAGGTCCCTCTGAGGGTCCAGGATGGGGGAGGTAAGCACAGGCTGTGAGTGACACCATCAAGGAAATGTGCTAATGATGTCTTGTGGCACAAGCTGACCGTTGGTCACCACAGACTGAGGAAGTCGTGGCAGGAAAAGGGTCAGGGAGAACGTGTGTCTTGCACCAAGCAGTTTGACCCCAGAAAGTTCTAACTCTCCTCGAGAATAAATGAGTTGGGATATCAGTAAAGGAGGCATAACTTAGTGCTTAGCTGTCAGTGAACTATTGTATCACTGTGTCCAGGGGTTCATGCACTTCCCCTGTAGCCCCCCCGTACAATGCAGAATTTCTTGTAGGACACTGGTCATTATTCATACATTCATACTGCAAATATTTGAGATCCTGGGCACTGAGCCTACCATAGTGAGTAGACAGATTTCATGGGCATTGTGGTCTGCATAGAGCCAAATAATTAATAGCAATTTACAATATGGATTGTTAAGCACTTTGACAGAGGTAAGTACAGGTTGTTGGGAAGAAAGGCACATAAACTAATCCAGGAGGTCTACAAAAAATGAGGCTGCTAGTAGCAGAATAAAGAGTTAAGTACCTGCTTCTGTATAGCAAATGTCTCCCATAATTATAGATAAATGCAACCCTGCCTTTCAAGGGCCAGCAAGTGCAAGAAAATATCCAAGGACCTGAGTGCAGTATAAAAAGTTCTGAAAGCCAAAGGTCTTGGAATAGAACATTCATGAGGTGAAGCCATATGATTCATAGTTTTGGGTTCACTGCGTGGTCAAACCAAAAAAGAAAATCATAAAAAAAAAAAAAAACATCTGAAGGAGCCAGGTATCTGGAATGAATTAACTAATTCTTTTTTCCTCTCTCTTTTTTTGTTTTTTAAGTTATGAAGACTACCAGAAACCCAAGGGACCTGAGAATATTAGAAAATTAGAACATCACAATGGGGCTGGGTGTCCACCTAGAGTTAACTCTTTTCATTTCAAAATGTCTTGCCACGTCATCCTCTCCCACTCCTCCCACTGGCCAGATCTTCCCAGCCATGAAGGCCCAGTTAAAAATCTACCTCTGGGAATTATACCAAGCAAACTGCCAGGATTGGAAGTGCATAGGGGAATAAGGGGGTCATTCACTTCCTGCTTTCTTCAATTTTTATAAGCATGTATTATTCGGTTTAAATAAAAGCACCCACGAGGAAAAAAAATTCCACCTCCTCTACAAAACCTCCTCTGATTCTCTCCTGTACTGCAACCTCATGCTCCTCCAGTCTTACTGCGTTCTCCCACTTGATGTCAGAGGAAGGGTCCAGGAGGGCCTCAACCCGGCCTCAACCCACTTCATCCTCTTATCAGGTTTGACTCCGCCACAGGAAAGAATTCAAGGGCACAGTCACAGTAGAAAGTGAGAACAGGTTTAATATAATAGATAAGAAATACAGGTTCCACAGAGGGAGTGAGGCCCAGCTCCAGAGACTGAGCAGGGCCCACACCAAATGTAACACAAAAGCAAGAAATACACACTTAAAGTTCAGTACAGAGTGCAGGCTGGCTCAAGAGAGTGAGCAGCCACTCGCTGAAAGTAAGTTTGAGACAGAAGCAAGCACACACACCTCGGCCAGCCCAGTGCGGGCTGCCTCCGAGCGTGGCTTGCCTCTGGGAAGGTGAGCAGCAACCCCGCCTTCCGCGGGGATTCAGCTTTGATAGTTCCTCTAGTGATGAATATTCAGTGAAGGGCGTGGCTCCCAGTTATGTAACATTTAGTCTTGCACACGCTCAGCTGGTCTCTTCCTGGAGCATGTTCATTGGTCAAGTCCTGTCACAGGCACCAGGCACATTCAAAAACAGCCTGTGCTCTCTACTGAGCACGCCCAGCTGCTGGATTTGCATAAAGCCTTCCCCTTGTGGTCTCATTTTCCCCTTGTTGGTGCTGAAAATAGGTCTCAATGGCAATAGTAAATTTCCTCAAGGGAAGAGCCCAGAGGAGGGGGCTTGAGACCTCACGGAGTGGCTGGAAACCTAGAGTCATGGCCTGAAACCTGAACCCAGGCAAACAGAGCATCTCCTCAGTCACACTAACTTTGCCCAGCTAAGTCCTTGTCCTGCCATTACTGCTTAGTTCCGGCTGGAGTCCTCTCTATGTAGAATGAACTGCTCACCTGGGGACTCAACTCATAGTAGGTGAATGAATAAAAGACTGTAATGTTGGCTCCTCAGCGTACAGGAGTTGTGGGGAGTTTTTCTGTGCTCGAAAGTTATTCCTGTAACTGAGTCCCCAACTTCATGCAGTTTAGAAAGTAGACGTAACAAGTGTTTTCCATTCCCTGCTGGTTCCTGACACCTATGTCAGGGAGAGACTGGCTGATCATTTCCCCAGGAAATGTGAAATGATAGTACAGATGGTCCTGATTTACAATGGCTTGACTTAGGATTTTTCAACTTTACAATGGTGCAAAAGTGATGCACATTCAGTAGAAACTGTAATTTGAGTACCCGTGCAACTGTTCTGTTTTTCACTTTCAGTACAGTATCAAATAAATTACACGAGATAGTCAACGCTTTATTATAAAAGAGGCTTTGTCTTAGATGATTTTGCCCAGCTGTAGGCTAATGTGTTTTGTGCACATTTAAGGAAGGCTAATAGGTTTCTGGGATGCAACCCCATCGCAAGCCGACGAGCATCTGTACATGGGAGCTGCTGGGAGGTGGGGAATTTACAACTCTTCCTCCTGAGAGGAAACACGATTCTGAGCTGCGTGTGTCCTGAGAGCCTGCCCCATCCGTGTGCCTCTGGGAAACAGCCGTGCTCCCTCACCACTCACCGCTGGGCACTTTTCCCACGTGAGTCCACTAGATGGCCTGCAACCAACACAGTGACTTTGAGGAGGCCTGCATTGGAAAAGGAAATACTTCCTCGCTTATCTGTTCATTCGTTTGCTTTGTCTTTCACCATTTGTCCTCATAAATTCCTTAAAGTATAATTGATACTAAAAAGGAATAGCTTCAAATTCGAGAATGGGAAAAGGGCTATGGGAAAGTTCAAACTAGGTCTTCAAGCAGAGGTTTCTGATTGTTAGTAGAACAATTTTTAATTTCTGAGTGTTGGCATTTTGTTAATCATAACATACACACCTCTGCATAGGAAGAAATGAATACTTAAGTAAATCTAAGAGCCTCCTATGTATCTATTAAATTACAAATGCTCCCCAACTTATGATGAGATTATGTGCCATAAATCCATCATAAACTGAAATGGATTCAGTACACCTAACCTACCACACACCATAGCTTAGCCTAGCTTACCTTAAATGTGCTCAGAATACTTACATTAACCTACAGTGGGGCAAAATCATCTAAGACAAAACCTATTTTATAGGTGTTGAATATCTCATGTAATTTATTGAATACTGTGCTGAAAGTGAAAAACAGAGTGACAATATGAGTTTGTACTGAATGTCCATGGCTTTCACTCCATCGTAAAGTCAGAAAATTTTAAGTAGAACTGTCATAAGTCAGGGACTGTCTGTAGTTCAAATAAAAAGAGACGACCAGACCTAGAACTGGCATGTGTGGACTAGAGCAGGCTCATTTGCACATTGCTGGTAGTTGCGGCTTTCACAAAGCAATGTGGCCCTAGTTATAAGAGCCATAATATAGCTCAGACTCTTTAACCAGGAAACTTTGAGGAAAAATCTAAAAGTCACACAAAAGTGATCAGTACAAAAATGTTCAGATCTCTGCTATCTGTAGTAATCAAAACTAGGAAACAACTCATAAAACCAACCACAGGGGAATGACTCAGTTCAGCTGTGGTGTATCAATATAATAGGTGGGCATTAAAAATGACGGCAAGTGTGAACCCGGCCTGTATCCGTACGTGTGAAGTCATGTTAGGGGAATGTGTTCTGTAGTTAAAAACTAATTTTCTAGTTTAGAGAGTGAGATTAAGCGCAGGTTATTTTTCTCCGAGTGAGCCTTTATACAGACAGCCAAGTGTCACCAGATAGGAGTTAAACGAAAGCAAACTCGGTAGCTGCTATGCACCGAGACCCTGGGAGGGACGGACAGGCCCTAGACGGGGGAGAATGCAGGGCAGACGTATGAGGAGGGGGTGCTGGGGGTGTTTTAGTCAGCATGGGCTGCTATAACAAAATATCGTAGACTGGGGGGCTTAAACAACAGATATTTATTTCTCACAGTTCCAGAGGCTGGAAGTCTAAGATCAAGGTTCTGGCTGATTTGGTTCTGGTAAGGGCCTGCTTCCTGGCTTGCAGACAGCCGTCTTCCTGCTGTGTTTTCACATGTCAGAGAGAGAGAGAGAGATAAAGGGAGAGAGAGGGCTTTGCTCTCTCTTCCTTTTCTTATAAGGGCACTATTTCCACTCTCATGGCCTCATCTAAACCTAATCACCTCCCAAAGGCCTCACCTCCAAATACCATCCCATTGGGGACTAGAGTTCCAACTTGTGAAATTGGGGGGACACAATCAGTCCACAGCAGGGACAATTCCACCAGCAGATGTTAGGCAGTACACAAAAGTAGCCCTGGGGAGGGCCTGAGAGCTGCTTGCTCTGTGGGACTAACTGGGTGTAGGTGTAGGTGTGGCTCTGGTAGGGAGAGGCTGGGTGCTCGGTGGCTAGCCCACACACGCTTGATAAACCACTGTCTGCTCAGATTGCATCACCAACAGTCCACCACACGCCTTTAATTCAGACCTAGCATTTGAACCTGAAATCAGGCTACCGCACCGTAACATGTTGTACCATCTTGTATGTAACTTACAGCCTACGGGGAATGTGAACCACATTAAAGGATAGTCTGCTGCCCAGAGGGAAGAAGCCGTGGGCTAAGGCAGCATTTGACTGGATGCCCAGGTCCCACGAGGGGAATTTTCCTGGTATCCTCTCTGTTGCAATAAAATGGCAGAATACAAGGCAGCACTATTTCCACAACATCCAAATGCATATTTGAGCTCTGACAAGCATTGCAAATTAAAAAGGGTGACATAGAGTATAAGGTTTGTTCCTTTTCTCCTCTAAGACTGTAGAGTCACAGGAAAATTAAAAACAATTTTTTTTGGATACAGAAGATTTCCTCAAATTCAGGGGTAGCTTTCACGATCACATATTTTAAATATTTATTGAACAAGTACTACACCCTGGACCCTGTGGTGGGTACTGGGTCACATCATAGAACAGGAAGATGTCCTCTCCGTGTCCGTCATGCACAGTCTAGTGCAGAAGGCCCCAAGACTTACACAATTCAGGCTGTCGTGGTTCGTGCCGAGAGCAGAATGTGGCTGCTCTGAGGTCGGACATCAGGGGTCTGATCCCAGAGAGAATGTGGTGTGGGACTGGGAAGTCAGAGATGGGACTTCTTAGTAAATGTGGTTTGAATGCAGGCCGAAGGATAAAGAGATATTATCTGAGTGTGGGGGGTGGGGAGCAAGGCACTGGGGACAGAGAAGGGCAGTGTGAGGCCTGGGGCAGGGAGTGAAGGGACGCCAAGCACTGGAGTGGCAGGAGGGGAAGCTGTGGGGGGGGCTGCCCTGGGCCTTAGAGGCCAAGGTGAGAATTTTGTTCTATCTTAGAAGCAGTGGAAAAGCCCTGGAGGGCTTGAAGCAGGGAGTGACACTGGGGACAAGAATGGATGTGGGGCAGGCGGTCAGGAGGCAACAAGTGATGGGGCCTGGACGAGGCTGCTGTTCCCGGAGATGGAGAGAAAGAGACGGACTCATGTGTTTTGAAGGTAGAATCCACAGGACTTAGTCGAGGCTTGGGTGTGGGGGTGAGGAAGAGGGTGTTGGGACGACCCGGTGTTCCACCTGGGATGCTGGCCATTTACCAGGAGGGCTTTGGAGGAGGAGCAGCTTCGGAAGGGAGACGGTGAGTTTGGTTTTGGACGTGTTTAGTGGGAGGTGCTCCAAGGCCTCCCAGGATGACCCTGGGCACGGAGGAGACGTCTGAGTGGCAGGTACACGTGTGGGAATCAAGCGAATAGGATGAGCCAAGGAGAGAGTGTAGAGCGAGCACACTAGCAAGGCTGGGACTGATCCTGGAGGAGCGCTGCGGAGTGTGGCTGCCAAGTGGAGAAGGACTGAGATGCTTCTGATGTGTTTAGCAGTTTCCAGGCCCTTCCTTGGAAAAGGCAGGTCTCCTGGAGGTGTGGGCAGGAGGCAGCGTGCGGGGGCTGGGAAGCCAGTGGACGGGAGAAGATGCGCCCGTGATGGGAGAAGAGGCAGCAGGAGCAGGAGGCCATGACCTGACGGGAGGGTCCTGAAGGTGGAGACCCGACGGGCTCCGGGGCTGCCTAGAAGCACCTGTGATTCGACAGGAGGAGGTTCAAGATAGCTTTACCAGGAAGGCCCAGGTCTGGAGCCTAGGGGAGGCCGGCCAGTGCTGCTGGCCTGTCCGAGGGGGAATGGGGCAGGAGGGGACGGCTGAGCCAGGAGTGGGAGGCGACTGGCCGTTCTCGCTGGGGTGGAGGGTGGGCGCCGTCCGCTGCTGGCTTCTCAGTGGGGTGATCTGGTGGCCATGTGTTGGGGAGCCCGACATCAGCACCTTCAGGTCTCTCCTCCGGGCCATCTGATTCCCTGAGGAGAAGCTTCCAGTATCCTGCACGGAGGGTGGAGACCTGCTGACCTGCCTTCCAGGACCGAGGGAGAGCGCACTGTCCTGTGCTTTTAGGACCCTTTAGGACCCTTGGCGTGGGCGCTGCCTGATGTCGCTGGTCCTGAGACTCCATCAGCTCCCTTCACAGACGGACTCTCCAGGCTGCTGATGGGGACGGGAGAAACTACAGGCCCAGGTGCTTCTCCAACACTTTTCAGGTCCCCTCCTTTCCCCCACTTCCAGAAGTGCCCGGGACAGCCGCTTCCTGAGCCATTTGAAGACACCATTTCAGTGGAAATGGTGTTGAAGCTCGGCTTTCTGCACTGCCAGATTTGGCTTTTCCGTCTGCTTTCCCAGCAGCCAAAAGTTCATTGTTCTCTCTCCCGTCCTCTCGCGTTCTCTCTCTTTATAGCGGTTTAGCAGGTTTCAGGGAAGACTGGAGTTAGATACAGGTGTTCCATCGCCATCTTTATCCAGAAGTCAGTGTCAGAGTCTGTGGACTGTGAAAGAATTCTTTGGCTGTTGCAAGAAAGGAAAAGGGCCCGGAGCATCTTGTCCTCTCTGCTGCCGTGTGGATACCAGCACCCCACACCAAGCCTGCCCACCTGGCTGTGTCAAACCAAACCAAACAATAACCACGCACATGTGGCAAAGCACAGAGTCTGAGGCTCAGACAGTTCCAATTTGGAACTATGTGGACCCAAAGCCTTCAGAGCCTCTGCACCAACCACCAAAGACAAAATGAGGCAAATCTAGGAACAAGCTCTGTATCTTCCTAGGACAGTGATTAAAGAAATGCCCTTTAAGTTCAGAGAAATTATTTCTTTTTTTCTGAAATCTACAAAGAAACTTTATAAAAAATATTAGCAGAAATCCAAATAAAAGAGAAAAAGAAACTTAACCATAACCCTATCTGCTTATCACATGGTTTGTTTTTTTTCCTAGGTTCTCAACCAGTTCTGGTGCACAGACGCTCATAATTCTACGAGAAGGGTCCATTTCTATGTCAGCTCTTGGTGGGGTGTAGAAGTGGGCATTCCCCCAATCCTCTCAGTACCTAAGCCGGGCCCCTTTGGGAAGAGCACAAACTGTTTCAGGTCAGCAGTCTACAGAACAATGCTTTAATCGTCTAAAAAAGGGATAGGAGTACTATCCTCTCCTTCTACGAAGCCCCTCGGTCAGGTGCTTAAGCAAATCAGGGAGGCAGACACTGCTCTGACGATGACTTGTAGAGAATAGCTGCTCTATATCTTTCCTCTCAGTCTGCACAGTGCCCAATTTCTTCCCTGTCAACGACTCTTCCCGGGGTGTTAAGACATTGGGTCTCACAGCAACGCCGAACTGCAGGGTTGGAAAGGTTCCTAGAGGCCATCTGGCCAGCACCCCTGACTAGTGGTTGTCTATGCTCTGCTCGCACACTTCCATGGCTTGCAGACTCCTACTGGAAGTCTCCAATGCAGTTCAGATGTATCCCTGGGACTAATTCGTTAAGCCCTTATCCTCTCCTTTACATATCACATGAATTAATTCTGATCAGGGAACATGGTCAAAAGAGGCAGGCCAGGTTGGCCACAGATACAGCTTGGGTTCCAGGCTGAGTGCCGGGGAGTGAGTGAGCCTTTATGGGCACAGGGAAAAAGCCTGGCCTGTTGATGTGACCAGCAGTCATCCCCAAACTCCAGCTACGTGTGCAAGTGCAATACAGTCCCAGGCATGAACATATCCATCTGCAGCTCCTAGCAACATTCTGCTTTCTAGTTATTCACATCTGCTCATCTGTCCTTATCCGCAGCCAACCCCTCATCCCCACCATGCCCCTGAACGAAGTGTTAACCCCTAGATCAGATGGTCTAAGGGCAAAGTAAAGACTTGCAGTCTCCCATGGTGGATACAGTGGACTGTCCCGTCACCCATTCCACCCCCTTCTGGACTGCCTCCCTGTTCTGTAGCCACTGGAATGCTAAAAACCACATTTCCCAGGTTTCCTTGCAACCAGTATCCTGATTGTGATTCAGACTCCACCAATGAGATGCGTAAGCATGAGACTTCAGCTTGGACCTGAGCCAAGAGGAACAGGGGAGAGGGTGAGGCCGTCATTCTGACAGCTTGGATTGCCCCGGAGGCAGTGAGTTCGGTGGTCACCGCTTTCTGCAGTGTGGCACTTCTCAGTGTGATCCGAGGCTGGGAATTGCTCCTGGAAGCTCCCCCTAGAGTCGACTTCTCCAGCCCCTCCAGTGATTTAGCAAACTTAATATTCAGTGGTGAATCCCTTGAACGGGCAAGAGTAGTTTCTGTTGTTTTCAAGAAAACCTGTTTTTAATGTACCCTCAGACTTTGGCTGACATAATATTTAATACGTATGTTTATATTTAATAATATCCAATTATATCATATCCTATGACATTCCAATCACACATGGTATTATGTATATATGCATATGTATATATGTATACATATATACATATGTAGATATATATGTATGGGTGCACATAGTCTCATTTAACATCAGAACAACCTAAGACGTAGCATTGTTCTCACTTTGGGAATAATGAAACAGACTCAGAGAATTTAACAATTTTCCCATGGTTTTGTAGCTAGTAAATGGCAGAACCAGGACTTAAATATCCAGAGGCTTTGTTCCTTCCGACACTGGCTCCAAAATAGTCCTCTGAGGCATCACATAACTTCCGCGCATGAGGCCATCATTTCCTTCCACCTGGCACCCCTATCCTTGGACCCCAGTCTAATGTCACCCCCAGTTTCATCTTCTAAGAACCTCTCAGTTCTGTGCTTATCTCCTCTTGGTCTGCTGGGCAGCAGGGTGGCAGTATGGGCCAGCACTCCCCAAAGCGTCGTGTGCATGTGGCACCTTGGGGTCTTGTCGAAATGCAGACTCTGATCCGGGAGTCTGGGCTAGGGTCTGAGACTGCATTTCTTACAAGTACCCAGGTGACGCTGCCTGGAGCTGCTGCTGGTCCATGGACCACTCTTTGAGTAGCAAGTGCAGCCTCTCCCTCTTGGTTTTGAGTTTCATCTCCACCACTTCTTAACATTGTCATCCGGAGTCACTTACTGAACGGATTGAACCTGTCTGAGGCTCAGGATCTTCATCTGTAAAATGGGGTCAATAATAACAACCCCAGTGATGAATTTAAATTAGAGGAGATGATAACACGGACTAGCTTCTCATTTTGGTTAGAATTGGAGGTGATGCCTCCGTTGACATGGAATATAAAGGCTGCTATCTAGACAGAGCTGTTGAACTTTGGGTTGGGGCGCAAGTCACTGGATGATAACGCCAGCTCTCCGTGTCATGGGGATTAGTGGTCTCAGTGAGCTCCAGCTAGTAGTCACTGAAGTCCAGATTTGCTTCAGGCCTGGTTATTTGTGGCTATCCTTTTGAATGCTGTCTAGACGTTCTCCACAGAGTGAGCGGTGGGAACAGGAAACTGCACCTGGGGACACACAGCCTGTCCCCAGTTATGCAGGGTTTCAGAAGTTGCCCCCCAAGTGCAGATGTCCAAGTCTTCCTCCGACAGAACTGGAAAAGAAGCAAAGCTCGCCCCCCTTTTATTCTGAGAGAACCAAAAGACAGGACCGCATTTCCTCCAACTCTAGGGACACAATTGGCCCAGGGCTGCCTGAGACACAGCCCTGGCGCGAGGCAGGTGGAGACGTGTGCTCGCTGCCGCCTCTGGTGTCGCCCATCTTGGAGGAGTTGTTTGTTCTCACCAGTTAGTGTCGTCAGCGTTTCTATTCAAGACCCTGTCGTCAGGGCTTTGTTTTTAAGTCAGGCATAAAAATGGGCCTTGAACTGAAACTTGGAAGCTGGGCAATTAGCATATTTGAAAGGAAGCCAACTGGTCTTTTGTTACTCTGCGAGGCAGAAGGGGCTGTTCCATGCTCTTCTAAAAGACAAAAAGGGCTTGTCTTTAGGGCATTTAAAAAATAAGCAGCAGGCATGGACTTAGGCTGTTCATACACAGAAGCTCACAAGAAAATTGTCTCTGGGCTGCTGGGATGGTGTCTGTGTAGGGGGTCTCTGGACCCCAAGGGTGTTCTCTGCTGAACAGAAGGAGCTGGAGCTCTTTAATGTGAGAATTGGAAGCCAAGTCCACTGCTGCCTTCCAGAATGCCCTTAGAGAAAATGCTGACCAGTCAACCGGCAAATATTTACTGAGTGCCTTCTGCCCACAAGATACTGGTTAGTCAGAGGTTTGGGGCTGGGGCTGGGTAGTGATGGGGAAAGTATGCAGTCTAAGCAGGAGGCAGATGACACGCACGAGGCTAACAAGTGCTCCTCGCCAAAGGAGGAAGCAGATGCATGAGTGACATAGAAGCACAGGCAGGAGAGGCCAGGAAGGACTGGGGGACACCTTGTACTGCCATGGGATATTTAAGTTGTGTCAAGATTTTGCTACCACAAACATTGCTGTTATGAGCATTATTGTGTTTTATTTCTGGTATGTACATGCAAGAATTTCTCTGTGGTAAATACCTAAGAGTGAGATTTCTGGGTCATATTATTATAATCATTTTTCAAAGTGGTTCTACCAGTTTATAACCCCACCAGAGTTTTGACCAGTTTATGCCTTTACCAGAAGTAAGTGTTCTGGGTGTTTCTCAGTCCTTTCAACATCTGCCAATCTATTGAGTACAGCATCATGTCTTCCCACACCTTAAATTTCCATTTCCCTGATTATTGGTGATGGCGATCATCTTTTCATATGATTATTGGCCATTTTCATTTCCTTTTCTGTGAGGAGACTGTTTCAGTCCTTTGCATATTTTTCTATTGAATTTGCCATTTTTCTTATTGACTTATAAGAATTCTTTATATATTCTGGATATTAATCCTTTGTTGGTTATGTATGTGGCAAAAATTTATTTTTGGTTTGTGTCTTGCCTTTTCATTTTTTATGGTGCTTGATGAAGATGCATTTTGAGTTTTAATGTAGTCAAATTTATCAATCATTTTCTTTTATGGTTAGCACTTGAGGGTTTTATTTAAGAAAACCTTCTCTATGATGACATTATAAAGATACTCTGTTATGTTTTCCTCCTAGAATGCTAAAGTTTGGCCTTTCGTATTTTAGTGTTTAATATACCTGAAACTGATGTTTGTATATGGAATAAGGCAGGGATCCAGTTCCGTACTGGGTAACCAATAGTTCCAGTGTCATTTATCAGTGAGTCTGTCTTTTCCCATCAATCTGCAGTGCTGACCTTTTCTTTATGTGCATGGATTTGTTTCTATGTTTATCTATCTTTGCACTTTGTCTCTCTATCTTTGCAGTAATTCCATACGGTCTTAACCATCACAGCTTTATAACAATTTTGATGTCTGGAGAAACAAGTGTTCCTAACTTTTTCACAGTGTCCTCTCTATTCTCATTTGTTAACTTGCAATATAATTTTTGATGCAACAAATTGTTATAGGATTTGTCCATTAAGCAAGTATGTATCATTCTATATCATTCATTTTAACTGCCACTTATTTATATTTATTATATTTATATATTCATTTTAAAATATGCCACAACTGATTATCCATTGCCACACTAATGGACATTATGTAGTTTCCTCTTTTTTTTTTTTTCCTTAGCACCTATTAGTGGAGTTGTTGGGTTGCAAGGTATGTGCATCTTCAAATGTTCTGTATAGTGTGAAATTTCTCCCCAAAGTGGTTGAACCAATTCACACTCCCACCAGCAGTATAAGAATTAAAGTTGACCTGCCTCCTTTGAAACACTTTAGACTTTAACTCTTCTTGCAAAATGAAAAGTGTGCAATGTTATCTCATTGATGTTTTAGCTTGTATTTTCCTCTTTCCACGTAAGAGCTAGTTTTTCTATGTTTGTTAGCTATTCAATTTCCTATTCTTGTCATTTCCTCATCTTCCCATTGGATTGTGTGTATTCTTATTGATTTGTTCTTACTGATTTGTTATATGATAATTACTAACTCATTATGGTTTATACTGGTTGAAATGATCTTCAATACTACAGATTAGGGGTTGGCAGACTATGGCCCTTGCCATGGCCTATTTTTGTATATTCCTGAACTAATTTTAATGTAGTGTAATGTTTTTACATTTTTAAAGGTTTGCAAAAGATGGAGAAGAAGAAATCACTAGCAGCAGCAGCAACAGAGATGTATGTGGCCTCCAAAACCTAAGATATTTTCTACCTGGCTACTTACAGAAAAAGTTTGCTGACCCCTGCTATCAACTGTTTTCTAACTTAGTTTCTGTTGTCATCGAATAGACATGTTTAATTTTAATGTAGTATGATGCATCATTTTGAAACTTATAATATTATAGAATACTATATGGTTCTGTTTCTGGCTTTCACTGCCAATACCACTTTTAACTTTATTAGCATTCAAAAATAACTCTTGATATCTGATAATGCAAATCTACTCCCACCCCAACCCATATTCTTCTTTAAATAGTCCCCACCAAACAACATCCCTACTCAGTCATGATGAGCAAAGTTGATTCCATACACAAATTGATTTTATATTTACACATTTCAATTGCCAGCATATGAGATTCAAAGGTTTTTTTTGTTTGGTTTTTTTTTCTTCTAGCTTATTATTTTTACTGCTGTTTCTGAAAGGAAGCAAGTATTTTCCAACCCATGGCACATGTGTATATTAGTGATAATTAGGAGACTTTTTAGAAGAACCAAACTCATTTTGAGGACATCTGTTTGGCTTTCTTTCCCATTTTGCTTGTTTTTAAGGGCAGGGGCCAAGCTCTTAATTAATTACTGTTTATACAGAGTAGTAATGCCCCCTGAGAAGTGAAGAAGCTTGTACTGAAGAAAGCATAGCAAATAGTAAGTTGTTGTAAACAGACAACAAAATGTACTAAATGTTTATTTCTTTAAATATCATCAGGTGCATAAAACCAATCTTCTTGGAGATCTGTCCACTAACCTCACATAACCGTTTCAATTCTCACTTAACTTCAGCAGCAGAGATGACTCATAGCAAAGTGGAGCCACTGGTCTGCAGTTGGATGTTAGGTCCCTGTATTTCATGTTTTCAAGCTTTTTGAACAGCTTTATCGAGGCATTATTTACAGACCTTTAAATTCACTCATTGTCAGTGTTCAATTCAATGTTTTTAACAAATTTATGGAGTTGAGCAATTATCACCACAATCCAGTTTTAGAACAATTCCATTAACCCAAAAAGTTCCTTCATGCCTATTAGAAGTTAATTCCCCCCACCCCTAGGCAACCACTAATCTTCTGTCTATAAATTCACTTTTTGTGGACATGTGATATAAATGGAATCTTAAAATATGTATCCTTTTGTGTCTGGCTCTTTTCACTGTTTTAGCAAACTGTTTTTGAGGTTCATATATGCTGTAGGGCATATCAGCAGTTTTTTCCTTTTGATGGCTGTATAGTATTCCACTGTACACATAAGACACATTTTGTTTGTCCATTCACCAATCATGGACACTTGGATTATTAGGGCTGTTATGAATAATACTGCTCTAAACATTTGCATACATGCCTTTGCGTGAACATGTGTTTTCGTTTCTCTTGGGTAGATTCCTAGGAGTGGAATTGCTGAGCTCAGTGGTAGGTTTATCTTCTAAGAAAATGCCGAACTGTTTCCCAAAGTGGCTCCACCATTTTAAATTACCACCAGCAACCAATGAGGGTTAAAATTTCTCCACATCCCGACACACTTGGTTGTGTCATCCCAGTGGGTGTGTAGAGATATCTCATTCTGGTTTTAATCTGCATTTCCCTAGTAACTAATGTTGAACATCTTTTTTAGAGCTTATTATTAGCCTTTTGTGTAACTTCCTTGGTGAAATGTCTGTTTAAATCTTTTGACCATTTTTATATTGGATTATTTGTTTTGTTATCAATGTGTTTGGAGAGTTCTTTGTATAGTTTGGATATAAGTCCTTTGTTAGATATATGATTTGCAAATATTTTCTCCCAGTCTATGGCTTTTCTTTTCATTTTAATGGTATCTTTTGAAGCATAAATGTTTTAAATTTTGACGTCCAATTTATCAATTTTTTTTCCTTTATGGATCATGCTTTTGGTGTCATTTATAAAAATATATAGCCTAATATAAAGTCACAAAGATTTCCTCCTATGGTTTCTTTTAATTTTTAATAATTTTAACAATTATATTTGTGTTTGTGATCTATGTGGGTTAATTTCTTGTAGATGCTGTGAGATGAAGGTCCAAGTTCTTTTTTTTTTTGTATGCGGATATCTAATTGTCCAGCAACACTTGTTGAAAGAATTACCCTTTCATCGTGAAATTAAATTGTTTAGAGCCTTTGTAGAATATCAATTGGCTGTAAATGTGAGGGCTTATTTCTAGACTTTTAATTCTGTTCCATTGAGCTATATACCTATCCTTGTGCTAATAAGACATCATCTTAATAAGTGTAGTTTTATGGTAAGTTTTAAATCAAGTAATTTAAGTCCCTAATTTGTTCTTTTAAAAAACTGTTTTGGCTACTCTAGGTCCTTTGCATTTTTATATAGTTTTTTTTTTTTTTAAATCAAGTTGTTAATTCATATATATATATTGTGATATATATTGGGATTGTGTTAGATTAACAGATCAATTTTGAGAGAATTGTCATCTTGACAGTACTGAAATCCATGACCATCTGGAATTTCTCCCTGTTCATTTAGCTGTTCTTTAATTTTTCTCAACAATGTTTTGTAGTTTTCTGTGTACAAGTCTTGTACTTCCTTTGTTAATTTAGTCCTAAATATTTATTTTCTGTGATGCTGCTGTAAACAGAATTGTTTTCCTAATTTCACTTTGGATTTTTCATTGCTAGCATATAAAAATACAGTTGAATGTTTCGTATTGATCTTGTGTCAGACATCCTTGCTACACTTGTTTTTTGTTCTTATTGGTTTTAGGTGGATTCTTTGGCATTTTCTACATATAGAATCATATCTTCTAAGAATAGACAGTTTTACTTATTTCTTTCCAATCTGAATGTCCTCATTTTTTTTATTGTTATTGATTTATTTTCGCCTATTTTATTGGCTAAGATCTCTAGTATAATATTACAAACAGAAGTAATGAAAACGGGCATTTCTGACTTCTTCTTGATTTTAAGGGAAAAGCATTCACTTTTTCACCAGAAAGTGTGATGTTGGCTATGGGTTTTTCACAGATTCCTTTTATCTACTTGTGGAAGGTTTTTACTATTCCTAATTTGTTGAGAGTTTTTACCACAAATGGGTGTTAGGTTTTGTCAAGTGCTTATTCTGCATCTATTGAGATGATCATGTGGATTTTGTCCTTTATTCTGTTTAGATACTGTATTATGTTAATTAATTTTCAGAATGCAACTTTGCATTCCTGGGATAAATTCCACTTATTCGTAATGTGTAATCCTTTTTATATGTTGGAGGATTTGGTTTGCTAATATGTTGTTAAAGATTAATGCATCTGTGTACATTATGGATATTGGTTTGTAGTTTTGCTTTCTTGATATTATTTCTTCTTTAATTATTTGATAGAATTCGCCAGTGAAGCCATCAGGTTCTGAGGTTTCCTTCTGGAAAATTGTAAACCAATTCAATTTTTCCACTCCTTAGAGTTTCATTCAGAATTTCTATTTCTTCTTGAGTAAGTTTTGACAATTTTTGTCTTTCTAGGAATTTTATTTGAATTGTTCAATTAGTTGGCATAAAGTTCTTCACAATAGTCCCTTATAATCCTTTTAATTTCTGTAGGATCAATAATGATGTCCTCTCTTTCATTCTTAATTTTGGAAATTTGTGTCTTCTCTCTTTTTTCTTCATCAATCTAGCTAAAGTCATCTCAATTTTATTGATCTTTTCAAATAACCAATTTTGATTTCATTGATTTTTCTCTGTTGTTTTTCTGTTTTCCATCTCACTGATTTCTAATCTTTATTCTTTTTTTCTACTTGCTTTGGATTTACATTAGTCTTTTTTTTCCTATTTTCTTAATATGGAAAATTGGGTTATTGATTTGAGAACTTTCTTTTTTTCTGGTGTAGCCATCTTCTGGTATAGCTATAAATATTTACTAGAACACTTCTTTAGCTGCAGCTGCATCCCATAAGTTTTTATTTTATTCAGTTCAATGTATTTTCTAATTTCCCTTGTGATTTCTTTGACCCATGGGTTAGATGGAAGTGTGTTATTTAATTTCCAAATATCTTGGGATTTCCCAGATTTTTTTCTTCCATTAATTTTAAGTTTAATTCCATTGTAGTCAGAGAACATCCTGGTTGGTAGGGTTGTTCAGGTCTTCTATATCCTTGTTGATTTTATATCTAGTTTGTCTATCAATTATTTAAAAGGAGGTATTGAAATATCCAACTATTTTGGGAAATTGTTTATTTCAACTTCAATTCTGTCAGTTTTTGCATCATGTATTTTAAGCCCTGTTTTAGAGTACATATACGTTTGAAATTGTTTTACTTCCTGATGTATTAACCTTTTTATCATTATGAAGTATTTCTTTATATCTCATAGTCAAGACTATTCTGTCTGATATTAATATGGCCACTTGAGGTTTTTTTATGGATACTATTTGGTATGTCCTTTTCTATCCTTTTCCTTTCAACCTGTTTATGTCTTCTGTCTCTTGTAGACTGGATATAGTTGGATCTTGCTTTTTACTCCAATATGACAATCCTGCCTTGTGATTGGAATGTTCAGATTTGACACAGGCTTTGCTCAAGTACCTAGAGCCACCAATAAGGTTTCTATCCTCTGTTGATGGGTCTGTGAGTATCCACTCACAGGGAGGCACATTCAAAGTTCAGGCCATTGTCAAATCTTCCCCACGCTTTTACTGTCCACCTGGCCTTTTTGCACTCCCTCTGTGTCTGGAGTACAACCTCATATGTAAGTAACCAGGAGTGTGTGGCTAGTTTGAGATGTCTCCAGTCTCCGTTGTGCATGCAAACAGACTCAGCCAGGAATATGCTCGCCCCAGTCACAAGTGCAACTTCAGGCTAACAGGGCCACTGCTCACCCACGGACAAGATAGTCATTTCCAGACCACACAGCTGGATGTGGGTATCGCCCACTGCACCCAATCAGCCAAACCCCTTTGAGCGGGACTGTGAAGATGCTGGCCCGCATGGCCTGTCCTGCCCTAGCAGAACACGCTGTCCCACTGATCTGGGGATTGGAAGCAGCCCCAGGCAAAAATGCCCCGGACTCCCATTATTCTTAGTGGTGTTTTCATACATAAACGTTTCTTAGATGGTTATATGTTTTTAGTCAATTTCCAGTGCACTGAAATTGTTGTTTTTGTCAATTTTGTCTAGATTTAAGTTGCTTTTTGAGGAGAGGATTTTTTAACTACCTCACTAGGCTGTAGCCACAAATCTCACTGACAAGGCTGGGGGCACTGAAACCTATTTCCTTCAGGCCGGTTGGTCATTTTAGTATTGAATGGTGCCTATTAGATCCTGACGCTTGTTCTCACTTCACTAGTTATACAGCAAAGTTGCACATACTAGTTTACCTACCAGGCCAATCTAAGGGGGTTTAGTTAATAAAGTAGTAAAAGACCTTCACCGGGGGCGTTTTCCTCAACACAGCAATACTCAGTAGACTTGTAGATGGTGTTCCAATGTAGGGGTAGGTATGTTTTTGTGTGTTTTAACATTCATGACTTTAAGTTTTACAGTATCCCCAAGTGAGAGATAGAAGGTAAGATCTTTCATGACTGCTTTGCAACTGGCATAACCGTGTCTTTAAAAGATGACTAACAATAACTCTTGCTAAGTGCTTAGTGCCTGGCCATTGTATTAACTGTGCTACATCAACTCTGAGTTAAGTATTATGACCATCCCATACTATGGTTAGGAAAGTAATCTACTAGGAGTTACGAGCTGTTATAGATTGAATTATGTCCCCCCAAAGTTTAAAGCATCAGAAACTTAACCCCCACTCTGACAGTGGTAAGAGGGTGGGAAATCCTATTATGGTAGTTGAAAGGTGGGGCCTTGAAGAAGTGATTGGATTGTGAGGACTGTACCCTCCTGGATGCATCGATCCATTCTTGGAATAATGGGAGTGGTTCTGGTGGCGTTAAAAGGAGAGTGACTGAGGAAGTGAATCTCTCTCTGCTCTGCCATTCTTACCATGTGACACCCTGCATTGCTGCAAAGTCACCTCACTAGATGTGTTCCCTGGACTGTGGACTTCCCAGACCCTGAAATTGTAAGCAATAAATTTTGTTTTCTTACACATTAACCAGTGCCGGGTATTCTGTTATAAGCAACAGAAACAGACTAAGACCCTAGCTAATAACTGGGCTTTGAAGGCAGGTGGTCGAGCACCGGAGCCTGTGTCCTTATTGACCACATTCTATGGCTTTGTGGCCTTTCATGACTCATCAGTAGAAAGATGTCGAGTCATATCCTATTTCAACATTAATGAAAAGAACAAGGAGACAGTGTTTACGTCCAGGTCAGACACTGAAAGTTTAACTATTTTGCTATAACTAATTCTTCCCTAAATGTGCTTGACTTGAGTCACTGATGACAACTCTAGGCAAGCGCAGCCCCTGAAGTTGTCCACACTGACTGTGATGGCCAAAGAGGGGAGGGCGGCCCCCCACCCCCGGGGACGGCACCTCCTGCAGGTGGGCGGGCTGGCTATCCCTTCCTGGAAAAGTCCTTGTCTATGGGTAGAGTGAATAAGGAAATTGAGGGCCATCCAGTTTCCTCATTTTAAAAATGAGGAAACTGAAGTTCTGAGATGTGAAGTGATTCTTTTCTAAAGCTCCTATGGGGGCCTAGATCAAACACCACCTCTTCCCTAAAGCCGTCCCTGTAAGGACACGGGTCCTCACTGCCCTCCTGTCTCTCAATTCCTTTAGTGTGATCAGCATGTTTCGTTCAGGGAGCCCTGCTCTGGTTGGCTGCGTGGTTTGATTCTCATGGGACAGGCTAGAAGCTAAGCATAGATCAGAGCCCAAACTGGGCTCCTGTGCCTGGAGAATAACCGCTCCCCACCTGCCCATGAGGGCAAGGCAGTGTGCACCCGTCTGTTTCAGGGGAAACATCTCAAACCCGGGCCTTCCAATAGTGGGCATCGTGTTCCACTTACATGGTCATGTGCAATTCTCTCTTTCACTCTCCAGTTTTTAGAAATATAGAGATAAGTAGAATTATGAGATAAAATAAAAGTTTTCCCACACTGGGCCTCACCACACTTTGGCATTGGGATGAGAGAATTTTTCCTTCCTGGACTTCCCCTTCTTGCTCCTCATTCTGTTCCCAAATTGAGAATGGGCTACTAAACACATCATGGTCATCCCTATACTAATGTCAGGGATCCTAGGAACTAGAGGAATCTGTTGGGAAAAATTCCCTCAGGGAACAGGGATTTGGACCAAGTTGTCCAATTATTCATGATTAGTTGGTGTGGGTAATGCTGCCTCAATTCCTTCCTTCCTTCTGTCCTTGTGTATTTCTTCACCTAATGTGACAACAGGTGCAAGGTGGAGAAGGGCTTTTTATGGGCCCAGCATGGTTCCACTTCGCAACTCTGCTGAGAAGAGCTTTTTCCTATAATCTCATTTTGTAGGCTCTACTCTCCTTGCTAGACTAGAAAAAGTTCTACAATTATGTGCACACACTATAAACTTAATAATGATGGGTCTATGAATATGTATGGCTGAAAGGGCTCATTCACAACTTATACTACTGTCTTTACCAAGGGTAGGGAGGTTGGTTCCACAATTTGGGGCTGTAACTGAACTTTGCAGATGACTTTTTACATCCTCCTGGACTACTTGACACATGGATTAAAAATGAATTCTGCCCCGTCTCTCATGGAGCGAACCACCTTGGCCGACCTTCATGCCTTGCAGCGCACACGGCAGAGTATGGGTGCCTCTTCCACATTATGTACCATTTCTAAAGACATCAGAAGGTCATGAACCAAACCATTTCTGCCTACTGTTTGCCCTTGCCCTCTCTCATTCCCTAGGCTTCTCCCATCTTGGAAAATGAAAGCACTTGGCACAAGTCCAAACCCTAAGGAATAGTGGTGGAAACTGAGGCCACTCACTGGTATGGTGGGTGCCCACTGGTATCTAGATCTCCAAGCTCAAAGGCTACTGTGTCATTACCAGCAACATTTCTGGGCCCAGAGGAAGCTCCAGGAGCCTCCTAGTGCCCCAAATCTTCTCTTGCCATCTAGTCCCATTCTTGTTTCCACATCTCCAATCATAGCTCAACCAACAGAAGTGCAGACTCTAGCTGGGAGAACTTCTAAAATAACCCAACATTTTCTTCTAAGAATTATTTCTGAAAATTAATACAACTTATGGAATGTATAGAGTAAGCGAGCCATTGCCTGTATTCTTCTAGGATGATAAGGTCTCTGTCTTGAACAAGTTGAGGGTGATCAATAACCACAGCCTTGACTGAAGCCGAAGGAAGATTGAGCATAGCCATGCCCTCTCCATGTGTCTAGTCACAGCTTTAGCTCGGCAGGGTAGACCGTCATTTATGATTTAGTGAATTATAGTCAGGCATCAGGAAGAGCCAAATGTGACCCAGCCCTATCTATGCCACCTCAGCAGAGGCATCCATCCTCTTGAGAAGGTTCACTGCAACAGCACAAGAAAGACTGGATGGAATTAGACCCACATGATTTGAGTAGGATAGCTACTGGGAGGAGGTCCAGGACAGCAGGCAGAACACAACATCCAAAGGGCAGGGCAGTGGATGACCGACGGTGGGCTGGCCCGGGCAAGTCAGTCATTATACTTTGCTGTTTCTGGTACCACCAGCAGAGGTGATGGTGGTGGTGACGGGGTTGTTGCTGATGTCAGAAGTTGTCTAACAAAAACGGTGACACAGTAAGAAACATATATTTGTTTTTTGCCCATGGTTCCTAGCACAGAGCTTCTAAATACCTTGGAATTTCCTGGGTGATAGGAGCATCCTTTGTTCTAATGAGGCAACTCTTGGTGGGCTCCTGGATGGGGGTTGGTCACCAGAAAGACCAAGCCATGATTAGGAGCTTGGAACTTTCAGCCCACCCCCCATCCTCCAGGGAGGGGAGAAGATTGGGAGATTGAATTACTAATCAGTCATGCCTACACAATGTAGCCTCCATAAAAAATCCTAATGGAAGAGGGTCAGAGAGCTTCTGGGTTGGTGAACACATGGAGGTACCTGGATGGTGGTGCACCTTGAGAGGGCATGAAAGTTCCACACCCTTCACCCCGTCCCTTGCCCTGTGAATCTCCTCCAGTTGGCTGTTCCTAAGTCGTATCCTTTTATAACAAACTGGTAATGGAGTAAGTAAACTGTTTTCCTGAGTTCTGTGAGCCCTTCTAGCAAATCATCAAACCTGAAGAAAGGGTCATGGGAAGCTCTGATTTCTAGCTGGTCAGTCAGAAGCACAGGTGACAACCTGGACTTGTGATTGACATCTGAAGTGGGGAGGGAGTAGTCTTGTGGGACTGAGCCCTTAACCTGTGGGGTCTGTGCTAACCCCAGGTAGATAGTGTCAGAATTGAATTGGGTTGTAGGACATCTAGCTGGTGTTAGAGAATTGGTCAGTGTGGAGGGAAAAAAGCACATATTTGGTGCCACAAGTGTGTGAGTACAGAGAAAAAAGAGTTTGCTTTCTTTTTTTACAAACTGACAGATATCATTTGACAGCTGTAGAGAGTGCTAGCATAGAGAATCCAGGATTGGGAGATTCTTAAAACTCCAGTCAACATTATAAAAGCAAGTGGGCAAGAGTCTACCACTATTCAGGGACATCTGTTAGACCTGAGGAATGTGTTTTAGGAAGTTAAGTGGGGCCCAAGGTCACAGGCAGGTGAGTAACAAGGGAAACTTAATGTCAAGTCTTGTGATAAACTTCCTTAGCTCTTGCTAAAGGCAGTATCCATCTTGTGGTCTTAGCTCTCAAAAGCAGAGGCAACTAGAGCTGAAGGAAGATTGATAGATACACTCCAACAAGTCTCAATCCCAAATTACAGTGCTCTGATCTCCTGGGTCCTGACATAACTGTAATGAATTGTATGAATGGGAGTTGGCACAGAAGGAAGGTGGAGTGGTCATTGGTCAAAAGCTGACAGACAGAAATAACTTGGGCAAAAATACAGTTACCTATAATGAAGTATGAGTTGGATAGGTCAGTACCCAGGAGTCAATGCAGAAGAAGAGACTTAAAGCCAAATGTTGTTGCATAAAATGTTTCAGAAATGGAGGCTCATTGGGTGGAGAAAGA
Source organism: Cynocephalus volans (assembly GCF_027409185.1). Lineage (NCBI taxonomy): Eukaryota > Metazoa > Chordata > Mammalia > Dermoptera > Cynocephalidae > Cynocephalus > Cynocephalus volans. The sequence goes on along the minus strand of NC_084473.1, from coordinate 93,202,721 downwards.
ACTAATACAGAAAGACAGGATAGCAAAAGAAGGGTGCACTTGCCCAGATGCCATCAGGGCATTTTGAATTAAAGAGTTACTAAACATCTGTCTTTATTGGATGCATAATATAGTTGGGTCTTGGTGTTTCTTATTTTGGTTTTTTAATCCAATCTGAAAATCTCCACCTTTTAATTAGACTATTTAGACCATGTATATGTAATGTAATTATTGATATGGAAGAATTTAAATCTGTTATCTTGCTACATGTTTTGTATTTATCCCATATGTCTTTTGTTCTCTCTCATTTTCTGCCTTTTTTCAGAGTAATTGAGCATTTTAAAATAACTCCATTTTATCTCCTTTTTTGGTTTATTAGCTATAACTCTTTATTGTGTTCTTATGGTGGGTGCTTTATGATTTAGCCTATCACAGTCTACCCTCAAGTTGTATTACATCACTTCATTTATAGTAAAGAAACAAGATAATACAGTCATGCACCACATAACAGTGTTTCAGTCAATAATGGACTGCATATATGACAGTGATCCCATAAGATTATAATGACACAATAATTACTATCGCCTAGTGATGTCATAGCCATCAAAACGTCATAGCACAAAGCATTAGTCACATTGGAGCAATAGGTTATACCATATAGCCTAGGTGTGTAGTAGGCTATCCTATCTAGGTTTTTGTAGTAGACCATGATGTTTGCACAATGACAAAAATCATCTAATGATGCATTTCTCAGATTGTATCCCTGTTGTTAAGCAACACATGACTGTACTTCTATTTTTCCCTTCCCAGCCTTTGTTCTATTGGTGTCATACATTTTATTTCTACATGTGCTTAAAAGTCCTCAATATATTATTATTATTGCTTTAACCATCAATCATCTCTTAAAGAGATTTGAACAGTAAGAAAATATCTATTACATTTACCCATATACTTATTTCCTGTGCTCTTTATTCCTTTGCATGCATCCAGGTTTCCATCTGGTATCATTTTTCTTCTGCCTAAAGGACATATTTTACCATTTCTTGTAGTGCAGATTTGCTGGTGATTAATTTTTTTAGCGTTTGTTATGTCTGGAAAAGTTTTTATTTCACCTTTGTTTTTGTAAAATATATTCTTTGGATATAGAATTCCTAAATGACCGTTTTTTTTCTTCAGATGTTTGCTCAACTGTCTTCTAGTTTTCTTTGTTTCAAACAAGACATCTGTCATTCTTATATTTGTTCCTTTATACATAAAATGTCTTTTTCCCTCTGGTAGCTTTTAATATCATTTACATATCTATAATTTAAAGTAATTTGATTCTGCTATACCTTGCTGTGGTTTACTTCATATTTTTTGTGCTTGAGGTTCATGAGACTTCTTAAGTTTGTATGTTTATAGTTTCCATCAAATTGGAAAAAATTTTGGTCATTATTTCTTGAAATATTTTTTCTGTCTCCTGCTTTCTTTGGAACTCCAATTACATGTATATTGGGTTGCTTTGAGTTGTCCCACAATTAACTGATGCTCTGTTTCTGTCTTTCCCAGTCTTTATTCTCTGTGCTTTCTTTTGGTTAATTTCTATTGCTATGCTATTGAGTTCACTAATCTTTTCTTCCATAGTTTCTAATCTGTTAAACTCATCCAGTGTATTTTTCATCTCAGACACTAAAGTTTTTATTTCTAGAAGTTTCATTTGGGTATTTTTTATGTCTTCCATGCCAATTATCATGTTCAATTTTTCCTCTAGGTTCTCAAGCATATGGAATATAGTTATAATAACTGTTTTAATGTTTTTGTCTACTAATTCTACCATTTGTACTATTTCTGAGTAGCTTTTCATTAATATCTCCCCACCCACCCCCACCCCCGCCGATTATGGATATTTTCCTGCTTCTTTTTATGCCTGGTAATTTTTAACTGGATACCAGACTGTGAATTTCACCTTTGGGTGCTGGATATTTTTATGTTCCTATATATATACTTTAGCTTTGTTTTCAAATGCAGTTAAGTTACTAAGGATACTTAAGTTATCCTTTCAGATATTGCTTTTAAACTTTGGTAGGTGGGACTAGTGCCCTGGATATTCTAGTGATAATTTTGTCCCACTGCTGAAGCAAAACTCTTCTGAGTTCTCTACAGATGCTCCATAAATTGTAAGGTTTTCCACATTGGCTGGTGGGAACAGGAAATTTCCTGGCCCTGTGTGAGCTTAGAAGATTGTTCCCTCTAATTCTTTTGGGTAATATGCACCTGGCTTCTTGTAGTTTCCTCATATGCCTGTGCCGATTAACACTTACCTGAAGACTTGAAGGGGACCCCCTGAAGATCTAAAGAGCCCTCTTTGTCTGCAGTTCTTTGGTCTTCAGTACTCTGCCCTGAGAACTCAGTCACCAGTCACCGTGGCTTCCCTGACTCCCAGTTCCGTCTAGTCAACTCATGGACATTACGGGGCCCCACCTGGCTTCGCCTCTCTGTGCTGCAGCCTGGACGCTCTCTGAAGGCAGTAAATTGGGGCAAATTTTGTTGTGTTTTCCCTCTCAGGGATTACTATCCTTCATTTCCTGATGTCCAATGTCTTGAAAACATATTTTCTTACATATATTTTCTTCAGTGTTCTAATCGTTTCAAGTGGGAGGATAAATTCAGTCCTTGTTAGTACATTTTGGCCAGGAGCCACGGTTCATCTCTGTTTCTGGATGTTTCCATCCGTGAGGCTCACTCTGCTTGGTTTCTAAGGTGAGAAACAGCTGAGGCTTCTGACTCTGTGTGTAAAGAACCCCAGTGCCCACCACTGAGCAGGGTTAGGGAACACGGGGACTTACATACGCAGGCCTGGAAACCTGTTCTCTGATCTTTTAAAATCTTGGTGGTCTGCCCGTTTCTCCAAGCCCAGACTACTTCGCTTGGCTCGTGTTCTATATCTTGTTTTACTCTCTGGTAACCAAAATACATTAGCCTCTTCTTAGTCCTCCGAGACAGCAGAAAATCCCTGATAAGATCCGTTCCTAATGCCCTACCCAACAATATATTCTACCAAGTCCCACTAACTTGACGTTCATTCTTTCACACAACAAGTGTTTATGGAGTGCCTATGGCACTCTGCTAGGATTTTAGGAATATAATTGTAATCAAAAGCAGAGACCATCCTAACTTGCATGGAGTTGTTCCAGATATTTTCTCACCACAATAATCAATACATTGAAATTTACACATTGAATTTACACATTTAGAATTTACCTAATTCTAAATATAACCACAAAGATTACTATATATAAACGCTTCACTTCCTTTTTCCATTATTTAGTACCCTCCATTAGAGTGAGACCATGAACATTTAAGTTAACTTTAAAGGCTGTTCAAAACCATGTCATTTCCTGTGCACATCAGTTTACTGCACAGGCCGACAGAAGGTCATTTATCCAATTTTGCTCATAGGTCTTGAACTAGAAACTGGGTTTTCTTTTTCTCTTCGGACTCCCCCTTTAAAAATTAAAAAAAATAAAAAAACCCACTAAGCTTTGGTTTCACCATTCAGGATCTGTTTAGCCATAGACTCAGCAAAGCCACAGCATGAAAGGCCATCGCTCAGTCATTGAGTTCAGGACCAATAAATAAGTCAGCTGACACCAGCCGTTTCTCGGTCTTGTCCCTCAGTTAAGCTGGTGATCCCCAGGGTCGAGAGTTTGACCCCTTGTCCTCTTTTTTTCATTCCTTTGCCCTGAACCCTCACTGCCAACTTCCAACTGCCCCACCCCCCCATACGTATCTACTTACTGGGAAGAAGCTCTCCTACCCCGCCCTCCTGTTACGTATGGGGTGATGTCCTCTGAAGTACCTCTCCTGGCCCATGAGTTATGGGATCTATGGGTGACAGCCCTTGGCCCATGTTCTCCACTGGGAGGATCTCATCTGTTGAAAGGCTCTAAGCCCCAAAGTCCCATCTCTTGTCTTCCGTCTCTGCCCCGGCCAGCACCATCTTGGCTCAGAGGGGATGCTTGCAAACCCATGCTTTCCCTCAAGTGGGCTTTCTGTGATCTGGACTTGGGGGTGGGAGGACATGAATGGAAATAGGGATGAAGAGTGTGTTACCAAGCCAGTTTGCTTTGTTCACCTACGCTACATCCTCCAACCCAGTTTTTATCAGTAATAAAGCTGATAAGTTCATCTCCATCTGATTGATTCCTTCATCTACCGTTCAGCTGGTTCCACACTCGAGAGGGAAGGAAGCATCTCTTCTGCAGCATCACCTACAGTGGACAGATGATGAGTGGCAGCAATTGAGTGGGGAAAGATCACTCATACCAGGGATGCGCCACTAAGATTCACAGCCTATAAGAATGTATGAGCAGGGGGCAGGGGGCAACAAAATCCAGTTCTCCTGCCACCAAGAGGCAGAGATACTCCCAGGAAATGGCCCCTCACTTGCTGGTGGCCGCTCACCATCACACAGGCCACGACATGGAGGACAGTGGGGTGGGTGGCAGGGGAAGTGGATGTTTCTCTGGAGCTGTGATGGAGCAGTTATCCAGGAAACACCTTGGCCCTGTGATCCCACCCTGCACTTGCTGGCCTCTGCTTCCTGGAGGCAACATGAGGGATTCTATGTGGAAAGCTAAATGTAGCCCTTGAGGTCACATTTCTGGACAGGAAATGCAGTTGGGAAGCAGAGAAGAAGACAAACATATTGACAAAGGAGACACAACCACAACAATCCAGCCAGAGGAGAAAATCAGAGCTTCAACGTGAACACCCAGCAGAGACTACTGAAGCCATGGCGTCTTCGTTCGTTTGCTTGTTTCTGTTTCTGTTTTAGGGCAGCTTAAAGCAGGATGTGATGCAAAACTGAAGCAATCCAAAATTCAGTTTTTTTCTGAGAACAGTGTCACCCTTGATCTAGGTAAAAACTGCAGAAACAGAGTATTTAACACTTTCTTATAAACTTTTCTTCATATTCTGGGGGTGTCTTTTTCATTTTTATATACCAGCACATTTATTTCATGTTAAACACCAGCACGTGAAAGCTTCTGATGATAATGGAAGTTACATGGTGCCTTGGATTGAGTGTCCCCTCAAAACTTGACCCCCACTGTGACAGCGTTAAGAAGGTGGGGAATCCTATTATGGTAATTGAAAGGTGGGGCCTTGAAGAGGTGATTAGATTGTAGGACCGTGCAGTAGTGAATGGATTAATAATGGTGGTCAGGGACATGATTCTGAGGGCTTTAAAAGAAGAGCCCATGAGAGGTTAGTCTCTCTCTCTCTGCTCCACCATTTTCTGCCATGTGAGACCCTGGGTCACTGTCACCACCACCAAGACCCTTGCCAGATGTGTTCCCTGGACTTTGGACTTCCCAGCCTCTGAAACTAAATTTTGTTTTCTTCATAAATTATCCAGTTCCAGGTATGTTGTTATAAGCAACAGAAACAGACTAATATACATGGCTTTTGTCTATCTTTAATGACATAGGCTTTCTTTAGGCTTATTGACTGCTTTCTGTATATTCCACTCTCCAGAGTGTCTCACAGGGACCTGAAATATGGGTCTCCCCTTCCCACTTGTGATCTGTGGGCTGTCACTCTAACTCTGTGCACAAACGCAGTTCCCCATTAACTATCACACAACGGCCTAACACCAATTTATGATCCAAACCTGAATCAATAACTTCACAAAGTTGGTTTTAAACTTTATACTTTAGAGAACATCAAATATATATCAAACTAGACAGGAGCCTCCAGCTGAACCTCTGCCTGTCCATAAGTAGTCTTAGCAATGATCATCTGTACCCCCGCCAATGCCCCACTGCCCAGTTCATTTTGAAGCAAATGCCAGATATTGTTTTGTTTTATATGTAAATGTCATTATGCATCTCAAAAATACAAAGAATCTTTAAAAATTACCCAGAATACCTTTGTACACCAAACATCTTAACAATTGTTAAAAAGGAAAAACCTTAAGCAAGCTTAAATTTATCAGCTTATTTGAGCAATCTAAGAAAATAAAATAAAATATACTTTTCACAAATTGGGCAACCCTCAGAACCAGAACAACTTCAAAGAGCCCCTGCTTGCTACATTTATGGACAAAAAAGGAAAGTGGGCAAAAAGAACAACCTAACTGGTTGCAGCTCTGGGCTTTGTCTCACTTGAATCACCTGGCTGCCTGCAGTTGACTAAAATTCAGCTGTTGTAACTAACTGAAACTCAACTATTTGCTACATAAGTATACTCCTGAGCTGGCTACTTTTATTTAGCATGAGTGACTCCACATTGGTTTGGTCTGTTGGGCCTAGTACAGGAGCCTTGTCCAGAAAAATGGCTTTCTAAAGACTATGTAACACAATAATTTCTTAATATTTCAAATATCTCCACTGTATTGTTTTGAAGCAAATAATAGGCATCCTACCATTTTATCTATAAATAATGAAGTCTATCTCTAAAAAAACACAAAACACCTTTTCATTTTTTTAAGCAAAACCATCATACCATTATCACACTTAAAAAAATTAATCCTTTAATATTATGAAATATCCAGTCAGCATATACATTTTCTTGATGTTCTCGTAAATGCTATTTTACAGCTGAGTTGTTTGAATATGCATTCAAATGCATTTGATAAATAGGTTCATTGCATCACTTTTAATTTATGAGTTCTCCTTCCCTCTTATTCTCTCAAATAATTAATTTGTTGAGGAACATGTCCATATCTGGATTTTTAAAGATTACAGTGATTGGGTTTTTTTTCCCCTCATTTTGACTTTGTTCTTTTTCTAAAGAAAGCTTTATTGAGGCATACTTGATGTACAATAAAGTGCACATAGTTAAAGTACAGCCATGCATCACTTAATGATGACGGGGATATGTTCTGGGATGCGTTGTTAGGCGATTTCGTAGTTGTGTGAACGTCAGAGAGTGTACTTACACAAACCCAGCCGGTAACCTGCTACGCACTTGGACGAGTGAACTAGCCTGTTGCTCCTATGTGAGTAATGCTTTGTGCTACAACATTACGACAGCTACACGTCACTAGGCTATAAGAATTTTTCAGCTCCTTTATAATCTGATGGGACCGCTGCCGCACATGCCGTCTGTTGTTGACCAAAACGTTGTCATGTAGCACATGAGTGTATGTAATTTGCTAAGTGTTGACATGTGTATGCACTGTGAAACCATCACCACAATCAAGATAATGAATGCATCTGTCACCCCAAATACATTTCACTCTCCAAATATGGGCGCACGCTTAACTTCTCCCTGCCTCAGTTTCTCTTGTATAAAATGAGTGCACGTAAAGAATAGGTGTATAGAACTAGATATCACTTATGTCCCTTGCCCGTCAAACTGTTTATTATTCTTTTTTTCTTGGCTCATCACTCTATCAGATATTAGGAATGAATATTGATGAATGAATGAATATGATACATGAATCCAAAATGTCATCTCTGTATATAAAATCCACACATGAAACCTGTAGGTAAAATTAGTTTTTCATATATCATAGGTCTTTTCTTTACCATAAGGGGGTCTTTAGCTGTTTTCTCTCCTGCATTCCAGAAAGATCCGTGACTTGGCTGCTCATTGTGAACACTGGCATATTTGTATTTGCAACGTCACACATTCCCATTGTGAGCCTCTGTGAAGCATTGCCCTCCTTCAAACCAGATGGGGTGCAGAGTGAGTGCAGGGCTGCGGGCCCTCATTCTCCAACGCAGGGAGGCACACAGGACGAAGGATCAAACTCCTCCCGGGGAGGACTTCGAGAGGTGATTGACTTTAAAACATTCAGAGGATGATCAAGATGAGCACAGCAGGAGAATGTTTAAAGCAGACAAAACTGAAGCAAAGGCAGTTTGAATAAAGCAGTATTTATACAGTCTGGTCTAGGCAGAAACTGGTAGCAGGACGTGAGCAAGTCGGTGCCTACAGTGTCAATAGAAGGTACGGAAAATGGACATTTTCCTGGTGATATAAAATTTTCAGGGACTCCAAAGGTTTCTGAGTAGCACATTGGCTTGTTCATCTACTCACCCGCTGTGTCTAGGTAGCTGGTAGGTCTGGGAATGCTGAAATAAATAATTCATGGTGCCCTAACGAACTTATTCTCTCATAGTGGAAAGAAGGTGTGTGCTTGAACATTTACAATACTAAGCAGCCTGTAATTACAGCCTCAGTTTCCCTCTCCAAGAGGGTTAGACATCAGGATCTCAAGGACAAAATACCCAAAGACAATTCAGATAGAAGCTAAAAGGTTCATTTCATAGCTTCCTCAAGCATATCTGTTCCTTAATGTAAGAGTCTTTGATTCAAAGATGTCACATTGATAATTATCCATTCTATCATCTATTTCTTCATCATTCACTCGTTTATCTGCTCATCCACTCATTCAGTCATTCATTAAGTGCCTCCAGCCTTCTGGCCACAGTTCCTTCTCTCTGGAAATCTTTTCCCATCCTTTCCCTGGCTAGTCCCACTCACCTTCAGGTCTCAGTTTAGGCGTTTCTTGTTCTGAGAAGTCCCCTGACCCCCAAGTCCTGGTTAATACTCCTCTCCAAGCCCCCATCACTACACTGGCCAAGTGCCTGTTACTCCTTGGCACCGCCCGATGGCACTGAGCAGTAAGAAAGTAATTGTTGGCTCTCAGTTAGCTGTTCCTGCATTTAAAAAAAAAAAAAAAGAAAAGAAAAATCCTCAAGGGAATGCCTTAGACCCACACCTGTCTGTTGAGCTCACACTTCTGTGGCTTGGTCAGCTGATGCTGGTATGCAGTGATCTGGCTCGTCTTGCCGTGGTCACTCATGCATCTGTGATCAGCTGGCAGGTCAGTGGGCAGCTGACTGATCTGGGGGCTCATGTGGGCAGCTCTGCTCTGTGCTGTCTCCCACACAGCAGTCCAGCTTGGGTGCATTCCCAGGGGGGGGTCAGTTTCCAAGAGAAGCAGAGTGGAAGCTGCAGGCCTCCGGGGCCCTGGCTCAGACCATCCACTGCGTCCTTTCAGCCAGTCTATTGATTCCAAATCATAGGGTTGTTCCAGATTCAAGGGGTTGGGAAACAGACTTCACCTTTTGATGGGAGAAGCTGCAAAATATTGTAGCCATTTTTGCAATCCAGTGACCCAATTTAAAAACTGAAACAGTATTCCTCAGGGAAAGAGCTGTAAATAAGGAAAGGAATCCACAGAGACTTGTCACAACACACTTGGAATGAGCAAAGAAAAGTAAATTGCTTTGAACAAAAAAGTTTAAAACAAAAAACTTTTTTTTATTCCCACTAGTGCCTGGAAAGTGGAAGAGCCCTGGGGAGCAAGAAGGGGACTGAGGGCTATGGAGCTAGCATGTCCTCTGTGAGGGCTGCACCTGCCCACTTTCCTGCAGGTCTTTGCTAGCGTCTCCTCTGCACAGCCCGGCCTGTCTGTCACACTCGAGAGTGAAGTGAAATGGGAGGTGTCTGGCCAGGGAGCATAGCGTGGCAAAGAGGACTTGCAGACCTCTGGGAAACTACACCTGTGCCATTTCTGATTTGCTCCTTTGATACAGCAAGTTTAGACATCACTGGATTCTATATTTTTGCTTTAAGCTATGCCGTCTTTTTTTTGTCTTACCATGAAAAATTTCAAACATATACATAAGTAGACCAAACAATCTAATGAATCCTCTTGTGCTCAAATCCTATATCCCACCATGATCAATTCATGGCTATCTCATTTCTTCTAAGCCTGTACCCGTGTCCTACCTACCACATTGTTTGAGGCAAATCCAAGATCTTTCCTCTGTAAATACTGTCTTATTTCAATGTGTACAGATACTCCTTGGCTGACAATGGGGTTATGTCCAGATAAACCTGCCATAAACCAAAAATATCGCAAGTTGAAATGCATTTAATACCCCAATAAACCCATAGTAAAGTTGAAAAATGGTAAGTCAAACCATCATAAGTTGGGGATTTACTAAAAGACAGGGAATTGTCTTAAACATGTATAAGCACAATACCATTATCACAATTTTAAAAATTAACAATAACTCTTTAACATTATCTAATATCTAGTCAATGTTCAAACTTCCAATTTTCTCCATAAAGTCCAGACATTGCAAGTGATTGACATGTCTTAAGTCTGTGAACCTACAGGGTGCCCCTCTTATGCTTGATCTTTCTCTCTCTCAAATTCCTAATACATTTATTGAAGAAACAAGGTCATGTCCTACAGAATTGCCCCTGGTCTGGATTTTGTGGATGGCAGCTCCCTGCTATCAGTGAATGTGTTCATCTGTCTCTTGGATTTCCTGTAAATGGGTAACTGGATCTAGAGTCCTGATTTATTTATTTTGGAAAGACAACTTTGTAGGTGATATTAAGTGCTACCCCTTATATTTTGGAAGATTTTATTTCCAGATTTCTGGCTTTAAAATTCTGTGCCTCAAATTATGATAATTGGTATCTTGAATAAATAAAATATTCTCAATCTTTTCCTCCCAATTAAGGAACAGATTTTAGCTTTTCAATATTTACTGGCTCTGGTGAGAAATAGCGAGTGAGTAATATACATGATTTTTGAAATGCCAAAGCAATAAATTTCCACATCAGTTTAGCTTCGAAGCGCAGTTGGTATATGTGTGATCTGATTTGCAGCACTCACCAAGAAAACCTTATGAGAAGACCTAGTGAAGTGTTTGACACATTGGTGTGAGCACTAAAATGGAATCAACTGGTTAAAGAAGAAGAAAACTGTAGCAACAGGGAGGTTCAGATATTGGCTGAGGAAAGAGTGAGAGAAATATGGTCGTCAGAAACTTCTGGCACCCCATGTCAACATCAGCCATCTAAACAAGACATTTCTGTCTCTGTTGGCTATTAGTAAATATCCGGATTAGCTAACAACTATTTATGATTTTATTGTTAGGGAGAGTTGGAAACTTAGACTTAACACGTGTTTGTAAACACATGGCTAGTCACAGCTTACATCATTTCTTTAAATAGAAGCACCTTCCCCATTTGAACTGTGCAGCTATGCAGGCTGTGAAAGCAATACTTTTTTCTTATACACTTCAAGTAACAATCTTAAAAATATTTGTGACTTTAGAGCTGTTTATAGCACCAAATACAAAGAGGGAAAGTGCAAACAAGAGCAGCCCCCTTCTCAAAGTTCCTGCAGTGGGTCTCCACCACAGAGTGCAGTTGGCCTCTGGAGAAAAGGCTGGTCTAACTGGTGTACCTATATATAGGCCAGGAAGAGAAAGTGACCTGTGGGCCCTGCATCTGGAGACAGCCAGGCAGCAGGCCTGAAATCTAACATGCCCTTGGCCTCTCCATCCTGGTTCCTTTGTTTGATTTTTAAGAGAATCTGTATGGGAGCTCTCTTGCTCGCTTTATCTTTTCTTCTTTTTTTTTTTAAAGAACCATTGTATTGTCTTATTTTTAGGACACGGGAAGCAATGGACAGAAGATGCTTCCATGGAGAAGCTATAAAAGGCCACCTTTTAACTGAATACCATGGAAGTTTGGAAACTAATGGCACTGCAGTTTGATTGCTGATTCCTGCCTCAATCAGTCACAGATTGGGTGTGGTGCAAATGACAATGACACCTGCTACCACCACACCCCCAGCTGCAGGTGGGGGGTAGAGTGTAAGCAGGAAGTGAGAGCAGTAGGACACCCAGGGCTGGGAGCCTCCGTTCCTCAGCTCCAGACCATGTGTGGTGGCAGCTGCATGGGAGGGACTTGGATGTCCTCAGTCATGCAACTAGGGTTGAACCAGGTTCTCCCCAAGGTCCCCGCAGCCCTGCCTGCCTCTCAGCTCTCAGAGTTATTATAGGTGACTGTAAGGGTTTCCTACTGCTGCTATAACAAATTACTAACTTAGTGGCTTAAAACTACACAAATTTATTATTTCACAGTTCTGGAGGTCAGAAGTTTGAGACAGTTCTCGCTGGGCAAAAATCAAGTTCTCAGCAGGGCTGTTTTCCTTTCTGGATTCTCTAGGGGGGAATCCATTTCTTTGTCTTTTCCAGCTTCTAGAGGCTGCCCACATTCCTGGGCTTGTGGTTCCCTCCTCCTTATTCAAAGCCAAATCCTTCTCAGGCTGCTATCACACTGGTTCTCTGCAGCCAGGAAGGGTTCTCTGATTTTAAAGAGATTAGATGGAGCCCATCTGGTTAATCCAGGATCATCTTCACCTCTCAAGGCTTTTCACTTTAATCAATCACATCTGCAAATCCATTGACCATGTAAACTAACACATTCATAAGGGTGTGGGTATCTTTGGCAGCCATTATTCATCCTGCCACAAAAACCAATTTTTTCTTAGGAGGAGGGAAAGAGACAATTGAGGGAGGACACATTTTCTAGGAAACCCTGTAAAGTCTACTGCTGTGGACTGATTGAATTGTGTCCCCAAAATTCATACGTTGTAAGCTTAATCCCCACTGTAACTGTTGAGGGTGGGAAATCCTATCATGGTAATTGAAAGGTGGGGCCTTGAAGAGGTGATTAGATTGCAGGACCATGCTGTAGTGAATGGGTTAGTAATGGTGGTCAGGGGCATGGTTCTGAGGGTTTTAAAAGGAGAGCACATGAGGAGCTATCTCTCTCTCTCTGCTTTGCCATTTTCTGCCATGTGAGACCCCTGCATTGCTGTAAAGCCACCACCAAAGATGACCCTCACCAGATGTGTTTCCCACATCTGGACTGTGGACTTCCCAGCCTTTGAAACTGTAAGCAATAAATTTTGCTTTCTTATAAATTACCCAGTTCCAAGTATTTTGTTATAAGCAACAGAAACTAATGCATCTACATTCCTTACCTTGCCATGTAAGACCATACAATCCACCTTTCCAAAATTATTACCCAATTTCTCCACTTGAAACGTCCCACAATTTCTTCACCTGAGCTGAGCTCTTCATGCTCTGGGCTTTGCCTCATCCCCACGGTTCCTGTTCCCTGAGGGCCCTGAGCCCCCGCCAGCCCTAAGCCCCCACCAGCCCATGCCCCCGCCGGCCCTGAGCCCCCCCGGCCCTGAGCCCCCCCGGCCCGTGCCCCGCCCCTCCTCTCTTATGAAGCCTTCTCTGATCCTCCAAGAGGGAAGCAAACCCCCAGTGTTTGATCTGTCCTCTTTTGTGTTAACAAACCTTCTGCCTGGTCTGTCCTTCAGTAGCTCGCTGTAACTTTCCAGCCTGACTTTGCAGGCCCTGAGCACTAGCATTGCCCTCTCCCTCACACCACCTGGACATTCGGGCTGTTCTGTCTACCTGCCTATTCCCTTCTCTCCCCCAGTCCTACTCTTTCCTTCCCTCCTTTCAAATGTGAGAGAAACTCACCCTGTCCACTTCCCATTTCAGGTCACACCTCCATTCCCTCTCGCCTGTACTCAGTTTGCAACAAAGCCCAACATGCCAGCTCCTATTTTCCCACTGCGGTTATCAGCATCTTTAGTAGAAGAGACATTTTTAAATCGTTTTCAGTTATTTCACATCCTCTTTGCTTAGTAGAGAAGAGCGTTGATTGATCAATGTACTCAAAGTAGAGCCAGGACCAGGTCTATCCCCAGGACAGCAGATAAATTTCCACCCAAGTGCTGATGCCGGTGGTCGATTTGGCAGTAGGAGCGCTGGGTGCTGGAGATGAGTCTGGGGGAAGATGGTGATCCTGCAGTGACATCCCTGAGGCCACAGAGAAGGAGCTGCATGCAGGCCACGTGAAGCCAACCCTGTCTCCTAGCTCCAGCTCACTCCATGAACTCACTTTAAGAAAGGGGGATTTTGTGGCATTTATGGGTTGGAAGTCCCTGGTGTGGCCAGAGAATCACGAGAGTTGCTCACATGAAAATGACTTTGCCTCTAGTGTTGAGCTCACACCTGTTTGAGGCCCAGGGCTGGCTGGAAAGACAGGTGAAGCAGGGGACAGAATGAGAGCCCATGAACCCTGTAAGAACCATCATTGGTTTGGGGGCTTTTGGACACAATATCATTCTAGACAGAAATAAGCCTTGACAAGCAGGTTCTTTAAAGGGACATGGTCTCCAGACGCCAGAATCTGGACTAGCTGTGCACCAAGCCTAGCTATCTCAAAATAATAATAATAATAATAATAATAATAATAATGATGATGATGATGATGATGATGATGATGGAGTTCTTTAATGTAAGACCTTAAGGAAGTTAAGAATGACCTTTCCTGTGTAATGAGAGTTGCTTTTGAAAGTAAATCTTAATTACCTGAAAGAGCCTGTGACTCTGCGCACTTGGCGCTCAATCTCGAATCCTTCAGTGACGATGGGCTGGCTCCGGTCCGGCCTGCACCCTCTTTCAGCTGTGCTCCTGCCTTGTCTCCCACCCTCATGTCCTGCTGCCCACGGGCCCTGGGCTGTTCCCCGCTGGCTTTGAGCCTCCTTACCACCCTTCACTCTTGCTGACACACAAGCAGTGTCGCCCCTAAGAAGGGACTCCCTATTGGCTTATTCCTACGAAACTTTGCTTCTGTCCAAAGTCCTCTGCCAGCTTCAGGCTGTGGCCATGGGTGGCTGGAGCTCTGACTCTCAAGTAGTGTTCAGCGTCCACATTCTCACCCGAACACTACTCCAGGAGGGGGTGTTGAAACTCCTTTCGGCAGAGATGGTCATTTCTTGTTTGGAAGGGACAGTGAGACTGATCCCTCTATTTGCACAATGCCCCGATGCTTCCTTTGCCATGCTATTAATGTCACCTCCACCCTGAACCACCCTCCCTTGTAGGAGAGTCCTCTTCAGTCACTTCATGACTAAAAGCATGTATCTTACACGTGGATACATCACGTCTGCCTCCCCTGTGGCCACACACCTAGGACACGGTCCCAGGGCTGGTTTGCAGGAAGAGATCTGGAAAGAAGGAGAGTGAGTGAGGAAAGGATGCTGGAGAGAGGGGAGGCTCTTTATCTGCCTTTTCAACTCTTACACGGAGAATAAAGAAAACTCTCCCGCTCGTGAGGTAATTCTCAAACATCAACATTCCTTTTTCATTGGAGTGTTTTTCTTTCAACTCTAAACATAAATGGACTCTGTTCGTGTCTTTCTGGTTTATAAAGAGATATTACCTTCATGTCAGTCTCACAAAGAGAACCTGGAAGTCACAATCGAACGTCCTGGCTCTGTGTCATCGCAGGGCTGGGACATACCTGTGGATGGCAGAGCCAGCCCCTGGTGCATGGGCCAAGGTGGCAGGGTCTGCCTCCTGCTGTCACACTGCGTCCTGGCAGCTGCTGGGTAATTCGGGTGTGGGGGAGTATTGATTATTAAAATAATGCAAGGCAAGGCAAAATCCTCCAAGCTTTTCAGCAATAGGCCAAATATCTGCTTTGTTTGGAAGGAACTCTGGTCCCTTCCCAGGGACCCACACTGGCCATTTTGCCCTCATTGCCCGCCCCCCCCCCCCCTTTAGCAAGGCCCTGCAGGGGGAGACAGCTGCCAGGGCCACCAGGGGGAGTTATGGAGCATGTCTTTACCCAACCCCCAGGGGAAGGTGCCTCAAGGGATCAGAGATTCAGAGTCCCTGTGCCTTGTAGCATGAATCACCTTGTTGTCTAGGGAAAGGGATGCCAGAGCACACTCACATGTTCCCTGAACCACATGCCTCCCTGTGGCAGGAAAATGAGTGCATTTCCCATGATGCAGCAGTGTGGAAGGAATCTTTGCTGGGGGTCAGAAACAATGTCCCATAGTGCGGCACTTTGACATGCTAAGTACTTTGAACCAAAGAACCAGCCTCAGAACAAACGTCCCTCTGACCTTCTCCTACCACCCCTGTCTCTTGTTCCTCGGCCTCTCCCAAAGCACAGGGAGGGGCTCTCTCTGAAGTTTACTGTCTGACTATGGGAAGTTCCTCTTGAGGGAATGTGGTTGTGGTGAACCCTCTTCCTGGAATCAACATTAGCTACAAAAGATAATTCATGAAGCAGGAGAGGAAACTAAAATTCTCCACACCCAGGACACCATTCCCAGACAAACTTTTCAACTATTCTTCTGAGGGCTGCTGCCAGAAAGACTTTATCCACGTAATGAGACAGCCTCTGTTCCTAGTACAGTTCCTCCACTCTCCCTCCCACAGCTTGTGTCGCCACCTTCTCCCAAGAAGCCCAAAGCCCCTGTTTCTTTTAGTAACTCAAATGCTATTTAAGTTTCAACTGCCTGGCTCCTCCTTAAGTTTCCTATTTTGTGTGACTCCTGTGCTCCTGCAGGCTGATATGTTTGCATGCCTTTTCTCCTATTAACCTGTCTATTGTCAGACTGTTTTATAGACTCAGATTATTGAAACTGCAGAAAATAGAGGGGAAGTTCCCTTCACCCCAGCACCTTCCTGGGCCTGCCCCTCAGAGTCCCGAGACCTCGATGAGTTCCTACACCCCCTGAGCCAGTGCTGTCATCAGTACACTGGTGACTATGATTGTGTGTCAACTTGACTGGGCTGTGGGGTGACCAGACATTTGGTCAAATATTATCCTGGGTGTTTCTGTGAGGCTGTATCAGGATGACATCAACATTCAAATCAGTAGACTGAATATGGCCATCCCCAGTGTGGGTGGGACTCAATCAGTTGAGAGCCTGAACAGAACAACAAGCCTGACCTCCTTGAGTAAGAGAGAATTCCTTCTGCCTGACTGCATTCAAACTGAGACAGGGGCTTTTCCTGGGCCTCAAGCGTGTTTGGACAGGAACTCACACCACAGGCTCTCCTGGTCCTCAGGCCTTCGAACTTGGACTAGACCTTCGCCATCTCCAGCCCACTTACCCTGCAGATCTTGGAACTTACCAGTCTTTGTAATTGCTTGAGCCAATTCCTTATTTTATATAGACATATACATATGTGTGTGTGTTTTCTGTTTCTTTGGAGAACCCTCAACAGTGATAAATGAGAATAAGTGAGGAAACCCAAGGACATGAGAAGAAGGCAGGTGGCTCTCTCCCTCCCCTTATTTCCAGTGTTCCAGAGACTGGAGCCTGCAGCTCAACATTAGCCCACAGTCACCTGGGGAGGTGCAGCCAGGGGCTCAGTGGCAGATTTCCGGGGGTTCACCTCCACTTCCACACATGGAGAAGGCCCTCGAGGGAGCAACGAGCTTCATTGTTTGTGAATTGGGGCTGAAATGCCCCTGTCAGTAACAATTGTTTTCCAAATGTCCTGTGGGACCAATGTCCTCATTGTTTTGATACTGATAACCATTGGGGGCCTCTCCATTGCTATTTCTCAGCGCTGGTCACTTACACAGGAAGCAGCAGCCAATAGAACACAAAGAAGGGGATTCCTCAGGCAGGAAAGCAGAAAGGGCCCCAAGGTGGAATCTGGGTTTGGGCTGCCGCTTGATGGCGACTGCAGAAGATAGTCCAAGTAATAAAAATGCTTCAATTCATTTTCTTGTTCCATTTTCAAACAAGAATCTGTAAAGTAAAAAGAAAAGAAAAGAATTTTCCTAAACCTAAAGCAAAGAATTATATCAACATATTTATCAGAGACCAAGCTTAAATCAAATATTCATGTATCTAGCACTTATTTACAACATCTTAATTGGGACTAACTAAGAGAACTTTTAAGCAATTTCATCCCCCCCCCCCCCAAAATACCTCTAGTTTGAGACAAGCAGCTATTGTCTGCACTTGAACTTCTTATTTCTTTGAATTTTAACTGATCATGAGCACTTTTTCTTCCACGGGTTGCATGCATCTGTGACCAGCTTTGAAATGTTCTGAAGGAAGACTGCATGCAGATGCTGTCTGACACATTAAACCTCACATAAATGGTTTTTTTGTCCTCTTTTGGCCAAAAGGGAAACTCCTGAGCTAATAACCTACAGCTGGACACTTGTCCTAGGGAAGCAGATTACTAATCATTACTGGAGGTTAAGGAGACGCTCCGTTCCTCTGGCTACCTTGGCATCCACCCAAAAGTCAGAATATGTGGACCCCCAAAAGAATCTCCTTGCAGCATTACGTAGGTTCTTTCCATGGTTCCTGGGGAGGCCCTGTCCTGGAGGGCGGCCCCTACTTAGTTTAACAAACAAATGGTAACTCCATTTCCAGGCACAGAGGACCAACTTCTTTTTCCAGTTTCTCCAGTTCCTGTTACCCGGGATGGTGGCGAGGAAGAAATGACTGGAATTGTCCAGGTTTGAGGTACAAGCCTGGGTACCCGTGTTGATGGGATGACAGCAGGCTGTCATCCTGGAGGAGCTATGGGTGTGCACGTTCTCCCTTCCGAGTCTCGGCACACAGGGCTGAATGGAATGAGAGGGAAGACGTCACAGAAACAAAATATCTTAGGTGAGTAGGTGACTAGAATTTACAGGCTATAAATATTTCTGTAAGACTCTTCTTCCCTCATGAAAAAGGAGGCTCTCAAACTTGGAAAATTACACACACGTAGGTCCCAGGAAGGAAATCTGATAAAACCCAAAGGGCAGAAGTCAATTCTGCTCACAGATAGCACTGGGAGCACGACCCTCACCCTAAGTAAGCACTGAGATGCTTTCTGTTCAGACTTCAAAGAGGCTCAAGGACGGAGCAGCTGTGCCCGGGCAGCTTCTCCTTTGATAACAGGAGCCCTCGCCCCAGTGAACAAAGGGCAAGCCAACCAACCACCTGTGTGCAGAAGGAAGGGAAAACATCGCTGATAAACATGCCTTCCAAACGACAGAGAGCGAAAGCAAATATGAAAGATCAATACCCCGGTTCCATCTGATACGGGATCAAAGCAGATAGTTTATGCACAAGCAAATCTAATGAATCACTGCATAGCAGCAATTTTAGAAACGTAAATATGAAATTTCATGATAGCCTGAAGGCTCTATAATGCTAACAAGAAAGAATGTAAATATCCAGCTTTGTTAGACTTTAGATGGGTTTGATCTGTCAGGACAACAATGTTACGTACGATATGTGTAAAAAGAGCTAAAAATTTGTTTTGTGACCTCTGATCGAAAACTCTACTTTGGGAATTACATCACATAAAATTACTTGTTTACACTTGTAGAAGATAGGAAAACATTCCAAATGCTCAAGAATAGGGAATTGGTCATATAAAATATGGCACCTTAATCTAAAAGCATATGGACCTACACCATTACTTTTTAGATGACAATACCCAGGAGAGGTTAGTTCTATGATGGCAAATAGTTTTCACCTTACCTACCAATTCCCTTTATTGGAAATGTGTCCCACAGTCCTGAATCAAAAAGGATCTGGTCCCCTCACTACTGCTAAAGGATGGTTTTCTCTCTCTCTCTTTTTTTTTTTTTCACCAGTAAGGGGATCGTAACCCTCGGCTCAGTGTGGTCCGCACCACGCTCAGCCAGTGAGTGCACCAGCCTACCCTATATAGGATCTGAACCCACGGCCTCGGCGCTACCAGTGCTGCACTCTCCTGAGTGAGCCACGGGGCCGGCCCTGATGGTTTTCTCTCTTGAGAATCCTTCAAGAGCAAAGCAACTGAGAGCAGCCCTAACAATTGCAGATCACCAAGAAGAGCTTATGTTCATATTTAAGTGTAAGGTATTCTTTGCAGCCATTTACCTATACTGATCCCACGGATGTGACATTATCTAGTAAGACATGTACCTTCTAGGAGCCAAAGAAGTAGAGGTTAATGTCACTGATCATTTTCAATGTGACCATGACATTTTTCTGGGACTACCAAAGTTTTCATGATTCATTCATTAAAACCCACAAACAAATTGTTACATAATTTCTTTCAGATTTAGTGTATATTTTTCAAAGTAGTGGTTAAAAACTGTTTTTTTTAAGTATTATACTCAAATACGTGGGTGTTCAACTTTACTTTATTTTATGAAATGATCTTTTTTACATCCTAATAGCAAGAAATATATAATATACTAGTTATTACTAAGCTTTTGGCATTGTCTACATTCCATTAAATGCAGAGGAAATGTTTGATCATAATGCATCTGATTTCAAGATTTATTTCCAATAAAATTCTGCCTTTTATGTTTCACTATGCATTTATGTTGTTGTGATCAGTCATGTTCTAGAAGAATAATTGTAATGAAAAATCAACCTGGAAGAAAAGTTAATGCTTAGACTATTCAGATCACATTGAAATGGTAAAATTCCAGTTTCTGTACATTTATTTTGTGTGGTAGAGTAACGGATAAGACACTTTCAAGCATAACAACATGACAGGAGGACAAAAGCTGTGGAGAAAATGAATTGGAAATACAGATTCAAGAAGAAAAAACTACCTTAGAACATTTTTAAAGTGGATGTTGGTATCGAATTATTATTGTTTTGAAATTCCATCGAGAACTCTTAAAAAAAATGACATAACAGTTTCTTTTCTCTCTTCAGTATTTGCATCTCTCTAAACTTATGTAAACATTTTAAAATATGCAGTGGGATGAATAGTTTCAAAATTCTTTTAGGGGGTATTGACAAATATATTTGTAAACTACTCTTCTTCAAAGCTAGTCCTGTTAGAAACACCTCACAAAAAGAGTACCTTGATCAAATAAATCCCTGTTTTGGAAGCTCAGAACATATATGGAATACTCCGAGAAATACTATGGTAGAAGCATGTCTAACTTTCTTTAACCCAGTGTCTCCTCAACTTGTCTGATCATTGATCCCCACTTTCTCAAATACCCATTTTAATATCCCTTTGGGATAGCTTTTGGGGGAAACTGCCCTGTCATATCCCCCTAGCTACTGAAAAAAAAATGTCCTGATAAAAAAATCTGTGAATGAAATATTAAGTGAGAAAAGTAGAACAAAATAGTGTTGATACACATTACCACTATGCAAAACTGCTTATTGGTAAACAGTTTCTTGACCAATGTAAATAGCTTAGCATTTCCTGCTCTTGTCTTTTGTAAAGTTGCTTAAGACAAAGACAGCAAATTAGAAGAAGAGCAGTGGGAGAGGGAGGGAGGGTGCCACAGGCAGGCAAGAATGGTAGCTGGTTGACTGATTCAAGAGAAGGGCCTGACTATAAAATAGGCTCTGGGTCCTGAGGGTTACTCAGGACGTGGAAGACTTACTGGATCCAACCAAACATCAGTACATGGGGAACTGTCTCACCAAGGAAGTTGTTTCCACTTGTAGAGCCCAGCTCTTGAGAACAATTATTCAGTGCAATCTGGCAGACATGGCAAGTTCTAAGTTTCAGTGGCAAAAGGGTCAGTCTTGAATTTGGGTATGACAAGTTTATGCCACTTGGAAATGTCATCACCTGTTCCTGACTGTAAGGAAAGCAGAAAAAGTTTAGTCAGGATCTCTCACCTCGCAACCTGTTACAAATGAGCAAGACTTAGCCCATTCATTAGAAACAAGTGATAAGAATAGTGTAAATGCACCTGTGCGCCCATTTACTGACTCAGCATGATTGTTGTAATTATGCAATGCTTGGCTTGTGGCTATTATTGTGTACTAAAAATATCAAGGTAGTGCTCTGAACTGCTGGTCGGTGGAGCAAGGAAGGAGGGCAGAGCATGGAGGGTCAGTGGAGTAGAGCCTGAGCTTGTGTCTGAGAATAAAGCATGTCTGTGAAGCTCATATCTGAAGAATAAAGTATGTCTACCTTGCATAAAGCCGCCTGTATCTTCTTTGGATTACCTGACTCATGACCTGCACAGGAGGGGCAGAAGGATCTGAGGTCCAGCCCGACACTGACACTTCTTTAATAAAACACCTTGGGAAGGTCAGAAGAGCTGCCTTGGTTTTATGATCTTTCAGATGACCCGTGTTTCTTCCCAGAGAAACCCTTGCAGGTGTTGGCGTTTCTGTGGCAGACTCAGCTTGCCACATGGTAGGGAAGAAGTCAGAGCATCTGTGAAACAAAGCCTCCAGGCTTTAAAAGAAAGAAGTGATCTTAAGTGAGCAATACCATAGTACAAATCATATATAAGGCCACTCATAGGAGTGTGCACACATCTAGCAGAAAGCACCAGTCTGCGTCCTCCAAGTAGACCAGCTCCTTGCACGAGGACAGGTACTGCTGGAATAGCTGGGCCTAGATAATGACAGGAGGTGAGAGAACAAGTCCAGGATACCATCTTCCCTCTAAGGAAATGTGTTGGCACCTTAGTTTCAGCAAAGATTCTAAATAAGATTCTTATTCTAAATAAGATTGTCACTCCTTAAATGGCAAAGTCTGACATCATTTACCTTTGGTTATTTGAGAGTTTATTTTATTGCAGATTATCGATATTATATATATATAAATACGTATTGACGTATTCTGAAAATGGCCACAATAATTATCTACTATCCCACATGTCTTTTTACTATTATCATTGAGGTGAAATTCACATAACATCCAATTAGCCAGGTCAGTAGTATTCAGTATATGCACAATGTTGTGCAGCCACCAGCTCTAGCTAGTTTAAAATTTATTCATCACCCCATAAAAACACCACATACCCGTTAAGTAGGCACAGCCCTCTCCCCACCATTGCCTGGTAATTTCTAATATGCTTTCTGTCTATGGATTTTCCTATTCTGGATTTTTTTTTTTTTTTTGAGGATTTTTGCATTTATATTCATAAGGAATACTGGTCTGTAGTTTCATGGTATCTTTGTTTGGCTTTGACATCGGGATAATTCTTGCCTCATAAAATGTGTTAGAAACTGTTTCCTCTTCTTCTATTTGTTTGGAAAAGTTTGAGTAGGATTAGTGTTAATTCTTTTTTTTAATGTGTGATAGAATTTACCCCTGAAGCCATCTGGTCCTAGGCTTTTCTTTGTTGGGAGGTTTTTGATTACTGATTCAATCTTCCTACTTGTTTTAGGTTTGCTGATTTTGCATGTGTTCCTGAGCCAGTTTTGGCCATTTATGTGTTTCTAGGTATTTGCCCATTTCATCTAGATTATGTAATTTGTTGGCATATGATTATTCATAATATTATCTTATAATCATTTTAATTTCTGAGGTCAGCTGTAATATACTCACTTTCATTTCTGATTTTAGTTATTTGAATCTTCTCTTCTTTTTCTTAGTCAATCTAATTAAAGGTTTGTCAGTTGTGTTGATCTTTTCAATGAACCAACTTTGGTTTTATTGATTCTATTGTTTTCCTATTCTCTCTTTCGTGTATCTCTCTTCTAATCCCTGCTGCTATTTCTCCACTTTTTCATCAAGAGATGGGATCTGTTTCCTCTTGTCCTGAATCTGAGCCAACCCTGTGACCCATTTTGGCCGATAGAATATGGTGGAACTTATGCTGGGTACCTTTCAAGGCAAGGCCTTAAGCTGTTTGCAGCCCTTACCTCTTTCTTAGAATCTAGCTTCCATGCCGTGAGGAAGTCCAAGTAGTCATATGGAGAAGCCCACGTGGAGGAAAACTGCAGAACCAACTGAGCTCCCAGCCAGCAGCCAGCAAGAGGCCATTTTGGGTCTTCCAGTCATCCCAGATTCTCAGCAGATGCCACGTGAAGAACTGCTCAATCGAGCCACAAAATTGTAAGAAATCATCAACTGTTCAATTTAAAGCCAATTGGGGAGGTTTGCTATGCAGCAGTGGGTGACTGTAACTCAAGTCCTCTTCCCACCACTACTCAGGGTCCTCTGTGCCATAGGGTTGGGAAGAGGATAGGAAGGGAGGTGACTTCAAGGACTCCACATTAATCCTTCACATGGGCTCAGGCTGAATGAGCATCTCTGAATAGAAGAAATGCTTTGGGTTGCCCATGGGATTTGTGGTGTCTGAAAACTGCTGAGGCATTAGAGTTAGGCAGTTTGGAGTCCAAAACCCACTTCTGCTGCTTGGTGATTGGTTGTATGACCTTAAACAAACTCAAACTCTCTGAGCCCCAGTATGTTCAATAGGAAACATGGGTAAAACACTTACTCAGCAGGGTAAATCTAAGGATTTAATTAATAATGAAATAACACTATCCATGTGCCAAGCACAGTACACCCTTTGAGAATGTCAAACGCTGTTTCAGCTATGGCTGCTGCCTCTCTGATTCCTTCCATCCCTCGCCTGCCATAGAAAAGGGGCGCCAAAGAAGAGGTGGATGTGTGCACATTAGATCGTCAGACTATTTTATCTTATTTACCAGCCCTGAAACTAGGAAACTGAAAGAGGGAAAAGTTCTCCAATACCCTAGGGAAAAATTTCTTGAGATTTTTGAAAACATGCTAAACCTGTTGAAACATCATGGACTCAGCTAAATGAATTATGAAATATAAATTATGAATCTAGTCATCTATCTTGAAAGTGATAAAATTGCTATTTTCAAGATTAGAAGAAGATCAAACAAAAAACTCTGTAAACCAAAACAGAGAGGGATTGATTATATTATGTGTCCTTCTGCCCTCACCACCACCTGACCATCACCCCTTATGCTTGCTTGTATATGCATATGCATGTAGTGTATGTATGTATTTTATACTGCCCTAGGCCCAAGGTACTGGTAAAGTCATCAAAGACCAGGAGTTAGAGAACTTAGTCCTGTCGTGTCTCTGCCATAACTCAATGTATGACCTTTTCAGCAGATGTCTTTGGGTGCAAGCACAGCTCCCAACCATTCTGCCCTTTTCCGTGCACTATTCCTTCCCCTCCCCCATCCTCACATGCAGCCAAGTTGATATTGGATGAGTCCCCTGCCTCTCAGCAACAGCTAATTCAACTAAGTTGGACAACTGTCCCAAAATAGAACAATCAGATTCTTTTCTCCAAAAACTTGGATCAGGGGCTATACAGAACCAGCCAGTTTCTTTGTATAACTGGAAGTGGATTGTGAATAGGTACCTCTAAGTAGCAAAAGAGCCATCAAGCAGACACCAAGAAACATTAGGTAAAAGATGCAAAGGGAGAATTCCCTGAGTTCTCCATGGCTTTCTATAGCCTTATTTCTACTCTAGCTCTATCTTTCCCTTTTGAGTCCATGGAATATTCCTGAATCCTTGTAATAAATTCTATTTATTGTATGTTTGAAACAACTGAGCTCAGTTGCTGCTTCCAACAAAATATTCCTGACTATGCCACTGCAGACAAGTCACTTAACTTCATTATGTTTCCATTCCTTCACCTCCAAAACAAGGGAATTTGGCTAGATACCTTCCTAGCTCTAACTTACATTAAATGTCACCTTTCTGGAGCCTGCCGTCCAGATGAAGCCAGGGTTCTGCAGAGAGGTGGGAAAAGACTACTGCAATCTTTTACTGTGTGACAACTCTGCAGTTGTTAACGCTTCCTCTAGAGCATGCCAGCTGGAGAGAGTTCATCGTTATATATATACCAGGTAAGGGCTACACTCACTAAGAGAAATAAAAGGATCTGAGTGGGGAGAAGTCTTTACAAACAGAAGATGGAAAAAATATTTTTCCAGAAGGGAATTTGGGGCATGACACCATAAACATAGAAATATTCTGGTCTCTATATCCTTTCCATACTTTCGTTCAGTTCCACACAATTCTATATTACATACTGAATTACATACTTTCTTATATGAAGTATGGTTTTGTGACCATAAATCTTGTCTTTCTAATTAGATTAAATGTTCTTCAAGAGTAGAGATCAAAATGTAAACGTGTACATCTTGTTCTGAATGCCCACTCTATCCCCATTTTTTTCGGTAAGTGGTAGTAACTCTTGAAGAGTAAGTTAGTTTGCATTCACCACCCAAGTAAATCATTGCTTAAAGATGTTCTTAACAGGCTTCTGGTTAAGATGGCGGAATAGACAGTCCCCAGAGTCACTCTCTCCCACAAATCAAGCAATTTACAACTATAAAAATGCAACAACAGCTAAGCTGGGGCTGCTAGAGCTCAGGGGAAGAGGAAAGAGAGACCTACAGAGTTCATGAAGGCGGGAGAAGCCATGATGAGAGAAAGAAAAAACAGCTTGGAGCATTTCGGGCCACAGCCACTTTAAGGCTAGAACTGCTGAGCGCATGGAGCAGGAGCTGGCAGAAGCCGCAGCTGTGTCCTTCAGATGGAGTTGCTTGGAGGTGGCAGGTGAAAAGAGGGCCTGGTGGCCCCCAGGACAGCAAGACCACTAATAGGGTTCCCATGGACCCACACAGGAGTGAGGAGCCAGAACAACTGAGAAAAAGGAGCCAGTCAGAGGCGGGTGAGTCATTGCAATGGACCAGCGCATGGCCCGTCCCATGGGAAGCGTTTGGAGCACAGGCAGTGGGAGAAATGGGCACACCAGGAGAACACTGGAACACAGCAAGGACAGCTGATCCACCCCCCAATCAGCACATGACCACTCAGAGGAGACTGGTTAGGAATATAGAATTGCATGGGGTGCAGTTTGATGAAAAGATTCAGGCCTAGATCAGAGTTTCTATACAACCCAGGTGCACTGGGCCTTTGGAGAGCCAGAAGTACCTATAGGTCAACCATTAAACCCTGAGCTGCACAAAAAGCCTTCCCTAGGGAAACAACAGCAAAGCAGCAATTTAGCTCAACCACACAGCTCAAGTACTGGTTCCCAAAGGAAGTTCCCCCATTTTAGAAGTAAACAAAGCACAAAAAGTTATTTCCAGCCCAGGCACACTGCCAGTGCCTCGGGCCAACCCAGGGGCCCGAGGCATGGAGCCAGGGACTAGACCCCCTCCCCACAACCAGGCACACCGCCAGTGCCAAGAAGCATGCCAAAAACATCACCTCCATGTAGGTAGCCCACCACAGCCACCACAGTAACCACAGCTGCTGCAAAAGTGGCTAGACATCACCACCACCATGCAGATGGTCCTCCAGTCACTGGAGTGCATTGACACAAGGAGAGTTACCAGCAGAGACCAAGGAAAAGAAGAGGATGTGTCTCTCCACAAAGCCCATTTCAGAGTGACAGAAGAAGCATCTGCTCTATGATAATATTGGGAGATGTGAACACATTTCTCAGCATCAGACAGATCATCTAGGCAACAAATCAACAGAGTAACCATTACTCTTTCAGAGGGAGAGCAGAAATCTAGGGTTATCAGTGGTGGGAGGCGGGAGGGAGAGAGGGATAGGGAGAGATTGGACAAGGGGCATAAAAAATAAGTACAATTTGTAACATTATATGTACTAATAATAGTGATTTGATCAACATATGTCAACACTGAACCCCCAAAAGATGTATATTCAATTATGATTCAATAAAATAAATAAATTTTAAAAAAAGATGTTCTTACCAACATTAAAATTCCTAAGAGGGACAATTGTTTGAATAATTGATTGAATTGAATAAATGAGCAATATTCATTGAGTTCATGCTAAGTATCAAAGTGCACCCACTCACCCCACCCTCCTGCACCCAAGCTCATCTCTCCAAGGAATGAGGGAATGGGGGTGAGCTTCTCTTCCATTCCTACTGACAGAGGTTTGTTTATTGAACGTGTCACTGAATATTTTGCACACACTAGATGCTGTGTTAATCCAGGTCATTGGAGAAGCAGCTGGGACTAAATGAGTGAGGATTTTTAGGGTAATTGTCTGTGTGAGAGAAAATAGGAAAAAATCTGGAAAAGGCTAGGAGAGCCGTCGGGCCATTGCACAAGTCTGACTCTAAGTGAAGGCTGGGTGAAATCCTCCTGGACTGCCATGTGGTATGAGGAAGGCTCAGCAAAGCTGGAGGCGTCCCATGGCTGCGTCAGTATTCCTGCCCTGCTCAGATGCTGACTGAGAGCAGCCCACAGGAGGCATGGCCTTGGCACCAACTAATGATGGATTTCAGAGTGAAGCAGCTGGGGTCCTTGATCAATTACACTCCTTGTAGCTGATGATCTGCAGAGCATGACCACCCCAGATGCTCAAGTATTTGCTTCATTGAATTGATTATCTTACCTGAATGAGCCACATCCCTCCTCTTTTCTTGGTCTTTTATTTTTTTATTGACTTTTTAAAATTTTAACATTTAATTGTACATATTTGTAGGGTACAGTGTGTTTTGATACATGCATATACTGTACAGTGATTCACTTAGGGTAGATGCCATAGTTTTGTACATGTTAATCCACCACTTCCCCTCCTCCCTGCACCACTTCCCCTCCTTCCTGATCCTCCTACACTCCTGGCTCTGGTAAACATTATTCTACTTTCTACTGATGTAAGAACTACTTTTTTTTTTTTTTTTTAGTAGATTTCACATATGAGTGAGGTCATGTGGTATTTGTTCTCCTGGCTTATTGCTCTTAACATGATGGTCTCCAGCTGCATCCACATTGCTGCAAATGACAGGATCTCTTTCTTTCTTTCTTTCTTTCTTTTTTTTTTATAGCCAAATACTATTGCATTGTGTTTATATACCACAATTATTTTTTCCACCTGTTCATACACTCATGGACTTTTAGGTTGATTCCATCTCTTGGCTATTGTAAATAGTGTTGCAACAAACATGGGAGTGCAGATGTCTCTTCAAAATATTGATTTCATTTCTTCTGGGTTTATATCCAGTTGTGGGATTGCTGGCTAATGGGGTAGTTCAATTTTTAGTTCTCTGAGAAAACTCCATTCTGTTTTCCACAATAGTTGTACCAGTTTACACTCCCACCAACAACGTAGGAGAGTTCCCTTTTCTCTGCATCCTCACCAGCATTTTTATTTTCTGTCTTTTTGATAGTAGCCATTCCAAGTGCAGTGAGATAATATCTCATTGTGATTTTAATTTGCATTTCCCTGATGATTAGTGATGTTAAGAATTTTTTCATGTTGCCCATTTGTATGTCTTCTTTTGAGAAATGTCTCTTCAGATCCTTTGCCCATTTTTAAACTGGATTATTTGGTCTTTTTCTGTTGAGTAGTTTGAGTTCCTTACATATTCTGGATATTAGCCCTTTGTCTGATATGTAGTTTGCAAGCACTTTCTCCCATTCTGAAGGTTGTCTCTTCTCTTTGTTAATTGTGTCCTTCGCTGTGCAGAAGCTTTTTATTTTGATATAGTACCATTTGTGTATTTTTATTTTAGCTGCCTGTGCCTTTGTGGTCTTGTTCAAAAAGGCATTTCCCACTCCCATTTCATGTAGTGTTTCCTCTATGTTTTCTTCTAGTAGTGTCATAATTTTTGGTCTTAAATTTAGGCCTTGAATCCATTTTGAGTTGATTTTTGTGTATGGTGAGAGATAAGGGTCTAGTTTCAGTCTGCATGTGGATATCCAGTTTTCCTAGTACCATTTACTGAAGAAGCTGTCCTTTCCCCAGTGTATATTTTTTGGCACCTTTGTTGAAAATCAGTTGGCTGTATATGCATGGGTTTATTTCTGGGCTCTTTATTCTGTTCCATTGATTTGTCTGTTTTTATGCCAGTACCCTGCTATTTTGGTTACTATAGCTTTAAAGTATATTTTGAAGTCAGACAGTATGGATGTCTCCAACTTGGTTCATTTTTGTTTAAGATAGCATTGGCTATACACAGTCTTTTGTGGTTCTTTACAAATTTTTAGATTGTTTTTTCTATTTCTGTGAAGAATGTCATTGGTATTTTGACCGTATTGCATTAAAACTGTAGATTGCTTTGAATAATATGCACATTTTGATGATATTAGTTCTTTCAACCCATGAACATGGGATATCTTCCCATTTATTTGTGTATTCAAATTCTTTCACCAATGTTTTAAAGTTTTTATTTTAGAGATCTTTCACCTTCTTTGCTAAATTTACTCCTATGTATTTCTTTCTTTTTGGTGGCTATTGTGAATGGGATTACTTTCTTGATTTCTCCTTCAGCTATTTTACCAGTGGCATATAGGAATGTTACTGATTTTTGTGTGTTGGTTTTGTATCCTGCCACTTTCTGAATTCATTTATTAGTTGTTGTTTTTTTTTTTTTTCTGGCAGCTGGCCAGTACAGGGATCTGAACCCTTGACCTTTGCGTTATCACACCACTCTTTTCCAAGTGAGCTAACTGGCCAGCCCATTTATTTGTTCTAGTAATTTATTAGATGTAGTCTTTAGGGTTTTCTATGTATATGGTCATGTCATCTGCAAATAGGGATAATTTGACTTCCTCCTTCTGGATTTGGATGCCTTCTACTGCTTTCTCTTGCCTTATTGTGCCGATAGAACTTCCAGTACTGTGTTGAATAAGCATGGGGAAAGTAGGCATCTCTGTTTTGTTCCAGGTCATAAGGGAAAAGCCTTTGACTTTTGTTGGTTCAATATGATATTAGCTATGAGCTTCTCACATATGGACCTTATTGGGTTGACATATACTCCTTCTATGCCTAATTTGTTGAGTGTTTTTATCATGAAAGCGTGTTAGATTTTATCAAATGCTTTTACTGCATCTATTGGAATGATCATATGGTGTTTTTTCTTCATTCTGTTGATGTGATGTATCACATTTATCGATTGGTATGTGTTGAACCATCCTTGCCTCCCTGGGATGAATCCCACTTGATCATTATGAATGCACTGTGTCTTTTAAATGTACTGTTGGATTTGGTTTGCTGGCATTTTATTGAGGATTTTCACATCTACGTTCACTACGGATATTGGTCTGTAGTTTTCTATTTTTTTCCTGTCTTTTCTGGTTTTGGTATGATGGTAATGCTGGCCTAATAGAATGAGTTTGGAAGGATTTCCTCCTCCTCAATTTTTCAGAAGAGTTTGAGAAGAATTAGTTTGAGTTTGTGACGTATTAGTATTACTTGAGTTTGAGAAGTATTAGTTCTTCTTTAAATGTTTGGTAGAATTTGGCAGTAAAGCCATCTGGTCCTGAGGTTTTCTTTGTTGGGAGATGTTTTATTACTGCTTCAGTCTCATTACTTGTTATCGGTCTGTTTAGGTTTCCTAGTTCTTCATGATTCAACCTGGGAAAGTTTTGTATATCCAGGAATTTATCCATTTCTTCTAGGCTATTCAGTTTGTTAATGTACAGTTGTTTGTAATAGTCTCACACGATCCTTTGTGTTTCTGTGGTATCCATTATAATGTATCCTTTTTCATTTCTGATTTTATATATTTGAGTCCTCTCTCTTTATTAGTCTAGCTAAAGTTTTGTCAATTTAGTTTATCTTTTTGAAAAACTAACTCTTTGTTTCATTGATCTTTTGTATTTTTTAAATCTCTAATTCATATATGTCTGATCTGATCTTTGTTATTTCTTTCTACCAATTTTGGGATTCATTTGTTCTCGTTTTTCTGGTTCCTTGAGATGTAATGTTATGCTGTTTATTTGAAGTCTTTCTTCTTTTGTTGATGTATGCATTTATTGCTATGAACTACCCTCTTTGAATTGTTTTTGCTGTATCCCATAGATTCTGGTATGTTGTGTTTTTATTTTCATTTGTTTCCAGGAATTTTTAAATTTCCTTTTTAATTTCTTCTTTGATTCTTTTGTTGTTCAGGAGCATGTTGTATAATTTCCATGTATTTGTACAGTTTCCAATGTCCCTTTTGGTATTGATTTCTAGTTTTATTTCATTGTGGTCAGACAAGATAGTTGGTATGATTTCAGTTTTTAAAAATTTGTTGAGACTTGTTTTGTGACCTAACATATGGTCTGTTCTAGAGAATGTTCTGTGTTCTGCTTAGAAGAATGTATATTCTGCAGCTATTGGATGAAATGTTCTATAAATATTATTTAGGTCCACTTGGACTAAAGTATAGATTAATTCTGTGTTATTAAAGTAGATATTAATTCTATGTTGTGTTTCCTGGTTAATTTTCTGTCTGGATGATTTGTCCTTTGCTGAAAGTAGGGTATGAAAGTCCCCAACTGTTATTGTGTTTAAGTCAATCTCTTCCATTAGGTCTAACAGTAATTATTTTATATATCTGGGTGCTCTGGTGTTGAGTGCATATATATTTAGAGTTGTTATATCCTCTTGTTGAATTGATTCCTTTATCTTTATATAATGACCTTTCTTATCTTTTTTGTACTTTTGCTGGCTTTAAGTCTCTTTTATCTAAGTTTAGCTAATCCTTCTCTTTTTTGGTTTCTATTTGCATGAAATATCTTTTTCATCCCTTCACTTTCAGTTGATGTATGCCTTTATAGGTGAAGTGAGTTTCTTGTAGGCAGCATATTGTGGGTTCTTGTTTTATAATCCATTCACTCTGTGTCTTTTAATTGGGGAATTTAACCCATTTACATTTAGAGTTATTATTAATATACAGGGACTTGTTACTGCCATTTTGTAACTTTTCTCCTGGTTGATTAGTAGATTATTTTTTCCAATCTTACTGTCCTCCTTTGTGGTTGAGTGGTTTTCTCTAACAATTTATTTTGTGTCGGGCCTTAAAAACTAACGCCACCTTAAGTGACATTGCAAGCGGCGCCATTATGGGCCCACAAGGGCGTATTAATGTGGCAGCCTAAGACAGCGCCAGGAGGAAGTAGTGTGGGGTATCTGCGGGAACCTTGCCTTAGCCCTTATTGGCCAAATATGTGCTTCTGCACTCATGAACACTGCATGGTTGCAATAGCTAGGCATTGAGACAGGATGCATGCCCTTGACCTTTAAGCTGATTGGATTATGTTAAAACCTCCCCTCTCTATCTGCCTATAAAAGCAAGTGCTTGCGTGGTAATAAACGGAACTGCTCGACAGAACCCCCCGCCGCGTCTGAATGTCCTTTAACCAGGCTGTTTTTGGGGGGCCAGCAGGTGTGCTCACCTCTCTTCACTGCTCTCTTCCCCCGTCTCCTTCCAAAGGGGACAGGAGGGAAAGAGGAATCCCGGGCCATTTGCTCATCCACCGAAAGGAACAAGGCTAAGGGCTGTTTGGGTCAGCTGGTGGCGGACCCGACAATTTTGATTCCTCACTATTTATTTTAAGTTTTTGTTACGGATATTATGAGGCATAAAAAACTATAACATAAAAAAGTTACATTTATAACAGATTATTTTAAACTATTAACAACTAAACTTTGATTGCTAAGAAAAAAGAAAAAAGCCAACTCTATCCTTTGATATCATTTCCCCCACTTTTTAACATTTTGTTGTTTCAAGTTACATCGTTTAATATTGCCTATCTCTTACATGGTTGTTGTATTTGTTATCTTGTTAGGTTTGTCCATTTGTCTTCATACTAAGGATATACGTGTAACCACCCTTACATCATTAGAGTATTCATTATTATCTGTGTACTTTATTAGTGAGTGTTGTACCTTCAAATGTTTTCTGGTTACACTTCAGTGTTCTCTTCTTTCAGACTGAAGAACTCACTTTAGCTTTTCTTGTCAGGCAGATCTAGTGTTGATGAATTCCCTTAGCTTTTGTTTAAAGACTTCCATATCTGAAGGTTAGTTTTGATGAATACCAAATTCTTAGTTGACAGTCTTTTTCCTTTAGCACTTTGAATATATGATCTCACTTACCTGTCCTGTAGCATTTTTACTGAGAAATTCACTGAGAGCTGTGTTGGGGCTCTGTTGAATATTATGTGTTTCATTTCTCTTGCTACTTTTGGTATTCTTTCTTTGTCTTTGGTTTTTGATAATTTGATTATGATGTGCCTTGGGGTGTTCTTCTTTGGATTGAATATTATTGGTGACCTCCGAGACTCCTGTACCTAGATGCTGTCATCTTTCTCCATACTTGGGAAATTTTCAACCATTATTTCCTTAAATATGTTTTCTAGATCTCTTCCTTTTTTGTCTCCTTTGAGTATGCCAATTTTGCAGAAGTTATTTCACTTGAAGGAGTCCCATAACTGCTACAATTCTGTTTCATTTCTTTCTTATTCTTTTTTCTTTTTGCTCCTCTAATTGGATAATTTCATGTTCTTTCTTCAAGTTCATTGATTCTATCCTATGTTTAATTAAGTCTGCTGTTGGAGCTTTCTATCAAGTTTTTCATTTCATATAACGTATCTTTTATTTCTAGAATTTCAATTTTTTTAAATTGATTCTATTTCTTTGTCAAGGTTCTTGTTCTACTTCTGCATTATTTTCCAAATATTATTTAATTTCCTATCTGTATTTTCTTGTGATTCCCTGAAAATCTTTAAGAGGATTATTCTGAATTATCTGTCAGACATTTCATAAATCCTCAGTTCTTCTAGATCCATTGCTGGCACTTTGTTTGTTTCCTTTGGTGGTGCGATATTTCTCTGTTTTTTTTCCTCAGTCTTTGTGTTTTTATATTGATGCTTGCACATTTGAGGAGATGGCTTCCTTTTTCAGGCCTTACAGGAACTCTTCCGTGGTACCCTTACTGCTCAATACCAGAACTTTGTCTCTGGTCTGTGGTATTTTTTTCATTCTATGGTAGATTAATAGCAACTGCCATCATTTAAACTGTGCACTGGAACTAATTTGCTGTCCTGTGGTTAATTCCCAGATTGGGGGAAACTTCCTGTGGGGACTAGAACTTGAGCTCTATGCCTGAGCTATACTGCTGCCTTGCTGTTGTTTCTCAGACTGGGGAAAACTTTTTGTGTGGGCCAGTGTAACTGTCACTCTTGTAGTCACTTCTCGGTCATGTGGGATCTCCACAACTGTAACTGGCCTCTGTGGATTCTTTTGCCACACACTGTGCCCCATGTAGTTATACTCCACCAATTGGTCTCCACTGCCACTGTGTGGCACCTATGCTGAATAGAAAACAGAACAGGTGCCAACACTGTTCCCTAATGCTTCCCTGATGGAACAAACCCCTTCCCCTCAGCACGCCAAACTTTTCCTGTGGTTATGTACATATGTGTATCTGTGTGTGTGTGAGAGAGACAGAGACAGAGAGACATAGACAGACACCTGACCGATTCAGAATTTGTCTCAGCTAAGCTTCGAATCTGAATATTTCCATACTTATTCTCCTTTGATTAAAATGAAAAGCTGAGATAATGCAGCCAAATCCACTTAATATCAAGTCATTAATTTAAAAAGTCTGGTTCATGGATTTTTTTCTCCTGACACCAAGCAATTTAGCAAAATTGCAATACAACTAGCCAAATACTCACTGACATCAAAACACCCTCAAGGTTAGTGTTAAGTAAAAAATATTGCTTACTGGAACTAGAAAAATACTTTCTATCAACCAAAGCAAACAAAACTTAACAATTTTAATAGATTAATGCATGCCATTTTGTGCCTGTTATGTGGGTGTGTTTGTTGCACACAACAGCACCATTTGAACAAACCAGAATAACAACATCAATTCTATAGAATTAAAAGGCTAAGCACTTGCCTCTGCCTTGGATGGTGTAATTTTCTCCTACTTTTATTTTTAGAAAACCCTACTTACATACTCTGAAAGAAGAAATTTAATCATATTAAGATTACATTTTCTAGTAGTTCTTAGTAGATTAACGGCTTGAGAAATAATATTTTTAATAATACTTGCAAAAGACCTGTCTTTGACTGGAAAACTAGATTCTTTCTGTATTCACATCTGTTCTTCCTATGCAACCATGGCAAGAAAAATAAATTTTGTTCAGGGAAAAGCCATTTATTTGGCTCTATTCCTTAGACCTGCATGTGCAGATCTAATTTGGTCAGACAAAGGGCACAAGAAACCAAGCACTAATTTATGCGTATTGCTTAGAGCAACTTTAAAATGTACCTTTTGTTCAGGATTTCCATTGAAAATAGGAGAATACCCAGAACCCAGTACTTTTAGTCATCACACTGCACTGCTTTCCCTCCTGGTCCCTGATGCTATCTTCTGTTTCATTTTCTATCTCTAATTGTATGCCAACTCCATTGCTTGACCCTCTTGCTTCTTTTCTTCCTTGACATCAGAGAACGGATTACCTACAGGCTCTTACAGTCAGAGACGTTTTCATGAAAAATACGGCATTTAAGCTGTTAATCACTCTCTTGCCCATTTTTGAGCCGTCCCAGAATGTCAAATATTACCTAGTGTTTTCAAAATCCTGAATGATTTTTCAATATCAAATTTATGTCTTTAAAAGTGGTGTATTACATTCCTGTTATGATTAGTATTTTTTTAAAAAATACTTGTCTCAATCTCACAAGGATGAGATATACCTGAAATAGATCTTAAAAAAAGGATTTAGTCTGGAAAAAAATGAGGGGACTACCTCCCCCCAGCTTCAATGACTCCTCTGCTATCAGCACTTTCTCCTTGAACATTCCTTCCCTCGGCGTTCCTTCCATCATCTACCGATCGGTACGTGCCTATCCTTCTAGTTTATGGAGGATGCATAGCACAGCAAACTCACCTTTATTCTCACAAGACTTTCATTTAGTGGAGAGGTAAGACCGCCACACACAGAAGTACAGCACACGACCGTAAGTCATCAGTAAAACAGAAGTTTAAGCTGAAGAGGTTTCTTCACTTCTGAAGAAGTTCAAGATCGAAACTTTGGCCACAGCTTCCCCACCCCTCTCAGCACCACCTCTGGGGCACGTTAAACCCTTTATTAAAGTTTTGGGGATTCCTAGAGGAAATTACCACGTAGGAAAAAGAAAATTGAGGTTTGTTTGCTGAATATGATTATTTTACCCCAGAGTCTTAGAGAGGAGGAAAAAGTCAGCCCTTTCACAGACACACACAACTTCCTAGTCTTGCTTTCATGACTTGAGGCCCATCCTTCTCTTCCCCTCCTTAAAGAAAAGCCCATCTTATATTTTTTTTGCTGTATACACCACCACATCTCTCTTCCAGACACAATGGGTCCTCTAACACTGGGCCCTATCCTCTCTCCATATGGGCATACAATCCAAGAGACATGGTGACTACTGGGACGCTTCCCAGAGTGTGAGCTAATCGATCCACAATGACAGTGCAGGTGGCTTCAGGAAAACAATCCACAAAGGGTTGTCCCACTCCACATTCAGGCCATGCTCAGATTTCTCCATGGTGGAGATAAGAAGAAAATGCAACCTCTTACAACCCCTTCCAAGGACAAAATAATCCTCAGGAATAATGTAGTCTAAACACACATTAAAGAAGAGAAACACTTTTCTAAAGGCAATATAACCTGCAAAAATTTTCCCAGCCTATCACTGACAGAGTTTTATGTTTCTAGGCAGGACAATTTGTTCCTTTTTTTTCCCCATTCCCTGCTGTAGTACACGCCTAAGGCCCACCTGTGTGATGCTTGGCTTTCCGACAACCGGAAAGACCACGAAGAAACTCTGCAACTGTACTTGTCTTATAAGGAATGCGAGATAAGCAGCTGGCCAAAGTAGCAGAGACATGTGGATAGAAAGGTAAAAGGATGGGGAAAATAGAATTATTGTTCAGGCCAAGGGAAAAAAGTATTTAGGGAATATTAGGCAACAGTTTCATGTGTTCCAAAGAAATCAGCATTAAAAAAAATGAAGAACAAATTTGAATTTGCCAACCTAGATGTCATTGGTGACCATCTACAAAGGCATTTCAGTAGAATGGGGTGGGAGTGGAACAGAAACCACAGGTTTTCTTTTCAGGAAAGAATATCAATAAAAAGAAGGGAAAACCTGAGACGGGAAGTTAGGATGGTAGGAGACTTACGTGAAGGTTTATTTAGGTGAGGAATACATGGGGTGTTTGTAAGCACGATGGCAAGACTTAAGCAGAGACTGGAGACAGACTGCCAATGGATGATGGTGAACTGGGAGTGGGGGACATGGTGGGGACAAAGCTGCAGCCGTATGAACCAGAGTTGACCCATTTTACTTTGAGAAAGGGAGGAAATATTTTTGTCTACTAATGAAGATACAAAAATAAACAGTCAAACAGCAACAACAACAAACAATACTGAGGCAGAGAGAAAGGTATTGAGAAAGACTGGCTGCCTTAGCGAAGTAAAAAGCTGCGCAGAGACTGAACAGCTGAGGTTGGCTTGGAAGCACAGGCGCGCAGCGTGGGCTGTGGCAGCTCTGCAAGGAACTGGAGAGGCAGCAGCCCAAAGAGTGGGACGAAAAACCAGACTTCATCAGATCACTTAGACCCATCCTCCCGGTGAGTACAACTAGAAAAGCAAACAAAATATAAAAAGCAGCTACTTGATGGTGGTGCAGGCAAAAGGAAATGCCCAGCGAGTTTCAGAAAATGATAATGCAGGGAAGCAAGTCTGGCGTTTGGGTTCCTTTCCCCTTGAGGGTGTCTGCCAATTCCTGCAGAGGCGCCTGAGCAGGGCTTATGCCTGATGGGGTTAGAAGGATAAATGTTGCTGGTTTTTATGAAGTCCAATTAATTTTGTCTTATGTTAATATATCATCCCCTATTTTTTGGTCCTATTTGGATGGAATATCTTTTTCCATGTTTTCACTTTCAACCTATTTGTGTTGGAACCCTCCTTCACTGCTGATGGGGCTGTAATATGGTGCAACAGTTCTGGAAAAAAGTTTGGCAGTTCCTCAAATTTAAACATAGCATTACCATATGCCCTAGCAATTCCACCCCTAGGTACATACCCAAAAGAATTGAAAACAGGGATTCAAATAGATACTTGTTCATGAATGTTCATAGCTGTATTCTCTGTATTAGCCAAAAGGTGGAAACAACCCAGTGTCATCAACAGATGAATCAGTGTATTAGTAAGTGTTCTGCAGAGAAACAACCAATAGTATAGATAGATAGATAGATAGAAAGGTGGATAGACATTGTAAGATATTGGCTCATGCAACTGTGGAGGCTGAGAAGTCCCACAATCTGCTGTGTGCAAGCTGGAGACCCAGGAAGGCTGGTGGTGTAGATTCCAGTATGAGCCTGAAGATCTGAGATCCAGGAGCACCAAAGGGAGAAGATCCATGCCCCAGCTCAGGCAGTCAGGATGAAGGTGAATGAATCCAACCTCCCCCCACCTTTTTGTTCTATCAGGCCCTCAAGAGATTATATGAGGCCCACCCACATTGGGATGGGCCATCTGCTGTAGTCATTCTACTGATTCAAATGCTGATCTCTTCTGGAAACACCCTTGCAATCACACCCAGACAGGATGTTTAACCAGACATCCGGGCATCACATAGCCCAGTCAAGTTGACACATAAAATTAACCATCGCAAGAATAAACAAAACATGGTCTATGCATACAATGGAATATTATTCAGCCACAAAAAGAAATGATGCTCTGAATCATGCTACAACGTAGATGAACCTTGAAAACATTATGCTAAGTGATATAAGCCAGACACAAAAGGACAAATATTGCATGATTCTAGTTATGTGAAATATCTAGTATAGGCAAATTCATAGATAGAAGTAGATTAGAGGTTATAAGGTGCTGAAAAGAGGGGAAATTAGGAGTTCTTGCTTAGTGGGTAGAGTTTCTGTTTGGGGTAATGAAACATTTTGAAATTAGATAATGGTGTTGGTGTGTATGTAATTAATGATATTGAATGTGTACACTTAAAAATATTACAAAAATGTACAGAAATATGGCAAATTTTATGTTATAAATATTTCACTACAATAAAAAGTTGATTAACATATTTGACCACATTAACAAAAGAGAAAAACCATAAGGTCTTAGTAGATGTGTAAAAATCGTTTGATAAAATTTAAAATCCACTTATGAAAAACACCTTTAACAACCTAGAAAAAGGAGAACTTCTTTAATCTGATAAAGAGTTTCGTAGCAGTTATCAATTTATTGCCTGTCAGCTCTAAATTCACCCTTCAGTACCTGCTCTGTGATAGACTGGATTCTTTAAGCATTTTTCCTTTACAGCAAGTACATGGAACTTTGCCAAAAGAGGGTGCTGGAGAGACAGTGCAAAAGAAAGATTCCTGGTTCCAATATGCAGAGTTTTGCTTTTTCCTGCTCCAGCTACACAGACAGTCAGAGGTGTGAGTGTGCAAGGGACATTTGGGAGTGCTCTGCTCCAGCTGTGTGCCCAGAGCATGTAGTTCTTGGCAATTTTGCAGCCTCAGCCCAGGCCCAGTAATTACCTTCCCATGGCTCTTCCAAGGTTCCTGGCCTCCCAACCTTAGTGGCAGCCTAACATCTTCTATACCCATTCACCAGCCTTGGATTGCCTGAGTCTTACAGGGGTGTTTCCTGCTTGCCTGTTGACTATGGCCCAGCTCTAGCATGAGCAACCTAGCAAACGTCTCCATCAACCAGAATGCTGTAACCACATTGTCTACAATGAAGGGCGAACCCCCAGCCTTGGGAAAGGAGCCCCCCCTTCCAAGTTTGTACTTCCTCGCGTACTCTCCCTCAGCCCTAGGTATGCTTTAACATTCTCTTACATCTTTACAGTTACCTTCCCATCATGGCTTAATAGTTCCTTGTGTTGAACTTTCCCTGTTTAAATTACTGTATGGTTTCTGACTGGATCTGATTGGACCCAGATGGATACAGGTACCTACAAAGTATCTACGGTAAACACGGTACTTACTAGGGAAACACCAGAAGCTTTCCCTTTGAGATCAAGAACGAGACAAGAATGCCTACTATTACTTCTTCTTTCGACATTTTGCTGAAGGTCCTAGCCATCCATTATAGTCAGATAAGAAAAAAAAAAAAAAATTAGTAAAAGGTACATGACTAAAAGGAAGAAAGGAAATCTTCATTATTCACAGATTATAGTGATAGTGTACATTAAAAAATCCAAAGCAACCTATTCAATTATTAGCATTTAAAAACATAATTAGCAAGATGACTAGAGACAAAGTCAACATACAAAAATCAATTTTATTTTTCTATACCAGCAATAAGCAGTTAGAAAAAGAAACTTTTTAAAGTACCATTTATAGCACCAAAGATATTAAATACATATCAGTAAATGTAACAAAACGTGTACAACAAAAACAAAAAATTATTGTGAAAAACTGAAGAGACCTAAAAAATGGATAGATATTCATGTTCATGAAGTTTTAGACTCAATATTGTGAAGATGTCAATTCTCACCCAAAACTGATGTCTAGATTTAAGACAGTTATAATCAAAATTCCTACAGGCATTTGTTTGTTTATATAGGAGACTGACACATTTATTTTAAACATCTATGTGGACATGAAAGGTTGATCAAAAGTCAAGACACCTTGGAAGAGGAAAAACAAGGAAGAAAGACTCTCTACCAAATATTGAGACTTGTTGTAAAGGTGTAATGATTAGAGATAAATGGAATGCAATAGAAAATCTAAAACCAGACTCATGTATATATGGGCAGGACAATGTTGGCACTGCAGAGAGCAGTTGAATCATGGTATTTTAAACAAGTTGTGCTGTGGAAATTCGATATCCATGTGCAAATAAATGAAACTTGGCCCTTACCTCACTCCACATAAAAACGAATCTCAGATTAATTGCAGATTTAAACGTGAAAGGTAAATAGCAATCAAAATAATGTTTAATAATAATAGAGCTTCTAGAAGAAATATAGGAAAATATCTTTATGACATCAGGGTAGGGGGACATTTCTTACACAGGCTATAGAAAGCACTAACCAAAGGAAAAGGTTAATAAACAGGACTGCATTAAAATTAAGAATTTCTTATCAAAAGATGCCATTAAAGAATGAAAAGTCAAAGCATATTATGGATAATGGTATTTGCAAGTCATATAACCAACTGGCATGTTCTCAAAAGAACTCCTACAAATCCAAAACCAAAAGATAGACAACTTAGTAGACAAATGGGCAAAAGACAAGGATAGACAATTAACAAAAGAGGATATCCAGTGGCCCAGAAACATATGAAATGGGGCTCTGCCTCATTAGTAATCAGTGAAGCGCAAATTGAAAGTACAATGAAATACCACGAAACTAGCAATCGGAGAGGATACAGAGCACTGGAACCCCACACTCTACTGTAAATTTTAATAATAAAATTGGAAAACTAGTTGGTCCTATCTCCCATATTCTGTGACCCAGCAATTCCACTCTTAGGTGGAATTCTCAACAAAAATACATCCACAGGGGCACCAAGAGACATTCACGGGAATGTGCATAGAAGCAATACTCACAGTTACCCCAAGCTGGAAACAACCCGAGTATCCAACAAC
The DNA here is from genome assembly GCF_027409185.1 of Cynocephalus volans. NCBI lineage: Eukaryota > Metazoa > Chordata > Mammalia > Dermoptera > Cynocephalidae > Cynocephalus > Cynocephalus volans. Next base: position 93,160,996 of record NC_084473.1, on the reverse strand, counting down.
TGCAGAAACGATAAATAAATCACGGTATACGTAGGTAGTGGAAGACTAAACCACACTGAGAACGAATGAACTACAGCTCCGTGCAACAGCGTGGCTAAATTCCACACTCATAATATTAAGTCAAAGAAGCCACACACACACGCACACACAACATGTGCTGTATCATTCTATCTATATAAAGTTCAGAGAATGATCAAAACTAAATTACAGTGCCCGACGGTGCATGTTTAAGTGGTGAAACTATAGAGCGGCAAGGAAATTATTACCAAAACCTTCAGGATAACGATTACTTTAGAGAAAAGATAAAATAATAATGATCAGGAGGAGGCATGAGGACTTCAGGGCGTTGACAACCTTCTAGTTTTTGACCCAGATGGTGTTCACATCAAGATTAACTCTGTGATAATTTAGTGAGCTGTTTACTTTTTGCAGATGTCTGTAATGTTTTATTTTTATTTTAAGGCTGGAAAAAGCAAATGATCGCTGGGCAGCATGGAGGTACATTTGAGTACATTTTAGTAAATCCTGGCAAATAAATTTAATGACTTCTCTTGCAGCGTGTGGGCGCCAGGGAGGATTGTGGCCGTAGCCCAGGACAGGACTGGTCTGTGAGCACACGGGAAGTCGAGGGGATGGGGGTCCACACATACCTGACATTGCACTGAGGCAGACATTCAGGCGGACACGAACCAATCGAGTCAACTGTCCTAGGAGAACATAAGAGGGCTGAAAGGTCGAGGATCACATGCGGGTGAAGAGTAAGTTCATATGAGTGTACAGAAGCCAAAGGTATTAAGCACGTAAGTGCTCAATGAACACCTGAGTAAAATGTACCGTGTCTATTCCACATGCACAGAAACGAGGATCTTTTGGCCTGGTATTCATTCATTCATTCATTCATTCATCCATCCAAGTACTGTTGAGCTCAGGAACTGTTCTAGGTCCAGTAGAGAAACAAGAAGGTATAAGACATTGTTCTTCCCTTTAGTTTTAACTACGATAAGACATACCCTCACGAACATTTAAGTGATAATTCGAGATTCCCACTGGCCAGGGGACAATACCCAAACTTACCCCTCCCCCAGAGCATACAAGCGCCACTCAATTCAGTCCCTTGTTGGCAGCACCTCCCCCTGGGTCTCTGTTCTTCCTCGGAGCGGTTCGTTTTCACGGATCCTGCGACCACACGGCGGGGTAGTTCTGTGTGCTGTACATCTTCATTCTCGCAACCACCTTAGGAGGTAGGCACAGTACTTCCCACACTGTCCAGGTGAGGAAACTGAGGCCCAGAGGGTCACGTGACTCGTCTGGGGCCAGGGCCCCAGCCCTGGGAGTGTGACTCCAGTGGCATGTTCTCTTCACAACCCAGTCGGGCCATAGCCATTTTTGCTGTGTCCCCGGCCACGTGCAGGCCCTTCCATCTCTCTGGGGCTTTGAATTTGACCTTCCTGGGCTTCTCTCCAAAACCAGCTCGAAGGTCACTTTGTCTGTGCAGCTTTCCAAACCCTCTCCCCAGGGTCAGTCTCTACCTTCCTCAGGGGCCTCCTTAACTTGTCCCTAATACGTCCTTGATGGCAGGAAATTTGACTTCTTTGTTTACATATCGTCTCCAGAATCTGTCACATATGAGGTCATGAACAATGTTAAATTGGGTCCAAAGAAGAATGTAAATCCCAAATAAGTGTTGTCAGTAGGAAGGGCATCTGAGTTAGAGGAAAGAGAGGATCCTGTAGTGTAAGGCAGCCCAGGGAAGCTTCCAGAAAGAGCTAGACCTTAAGGGATGAGCAAAACGTGCATGGCTGAGGGTGACCAAGAGGGTGACCAACAGGGAGCAGGGTGTGCCCAGGCCTGGAAGCTCCCATGCACAGAGCATCTCTAGGGACTAGTGGTTAAACCAAACCCACAGAGCAGAAGCTGCTGGGAGAGCGACCAGTGAGCAGGGGCCGAAAACCTCCCACTCCCAGGCTCTGCTCCTTAAGTCAGTCCAGAAAGCCTGAATACTTCTAAGAACTAGAGACCTGGGGGAAAAAATTCATTCCAATTTAACCAGATTTAGATTTTTAAAATACTTTTTATTGGATAATATGGTACATAATTAACTGCAGGGTTGGAACTGCTTGGAATTAGGCCGTGTTTTCAATAAACCCATATTGGCACGGGGAGATTTTACTGCATTTTCTTTGCAACCAGGCTGTCTGAATATTTGCCATTGATCAGGTTGCAGCCAGAGACTCCAGCCGGTGTCCATGCGACGAGCATCCAGGCCAAGAGCAAGCTGCTCCCCAAGCTGCACACGGCTGTGTTATGCACAGTCCTACCACGTGCAGGACCCAGCCAAGAAAGGGGGCACTGGCCATACTAAAGGGGTATTTCCTGAGGTGGACTTGGGGTAGGCTTCTATATGGTCCCTTTTTTTTTTTTACAGGCACCAGAGGACTGGCTTTGGGTTACTGGTTGGATGTCTATGCAAGACAAGCTGAATAGATTAGGGGAGCTGAGCCCACACTGTCTGGATTACACAGTCTATTCTGTTTAGTTTTTGTTCGTATCATTACCTTTCTTCTAGGAACATGTTCTCCTAAACCTTGAGGTTTAGGAACATGAGGGATGGACAGATATTTTCAACTGGCGTCTAGAAGAGAAAAACTCCACTTTTCCTCATAAGACACCAGACTCATCATAACTTCCTCGAGGGTACGAGAAAGATCACTGGCCCCCACCTCTGCTCTTTCAGTGACCATCACTAACAGAGAACTCGATATAGGTAGTAAGGTTCATAAAATGAGAAAATCTTTCCTTTTACTTATGCGTATTTGCCTTAGATTCTTCACGAATGAAAACAAAACATTTCATTGGCACTTTTCCATCTACAAATTACCTTAATAACCTTGATCTCATTTAACTTCATTTTGCAAATGAGAAAACACTGTTCTGTGAGTTTTATTGGTTTGCCTAAGCTGGCAAAGTTACTAAGTAGTGAAGTCAGGCCCAAGCCTAGGACAGCAGTGTCCAACTCTGTCCTGGTCATTTTAAAACTGTTGCAGGCCCCAGGCCCCAACCCACATCAGAGCAAACACATTATGACATATTTACATCCAACAGAACATACACATTTTTGCAGTATAATTTTTATAATTCCAATTTGAAGTTTTGTGATAGCATAAATTTTTTTCTCATGATTCAAAGTGTGTTATATTTTTATGTAACCATATAAGGCTTGAGTTGAGTAGTAGCTGACTTGATATCATGTTACATTTTATAGACTCTTAATTAAATATTTATTTCCATTTCAATGTTTTATTTGCATGTTTAGGAGCCAATACGTTTTTTCCAGGTCTGAAATATTGTTGGGGTCCTTGAAAGGTCATGAGCCCTAAGCACTGAGCTGAGAATTCCTTATGGCAGAAAGAGCCCTATTCTGTCCCCATGTAAGCCAGGGGATGGAGGCTGGAGTTACAGAAGGCAAGTAGAGGTGGCTGTCACTGACCCGGCTGGCTGCAGCAGAAAGGACAGGATCCAGTTAGTCTCTGGCCTTCTGTTGACCTCTCTGGATCTTCTCTGGGACACTTTGCTGCCTGCATTCTCGAATGGCTAGGCCCTTAGGCTAAACCATGATATTAATCCACACAGTGAAGCCAGCATCCAGAAAAACTTCACAGAGGAAGAGTTTACGCTATATGTTTGTAGAGTTCTCCCTAATGCAAACCTCACAGTCTAGTTTTGGGTATTCAGGGATGGTGGGGTTTGTACCCAGAAAATAAGCCAGTCCTGACTGACCTCATCACCAAAACCCCCAATCCCAGAGACAGCTGGGGTTGCAGAGAAACTCAGGAGAGCAGAAGGGAGCCCCTCCTTCCGTTGCCAGGGAGACACTCAAAGTCCTTCCACCAAGCCCAGGATTGAAGCTGTTTCTCCTGAACCTCCCACTGTATGCAACATATAATATGTGCAGCGTATTTCCAATAGCTCTGCTTAAGCTGAGTTTCTGTAAAATGCATTTTAAATGCACAGGACAGGAAAACCTAACTATTTAAAAACATACTGCTTCAAGTCCTTTTGGAAGAAAAGAAAGAAAAATCTTTATTAGTGTAAGCAGTCACTGCTGAAGCTCTCTCTTTGGATATCCGTATGTCCACGTTCTGTGGAGTTTTATTAAATGAGGACATATTACCACATATTTGCTAAAACCTACTGTACCGGGCCTTGGAATTTAGAAAGAAAAGCAAGCTGTTGTTTATGTCATGTCATTTTTCTTTAGAAATTGAGTTGAATGTGAAGACCAGGAGAAACCTGGGGAGCCGGGTGAAGCTCTCTACTCATCTACCCCTCCAGTTGCCATGGAGAATAACAATTTTAAATGAAGTCAGCCCTGAGCTGAAACCTCTCTTTCCCAGGGAGAAAGAACACACAGGGGTAGGGGGACACGTCTCTTGACTGCTCTAAAGAGCAAGGATCCCCGGGAAGACACAACAGAACCTCGTGCCTGTTCAGGAGGGGAGAAATTCACATGGGAGACCACGACAGTGGGGTAGTGTGCCCTTCAGAACTTTCCAGAGTCTCCTCCTCACCCTCAGGATCCCAATTCTGATCCTCAGAGACACAGATTTTGGAGAATTAGTTCTCTCCATGTTTATCAGGCTTCATTTACCAAATATTCTGCTTTTTTGCACTTACCGGTCCTGGAACTCCCACAAATAGGGTTTTGCCCTTCATCTACCCTTTCCCATTGTCTGCAAATGACTTCCTTTGCCCTTATGTCCAACTTCTCCCTGCCCCCTTCAAATTTCTCCCTGGAATCCTCATCTCTCAGGAGTCTCCTTTGCTCTATTTACATTGAGGAAGGAGGGAACTCACTAATAATGAATAATAATAGTAGACATTAAACACCTATGAAGAACTTTACATAGATAACCTCATTTTATCTTCCAGCAACCTTAAGATGGGTCTATTTCTAACCTGTTTTACAGAGGGGGTAACAGTCTTAGGAAGCTCAGATAACATGGTCACACAGCTGGCAAGTGGCAGAGTTGGGTTCAGCCTCCACTCAACATTGTGTCTGCATCCAGTCGTTCCTTCATTTACTCAGCTGGTATCTACTGAGTCCTCACTATGTGCCAGGCACTGTTTGGGGAATGTAGCAACAATCAAGGCAAAAGAGGTTTTCACCCTCATTGTGAGTCTGATTCTCATGAGGAAAAATGAGCAAGAAATGAACAAATAAATCAGATGATTTCTGAGAGGGATAGAAGCTATGAAGAAAATACTTCAAGGAATGGGACAGAGCAGTGGTCCTCAAACTTGAGCATGTGTTGGACCGCCGGGGGGCTTATTGGATCACAGGTGGTGGGCCCCACTCCTGGAGTGTGAGACTCACTGGGATGGAGACAGGAGATTAGAGTGGGGAATGGGGAAGCCTCTCTAAGGACGTGTGGCATTTGAGTTGAGACCTGAATGGTAAAAATGAATAAGCTGCTGGAAGACATGAGAAAAAGGATTCCAAGCAGTGGACATGGCAAGTGCAAGGTTCCCAAGGTGGTAATGAGCCCCGGGTATTGGAAGGACAGGACAGAGATCTGCTGGGTGCTGACTGAGGGAAAGAAGTAAGAGAAACAGACACGGGCCGGCTTAGACCCAGCACAGTCCAGTTCTTCCTTCTCTTCCTCTTCTCTGGACTCTTGTTTTAACATGAAAATCTGAATGCCTTTAACCAACAAAATAGTGACAGTTAGTTGGCTTAAAAAATAACAATCCAATATAAGATTACTTTAAATGGGCACCTCCCATGACACACTCATTTAAAATATTTAGTTACCCTTCACTCCAGTCCAATTTTCAATTGCAGTACTTCAGGTAACAATAATCTGTGGTGTTATATGCAATGTGTGCTGGAGTTGTATATCATTTAATCACACTTTAAAAAATTTGGGCTATTTGTCAAATCTGCAAGTTGTTGCAAAAGATCAAAGATAGGATCCACGCCTTTTCTTTCCTCATTCTTCCATCTCAGTGCTTGTCAAATATGAATGTACCTAGAACTGAGCTCACTTCACACGCTTCCCGAAGAGGGACCTTTAGGAAGGAAGACCTTCCCAGAGCCCCTTATCTGTCCCCTGCCTCTGAGGTGCATGAGTACCAAGATGGGCAAGGATGAGGTCTGGAATTCCACTGGGTTCTCTATCAGCCAAGGTGAGCCTGGTCTGTGTGAGGACAATTGGCTCCTCTTTCTCAGCAATCATACCTGGGGCTGCTCCTGCAGCAAGGTCCTCATTAATATCCTTTGGTTTTATCTGCTCCGATGAAGCAATGATGTTCCACATGATTGATGAAGAGAGCTTGTTGATTCCCTTCCTAAGAGAAGTGGAGGTTATCAAGCATTCTAAATTTCCTAAACATTGCACAATTGGTAGCTGGCTGGAGCACCCAGAAATTGATCGTTAGTAAGTATCATAGGCTGAATTGTGTCCCTCCAAAATGTGTATGTTGAAGTCCGAACCCACAATATCTCAGAGTGTGACTATATTTAGAGATCTTTGCCGAGGTAACTAAGGATAAATGAGGTTATTAGGGTGGGTCCTAATCCAATACAACTCTTCTTATAATAGGAGGAGATTAGCACACAGACACGTACAGGGGGAAGACCACGTGAGGACACAGAGAGAGGGCAGCTACCTCGAAGCCAAGGAGATGGCCTCAGAAGCAACTGGCTCTGCTGACTCCTTGTCTTGGATTTTTAGCCTCCAGGACTGTGAGAAAATAAACTACCATGCAGTCCATGGTACTTTGTTATGGCAGCCCTTGCAAACTAATACAGTGAGTGTCTGTGTCTTAGATTCTTATGGAAATGTTGTTATACTTTTTGCTGCATACTTTTGTAAAAATTTCATTTTATAAAATAAAAATTAGGAAAATCATGTCTCTCCTCTTAGCATTATATTTCAGGTTTCAATTTTGCAGAAAACCTGTGGGCCAGAGTTAGAGGGAGGAGGCCGACCCCCTGGTCCTCCTCTCCCTGCAGCAGTGGGGTTTTGTTGCTGTAACTTTTGATGCCTGTCTCTCTACGCCAAGACACCTCTATCCCTTGACTTCTGTTTTCCTGATGCTGGCCTGGTCAGCAGACAGGAGTTTTCCCTGCTTCGTATTTCTCATTTGGTTGAAATACACCCTGACCCAGATTAGTCCACTGGGTATTTGAAAGAAAGGTCCAGATCCCTCCCCTGTCTCTGAAGTTCAAGGAGTGCTAAGAATGAACAACCCTTCTCTATGCCAACAGTGACAAAGGGTTGGTGCCCATAAGACCGCCACCAGAGTGTGGAGGGAACACACAACACATCTCTTGAGTCTTGTTGGGGGAACTTTCTATCTAGATAAACCAGGATACCTTTGGTTCCAGATGACAGAAAACCAACTCAAACTTGCTTAAAACAGAAGAAAGGGGTATGTGTGGATTTAGGCCTATGTAAGTGGGATGTTCATGGCCTGATGGTTTCAGGTACAATTGGATCCTGGGTTCGGGTTACGTCATCAGGAATCTGTCTTTTCCTCTCTAAGTAGAGACTCTACTTCCCTAGTGTGTTGGCAAAGATGGCCACAGTTTCATCGACCATAGAGATACTAATTTCAATGGAAAAAATGTCTCTTTTCCCAGACTTACAGCAAAATTCTATGGGAGAACTCTGAGTGGTCCAGCCTGGGTAGGCTACCAATTTCTAAATCAACCGCTGTGGCCAGGATGGTAGAGTATTCTGGGCCACCTGTCCACCCCTGGGACTGAGAAGTGGGTGGGAGCAATTAGCCCCATCCAAGCCACTGAGAATAGAAAGATTTGATTCCTCAGAGAGGTGCCAGGAAGAAAAAAAGTAGACACAAAACACTTATCTACCGCTGCACTACGCAGGCTTATAGAAAGTGCGCAATACTGGCTGGCTTATAAAAGTGCTTAAATGATAAATTGGTGAAAAAAAAAGGGAAAAGTTCTGTTTCAAAAATTTAGAAGGCTGTCATGTGGAAGAGAGAGTGGAATGGAAAGAGATGAAACTAGAAATTACATGTAGAAGTGATAAGAGAGGCAGATTTCAGTTCAAGGCAAGGAAGACCTTTCTAGAACCAGGGACTGCAAAAAGGGTTGCTTTGTGAGAAGGTGAGGTCCTCTTTCCCAGCCGGTATGAGATAAGCAGCCACCCACCAACAATGCAGAACAGGGGCTCTGTGTCAGGTGACTTGGGGGCTAGACTGATCCCAAAGACCTCTTCCAACCCCAGTATCTAGAGATTCACAACTTGTTTCCAAATTAGAGCACACTACAGCAGAGCAGAAGGTGCAAACCGGAGGGGAACACCCAGGGCAGCATTGGGGGGGTTTCATTTGTTCATTTCCTGAGCCCCTACTGTGTGCCAGGCCCTGGCTACGTGTTTGCATCCTTTGCCACATTTAATCCCCATAGCAATTCCTGAAATAAATTTTGGAGATCTCATTTAATGAATAAGGAAACTGGAGCTCAGAGAGGTTGGGTAACTAACTTGCCAAACATGATGCAGCAAACCGTGGAGCTGGGACTTGAATGCCACCCAGCTGCAGTTGAAGTTCAAGTGCTTAACCCCTCTGCTCCTGGGACACAGGCAGGCCTGCTTCTCTGCAAAGAGCAGCTTTATACACCTTCCTCTGCGACCTACCACCTCCTGTCTGCTCAGGATCAAGGTCGACAGGATCCAGATGGCGGCAGCAGGTCTAATGAGATGTGAAGGGTATTCCTCACAGAGAGCCAAGAGTGGCTGGGAGAGAATCCCAGATTCACATCCCCCCACTGGAGACGTCAAGAGCAGACACTGTGGCCATGCATTAATAGCAGCAACACAGCCAGCATTATCATTGAGCCCTTTCCCACTCCAATTGCTTAGCTTGGGATGTGTGGCATGGTTCCCACTACCCTCGGTCCGAAATATACACAGTCAGAACCCCACATATGCCATCTCCAGCATCCACACAGCCAGCGTTGTCTACCAGCCCATCTTTCACAGAGACCACTTACCATTTCCTCTCAAACTGGTAGAAAGCATCTAAGGCACAGAGACTTACCTGGGAATTTACATCTCCCTTTTTAAAAGAAGGCAAATCTTGAAGTAAGAGAGAGACGAACAACAAAGAGGTCTCCTGGAGTTTGAGCCCAAGTGTGTAATGCTTGTTACAAAGGACTAAAAAGAGCCGGGCCATCTCTCTGGATATAACCAATCTGGCCTCAACTGCTGCTCTAGATTTCCTTAGTAGTTTTCTCCAGGCTTCCTGCTTCCCCTCCCCTCTGTGCCTGATGCTAATAATCAGACTTCCAGGTTGGTCACAGCTCCAGAAGTCTCACTGAGGCATGCGGTGACCTGAGCTCTTGGTCTTTGTTTCCTTCTTCAGTAGAAATCTCTGCAGTGAATGATGGACCCTTTAGCAACCACCTTATCAAATACTTAACTCTGACAGACAGCCTGATGTTGACAGGGGCGCTTGGCAGAGGCCGCCGACATGGGCTTTTTAAGGTAAGCGTGCTATGGCTTTGACAGGAGTATCCTTTGAGAGGTTAACATCGCACCAAAGAAAGAGACACAGTTTATTTTAGAGGCATTAACTTAGGCCCATTATCTTGGAGACTTGAACGTAACAAGAGGCAAACTGGACTTGATCTTGTGGACGTGAGCTGTGTCCCAGCAGCTTTCAAGGGTGAGTTCTGAAGAGAAAATGTCTTAAAGAATTGCAGACTGCTGTGACTTTGAGTTGTGTCAGGGGAAATTTTACAGGCACATTATTAGAATACATCAATTAAATGTAATAACACCAATACTAGAATTAAATCCAAATTCAAATTTCTGGCCAGTAGCAACCTGAGATCATCATTGGATTCATCCTATGTGTCTTGAATAAAAGGTATATTTCAGTAAAACTGTATATTTTATAACCACAAAATGGAGTGTTGGGTTTTTCATTCAGTCACCTAAAAGTACTCCAACACTATCCAGGAACAAAGAAATTGCATTCTAGAGACCTAACATGATACCGTTAGAGCAGTGTTACGAGAGTTTTAATGACTCCTTCTGATTTGTTCTTCATTCACAGCTGCTACCAACAAGCTACTCCGAGAGGATACTGAAAGATCCTTTTCATTTTTAAAAGAAATAGCATACTTCATCAAGAATTATTACACTCTTGAATTATTATATATTAGGAAGGAGACTTTACCGCATGATCTCCATCTCTTTCCCTCTCATTTTTCCCAGCAAAAAATTCATTCCTCTAATTCAAGATCTAGTCACAGAACTTAAGATAGACCTTGTACCTGCATCCAAATAGATGTAACCCTCTTTTGCCTTCCTAAGGTTAGTTCAATTAAAGAATAAAGCTGTCATATAACGTTCACAGTGTGATTAAGGTGTGATCCCTAAATGAGTCTAACATTTTAAAGATTTGCTTAAAAACGAGATAAAATAAGTCATAGGTGGTAACCTTTTATTTCCCCAGGAATCACTTTGTCTTAGAAGCAATAACTCGGGGTCTTCACGGGTTGACCACAGCTAAGAAATGAGGGCATCCGAATGTCCCTGGATAAAGCTAGGTTCATGAGTTTTGTTTCATTTTTAATTTTCATTGAAGATAATATACATACAGAAAAATGCACATCTTTTGTGCATTTTGTGTTGTTGTAATAGAAAACCACAGATTGGGTCATTTGTAAAGAAAAGAAATTGATTTCTCATAGTTCTGGAGGCTGGGAAGTCCAAGATCAAAGTGCTAACATCCGGTGAGTACCTTGGGGCCTATCATCCCACGGAAGAAGGGCAAAGAGAGGGTGAGAGAGAGCAAGAGCTTGAACTCACAGCCTCAAGCACCTTTATAATTGTCATTAATCCATTTGGGCTCTGCCCTCATGACCTAAACACCTCTTATTAGGCCCCACCTCCCAACACTGTTGCATTGGGGATTGTTTCCAACATGTGCTTTTGGGGGAACACATTCAAACCATAGCAGCACATATCATAGGTGTCCTGAATGGAATTTTACAAAGTGAACACACCTATTTAACCAAGACATAACCAGCACCCCAGAAGCCCGATCATTCTCCCTTCCAGTCACTACCCAACCCCCAGGGTAACCAGTTTCCTAATTCTAATACCAAAAATTAGTTTTGCCTGGTTTTGTACTTTATATGAATGGAATCATACAGTATGTTCTCTCTTGTGTCTGGCTTTTTTCATGCAATGTTATGTCTGTGAGACTCATCCATATTCCTGCGTATAGATATAGATGCTTCCATCTCTTTGTGGGCTGGTAATCCATTGTGTGAATATACCATGATTTGTGGATCCATTCTGCAGCTGATGGGCATTTGGGTAGCTTCCAAAGTGGGGCTTTTATAGAGAGCAGCTGTGTGTGTTTTCAACACTGGTTTCGATGTGCTGGTGCCCAGGACTCCTCCTAATTTGCGTGGCAGCCCTTGGTGCTGTCTGGAATATCCCCAGCTCTTTAAGTCTTGAGGGCATTGTTGGTCCTGCCCCTCTGCCAGCAGATGCAGACTGTAGATGAGAAAGGCCACAGCTCCCCACCTGGGAAAACTGCCTCGTTTTCATGAAAAAAGTGTTTTAAAAAGAGCAACCGAGAACAGAAGTATTGTTTGCATTATCTTAGAGATGTGAGCAGCTGGCCACAGGGAAGTTGGATCAGAGGTAATATGGTAACTTATCTTATTGAAACAGCAGACGGTCTAACAGTTCTTGAACAAGGAATCGGGCATGCCCAGGGAAGTACAAGACAGAAGACGCTGAGAAGGAAGGTGTTGCCAAGAAAACTTAACTGAACCGTCTCGTCTCAATAGGTTATGAGTTTAAAACATGGGCAGAAAGCCAAGATTCTTCATAAATAAAATCACCAGCTTAATTTTTCCCTGGGAAAGCAGGGTTTGCATCTTGGCGCTGGCCTGCCCTGGGGTTGCTGCCCAAGTTTTCAGCAAAGTTCTGCTTTTCATCCGTACAAAGGGGTCATTACCTGCCACACCCTTGCAAGGCCATGAGGGCCAAGCCAGTAGATGACAGTACTGGGAACACTAAATACAGGCTGATCAAATGCTATGTCCTTGCTTGACCCCGAGGGCCCCCGATTAGACAAGAAAATATGTAATGCATATCTGAGAGTAAATGGGCTAGAGAGTGGTGAATCGGAGGAAAGTCAGAAGATTGACAACAATTCCTTTTGAAAACCCAAAAGGAAAATAGGTGAGAAGGCCACGTGGGAGCCAGCCCAGAGCAGAGGAGGAGTGGGGAGGAGGGCTGCGTGCTAGCCAGGGGCAAGATCCAGGGCAGGCCCTGCCGTGCACTCTGATTACCAAGAGAAAAGCCTTTATAGTTATTTACATCTTGAAATATTCTCACCTGTCCAGACAAACCACCTTCTAAGGCACTCGACCATGTGGCTGGGTTAACAAAGTGAGGCCTGAGGTCTCAGGATTTGGGGTGCCTTCCCAGAACTTCTGATCGGTGCTGGCCCCAAACTGGTGGCTCCAAGACAGCCTTCCACGTTCACTGTGAGTTGTGATGATGTGTGCATTTGAGGGTAAAAGATCATATTAGCTTTGGGAATAAATAGCAGGCTACACAATGATGCTTTGAGGTCCAGGAGCCTAGAGCATCACTGCTGCAACTACAACTGTGCCTTGGGTCTCCCCAGAGCCTGGAGGAGCTTTACCAGCAGGGTGGCAGCCCCAGCCCTATAAGGGAAAGAGCGGCTGCTCTGCAACCAGGCAGAAAAGCCATTCCCTCTTGGCTGGTTTCTCCACCTTTCCGTGAGCCCAAGGCTCCTTTTGCCTCTTGGAATTCCAGCCCCAGTCATAACAATACTTCACACTGACTCATGTATGTCATGTTTTCTGGTCCTCAAAGAAATGCCATTTACTTTATCTCAATGTGAAAGAGATAAGGAACATTGTCACACCCACTTTATAGATAAGCTCAAGCAAACCCAGAGAAAATAAATGATTGGCCAGTGAACAAAGAGCACCAGGCCATAGTCCATGTCTTCTGGACATGCTCACCAAACCACACTTTCCAGAAGGACAGACATGAGCCCTGACACAGGCAGGTGTGGACATCTTTTTGAATGGCCAGACCCTGGATTTAGGAGTCACAGAGAGTAGCGACTTAGCCACAGGTGTGGGGAGGTTCAGCCTGTTACTTCCTATTATCTAAGCATGTGGGGTGAACAGATCCGAAAGATGCTCAGATGGTGAGTGAACGGGATTTGGTGACAAGCTGCTTGTGGAAGAGGAAAGTCAAGATGCCCCTGAGTTTCTGGTCTGCGGGTCTGCGTGCACAGTCGCACAGTCACTGGCCGGCCAGCCTCAGGGGTCACACTTCATTGTAGATTCTAACCAGCCAGATTGTAGGAGTCAACGTTCATTTTTTGAACAGACATTAATTGAGTGCTGGACGTGCCAAGTGCTCCATGAGACGCAGAGTCACGTGGGTGGGAGGACCTGGCCTGAGCGGTCCCCTGAGCGTTGACACCTCTCCTCCTCCCTCACGTGAAAACTCGCACAGTCCTGGGGACCTGGAGCTCCTCCAGGCTGCGTCTGTGTCGGATTCGGCTTTGTATCCCCCAGCAATTCACCTGCCACCTGGCATCTGTGTAGGTTCTCAGTAGATACATTTGGAATGAATAAAGGAAGAAATGATTTTTTAAAAACAAATAATCACATCATGTCCCTTCTCTGTCTAAAAGCCATCAGTGGTCTCCACTGCATTTGGAAGAAGACATGAGCTGCTGCCCCGGCCTGTGAAGCGCACAGTCCGGCCTGCGCGGCCTCCACCTTGTTTACCCGTTGCCCTTCTATCCCCAGCCTGAAACCACCTCCAGCCCTGGAACGTTTCATTCCTGTTCCCATCTCACGGCCTATAAATTTGAGGCAGGCCTGGGATCCTCTTCCAAGATCCTCAGACATCACCTCAGAGAGGCTTTCCCAGGCCACCCTCTCGGTCACTCTCTAGCCAATTACCCTGGTGTAATTTTTCTTCACTGTGCTTATTATCTGAAATTCCCTGATTTATTTGTCAGTGTGTTAACCATTGCCCAACCACGTTTGTGTTGAACATATAGGTAGATACATGTGTGGGAAGGCAGCGCTGAGCTGGAGAGTTGGCCTAGGGTCGCTGCCGGAGCGGGAGAGCAGTGAGCGGGTTTCCATGACACAGCTCAAGTTGACAGGGCTTGCAAATAGACTGGATGTGGAAGAGGACAGTGAAGATGCTTCCCAGGCCTGCACGGATGGCTTCATGCAAACACATGAAGAGGGCCACCTGCGGGTACTGAGGCCGGAGATGGGCTTCTCACTTGCTGGGTTTGCGGTGCCTCTGAGGCACCCAAGAGGACCTTTCCAGCGTGTAGTTGATACCTGGGTCTGGAGCTCAGCAGAGAGGTCTGAGCTGGAGGTGTGATCTTGTGAGTCCCTGTGTGCAGCTGGCACAGACCCTGTGGATGTGGATAAGAGAGAGAGCCTGGTGAGGACAGAAGAGGGAGACAGGAGGGGGCCTTGGAGTAGTCCTCGAGGAGCTCCCTGAGTAAACAGCAGAGTATGGGTAGGGGTGGGAGTGAGCTCAAGACAGCATCAGAGGGGTGGAGGAAAAAAGCCAGGAGACAACTGGGTCACAGTTGCCAAAGATAGATGAGTCCGTCCAGAGGTGTGGGTGGACTCCTCGAGAGCATCCCTGCCGGCTCCGACAGCCAGTGCCCAACACGTACATGTGTGCTGGGCTGGACCGCACAGAGATCCTGGGGCTCTCCAAGTACCCCTTCCACAGCCTTTATAAGTGTCAGCTCACCTAGGCTTCACAAAGACCCTGTCCATTACTTCCCCCATTCTTCAGAGGAAACCAAGGCCAAGAGAGGGTAAATGACTCACCCAAGCCACACAGCCAGCAAGTAGAGGAATCAGGATGCAAACCCAGGCGGTTTTACCATCGTGCTGTGCAAGGCCTCTCGCCTCTCCTCTTGCAGGCTCCTCTTTTGGGAGGAATGGCTGATTTGGTAGCAGACAATTTGCAATTGCTGGACTTCAACTTTGGTAAGCAAAATGCTAGCTTTGAATGTAAACAGTAGGTATGAGCCAATTTCTTCTTCTTAAACATTTGGTTAAGATAATGATAAAATCCTGTTCCCAACCTCACCCCACCCCCTTCCTCCTAGAGAACTGCTTTATCAGTCTGGGCGAGTTCTGAGCTTTGGGGGGCTTCTCTGCAGCTTCTGAGGTCAGGATCCTGGTGTACAGGATGGTGGGCCATTGAGGCCTCTCCCCTCCCGCTGGGGGCAGGGACACTGGAACCATTCAGGGTGAGGTCCACTCAGGCGGCCTACATTGCCACGCTCTGGACAGGGCGTCTCTCCGCACAGCAGCTGAGCTTCTTGACTGGCATCTAATTTGGGCCTGTTTCATTATGACACGGGTGAGAAGACACCCTCAGTTAGAGAGTATCTCAGTGCTTTTCTTATGGCCTTGAGAGTTTCTCTTCTCCACGAGCTGTCTTTCGGCATCATTCAAACCACACCTGCTTTCCTGTAATGTTGATGACCGACATTTCGTCGTCGGCATTCCCCTCAGCATTTCAAGCAAGGCTTTAAACGTTTGAATGCCTGCATGTTAAATGAAAAACTCCTGATATGCAACTAATCTTGACTTTCACAAGACTAAACAGGAGTTTCTCTTTGACTTAACAAAATCTCACGGCAGCCAACCTTGGAGTCTATTTTAGTTACTTTACATCCAAATAACTGCAGGATTTGGTGAAAAGCGGCGTATTGACTCTCACAAAAAGAAATGTGTTGAAAACATCAAATTGCTACATGTAGTCTCTGCTAACAGCCCATCGGAACTTCCCTCACTGCAGAAATGACACACTTTGGGGTAGAACTTCCTATTTTAAAAACCACATAAACTCCCCACCTCTTCCCCTTCCAACACTTAACAATCTGATCACGTAGTATTTTTATTTTTCCTCTGAGATTGCCATTTGCATCAGACATTACCGACTCTGAGAAACTCACAGGAACGCAGTCACACGGAGGAAGGATCACGCTGGCTGTCTTTCCTTGCTCTGAAGGTCAGATGTTCACTGTTTTCTCCAGCTGGGTTCATTGCAATCAGGATCTATCTAGAAAACATATTTTTGCCCCATCATGAGAACCCAGAGGAAAATATGTTTGCTTTTTTACTGATGTCATTATTACATGGATTTTGTCATTGAAAAAGAAAGCAACTCCATTCTGAAACTGCGTTCTCCATAGAAATCTGACCTTTGGTTGGACTAACTAATCTCATCAACCAACTAATCCCACACTGATTATTCCGCCCATTCATTGCCAGCAACAGTTTGTGAGCAAAACTTCCATGAAGAATGAGGGTCTGCCTCACATGCACTTGGCCGGGCTTTAGACCCTTCCTTTGGGTCCGTGCTCAGCATGATGGTTTGTCTCAACTACAAGTCTGATGGGGCCGCCCTTCCTCCTGTGGTATCCATCTGCAGGGCCGTGCGATTGAGAGGCCTGAGTGCAACTTCCTGCTCTACCGTCGACGGTCTAAGCAGCACCTTTTGTGAAGAGACTATCTTGAACCCTCTCCTTCATAACTCAGAGCCAGTCAATCACCAAGCCCCGTCAATGGTGCCCAGCACCCTTCCCCTCATCATAGACTCCTACATGGTCTCTCTGCCTCCAAATAAGGGTCTTTTAAAATCCAGATTGGACTACAGCACCCTCTAGCCTAAAACCACTCTGTGGCCATCCGTGGCTGTCCATGGCCACCCGCGGCCGATGGGTTAGAGCCCAGGCCTCTCTTCACCACCCAGGGGTGCTCTGCCGTGCTGACACTCCTGCCTCTCCTGGCTGTGCACACAACCACACTGATCACCTCCCAAGACCTCGCACGTCTTGAGGCTGGCACACACACTGTGCTGGGTCACCCTTCTGTGCCTTGCCCCTTGGCATTCCTTCTGAGGGATCTCTCTCTGCCCCCTTCATCCCGATCCTGACTCTCCCCAGCACAGACCTGTGGCCTCTAGAAACCTGCTCTGCACCCGTGCCCTGCACCACCACCTCCACATACTCTCCCAGACCCCCAAGTGCCCGAACACCCTGCATATGCTGCACCTGATGACCTCTCTCTTCCACCTCATCTTCCAGGCCAAAGTCCTTGTGGGGGAGGACAAGTTGTATTTTTTTCTGTACCTCCAGCTCAGCACAGAATCTGCCACCCAGTAGGCATTTAGTAGATGTTGGTTGGTTGGTGATGACCTTAGGGTTCAAGACAGTTCTTAGCATACTGGACTTTGATCTCTAGCCCACAGAAAATATCAGTTAGCTTTCCACAAATATGTTAGTCAAATTTCATTTTTAAAAGATTGCTGGATTATTTTGCAGAGCGTAGTAAAATAGATTCAAATATGTTATTTACAAACCTGTAATAAACTGCAGATCAGCAAGCTAAGTGTGTTGCAAAGATAAGTCATTTTGTAAAGACTTCTGAATAAATCTCCTCCCTTCATTTGCTGGTTACTTAAAGAACATCCCAAGGTTGCAAGGCTGGTTATTTTTAAAAACTGTTACAGTTTATTGCCCTTTATCTGTGTGAACTAGGAATTTCTCATTACAATGTGACCAAAGCAAACTGCAGAAATAAACTTGACCCTGAGGCTGGCTTCAGATTGCAGTGGTTTCCCATAACCCTAATTTCTTTTTTTTCCCCATTTATTAAAACAGACTGTAATTCACATTGCTTGGCTTTATAATGTGTGAGTATAATAAGTTTGAAGTTATAATGGAAATGTGTACTAATAAAATGTACTTCAGCCATTTGATATTTTAGGGATTTCTGTAACGTGTCATTTGAAAGATAGGTTTAGCCACTTCTTTAAAAGTTTGATAACTACTGGCCGAGGGGGAAGCAGGGTCCTAGAGCTGAGGCTGCCCAGAGATTCAGCACCCGTTTCTCAAGAAAACAAGGCAGCTGCCTGGGAACTGAGCCTGGAGGGCAACGGAAGAGCTGGAAGAACATTCCAGTGTTCTGCTGAGGCCTGGGGAAGGGCAGGAAGCCACTCTGAGCCCCCAGAACACCCGGGATCCCTGCTCTCGGGGTCTATAGGTGGGTCTCACTGCCCACTCCAAAACCCTGGTCTCCGCTGTGCTGTGGGGAAGCCCCTGAGTGACAGATGCTCGGTGCCTGTGTGCAAGGAGCCGGGAGGACAGTCCCCACCCACGCCCCAAACTCAGCAAGGGGAATTAGCAAGGAACAGACTGCAGAGGAAACCAGGCCTCGGCACTGTACAGAACCTGGTGGAGCTAAACAAGAGGGGCAGTCCAGTGTCTGGGCCCCCTGTCTGAAGTTAGGGGGCAGCACAAAGACACCTTCCTCCTCCTTAGCCATCCACGTGGGCTTCCTGCCCTTCCCCTGGTCCTTCCTGCCCTGCTGGGCCCCCTCTTGGGGTCTCTCCAGCCGTGCTTCCCCAGGGATTCCCCACCCTGAACAAGTCCTTTCCTGATTCTGTTGTCCCCTCAAGCTACTGTCCTATCTTGTCCCTGCCCTTCACATCAAAACCTCTCGAAAGTAAGGATTCGCTGCCCAGGCTCCCATGTCACCTCCCTGACCTAATGCACCTGGTTTTCCCCTGCTGCACCAACAGCATCATCCTCTCAAAGGTCACAGCGACTTCCTCATTTTTAAACCCAGCAGCTTTCCGTGAGCCCTGTGTCCTCACTGACCCCCCTCGCAGCCATTCGCCCTGGTGACTGCCCCTCCTCTATGGGATGCTCTTTGCCTTTTGTGACTTCACCACCTGCTTCTCCCTCCACCCTTTCTCCAAGGACTTTTCTGCCTCTTCCTGTCCTTCTAAAGGAAGATGGTTGTGTTAGTCCACGGGGCTGCCCTAACAGCATGCCACAGACAGGGTGGCTCAAGCAACAGGAATCCACCTTCTCCCAGCTCTGGAGGCTGGAAGTCCAAGATCCAGGGGTCGGCGGGGCTGGTTCCTCCTGAGGCCTCTCTCCTTGGCGTGTAGATGGCGAATTCTCCTTGTGTCCTCACATGGTCTTCCCTCTGTACTTACCAGTGTCCTCATCTCTTCATATAATGGCGCCAGTCATTAGATTAGGGCCCAACCTAGTGACCTCATTTTAATGTAACCTCTCTACAGACCCTATCTCTAAGTACAGTCACATTCTGAGCTACTGGGGTTAGGACTTCAACATGTAAAATTTTGGTGGGGGAGGGAAAGGGGGACACAATTTAGCCCATAACAATGGTCTTCTAGATTTGGTTCTTGACTCTTTTTAACATTTCTTTCCTACACCCACCCACTTCTAAAGCTTCACGTACTATTATTGAATACATGATTTTGTTAATTTTAATTTTTTTAATTACAAAAGTAATGTATCTCATTAAAACAAAGTGAAGCAATCAATAGTGTTTGAAGAAAATGTCATAAGATGATATGATTCCCAAAGAACTATAGCTCAAAGTTCTTTTTTTAATTAAATTTATTTTTTCTTAATGGACACCTAATAAATGTATACATTTATGGGGTATGATGTGATCTCTGAGTACATGTTTACAATGTACAATAATCAAATCAGGGTAGTTAGTATATCCATCACTTCAGATATTCATCATTTATTTGTGTTGGGAACATTCAAAATCTTCTCTTCTAGCTATTTGAAATATACAATAGACTGTTGTTGACTGTAGTCTCCCTATAGTGCTGTGGAACGCTAGAACTAATTCTTCCTATCTGGAGAAAATTGTTACGTGAAATAAGCCAGGCACAGAAGGAGAAATACCGCATGTTCTCACTCACACATGGAAGCTGAGAAAGCCGATGTCATAGAAAGAGAGAGCAGAAGAGCGGTTACTGGAGGCTGATAAGGGGCTGGGGGTGGAGACGGGGGCAGGGTGCTCGGTGGATACAGCGAGGCTCTTCCCTAAGCTCCAGGACCAGGTTCCAGCGTGTCCTCCAGCAGCCCCGCAGCACGGCTGGCTTTGCACACACCGTGTTTACTTCTCATCTCCTCTTCTGTTCACCTACATTCCCCACAACTCTTTTAGTTGCTTCTCTCTTGGGCCCACTCCATGGCCAGTTTGTCTGTTCCCTTCTCAAAACTGGCTACATAATTGGTGACACTCGGTTCAAAATTTGTGGGGTTCCTTGTTCCAAGTCTACTCAGACCTTCAAGGCGGTGACGGTAGAGCATTAAAGCAGGGGAGGGACCCTTGCACCACATGCCCACGAGCCAGCTGCCCCTCTCCATTCGCTCCCAACACACGCTCTACTTTCCATCCCCCCCATGCCCTGATCACCACCCGCCTAGGTTTCCATGTCAGCCTCCTGTGACCCCCACATCTGTCTCCTCGTCCCCTCCCCACTGCCTGGTACCCCCGTCCAAGGATGTCTGCACCTGCGAGCTTCTGCTCGGAGCCTTTGGTATTTCCTCATATCTTACCACACCGGGCACAGCCCCTTTGGGCCAGCATGTTAGGCCCTGATTTCCTGATCTGACTCCTACTCACTCCTCAACCAAACACAAAACTTGAGGCTAATATTTCCCCTGACTGTTCTCCATACATCCCAACCTCCTTTCCTTGGTGCGGGCTGCATCATTTCTTTGAAATCCTACCCACCCCATCTGAGTCATCAGTATCTCTCCAAGGCCAACCTCGGCAAGACCTACCTTTTCCAAGAAGTGTTTCCTGGCCTCTAACCTGGGTCTGGTCCTTCTTTCTGGCCAGCCCTACACATTTAGGGGCCAGGCTGGGCCCTCGCTGCATGCCGGGTGCCCTGCTAAGGGCTTATGCACTTTTATGATGTACACCTTCAACAACCCCACTAGGAAAGCTATGTCACTATCCCTTGGGGACTTAGAGGATCTGGGGGAAGGCCACTTATATTGGCAGGTGGTGGACCAGGGCTGGCCCAGAGTCTGTGCCTGTGTTGTGCCTCATGTGGCTGATAATGAATACATTTCTCTTCTATCCACACTACACAATAAGCTCTTTAAAAGAAATAGATCTTTGTCATTTTCATTTCCTTTGAGGCACTTTCTCTGTCTCCACATTCAGCACTTATTGTCTATGTGATGGAGTGGTAGGTCTTAAAACACAGGGTCAGCCCAGGAAGATGCAGTGACCAACTATATTGCCTTATATTTCCAAAAATTCAACCAATTAAGAATTCCTCAGAGATGATAACCCCTTTCAAAAGCAATATACCTTGGGCACTATTTAGGGAACATGCATTTGTCAGTCACCCTTGGCTGTGAATTGGCAGATTCAACTCAGAGTAGGCTTGCCTTCCTTCCAGCTGGGAGCAGTCCTCAGGGGATTTGATGGGAGGGGGCAGGCTCGTTCCCCCAAATTTACCCTTCCCATATGGTTTTGTGTTGACCTCTGTCTCTCCCTCAACCCCTCCCCCAGGCTAGGCTATCAAAAGGGTAAAGAAGGAAGCCAGATTTCTCAGCCCCCATATTTCTCTTCTTCCCCCTGGCACTGGGGGAGCCAACTCCTTCCAGAACTGCTGTGGGGTAAATGGAAACAGTTCTCTCATCTCTCCTCCTGACTAAGGAGCAGAGCCTGGTACTGCAGAGTGAACACTGGGGAGGTCTCAGAGGGGGTGCACCCAGTCAACAAAAAGTTAGAGAACGTGTGACCATTAAATATTAGTTTGTAAGATATATTTCATGATATGGAAAATGTCCATCATATGTTATTGAGGCATGTTATTACAAAGCAGCATGTGTAATAGAATCCCATTCTTACACTTTTATGTTTAAATAAATGTGTGTATCATATTTTACCCATAGGAATTTGAGGAAATGTGCATTGTACTCTTAAAAGGGAAGACACACATTTCCAAAGATATTCACCAAACTGTTTTTAGTGGCTGGATCTGGGTGGCAGATCTTTGATGAAATTGCCTTACCTTTAAAAAAATGGATTTAGAAACCTTTTGTACAGTTAAGTGTGTTCTGTACTGCGTCAGAACCTACGAGGCAAACGTGTGTGTGGCCTCCCAGTTCCGGCCACCCTGGCCACTGCTGGGAGAAACAGGAGGAACAAGATGCCAGCAGCGCCCTCCCCTCTGGTCTGCAGGCTGCCAGCGCCTCAGCCGGCAGGAGCGTGGTCAGGAGCGTACCACTTCCCCTTCGCTGGGAAATCTAGGGCTGATGTGGTCGTGTGACTCGACCTATGAGGGCATGACCAACCTGGAGGACAACCGGGAATTGAGCAGAGTTCTCCTGATTCACCGTCTTGTGTTTTCACCACGTAACCCTTGCAGAAGTAACAGGGATGACGGCTCTGAAGGGTCGTCCCACGCTACCAGCCTGTTCCCCCGTCCCTCTATCCCACTGGCCCCTGCTTCGACAGTGCCTGCCCCCAGCTGCCTCTCCGCCTACCACGATCTGCCCTCCACCAGCCGGCACATTGCTGGCATTCTAGAAATAAATGCTGGCTGAGCACCCAGGTCCTCATTCTTGCCCTTCTCCACCCTGATTCCATGTTGCCTGTCATGTCTCTGCTTAGACAGAAATCCCTTAGCAACTTCAGTCCTCCCACCCAGGGTGGAAATCCAACCTCAGGGGATAAAAAGCATCTCACTAAGAACACCACACTCCCGCACCTAAACATTTCCCAGCTTCGGATAAATGCGATGGGTGAGCAAATAGCAGGAGCAGGATGGAACAAGCCAGAAGGGAAGAAGCGCTGGACACTGCGGCCCATTGGTCCCTGACTGCACCGTCAGCATGGACACTTTTCCCGGTCCCTGCTCCGGCCACTCGTTGGCCGGGGCTGCTGTCTCTTGTCCCTCGCTCTGGCCTGTGCTTCTCCACAAAGCCTTCCCAGCCCATTTCGGCCCACAAATCTGCTGGCGACAGTGCTTGTATTATGATTTCATTTTTCAACTGTTTATATCTTATCTCTTCCCAGATACAAAGCCCTGTGAGGACTGAGACCACATTCCTGAATGCAGCAAAGTGTATTAGGCTTGGGATTGAGACCTGGGCAAAATGCCCGACTCAACCCCTTGGTTGTCATATGACCATGGGTAAGGTGATGGCACTGCCTCGAGGCCAGCACTAATCTCTACCTCACAGGACTAGGGAAAGATTAAATGAGACAATATATGTATGGGTTCTGGTAATTAGTTATTTTCCAACCTTTAACATCTTCGCATCCTTCAAAATACCTATTGAAGGGCCTTTCACGTCATAGATGTTCAGTAAATATTTGTTGATTGATTGATGGACAGAAAGATGATGGTTTACACTTTGTTTTTCCCTGACTCTCATCTATATATCTCAGAGTTGGTCCTTAGTAATGTATTATGGAAGGGTTTGGATATTGTACCCAGATAGTCAAAAGAAATTAGAGATAAATATTACTGTTATTTGTTAACAATCCATCTACAAAGTAGTCTAAATTTTTGATGTTATTCCATAAGATTCCTACCCCCAGAGAAAAATAACATGTCTTCTGATTTGTCCTAATCTTTTTATTACAGTTTGTATGGTGCCTGGCTATTCTAGTTAGTATAAAACCCATTTCCTTCATTGCAAGTGTTATTAATAATGTGTAAGTGACTAGAAGTTGATTTGGGCTTGAGAAAAGTCTGTACCAGCCAGTTCTAATGGAGGAGGACTTGTGTGGGCCATTGGGTAGTCTCTTCCACAAAAGAGATTTAAGAAAATATGATCTACTCAATATTTAAACTAGTAATTATGAAAACTCAACATATCGACTCTTTTGGAATGCAGCTAAAGCAGTACCTTTGGGAAAATTAGAGCCTTAAATACATAGATTAGAAACCAAAAAAGTCTGTAAATTAGTAGAGCTGAGAGTTTAACTCATGAAGCTGGGAAAAAGCAACAGTCTGTTTTAAAGAGTGTTACATTTCAATGGGTCACACACACACATTTTTTTTCTAGCTAATGTACATCAAACTTACAAGGTGCTCTTCTGAGTTTTGCAGCTGTTTTGCTTACTCAATGCTTGGCATGTATTAGGTGCTCAATAAACACTTAATGAATGAGTGAATGATCAAGACGTCCCATTTTCTAGTGGCCACATTAAAACATGTAAAAACACAAAACAGGTAAAATTAATTCTAATATTATATCTTCTTGAATTCAGTATATCAAAAAATATTATCACTTCAATATATAGTCAATATTAAAAATCATTGAGACATTTCACATTCTCTTTTTTATACTAAGCCTTTGAAAGCCAGTGTGTATTTTACCCTTAAAGCACATCTCAATTCAGATGTCAAATTTTCATCAGAAACACTTGATCAAGTTGCTAGATTTCATAAAATTGACCACTGAAAAGTACTTTCACATACCCAAGTTGTTTGAAACTTACTTAAAAGTTTTCCAAAAACTGAATTGTGTCAGTTTTTAAATTTAAATTTATATATTAAAATGAAATAAAATTAGGAATTCAGTGCTTCAGTCATACTAGTCACATTTTAAGTGCTACTGTATTAGAAAGTCTCCATATAAATATTCATGTAGCAAGTAATTGTCTCTTGCACAGTATTCCCCCTTGCCTCAGCTGTCTGCTGGCCGACCTTAGGAAATGAAACTTTCCGTTCTGACCTCAATACAAAGCAACTTTCCTGCCTAAACTACTACGTAGAAGTAAGGTAGCCTCAGACTATCCAAGCACCCCCTCCCCACCCCCCCTGTTAATTTCTATTTAACAATAACACTAAGAATGATATTTTTTTTCTTTCAAGGATCAGTAAACTACACTTAAAAAATATTAATAACCGTATGCAACTGAAGCATGAGTGTACTTTGCAAATGAATCCCCAGCACTGGATTTCAGAAGGCACCAGCGAGAAGGTGATGAGAGGTTCCTGGGTCAGTCTTCCCCCCGTCTCCACATGGGGGGAGGATGCTTCTGGGAGTCGGGGAGGGAGAGCGTGTGCGACATTGCTCGCTGAGCTTCAGCACGCTGCCTCCCACCCAACAGAACTTCACAACAGGCCCAATGCCAGCACGCCGGGCCACCTGTCTCCTTCTTCCCCCACGTTGCTTGGTCAGAAAGGAGGAGGACTTATTTTGGCTAAAGAAATTGAACACCCCAAACAGGTCATTCCTTGTGCTTTGGCATAGACTCAAACTTGCAGAATGCTTGGGAAGCTCCTCCCCTGAGGGCCTGGCCCTCTGCCTCTCAGGGCTGGTCCTTCCAGCTTATGGAAGGGAACTCAGGAAGACAGCTCCAGGGCCCTACTGCTGTGTGGACACTGACTCCCAGCAAAATCTGGCCAGGTCTTTATGGCTGAGTTTCTAACACAGGAATAAGAAGACCTTCCCCACTTACTGCCCGACTATTGTGAAGGTCAAAGGAGAATGTGCATTCTATGTAAAAATATCTGGAAAAACACACACTTGAGTATCACTTTAAAATCACATTGGCTGTAAGTCTTCCAACATATGCCAGGAATGACTTAAAAGGCAGGTAAACCCAACAGGCCTTCACATTTCCTCTTAGGGTTATAAATTGGGGAGAAAAAGAAAAACCAACAATTTGGAGAAAAATTTGGCACTGTGTATGAATGTGAATGTTCACATCCTTAGACCCTTTAATCCCACGTCTAAGAGTAACCTGAGAAATATGTGTTGAAGAAGATGTATGTATAAGGATTTTACTGCAGCGTGGCTCGTAATAGCACAAGTCAAAGTCTGCCTGAAGTTCTAACAGGAAGAGGTAATAAGCAGAGCTGTGCAGTGCCACAGAACGAGGCAGACCACGTGTGTCTACATACGAACAAGGCCATGGCATTTCACTGGTTTTTAAAAGCAGATTACAATGGATAAAATAGTACAGTATAAATCCATATCGCATTAAAACTGCGGAAAGACATTAGTAAATAACCTCTTGGGAGGTGAACCGAGGTAGACTTTCTACTTTCCACTTTATGTTTCTATATGTTTAGATGTTTACTTTGAGCATGTGTCACTTTTTTTTTTTTTTTTTTGGCCTTTTCATGACCGGCACTCAGCCAGTGAGTGCACCGGCCATTCCTATATAGAATCCGAACCCGTGGCGGGAGCGTCGCTGCGCTCCCAGCTTTGCACTCTCCCGAGTGTGCCACGGGCTCAGCCCATGTGTCCCTTTTTAATAAGCAAAAGCAGAAAAGATATTTCCATCTTAAAAAACAGTGAAAGAGAAAAAAGTATGCCCAAAATGTGCTAGGCAGTGGGGATTTGAAAGGATTTAAAAATAGGGTCCATCTCCTTGAGAGTTTCACAAAATAGCCATGCATACGTAAAAGAAAAAAGCTCTTCCCTACCCCAAATATTTATGTCAGTTTTCCAAATCACTTTGTAAATTCTATTTTTACGTAATTATATGAGAACTTCCACTATTTTAAAGGCTTTTTGTAGCTTTTGAAGTTTCAAAATATACTTCACTTTTCCCTTTGTTCATTCAGGAAATATTTACACCCCACCCCACAGCCAAGGCACTGTGGTAGAGCTAAGCGATTTCTTATTCTGACCACGGGGGTTTGCAGTCTAATGGGAAACACAAGAGATCTGAATAAGTAATAGTAATGTGAGGGAGAAATAAGTGCCATAAGAGATGGACTAGATGAAGGGTGCCAGGGCTTCAGAGAGCACCCTCTGGAGAACAGCACAGGCAGGAGGGTGGCAAGGGCTGTGTGAGTGGGGGCGTTTGAGCCGGGCTGCGGAGAAACGGTGCCACTTGGGAAAGTGAGTATCATTTGCCGAGTGTGGAAATTAACTGAGTGTGTAGTAGCTTAAGCAAGAGCTAGAGCTCCCTGCTCTTTTTTTTATTTCCAGTGCTGAAACCAGCTCTCTGCCACAGCCACTCCTTCGTGTTGTTCAACCACAGGACATTGGTGGCACGCCCCAGGGTGGGCCTTTGGAGCTCATGGCCGAGTTTCTGCAGTTCGTGCTGGTTCATGGTTACCACCCCTTACCAGAAAAGCAGCCCTCCAATAGATTCTTCTGGGAATGAGAAAACTCTCAGCAGACCTGACCGATGAACTGAGTCCAAAGCCACATTTGTGTGCCAACCACACTGCACCTCTGCACATCAGGAGGCAGCCGTGTTCATGGTGCCAGTGTGCACACAGCCACAGCGATTGTCTGGCTGACAGAACTGGGCTCCTGAGCAAACGCTCCTCTGTGAAACAGCAATTCTAACCATTTCCTCCCAAATCCTTATTTCGACATTCTAGAATGTCCCTTCATAAAGACGTTCATTGTCTCCTTTTTTCCTTTGTTCTCATGGCAATTTAAGGAAAGCTTGTGTGAAGGTCACCCCTTCCTCTGGTAGCAATGCTGAGTCCTGGTGAAGAAGAGGAGTCATTCATGAGGCTGGCAGCTTTAACAGGTAAAACATCATCCTAGCAAACATTTTGGGAGCCACCAGGCCTGTGAGCAGCAGATGTTCACAGACCCAGTTAGCCAAAATGGTTCTCTTCCATTCTGTTCTGTAGACATGTATTAAGTGGTTAATATGTACCAGGCATAGGGGATACAAAAATGGATGACCTGATCCTTAAACTGAAGGAGTCTGCAGTCCAGTGGAGGAGACATAGCTGCAAGTCAAATGAACAGCTACCATTATTTGAGACTCCTCTGGGTTAGGCATTATGCCACTATGATTTCAATCATA
This sequence comes from Cynocephalus volans, assembly GCF_027409185.1. NCBI lineage: Eukaryota > Metazoa > Chordata > Mammalia > Dermoptera > Cynocephalidae > Cynocephalus > Cynocephalus volans. Next base: position 93,133,287 of record NC_084473.1, on the reverse strand, counting down.
CTCTCTACAACCATGCAGGGTAGGTGTCATGACATTCTTTCCATACATGTAGGAGGAAAGGCCCAGAGAAGCACAGAGGAGATGCACGTAGCACCAGAGAGCCTAGATGGAGGTGGGTGGGATCTGCCCACAGGAGCTGGAAGTGCATGCGAGGCCTGCAGTGAGTGGCCAGGGAGTGCTGTAAAAGAGAAAGGGCTGTAAGAGGCAGGTAGACAGGTAGCTAAGTGGCCCAGAGGCCCAGAGGTCGACAGGAACTGCAGCTTCATGATGTTGGCGTGGCGGCATCTGTGACCAAGAAATGCCAGAGATGGCTCAAGCTCTGCCCTCTTATTCAGCTCCTTTCTCCCCCAGTAGCCAGCTGCACCTTGAGGCTTACAGGGGACAAACACAAGAGAGATGGTGGAGGAGCATTGCTCATCTGCTTTCCCGGAAGGGTTATGCTCCCCTGGGAGTGACTTAGCAGCATCACTTCCCATCGAGCGAGCACATCGAGTGTCAGTACTGCAGCGGGAGGGAGTGGGTCCATGCACCAGGTGAATTTGCTCTGATCCAAGAGCTTTATTTACCTTTCCTTCTGTTTTCTGAAAGCTCCACAGGTAGTAGCCAAACTTGATCTGTGACACTGGGCAAAACACATTTCCTATGGATGCCTGTTTACTCATCTGGATGATTTCCAAGTTCCCTCCCTGCACTAAACATCCACAGGACTAAGCCAGCATTCTGAGAAGCAAGATGAGTTCCTACATCCTTTACCCCTGTTTGATGGGCTATTTTGATTGCAGTAGTCAAACCTTTACAGGGGAAAAGAAGTTATCCTAAGTTTTAAACATACTGACAGAATACAGAAATGTGGGCATTGAAGATTTAAATAGTAGCCAGCATCAGAGAATCCAGGTTTCAATCTAGGTCCCATCACCTATTGGCTACTGAGCTTTAGGTCCACTCTGCCCAGTTTCTACACCTGTCAGTGGCAGGAAAGCATCTTACCATATGGAGTCGTTGGAAGGATCACATAAGATGATAGATGTAAAGGAATGTTTGGAAAGATAAGAAACTATGTTGTAGCTGGTTAGCTTAGTTGGTTAGAGCGCATGCAGCCTTGTAACCAAAGTTAAGGGTTCAGATCCCCACACTGGCCAGCTACCAAAAAAAAAAAAAAAAGAAAGAAAGTAGACAAGTGTACATTAGGAGTAGAATTTCTGGTACTAAATTTTTGATGGGCCAAGATTTGGCCAGCAGGCAAAAGACAAAAGGAAAGGAATAGTGAGTGAATACAGAGCAATTATTGATCAGGGCCCATCACTAAAATCGTGGAAAGAGCTTGCTGACAAAACAGGAATCAGAAAAGGGTGATGTGACTGGCCCGAGGAGAAGGGAAGGAGCTGTTGGGAGCAGTACCGAGGACTCCAGCATCCAGAGAGAAACCCCTTGAACAGGTTCTTCTTCATGTAAATGTATCTCTTCCTGCTGGAAACCACACGCTGGGTCAGAGAGCACTGGAGTTCACGTTGCTTCCTTTGGGATCATCTGGCTGTGCCAACCACAGCAGTAAAGAAAGGAAGAGGAAACAGGCCGGGGAAGGTGAGATGACTTAGCCGAGGTCACAGGAATGGAAGCACACTCAAAGGGCCTCAGGCATTCCATCAGAGAACGACAGAGGCAACCATTAGCAACGCTGAGCTGGAGTGTGGGGCTGTGTGGGGGGCAAGTCTCACCTGATTCTAAAGGGCCTGTGTTGGATCCCACCGGGACAGGATTCTTACCTCTAAGATTAGAGTTACGAGGTAAACTCTTATGTGAGAAGCAGGCGGGAACCAACAGGATATGTATATCTTAAGCTGTGTCAAGCTAGATTCAATGATAAAAATGTACATTTATATATTGCTTACCTCTACACAGTACCAGTAGATTCCTCACATTATGGTGAAGTAACTTTGTACTCCAATGGCTTACCTGGGCATAGGATATGCAAACCAGACACAAACAATTGGGTCGTGGTCATCCCCATTAGAGTGGTAGAAATTATTATATTATTATGGATATTATTTACTCAGCCTTCCATGTGTCTCATGCTGTGCTATTATCCACATGACCTCCAATCTGCACAATGACCCAGTAATGCAGATATTTGCAGATGAGTCTATCAAGGCTCAGAAAAGTTAGGCAATTTGCCTGAGGTCACACAGCTGGTAAGTGGCTGAGCTGAGGTTTAAACCTAGTTGTGCCTAGTTCTTTTTCTTTTTTTTTTTTTTAAAGATGACTGGTAAGAGGATCTTACCCCTTGACTTGGTGTTGTCAGCACCAGGCTCTCCCAAGTGAGCCAAGTGGCCATCCCTATATAGGGATCCAAACCTGTGGCCTTGGTGTTATCAGCACCGCACTCTCCCAAGTGAGCCACGGGCTGGCTCCAGTTGTACCCAGTTCTACAGCCTGGCCAATGTGCCTCCCGCTTCTTTGTGCTGCTCAAGGCCACCACGACAGCAAAGAAGCAACTACAAGAGCCCAAACTTTGACGGTCCCTGTATTAAAATCATCAAGCCAATCAAAAGATTAAACTTACAGTCAGCCATCAAAATCATTATTTCTGCAGTGTACCTAACAACTGCTCTGTTTAGTTTAAGACATCGCTTACTAAGTTTAGTATAGAGAGCAATTGTGCCAAGGTAGCAAGTGGTCCCATCAACATAGGATCTCACGTGTTTGTAGGCTGTAGCATGCCACAGGAAAGTATTTATCCTCAGATAATATTCGCCGAGCCAATCTAACAAGCACTTCTTGAGTGTCAACACATACTAAATTCTGTATACACTACCTGGGAATGAATGGTTTCTTCATGAGACCTATTGGTGACATGTAAAAAGACAATATCATTATATCTGACTAATGCTTATTAAGTGTCTTGGGACTCTTTTAAAAGATAATCTCTATTAGCTGACTCAATAATTTCACCCAGCTGAACTATTTAGGGAAATGACTAAAAGAAGCCCTATTTTTCTAACATCATTTACAGGTCTAGAAGAGAAGTAAATAAATAATAGAATCCAAGTGATAAGGTCAGAGACATGAATCACTGTTTTAGGCAAAATGAAGGAAAACACAGTGGCCCAAGACAGTAGTCATAACAGTGTCTCCATGTTGCTACCATGCGGGTGGCCAGAGGTACAGGCCATGGATGGCAGCCACCTGCATCTCCTCATGGCACTTTTGTTACACCTTCACAAATACTGGGAACTTGAGAAGAGGGGGCACGCAGGCCAAGCTGGGAACATTCTAGTGAGGAAGGCCTACAGCATAGCATTGAGTCTCAAGGATCACTGGCCCTATTTTCAGGAACCTCCCCCCTTCTAAAAATATCCATTAATAAAAATAATCATTTATTAAATACCTACTGAATTAGTCTGTGTTTGTGTTGGTATAATAGAATACATGGGACTGGGTAGTTCATAAAGAAAAGAGGTTTATTTGGCTCACAATTCTGGCGCAGCTGTGTCTGGTGGAAGGCTCAGGCTGCTTCTGCTCATGGTGGAAAGTGCTGGCTTGTGCAAGGAAATCACATGGTGAGAGAGAACACGAGAGAGAGAGGGGAGGGGCCGGGCTCTTTTTAACAGCCCACTCTCAAGGGAGCTAACTCATTCCCCAAGGAGGGTATTAATCTATTTATGAGAGCTCAGCCGCCATGACCCAAACACCTCCCACTAGGCTGTACCTCCCAACACTGCCACATTGGGGATCAGATTTCAACCTGAGTTTTGGGGGGACAAACATATCCGGACTATTGCACCCCCTAAAAACCAGGCACTGTGGCAATGTCTACAGAGCTATTTCTATTCTTCACCAACTACCCTGTGAGGTAGGTCTTAATATCTGATTTTAAGTTTACATATCCAGGATTCTACCTTGGCTTTGCTAGTTCTAGGACCCAAGCATTTCTCATGATCTCATACAACTGTCCCTTCAATTCAATCAACATTTACTGAATCTTTACTCTGAATAGCCAGAAACTATCACGGAGAAATTCAAGCAAAAAACATACTTCTGGACATCAGGGAGTTTAAAATCTAGAAGAGAAAACAGATTCCCTTGAGAAGATAACTAACACTACTACAAAGCAATAAAGAGGTAATTATATGCATGTGGGCCGGTGGCACACAGATGGGGAGTGCTATCCTGGTCAGAGGAGGAGTTGTGTATGTTGCCCCTGAGTTGGTGCTCAGGGATGAGGAGAAATTAGACAGGAACCAAGGTGGGGTCACATGTGTTCTAGCAGGAAAGACTTCAAACAGTGAGCTTGCCTGCTCCAGAGAAAGCAGGGACTAAAAGCTTGGTACTTCCGAATCTTGGAGGAAGACACAGGGAGAGCAGGCTGGGGACATTTGAAAGTCTTGCTCACTTAACTTTTTTTCTTTTTAGTTAAAAAAAGGTATTGCAGTAAAATTTACATAGAGTGAAATGTACAGATCTTAAGTATAAATTCAACAGTTTTGATAAATGTATACACCTGTATACACTACCCCAATCAAAATATAGAACATTTCTGTTACTGCAAAAAATTTCTTAATGCCCTTTCTCAACCAATCCTCACTCCTCACCCTACAGGCAACAATCATTCTGATTTCTATAGCCATAGATTAGAACTTTGTATGAAAAGAATTATATAGTTTGTATTATTTTGTGTCTGATTTTTTTTTGTGTGTGTGCAGCATAATACTTTTGAGATAAGTTCCTGTTGTTACATATATTGGTAGTTCCTTTCTTTTTCTGAGTAGCATTCCACTGTATGGATAATTTATTTATTTATTATTTTTCTATTGATGAACATTTGGGTTGTTTCCAATTTTGAGCTACTATGAGTGAAGCTGCTATCTATGAACATTGTTGTTTACCCCAATATCGTTTTTTGGTTTGTTTGGTTTTTTTTTTTTTTTGAGGAAAAGAGCATTTAAAAACTTTTTTATTTTTAATAAGGGCTTTGATAATTAAGACTTCATAATGACTGTCATTAAATTCTATTTGCTATACAATAACAATCCATTTCTAAATAGGAGACATATGCCATAGTACATCAACCATTTTAATGTGTAAAATAATTCTGAATTCTTACTTAAAAAGATTTGGCTAAATTACAAAACATCTTACAATAAAACTGACAACACAGATTAAGTAGCTTATAAGATTTAAGAAATGTCTCCTAAAAGAAATGGGATGTTCCCTTTGCTGGATACATTCTGAATAGTTAAACTTAAGGTGCCATACACTCGAAGCTAGAAAGAAACATGCTACTGGAAAAGAACGGCATGTGATGTGGACTGCCTCCATGTCAAACTGACAACCACGTAATGACAATGACTTATTATACATAAGAAAAGTAGAGTATCTTCAGAAGGAAATGGCATGAGAGTATAATTCCTATAAGCAAACCTCTTACTGAATTGAAAAGTATTTAATAACTTTTCAGAGAACATAACCACAAAATGAGTAGAGATCATTTATGTACATGTTAAAGGATTTCTTTATATTACATTGCCCTCCTAAAATACAAACACAAATCAAATATAAACACCCTGGTAAAACAGTGATTCTCCCAATCAAACATTTCTTTGCTACCATACTTAGCTACGAGTGGCATTTGAATGCAAAGATCTAACAATTGCTAATCTCAACAAGCCAAGACAGAGGCTCTGATTTGGAGACTTAACCAACACCCTGCCCGAGGTCTGCTGCTGCTGTTGCTGCTACTTCTGGATGCCTCTGGTGGGATCCACTCAGTCTCCTGTTTTCAGCTAAGGACTGCGTATTTGTACTGGTTTCCTAGTGGACTCCAAAATGTTACATTTGGATTTAGATTTCTTCTCTTTCTTGTCTACTGGGGATTTTACCTTCACTTCCTTCTTTTTATTTTCCTTAACCTTACTTTTTCTCATAGTGAAATTTTTGTCTTCATTTCCATTCTCACCAAAATCAGAATCATCCTCAGAATCTTCACGGGTTTCAGAGTCTGGTTGGATGTCATCAGCACTGTCATCATCACTGTCTTCCAAAAGAACCTTCCTCTGTTGCACTGTAGCTTTAGAGGCTGCTTTTCTTTTCCCTTGAATGCCATGAACATCGTGTTCCTCAGGAATCTCATCCAAATCTAAATAATCACTGGCTATATTGCAGTTGGAGACATGAGGAGACTTACTCATTGCTTCTGTTTTACTATTGCCGTGTTTTTCAATGCTTTTATTTTGAGATGTCGGCACATCAGTGCTGACCATTGGAAGTTCCTTCACTGCTAAAGCCAGTGCAACTTCTTAGTCTCTCTGGTAGAGCTTGTTATCTAAAGGCATCGTTTTTTTAGGGCTTTTCTCTTGTAGTGAGATGTCTTCTTTCTGGAGATTCTTCAAGTTAGGTTTTGGTTTGTCTTGTTTTAACTCCTTTGGGTTGTTCTGGATTTCTTGTTTAAAGGTACAGTTGCAGAAACAAAATCATTGTCACTGTCAGAGTCCTCGAATGTAACTGACTGGTTTCTTATGTCTCACAAGCCACACCATGGTCCCCTCTAAGGCTGGAAGTTTGCAGCTCTCAAGTTCTTGTTGGCAGCAATGGTTTCAATTCCCAATATAGCTTAAAAATCCATTTTCTATTCTTTTCCTTTTTCTCCCTTGTTTATTTTTTTAGAATCCAGATGACATCCAGCCATAAACACCTTAAGACCTGGAGCTGAGACCCCTTCTTTGGTAGAGTAATCATATACATGAAACTCTTTATGTTCAGACCTACCATACAAAACAAGAAAATATCAATAACATATATACTTCATTGTATTTGTAGAAAGATTTGATAAACTTCCATGAAATTATTTGCAAGAAGGTTTGGAAATGATGTCTTACAGTTCACAGCCCATGCAAGTTTTTCACTGCCTTCGTATTGTAACCACCCTGCTTCTTCCCGAGCAATAGCACGGTAATAATTTTCCCTGTATATACTCAAGGCTGTCCCACCCACCTGTCATCGAACCCATGGTGTTAAGGATGAAAGAGGTAAAAAAAAAGATGGAAGTTACATATCTCTTTCTCCTTCCTCCATTTGCAACAAAGTAAGAGTCAATGAGGTTAAGAAACTAGTAAGTAACGAGAAGAAATGCGGACCAGGGTCAGTACTCTTTCCATACAGCACTTCAGTCTTCCCTGTCCATCCCCCCAATCTGCACACTGTGAATGCTCTGCAAACAATGAAGACTGACTGCCCTCTGATGTGGCCATCCTCCGCCCTCAGTCGCTCACATCCAGGGTGACTTTTGCTGTCATCAGCATCCACGTTTGAAGACCTTTCTCACTACCAGAATTTCCAATCCATTTAGAAGGTCTCTAGAGGGATATCTAGCTAAATATGGTAGATTGAATCATACATTTATCTTCACTCCCTCCAAAATTTTCACTAAAATGACAAACATGAGACATTAAGAAATGAATAAAAGGACACGGGACAAGAGAGGAAATACAGCAACAAAATTTTGGAGGCTAGAAGTCACATGGGCTTGTGCTAATGGACTTAGCACCCTTGAGAAAGCTGAAGTCTAAACTGACAGAGGAATAAATTGAGAAGTAGGCTGGTTTGCACAGCAGAAAGTTAGAAAGACTCAGGAATTGGAGGTGCTAGTTACCTCTAAAAGTGGGGGTCCAGGTGAGACTAGAAACAGGTATATTGATTAAAAGTCATTTCAAAAATCAGTTACAGCTGAATTTCCCCTTCACCCTAAGCAATGAGGCAAATGTCCCAGTCCATACTGGAAGAAGACCTCATGTTCACTCTGTACAGAGGTTGGGCCAGAGAGATTCTGGCCCCAAGCACAGTAGGAAAAGTGGAGAACAGTGTTACCATACTGAAAGCAGAGGACTAAGTGGAGGTCAACACTTGGGAGAGTGACTTCTCTCATCCCTTCCCCAATCTGACTCCAAGAACACAGATAGCCATGTCTATATTGCTCAGGAGGAGATGGAGACTTCCTCCTTTGCAGAAATAACCTGTCTTGGAGAAAACACCAACTATTTACATTTGGAAATTCCGCAGTGAAACAGCCCAACCAGATCACCCAACGGCAAAGTCCATCAATCAATAATGCTCACCCACTCTCACAGAATTTCCATTCCATTATAAATGGATAACCAAAGATCACCAGTCATTTGAGAAAGGCTTTTGATATGAACCATAAGGGTTAAAGGAAAAGAAACTTGGGGGTGGGGGGAAAAGAGAAAAATAGGTAAAATAGAGAAGAAAACAGAGTTAATATCCATAGAGAGATAAGTTAAGATATTGCATCTAAGAGACAAGAACAAGATGTTATAAAGAGAATTTTTTTGACAAGGGGACTCTCAGGAGTTACTGATGTGGGGGCGGATACGCAAAAGTCAATAAAAGGGTTAGAAAATAACGTTAGGAAGCACCCCAGACGTAGAACAATGAGAGAGAGAAAAAGAGTTGGAAAAGATTTTGAAAATATTGCTGAATAAGTCCAGATGGTCCAATATCTGGAAGAGAATTCAAGAGTGAATGATCAGAGAAAAGAAAGAAGAGAATATAAACCAAACCATCATACAAGATAATTTCCTGAAATGGAGAGGTGTGTGTTTGCAGATGGAAAGGGTTCTCCAAATGCCCAGAGCTATAAAGGAACAAAAATCCACAGGTTACATGAAATTTCTGAACACCGAGGATAAACAGAAAGTCTTAAAGTCTTCCAATAATTTAAACAAAAAGAAAAAAGGAAAAGACACCGTCAAAGCCTTGGGGAGAGACTGGGACAGAGTGGATCAGATTCCCTGTAAGTGACAACTAGAGGACAATGATTATACACATCCAAAACTCTAGGGGAAATGATTTTAAAGCTCAAATTCTGCACCCAACCAAACATCAGTGAAGGGTGAGGACAGAAGAAAATTTCAAAAACTTGATCTATGTTCCTGTCCCCCATTTCTTGTTTGTTTGTTCTTTAAGGAATAAAAAAAATCTTCCTAGATGAGGTCATGATCAGGAATAGGAGCTCCAGCCCCATGAGGGGATGGGAGATGCCATGCTGATATTTGGGGCTGTCTGCAGTGACAGTGAGCAGAAGCCTGCAAAGCTGCCAGTTCAGGTTGAAACAGGAGAGGACAAAGGGTTATGGGAGGGGTAGCCCCAAGAAAAAAAATGAAATTGATAAACACTGTGTTTCAACATATGCACAGACAATTTACATTTTGGGAGACATAAGAATGGAGATAAATTAGGTGCCGGCCCGTGGTTCACTTGGGAGAGTGTTGTGCTGATAACACCAAGGCCGCGGGTTCAGATCCCTTTATAGGAATAGATGGTTCGCTCACTTGGGAGAGCGTGGTGCTGACAACATCCAAGTCAAGGGTTAAAGATCCCCTTACTGGTCATCTTTAAAAAAAAAAAAAAAAGAATGGAGATAAATTAGCGTTTGGCACATAAAAATCTAAATAGAAAAATTAAGATTGTTATTATTCTCTTAGGAAAGAAAAAAAGGTTAAACAAGAAAAAATATGGAATTAATTATAGTACACCACAAATAATATTTCCATAGTCATAGTAATATAAATACTGGATATTGTTGGCCAAAAGTAGATTATATTTATACTGGGAGGGAAATTGTGATATATGAGAACTACTTGTTTTCTTCTGCAGAAGGAAGACAGAAGATAATATTAAATAGAAAAATAAAGAAACAGTAGCATAAGCAAGTTCTTTAAAATATGGAGCAAAAATTAAAATAAACAGGTAAAGTAATTGGAACTAGGTACCTCTTGAAGTGGGCATCAGGAGTGGAAAGGCTGCACAAGGACTGCTGCTTTTGTTACAAGCTTATAAAATGATTTCACTTTTTCACATATGTGTATAACTCTAAAAATTAAAACTTTCTAAAGAAAAGAAAATGGCAGGCTTCTGGATATCTCGAAGTGTCTGGAGACAGGAGCACACTAAGTAATGCAGGATCTGACACATATCCAAATCCCTCCTCCCGCCGGGTACAGCCACCCACAAGTCCCCAGGGTGGTGTCTAAGCCCCTCCAGGGACTCTGGCCTGCCTCTGGATCCTCCTTCAAAACAGTTCTAGAGGTCACTAAAGGCAGATTGATTTCTCTTTGGAAGTTTGTACCCACTGGCCAGAACCCACACTCTAACTGCAGTGCTATCTTCTTCAGCATGTGAAAGAAACGCATAGGTTGCCAGGCTAATTAACTAAATGTTATATTTAGCTGGGAAGATAACATAGCCCTAATGTTTGGATTTATCAAAACAAATTCCAGATGGCATATGAGCCATAGAGAGAAGGGCCATCTGGTAAGTAGAAGAAGAGTTCATTTTTTAAAAGGTGAAAGGTGGTGCATGTCGCAACTTCCTACGGTAAAAATCTATCTGTTGATCTCCCGGAGGAGCCATCCTGAGCCTTACATCATATCTGTGCTAATTTAAATACCTGTGACATTATGCTCTTTCAAACACCTGAGTGATTCTAAAACTATGTTTTTAGAAAACACTTGGTGAGAACAGCAAGGTTTTGATGTATACCTGTTAAATACATATTGTTTGGTTACTGCTATAGGCATTCATAAAACTGTTTAACAGACTCTACAATTACACAAATTCTTTGAGTGTATAAACCAACACAAACTAAAATGATTTTCCTCCAAAATGATTTAAGATGTTGCTGCCTTTTTTTATTTAGCTCAGCAGTGGTATTTTTAGTGTGTTTTCAGTTTGACAGGATGTTTCTTGCGCATAATTTCTTCTCTCCCCTTTCCCTCTGAAACCCACCCTTCCATGCCTGTGCTTATCCACCAGTCTCCCAACCCCTCCCCCGGCCCAGCTTGCACACAACTGTCAGTTTAATCTTCTTTAAACATTGCTCTGTTTATATAACTTTGCAGCTCAAAAAGCAGTCAATACCTCGCCAGCATCCAGAAGATAATGTGCAGGCTTCTACTAACAACACCCCCACTCCCCCACCCCACCCCTCCATGTGAGTCCTGCACATCCCCAGGCTGCAGCTGGGCTATCGGCTCCAAGATCTGGGAGTTGGTACCCACTTCAGCATGTTTAGCTGGGTCCTGATTCTCTCTCTTCTGGGCCTAACGGGCTTCTTCCCAAGAAGTTTGAACCCTGTTCCCCCTATCCTGAGTTGAATCCAAGATGTCATATCCAGCACGAAGGTGAGAATTTTGTCAATGCATAGACCTCTTGGTTGGTCCCACTTCCAGCTCTGGTTCCAGGGCTGATGCCATCAACCCAGATTTTATGTGATGGGAGAGGTTTGAATAATGGTGGGCTGAATAAGGCCTCCCCACCAAGATGTCTATGTCCTAATGCCCAGAGACTGTGAATGTATGACTTTGCACGGCAAAAGAGACCATGTGGTTAAGAATCTTGAGATGGGGACATTATACTGGGCTATCCCAGTGGGCCCAATGTAATCACAAGTGTCCTTACAAGAGGGAGGCAGGAAGGTCAGAGTCAGAAAAGGCGATGTGAGGACAGAAACACAGGCCAGAGAGAAAGAGAGATTTTGAAGATGCTGAACTGCTGGCTTTGAATGTGGAGGTGGGGTCCATGAGCCAAGGAATGCAATCAGCCTCTAGAAGCTGAAAAAGGTAAGGAATGAATTCTTTCCTACAGCCTCCAAAGGAACTAGCCCTGCCAACACCTTAACTATAGTCTATCTGATAAGACTAATGTGGATTTCTAACCTGCAGAACTGTTGGATAATAAATTTCTGTTGTTTTAAGCCTCTAAAGTTTTGGTAATTTCTTCTAGCATCAATAGGAAACTATCATGCCCTCTCTGCAGGCTGTCCTGATTCCAGTCCTAATAACCTGGGCCTATGCTCTGTGAGGGCCCACAGTGAGGTACCACCATGCTTTGAGGCTGAGATTGATAGAGGTTAAAACCTGCACTATACATTACATTTACCACTGGTCACATGTGACCATTTATATTTAAATTTAATTAAAATAGACTTTCGGTCAAGATGGCGGAATAGACGGTCCCTAGCATCACTCTCTCCCACAAATCAACCGATTTAAACTATAAGAACATAACATCAAGTGCATATGGAACGGGGAGACGTCCAGCGGGGGAGGCAGAAGCTCCACAGAGACCACATGCCCTGCAGGGCCGCGGTCGCACAATCCAGCAGATAGGCTTCACCACTGCCACCCAGCTCCATTCCCAGCCTGGCCTAGTGAGCTCGGAGCAGGGAGATGTCTGGCAGGGGAGGTGGGAACTCCATGGGGACCACACTGCTGCCGCATGATCCAGCAGCCCGGCCCAATGCGTACAGAGCACAGAGTCATCCAGCAAGGGAGATAGAAGCTCTGTAGAGTCCACAAACCCTGTGGGGGGGCCACCGCCGCGCGATCCAGCAGCAGCTAAGCTTCACCACCACCACCTGGCTCCATCCCAACCCGGCCTAGTGCACACAGAGCAGGGAGACATCCTGCAGGGGAAGGGGAAGCTCTGCAGAGACCACACGCTCTGCGGTGCCTCGGCGCATCCCAGCAGCCCAGGCCAGAGTGCACGGAACAGGGAGAAGTCCAGCACAGGAGGTGGAAGCTCAGCAGAGACCACACACCCTGCGGTAACGCCCCATGATCCAGTAGCCCGGCAGAGTCCAAGCTGACCAGAGAGGTGGATACCAGGAGAGGCCCAAGACCCAAGGCAACCATACACGCAAGGCACTAGTGGCCAACTGAGTAGTCACGGAGGTAGCCATATCAAATTGGCAACCACAGCAACATCTCAGTCAGTCAATAGTGTCAAACCTGTGGACTGTGAAACCCCCTGCCACAATGAATAAACATCAAAGAAAAAATACCAGAAATATAAAAAATCAAGACAGTACACCACCAAAGGATAATAACTATCAAGCTCTAGATCCTATAGAACAAGAAGCCCTTGAAATGACTGACAAGGAATTTCAAGTGATAATTCTAAGGAAACTGAATGAGATACAAGAAAACTCAGCTAGACATCATGATGAAACTAAGAAAAGTATACAGGACCTGAAAGAGGAAATGTACAAGGAAATCAATGCCCTGAAAAAAAAAGTAGCAGAACTTGCTGAACTGAAGAAGTTATTCGGTGAAATAAAAAACACAATGGAGAGTTTAACCAGCAGGCTTGCGGAAGTTGAAGAGAGAAACTCTGAACTTAAAGATGGGCTGTTTGAAATAACACAAGCAGACAAAAAAAAAAAGAAAAAGAAAAAAGAATCAAAGGCATTGAAGAAATCTGAGAGAGATACCAGACAACCTTAAGCACTCAAATATCCAAGTCATGGATATTCCAGAAGGGGAGGAAAAAGGAGATTGCATTGAAAATATATTCAACAAAATAGTGGCAGAAAACTTCCCAGGTATAGGAAAAATCACAGATCTTCAGATCCAGGAAGCTCAATGATCTCCAAACGCATTAAACCCAAAAAGGTCTTCTCCAAGACATGTTATAGTCAAATTGGCAAAACCCAAAGACAAAGAGAGAATCTTAAAAGATGCAAGAGAGAAGCATCAAATCACCTATAAGGGAGCCCTAATCAGGCTAACATCAGACTTTTCATCACAAACCCTAAAAGCCAGAAAGGAAATACTAAAAGACAGAGATTGTCGGCCAAGAATACTCTACCCTGCAAGGCTATCCTTCTGAAATGAAGGGCAAATAGTATATTTCTCAGACAAACAAAAACTGCGGGAGTTCACTACCACACGACCACCCTTACAAGAAATTCTCAAGGGAGTACTGGGTTTGGTTCCTGAATAACTACCACTGCCATAAAAACCCAAGAAAAATCAAAACCCACTAGTATAATAAAACTGGCATTCATGAAGAGAAAACAAACAAACAAAAAGGCTATCTACAACCTAAGGAACCAACAAACACAGAAAACAAACAGTAAATCAGAAAGCAAGGAACAAAAGACACCTAAGACAACCAAACAATAATCGATAAAATGCTAGGAATAAATCAAGACTTTTCAATAACAACTCTTAATGTAAAAGGCTTAAATTCCCCTATCAAAAGACTCAGACTGGCTGACTGGATTAAAAAGGAGGACCCAATTATATGCTGCCTTCCAGAGACCCACCTCACCCATAAAGACTCACATAGACTAAGAGTGAAAGGATGGAAAAAGATTTACCATGCAAACAGAAAAGAAAAACGAGCTGGAGTAGCTATTCTTATATCTGACAAAATAGACTTTAAACTAAAAACCATAAAAAGAGACAATGAGGGATACTACTTAATGATAAAAGGACTAATCCATCAAGAAGACATAACAATCATAAATATGTACACATCCAATGTTGGAGCAGCCAGATTTATAAAACAAACTCTATTAGACCTAAAGAAGGAAATAGACACTAATACCATAATAGCAGGGGACCTGAACACCCCACTGTCAATATTGGATAGTTCATCTAGGCAAAGAAACAGCAGAGAAACACAAGATCTAAACAATACTCTAGACCAATTGGGCTTGGCAGATATCTACAGAACATTCCATCAAACAACCTCAGAATATTCATTCTTCTCATCAGCGCATGGATCATTCTCCAGGATAGATCACATATTAGGTCACAAATCAAGTCTCAACAAATTCAAAAAAATTGGAATTATCCCATATATTTTCTCAGACCACAATGGATCAAAATTAGAAATCAATAACAAACGAAATTCTGGAAACTATACAAACACATGGAAATTAAACAGCATTCTACTTAATGACATATGGGTCCAAGAAGAAATCAAGCAGGAAATCAAAAAAATTATTGAAACTAATGAAAATAATGATACATCATACCAAAACCTGTGGGATACTGCAAAAGCAGTATTAAGGGGGAAATTTATTGCATTAAATGCTCACCTCAGAAGAATGGATAGATGGCAAGTGAATAACCTAACACTTCACCTTAAAGAACTAGAAAAACAAGAACAATCCAAACCTAAAGTTAGCAGACAGAAAGAAATCATTAAGATCAGAGCAGAACTTAATGAAATTGAGACCCAAAAAGCAATACAAAAGATCAATGAATCAAAAAGTTGGTTTTTTGAAAAGATAAATAAAACTGACAAACCATTAGCATGGCTAACAAAAAAAAGAAGAGAGAAGATTCAAATAACAAAAATTAGAAATGAAAAAGGTGATATTACAACTGATTCATCTGAAATACAAGGAATCATTCGAGACTACTATAAACAACTATACGCCAACAACTTTGAAAATCTGGAGGAAATGGATAAATTTCTGGACACACACAAGCTCCCAAAACTGAGCCATGAAGACGTAGAACATCTGAACAGACCAATAACAATAAAGGAGATTGAAGCTGTTATCAGAAGGCTCCCAACAAAGAAAAGCCCAGGACCAGATGGATTCACAGCAGAATTTTACCAAACATTCAAAGAGGAATTGACACTGATTCTTTACAAACTATTCCAAAAGATTGTAACAGACGAAAATCTAACAAATTCATTCTATGAAGCAAACATCATCCTGATACCAAAACCAGGTAAAGATACAACCAAAAAATAAAACTACAGGCCAATATCCTTGATGAATATAGATGAAAAAATCCTCACTAAAATACTAGCAAACAGATTACAGCAACATATATGTAAAATTATTCTCCACGATCAAGTGGGATTCATCCCAGGGATGCAAGGTTTGTTCAACATACGCAAATCAATAAATGTGATACACCATATTAATAAAATCAAACACAAGGACCATATGATCATCTCTATAGATGCTGAAAAAGCATTTGATAAAATTCAACACACATTCATGACAAAGACCCTCTATAAGTTAGGTATAGATGGAAAGTATCTCAACATAATTAAAGCCATATATGATAAACCCACTGCCAATATCATCCTGAATTGGGAAAAGCTGAAAGCTTTTCCTTTAAGAACAGGAACTAGACAAGGATGCCCACTCTCACCACTCCTATTCAACATAGTGTTGGAAGTACTAGCCAGAGCAATCAGAGAAGAGAAGGAAATAAAGGGCATCCAGATTGGAAAAGATGAAGTCAAACTGTCCCTGTTTGTGGATGACATGATCCTATATATTGAACAGCCTAAAGCCTCTACAAAAAAACTCTTGGAGTTGATAAAGGATTTCAGCAAAATTGCAGGATACAAAATCAACACACAAAAATCAGTAGCATTTCTATTCTCCAGTAGTGAACATGCAGAAAGAGAAATCAAGAAAGCCTGCCCATTTACAATAGCCACCAAAAAAATAAAATACTTAGGAATTGATTTAACTAAGGATGTGAAAAATCTCTATAATGAGAACTACAAACCACTGCTGAGAGAAATTAGAGAGGATACAAGAAGATGGAAAGATATCCCATGCTCTTGGATTGGAAGAATCAACATAGTGAAAATGTCCATACTACCCAAAGTGACATACAAATTCAATGCAATCCCCATCAAAATTCCAATGACATTTTTCTCAGAAATGGAAAGAACTATCCAGATATTTAAATGGAATAACAAAAGACCACACATAGCCAAAGTAACACTGAGCAAAAAAGATAAAGCTGGAGGCATAACACTACCTGACTTTAAACTATACTACAAAGCTATAATAACCAAAACAGTATGGTACTGGCATAAAAACAGACACAGTGATCAATGGAATAGAATAGAGAATCCAGAAATCACCCCACACACCTACAGCCACCTGATCTTTGACAAAGGCACCAAGCCTATACACTGGGGAAGAGACTGCCTCTTTAGCAAATGGTGCTGGGAGAACTGGATATCAATATGCAGGAGAATGAAACTAGACCCATACCTTTCACCATACACTAAAGTCAACTCAAAATGGATTAAAGAATTAAATATACACCCTGAAACAAAACTTCTTAAAGAAAACATAGGAGAGACACTTCAGGAAATAGGACTGGACACAGACTTCATGAATACGATCCCCAAAGCACGGGCAACCAAAGGAAAAATAAACAAATGGGATTATATCAAACTAAAAAGCTTCTGCACAGCAAAAGAAACAATTAATGGAGTTAAAAGACAACCAACAGAGTGGGAGAAAATATTTGCAAAATATACATCTGACAAAGGATTAATATCCAGAATATACAAGGAACTCAAACAACTTTACAAGAAAAAAACAAGCAACCCAATTAAAGAATGGGCAAAGGAGCTAAGTAGGCATTTCTCTAAGGAAGATATACAAATGGCCAACAGACCTATGAAAAAATCCTCAACATCACTCAGCATCTGGGAAATGCAAATCAAAACTACACTGAGATACCATCTCACCCTATTTAGGATGGCTAAAATCCAAAAGACTCTGAACGACAAATGCTGGTGAGGTTGTGGAGAAAAAGGAACTCTCATGCATTGTTGGTGAGACTGCAAAATGGTGCAGCCTATATGGAAAATGGTGTGGAGTTTCCTCAAACAATTGCAGATAGATCTACCATACGACCCAGGTATCCCACTGTTGGGAATATACCCAGAGGAATGGAAATCATCAAGTCGAAGGTATACCTGTTCCCCAATGTTCATCGCAGCACTCTTTACAATGGCCAAGAGTTGGAACCAGCCCAAATGTCCATCATCGGATGAGTGGATATGGAAAATGTGGTATATCTACACAATGGAATACTACTCAGCTATAAAAACGAATGAAATACTGCCATTTGCAACAACATGGATGGACATTGAGAGAATTATATTAAGTGAAACAAGTCAGGCACAGAAAGAGAAATACCACATGTTCTCACTCATTGGTGGGAGCTAAAAATAAATAAATGAATTCACACACACACACACACAAAACCGGGGGGAGGGGGGAGAAGAAGACATAACAACTACAATTCCTTGAAGTTGATGCGACAAGCAGACAGAAAGGACGTTGTTGGGTGAGGGGGGGGAGAGGGAGGAGGGAGGGAGGTTTCGGTGATGGACCACAATAATCAACCACATTGTATATTGACAAAATAAAATTTAAAAAATAAAATAAAATGAATAAATTTAATTAAAATAAAGCATTCATTTCCTCTATTATACGAGCCAGATTTCGAATGTTTAGAAGCCACATGTGGCTAGTGGCTACCAATCTGGATAATGAAGATACAGGACAATTCTACTGTCATCGAAAGTTCCACTGGACAGCAGTGAATATAGTGATAGGATGTGTACCAGCAGTTTTTTGTAAGTCACTGAACCCATTTGAGTGCGTCAAATGAAATCTCAAGTGGAAGCCAAGTATGCTGTAGAAACAAAGTCAGAAGCTTCATATGTCCTCACTCTGACAGGGGAGTCAGTCCAGGGGCTTTGGTGTCAGTGTCAGCTCAGATGTGGGATTTCAAGCCCTTGAAAGATCTGGTTTTACCACCACTCCCAGGGTGCTATAGAGTAAAGGGTGTAAGTCCCATGGGGGCCTTCCCATCTGGGAAAATGGGGCTTGAAAGGGACTGATGGGAACACACTTGAGTGAATATGCATCCTGGAATGATCCAGTCTCTGGAGGGTCTTGAGCAAAAGCAGAGAGGTCCCTCCAAGGCAGCCCTCAGAGCTCGGCTTGGCCCCGTGGGGACTGCTTCCTGACTTCAGACTTCAGGTCTGCTGTCCTCCTTCAGAAGTCTGTTCTCAGTCAGATGACACCAACATGGTTCACTGTTTTCTTCTAATTTCAGAAGTTATTTGAACACTTTAATTCATCTGAAATTTGTGTGTATGATGAGAGGTAGTGATCGTAGTTTATTGTCCCCAATGGATAACAAATCACGAATTTGAAATGCCACTTTGGTGATGTAATAAGTCCCCACATATAAGTGGATGTTTGCTTGTCTATCTCTCCCTGCATGACTATCGTCCAGCTGTAATTGCTGTAGCCTTGCACTTTGTTTTGCCGTCTAGTGAGGCAATCTCCCCCTCTTCTTATCCTTATTTTCAATATTTTGTCTGTCTTGTTCATTTCTTCTTCCTGATGCACTTTAGAATCAGTTTGCCAAGTTTCCCCTAAATATCTGATTGAAATATTCATTGGAATTTACAGACTAATGAGACAATTGACATCTTAAAAGGAGTCCTTCGATTTAGGAACAAGATTTGCTGTTCTGTTTTTCTAAGTGGTTATTTTTGTACTTTTTGAAAGTTTTATACTTGTCTTCATTTCATTGTAAGTCAATTCTAAGGCACTGTTTCTTGCTAATGTGAAAGGGGTGCTTTTCCCCCATGGATTTTTAAATTGTTTAATATTAGTATTTAGGAAAACTATTGATTTTTTGTGTGTGGCTGTCTTAAAGAACCCTGTATTTTAATGTTTGGGTAGGTTTTTTTTGGAGGGGGGTCAATAATCTGGGATTTTCTAGATATACTGACATACCATCTACAAGCTGTGACAGTTTTTCCTTTTTCGTTCCTGGTATCTTTATCCCTCACTTCTTTTCTTGGCTTAACTCATTGGAATTTCCAGTGTGATGTTGACTGGCAGTGGCAATAGCAAGGACCCCTGTATCTCCCTGACTTTTATAAAATCTTCTATCTCATCATTAAATATAATAGAAATTTTTCTTCATCTAATTTGCTCAGAAAGAGATGCTGAAATTTAGTCAAAATATTGCTGTACATTTGAGATAATTATATTTTTTTCTTCTTTAAGTTGTAAATGTTGAATTACAATAACACATTTTTTAATATTGAACTAGCCTTATAATCCTGGAATAAGCCCTGCTTGGCCAATTACATTGCAATTAGTCTTTAAATACACAGATAAATTCCATTTGCCGTATTTTATTCGAACTCCCATTTTAGGATTTTTGCATCCGTATTTTAAATGATGTTCCTTTAGTTTTCTTTTTTAGGATATTTATTTTGAATTTATGTAATTGGGGTTATGTTAGCCTTGTAGAATGATTTGGGAAATTTGCCATCTTTTTCTGGCCTCTGGAACCTTTATCCGTCCTGCAGGTCTGAGAGAACTTTCCTGTAACTGTCTGAGACAAATCATAGCTTTTTAAGTACAGATTTTTCACTAACTTTAATTTCTTTTGTGGTAATTGGTCTCTTCTGTTTTTCTTCTTCTTTAAACGTCACTTTTGGCTCCAATGGTCATTGCAACGTTATTCACAATAGCCATAAGGTGAAAACAACCCAGTTCCATCAACAGAAGAATGGATAAACAAAATGTGGTACATATGCCCAATGGGATATAGTTCATCTATAAAAAGAAATAATGTTTTGACACATGCTACAACATGGGTAAACCTTGAGAACACGCTAACTGAAAAAAGCCAGTCACAAAAAGACAAATGGTGTATGATTCTACTTATATGAAATATCTAAAATAGGCAAATTCGTAGTGACAAAAAGTAGATTAGAGGTTACCAGGAGCTGGGAGAATGGGGAATGGAGAGCTATTACTTAATGTTTACAGAGTTTCTGTCTGGGGTGATGGAAAAGATTGGAAACAGATACTGGTGAGGGTTGCACAATGGTGTGAGTGTAATCAATGCCACTGAACTGTACACTTAGTGCCACTAAGTGGTTCAAATGGCATATTTTATGTTATACGAAGGATCTTCAAAGAGATCATGGATTCATATTACCTTTTAATTCAATTTTTCCACAAACCTTTTGAAGTACTCTTGTATATATTTTATCACAACAAAGATTTTAAAAAATCCACGTAGAGTGCTTTGGGTTTTTAAAAAGGTCACTTTTGGTAATTTATATTTTTCTAGAATATCTTCCATTTCATTTAGATGTTTAAATGTATTGGTATGAATTTATAGTTTTGTCCTTTTCTTCATTTTATTTATCTGGATGTCTTTCCTTTTTGCTGTTCATGTTTGCCAAAAGCTTGTTTAACGATTCCCTCTCTCCCAAGAAACAGCTTTTTGTTTACTGATTAAATACGCTGATTTTTTCTTTTCAATTAATTTCTCCTACTTACTTCATACATTTCTTTTTCAAGAGTTATTTTGTCATTTTTAGCTTCCTGTTTTTGTTTGGTAGTTCTCCCACTGTCCTTTATTTCAAAAAATTTATGATGTTAGTTAAAATTTTTTTCTCTTTTTATTTCTTTTTTTTTAACATTTAAAAAAATTTTAAAGGTGAATTGATTTTTTTTTTTTTTTTTTACTATCCTTTTGCTGCTGTTCACTTCTAATTTTATTGCCCGATGGCCAGAAAATGTATGGTCATGTATGTATGATTTGTACTTTTTGAAGTATATTGAGATTTTCTAAGTGGCCTAAGTCATAGTGGCTTTTGTGAGTGTTCTGAGGTCAACAGAAAAGAATGTACATGAATAAATGTATGTATGTATAAATATTTATATGTATGTGTGTGTATATATATATACACACTCATATATAGTCCAGTAGTTAATTATATTGTTCAAATCTTCCATGTATATAAAGAATCAATTTTTGTGTGTTTAGTCTGTCAATTTCTTCCTTTTTTTTTTTTGGTGGCTGGACAGTACAGTGATCCAAACCTGTGACCTTAGGGTTATTAGGCTGTACTCTAACCAACTGAGCTAACCGGCCAGCCCATAATTTGTCAATTTTTGAAAAAGTTATGTTAAAGTGTCTCACTAATATTTTTGATTATTTTCTCTTACATACTTGTGTATATATTAAAGCTGTGTTTTTAAGAGGGCAAAGGCTCATGACAATATGTTTTCTTGGCAGATACTACCTATTACCATTATGAACTATCTTTTCTCATTCCATCTAATACTTTTGCCTTACGTCCTATTTCGTCTGATATTTATATTGACATACTTACTGTCTTTAAATTATTATTATTATTATTATTTTTGGAGCCTGGCTAGTGCAAGGATCGAACCCTGGACCTTGGTATTATTAGTACCATGCTCTAACCATCTGAGCTAACTGGCCAGCCCTAAACTATTTTTTAATCTGTCTAAATTTTAATTTATTTGGGTACATAGTTTTAAAAATAAAATAATTTTATAAGACTTAAAACAAAGCGAACTCCTTGCCTCACCTCTGTTACCTTTGATTTTCTCTCCCTAGAGGCAATCATTTCCTACATTGTCTCTTCTGATAATTGCTTCCACATTTCTAAATAATAATCATCCACTACTATCTCTTGATTTTTTAATTTTAGATTTTATCTATTTCCTGTTTGTAGAACATTATTATTCAGCTCTCTTACATGACCCTACCACATTTCCATTTCCATTCCCTACATCCTCCCAAAATAATTATAATTTTTGGTTAGATCAATATTCAGTATTCATTACTGTGTCTAAGAAAATGTGATTCACAGTCAAGTTACTTAGTATTCTCTGATCACATATCCTTTTTGAAATAACTTTCTATTTTTCTGGGAGTTCATGAATTTTCCACTTTGCTTTAAGTGCCTATCACTAATTCATCCCAGACTTTCCACAGAAGTGTAAGGCTCCTGTCCACAGCACGTCATGGTCTGTTCTCTGCCTTGCTGTGCCAGACTCAAGGCCTCCTGCACTGCTGTCCTCCTCGGATTCTCTTTACCCTTACCTTGGGCATTCTCCTGATCATTTTCCTGTGTTGGATTCTGTATTTAATCCCATGTCTTTCTTTTCCTTGATTTACTCCCTCGTTTTGGTGGGTCCTATCCAAACCTCTAAGGACAGGCTATAGGAGGGAAGGCTTGTCTGAAAATGTCTTTATTCTCCTCTTACATTTGATTGATAGTTTGGGGGTATCTGTAGATTCTAGGTTAGAAATCATGTTCCTTCAGGATTTTGGAGGCATTGATGGTCCCAATCTTGCTTTTGAGACATGTGATACCATTCTGATTCCTACTCCTTTGTCTGTGGCCTGTTTTGTTTCCAATAAGATTTTAGGATCTTTCTTTTGTCTTAAGTGTTCTGAAATTATTATTATTATTATTAATTATTGTTATCCAACAGATTTAAACATATTTTATTTGAACAGTTAGAGTAAATCTGGGTCTATATCTTGAAAACGACAAGTCAGACTCTTCCCAGATTTATCATAGTTATGTTGAAATTAGATGGGATTTCAATTCTGTATTATTAAGAAAATTATTTTCTGTTATGTGCAAATAGCTATTTAAATTTATGTTTTTTCTGGCCTTTTTGGTCACTCTTTTCTCTTGCATACCTTATCTTCTAATATCTATGATAATTTGTTTTCTTTTGCTGAAGTACATTCTTCTATATTATCTTTGTAACAAGCCCTCTGAGATTTAAACCTTTAAAATCACTGAGTATCTAAAAATGTTTTTATTTTGAACTCCAAGTTGAATGTTAGTTTGACTGGGTATAAAATTTTCCACTTGAAGTAATTTTGACTCAAAATTTTGAAGTTGGTTTTACTTTTTTTATCCCTTGTGTCTATCGTTTTGAATGCTAGTCTGATTATCATTCCATTCTTGATAACCTGTTTTTGTCTTCTGGAAGTTTTCAGTCTAATACTCTCCCAACTGAGCTATTTTGGCACTGTCTTCTGGAAGTTTTAAGAATTTCTCTTTATCCTTGGAGCTTTAAAAATTTAAGATGATATTTCTGGAGTGTTTTTCCCTATTTGTTGCTCAGCACACAGTGGACTCTTAAATCTAAAAATCTGTATATTCCATCAGTTTGGGGAAATTTTCTTCAATTATTTATTTGAATAATTCTTCTCTTTTTTCTTTGCTATCTTTATAACTCATATAAGAAAAGTGTCCAATTCCCTGTCTTCCATGTCTTGTACTTTCTATCTCATAATTGTCATTTCTTTATCCTTCAGTGCTATATTTAGGGAGATTTTCTTGGGTTGATCTTATGCTGTCAGCTGAACCCACCCTTCTATTCAGCCCAATTATTTAAGTTTTTATTTCAACAGTAATTAATAGTTGGTTGGAGCCAGAATTCAAATCCACAACCTGTGCTATTAAACTTTAAACTGCTACTATATGGTATCAAGACTTTTTTCTTTAACCCAATTAGAGTCTTTGTCCTTTTATGGAGGAATTTTAGCACCTGTACATTTATTGGAATAATTGATATATATGAATGCACTCTTACCATCTTGACTTAAGGCTATAAAAACCTTCTATATTTCTCTGAGGATATCACTTATACTTTAAATTGTTTTTTCATTTTTCAATTTGATTATTTTGATGCCTTTCTTTTCTCAGTGTTGCTTTCCCACAAATACTAGGTTAATCATGGCCATCTGTATTTATATTTCAGGTTCCCTCTTTACCTGTCATTGAATGTTTTGGTAATAGTAATCTGCCTTTTTCTGATTGTGGGGAAGGATCAGGACTTGGAATTAGGCTAGAGTGGGTGGCTTGTCTTCTGAGACTCTCTCCCTTCTGTAGCTTGTTAGTTCCCTGGAGCCCTGACTCCATTACCCATTCTGTGGGTCTCCTGTGCTAAATCTCCCACTTAGTAGAGGCATTTTTATACTTTGGGAGCAAATACCTAGTCAGCTTTTGCCATCCCTTTCTTCTGTCCTCTGATGTTCCTGTGGAGGTCTGGAGGTACTTCAGAGTCCATCTGTACCTTTCTTTAACCCCAGCATAGTAAATATTTCTCTTTTGAAACCAGCTCTAAGGGTTTTAACCTGGGGACGCATACTGTTGTCACTGGATATGCACTGTAATAGAAGGAAAAGGAAAGGATTGTTCCAAATATAGTTTTTTAATTAATTGCCCTGATAATTGCTTGAACTTCTAGGCCTGTTCTTTGTAATCACATATGCTGAATGTGAAGAAAATTCAGGATGATTTTTGAGGCTCTAAATTCTAAACAGGATTTTTCTCATTCTTGTTTTGCCACCAACACAGTCCTATCCACTCTCTGTCTTCTAGGAATTCCTCAAATTTCTGCATCATGGATGTTTCTTGAGTTTTTTGTCTTGTTGTCATTCTCTTTGTTTTAGTTATTTCTTTAATAGAGAGAGAGATAAAACGTGTCTTCAATTCTTCAGTTAGCTTGATCCAGCACTCTCTGCTTCATTTGTAAAATGTACTGTTTGTCTCTAAAATGAAGTAACTGGGGAAAGGGAAAAGGGGTATATTTGTGGATAATCTGCTTCCTCACAGCCACTCCTGACAGCTTAACTGAGGGTACTTTACCATCCAGCAGAGCCCATGAGCCTCGGCCAACCCAGTTAACTGCCCTTTCAAGTTCTTGGTGCATCTTTAGTTTTACCTTTCCACTTGCCCTCCTCACCTAACCCACTTTGCCCTTCACTCAAATGTGCACAGTTGCCAAGCAGTCTACTTTCTCCTATGTAGGAAATCATCTAAGAAATTAATTTGCATGAAAATGTCAGTCACTTAATATATTTTCCCTACCAGTAATATGTACACTTTGACAGATGATGAACGAAGGAAAGCAACGCTCATCTGAAGGGGTAAATAAGTAAAGGTGGCATTTCAGATATTTCAGAGGGAGAGGTCTCAATGCACAATTTCCACAGTTCAGTGCACAACTGCCACTTTGCCTATTGATAAAGACACCCCTGCCTTCTACAAACAGGGGTCCTTCAGCAGCTCTGATTGAATCTGCAATGCTGGTTGCTGACTTATTTTCCTTTCCTCTGTAGCCTTTTGTAGTCAGTGATGATAATGCTTACTATTTCAGGCAAAAATCAGTGTAGCCCCCTGGATATTTGTTGGGGGTGGCCTGTCATGTACTTACAAATGGGTACATTTGGGGGTGGGTGGGAGGGCTTGGTGGGTGGGTGTGCAGAGGAGGGATTTCACTTACACTTCAATGTCTTCAGACTTCTCTCCAGAAACAACACAAGGACAACATCAGTTTCCACATGCCCCACTCCCTGCTTAGTGATCTGCCATCATAGGAATTTGCCTGGTTTCTGAGAGGGAAACAATTCCACTTTGCACACCATGGTGGAGTAATCAACATGGGAGTGGCCACCTACTGCGTAGGTGTCAACTGACTGGGGTGTGCACATGAAACAGATTATTTGAAGCACCCTCGTCTTAAATTGCAAAAACTTTAACATGTTTCCAGATTCCATACCTTTCCTGCCACTTCCGGGTTTTTAACAACCCACTTTCATATTCAAGCCTATCCTGCTCACTTTGAAACTTCCTTCTTCAACTCAAGTCAAAGCTCTTCTCATCTTCACTCCCCAGTTCTAAGGCAAAAATGTGCCCTGGTGTGCCTAAGACAATCCAGGCTTATGCCAGTTGTCCTGGCATCAAATCTGATTTAGATTTTGATCTAGATTTTTTTTTCATTTTTTAACTAAATATTGTTATTAAGCCAGGATAGGTTTGGCATAACTCCACCTCATACTTCCAGCTTCTGCTGAAAGTGTGTGAGAACCATGTGCCATGAACAGAGATGTCACCTTAACATGTGGTTAACCCTTTTCTGATGCAGTGTATTTAGCACCTCCCTTTCAAGAATAGTCTGCAAGCACACTTGCTCACAGAACTAAGCGCTCAGAGAAAACGGCTGGGGACAGCTAATTTCTTCTGGTCTTGGGGATAATGGGAGAAATATTCAATGTTCTTGTCCTTGCCAGTCACTTTGTGTACCAGCCAGCTGTACTGTGGCCCGCAATGATCTCTGAGATGTTACCATTAGGGGTAAGGGGAAATTATAAAATGGATGCACGTAAAATATGTACAGGAGACAGAGGTTGAGCAGTCCTCCATAGAGGGTTTAGAAAGTAGTCTGAACACTCTTGCTACAGTGGACTTGTAATTTACTGTATGGTATAAATCTACAAGTGTTTATTTTGAGCAATGCAATGAGCATTGGCATTGCATTTGGAGCAAGGAGGTTAAAAAAAGAAAAGTGCATGTTTAATGAAAAATTAAATACCAAATATCCATTTTTCATGAATGT
This sequence comes from Cynocephalus volans, assembly GCF_027409185.1. Taxonomy (NCBI): domain Eukaryota; kingdom Metazoa; phylum Chordata; class Mammalia; order Dermoptera; family Cynocephalidae; genus Cynocephalus; species Cynocephalus volans. The sequence continues at coordinate 93,106,418 of NC_084473.1, read as the reverse complement.
TGATGATGAGCTTATAACCTTACATAAAATATTTGTTGATATTTACCAACCACCATGAGACCTTAGTAATTTCACTGATCAAATGAAAACCAAAAGACACATGTCTGCCTGGGAACCATCAGCATCTACTTGAAAATTAGTAGGCATTTTGAGATCTCTGCACCTCAAAACAATATTTTAACTTGTGCAATACAGAAGGCATATATACATATTATCCTGTGAAATGTGAGTTTTCATTTAGATCAAATGACTCTTCTAAATTCATTTTATGAGTTAAAAGTGAAAAGATAACTGTTAATACATTGGCTCCACTAGCAGAAAAAGAAAAATGCAAAGCTTTTAAATTGATGCCAGTTTATATTTGCAAATGGTGCTCTAAATAGAAAATCAGTTCATTCTAGTAAAGATTCTTTCCACCCTCCAACCAATTCATGATATCAAAATATTGCTTTTGGAAGTTCACTGTGACAAAGGTGAAGCATCTGACCTTGTTAATGTTATTGTAATTTCAGGTTAAAATTTCAACACTGAAGATAAAATTATTTGTGGTGAAATCTTTGTGGTTAAAAACAATATTCTGATTGTTTGGAGCAGAAATGTATAGCATAACTATACCCAAACAGGTTGCAATTTTCTACCAATAGAAAAGAAGCTATATTTCTCAAAATATGAGAAAATACAAATATTCTCATATGTGGACAGTTAGATTAACTGAACTACTTTTTTATGTGTGATGACACTGATGCTAGAAAAAAATCCGTATGCATGGAATGATTTTGAGAAGGCCTGTGATTGTCTAGTGTTCAAATTTGGTGGAATATTCAAAAGGATCATTTAATAACTTTTATCTTGCTAATATTTGTTGAAGAAAACCGCTCTAAATGGAGCACAAAGATATTAACTATGAGAATATTGGATAAAATATCTACCTGTCACAATGTAGAAAACCTGGGCTTGGAATATCCTCCACTTAGCAGGTATTTCTGAGGTCACCAATATCTCTCAGCCCCCTGCTTGGGAAAACCAGCTTCAGTTCAACCTCTCTCCTTTCTGCTGTCCTCAGCTCTTGCCACCAGTAGCCAGCCCCTCCTGCTGCTAGGTCATCTCTGCTAGTGGGGGGCCTCCTGCTGTGACAATCCAGCAAGATGGTCGAAGGCCAAGTGCACTCCTGGGTCAGTGTCCACTGGACCCACAGGGGGAGTCCTATTTCTTTGCCAGGTCAAATGATGTAAGTACAGGCTGCTCTGCTGCCACTTTCCTCTTGGACCTGTCACTCCTCCAACTTCTCCCCTTCTTAGGAGTGCAGGGTCAGATCAGTATGGCCCCCGGCTAAGCAAAGCAAATGTCCCGTGAAGGAACAAATTGTCCCGTGAAGGAACAAATTGTCCCTGCCTCTTCCTTGCAGGCACCCCAAACTTTATAAGTGGGTTTCTTGGGTTTCTCCTCCCCCTTGGGTTTGGGAAGGGACAGCCCCCCCTTCACCCCACATATGTCCACCCCACAGAGAGAAAAAATACCCTCTATCCATAAACTTGTACTACCACACTCCCCTGTGTCTGCTGGAGTCACGGTAGGTAAAGGAGGACTGGTCTGTTGTCTCTAGGTCAGCCTGCAAGGAGAGGGGGCCCCAGCTGAAGTCTATCAGAGGCTCTCTGAACTTGGCACATGCCTTGGTCCCCAGCTTTGGGGTCTTAGCTGTTCTGAATAATAGGAAACATCTCAAGAAAATCCCGTTATGTTCTTGCCTCTTCCCCCCATGAACCACATGATGCTTTTCCTGAAAACAAGCCACCTTACTGCTGGGTTGCTGGTTTCTCTGATGCCATCCCTTGCTTGTCAACCCCAGTATCTATTTGTCAGTCAGATTTCCCAGCAGTTCTGTTAGCCCTACCCCTATGGATTTAAATTTCCAAGTGTGTAGGCTGTGTCTTGTGCCCTTTTTTTGCCATGGATTATGGTTGTGCCAGCTGCTTAACCATATTCAGCCTGTTTCCCCATCTGCAAAATGGGCTTAACAGCAGTCCTACCTCGTGGGATTACTTGACAATTAAATGCTGCCTTTCATGCTAAGTGCTTAGCAGTACATCTTGCACTGGAGGCAATGTTTGGTGGTGGGAAGAGTCGGGAACAGGCAGAGAGCAAGGTAGGTGTTTGCTCCTTCCAAGCATATTTCAGCTAAAGTTGGACTTAGTTTTTGTGGTTGTTGCATTTTGAGTTTTTAAAATAATAGGCACCCAGTTGTCATGGCAGTGGTTGGAATATCATAAAAAAGTACTAGTGAAAGACAGAAAGCTATGGAGGTAAGTGTTAACTGTTGCAGAGGCTGACACAGGCAGAAGGCAGCACGTGTGGTGCATTCTCATGGGCCAGCTTCTTTGCCGCTGAAGGGCTTGCCCGTCTCCACGTGCATCTCCCCAATGTGAGAGTGTGATCATGCTTCTGCTTGGCACTTGGTGTGGTCAGTTACTGTTACTATTTCTTTATATCAACAGCAGAGCTGCAAAAGATGTCAAAAATTGGTAGAGATAATATAGGTAAAATGCCTCGCAGAAATAACAGTGATGGTGTTTAATTAAATTAAATAAGTTTAACCTCCTCTGTGGCTTCCTAGCATTCTATTAGGAAAACTTTCAAGCACACAAAAAAGTTGAAAGAATAGTACAGGGAACATTACTCTCTTGTAATGCTCCCATGCTCTGCCTTCCCCCTGCACATTAGGTAATAAAATTTGTTATGCATTTTCTTTCTATTGATCTAAATTTGTCAGTGATTTTTATTAATGAATCTTCAGGGACATTTTCCTTTGTCCCCTACAGTCATGGCACTGTGAGCAGGATACCAAAAGCTGCCATGCCATTCTGGAGCTGCAGATGGAAGAGATCAGAGCCTGAAAGCCAGCAGAAAAGTGTACCTCTCAAGGATCTCCAGACCCGAACTGAAGAAGAAATTAATAAAGCTCTAAACAGAAAAATGGGTTAGGAGAATACTTCAGAACAATCAGCCTGCAGCTGCAGACTTGCTACAAGACACAGAATGTCCAGACCCTGAGAAACCAAGGAAGAATCAATAAAGCTATGTTGATTCCACCCTGAATCAGGACCCTAAGATAACATCAAGGATGCGAGCAGAAACCAGACGGAGCCTTGGTGAGACCCTCCACCTGGCTCCTTGCCAGAGCCCCCACAGCTCACATCCCCTCCCTCCTGCTTTCTCTTTCCCATGTTCCATTCCCTCATCCCCCTCTTTAAAATCCCCTCAGTAAATCTGAGTCTTTGAGATGGTTTTGTCTGGCCATTCTGCTTCAGGTTTATCAAGAGATGGGTTAGCCTAACCTTTCTCTTCAGCTCATCAGTGTTCCTGAATAAAAGCTGAAAGCTGACTTCCATTTTCACCCCCCCCCAAAAAAGAAAAGAAAATGAATAGTACAATATACACCCATATAATGTGCTTTCTCTCTCTCTCTCTTCATATATATGGTTTTGGCTGAGCCATTTGAAAATTGCAAACATCATGATTCTTTACCTCTAAATACTTAAGCACTCATTTCTTAAGAATAAGGACATTCTTATTTTTTTATTTTTTATCTTAAACTGACTCTTTGGAGAGTCCAGGCCACCTGTAGAATATCCCATTCTGGAGTTGTCTGATTATTTCCTCATGTTGTCATTTTGATTGTTTCTCTGTCCCCTGTATTTCTTAAAAACTAGAAGCCTGATCTTGACAAGGCTTGATTAATGTTAAGTATTTTTGTCAAGAAGACCTCAATCTCCTCCTTCTATTGGCCGTGAAACTGAGGCCAAAACAGGAATTTGGAAGTAGGCTCCTGCATACGGTACTTGGGTTGGAGTCAGAAGGTCTGGACTGAAAATAAGGCCTACAGTAACATTTGGACTACCTGCTTTACCTCCTTGGAGAAGAAAAAGGGTTAGAAGAGATGCTCCCTATTGTGATTTTGTTTCTAAGTTAAATATCCATTTTCATATAATTAGTTTGGTGAGTTTATACTAGAGAACTCCGATCTACCCTCCCCTAATCTGGGGTTCTTTTGACTTTACCATATTGGTTCTTATCAAGCAGCGTTTGTTTGAATTGAGGTATTACGGTAATATGCACTAATCTTAAGTGTACACCATGATGAATTTTTACATTTGAATACAATTGTGTAACCCACCAGTCAGATTACGTTATGAGACACATTAGTGGTGACTGACTAACCTAATGCCTTTACTATTACTAAGTTCAGAATGAACAAGCACAGCACATTAGTGTCATCTGCTGTATATGAGGAAAGAAAGTTGCAGAGTTCCACCACAGTCTAACATTAGAAAAGTCAGGATAACAGATTTCTATCTTTGCATGCTCTTTCTGGAAACATCTATATAGGCACACCATGATAAAATATATTTTAATGTTAATTAAACATGTTTTTATTATATGTAAATAAAACGTTAAAGCCTCTGTGTTAGCTCCACTCTCTCACTCATCATCCAGTCAGTCAGTTTCAGGGTCCAACATGCTATTCTCCTCTCCTGGGCACTGAGCACAGTCACTGCAGATGCAGAGGCAGCAAATCCCAAAGAGCAGCCAAGTCCCCAGACAACAGCTACAATTCCCTCCTTTTACAAATGGTCTCAGGCTTCTTATTTCTGCTCTGCTTTAATACTGTGTAAGAAAAGTGGGTATTTGGTAAAGTTTAAATCATGTGTATGTGTGTGTGTGTAACATATTAAATACATCTGAAAAGAATAGGCAAATCTGGAAATACTCTCTAAGGCTTTTTCTCCGTCATTAGTGAATATAAGTGCACATCACACGCCGGGATCCCTGCCTTTCTTGTTTCAACATTACAAAATGGCACACAGAATCAGGCTTGGGGTTGAGCCTTGTGTGCTTTTGTTCAAACTAACAAACTGGGCATTGTCTTTGCACAGTCAGTCAGAGCTCTAAATAGTTGTCAAGAATGTGTAACCAGACATGTAATTACCAAGAGTGCCCTTTTTCAGACCCCATTTCCACTAAGTGCATTCCCCTCGTTTCTCACATTTGCCAGGCATGTTGGTTTCTTGAGATTGCAAGCCCAAAGGCTTGGAACTATCTGTGTCTAGGGCAGCCTCTATTATGTAGCTGGAATTCAGCAAATGTTGAAAGATAACGATAATTACTTGTAGAGCAAATTCAAGGGTTCTTTAATGCTGAGTATTTCTACTTGTTGAGTGAGAGCATCTTTGACATTAGAGGCTTTTTTCTTGAGGAGACACCTCCTATTATAGGAGAGTGGAACAGAGTATGGGCTTTTCTTCATCACACAGGATGGTGTGATCTTGAATAAGTCACTTATCTCCCTTAAACCTGAGCTTCTCTCTGCAAAATGCAATAGTTGTAAAGCTGCATCATTCCAGGGCTGTGAGGAGGAACAGAGGAAACTGTGGGCAGGAAATCCCACTGTAACTAGCAACTGTCCTTGCCATCTTACGGCTTTGCTCCTGCTATGGTTCTCCATGCTTCTCAGGGCCCACTGAACCCCAGCTTTGAGCTGGGCAGGCAGTGCAGAGCTCTGATGTAACTTCCTCTGTTCCAGGACTTCTCTGCCAGACTGAGGGTCCTTCTGGGAGATATCAGGTGGCAGCCCATAGGTATGTCTTGAGAAGTGACCAGTGTTCTACACTTCCAATGATATCTCCCTTGAGAGTCTGCACTAGAACTTGAAGTCCCCACCTTTAAACCTCCTCCTCCTATAACTTGGCAGAGCCTTTTTGAAGGGAGTTTGACAAAATATACCAACAACTTTAAAATGTTCATAGTCTTTGAATATGCAATTCCACTTCAAGAATTTACCTTAATGAAATTACTAGCATGGGTGGCATTTAAAGTAGTGACTGATTAGAAACAACCTAACTACCCAATACCGCAGTACTGGTTAAGTAGGTTACATTACAGTTAGTATAGCCCTTAAAAACAAGATTGTAATAGGGAATTTAATGACATGAGAATGTTAACAATATATGAAGTGAAAAGAAGCAGGTCGCCAAGCAGTAACCTAATTAATAAATGTAATTCTAATTACATTTATAAGTAAGTAAATAAATGAATAAGCATGACTAGGAAAAAAGATGAAATATATTAAATGTTAATGGTTGTTGGTAAGGATTATAGGTGAACTTTATTTATTTCATGCTTTTCTGTATTTTCTTCAATGAATATGTGTTAATTTTATCATCAGAAGAATTTTTTTAAGTTCCTTCTAAGGAACTGGATCTTTCAAGGCTTGATTAAAATGCTTAAGTTACTGGGCCGGCCCTGTGGCTCACTTGGGAGAGTGCAGCGCTGGTAGCACTGAGGCCGCGGCGCGGGTTCAGATCCTATATAGGGATGGCCGGTGCGCTCACTGGCTGAGCTTCGTGCAGACCATACCATGCCGAGGGTTACAACCCCCTTCCCGGTCAGAAAAAAAAAAAAAAAGAAAATGCGTAAGTTACCTAAAACTTAATGGTCAAAAGCATGGGTTGTTCAGATGAATCTAATTTTTAATCCTGGATTTGCTACTTTCCAAAGGTGCACTCATGGCCAAATTACTTGATGTCTCTAGGTCTTCCTTTTTTTCTTTGTAAACAGGGATAACAGAAGTGTCTGTTACACGGAGTCGTGTGAGGATTAAATGACATAAGGCAGGTAAGGTGCTGAGTAGAGTGCCTGGGGCATGGTAAACCCCCAGTAAGTGGGACTGCCCACAGCAGCAGTGGTGCTGGGAGAGCTGCCACATGCTGCTGCTAGCTAACCAAGCCACATCAGCACAGGTATCTGTCAGTGTAACTTCTGGCTCTCTTCTTGTAGGACAGACAAGAGAAGTTGGGAGTGGGAGAGGCTGAGGACCAGAAGACCTGGAGCTGGGGGGCACCCTCTCCCTATCCAATGGGTCAGTTCTGCCCATAGTCCTAAGCACTGAGTGGGAAGAAGAGATAGATATTCTTATATCCCAGTAAAATTTCTGTGGGGCAAAACAGCCCCACTTTAACTTTTCTGACATATGATGTTCAGAGTAGTCAAATTCTAGCTACTGGGAGAACAACATTCTAATTTCCTGACCTGTATGTAGTAAAGTTTCATTGTACGGGCGTACCTTTGCATTTAATTTCCTTAGCTTTTTAGATACACACAAAGCACTCTCAACAAGAAAATGGAAATAAAAGAGAATAACTGCACAATGCACCACACATGCCAATGTAAAGATGTCATTGATGTTCTCATAATTACTCATTAAAATAAATGCATGCATACAATAAGAGAAACAAATATTTTTACTTGCAAAGGCATGCAGCAGCAATATAATCACATTTAGGAAATATAAAGAAAGTTGTGCTGGTTTATTCCTGCCACATCACAGTTCCTATTTATATTTTTATATCAAGCAATTCTGTCAAACTTAGCAAAAGACATTCTTCCAAAAAATTAAATAAACTTGCTTAAACCTCAATATAAAAAAATAAACTATGTGTAGTACTGTAGTGGGTGTGAAAAAGTCACAAAAAGTAGTTCAAAGCCACCAGGACACTATTTTAAGACATTAGCTAATTCACAAATATCCCAAAGAAACTAGAGATTACTCAACGCTGAAAAAAATACTCCTTTTGGCAAAATCAATTTCTATTTTGATCTATTTCTATTTTTTTCTTTCTCTTTTCCCTATTAGTCTCTTCTCTGTTATCTTGTATGTCTTTATAAAAAGATCTAAGAAATTTTTTTACAACCTAATTCTCAAACTATAGTTACTTGTTAAAAAGTCATTGTATTTGAAAATTACACTAAATAAAACTGTCTTGCAGCTCATGGTTAGAAGAAACTTTTGTGAGATTTTTAATTTTGATAGATTAACACAGTGCTATAAACTCTGTAGATGCCTAATAAATATACATTAGATGACTCGAAGGGTGGCAAGAGAGAAGGTGAGGAGATCATAGCAAAAACTACCCAAACCACTACTTTCCTAAACCACCCATGTGCTAAAGTGTGGAAATCACTACATCAGGATAAGAAAGAATAATGGTCTTCAACTTCTGAAAGAAACATGAATATTGTTAAATTACTGTTATTGGTTGAATCGTGTCTCCCAAAGAATAATGGTCTTCAACTTCTGAAACATGAATATTGTTAAATTACTGTTATTGGTTGAATCGTGTCTCCCTCAAACCTCCAAAGAAGAGGATTTTTGTTGAAGTCCTAACCTCCAGTACCTCAGAATGTGATCTTATTTAGAAATAGGGTCATTGCAGATATAATCAGTTAAGGTAAGGTCATCCTGGAGTAGGGTAGGCCCTTAATCCAATATGACTGGTGTTCTTACAAGAAGACAGCCATGTGAACACACAGACACAGGGAGAGAACATCATGGGACAATGAAAGCAGAGATTGGAGAGATGTAGCTGAAAGCCCCGGGAGCTAGGAAGAGGGGAGGAAGGACTTGCCTGAGGGCTTGCCAGGGAGCACGGCCCAGCTGCACCTTGATCTCAGACTTCCAGCCTCCAGCACCAGGGGACAACAAAATTCTGTTCTTTAAAGCGCCCAGTTTGTGGCACTTTTTTAGAATAGCCCTAGGAAATTAATACAATCTCTTTATTTCATTTTAAGATTTATTTTTTTAATATCATAAGACATGCTCATAGAGAAAATTTTCAGAACCACATCTTGAAAAGAGAGAAAAAAATCGCTCATAGTTTTTTCAGCCCAAAACTACTAAAATTTGATGTATTACTTCACATTATTTTTCCTATGAATAGTTTTTAGATTTTGTATAGCTATGACCATAATCTCAGACAAATTTTGTACAGTGTTATTTTCAACTAGAATTATATATTTTCTGTGATATTACAGACTGTTTTTAAACATCCTTTTAGTTTTTCAATGTAATCAATGTTGCCCAGATTATTATTAGGCAACTTTATCATTTTAATGTTTTTGTTATTACAAATAGTCTCTTGGATCTGACTCGAGTAATTAAAAATGTTCTTGGTTATCTTATCAATTCTCTAACATGTGCTCTGTGAGAAACAGGAAGTAGGCTCTTTAATTAAAAAACAGGCCACCAAATATACTCTAATAGACTGAGGTCACACTTAAATAGACTGGGAATGGGTCACAGCTCACCCCTCAGATCTAGTATTAGCATGAGAGTGAAACATCAGACAACTAACAAATACTTAATCACATGAGCGACAGTGTCAATTCTAGTAGCACTGAATCTAGAGCGCTGATTCCCACTATTGCTCAGGTCATGGCAATGATTCCAGAAAATGTTTAATGTATTGCTTAGTTTTGAACGCAGCAGAAATATATTTAATAGACATCTCTGCCTTGTGATAATGAAAGCTTTAAAATCTTTCTTAGCAGAGAATATCTCATCTTAAGAAAATATTACTCATATTCTCAATTCATAAAACATATAAAAGCAGAACTTGTGTGGTGGAAGGAGAGAAGGCCGGGCAGTGAGCTCAGCAGTCATATTACTAACTCCCCAGACCTCCCTTGGAACCTCCAGGCTCTACGGAACAGTTAGTAAATAGAACACATATTCCAGTTTTTCATTCATTCTGCATAGAATGGTAGCGCAGAAAGTGACTTTCTTAGAGGTCTTATGTGTCTACAGAATTATAGTAATGAAAAATAGCTTTGAAGTTTTTCTCAGGCAACTTGTTCTCTCTTCTGAGTGCCTGCCTTGTTCCCAGTTCCTGGAAATTTCAAAATGAGTGGTGACATTTACAAGTGGCATATGTTGAGTCCACATCCAGATCATTCCCTCTTTAATTCCTCTTACTGTCTACTGGCATCCCACTTCCGCATTTTCTCCTCTTATACAGATTAAAGCGCTAAGCTGTGACGCTAAAGATCATGCGTGCGTAGCACTTCTCCACAAGTACTATTTCAAATCTGGACTTTTTTTTTTGTCTTTTTGTGACCAGTAAGGGGATCGCAACCCTTGGCGTGGTGTCGCCTGCACCGCGCTCAGCCAGTGAGCGCACCAGCCATTCCTATATAGGATCCGAACCCACGGCAGGAGCACTGCTGCACTCCCAAGCGCTGCACTCTCCCGAGTGTGCCACGGGGCCGGCCTGGACTTTTTTTTACATGCCAGGCAGCTAACAGTGATAAGTTGTAGTGCAATAAAAGATGTAATTCTGTGAGAATAAGTAGTCCTTCCTTCCAGTGACTCCGAGTTGCATTTCCAGAAGTGGTAAAGACTTTGTGCCCATCTAGGTACACTTTCTTGTCCAACACCTCCCCACTCCTCATTCCCAAATAACCTTCAGGAGTTGTCCGTAGCCAAGAATTAGGAAAAATCTAGGTGATCCATTTCATCATGGCTGTCTTCTTGACCTGGTTTTGACTACCTTTTCTAAACTACTTGGCTGCAGACTATAGAGTATAGATATGGAAAAGAAGATGAAGATTCAAAAGAGCAGGAAAGGCCTCTAATTCTGCAATTCATAAATGTGGCATTTACAGATCATAGTTTATTGTTGGTATGCCAACACTTGCTAAAGGACACATTTTAGAAGGTTTTGAGACTGGAATCACTATAATTAACTGAGAACTGCAAATCAATAGGACTGGTGAGCTTGCAGTATCACTAATGGAGCCTTGTGGTTCATTCATTTTTAAAGGGATAAGCTTGAACCTCCTCTCCGATGGGGGCTTGATGCATACTGGCCAGGTTCTGATGCATCATATTCTAACTCGTGATTCTACTTCGGTTGTGACATATTAACTGGCTAAGCATAAGAGAGGCCCCCGGTCTGCTCAACTTCCTGGGATTTAGCTGGACAAGCTGAGGACACAAACGTCTGACCAAGTGCAGATAAAATCTGTTATGTCTTCAGCTACGTCTAACTTGGCCTTCTCTTGGCAGAGCCCGATTCCCTTCACTCAACCACCTACCCTGACAACATTCCCATCCAGCTTCTCCCAAACCACTTCCTATGGCTCCCATCTTGGTTTTTAAATCTAGGGCTATCTCTTACTCAATTTTGAGGCCCTTTGAGGATTTTGCAGGCAAAGGACTTTTCACAGTTTAACCTGATTCATGTAATCCTGATATACAAATTTATAAAAAGGATGAGTTGAGGGACATAAAAGGTTTCAAACAGGTCTTCTATAAATAGCAAGCTCCTCTGCCTTTAAAGTATTCTAGTTTTTAACAAACTGTTTACAAAAACTTTCTCCACCAACACAGGTACTCATAAAGTAAACCTATACATTGTTTTCATCTTCAGTCAAGCTAGGTACATCCAGCCCAGCTGCCCACAGTGACAACCTGCTCATCAACACACTCCTCATTAGCTCATCTCTATTCCATTTTTCCATCCCAACTACCTGCACCCAAATCCCTGTCTCAGAAGCTGCCTCCGGGAGACCTGAGCTAAGCTAACTTCTTGCTCTCAGACGAGGCAACACCCACGGCCCTGCTAGCTAGGGTAGGGTGCTGGTGCTGCCTCCAGTCTGCTGCTTCTTTTGTTGCTCTCTGATCTGCTTCTGCATCCCACGCCTTCCACTCTGCTGTGCACTAGAGCAGTTGCTTCCTTTTAATACAACTGATACACTAGTGAAAAACATTTTGACTCTCTCTACCAATGCTCAAAGATGGTCTTTAAAGGGCTGAACCTTGCTGCCCACTCTACAGTATTCCTGTGTGCTACTGGCCACTTCCATTGTTCACCTCTCCCCTCTTCCACCGTGATGGTTATAGGGCTGAGGCCAGGGTTTACAGATCAGTTTGAAAGGCTCTAAGAGGACCCTGGGATCATTTCATCAGATCCCCTAATCTCATATTTCAGAAAACTGAAGGGCAGAAAGAGAAACTGAGGGGCACTTGCTCAACCCCTTGTCGACAGATGTCTGACTCAGATGTCTGACTGCTAAACCTGTGCTGCTTCTGTTCTGAGGTGTTTCTGAACACACCTCACCATCTCTTCCCTTATTTGACTCAATTCCACTTACTCACCAAAACTTTATTTCCAGTTGACCTAAGTCCTCAATGACCCTGAATACTTAATTTTTACCCTCTGCCCTCCCCCATTCTGAGGTTGAAAACCCATTTCCCTTTAAATTTTTGCAACAAAGAAAAAACTAAGAAATAAATAAAAATGGGGGATGGGGTGGTTGTTGTTGTGAACCTAACGGTCTTCTATAATTAAGCTCCCCCTGGACTATTTGTGCATGGGTGCACGATAACTGCCAGTCTGGCCCATCCTACCCCAGGAAGACGAACATTCATATTCCAAGGTCTGCTGAGCACAGGCACAGCTCACCTGCCTTCTGATCTCTGGAAAGCCGAGGCAAGGCTGTTTCTACCTTGATGTGATTGATAATCCGCGTTCTGTTTTCAACCCCCACATCATGTCCTTGCCTCAGTTCTGCCTTCTGGTTCCACCTAACCTGTCATGCTCCATCTCTCAGGGCTCTCTGTCTGAACTCAGTCCTCTGCCCATTGTGGCCAGTCTCCACATGCTTTCAACTTCTCATTCTTTGTCCAAGCAAGCTATTTTTTCCCCCAATCTAAAATGCCAGATTGGTATTTATTTAACCTATCACCTTGATGACCTTTTTGGGTGGGTTTCTTTTGTGTCCTCAAGTAGATTCTTAAGAACAAGGGCCAGGACAACTCTACTTCCTGGCATCACATACTGCACAACACTTGTTATGGAATGAATGTTTGTCTCCCCTCCCCTGCCCCCAACTCACACATTGAAGCACTAACCCTCAGTGTGGCTGTATTTGGAGATAGGGTCTCTAAGGAAGTAATTAAGGTCAAGTTAGGTCACAGGTTGGGGCCCTAGTCTATAGGACTAGTACCCTTATAATAAGAGACACCAGAGAGTCTATTTTCTCTCTCTCTCCTTGAACATGCACCAAGGTAAGGCCATGTGTGGACATAGCAAGAAGGTGGCTGTTATAAGCCATCAGAAACCAAATCTACCAGAACCTCGATCTTGGACTTCTTAGCCTCAAGAACTGCAAGAAAATAAATTTCTGTTATTAAAGTCACCCAGTCTACAGTATTTGTTATGGCAGCCCGAGCTAACACATGGTTATTGACCGAAAATATGGCCCCTACCCTCAGAGGGGGAGTGGAGTTTTGAGATGCACAGGTATACACTGCTCCTGTGTGAAAAGTTAATTAACTTTGGTTTTGGGCTCAAAAGCAAACCTTCCTTTGTCACTACTATTCAGCAACTCCCATCCTTTCCTCTGTTCATGACACCATACTCTTAAGTGTAAACAAGGCACCAATTCACAAGCAAATTGCTTACCTCCTTGTCTATTCAGCCTTCAAGCCTCCTGTTAGATGCCAAGTTTTAGAGAATCTACCATCCCAAGACCTCCTGCATCTCCTGTCACCAGGCCTTATTACCCTGGCTTTGGCTCTTGCCTCTTACCTGTTCTTATCTCCAGCCTTCATTTAGTATACAGAAGAGAAAATGGAGGATCAGAAGTTAAGCAACATGTGCAAGGTTGCACAACTGATAAACAATAGAACTAGGGTTCAAGCCCAGTTCAGTTTTGCCCTGAATCCAGCATACTTTCCACTAGACCTGTTTACTGCTCTTTCTATTTTGCTAGAATTTGTAATGTTCTGCTTTGTACAATGGCTATTTATGAAATTGTCTCATATCCATTATCAGACTGTAAGTTCCTTGGGCGTAGGCTGTCTTGATTTTCCTGATATCCTGGGCAATGGCTAAGCCAGTGCTTTGCACTGGGTAGGCACTTCAAGAATAGGTACTAACTCAAAAGTGGGAAATAAAAGTGGTGAAATAAAAATAGCAGCTTAGGAGTGAGGAAGATTTACAGAAAGCCTGTAGGAGAAGGAAGACATAGTTCTGGGTTTTGCTTGAGGAGACAGAAGGAACTTGGATAGGCAGAGTGGAAGGAGGTAGTCTGAGGGGGGGGCCTCAAGGTCATGGAAAACCTGTGGAAGGAAGCTGCCTTGGAGGGATTTCTGCATCAGGTCCAGCTGTATACATTGAGCAAGTTATTGAACTTCTCTGGACGTTGGTCTCCTAGAGTGTAAAGTGAGAAAAATAATAGTACCATTCAGGGTTGATGTGAAGAATACTGAGATAATACATGTAAAGGACTTAGCAAATTGTCTCAGCCCAACATGTGTTATCCTTTATTAATAATAAACACTATAGAAATATTAATAATAGTATGGTCTGAAAGTTCAGATCTGCACCAGACTAATTCTCTGAGTAAATTATTTAACATACTCATAGATAATGCTATTGCTGTTGAATGATAGAAAAAAAAAACAATTTAAAAGCACCAATAAATTCCTAGGAACACTTTGGTTACTCTGATTTTCCTAATCAATAGATATCAGGAGTTCCTGAATATATTTTATAATTATTTTTTCATCCTTGTTCAGGGGCCATACTAATTTCTGCATCATTCCAATTTTAGCATATGTGCTGCCAAAGGAAGCACCCTGAGTATATTTTAGTCATACAAGGGATTCTCATAGTCAAAAATCCTGGAACTGCTGGAAAGCAGGAGAGTGCTAAACATCTGGGTACTGCAGTCTAACTTGGCTGAATCAGAGACTTGGATTTTGGAAACAGGCTAACCTGGTGAGAATACCCAGTTCCATTTCCAGGCCATGTTTTTCAGGAACTTGGGTACATTCCTTATCTTTCAGTACTTTTGTTTCCTTACCTAAAATGAGGGTAAGTAACGTTACCGCAGGGCTGTAAATTGCATACTGTATATAAAGCACCCAGTCCAACGTGGGGTGGGGCATAGTATTCACGTAAGAATTGGCAGATAATGACAACGACGATGATGATGATGGTGATATTTGTGAAGCCCAATTAATTATGAAGGGCCTTGGATTTTCATCCCCGTGATGTCGTTGCTCTCAGTGTGTGATCTCTGTAACAGCCATGCCAGCTTCAACTGAGAACTTGCCAGAAATGCACATTCTCAGGCCCACTCCAGACCTGGATCAGAAACTCTGGAAGATGGGGCCTGGTGATCGGTGCTTTTACAATCCCTCCTGGCGATTCCGATGCACTCACATTTGAGAACACTTTCTGCAAAGTAATAGGGAGCCACTGAAAGTTTCTGGACGGTGGAGGAATGGGATATAAATGACTGCTAATTAAACTGCGATGCTTCAGACTAACTTCCGAGGTTGCTGGAAGAAACTTATTTGTTGATCCTTAGTAATCTCCAGGTACAAAACACGGGTTAGTACTTACCACGCCCCGGGTTAGTACTCACAGTGCTCAGCCACCGAGCGCTGTCAGGGACGCAGCACCAGGCAATTACAGAAGCGATTTGGCCGGGCCGCCAAGGGATCCTCAGCGAATCCCCCCACTACAACCGTGCCACAAATTTGGCCTGGAAAAGAAGAGAAAGTTAAAGAAAACCATGTCCGGAAACCGGAAACGCGGGTCTCAAGAGTATCCCAGGTGGAGAGAGTGGTGGGGGCTGGGAGAGGTGGGGGTGGGGAGCGAGGGAGGCCCCGCGTCCGCTGGGACCCACCCGGGTTCGCGACCCTTCAGACCGGGCGCCGCCGGCAGGGCGGGCCACACCCTGTCCCTGAGAGACGGAGGGTCCGTCGGCGCCCCAGCATGTGGGTGCGGGGCGATCCTTTCGTCGGCCGGGAGTTGCGCGGTGCGGGCGTCTTCTCCCCGGAGCAGCTCCCCGGGCACTCCCAGCCATCTCCTCCCGGCTCCTGCCGTCCTCGAGAGCGCCGTGCGGGCCGGGCGCGGGCGCCGTGTCGGGGCCATTGTTCGGGCCCCGCCCTGCCGAGCATTCACGCCGCGCGACGCCTCGCCCCGCGCGCCCTCCCCGCCGCGGCTTGGGGCTGGGAGTGCGTTTCCGCCCGTTTTTCCTGCCGGAGGAGGAGAGGGGGAGCTGTTTTCTCTCTCCTCAGAATATATTTTTGGTGTCCCGTTTCTCCTCCTCCCGCGCCGCCGCCGCCCCCTCCCTCCCCGCCCCCTGCCCGCCTCCGCCCCCGCCTCCCGGGTTATCTTTGTCTCGCTGCCTCGCGCTCGCTCGCTCGACTCTCGGTGGCGCCGCGGCCCCACACTCTGGGCTGGTCCTCGAGGCGTGCGGCGCGGGGCGCGGGCGCCGGGGCCTGAGGCGGCGGGCGACGCCTGGGGGCCTGACGGCCGGCCCGCGCTATGGTGTGAGTGCCGCCGCCGCCGCCGCCGCTGCCCGCGCACGCTCCGCCCGCCCGCCCTTCTCGCGGCCCCGGCCGGCCGAGAGCCGCCCGCGGCCCGAGAGCGTGGCCGAGCCCGCCGCCGCCGCCGCCCCCGGCCCCGTGAGGAGAGTCCCGGGCCGGCTCGGCCCAGCTGCCGCGCGAGAAGCGCCGTCGGCGGCCTGGCCTGCGGCTGCAGCACACAGAGCCAGCGCGATATTTATTGTTATCATTTGTGTTTGGGTGGCAAAAAGGGAAAATGGCGAACGACTCCCCTGCAAAAAGTCTGGTGGACATCGACCTCTCCTCCCTGCGGGTAAGTGGGCCCGCGGGCGGCGGGCCGCGGGGGCCGCGCCCCGGCCGGTCGGGCGCTCGGGTGCCGCCGTGGGCAGAGCCGCGGGCGCGGCGGCCCCTTTGTCTGCCTGTGTCGGCATGTGCGGGGACGCGGGGCGCGACCCGCCACAGCCCCCCGCGCGGC
Source organism: Cynocephalus volans (assembly GCF_027409185.1). Classification (NCBI taxonomy): domain Eukaryota; kingdom Metazoa; phylum Chordata; class Mammalia; order Dermoptera; family Cynocephalidae; genus Cynocephalus; species Cynocephalus volans. Next base: position 93,089,745 of record NC_084473.1, on the reverse strand, counting down.
CCTCGGCGCTGGGGGACCGCACGGGCCAAGCCCACCTCTTTGTCACCGCCCTTTCTTTCCAACTGCCCCGCTTTATTTATTCTGTTTTTTTGGTCTCTCTTAAATGATAACCCCTCCCCTCCTTCCTCTCCAGGATCCTGCTGGGATTTTTGAGCTGGTGGAAGTGGTTGGAAATGGCACCTATGGACAAGTCTATAAGGTCGGTGTGGGGCGCCTCTTTGTTTGCCGTGGCATGTTGAAACTTCTTGCTGGGGACGAGCAGAAGGGTGATAAACACGCCGCTCGGCCAAAGTTGGGAAAGGGGTTTCGCTCGCAGTCCCTCTGTTCTTAAACACGGAGTTTATATTCAGACTGGCCTTAAAAGACCTCATTTCCTGGCTTTGAGATAAGGAAATAAGCTACATTCTTAGGCATGCAGTTTTCTTCAGTAAAATGGAAAAGGAGTGTATCATAAGACAACCTGCATTTTTTCTTCTTTCTTCCCCCCCCCCCCCGCCCCCCGCCCCCAATCTGGCTTTCTGAGTTTGTGTGTGAATTAAAATTCAGTATCAGCGTGACTTGCCTATGATTTTCCTAAACCACTGCCTTGGCCTTCTTGAAAATTGTCTTCATGTTTCCTCATTTGGATGCTTGCCAGGTGCTCAAGGTGGGGGGTTTGGTGTTACCTGGGACTACTTTATAACTGGCTACCACATCCTCTACGGATGAAAACATATTTTGGGGAAATAGGGAGGAGTGTGTGTTTGGGCAACAGGAGCAGGAAGAATTATGGTGTGGGGATTATAAAATCTGAATTCCAGGAATAACCTGTTTGACAGCTGTGTAATAGAAACAGAAATGAAGGAGAGCGAGGAATAAAGAGGATGCCCTGGTTTCAGACCCACCCCCGATTTTTCTCTTTTTAAAAATTGTAACGCCCTGCGCTCGTCTCTCATAGTAAATGAAGCTAGCAAATCTGGAGACTATGAGTCTGTGCTGAGTAGCTGGCACCTGATGTGACTAACAGTGTTGTTCGTTCTCGAGATTATGAAAGAGCTGTAGGTAATGGAGGCGAAGGCCTTGAAAATTCAAAACAAATGTTGAATTCTCCCTGTCTTGATTTGGTTCTTGTTACTGAACGTTTTCTAAAAGTAATCTGCACTGGAGAGTTTTCTAGCAGTTAGAGTAGATACAAGGCTGGGTTAGAAAAAATATCTTATGAAGCAGGGCTTTGTGGTTTACCATGAAGAATTGTCATTGTCTCATTACAAATGGGGGGAGGGCTGGAAGCTGACTGTAGACATTCTCATGGGCCAGAGTAAGCGTGGACCCTATTGTCTCTTTTCTGCTTTATAAATAGGGTTTATCTATCACTTGAACACCTCTACTGCAGCTCCAACTTCCCCTGGCCTGGGTGGTGTACTTACTGACTGGCCTGTGGTCTGAACTTGAGTCAGTGTTCTTAGGTGATCTCAAGCTAATTAGCATGTGTTTTGTTAACTTTTGGGGCTGAGGCCAGATTTTTGAATTCGAAAGGGAGCCCTGTTAACTCAGCCTGCTGAACTCGACTGCATTTGGAAGGCTTTGGGAAACGTTGGAAAAGATTACTTTGCAGTGCACTGAGTGGCTGGTAACTGGCTTAAAGACATTCTCTGCAGCCCCAGTGTTTAAGCACCAGTCAGTTTTTTCTAACCCAGTTTTCTGGCCAAATCTAAGTGGTGAATGAACTCTTCCAAGTGAGTTAGCCAGAGCTACTTTTTGACCTGGTTACACAGTAGTTGGATTGTTTGTATCTTATTCAGTCAGCGTGGATGTTAAGGGCACTGAAGTAAACTAGAAGGCAATAGTCTTTTTAAACTGTAAGAAAAAAGAAAGAAGCCTGAGTGTGTATTGGTTTTAGGAAGTACGAGCTCTTTATGATGATAGTTTGGGCAGGTTCATTGTTAAGTTTTTTCCCCCTCCTCATTTCCTCTTTGATTCCATACCGTGTTCCCCCCAAGCTTTTGAAGTAGATTTGCTGAGCCCTGCATTTGAGAAGTATTTGGGATACCGGCAATGACACAGCTCTCTGCAAAGTCTGTGTGCAGTTGAGGAGAAATTCTCTAATTATGCAAACCTAAGGAGTTAAGAAATCCGTGCAAAAGTTGCATACAATCCAGAACAAAGTAGTCCCTGAGACTTTGCTTACAAATAGTTACATTTTTTTAATCATTATGGAAAATTTCAAACATACGCACAAAGAGAGAATAGCTCAGTTTGTTATCAGCACATGACTAATCTTCATCTATATTCTTCCTCCTCTTTATCTTAACTTAAACCTCAGATACATTTCACTCAAATATTTCAGTATATTTCTTTTTTGTTTTTTACATAATCATCATGTCATTAGTACACTTAGAAAAATATCATATCCAGTGTTAATATTTTCCTGATTGTCTCAGATATGTTTTCTGTATAAGTACCGTGCACTAACCGATTGCGCCACTGGAGCTCCCTCAGATATGTTTTCTGACTGTCACAAGAAGTTCTTTACTATTCCCAGGCTGGTACTGGGAACTTCAACTTTAGAGGTGGTGAAAATAGCAGAGCAGCATCTCGGTTCTCCTTTTAAATGTGGAATTTCTAGAACCGTTTACCAGTATACTTCGGGTTTATTTAGAATTTTTGTTGGCATGATTTGCATATGGTGGTTTTAGGATTAGATTATTAATGCTTTAAAGTTTGCTCATTGCTGCTAAACATCCTTTAGTGTGAATGGCGTTGGAGTTAGGAAAATATGTGTGACTAATTTGTTATTTATAAAGAAGTTTTTTTTTTTAAGGAAACTGTAATTTCAGATAAAACACCTGTAAGCTGAACAACCTGTAGTCCTAATTTATTTCAGTATTATATTTTCTATTTTTCATTTTTTCTGTGAACTTTTCAGTTTTAAGTGACAGAGTTTATTTTGAGGTGACTATATTTATGTGAAGTGATTGAGTTGAAAGGGAGTCTTCTGAGTTTTGATATGTTTTATGGAAATAGCTGTTCTGGGGAGATAGCTTCTAATTTTTCATGTATCTGACAAAAATGGTAAATGGCTGGTATAGTTGAACAGTATGTAATGGTATCTTAAAAAGAGAAGTTGAAAAACAGGGTGTATTCTGTTTGGAGAAATTTATTTTTAGCCTTAGGAAAGGATACTCATAAATTAAAACTTTAAAAAAAACGAAGTTCTGAGTTTCTGTTCACAAGGTTACATTCAGAATACCATATATTCATAAAAGTGTCTGTAGCATGATCATGTGCATGTCTGCTTACTCATTCCCCAGGCTGAATGAACATAGTGAATTTTAATTATTTTCATAAATGGGGATATAGTGATAGTTTGGAAAACTAAAACCAGAAGTGGATCAAGTTTGTTTCCATGTTATTTTGGATTTTATTGTTACTTTTAATATTTATTTGATGATTTTTGGGTTTTTCTCAGGATAACTACTGTTATTTTGGATTTTGTGAACATACAATGGCTGGTGTTCCAAACTGTCATGAATAGAAGACTGCCAGCCTGAGTAGGAAAATTCTGTCTTGAAAGGACTGTAGGGGTCAGAGAGGAATCCAGTAAACAGTAAGGTGGAAAGCAGGGAGTTTAGAATCCAGCAAGTGAAATGTTTGAAATCAGGGCTCACTTAAAGGAGGGACAACAGACTTTATGGAGGTCTTGAACCTGTTCTGGGAGGAAAGGCACAATGAAGTCCTTGGAGGTTGAGGAGGAGAGTCCTCTAAGCTTAAAGACCTTGCTGGTAAGGGAGCCAATACTGAGCATTTGCCCCCCTCGGGCACTGTGCTAACGCTGTACCCCCCCCCATTCATTGATGAAAGGTGGTGGGAAGGGCATGTATATGTGGCAGAAGGACGAAGGTAACCTTTGGAAATGGCAGGAGGTTTAGGGAATAGTGAGAATCTTAGGGAGAGGTTATTTGGGCTCTGGTGGAGGAGGGACTTCATTCTTTTTTTCTTTTGGTCTCTTTTTTGACTGGCACTGAGCCAGTGAGTGCATCGGCCATTCCTATATAGGATCCGAACCCACGGCGGGAGCGTCGCCGCGCTCCCAGCGCAGCACTTTCCCGAGTGCGCCACGGGCTCGGCCCGGGACTTCATTCTTTAAGCACTGAGGAGCCACTGAGAAGTTTCGTAGGGATTGAGGATGGCTGGGATTTGATCAGATGATTTTGGGGAAGGAACAAGTGAGATGATTGGCCTAGGGCAGTGGTCCAGAGAGAGGAAGTGGTGGTAGAGGGGAGGAGAGGTTGGAGTGGATACTTGGGCATTCCTCCTTGCTGTGTTTAACTTGCTGAGTTCACCTTGGTATGCCCCTTTGAATGGATACACTGTCCACTAGATTAGGAGGAGCCTTGGGATCAACAGGATAAAAGTGCTAAAATTACTTTCGATTGCTTAGCAATAAAGTGCCATGAATTGTCTGGCTTTTAAAAATCATTAGTCTAAAACCTAAACTTTTGTGAGGCGTTCTCTAAATGTTATCTTTTAAGTGTAGGATCTCTTGTTCTTAATTGGTGTAGGATCTCTTGTTATTAAATGGAGGTAAAGTCATCCAGTGGGGCAGAATGAACTTTGCAGAACTGGATGTTTTCTTTTTTTTTTTTGGTGGCCGGCTGGTACAGGGAACCGAACCCTCGACCTGGGTATTATAACACTGCGCTCTAACCAGCTGAGCTAACCGGCCAGCCTTTGGATGTTTTCTTTTCTTTTTCTTTTCTTTTTTTTTTTTGGCTTTTTGTGACCGGCCGCACTGCGCTCAACCAGTGAGCGCACCGGTCATCCGTATATAGGATCCGAACCCGCGGCGGGAGCACTGCTGCGCTCCCAGCGCCGCACTGCGCCACAGGGTCGGCCCTGGATGTTTTCTTTAGGAGGTGGGTTGTATCAGCTGATCTGCAGCTGAGAGGCATGTTCAGGCTTGTTCTGAGATGTAGGTTTCCTTCATGCTGGAAGGATTCTGGACTTGGGTAAAGTGAGAGGAAGCAAGCCCTGTTGAACAAGTATTGGTGTGTAGCTCTCTTAAAGAATATCAACCCAGACTTCCAAAAGTGTTTTACTAAATCAGGAACATCACAAGCTTTTCCAGAAAATCCAGCTACCAAACAAAACCCTGCTGATGATGTATTTTTTATTCCTTATTGCTTGAAACTTTGTAATAAATATATAGTCAGTTGCATACCTGCAGACTTGTATTAACAAATATTGGATGTGTATGTATTTCTACATATTGGTATAATCCAAGAATACCATCTGGGCACTTTGGGTACACTCTCTGTGTTCATAGATTTTTGCAGATTGAGCATGGAAGAGCAAAGAGATGTTTTTTGAAATAACGCATCCCTGAACAGATGTGCTAAGTCAAAGAATCATCTTCTAAGGAGTTTCATTTCTAGAGAGTTAAAAATATTATAGACTAAGTATATTTTACCTATGCTTTGATATATGAATTTCATACATAGTGTTTAATTTTGTTTCTTTCCTTTATTAGTAAATACTTGGCCAACGGGTTGTAAACAGCTGCTTGAGCTAAGAGATTTCCCACTTTTGGAGCATCAGGTATTTTCCATCTCTCAATTGTGTTAAGTTTATGGTGCCTGTGCTTCTTATCATTAGTATCAGTGCTTTCATTTTTCTTTATTCCAATCATTTAAAAAAACTGGCAGACATCAATAGGATATTTAAATAATTACCCAAGTTACTGCTTTTCAGACACAGGTGGTCAAGGTGCTGAGACAGAACTGTTGGCAAGAAGCTAGCATTACTATGGTAACCTGGCAGGTTCACTCTCCAGCTTGGGTATAGGTGTGTTCTAGACAGTGAGGTAAAATGTACAAAAATGCAGACTGCTTGATAGTTAACTGTATTAGAGTCAAGATTCCTCAGTAAATTCTCAAAATCAAATGCTAATTTAGAATATGATAATTGTAAGGGTTGAAACAGTTTTAGGTCACCTCCTTACCTTTTGAGTCAGTGTTTTAAAACCTTGGATTCTGTCACAAGTAGATAGATACACGGTAGGTTGCAGTCCATCATATAAAGTATTTGCAAGTAAGTGCTTTGAAGATTTACTACAGATAGATTTTTCACTAATTCAATTTGCTTTCTTGTAATGCTAGTCTGGATTACAGTGTTAAAATATTATGGTATTTTTAGATTTTATTTGGGGGCAATCACTTTATTATCAGGGGGTAGAGATTCCCAGGTACTTATTTAACTTCCAGAAGATTTGGTTGACAGTTGTTTTGCTCTAATAATATGATAACACAAGGATTGAATCAGAGTAAACTTTTTGGACACGTGGAAGGATGGTTAGGAAGAAAATGGAGAAGGCTAGGGTGATGTTATATTTATTTCCGGTAACTAGTGTGGCAGCAGTATGTTCTTAGGTTTTATAATGTTAAATCACTGCTCACCAAACAGGATGTGATCTTTTGTTATGAGGCTGGTTCAGTAATAAAAGTCCACTAGCATTATTCAGAGGAGAAGCTGCCTCTTAAGTTAGATAATTAATAAAGTGATTTGTTGGGAGGCACCAAGTTGGGAGGTACTTTTTCCTGTAAGAATTCCAAAGGAAAGATTAGAATAAGTTTTAGGACATCTACATTTTAAAAACTGGAATCTTAGAAACTCTAACATCTGGGGCAGCACTATGCGGAACTTATACCTAAATTGGGGAGAAAAGGTGAAAAACAATTAACCATACAGGGTGGTTTCATATAGCGAGTACTTACTGTGCTGTTACTCATGCTGGGCCCTTTCTGAGTGTTAGGTATATGGTAGTGAACGAAGAAAGGTGGTAGATCTACTCTCATGGAACTCAGGAAAGACAGGGGGATGGGTGCAAAATACCAAATATGGAATATCAGCTGTAGATCCTGTGTTGTCTACGTCTCCCCAGGTCCTGTACCCAGCACATTTGCATTCAGATACAAAGAATATGTCTGCGCATGGAATGGCACACGCTTCAGTGTGTTCCTTATAAGCCCAAGTGGCTCAGCCTCAGCAGAGCTTCTCTGTACAGTAAAATACAGTAAAAACAAATGACTAGAAAAGTGAAATGAAAAAGTAGAGATAGAAAATACCAGCTTAAGTTTTATTAAAATCAAAAGACATAATGTTACCTTGTCAAATTGCTGTACAGGTTTTTATACACTTATTCTCAGTTTCTGAAATGATCTTGCTGTGTACTGCAGTTAGCAGACCACACTTAGAGAAGCACTGAACTGGGTGGGTGGATTCCAAGTGAGCCTTTTAATAAACTCTGTTTGGTTAGTGCTTTAGCAACCTGGAGAGTTGGGGGCTGTTGTTCGAGCCCAGCAGTTGATTCTCCCATCCTTGAAAAGTAGGGAGCCAGAGCACATGCTGCTTATAATTGCCAAATGCCTTTGTACCCTGGGCATTGGAGTTGCCTCAAATATGGCTAGATATGGACAAGTTATTCTGTTAAATATAAATAACTGAAAGAAAAAAACCCCACTTTTACATTAAAACTTAAAAAATCCATTATTTTAATTATAGATGGGGTCTTAAAAAACTTATCAAAATTACAATCAGATGATACTAAAGTGCTCCAACTCAATTATCCTGTTTCCCAGAGGAATCAATTTTCAGTGCTTTTAGCTGCTGTATCTTATATTTACTGCCGTATTTCTAAATTATATGCTTGTATGGCTGTTTCTTGATTTACCAGTTTTATACATTTGTTGACTTCCTGTAGCAGTCATTATAGTTGTTGAGCTACTGTAGTTCAATAGTAGTTGAATATTTAGCTGCTATACTTGCTCCCTCCCTTAAAAGAGTGTATCATAATTTGGGGTTAAAGTGGTAGTTGCTGTGAGCCATGCAGTCTAATATGATCACATTTCTTATTTTAAACGTCACTCCCCCGATATTGCTTTTATTTTTTCATTTGCATAGTTTTCTATTTACCTATCTAGACTTTTCTCCTCAAATGCCTTAAATGATATATTAAATGCCTAGCAAAGTTCAGCCTTAACATATGCTTAAAAACTTCAGATACTGTTTCAGATAATCTATTGATTTGTTTTTTCTCCCTGGAGATACTTCAGAGCAGGGCAGGTATGGTTACTCCTGGACCTGGTAAATAGCTGTTGTCCTGGAACATCTCTGTTTCCCAGATACCACAGTCTTCTTTTTTGGTTTACTATCTTATTTTCTTGAAGCATATCCGTAGTAGTTTTTTTAAGAAAGGGTATATGGGGTATAAAGTTTCTGAGTCCTTGCATGGCCAAAAGTCCCTGTGTTTTTAACTCTGTGTCCCACTACTTTGCCTCATGTCCTGTTGTCTCGAGCATCACCTACTTAGTTTCTTCAGGGACTATACCTCTGGTTCCCTGTGGGTATGGAGTGATGTGGGATAGGCTGTGTGAGGTAGAGAGAGGGGTCCTAGGGCATTCAACCACTAAACAGGCAAACTTTCACCAGTTCCTCTGATTTTAGCTTTGTACCTCACCTGGTATCAGTTGCTTCCAAATGATGACCTTCTCAGGGTTCTGTGGGGCGAACTGCCTTGCTTCCTTTTGGTGTCCTCCTCAGTAGGCAAAGTAGGGTGTAACTTTTCCCTCTTTACTAAGTCGGTTATCACTTCATCTACCATTTTAGCTGTCAAAACCTGATAGAAGTGATCTCTTTTCCATCTCTTCCCCTTTATCTCCTTATTGTTTACCCTAAAATCATTTTTATGGGAATTAATCCTCATGACTCATGTGATCCATCCACCACGTTTAACTAGAAATTGTAGTTTTGATTTTAAACTTAGGTTTTGCTCAGGTGTTTGTTTCTTTTCATTCAGAACAATAACAATAACAACAACAATGACGGCATCAACAACAAAAATGAAAACAAGAGTGAGCACTGCTTTAGTGCATGACCCCTGTATTGATACTTAACTTGGGAGGTGCAAGCCCAGGGAGATGAGGATGAGGAGAAAGGAAGTGAGGCGAGACAGGAAGCAGGGCCTTGTCTGGTACTACGTGCGGGCTGCTGCTTCGCAGATGCCTCCCAGAGACATAGGATTCTGTTCAGCAGGTTTTGTTTTTTTTTAAAGCAGCTTGAGGTTTCTTTTCTTTTTTTTTTTTTTTGGTGGCTGGCTGGTACAGAGATTAAACCCTGGACCTTGGTGTTATCAGCACTATGCTCTACCCAACTGAGCTAACCAGCCAGCCCCGTTTTATATGTCGTGAAATTTAGCCAGTTCAAGCTTACATTTCAGTGAGTTTTAGTAAGTTTACTGAGTGGTACAACCTTCACCACAAATCCGTACTAGAACACTTTCATCATCCCAATCAGATTCCTCATACCCATTTACAGTTAGTCCCCATTCCAACTCAGATCCTCCGGCAACCACTAATATTTCTGTCTGTGTAAATTTGTCTTTTTTGAGCATTTTGATTATATGGAATCATGTAATGTGTGGTCTCTTGTGTCGGTTTTTTTTCATTTCACCTAACATTTTTGAGGTTGATCCATGTAGCAGTGTGGTGGTTTGTTCTTTTTTTATTGTTGAATAGTATTCCAGTGTATGAATATACTCCATTTTGTATATCTGTTCACTAATTATTGATGGACATTGAAGTTGTTTGTAGTTTTTTGGCTATTGTGGATAATGCATTCAGCAGGCATTTTTGCCTGGCTTTGAAGTCTTCCCTTCCAGAGAGGAGAAAGGAGTGGGATTTGTCTGTGTGGGTCTTCCCATTTCCTGTCAGCGTAACCAAACACCTGGTTCTGATAACCCTGCTGGACAATCTGGATAAGGGAAAAGCAGTTGGCAGTTATGCTTCCGTGAAGCCTTTACCTTCCTCACTCTTATTAGTCATCACTGTGAGCTTAAGTTATTTTTTTAAACATGATTACAGTTTCTTTCTTCACTATAAGGACAAACTTTTCACTATCAGTGAGGTCACTGGTATCAGTAACTAGGCCAAACTAGTTTTTCCCTTCTCACTATATTTTGGAGGGGGGTGGAATTCCATTGTGTAATAGACAGCCATTTGCCATGTGATGCTAAAAACTGGACTTTTCATTTATCCCAAGCAGCTGTTGACTCACCAGGATTTAAAAAAACAAAATATTATCTTTGGTCAGAAAAATGTATCCAAAGTTAAATAAGTGATTTGCTTTGTTATAAGGGAGAATAAGATTACTCATCTTAATTTTTTCAAGAGTGCCTTCAGAGTATTTTTCTTATATTTTATTCTAAAGTTCTTTTGGGATATCTTTTATTGGGACTTAATGCATTCAGATCAAATCTAATTAAATTTAATAATACAGTTCTTTTTGAAAATTCTTGTACTTTCATTCTTCCCTGCTTTTGACAGTGACAGAATACTGTTGACTACCAGAACCCTTCCCCCCAATCAGTTTCTCTGAGACCCTCTTCATGTAAGTGCTGTGTAGTTTTATGACTGTTTAATTTTGAGATCTCAAGTCAAAGACTAAATATTATCAGATTTAAGGCTGTGCAAGGGATATGCAATTTATTGGGGATCTTGTGTTAGACACTGAGTATTGCCTGAGGTTGAGGGTGTGCCTTCAAGTGACGTACAATTCACTGGGTGTGTGTATTCATTTACCTGCTAGAGCATGACTCAAATTCTAAAGCCTTTCCAGTTTGAACTTGGCATATTAGAGCATCTTAGTTCTTTCTTTATATGTACACAGGTTTTCTCATCCATTCTTGTAACTCCCTCCCTCGATTTCCAGAAAAAATGTGGATGTTCAGCTCTTTACTCTTCAGTGATTTGAGAGCACAGTGTCTGTTTTTTGTTTCATTATCTACACATATATTGAGCCTGCTCTGCTAGGCAAGATTTCTTAACTTATTTATTATTCAAGCAATTAATGTGTGCATAATGTGTGCCAGGCACCATGTGAGGCTTGCTCACTGATGACAATGAACAAGAAAGGCAGTCAGCTTGTGTCCTTGTGTAGCATATTGACTAATGTATAAATCAGAAAATGAACGAACAGTTAAAGAGGATGATTTTGCAGATGAGGAAGAGAAGGGGTCTATGGGAGTGTATGACGTGATAGCTAAGCTAAATCTGATAAAGTAGGTATGGTGGTATGCATACAGAAGCTTTGTGATTTAAATTCAGATTCTCTGGGTGAGGTATAGATGAGTGAGGAGCAATGAACAGTCTGCTAGGAATTAAAACAAGCCATTAGCCTGTGACTCATCATTTTGGTTAGTGCAACTTTGAATAAAGATAGGAGGGGTGTGTTCCACTTATTATGGTAATTGACTGCCTCCCTTCAGTGTGCCTTGAGCAGCTGTCTCTCGGGAGGCCTTGACTCCTACATCTGCTGCTGCTTGGTGTTCATTGCTGTTCTGAATCTCTTGCAGCAGTTAAGAGTTTTCAGTTTATTCATTAAACACCCTGAATAGCCCCATGCAGAGGTAGGAGGAGCAGGAGCCCTCATCAGACCTAACAGTATTCTGTGAGCAATATCTGGAATAATATCTGTTAATGGATGGCCCAAAGTAGGCCACATTCTGCCCTACTGTACACACACAGGGGAGAGTGCTTCGTTCAGCTGCTGGTCCTCATGACCTTAGGGCTGGAAGGGATCTCTGTAAAATGAGAAGAATGGTGTACAGGTTTGTGATAGTAGCTTTTAATAAGTTTCTGTAGTTCAGGTTATGCAAGGGAATGACTAGAAGATGAAGTTTCACATTTTTTTTTTTAGTTCCTATGTATTTGCTTTTTTGATAATATGGACAAAAGAGAATTTTCTTTTTCTGAGCCTGCTAGGTAAACCATATTTGGGGGGGTTAGTTTTTTAAAAAAAACTAATATCAAATGAAATGCAGCCACGCATTGCTTAAGGACAGGGATACATTCTAAGAAATGCGTCATTAGACAATCATCATAGAGTGTACTTACACAAACCTGAATGGTATGGCTCCTACACAGTCACTCAGTGTGGCCTCTTACTGGCAACATTAGCCATATATTTAGTACTCTTTGGGGTCATGATGAACAAAACAACAGGAGATTAAATCAAGCACAAGAGAAAAGGATACAATCAAGAGACATGGTAAACATGAGATATATGAGACTGCTGCCCGAGTAACATGGCCTATGGTTTTACAGTAGCCTTTTATTTTTTAATAAGTAGAAGGAGTACGCCCTAAAGTAACAATACAATGTATGAGTATAGTAAATACGTAAGCCAGTGACATAGTCATTTATTGTCAAGTATTATACACTGTACATACAGTAATTTTATGTACTCTACATTTATACAACTGACGGCACAGGGTTTGTTTATGCCAGCATCACCACCAACATGTAATGCATTTTGTGTCATTATAATGTATGGGACCACCATCATATATGTGGTCCATCGTTGACCAAAACGTTGTTGTGTGGTGCATGGCTGTATTTCTAACCTTTTTCTAATCATACTGGAAAACAGGACTTTTTATTTACTAATGCTAGCCTTCAAAGTGTGAGATTCTTTTTGTTTTATTTTGTTTGAACAAGGGCTTTATCAGTTATCAGCTCCAAGACTGAATTAGACGTTTCATTATTTTGCTGCTCAGCTGAAAATCCAGTCTTACTGCTATTGCTGTACGAAAAGAGTGATTTAAAATGCTAAATTTTACATGCTTATGTATTTCCTTGTCTTTATTCTCTGTTTTATTTCTTTCTCGCTCTATCTGTGGAGGACTTGCTGTCATTGGTAGTCTGTCATTTTTCCTCTTTTTCTGCCTTTTTTGGGTTAATTGAGGTTTTTAATGATTCCGTTTATCTTCTTTCTTGGCTTATTGGCTAATAACTTCAACTCATGTTATTATATAGGTTGCTTTATTGTTTGTAGTACACATTTTTAACCTATCACAGTCTAAGTGCAAATGACATTATATACTTCATGTATAAGAACCTTATAGTGGTATCCTTCCGTTTCTACCCACCTGGACTTTTACAGTATTTTGGCATATATTTTACTTTTATATGTGTTATAAATCTGAAAATATATTTGTTTAAACAGTCAACTATCTTTTAAAAAGGTTTAAATAGTAAGGGGGGGAAAACCCAATACGTGTACCCATGAGATTACCACTTCTGATGCTCTTTATTTCTTGTGCAGATCCATATTTCTTTTTTTTTTTTTTTAAATTTTATTTTGTCGATATACATTGTAGCTGATTAATGCTCCCCATCACCAAAACCTCCCTCCCTTCTCCCTCCCCCCTCCCCCCCCAACAATGTCCTTTCTGTTTGTTTGTTGTATCAACTTCAAATAATTGTGGTTGTTATATCTTCTTACCCCCCCCCCGGTTTGTGTGTGTGAATTTATATATTAATTTTTAGCTCCCACCAATAAGTGAGAACATGTGGTATTTCTCTTTCTGTGCCTGACTTGTTTCGCTTAATATAATTCTCTCAAGGTCCATCCATGTTGTTGCAAATGGCAGTATTTCATTCGTTTTTATAGCTGAGTAGTATTCCATTGTGTAGATGTACCACATTTTCCGTATCCACTCATCTGATGATGGGCATTTGGGCTGGTTCCAACTCTTGGCTATTGTAAAGAGTGCTGCGATGAACATTGGGGAACAGGTATACCTTCGACTTGATGATTTCCATTCCTCTGGGTATATTCCCAACAGTGGGATGGCTGGGTCGTATGGTAGATCTATTTGCAATTGTTTAAGGAACCTCCATACCATTTTCCATAGAGGCTGCACCATTTTGCAGTCCCACCAACAATGTATGAGAGTTCCTTTTTCTCCGCAGCCTCGCCAGCATTTATCGTTCATAGTCTTTTGCATTTTAGCCATCCTAACTGGGGTTAGATGGTATCTCAATGTGGTTTTGATTTGCATTTCCCGGATGCTGAGTGATGTTGAGCATTTTTTCATATGTCTGTTAGCCATTTGGATATCTTCCTTAGAGAAATGCCTACTTAGCTCTTTTGCCCATTTTTTAATTGGGTTGCTTGTTTTCTTCTTGTAAAGTTGTTTGAGTTCCTTATATATTCTGGATATTAATCCTTTGTCAGATGTATATTTTGCAAATATTTTCTCCCACTCTGTTGGTTGTCTTTTAACTCTTTTAATTGTTTCTTTTGCTGTGCAGAAGCTTTTTAGTTTGATATAATCCCATTTGTTTATTTTTCCTTTGGTTGCCCGTGCTTTTGGGGTCTTATGCATGAAGTCTGTGCCCAGTCCTATTTCCTGAAGTGTTTCCCCTATGTTTTCTTTAAGAAGTTTTATTGTCTCAGGGTGTATATTTAAATCCTTAATCCATTTTGAGTTGATTTTAGTATACGGTGAGAGGTATGGATCTAGTTTCATTCTCCTGCATATCGATATCCAGTTATCCCAGCACCACTTGCTGAAGAGGCAGTCCCTTCCCCAGTGAATAGACTTGGTGCCTTTGTCAAAGATCAGATGGCAGTAAGTGTGTGGGTTGATTTCTGGATTCTCTATTCTATTCCATTGGTCAGTGTGTCTGTTTTTATGCCAGTACCATACTGTTTTGGTTATCATAGCTTTGTAGTATAGCTTAAAGTCAGGTAGTGTTATGCCTCCAGCTTTATTTTTTTTGCTGAGCATTGCTTTGGCTATTCGTGGTCTTTTATTGTTCCATATAAATGTCTGAATAGTTTTTTCCATTTCTGAGAAAAATGTCTTTGGAATTTTGATGGGGATTGCATTGAATTTGTATATCACTTTGGGTAGTATGGACATTTTCACTATGTTGATTCTTCCAATCCAAGAGCATGGAATATCTTTCCATCTTCTTGTATCCTCTCTAATTTCTCTCAGCAGTGGTTTGTAGTTCTCATTATAGAGATTTTTCACCTCCTTGGTTAACTCAATTCCTAAGTATTTTATTTTTTTGGTGGCTATTGTAAATGGGCAGGCTTTCTTGATTTCTCCTTCTGCATGTTCACTATTGGAGAAAAGAAATGCTACTGATTTTTGTGTGTTGATTTTGTATCCTGCTACTGTGCTGAAATCATTTATCAATTCCAAGAGTTTTTTTGTAGAGGTTTTAGGCTGTTCGATATATAGGATCATGTCATCTGCAAACAGGGACAGTTTGACTTCATCTTTTCCAATCTGGATGCCCTTTATTTCCTTCTCTTCTCTGATTGCTCTGGCTAGTACTTCCAACACTATGTTGAATAGGAGTGGTGAGAGTGGGCATCCTTGTCTAGTGCCTGTTCTTAAAGGAAAAGCTTTCAGCTTTTCCCCATTCAGGATGATATTGGCAGTGGGTTTGTCATATATGGCTTTAATTATGTTGAGATACTTTCCCTCTATACCTAACTTATAGAGGGTCTTTGTCATGAATGAGTGCTGAACTTTATCAAATGCTTTTTCAGCATCTATAGAGATGATCATATGGTCCTTGTGTTTGAGTTTATTAATATGGTGTATCACATTTATTGATTTGCGTATGTTGAACCAACCTTGCATCCCTGGGATGAATCCCACTTGATCGTGATGAATAATTTTTCGTATGTGTTGCTGTATTCTGTTTGCTAGTATTTTAGTGAGGATTTTTGCATCTATATTCATCAAGGATATCGTCCTGTAGTTTTCTTTTTTGGTTATATCTTTACCTGGTTTTGGTATCAGGATGATGTTTGCTTCATAGAATGAGTTTGGGAGATTTGCGTCCGTTTCAATCTTTTGGAATAGTTTGTAAAGAATCGGTGTCAATTCCTCTTTGAATGTTTGGTAAAATTCTGCTGTGAATCCATCTGGTCCTGGGCTTTTCTTTGTTGGGAGCCTTCTGATAACAGCTTCAATCTCCTTTATTGTTATTGGTCTGTTCAAATTTTCTACGTCTTCACGGTTCAGTTTTGGGAGCTTGTGTGTGTCCAGAAATTTATCCATTTCCTCCAGATTTTCAAATTTGTTGGCGTATAGTTGTTTATAGTAGTCTCGAATGATTCCTTGTATTTCAGATGAATCAGTTGTAATATCGCCTTTTTCATTTCTAATTTTTGTTATTTGAGTCTTCTCTCTTCTTTTTTTTGTTAGCCACGCTAATGGTTTGTCAATTTTATTTATCTTTTCAAAACACCAACTTTTTGATTCGTTGATCTTTTGAATTGTTTTTTGGTTTTCAATTTCATTCAGTTCTGCTCTGATCTTAATGATTTCTTTCCGTCTGCTGACTTTAGGATTGGATTGTTCTTGTTTTTCTAGTTCTTTAAGGTGAAGTGTTAGGTTGTTCACTTGCCATCTTTCCATTCTTCTGAAGTGAGCATTTAATGCAATAAATTTTCCCCTCAATACTGCTTTTGCAGTATCCCACAGGTTTTGGTATGATGTATCATTGTTTTCATTAGTTTCAATAAACTTTTTGATTTCCTGCTTGATTTCTTCTTGGACCCATATGTCATTAAGTAGAATGCTGTTTAATTTCCATGTGTTTGTATAGTTTCCAGAGTTTTGTTTGTTAATAATTTCTAGTTTTAATCCATTGTGGTCTGAGAAGATAATGGGATAATTGCAATTTTTTTGAATTTATTGAGACTTGATTTGTGACCTAATATGTGATCTATCCTGGAGAATGATCCATGTGCTGATGAGAAGAATGAATATTCTGAGGTTGTTGGGTGGAATGTTCTGTAGATATCTGCCAATTCCAATTGGTCTAGAGTCTTGTTTAGATCTTGTGTTTCTCTACTGATTCTTTGCCTAGATGATCTGTCTAATATTGACAGTGGAGTGTTCAGGTCCCCTGCTATTATGGTATTAGTGTCTATTTCCTTCTTTAGGTCTAATAGAGTTTGTTTTATAAATCTGGCTGCTCCAACATTGGGTGCGTACATATTTATGATTGTTATGTCTTCTTGATGGATCAGTCCTTTTATCATTAAGTAGTGTCCCTCATTGTCTCTTTTTATGGTTTTTAGTTTAAAGTCTATTTTGTCAGATATAAGAATAGCCACTCCAGCTCGTTTTTCTTTTCTGTTTGCATGGTAAATCTTTTTCCATCCTTTCATTCTTAGTCTATGTGAATCTTTATGGGTGAGGTGGGTCTCTTGTAGGCAGCATATAGTTGGGTCCTGCTTTTTGATCCAGTCAGCCAGTCTGTGTCTTTTAATTGGGGAATTTAAGCCTTTAACATTAAGAGTTGTTATTGAAAGGTGTTGATTTATTCCTAGCATTTTATTGGTTGTTTGGTTGTCTTAGGTGTCTTTTGTTCCTTGCTTTCTGATTTACTGTTTGGTTTCTTTGTTTGTTGGTTCCTTAGGTTGTAGATAGTGTTTTTGTTAGCTTGTTTTCTCTTCATGAATGCCATTTTTATTGTACTAGCGGGTTTAGATTTTTCTTAGGTTTTTATGGCAGTGGTAGTTATTTTTCAGGAACCAAACCCAGTACTCCCTTGAGGATTTCTTGTAAGGGTGGTCGTGTGGTAGTGAACTCCCGCAGTTTTTGTTTGTCTGAGAAATATACTATTTGCCCCTCATTTCGGAAGGATAGCCTTGCAGGGTAGAGTATTCTTGGCTGGCAATCTTTGTCTTTTAGTATTTTGAAAATATCATCCCATTCCTTTCTAGCTTTTAGGGTTTGTGATGAAAAGTCTGATGTTAACCTGATTGGGGCTCCCTTATAGGTGATTTGACGCTTCTCTCTTGCAGCTTTTAAGATTCTCTCTTTGTCTCTGAGTTTTGCCAATTTGACTATGACATGTCTTGGAGAAGGCCTTTTTGGGTTGAATACGTTTGGAGATCGTTGAGCTTCCTGGATCTGAAGATCTGTGATTTTTCCTATACCTGGGAAGTTTTCTGCCACTATTTTGTTGAATATGTTTTCAATGGAATCTCCATTTTCCTCCCCTTCTGGAATACCCATGACTCGGATATTTGAGCGCTTGAGGTTGTCTGATATCTCTCTCAGATTTTCTTCCATGTCCTTGATTCTTTTTTCTTTCTTTTTGTCTGCTTGTGTTATTTCAAACAGCCCATCTTCAAGTTCAGAGGTTCTCTCTTCAACTTCGACAATCCTGCTGGTTAAACTCTCCGTTGTGTTTTTTATTTCGCTGAATAACTTCTTCAGTTCAGCAAGTTCTGCTACATTTTTTTTCAGGACATTGATTTCCTTGTATATTTCCTCTTTCAGATCCTGTATACTTTTCCTCATTTCATCATGATGTCTAGCTGAGTTTTCTTGTATCTCATTCAGTTTCCTTAGAATTATCACTCGAAATTCCTTGTCAGTTATTTCAAGGGCTTCTTGTTCTATAGGATCTAGAGTATGAGATTTATTAACTTTTGGTGGTGTACTTTCTTGATTTTTTGTATTTCTGGTGTCTTTTTTTTGGTGTTTATTCATTGTGGCAGGGGGTTTCACAGTCCACCGGTTTGAGACTAATGACTAACTAGGATGTTGCTGTGGTTGCCAATTTGGTATGGCTCCCGCCGTGACTGCTCAGTTGGCCTCTAGTGTCTTGTGTGTGTGGTTGCCTCGGGTCTTGGGCTTCTCCGGGGATCCACCTTTCTGGTCAGCTTGTACTCTGCTGGGCTGGTGGATCACGTACCACAGGGTGTGTGATCTCTGTTGAGCTTTCACTTTCTGTACAGGACTTCTCCCCGTTCCGTGTGCTCTGGCCCAGGCTGTTAGATCGTGCAGTGGCGACCCCACCGGGTGTGTGGTTTCTGTCGAGTCTCCGCCTCCCTGGCCACACGTCTCCCCCCTCTGTGCACACTGTGCTGGGCTGGGGAGTGTCTTCTGCACCCCTCGTCTATCAGCTGGGCCTTCAAGACCTTGCTCAGCACCGCCTCGCCCAGGAAGTCTACCAGGTTTCTGCTAGGCACAGACGACCGGTCTCTCTGGCTGCCTTTGTAGCACTGTGTAGATCTTTCTCGGGTCTTGTTCACCTTTGTATCCCCCCGGTATAAACCGAGTCTAGTGCCCGCCTGCAGCCTGCTCTCCGGCAGGTTCAAGCGGACCTGGGAACTCTCCTACCACACTATTCCCAACCAGAAATTCGTTAGGCTTTTTTCCAAACTGGTGGTCGCAGAGATGGTATCTGCCTCCCAGTAACAGGAAGTTTACCGGGGCCGGAGTCCAGGGTGTGGTGGAGTGACAGTCGGCCCGCCCGTACTTCCTAGCTCTCCCAATACTGGTCGGGACGCCCCACACCCCCAGCCCTGCCAGAGAACCGCGGAGGGAGTGGGAGAGGAGGTCGGCCCGCAGGGTCCGGAAAGCCTGGCGCCAGGCCAAGCAAATGGGCTCAGTGATGGCCGAGCAGGGCGGAGCTGCCCGCACCTGGGAAAATGGAGGCAGCACCGTGGCAGTGAGTGGCCTGGTGGTGCAGGCGGGAGCCGCGTGAGCATCCACCCCCCGAACAGAGCTGTGCCAGGGATCACTCACAGTGCTGTGCCAGGTCGGGTGCTCGCTCTCTGTCTCTGGTTTGTCGCCTTCCGTGTTCTCGGCGCTGCCGCCTCGGGCTGTTCAGTCGCGGCGCCGCTCGGGCGCTCCCAGGAATCTTCTTTAATGCCGGCCTGAAACCTCGAATCCTGAATAGGGCAGCTGGCCGCCTTCAGTGCGGCCCCAGCCTCCGGGATACTGGCTGCATCCACAGCAGCCCTGGCGCCGTGTTCCCTGTTTCAAGACTCGCTTTTGCAGCTAAGAATCAGTTCTTTTCCTGCTCCACACTTCAAAGCTGTTGCCTGTAAATGAGGCAGCCTCTCCTGCCGGGGGCAAAGTGGCATTGAGCCCCGACGACTGGCCAGCAGCAGCAGTCCTCCCTTAAGAGATGGCCAGAGGAAGGTCCACAAGTTTCCCGGCTGCCTGAGGCCCAGTGGCCACCTTTTCCACCTCAGCTACTCCGCGCCAGCCGCCGCAGCCGCCGCCATCTTGAAACTCCACCCCAGATCCATATTTCTATTTGGTATTATTTTCCTTCTGTCTGAAGGACTTCCTTTAACATTTTTTGTAGTACTGGTATGCTGGTGACTTCCTGTAACATTTTTTTGTAGTGCAGGTCTGCTGGTGATGAATTCTTTCAGCTTTTGTATGTCTGAAAACTTTTTTCCACTTTCAAATTTGAAGGATATTTTTGTTGGGTATGGAACTCAAGATTGACAGTTTTTTTCCTTCAGTATTCTATTTTATGATTTTATTTTTCTGTGTTTTTAAAAAAACTTTTTAAAATTTGTTTTTATTCAAAATATTTTAACATTTATTTGTACACATTTGTGGGATGCAGTATGTTGTTTCAATACATGCATATACTGCACAATGATTTACTTTAGGGTAGATAGCATAGCTTTGCAGCCATTAGTTCACCACTTTTCCTGCCCCCCTTCAGTATTTTAGAGATGTTATTCTACTGTCTGCTCATTTGCATGGCTTCTACTGAGAAGTCTGCCTTCGTCCTTATTTTGTTCTTCTGTGTGTACATGTTATTTTTCTCTGGCTGCTTTTAAGATTTTCCCTTTATCCCTTGTTTTAAGCAATTTGGTTATGCTGTGCCTTGGTGTACTTTTCTTCATTTCATGTGCTTGTGTTTTGTAAGCTTCTGTGTTTAGTGGTTTCTTTAAATCTGGCAAAATTTTGGCCAGTTTCTTCAGTGTTTTTCACCTCCCTTCCCTCTTCCTAGGCTTGGGGACTCCTATTACATGCATATTAGACCCCTTGAAGTTCACAGCTGACTGATGGACCTTTTTTTTTTTTTTTAAATTCTCTTTGGGCTTCATTTTGGCTAGTTTCTTTCTTTTGTTTTATTTTGGCAGCTGGCTAGTATGCGGATCTGCACGTTTTGGCCTGTTTCTGTTGCTCTCCCTTCACTGTTCACTTGTCTTTTCATCTTCAGTGTTGACTCTGCCAGTAATCCCATCCAGTATATTTTTCATCTCAGACATTGTATTTTGTGTCTCTAGAAGTTTGATTTGGTCTTTTATGTATTTTCCATATCTCTACTTAACTTTTAGAACATACGTAATACAGGTATAATAGATGTTTTAATGTCCTCGTCTGTAATTCTAACATCAGTGTCAGTGTTGGGTTGGTTTTGATTGATTACTATTCTTGTTATTGGTTATGTTTCTCTGTCTGGTAATCTCTGAGTGGATGCCAGTAATACATTTTACCTTGTTTGATGCTAGATATTTTTGTGTTCCTATAAGTATTCTTGAGTTTTGTTTTGGGGTATAGTTAAGTCACACAAAAATAATTTGATTGTTTTGGGTCTCACTTTTACAAGTTTTGCTACGTAGATCTGTAGCAGTGGTCAGTGTAGTGCTCATTATTTCCCACTGCTCGGACAAGACCTTTCTGAGTCCTCTACCTGATTTCCTGTGGTTTATGAGTTTTTCCAGTCTGTCTGATGGGAACAGGCTCTATTTTCATCCGTGTGTTACACCTGCACTGTTCCTTCCAGTACTTTTGAGTTTTTTTTTTCTCTCCAGCCTTAGGTAGTTTCTTTACATGCATGTGCTGATTTTTACTTGGTTGAATACGCAGAGGCCCTTCTTCAGAGCTCTGGAGTTCTTCTTTTCTTTTGGACAGCTCTTTTTGTGTTTTCACCTGGAATTCTAGCCGCCTTGGTCTACCCAGACTCTCAACTCCTTCTCCTCAGCTTACGGGAGTCTGCTTGGCTCTGCTTGGGTTTCTTCTCCCTGTACCATGGCATAAAAACTCTGTAATGGGAGTAAGCCCGGGCAGTTGTGTAGCTCACTTCATTTGTTTATCATCTTTGCTCTTCATTGCTCAATGTCCAGTTTCTTGAAACCATTATTTCTAAAATTTGTGGGGGTTATTTTGGTTGTTTCAAGTGGGTAAGGTAAGTCCAGCCCCTGATAACTCCATCTTGGCCAGCAGTGGAAGTCCAATGCTGTTTCAGTCTGTCTCTTTATTCACAATTAACAATGAGACATGAGCAGCATGACAAGTTGTTAAAGCAGCCCCCTTCTCTTTTGATGGGGGTAATGGTGAGTAGGAGGAGAGTGACTTTAGATTTAAAAAGAGCCATTTTAAAAATACAGGTTTATTGAAAAGTCATTCACACACCACACTAATCACCCATTTAAAGTGTACTGTTCAGTGGCCATTAATATCTTCAGTGCTGTGTAGTTATAGCCATAGTCAATTTTGTAACATTTTCATCACCCCCAAAATAAACCCCATACGTCAATCTTCCTGTCACTACCTTCCCCCCTTCCCCACCTGAGTCCTAGGCTCCTGTTTATGTACTTTCTGTCTTTGTATGTTTACCTACTGTAGACATTTCATATCAATGTAATCAAACTATCTGTTTTGTTACTGGCTTCTTGCACTTTGCATAATGTTTCTGAGGTTCATACATGTTGTAGTATGGATCGGTATTTCATTTCTTGTTATTGTTTAATATTCCATTGTATGGATATACCACATTTTGTCCATTCATGAGTTGATGGACATGTGGGTTGTTTCCATTTTGGTCTATTTGGAATGATGTGTTATGAACATTGTGCACAAATTTTTGTATGGACTGTTGGGCATCTAGGAGTGGAATTGCCGGGTCATATGGTAACTCTGTGTCTGACCTTTTGAGGAATTGCTGTGCTATACTATTTTCCAAAGTGGGTGTTTGATTTACAATCCCACTAGCAGTATATGAAAGTTTCAGTTTCTTCACATCTTTGCCAATATGTGTAATTTTCTGTCATTTTCATTATAGCCATCCTAGTGAGTGTGAAGTGATATCTCATTTTAGTGGTTTTCATTTGTATTTCTCTGAGAAATGGTGAGCATCTTTTCATTTGCCTGATGGCCATTTGAATACCTTCTTTGGAAAATGTTTTTTCAGGTCCTTTACCCATTTTAAAATTGGGTGATATGTTTTATAAATTTTGAGTTGTAAGAGTTCTTTAAGTGTTTAGTTAGAAGTCCTTTATCAGGTATATAATTTATAAAGATTTTCTTCCATTCCTCTTGGTTGTCTTTTCGCTTTCTTGACAGTGTACTTTGAAGCACACAAATTTTTAATTTTGATGAAGTTCAATATCTAGGAAACCACTTCCTAATCCAGGGTTATGAAGATATACAAGCGCTTCTATGTTTTCTTCTAAGTTTTATAGTTTTAGCTCTTACATTTAGTTCTTTGATCCATTTTGAATTAATTTTGTATATGGTGTGAAGATGGGGTGTAATACAACTTCATTCATGTGCTTGTGGATATCCAGTTATCCCAGCACCACTTGTTGAAAAGGCCATTCCTTTCTCAATGAATTGTTTTGACATACTTGTTGAAAATCAGTTGTCCTTAAACATGAAGGTTTCTGGACTCTTAATTCTACTCCATTGATCTCTATGTCTATCCTGTGCCAGTACCACATTGTCTTGATTACTGGAGCTTTGTAGTAAGTTTTGAAATTAGGAAGTATGAGCCTTCCAACTTTGTTGTTCAGAAGAACCTGTTGATTTTGCTGAACATTTTACTAATGACTGATCGTAACACATACTTTCAAGAAGTATTTTTTTTTTTTTTTGTAGTTGCCAAAAGCTTTATGACTTACTGTGAACGTTATGTACAAATTTTTGTGTGGGCTATGTTGGGTATGTATTTAGGAGTGGGATTGCTGGATCATATGGTAATTTTTTTGTTGGGACTTCTGTCACAATTAAAATCTCTACTATTTTGCAAACTAATGTCTATTTATACATGATGTACATATCACACATACAATAGACCCTTACATATTTGTGAGGGAGCATCTAGAGACATTCCCAAATCCTCTTCTCCCTGCAAATGCATCAAGGAATAATTTGGTAATGTCGCTGATTCTTTCAGAATCTTAGTGACCCTATAAATTAAGGACTGTATAGTACAGAAGAAGTAAAAATAAAGTATATAGGGAAAGAGAACCAAGCCAAGATATCTAGATGCAAAATACCTCTACCCTAGATTATTTTGTCATTTCTTAGAAAACTTTTACTATAAAAAAAAGTACTCTAGACTATGCACAAATTACATTCCTAGATAACATACCTATCAATATCATGAAATATAGAGAAATTTGTTTCTTAAGATCAAAGACTCTAGTCTTAAATATTAAGAAATAGTTTGCTTTGAATTTCAAGGGTTGGTTAATTAAAAATTTCTGTTAAATCAGAATTTTACTATGCTTTTGAAATATTTTATCTAAGAGGAGAAATGTGCTTTGCCACCCCTGTGTTCCAGTTTGATAATGATAAATGAGAAAGTTCCTAATCTCCCATCATCTCCCTATCAAAAAGAACAAATACCCAAGGAGATTTCCATTTCTGTTACAGTCCTGAAGCTCACCTGGACTTATGACAAGAGCAAGTTGTTTACTGTCTTTGTCTTAGAACCTCACTCATATAACACAGACAAACCTCAAATCCAACCCAGAACATTGCTTCAAGGAACAATGGTGGCTTTAAGGCACTTTGGAAGTCTGATGGTGCTTCGTAAGTGCCAAATGATCAAGTTTTTTCAGGTTGAGTTTAATATTTATTATGACTATAATCTCAAAGCATAGTTTTCAACTGTTTGTTTATAAATATTAGCAAGAGAGGAACTACCCAGAACACAGATTTCATTCAAGCAACCTGTTCAGACGAGGTTATAGGGAAGGAAGATTTTGCTAAAATGCATTTCCTCTACTTGTGAAGAAACTTGTTGAGAAATGAACTTTAACTCTGAGAAAATTATACCGTCTCTATGCCACATACTTGTATTTACATTTAAGAAATATAATTATCTTATATTTCAAAAGAGGTTCTTTGAAGAAACCCCTTCCCCTACAAAGAGTATGAGAAATTATATTCCACAACTATCTTATGCAACTAATTATAAGAACTGTCTTTTTTTATCAAAAAACTGTGAAAAAACTATCCTTCCTAGTTTTTTCACAACTGATATCAACCAACCCTGAATAAAAATGGAAATTAAAATTTCTTAACATTCTGATAATTTCCATGTAAATTCTTTAAACGTTAGGACTGGGAGGAGGCTTGAAGATTAATCTAGTTTAAACTCTGGTAAAAGAATGGGTCTAAGGTTTGTTCTAGAGGCTGCAGACCTCTTCCAGATTCACAGAGCTCATCAGTCACAGAAATGGGATGGAAACTTACCTCCTTCTAGTTAAATAATCAATTAAAAAATTATTTGCCACTCAACATTTCTCCTGTGAATACCTCAATAATTTGTTTACTATTCAGAGAATGTGGTAAAAATACAAGGCCTGAAGAAGAGGGCTGGCTGGTTAGCTCACTTGGTTAGAGCTTGGTGCTGATAACACCAAGGTCAAGTGTTTGGATCCCTGTACCGCCAGCCATCTCCTCTCCCCCAAAAGAACCTCAAGAACAACTCTATACCTTTATTAGTCTTCTCAGGCTGCCATAACCAAATGCCACAGACTGGGGGGACTTAAGCAACAGAAATCCATTTCTCATAGTTCTGTAGTCTAAGTCCAAGATTGAGGTGTTTCTCCTGAGGCCCCTTTCCTTGGCTTGCAGATGGCTGTCTTCTCATTGTGTCCTCACATGGCTTTTCTTCTGTGTACCCTTCCTTGGTGTCTCTGTGTGTCCAAATTTTCCTCTTATAATAACACAAGTCAAAAATTAAAAAACAAAAGAACACCAGTCCAGATTGGCTTAGCGCCCACACTGACAACCACATGTTAACTCAGTCACCTCTTTAAAAGCCCTGTCTCTAAGCATGGTCACTTTTTTAGGTACTGGAGGTTAGGGCTTCAACATACGAATTTTGGGGGGGACATAATTTAGCCCATAACAATACTATAAAGTTCTTCTTGTATTAAAGACACAGAGAATAACTTTGCTCTAAGGTACTAACGATTTATTAACTAATAAGTTTGGTTGTTTTTTAAAACTAAAAAAATACATAGGGTCTTTTAATCAGATATATAGCATATTCGCTCAACACAGAAATACTGTAGGCTCTGTTCTAGGTGATGCAGATAAAGAATTGGCAAAAAGAAGATAAAATCCATGCTTTCATGGGGTGTAAGATGACAGAAAATAGTACATCAGATGGTGGTGGATGTCTCTTTCAGTTAGCCTTTGCTGCATAGCAAACCACCCCCAAAACTTACTGGTATAAGACAAGCATCTTTTGTTGGTTTGTGATTCTGTAGGTCAGCAATTTGTATGCAGGCTGTGTTCAGTATGGCATTCTTCTGCTGGTCTGTCCTAGGGCCCCTCAGGCAGCTGAAGTCACCTGGCAGTTAACTGGAAACTGTATGATGTAAGACAAAGGTTGGCAAACTGAATCAGTTCAACAGTTTGTCCTTGTGGGTCAGATTCTTCAATTGATTCTTGTTGGTGACCCATACTGTTAGCGACTCTTCTGCCTATTTTGCAATGCATGGTTCAGCCTGGTTGTACAACTCACTCTGATTAGTGGGGTGCATATAACAGCATTTAACTCTCTTTGGTTTCCAATATGCCCAGGTTAACCACAATAATCCCAGCTTCTGTTTTGCATCACCTCTTGGAACGCATCTCCAAAACATCTAATGCTGTTGGAACAAATGTAAAGCAAAGTGCAAGACCATGAGAGTTCTTTGTGATGTGCAGGAATTTAGGTGGCTCGATTGATGTGGAAATGATGCTTTCAATTCCCTTTTACTGCATATATCACAGCAATTTTCTATTAACTGCTATGATGTTTTTTTTCAGTGCATGTATCTGAACAATTTCCTGTTAACTAATATGGTGTTTTGATTTTTGATTTTAGAATTTGTAGTGTAGGTGTCCAGGGACAAATTCTTCAATTGAATATGTCTGAGACACAAATTTTTAAAGTGATCTGCCATACTTTTTAAGTACCCTGGCCTTTTCCTTTGTGGTATCTCAATTTTTTATATTAAAGATTTGGTTTTGAATATTGTGGAAAATTTCAATTTGGGGATTGAGATGGAGATGCAATACTGACATTTTTTGATATGTTTATTTTACAAAAGAGTAATACCATTAATTGCAGTGTTACCACGTGTCCTGTTTTACAGCTAGGACTTAGGATTTATTACCCGTTAGTTTGGATAGGGTGAAAACAGTAAAATGATAAGTCATAAAGTTTGCCTTGGTTTTAGGTGCTCAAATGCCTCAATTCATGTATGGCAACACTAGACCTGCTTTTCTTATCTCATTCAACAAGAAAAGAGAGTAGGGCTCAGGCAGGAAGAAGTCATGCATGTCAAGCTGTCAGTGTGCAGCCTTCTCACTGGTTGTTTAGGAGAGTAAATGAAAGTTATCTCCTCAGAAATGTTGATTATGAAAAGGAAGTGAAATGTAGCTACAGGTAAACTAATTGAATCTGTTGTTTTTGTGTGCAAAGATGAAGTTCGAAAATAAGTTTCAGTTCTCACGATGAATAAAACATATGGTGGGATTTGAGGTTTAAGTGCCTGA
This sequence comes from Cynocephalus volans, assembly GCF_027409185.1. NCBI lineage: Eukaryota > Metazoa > Chordata > Mammalia > Dermoptera > Cynocephalidae > Cynocephalus > Cynocephalus volans. The sequence continues at coordinate 93,062,342 of NC_084473.1, read as the reverse complement.
GGGTTAAGGCTGTCATAATAACTGTTAATTTCTTTATGCCTAGGGAGAAAAAAAATACCAAACTTTGACTTGAATTAATCAGTTATTTTTAAATTTCATAGCCTTCTCTCATTAGGGGAAAAGTTGGCATGAACTCCATTGCCAGGTGATTTTTCAGTTTCAGTGGATTGGACACATGTACAAACCATTTGTTTGCAAGTTGAGAGTATTCCACAAGCAGTGATTTTGGTGAGTTTAGAAAAGAATCAAGATGTGCTAAAGCTCAGTGAGGGTTCATTAGTCTTTGATAATATGATTATATAAATTAATGGATGTGGAGAGGTGAAGCTCAGGAGAATAGAAAAAAAATGCTAACACTGGAGGCTAGACTGATTTGTGGGAGTTTTGGAATCAACATGCTTTATTTGAATTAGTAAACAGAAAGGGACTTGGATGGATAGATTAAATGAATGAATGAATGAATAAAATCTTTAAATAGCTTTGTAGAGTACTGACATGGTCCATGAGATCTTTTATATATATTTCCTCACTTTTATCCTCATTTTACATATGCATGGAGAGGTTAAGTAACTTGCCTAAGTCACATAGGTAGTAAGCAGAGAAACCAGGTGATAGGGCATTTGTCTTGACTTCTAAGTTTAGCACTTAACCATTGTGCCAGACTGTTTCCCAGGATATTGACAGGTTGAGCTGATGGGCAAACTGTGAGCAGGCAGGGAGAAGCCTGGGGGGATGGGGCCAGGGATGACAGGAGGAAGACTCGATCCATGGGAGTGAGGGTGGGGCTGAGAGGCAAAGGAGGTGTTGGGAGAGGAAGCAGAAGATGCCAGCCCTGCAGCTTTCCTTCTCGTCTTCTGTGGTTACCTTAAGGTTCTCAAAATTTAATTTGCACTCAGATCATTTGGGGAGCTTGTTAAAATGCAGATTTCGAGTCAGCAGATCTGAGGAAAAGCCTGGGATTTCGCATTTCTAATATGTTCCCAGGTGAGGCTAAAGTAAAGCCACATTTTGAATACTAAAGGACCTAGGAGAGCATAGAAGTTAGAGCAGGAAGTTGTTAGCAGCTGATTTAGATATTTCTTTGGAACACAGCAATTAGGGTGGTTTATTTGGGATAAGATTATATTTTACTTGTGTAGTGTAAAATGTCTTGTGTATCTGTGCATTCAAGTATAGAGGACTTTTTAAACAGAGTTTAACTTTCAGTTGGGATTCTAGTCTTTCTGAGAATCACAATATGTTTATATAGAAATGGGTGTTGGAGATTGTGTAGCCCAACTCTTTAGCTTACAGAAGAGGAGTGAGGGACTTTGTGGCCTGATCAGGACTTGTGTCACAGAGATAGATCTGGGGTCTCCCCCAGCATTTGCTCTTGTGTGCTTGCTCTCTGTCAGGGTTGATCCCACCCCATTTGGTTATCTGGTCACATGACAAGATCATAAACTGATTATGATTCTTATATTCCATTTCACTTTGTAGTGCATTTCCTAGCACAAAAGTGTTGGAGAGAGTGAACAAATAAATGAACAAAAGTGCTGGTTTCTGGATGAGGTGGGTCACAGGTGGCCTCTAAGCCATGGCAGTAAGTTTCTAGTGAAAACAGATGACAGCATTGTGGTGTAGTGGAGAAAGCTGCAGACCAAACAGCAGCAGGCTTTCAGATGACAGCTGTGTTTTGAATTAGGAGGGGAAAAGTGGGCAGGGGTAAATATGATCAAGTGGGTAACTGGGGAAAGACTTTTAGGCTTGCTTTTTGGTTCCTGGTTACATTTTCTCTCTTGCACCTTGGAAAACAGGCAGTAAAAAGTATCATTGTTGGAATAGAAAATTCAGAAGTCTGTGAGAATAAAGGAATTCTAACAGGGAGAGCAATGGATGTAAGGTAGGAAGAGCTTGAAGATTTAAAGTACTGTTAGAAGGAAGTGAGGAAAAAATCAGTCTGGACAGAGATTTGTATAACACAGTGTACCTAAGTATTGATATCTTTTGGGGGGATGATTGGTAAGGTCAGTCGTTTTAATATTGAAATTCTGGAAGGTACTTCAGAGAGCCTCTGTTCACCCCCCTCATTTTGCTTAGAAAACACCCTAAGTACCCAGTGAGGTGGAGTGACTGACCAGCTGAAGATATTTGCCAGCTGTATAGTAGACTGCCAAAATGACTTTCACATTTTTGCTTCAAATTACTTGATGACACTGTAGCAAACTCTTACTCATTTTTTAAAAAATACACTTTTACTGAGTGCCTTTCATGTGCAGGCAATTGTAATATTATTCTTAACCATCTTCCTTTGAGTTTTAGATTTTGCTTTATGTAAACTCAGTTATTCAAGTTAATTAATTGATCTTTTGTTACTGTTTTCTGATAGGGGAATAATTACTAGATTTATTGTCACAGGCCTTAATTTAATTTGGAAAAACAAGTTGAATTATTTCTGAATTTCTGGTTTGGGCAGAGTTCATATCATATTTTGCAGTTTGTTGCATCATGCCAGTCTTTAGAGAATAACATTTTCAATACTCCATTTTCCTATGAGTCACATTAATAAAAAGTACATTTTGAAATTTGTTCTTTCACAGCACTATATTCTAGCTGAATTTGCATTTGGCACTACTCATACGATTTTTACTAGCATTAATTCAAATCTCCCAATCATCTTAAATACAGAAACAACATACCTATTTTACACATATCCCTCTGAAATTTAATTTCCACTGTAGAACATGTCAGTAGGCTTCCAGGTTGAAAAAAGAAAGGATAAAAACTTGACTGATAGTAGAAATTGTCAATACTTCATAGGGAATATTGATATGAATGTAATCCCCCTGAACCAGCCTTTAGGATTCAAAATCCATTTCTGAAAGGCTTTGGAGAGAGAAAACATTTCCAGAGAGGAGATGGATTGCCCAGCCTTTGTGAACCTAGGGGTAGCTGATTGGGCAGGGAAAGAAGACTCTGGAGGAGATAGTCTGCGAAATATCTTTGAGGAGTGTGTTAGGGTGGGGGTAGTATATTGCTTTTTGCTTTTACTAATTAACCCCGCTGCTCAGAAGGAGATGATAATTGATATAGAATTCAAAAACTGTCATAAAGCTAGTGTAACTTTGTTTTAGCTTTCCCTAGCAAATGTAGATATTTAGAGCAAAGTCCTCCCTGCAAACCCCGAAACCTGATAAAAGTCAGCAAGACAATAGGCCTGCCTTCAGCTGATAGAAACTTCTTTGGCTAGTTGTATTCCCCCTACTGCACATGGTGAACAGAGTTCCTATAGAGACCTTCCTGTGGGCCTTGAAGCTGCTGACTGCGGTTTAAAGCCGAGGAGATAGTAGTAATGGGAAATCTTAACAAAAGGCCATGGGTAGAGGTTCTCAACTCTGGCGCATCTTGGAATAACCTTGGAGAGCTTTAAAGGCAAACCCTAAAGCAGCAAGTCCCAACCTTGCCCACATGTTGTGGTCACCTCGGGAGCTAAGAAAAAGATTGATGCCTGTGCCACAACCCCAGGAACTCAGACTTGATTGTTCTGGGGTGCCATATGGGCATTGGGATGTTTAAAAGCTCCTGGATTATTCTAATATGCATTTGAGTTTCTAAACCAGTGAGTTTGGACAACACCCTCTGGCTGGAATTGGCTGGTTTTGATACTGTGACTGATGGGTGTTGAATTTGGAAGTTCTTTGCACCTTTTCCTCTCTTTTTTTTTCTTTTACCTTCATTTGTAAATAACCCAATTTTGAGGAACATAGATTCAGTTCATTGTAGAAATTTGCTGCTTAGTTTGTTTTATATTTGAGAGAAAGAGGCAAATGAAGGTCTTCAGTCCCTGGGATGGAAAGGTCATGAATTACTATTGATTTTCTGACTTGCTTAATGTTTTCAACTAGGTATTATGTTGGAGGTTCTCCTTTGAGCGTGTATTATTAATTTTCATAGTTTTTAAAGACTTCATCTTAAGTCTTCATCTCATAGATATAACTTTATATGTAACTTTACTAGAGGACATTTCCTAAAGGATACTTGTATTGTTTTTGGAGGAGGAGGCTTTTTAGGCTAAATATGAAAAAGGTTTCAGAATCTGTTTCTTATTCATATTCTCTGTGTTCTACAGAATCACACGTAATTGAGTGATCTTGCATATATCAGACATTGATGCTATAGTAGGAGTCGTCCAACATTTTATTTGAAGACATTCCTCTCCCTCCCTTTTTACATATAATGCAAACATCTCCTTGTATAAACTAATGTACTAATAGCATTTTCTTGTACATATTCATAGTAAGTGTAGGAGAGAGTTGCTGAAGACATCTCTTTGTATAGCTTATATAGTAAGGGTAAGAAAAATAGGAATTGGATAAGCACAGAAAGTGGATAAAGTGAGTTATAATTTGCTGTTTGCACAACCTCTGGGGAACTGTTAGAATCCCTGTATTCAGTTGGGCTTGGCCTCTGCACCCAGAAACTTTTGCACTTGTGTAGCCTTTGTGCCTTGAGTGGCTGAGTCCCTGAGCCAGAACCCAGGCTAGTTATCAATAAGGATGAGTACGGCTGGAGTTTTCACCTTAAGAAACTTAGAGATGATCTTTTGGAGGTTCGAAGTATTTAACTATTTATATTTAAACTCTGTTGCCAGCCTTGTTTTGTTCTTCCAACTTTGAGAGAGATTGAGCAAAAAACTATAAACTGGCCTGGTAGAGTTAAGTGAGCTCTTGATTTTGGAATTGGAGAAGCACTTTATAGGTTAACTAGTCTACCCTCCTGCCCAGGTTCAAGAAAGTCCTCCCACAGCATCTCTGGCCAGTCCTTTGTCCTTGTCCCTTGCAGACTCCTAGGGACAGGAGCTCATGGCCACCATTATTTACATCACTCACAGAAATGTCAGCTGACGTTTTCTTCCTTGTAACTTCTGCCCTAGTAAGTGATGACTAGCCAGATAATGAAGATCTCAATCATGTTTCCCTGAGGATTCTTAGCTTTATTTATTTATTTTATTTATTAATATATATATATTTTTACATTCTAAGATGTTGTGGAGCAGTTGGGGAAGAGGGGAAGAGGAGTGTGGTCAAGGCTCGGGACACCCCCCTCATTCTGCAGGGGAGACCAGAGGGCTTCCAGTGGTGGCTTAGTCATTGCTGAACTGGATGCAGATGTCCGTGGGGTGTGGCTGAAGCCCTTGGCCCCACACCACCCTGGCTCAGGAGCCTGGGATGTTTCCAGTGGTGGCTTGGTGGTCCTCACTGGGCTGGTTGGGGATGTCAGGAGGCGGCAGAGGGGAGCGTGGCCAAGGTCCTGGGCCCCTCATCTTAGCTTTAGACTGATCATCTTTAGGCCTTTTTTTAATGTTTGTGTCTGACATGATACGTATAGATGTGCTCTGGTTTGATAATGACCTATTTAAAAATGATGGTGCTTAGGGATGGACCCAGTGTTCTAGGTATCCAACCAGTATTCAATGTCCTGTATACTTGCTTGCCAGGTCCTGGACACTGGAACAGCCTGAGAAGACAGATAACATGCAAAGCCATGAGGTTAGTGAGTGGCAGAGCCTCAAGGGACCAGAAGGGATTTCCCTCAGTGGTACAGGGGAATATGATCAGTCATCTTGAGCTGACTGTGTCATCTCTTTGGGCCTCAGATCCCTTTTCTACAAAAGGAAGGGGTGGGCCAGTGTGGGCCCCTTTATCTCTAAAATGTTGAATGCTTTTGAAAGGTAGTTGTTTTTTAAACTTCCAGTACAGGGTTTTCTTAGGTGATTGAGATTGATAGGGCACCTGGTTCCACTCACAGGCTAACCCCAGACAGTGCTTTAGGTCTTCATTGGTCTCTTGGTTTGTATTCTTGCCACATTTTCCACAGTCAGAAGATTCTCTCTTTGGAGGGAATGAAACAGGATGAGCTTTGGGTCTAGAACTTAAGGAATAGTTCTCTCTCAGCTGTGGGAGATTGACTCTGAGAGATTACAAAACAAACTGATTCCAGTATCTAGACCTACAGATGAGACCCAGAAATCTGTATTTTTTTTTTTTTTTTTTAAAGCTCTGCAAATGACAGCATAGCCAGGTTTGGAAACTACTAGTTTCAAGAGTATTTGTTTATTATAAATAGTGAAGTATTTGCATATGATATTATACATATCTGGAATTTACTTCAAAATAGCTCAGTACAAGGAGGAGGTGGGTAGGAGTAAAGATGAAACAAGGCTGTCCATGAATTGATCGTAGTTCAAGCTACTGATGGGTGCATCACTACTCTGCTACTTCGGTGGTGTGTTTGAAGTTTTTCAGACTAAAAAAAGGCAAACCAAAAAAAGTGTTTTGCTTTTGAAACCATTTGCTTTTGTTTATTGTGTTTATGTTGTAGTCACCAAAAGTAAGTGGTAAGGTATGTAAGTGCTCATCACATTTAGGGCTGAGTTGAATCAGATCCCGTAGATAATCAAGCCTTTCCTCAGCCTCGAGCAAGTACAGAAGAGCTGCTAGGTGTGTTAAATGTAATCATGGTCATCACCATTTTGGCTTAAGTCTGCAAGATAATGTGAAAAGAGACATTCTCTCAGACAGTGCCCTTGTGCCAAAATCAGCATCTCAACACTGTTGGTGTGTGAAAGGAAAACTGGTGGGTGGCATTTGTGGTTGATGATTTGGGGAGGAGCCAGGACGCCTGTAGTCATGTGGCATTCGCATATGGCATTCTACAGTACTTAGCTCTGTAGTTTATGTTGTGGATTTCATCTCTTTCAATCTTGTCTTCCCCTTATAACCTATTTCTTTGTGACCACCTCATATTTCTTTTAGTAGAAGTCTGGATAAAAGTTGAGTGCCTTGATGCATCCACCGAATGTCCAATGACCTGTTTGGGGGATCCTTGATGTGTAGTTTTTTAGCATCAGAGCTTCCTCAGGTTTGGGTGTTGCTGCTAGAATTAACTTGGACTCTGGCTTGGGATAACTTGTTTAGCCATTTCATCTTTTACTCTTTACTGTGAAGATAAGCCAGTCATCAATTTATGTGTTAGAGAGTTGCAAATTAAGAGTTTTGAAACTGCTGTATTACCTTTGAGTGTGGATTCAGAGTGTGGTCTTTGGAGCTTGCATTTATTTCTGATAATTCAAGGACTTTGGAGTAGTTATTGTGATGACTGCTTTCGAATTAGTGCGGAGTTTAAAAAACATCACTTTACTGTAACACAGGCCGTGTGGTCTGTTTTGGGCGGTAGGCAGGTAGATATGGACACTATGCCTAAGAGAACTGACAGTAATTAATTTATGAGCCTTTCCTCTTTAGTATTTTAGTTTTGATTTCATTGTTGATTTAAGAAATCTATAAGTTTTAGTTAACTATCAGCTAATATTAGCTAATCATCTCAGTGATCAATTAATTAATTGTAGGCCTTTAATGATTGTTAGATGTCTTCTGTGTACTTTTCTAGTCCTGCAGTTGTTCTAGTTCATCTGATGCTTGGCCATCACCAAGGCCTCAAATTTTGCATAGAACACATAACTTAAACTATATAGGAAAGAGCAGAATGTTTTTGTGATTCGTTTGGCTGTATTGTTAGATAGAAGAGAAGTTCGTTTTTACCGGCATAACTTTCTAATGACATATGTTAGGATAGTCTACAAATGATCTGTAGAAACACAGTTAAAACATTTCCCATTTACTCATGTAGCCACCATCTTCAAAAAGGAAAGAATTTACTTCTGTAAAACTCAGTGAAGTATATTTTAAAGATTCTGTGCAAGTTTACAAAAAAAATATTGTTTCAACGATACTGTCAGCACTATCCATGCTCTATCCAACTGAGCTAACCAACCAGCCCATGACTGCCCTTTAAAATGTGTCTGTGGAACTAGGAGAGGGGAAAGGAAAGTGTTCTTATAAGATTTGGATTCTGCTTCATTTGTATACTTCATATCTGAAAACTTTTTTGTGTTGCTTCTTCGTCTTATCGTTTGACATGGTCACATGGCATTCTGTCGGATTTCTAGAACAGTTTGGTAGATGGTTTATTCGTGGCTTAAATTACTTTTCCTGTCTTGCTCCTGTTGTGAAAGACTTTGTGACATTGTAATAATGAGTCAAGTGGAGGGGTGTATGAATTTGAATGGTAAGCCAGCTTCCATGATTGAAGACTGAAGGGCTCTCCCTTCTCTCCCCGCCCCCTTTATGGGAAAGGTTTTTCAGATTATGTGTCAGATATAGCAAAAGAAGGCAAAAGTTAAACTCATGGCTTGTTAGTACTATTGCAGAGATGCCCTTGTTTAAGAAGCTTAGGTGGGGCAAGGAGATGATCCTGTGTGTCGCACACAGCAGATCACTGACTCCAGAACTCTGGTGGGATGAGTGCCGGGCAGCACTGGACTTGTTTTCAGTAGGGTAGAGGCTGTTTCAGGAATTTGAAGAACACATTGAAATGGTTTTAGTGGGTAGAGTACCTTTCTGTTTTTTTTTTTTCTCTCAAGGCTATCATAAGTTCTTAACACTTAATTCCTATGAATTCACTTCGATTCAAATATGTTGAATAGTAGCATTTACATAGATATGAATGGGACAGTAAGTTATAAAGCAAACAGCAGAAAATTCTCTTAAAAATGAAATGATATATGGGGAGTAGGGGAAAGGATTTCTGAAAATGAGCCTGAATATTGGCTCCCTGTCCTGTTTTCTATACATTCGAGATCCCTTTGAAATGAAAAACCTTCGGTTCCTGTTAGTGGATTTCCCCTTTCTTCTCCTCCAGAAATGACTGGGAAAATTATTAAAAGTCTCATAATTTTGAGTGGGCTTACCAATATAGTGGATTCTTCAAAATTAGGAGTGGGAAGCCAGTTCTCAAGTTCCTTTGGTAACATGTATGTAAAACCAGCACTGAAGGAGTAGGTGTAGATGTTAATATAATTTATTATTATTTTTAAACTCAGCAGGAGATTAAATGGGCTCAGAAAACCCACAGAAGTAGATGGTGTATAATTTACCATGGCTCTGGGATTGAAGTAACCCACACACCCTTTCTTCATAAACTTTCCAGAACTTACTTATTTTATGTTGATTTTATTCTTGAGAACTGACTACCTCTCAGGAATGTAATCAAGATGGGGTGCTGAGGGGAAGATGGCAGGAGACCATCTCAAGAAAAGTGGTTTCAACATCTTGAGGTGAGAAACGTGAAGTTTAGCTACTTAGAAAACTGGATGTTATAAAATTCATGGTAGTTTTTTCCTCTGGTCTCATCTCCCTTCCCAGAAAGCCCTGGCCTGAGGTCTCTGTGTCTGTAGGAGTATGAAAGCAGCTGAGTCCAGACCTGTTGGTTGCACCTGAGCCTCTTTGACTGAGGAAGGAAATGATGCTGCTGCTGGTGATGGTGCGGGGATGGTGAGGAGAGGCCAGCCTCTTCAGGAGAACGAGAAAGGAAGGGCTGTCAGGAAACCACTAAGCGAGAGGCTGGTGCATGACCCTTGAGGTCAGCTCCTCCATCAGCCTCATGGGGCCCAGAGAGAGTGAAGTTCTGTCATTAGGTCACCCAGCAGGTTGGTGTCAAGTCTAGAATTAGAACTTGGGTCTTTTTAAAGCTGACAGCTTGGAGAGAAGCAGGATCATTAAGTGTGGTGGTTGATGTTGGAGCAGACACTCCGATGTTGAGGGAGAAGAGAGGAATCAGCAGAGGTGTAGGTGGTTGGCTTGTCAGCCCCCGGAGGCTCTCACCTTGTTAGGCTAAAGGGCAACATGTGTGGAGTGTGCATGTGTGGAGTGGAAAGAACAGGGGTTTGGGAGCCAGTCAGGCCCATCAAGCTTAACTTTGAAGATAAACTATTCTCTGTGCAAGTGGCCTCGTATAGCCTGGTTTCCTACCTCCAGTCTGTCTGGCTCCAGGGCAGCTGTTGTGTTGGAGGTGTGGCTCTGCTGCAGGATTCTGTGGTTTCTGAGCCAGTTGTGCTTCTTACACATACTGGCTGTGGGATCTTGAAAAAGTCACTGAACCTCCTGGCGCCTTTGCTTCCTGAACCACAGCCTGGACATAGCAATCCTGACCTCAGAGGGCGGGAGGATTGAAGGACGGATCTATCTCAGTGTGTCACCTGGTATGTGTTTCATAAATTCGGCAAAGCTTGTCCTCCTCCCACCCACCACCCCTCAGTGTTTGGTAAGAATTCATCTTCTTTCCTTCCATTATTGAGATTATTGATAGAAAAGAAATCCCATGAGTGAGTTGATTTGTGCATTATACGGGGTATCATACCATAGTTTCTTTAATAATAGGAAAAATTTAAGTTTTGAAATTACTCTTACTTTAAAATGTATACAGTTGGGGCCGGCCCGTGGCTCACTCGGGAGAGTGCGGTGCTAATAACACCAAGGCCCCGGGTTCGGATCCCATATACGGATGGCCGGTTCGCTCACTGGGTGAGCGTGGTGCTGACAACACCAAGTCAAAGGTTAAGATCCCCTTACCGGTCATCTTTAAAAAAAAAAAAAAAAAAAGAAAATGTATACAGTTGAATATTAAGGAAAATGTAAAGGAAATAGTAACCTGGTAAAATGTTGTGTCCCCTCATTTTTTCTTTTACGTTGTAATAGCTGACTGCTACATGTCCAGAGTTTACTGTTGTATTTTAAAAAAACCAAACCTACGAGAAAAGCCTCACAGATAAATCTGCGGCACATAATTATCTACCTTATGGCTATTGTGCTGAATGGTAATTTAGTATGAATACCAGGTAGTTTACTTAAAAGGTCGTAATTAGCCTTATTATACAGCAAGCTGAAATTTTAATATACTTTTTTCCCATTTCCATTCTTTTGTTTTTGCAATCACACACCAGTTCAGCATCATTACTTTGCCAGATGGATAGTGCTTGGTTGTTACCCATTTACCTGTGCACAGATTGGAGAACTCCAGCTCCTGGGTGTTGCTCCCTGATAATCGGCCTGTCTTACCCACTCTCACCTGCGCCTGGCCTGGTGGGCAGTGGGCCGGCTGTTTTGTCTCTGTGCAGCCAACTCTTCTTCCCTGCCTGCCTTCTGCTGCTGCTGCTCAGGGAGAGAGATTGAGGCCCCAGAAATTCTGGGTCTGTGCCCTGGACTGTCCTGGGAACAGTATGATCCCCATGTTGGGGTTTGGCTGGAGGTTTAAGCTGGAGTGGTTGTGGAGGAGAGAAAGCTTCTGAGGAAATGGGCTCAGAGGTCTTCAGCCTTTAAGACTCTTAGAAGAGAGTATTGCAGATGAGAGAAATTCATCATAGGTAGACCTGGATGCCAGGATTCCGAAAGGGGCTAAGCCCAGTTTTGACTTGTTTGTGGGCAGGGTGTTGTTCAGAGACAGAGAAGGCACCAGACAAAAATTATACCACCTCCCCTCTCACTGATTAGAACTTAAAATGTCTTTATCCAGCGTCAAAGCCATCTATTTTCCCTTGATAAAAGGCTTAACATGCAAACATACAATGAAGTGACTGAGTTTCAGTTGCTGTATAAATGAGATCCCTGATGGCAAGGAGGAGGTAAGCTGGAAGAGCAGGAAGGTTCTAGTGCTAAGGCAGAAAGGGGGAGTAGAGAGGGTGGGGGGGGGCAGTCTTACGGGGCGAATGGTGTCACCTGCAGCAAACTTCCAAACTTTCTTCATCTCTGTACTAGACAGGTGGAAGTTGTCAAAGGGCAAAAATTTTTATTTCTTGGGCAGCGTCTGAACAGATGGCTTCTTCAACAGCTCTGTCAGGACAGCAAGTAAATTTATGCCACCTACTTTATTTTTGTGCTAGGGTTTCCTGTGATCAAATAGAAAAATCTGTGGGTTTTGAAGTAAACCCTTCCCAGAATACCCCAAGTCACTCTTTTTGTTTATTTGTTAGGGTGGACAGGGCCAAGACAAAAAGGCAGGTTGGGACCAGCCCGTGGGAAGCCCTCTGTGCCAAGCCAAGGAGTTCATGCTTCATCCTGAAGCTATAGGGTGAAGGGTTTGAAGTAGGGGAGGGAAACAGTCAGATTTGTACTTGGAAAGACCACTCCAGCAATAGTGGGGAGGGTGGCATAGAACAGTGTGTGGCTGAAGGCAAGGGGACCAGTTTAGGTGCTGTTGGAATAGGAGCCAGAGTTGCATGAAGTATGACGGGTGAGTTCTGGCTGACAGGTCAAGTTGTGGTGGTGACACAGATGTCTCCGGCAGCTTTAAACGGTTGTTGACAGGTATTCTCAGAACAAATGATGCGAGTGATGCTTTTTCTGCGGGGGAGAAATCCACTTCCTTCAGCCTTCTGTTTACTGATGGTGTTCTCCCTGTTACACTTTCCAGAAGTCTACTATTTACAGGTGTTTTATTCCACCAAAAGCAAGTTGACATCAAATGCTTTGAAAGCTAAAAATTGCAGAGCTGCTGCTGTTCAGGATTCCTTCCCACTTGTTTTCACACAGTCCCCTGAAACAGCCTTTATGCCAGCTAGCCTCTATATCTGATCTGCTTCCTACTGTTCAGCTGCAAGGATCTGTGGAAGACAGGAACCTGATTATGTCACCCTCCTTTAGTAGCTCACTGCTCAAACGATAACACGACTCTAGGCCCAGGCTGGCCCCACTCTGGCTTGATCCAGGCCATCCAGTGCATGGCCCTCTCATCATCATCTGCTGCCATGCTGGCCTTTGTGTCAGCTCCTACTTCTTGCCCCCTCCCACTTGCCAGGCACTTCAGACTTCTGTAGGGCCCTCCTGACTTCCGAGTTGGGTACTAGTCATGAATACAGGCACATTCAGCACTTTGTCTCTTGCTGTCATAGCACTTGGCACAGTTGTGTTTTTACATTTGTTTGTGCAATATGATTAGTGATAGGGAGGGATCACCATGTGTTCCCTCACTTATCACAGTGCCTAGCACATAGCTGAGCCTTACTTTTGCATTTCGAATTCAGCTTAGCCCATTATAATAACTCACTCTGTTTCTGACCCTCAGTCATTCAAGTTATATTCAGTATGTTTTTTCCCACTGTCCTACACAAGTAAGCCCTTTGCAGTGTGCCCCCTAGTACCCTGTTCTAGCTTTGTAACATTCCTCTCATTTTACTGTAACTAATTGTTGATCCATCCTGCTAGAATGTGAGCTCTGGGGTGGGAGAGCTAGTGCTGGTGACACTTACAGTACTTGGCACCTGGTGGGTACTTAATAAAGGTTTGTTGACTGGAAGAGCTATTTTTCTAAAGCTATCTATTAAATTAAAAGCAATTAAAGGCTTGGCAGCAAAAGGATTCGTTGATCTCGTTCCCTCCTTCTTCCCTGTCCCCTTGCTCATTTCCTTCCTTTCTCTCTTTTGACAGCTCATTTCATTTCACAGTGTTACATGCTTGCTGTGCAGTCATGAGCTGTCCACACACAGGAAAAAGGGCTATTGGGCAATTTGGAGTTTTGATTATATAGTTAGTCATTATGACAAATCTGTGAAACACAGATGATAAAGCTGCTAAAAACTTTTAATCTTTTGACATTATTTGTCATCTGGAAGAGCTGCCATTTTGACATTTGGTGTTTTTTAAAATCACTCAGAAGTGTACATATGTTTCTCTTGGTCAGAAATGGTGAATGGATGAGTGGTTTCTGGTTGACCTGAGAGTGGGGTCAAGGCTATTGATTTAATACAGTTGTAATAAGCTGCCATCCTTATTTCAGTAATGAGGCCTATGCCCTCTTTTTAATTTTTTGATTAAATTATGTCAGTTGCATGGTCCCAGAGAACTTAAAAATGCATGTTATTGCTCCAGATTTCTTAAGTTAGGACTTATCTAATCTGAGGTGTTTTCTTTCTTTTTCTGATTACTAATTGTTGTCTCATTTGATGGATCAGAGTTTAAGATTGGGAAATGGTAAGTAGGAATAATATCTGGAAAAGAGTAGTAGGCCTGGAGTAGTTGAGGTAGGGCTGCTTAGTGTAGTATTAAACATGATGACAAATGCACACATTAAAGATAATATGTATTTCCTTCTCTTTCTCTGCCACTCATTTTGAATTGCTCAAGGCCAGGATCCTGTGTCTGGAACAGGTGACTCAGATGAAAGAAAGTTTGCAAAAGAAAAAAGCTGTCATTTTCTGGTTACTCATAATCATTCAGGGTCTAAATTATGCCTTTCCCTCTACTATTTCCTCCCTTCTTGCTCCCTCATTTAGACTCCTGTCTCCTCTAACCTTCTCACTTTTCAAAAGTTTGCAGGAACAAATGGAACAGAAAGGAAAGATAGCCGCAAATTAATATCTGTTAGTCCCCTGCTCCATGGTGGGCTCTGGAGCTACTGTTTTGAGATTCAGAGGTTGCCTAACTTGCCAGCATCATATGGCTCATAGGTGGCAGAGCTGTGCTTGAACCCGGGTTTGACTCAGAGCGCATTTCTGGACTGTGTTGCTCTGACTGCCTTCTCATCGTGGTTGAACTGGGGAGATTGTCTTAAAAGTCAACAACCGTGACAAATGTCCCCTCTCAACCCCTGGCTAAAAAAAGGGCGGGGGGTTGAACCCCTTTTTCTTTTTCTTCTCTGAAGTCCCTAAAATACATTCCTAGGTAAAGGCTGGGATACTTCAAACATGAAGGAGTATCTTCATAAATTTTGATTCTCTCCTAATTCATTGAACAAAAGAAATTAGGAAAACAGCTTCTGACCAGAAACTACCTCAGACTCTCAGTGACCACCAGCACCAACCTGAAACCATCTCAGGCATGATGTATTGAGAAAGAAATGCCTTCAGTCGGTACTAGAAGTAATTTATATACCAATTTTTAAAAAAGCAGAAGGATGTCTTTTTTTTTTTTTTTTTAATGGGACAATTAAAGTCAGTTTGTATTGAACAAAATTGATAATGGTTGCCTCTGGGAGGCGATTTAGTGCTTTGAGATTTGTAGAGTGAAAGAAATAGGATAATGATCTGCAGAAAGTTTTTTTGGCTCACTGATTTTTTTTAGACATCTTAAATCTGTCTTACTCTCCTCACTGTTCTCCTGAGCTTCCGAGTGCTCCAGGGACCTTAACACAGGGGCTGCATCCTGGCAGCATATGCTGTGGCCACTGTCTGCCCCTTTGGCTCTCTGCATTGCTTTCTGGGTTCCTGTTCCTGGGCCTGTGTAATTAAGGGAAGTGCAGTGGTGGAAAGATCACTGTCTTCCTGGATGCCACCAAATTGGTGGTGACCTGGGGAAAGAGACTGAACCTAACTCAGAATCCATTTCTTTAGCTGCAAATTAGCACTCCTAATAGTGCCTATTTCATGAGGTGGGTGTGAGGATTAAATGAGACGGTGTTCATAAAGTGACTGACACCGTACATGGTTGCTGCCAGCTGTCATCATTCCTTGATACCTCTGGTAGAGCATTTGCTTTATTGTTCTTTTTAGCATGGGTGTCTGCTGTTACACTGTAACTCCTGGAAATCAGAATCCATGATTTACAGACAGCTAGTGCAGGGCATGGTAGTCCATAGGAGGTGAAGCCACACACAGAGAGTCCCATGACTGGTTCTGTGAATGTCTTTGCAGTTGACTCTCAGATAAAGCTGGCAGTCAAGACAGTGCTTTTCCTTCCTTGCACACAGTGATGTTCAGTAAATAAACAAACACATTCAGTGAGGAGAGTAGTTCCCAAAGGTGTTATTTCTGTTGCCTTCAGTTTACAGCATGGATGACCCAAAAGTAAAAACTTTTATGAAGGCATTTTACATAGTAACATAAATGAAAGTATTTATCTTTTTCATGGGTGGGAAGGAGTTCCAAAGTGTTTTTTTCCTCCTGAAATATCATTTGATTCTAAAGTTTTTCTTTCTGTTTACTTTTATTTAAGCATTATTATTAAGTTTAATTTAAGCATTATTTCTATAATAGTTGGTGCACTGTGCTGTGGGTTCTTGGTGGTTGTTAGTTGAGTTCTCTGGAAGTTGCAAGCTACTTTCTCAGTCTGAGCACTCAGTGCCTACTGAAAACTAGGGCTTATTGTATAGATTTACTTTCTAAACTCTGTTGACTAAATAGAGGTTTTTTTTTTAAAAAAAACCTAGTCAGAAAACTTGTTTCCTTTACAGCTGGTAGAGTTTCCAGTGAATCTCTAAACTAAACCGCAGAAACGGATTCAGCATTCACTCAGATTAGAGTTTTTAATTATTTCCTTGTTCAGCCAGCTTTATTTGAGAAGTCACCTATAGAGGTATTGGGGGAACCAGCCTTCGGACCATCAGAATGACTTCTGCCTGTTAACCTATAAATAAAGATCCTGTAAATCTTTTGTTAGGGCAGTCACCTTCCTCCCTCCTTATGTCTGAGATTCTGGTCCTTCCTGTGTCATTGGGCGGCCCACCCATTATTTTACACTAAGGGGAGGAAGGGCAAGGAAGAGTTGTTGAAGCTTTGGGGTATGTCAATCTCAGGTCATAGGCCCCTGGAATTCAGACATTGAGTATCCCAGGAGGGTGGAAAATACTGTTAAATCTAAAATAGAACATCTGTCACTTTCTTTGGCTTCAAAGGTGATTTATATCATTTTGACTCACCCCGTCATAATTTAAAGCCTACATTATGGTATTATTCCTCTAATTTATTATGTAAATGTGGAGCCCTACACACATAAGGTCACTTACTATCTCTAGTAGAATCAAGACTCAAAGCAGAGCTTTTTGACCTTGGTGTGTGAAGTAACTATTCTTTTCAAGCTGAGAAGACAGAAAGGAATGTTGACATTCAAGTGGGAAAATATTTGAAGATAGGTTTTAGTCTTAGTTTGCACTGTCAGCATAAGCAAAGCCCTTCCCTTATTCATTTTGAAAAGAACCTTATTTTTAGAGTAAGGGAAGGAAACAAGTCTGTTCAGAAAACCTTGCAAAGTTTTGTGGAAGTGGAAACTTCTCTCCTTAGTCCTTCTCTCCTTTTCTGTAGCTAATAATAATGATGATGATTACAGTCAAACATTTGAGTGTTTATGAGCCAGACCTTGTACCGAGTGTTCCATCCTTAAAATACTCCCATTAGTTTTTACTCCTATTGCTATAAATGATGAGACTGAGGCCTGTAGAGGTTATATCTCCCCTAATGCCATAAACAGAATAAAAAGTGTATATGAGAATCAAATTCAACTTTGTGATGCTTGAGGACTCTTTTAACACTGTTGTATTATAAACTTGGTAATTGTGACTCCTTCATTTTACAGAGAAGTGTGGAGGGTGTTAGATATTTTTCTCTCTTAAGGATATCACAAGCTCCACGTTAATGAGGGATTCCTTGCCCACTTGCTAAATTAGATCAAAGGCATTTTAGTTTGTTTCTTTCCTCCTCCTCTAATTATTCTGTTTTAATTTCTAGTGTGGTAAATACTGATATAATCCACCTTAACAAAAGTTCTTTGGAGCTTTCAATTTTTGTGAGTATAAAAAGGTCCTGACACTAAAATATTTGAGACCCACTGGCCTAGTAGTTAAAAGCACAAGCTTTGGAGTCAGCAGGCCCTGGGTCCAAGTCCCTGTTCTAGCATTTACTAGCTGTGGGCCCTTGTGAAAGTTATTTTTCTGATTCTCAGTGTCCTTGTTTGAAAAATGGAGCCAGTAGTAGTAACTAATAGGGTTGTGAGGATTAAATGAAATAATACTTGCCAAGTATTTCTCTTAGGGCTGCCACTCTGTAATTGTCATTGCTACTGTGCTAGGTAGTGGGACACAAAGATGAGTATTAGTCTGCTAGGTTGAGGAGTTTATAGTTAATTTGAGACAGGCAGACAGATAATAAAAATAAGTGTTTGTAGATGGTATATTAGTCTCTGAGTGCTGTTTATATTGATCTTGAGAGAGTAACAAAGGCACAGGAGAGTTGTGTGAACTGGCTCCAGGGCCTTGCATGCCCCATTGGGTCTTACCATGTGGGCAGGAGGGAGAATTGTAGAAGACCCTTTCTAGGCTTGCACACTTGGATTGTTGTGCTCCACCTGACTGTAGAGAAAGACGGCCGCCCAGCACTGAATCTGAGCCCTGTCTTCGGGCCACCTGGGATTTCCTTTGGAGGCCTCCTAGGCAGGTACTGGCAGGCTCTGACCTTGGTTAGATTAGGCAGTCTGAGGAGGCAACAGCCCAAGGCAGCGGAGCTGTGAACTGAAAGCTGATTGGTAACTTAGGGAGTGTCTCTTCTCTTGAGTGACCTCTTTGGACTGGTGCTGTTTTCCTTAAGCCTTTAGAGTAAATTGCTTCTTTCCTCCTCCTCGGCTCCCTGTGCCACGCTGCCCGCCTGCCTTCCCTTTGCTTTCTTTTGTGCTCTTTTCCACTTTGTCCCTGTCTTTTCCCTCTAGCGTGTTTTTGATAAATAAGTGTGTGCCAAAGACAGCCAAGCCTCTAATTTAGTACAAAGTTTGGCCTTGATAAAGTGAGTGAGAACTAAAGCTGTGCAGCACTCCTTTCCCACTCCCCGGCTCTGCCTTCTTTTTATGGAAAAATTCCTGTCCCTGGTTGTTTTTCAACAGCTGGAGCTGCGAGTGTCAGAGGCCTTGCTCACTAGCTTCCTTCCTGCGGTGGTTTTATTGTAGGGTTAGGCAGGTAAAGGACAGAGAATGCTTAACGGACTGCTTCAGACAATTGGACATATCACTCCTAATTGTATTTCCTGATCCGGGAGAAAGAAGAGCCATGAATTATCACTGTTTCCATGAATGGGGTGGTGAGAATTAGCTTCTACCTTTCTCCCCAAGCATGTCAGTTATAATTTAGAAGTCTGAAGGACAAACTCATTTTTTCTTTTTTCCAGATTTTAAATTCTAAAGGGAAACAAGAGGCTTTCATCAGGTTCAGTACCCTCCTCCCCTTTTAGAAGAGGTTTTATTTACTTTAAATAGATTCTCAGAAATAGAAATGTTTACATTCAGTTCTAACTTGGCTTCAAGTTTTGTGCTTAAGGTGGCTGGTAAGACTGGAGCAAGGTGAGCTCAGTCCTTCCGAAGAACGTTAGGGATGGGGGAGCCGGAGCTGTGTTAACTCCATGTAAACATACCTTGGAGAGGGTTTGAAAGGGGGACTGCCTCAATTTTTAGTGCTGTAATGTCAGATGCTTCTACAGTGTAGATCTGAGCAAATTGATTAATGCTCCTCTTTTCTCTGTTTGGTAGCTTTTTTTAGGTTTTACATTTGGTAAGCAATATTCGTAACATGGTTCCTACAAATTCCTACATATTTCTCTGTAGGAGAATTGTGACCCTTGACTCAATAATGAAGAAGAGTGTTGGTTTAGTCACTTGTTTTTTGGATCAAGTTATTAAGGCCCCAACTCTAAGCAACAACCGTCTTCTTTTCAGTAAATGTGTTGTCCGTTTCCTCTGCATGTGACTGGGATGCATGGAGCTCTTCACAGGGACTTGGATTTCACTGACAAGATGCTTCCACTCTTTATTTTTATTCTGACCTCCTAACCTCAGACATGATGACCATCTTTACCAGGGTTTTAAACCACCTTCCAAATGCCCAGTAGCCACATGGGGCTAGTGGCACTTGAAATTTGACAGAGCAGATTTAGAGAATTTGATCTCTTTATACTTAATTAAATTTAGTTTTCTTTTTTTTGTGTTTACTGAATTCTAGATGTTAGGTTCACAGAGCCTACCTTTTGCCCAGCACCAAGTGGTCCTGATGTTCCTTGTGCTTTGCAAACTTAAGGAGGCCTGAGCTGGTCTGCGGCCTTCTCCGTGGGCTGGGTGTGCGCAAGGAGCGGCTGGTGCTCGCTCAGCTCACTGGCAGAACCTGGCCCAGCTGGACTTACCCTTCCCTTGACGAGGTCTGCCCACCTCTTGCCTCACTTGAAGACATGGGTGCAGGTGGCATTTTGGGGCCATCTGTTCTTTGCTGATGTCTTCTTCCTAAGGTCAAAGCTGGTAGTTTAAAACTACATTGTATGCTGGTAAGGATGTGGAGAAAGGGGAACCCTCCTACACTGTTGGTGAGACTATAAATTGGTGAAGCCATTATGGAAAACAGTATGGAGTTTCCTCAAACAACTACAGACAGAAATCCCACTGCTGGGTATATCCCCAAAGGAATGGAAATCATCATGTTGAAGGGACACCTGCCACTCCCATATTTATCGCTGCTCTATTTACAATAGCCTAGAGTTGGAACCAACCTGAATGTCCATCAGTGGACAACTGGATAAGGAAAGTGTGGTATATACACACAGTGGAATACTACTCTGCCCTAAAAAGGAATAAAATTCTGCCATTTGCAGCAACGTGGATGAACTCAGAAAAAATTTTGTTAAGTGAAATATGCCAGGTACAGAAAGACAAATACTGCATGTCCTCACTCATAAGTGGGAGCCGGGGAAAAAAAAGGGGGGAAGATACAACAATCACAAAAATTCCTTGAACTTTCAAAAAGAGAAAATACATGAACTACTATAACTTCTATCTCATAGTAGCATCATTCACCTATATAACAAGTATAGAAAAGGTAATTTACCTTACAGAGATACACTTTTTAGCAGAGCTGACTATAATATAAATTAAGTTTTAATTGTTTATTTAGGAAATAAAAATAAACACTGCAATGTAGTTAGCTTATAGTTTTGAACCTCTAAAACCTCTGTTATTTGAAAAAGGCAGAAAACAAGTTATTCTGAAATAGCCAGAGTTTTCCTGAAAGCAACTTTTCAAGCATTAGGAATTTATATAGAAATTTTAATGGTGGGAAGAGTTCCAAAAATATTCTAGGTACTTTTGTCATCTATAATCGGTTGGAAAATTTTAATTTCTCTTTGGTGTAGTGCATTACCACCTTTTTAATATTCTATTTCACTGGATGAGTAGTAGCTAGTGTAGCAGATTTAAATAGTGTGACATCAGGAGTTGAGTGTAGGCATAATGATGAAGTTGGGGCTTGATTTGTGGAAAAAGTGTTTGATGGTGTGTTCCTGTGGTTTACTTAACATCTTTTTGAAAGGTGAAATATAGTAAATGCTATAAAGGTGTGTAGTTCTAGATTAAGTATCACAAGATTTCTTCTATAATAAGGTTTCTTATTATAAAATAGGTTGAATCAGTATTAAAAGATGGAAAAAAGTGAAAATATCCCATCCCCCTTCTACTCTACTTTCTTCTCCCAAGTAATACTACTTAGGTAGAGTAGTTGCTCTGTGGCGGTTTTCTGCATGCAGTGCTGAGTGTAGTATCTTTTGCCCCCAGATAGAAAGAAAAATAATAGAATCGGCATCTTCTAAGTTTGAATCTAAATTTCTACTATATTTCATAGCTACCTTTGGGCCATGAGTTCTAAGCTTTTTCTCATTGTATATGTAACTCTGATGCATCTAAATTTGAAATGTCCTCGCCCACCTCTCCACCCCCTCCACACCTTTTGGGGCCTTTTGGAGCACTGAATCTGAAGCGCCTTCCAGTTACAAGCATAGAATGTGTGCTGACAGCGCTCCATAGCCATTATGTTCCCAGCTGAACATTGGTGTGTAAAGGTGTGGTTAAAATTGCCTATCTGATTGTGAGCTACTAAATTGATTTCTGGATCCAGTAGCTTCGGAAACATTCTAGAGTCCACATAAACCCTTTGCAAAGTTTGCTGCCCCTTTTTTTTCCCCAAGTGGGTCCACTCCTCAGCTTTGTACTTGTATTTGCCCCCACCTGCTTCTCTGCTGTGGTTGCCGCTCGTTGTCTATACTCATACCAAATTATACGAAATTATTTGAAATCCTAGTTTGATGTGTTCTTTGATTTATTTTTTAAATATAAATATATAGTGATCTTTTACTGTTGGTATGATGGGTAAATATGGTTCTCACTATTTCAAAGCACCTGTTATGAGAAACTTATTCTTTCATACATTCTAAATTTAGTAAGTTGCTTTCTTTGTGTTTGTTTGTTGCTCCACCACAGTGATATGTATGATATTCAGGAGAATTGACTGCCTTTCACAATTGAGTCATAGGTAGGGAGCGGATTTCTACATCCTGTCCTCTAGAATTTTAATTTTGTGGGATCTCTTTCCTTACTATAGGATGAAACCTTACTATAAAAATGCTGTCTCTGTGATCTTACACATTTTTGGACTGTGCCTTTAACTGTAAATATTTATTTAAGGAGATTTAAGCTCACATTAAAACTAAATTGCATTTCACTTCTGAGAAGAGTGTAGCCTTTGGAAAAGAAAATTTTAGGCCAAATGTGGACCTGTTTCCTTAAGTTTGTTTTTATTTCCCCTTAACTTAGGTAGGTAGTTTCAGTTCTTAGAAATCTTCCCCAGTTCTTTACAGAAATTTAAGATTGCTGGTTTAGCGTGTATTGTTGCTAAAACCATAGAATACTGGGGAACCCATGTTTTCCTGAAAGAGTTATTAGCAAGTACCTTAAGTAAACAAAGCATTTTGTCCTTGTGTCCCCACCCTTTTCCCTCACATAGTTTGATGTTGGAATATTAAGGTAGAGCTGACTATGGGAGTTTAGGAGGAGACCGGGAGAGACCATTTTCAGGCTTATCCCGGGGTTGCTTTTGTGTACATATTCTAGGTCAAGAATGGTGTATATTTCTTTTGGGTTTGAGAAGGAGAGAGTGATGAATCTGGTCCCCATAGCAGGGGTGGGCATTTCAAGGGTGGAGTAATTAAAGACTTCTTTAAAGGAACAGATATTCCTCCTTCTAATTAGAGGAGGTCTGCACTGCAAGTGACCGCAAATTAAAACTGCTCAGTTGGGACAGAAGATTGGATGCCATGTTCCAACAGCCTTATTCATCTCTTCTTCCTTTTGAGGGATTTTTTCTTTCTTCCAAGTCTTAGGGATTAGAAAAATTATCCGAGGAACAAATTAACACAAACAAAAAAAGCACCCAAATGTCATTTCAGTACTAACTGTGCCCAGTTTGGTACAAGAAGTGGGTTGGTTAATCTTTGCAGCAGCCTTTGAGAGTGGTTGGAAATACTGAGGAGGTGAGCTGCTTGCACTTGTGGTCCCAGTGAAGAAATGCTTTGGAGGCACTTGAGAAGCTGGAGCAGTGGTTCACAGCACTGTCAAAGCTAGGGGTAGGGTTACTTCCTTCAGAGAAGCAGAATGTCTTTTAGTGTCTTTAGCATGTTGGTATATTGGATACATTGTGTAGTGTGTTTTCTATATTGTTCAAAGCAGCCACAACTTGAGTCTTGGTATGAAACAGCATCTATTTTCACGGGGTTTTCTAGAGAAAGTTGGTGGGCTCTGTATACTTTTTGGCTTCTGAAGAATAGTCTAAAGTTTACTAAGTGAAGCTGTTCAAAGTAGGGAAGTGCCCTAAATAAGATTTTTATTTGCACACCTTAAAAAATGTGTGTGTGGGTGTGTGTCTATGTGTGTATATGGAAGTAACAAATGCTTCTGGCATTAGCCTTTTAGAAGCAATCAGGCAAAACAAAGCAAAACACAGCTTCCAGTGTTCTGCTTTGGGATTAAAATCAGAGTTGTTTTCTATCAGATGATAAATTTGTTTAAGAGCTTTCATGTGCCCACTAAATTTCTATTTATCATTTCTCAACTCTGAACTTGGAATACAAGGAGACTGTCTACTTCTAACCATAAGGAATGATGAGACATGTCCAGAGTCAGCAGGGTGATCTATCAAAGGAGGGTGTGGTTCGAATTAAGTATCAGATAACATTATCTTCTGCTGAAAGCCCTCTACCCTTTTACCTTTTCATTTCACTTCCTTTTGTTTTGGTTTGGGGACCCGTCCGCAGGCCCCCTCCCCCCCATATTAGGAGAAGCACTGATACCTGCTGCTTTGAGGGAAGTGGCCTTTCTTGTTTTGTTGGTGAGTGCCACTTCCACCTCCCTTTGGTGTATTGGAAAGTATGATAAAGTTTTAATAACAGCTTTTCGGTTATGAATTAGCTTTTCTGTAAAGAATTTAGTGTTCCACAGTTGTACATATATGCATTCTCATCAGCTGAAGGAACATGAAGTCAACTAAAAAAGGAAGGAAGAAAACAGCTGAAGAAACAGGTAGACTTTCAGCGGAGCATACTAAATAGGATCCACCTTTGCAGAAATGTTCTTCCTCCTCCCTTTTATTTTTATACAACGGAGAGTCGGAATACTCAGTCAAGAGTCTGATCCTCTCCTGCTTCCCAGTGATGGTGATGGTGAAAACAGATAGCTTGACCCCTAGAATCTAAAATATGTCATCTGCAGAATGAGGCTCAGACACCTAGCAGAAGAGGGAGGTGTCTTCATGAAGCTTCACAGTGGAGCTACAGCTAGACCTCTAGGGGTCAGGTCGACTGTGTTAATTTAAAGGAAACAAGGCAAACATTGATCATTTTTTAGTACAGACCATGCTACATGACCCAGGGAATATCTATTGGTGTGGTGACAGATCTACAGTATATGGAAGGGAAAAAAGAGTAGGTGTCTAAAGTGTATGTGCAATTAGTTGCTGCAGTGAAGAAACAGGTGTGTGTGAGTGCTCACACTAGGAGGCCGGAAGGGATTGGAAGAACGTCCTGAAAGCACTGAAAGAAGAGATCCACCAGCCCAGGACACAAGACGCAGCAGAGACGTCCTTAAAGAGGGAAGGCAGACAAAACCAAACACACAAAAAAGGCTCATGAAGATGGGAGAAAACTAGGAGAATTCACCTCCAGACAACACAGACAGACATCCCATAATAATGTGAAAGGAACTTTTTGCAACCCAAACAGTAAACTATCCCGGACAAAGAGAGAGCCTGTTCTCCTCTTAAATTCTTGAACATCGTATGAGTTTTGAATGCCAAAATTTTACCGCTGTCTCAGAGGTGGGGATTAATCAATGTGGATGGAATACATATGACAACTCTAATAAAGAGAGCAGGAGGTAAAAGAATCTATATGGATGCATGGCTTCTGCATTTTACGTTTGTCAGAGCCAAAGTTGCACCAGAGAAAGTTGAACAGACAGGGAAGATGTTAGACGAGGCTATTGCAATGGGGGAACAGGCCAGAACTCACTCTGAGCGCAACTCCATTGAAACAAAAGGCAGGAGGGTTTTGAAGCACTGAAGTGAGCGCTGGGAAAGGACTGGAGGACTTTTGGGGGAGGTGGACTGATGGGAGCTGTCCAGCACACTGAGTTATTCCTCAGTTGGCCAGTGCTGTTCTCTGTGATCAAGCCACACGTGTTGGCTAACCTGTGCCCCCTAAAGTTTGGCTCCAACCTTTCCGCAGAGACTGGGACATGGGGGCACTGTCTTCCTGGATGGTTCCATTTCAAAGGGTGACTCCCAGGTCTTTGAGAAAGACATTCCTGGGTTCTAAAATTGCCAAGAGGCTTTTTTCAAGTTTCCATCTCAGAGGAGCTGAGAAATAATGCACATTTACAAGCTGTCTAAAGTAAATGCTCTAAGAAGAGGGAGCACAGGGACCTTCAGTCAAGCTGAGGTGAACTTCAAGGCTGCCTTGGTCACTTAAATTGGGAAAATATTAATCCAGCCTAGACTGTGAAATGATTATGATATATTGATATTACTATGCCCTGCCCCAAACAACTTAAAAACTGTGACAAAATCACTTAAGAAAAATTGGATAACGTTAGTAGTCCTACACCTGGAAGATACAAATAAAGCAGCTACCACAGTCATATACAGGATTTTGTGAAGACCTAAGTTTTTATTTCTCTTGGTTAAATACCTCGGAGGGAAAGGCAGGTCAGATGGGCCTGTTCTGCCTGTGTCACGGGCACGCGCCCCTCTTCCTCCACAGTCTTCTGCACGTGCCTGCTCCTGACATATGCCCTGCGTGTGCTTGTTCCTCACACATCCGTTACACACACACTCATGCGCATTCTGTGCATGCACATTCTGTGCACATTCTGTGCATGTGCATAGGTCGTCCCAGCAACCAGCCAAACATTCCGAGCTTTGCCAGTTGACTGAGTTGGTTGAGTTGGCAGCTCGAGGAGCATTGTCAGTGCTCAGTTCTCTTACTTACTCAAAGATAGAAACTTCCACAACTGGAAGTTTCAACATGGGTAGCTACGTGGGCAGGCTTCGCCCTGCACCCGTGCCCCCTGCCCTGGGGGGGGCAATGCCCTGCCAGAAGGGCTCACACACCCACAGCCCACTCATACCGCCGGCAGAATTCCCACGGCTGGCCGGGTCCACCCGGCAGCCCATGCTCTTGGATGAACAGTGGGCCATCCCACAGGTACCCAGGAGCATCGCACAGGCGCTGTGACAGAGCATCTGCCAGGAGATGTCCTGTGGCCCTGCACATACTTTGTTCCCTGCTGGGGGTTCTTACTTCCATCTACAGACATCTCCACCAGGGGATGCAGGTACTGTCTGCTCACAATCGCAAGATGTTCTTCAGGTCAACACTCATCTGTGCACAAGACTCCTGCCCAGTGAGGAGTGTGACGAGGGCCCTTGGAGAGAGCATCAGAGAAAAGGCTGAGCAAGAGAAAGACCCCAAAGTCACAGAGAAGCAGGAGGGTGAGAGACGGGGCCCTGAAGGTGCTGGCACTGGCTGTACACAGTCAGCATTTAGGCCCTTTAGGGTCAATGCAGCCCTTTCTTCCTTCCTGCCGAGGCATGGGCCTCTGCAGAGGAACCTCCAGGTGGGGTGCTGGCAGCCCACATATAAGATGCCCCACACCTGTTGTTTGAGCTCCTGCCCCCTACGAAATGCCATCACAAGCTCCTACAGCTCAACTTCAAGTATCCAACTGCCGCAGAGTAGGAAGGGTCAGGCCTCGAAAGTGAGAAATGAGGGCCCTCAGCTTTCCATTTTAGCTACTGAGATTTGCCAGAGGAAGAGCCCAGGTGCAGCGACTGGGCAGGAACTCCCCTCTAAGATCTCCTCGCCCACAGTCCAGAGCTCCAGACCCCGCAAACGCAAGATTCCTCTGCTCCCGCGTAGGCGAGGGGGATCTTTTATGCTGCCACCATGCCCCGAGCCAGGTTTTCAAGTCACCGCTGAAGACCTAGACAGGGAGAAGAAGGCAGCACTCCAGTGTATCAATGCTGCCTTGGGATGTCAGGGAGGCCACTGGGACGGCAGGGCCAGGCCGCCTTCCGACTCTTTCCCCCTGCCAGCTGCAGTGACTGCCCCTCCACCTGCTGGCCCTGTGAGCTCCGTCGTCTCCTCCCAGAGCTCCCCTCCCAGTGGGGATCCTAGTGCAGCCAAGGTCACCACCAGACTGCCTACAAAGAGGCTCCGGGTTTCAGCCAAGGACACCACCACCCCACCCGCAAAGAGTCTCTAGGTGTCAGCCAAGGTCACTACCACCCCACCTGCAAAGACGTTCTGTGCCTCCACCCCAACTCAGAGACTACCTGGTAATCCTGGAGCCAACGCCCAGTCCGGAGTTGGGTCCCCTTGTGGGCAGAAGCGTAAAGCCCCTGAATCTGGCTCTGAAAGGTTCACAAAGAGTTGATACCAAGACTAGAAATCAGGCTAGAAGGAGTTTATTGGCATAGGTGGTACGTTAGAGACAGAGGTACAGAACCTAGCCCGACCTCTCTCCCAGGGGTTGGGCTTATGTTTCTTCTTGTGGTGAGCTGTGTTGTTGTGACTTGGCCAGAGCTTCTGTTGATGAGGAGTTAAACGAAAAGTCCACTCTTAGTTGTTGAGGCCTTATGTCAATTAGGTGATTTTGAGGTTTGTGATTATTGGTTCCCTTAGTGTGTAAAGTAGGGTTTCAGAGGGGACCAATGGCATGGACTTCTGTTGCTGTTATGAGTTTCGTTGTCTTTTTACTTTACAGGGAAGTCCTGTAGGGCAGGCACCACCATTTTGAGTATCTTTGAGTAGCGCCATCTTAAGTAGTCCTCCCCAGACCTAATAGTCCTCCCTTTTGTGTTTGGTAAAAAAGAAAGAACGTGAGTTGATTGTTATTAGGGAGACCCCCAGACTTTGTATATGGATGAAGTTCCGTGGTCTGTAATGTCTTCCTGCTGACAAAGGGGTGATGAGGGGCTAATGACCTGAGGGGTTTCCTTGTCACTGAGGTCCTTGAGGCTGGAGGAGATGATAACGGGCGTCTCTCATCATCGGAATTTCAGTTACCCACTCATGAGTCACTGGATGGTCGTGCAGAGGAACTAGGAGAATTGTTGTAGAACTATAGGTCCCATGGATAGCGGAAAGGAACTTATTACAAGGGGAATTAGGATACGGAGCAAAATGGGTAATAGCCATGAGCCCTTGACTATTCAGTTGGCAGAGTTTTTAGGTTTGTAGCCTTTTCCTGACTGAAAAAGAACATGGTGAGGATGATTAATTTTCCACTTCTGTCCATTTGGTTATTTGAGGGGGCAAGAAGTCCCTGAATTCTCCTTGTAGGTAGCAGTCCCAAAGAATAGAAGTGTGTTCTCACAGACCAGGACTTCAGGTGTGTTTGTAAGGAGAGAGTAGAAGTAGATCGTAGAAACTGCGTGCAGCTGACACAGACACCACCCAGGACAGCTCACTCATCAGCTGGGTGTGTGTTGGCTGGAATAGTTAGGCTTCTGTGCTTCTGGATTCTGACTCCTCTTGTGGATTCCTCAGGTATCCTTGTCAGCCTGACAGAGGTGGGTGTGAGAAGCCAGGAATGATATTTCTCAGGATGTCCTGGGAGTTTTGAATTGAAGTCTGCTACCTTTCTAACCTGGAAAAATGAATCTATGCACTTATGCCTGATAATTTTCCCATGGTTGGGGTGGTGAGAAGTGCCTGATGGGGGCCTGTCCACTTAGGTTGAAGAGGTTTTGTATTTAAGTCTTTTAGGAGAACCCAGTCCCCTGGCTTAATGTTGAGAGGGGGAAGGGGAGTGGATTAGGGTTTTGGTAGGTGGGTGTTAGTGTACTTGTGCAAAAGTAGTCAGGTGTGGTTTAGAGCAGGTAAAAAGTCTCCCAAGGGGTGAGGTTCATAAGGGAAGTTTACCCAACAGAAAAGGTCTTCCATACACGAGCTCAAAGGGACTAAGAAGTTGGGGTGCCCTTGGTGTTATATGAATTCGCATGAGAGCTGTTGGGAGTAGTTCAGGCCATGGCATATGTAATTGTAACAGTTAATTTGGTAAGGTGGTCGTTTTTAAATAGAATTTGCCTTTTCAACCTTTCTCAATGATTAGAGCCTATGCAGGATGTGTAATTTCCAAGAGGTGTCTAAAGCCTGTGAAACTCCTTGGTCATCTGCGAAATGAAAGGTGGACCATTGTCAGAGGACAGTGGTGGGGAGAATGAACCAAGGGATTGTGTGTTGGAGCAGGATCGTGGTGACAGACGCTGCCTTTTCTGAAATGCTAGGGTCAGCTTCTACCTATCCAGTGAAGTTATCTACTAATGTAAGAAGATACTTTTTTTTCCCAGGAGGCATGTGGGTGAAATCTACTTGCCAGTCTTGTGCAGGAGCCTGACCTCTAGGTTGATGGGTAGGGAAATGAGGAGGTTGTAAGTGGCCTTGTGGGGACACACAGAGGCAAATATTACAGACTCGTGTTACTGATTGGGGGCCTGTGGAAGATGAGGGTATTCTACTGGAGGAGACAGAAGTTTAGAGAGAGGCTTGTATCATACATGGAAATGGTTAGGAAGTTGTGTTAGGATACTGTATGCCTCTGTGGCTGGAAGGACTGTTTTACCTTTGAGAATGTGCCATCCTTGTTTGACTTGTGTTCCCTGCTGTGTGAGGGATGTATGTTCCTCGGGTGAGTAGGGTGGCAGCTGCACAGGCAGAACCAACATTTGGTGTTGGACCTGTGTGAGTGTGTTTTTCTTGGCTTCAACATCTGTCTGATTGGTTACCCACAGCTATTGGGTCTTGAATTTTTTGGTGTCCCTTGCAGTGAAGGATGGCTGCATGGGTGTGCAGGTAGGCTGCCTGTAATAGTTTTAGGAGTAAAGGGCCATTAATTATAGGGGTTCCCTTGGTTGTCAGGAAACCCCTTTCCCACCAAATTGGTGCATGAGAATGAATTATGGGATAGGTGTATTTTGAGTCTGTGTATATGTTTACTCTGAGTTTGTTGGACAATGTTAGGGCCCTGGTGAGGGCTGTAAGTTCTGCTTGTTGTGAGGTTTTATTGGATGGCAGGGGGCTGGATTCAATGACCTGAGTTAAGGAAACAATTGCATCGCCTGCCTGTATTATCCCCTGGTGTTTAAAAGAGCTCCCCTGTATGAACCAGTCCAGTGTTGGAGTGGTAGCAGGGTGTCTGAAATATCTGGAGAGGGGTTAGTAACATGGTCCAGTATTTCCTTACAATCAGGTACATCCATTGTGGGTTGGGAAGAGTCAGGCAAAAGTGCAGCCAGGTTAAGTTAGGATCAGCAAGTGAAAGTTTCTTTGGGATTTTCAAGTAGCAAGGCATGAATCGCCTGGAGTCTGGTGGCTGAAATCTGTTGGGGTGGCCTGGTGGGTAAGGAGTGAAGGCAGTGAATGGGCACAGTGTGCTGTTATTTTTCAGAAGAGAGTTAATTTTGAGCTTTCTTGTGTTAGTATAGTGGCTGCAGCCTAAGACCGCAAGCAGGGAGCCAAGCCGAGAACTGTTTTATCCAGCTGTTTAGATGAATAAGTCACTGGCCTGAGGTCGGGCCCATACTGTTGAGCCAATAATCCCAGTGCAAATCCCTGTCCGCTGTCTACATAGACAAGGAAGACTTTGGGTTGGGGAGCGCCAACACCAGAGAAGTAAGAGCTTGTTTTAAGAGTGAGAAGGGAGTAGATACAGGGAGATTAGGATCTAAGGGTTCATGGAGGGCTCCCCTCAGTGGCCTGATACAAGGGTTGAGAAATGAGACCAACATTTGGCACCCAAAGCCTAAAATATCCTACTAACCCAAGGAAGGAGAGAAGTTCAGCCTTAGTTTGGGAAGGGGAATTTCTTGTATGAGGTGTTTTCTGTCTACTGGGAGAGCCCTATGACTTGGGACGAGTAAAAGACCCAAATAGGTAACCTCTGTTTTGGTAAGTTGTGTTTTTTTAAGTGAGACTCGGTAAACTTTTGTCCTAAGAAGATTAGAAGGAGGATAGTATGATGTTTGGAAAGTTCTTTTGAGCGGCTACATAGAAGTAAATCATCAACATATTGCAGTAAGGTACTAGGGGTGACGGACAGGTTCTGCAAGTCTTTCATTAAAGCTTGGCCAGACAGGTGAGGACTCTCTCTAAATCCCTGGGGTAGGACTGTCCAGGTGAGTTGTTGTGAGACCCACGAATCTGTGCCAGTCTGTGTGAAAGGAAAGAGGTCTTGCAACGATGGGTCATGAGGAATGGTGAAGAAGGCGTCTTTAAGGTCTAACACCGTGTAATGTGAGGTATTAGGGGGCATGGAGGAAAGAAGGATGTAGGGATTAGAGATGACAGGGGAAAGGGGAAGAATGGCTTCACTTATAGCCCTGAGGTCCTGAACCAGAGGATAGGACCCATCTGTCTTCTTAACTGGAAGGATAGGGGAATTATGTGGAGGGCTGGTGGCCCTTAAAAGTCTAGCCTGTAGTAATTTATTTATGATGGGTTTTAGTTTATTTATGATGGGTTTTAGACCCTTTAAACCTCTTGTGGGCTCTGGATATTGAGGCTTATTTGGGAAAGAAAATGGATCTTTTAGGGTTATATTTATAGGAGAGAGATGGGCAGCCACCAAAGGATGTTCAGTGTCCCAAACCTGAGGGTTGATTACATCTGGAAAAGGAGTAGTAGGGCGGATAGAATTTTGGGATTCTCCTTGTTTGAGGAAAAGGATATTATGTGTTAATGTGGGTGTAGGGTTAAGGTTGTGTGTAGCTTAGTGAGTAGGTCTTGCACTATTTTAACAGTGGGGCAGGTAGGTATGGCCAGGAAAGAGAGCGAAAGCTGTGTCTTGTATGACACGGGTTAATGGTGGGCTTATCATACGTTTGGAAATTTGGCCATTCACCTCCATAATAGAGATTGAGGAAGGGAACAAAAGTCCTGCGTGTTCAGGAAGAACCAAGAAAGTGGCCCTTGTATCGAGCAAAAAAGACATCAGCTTAACTGCCACCTCCATATTTACCCTATGTTCAGTCTTATTGATGGTCACGGTGGGGGCCTCTGAGCCCAGGCAGCATCAATCTTTGATGGCGTGTCCCAGAAGTTCTGGGAGGTGCAGTCCTGGCTCAGATTTGAGTATTGGAGTGACGGCCCCAGGCCCAGAGGCGTGAAGGCAGTCAGACTTCCAATGACGCGTTCTCCCACAGGCCAGACAGGGTCTCAGTAGAGCCTTGGGGTCTGGGCAGGCTGTGGCTCAGTGTTCTTCCTTGTCACATTTGAAGCATGGCCCTGCAGGAGATCGGTTTTGTACTGTTGGCACTTTAGGATTCTGACTGCGCTGGAAGGTGGGGACCCTCATTTGGAATTTAGTCTGATCCCTTTTTACCTTTGGTAGCCTTTTTTCCTCACTTCTATTATTAAAGACCTTAAAGGGTGTCTTAATTAGGTTCTTTTGAGGGGGTTGTGGGCTGTCTTCTAGTTTTTGTAGCTTTTTCTTGATATCTGGTGAGATAAATGTGGATGTAGGTATAATTGGTATGCTTCAGAGGTTGGGTCTAGGTTGGTGTATTTAAGGACTGCCTCCTTGAGTTGCTCATAAAAAGAGCCAGGTTTTCATCCAACCTTTGTGTTACTTCTTGGATTTTGTCATAATTTACTGCCCTGAGTGCACCTTTCTTCATGTCTTCTATTAAGCAAATAATTAGGTGTGTTCGTTTAGGCCTATCTTCAGAGTTGGGTTGGTTTTCCCAGTTAGAGTCAGTTTGAAGGACTGCCACAGTCCCTACTGGATATCTGGTGGGGTCTTGAGTGCATAGAGAGTTGGCAAATGCAGTAGTGGCTGACCAGACCCTATCCCTTTCTTCTGGGTTGAGAGTAGAGGACATGATGATGTACGCATCATGCCATGTAAGATTATAGGTATGTATTAAATATTGAAATTCTTTAACACACTGAGTAGGGTCTAGTTTCCATTCTATTTGAGAAAGATGAGAGAGAGAGAAGGGGACATGGACATGTGCAGTGCCTTCTGTTCTGGCAACCTCCTGTAGGGGAACCTTCCAGTGGGGTAGACAGATGAAGAATCAACAACAACTTGAAGAGTATATGCTGGAGGAAGATCTAACTAAGGCAGGGGAAGTCGAGGCTTGAGCTGAAAATGAAAGAAAGAGAAGGAAGCAGCCGGGTGGTGAAGGGGGTCCTGGAACCAGTCCTGCATAGAGAGCAAAGGACGAATGGATACCCTGCTAGGACCACATGCAGGAAAACTCCTATAAGCAGCAAAATCATGCTTGGCACATTTGCTGAGACCATTCCAGATTGTCAAAGACTCAAGTGCTCACTAGGCCAAGAATGGGTTCTCTCAGTCAGCAGCAACTGCAGGGAAATGCAAAAGCAGCTAGTCTCTACAGCCACAGTCACAGCCACCATGCAGATGGCCCGCCAGACTCTCAACTGCACTGACACGAGGAGAGGCACCGACAGAGACCAGGAGCACCCCCACAACCAGAAGCACACTAGACTGGGAGCACCCCAAGACCAGGAGCACTCAAAACCAGGAGCATCCCATGACCAGGAGTGCCCCAAATCAGAAGCACCCAAGACAAGGAGTGCTCAAAACCGGAGCATGCCTGCATTCATCGGGTCTGAGTGTGGACTGTGGTCAGGACATCACCAGAAATCTACTGCACTTCTGAGCACCAGCCTCCTGGCCTGGTCCTTGTGTGTCAGCTGTAATGAGCACTTCTCAAAGCATGCTGCTGCTTGGGAGAACGTGGAACGAATGGCCAATGGAATAGGCAAGTCACCTCTTTTTTCCAGTACCTTTTAACATTTGAATATATTTTTAAGTGTTCTTTCTTACCTAGATTCCCTAAAGTGGGTGAGGAGGAATTTGGGTGAAACCTGGGGAGTGAGAGGATGAAGGAGAGGGGAGGGGGAAGGGAAGAGAGGTGGAACACATTTGTACTGATTGAGAAAGGTCCCTTTAAACTGCATTTCATACACTTGAGTTCTGCACACCTGTAACACCTTCAATGTATGAGTCATAACTGTGGTCTGGGCCGTGCATGTCATTTTCACTTACACACTTGGGTGGCTTTTCTTTTATTCTGTATTTTGCCTCAGTTTGGTCACAGAGGAGCTTGCACAGTGTTCATCAGCAGGAAGAGGTGTCAGCTGTCGTTCTGCTGTTTTATTACCAATGCTTATTATATTTTAGTTCTGAGCATTCTTGTCCTCATAGGATGTGTGACCTCAGTGTACGTAGGGTGAGCCATGTGAACGTTCTCTGAGGATGCTGGAGAGCAGTGCTTTCCAAAGTTTATGGTGTTTCAGCTCCGTATTTGTTTTTTTATCTTTTTCTTCTGAACTTCCTCTTTCTTCCAGGGTTGTAAAGTGGGTTAAAATTAATTTTATATAGAAGTTGAAAGTTTTATTCCTGATGATAATGAACTCACCCCACAGTATTGAAAAACTGGTCTGTGAATGGAAGATTTCTTAAAAGCCAGTGAAAATAAGACAGCATAGAAATCACACTTGGCCACACAATGTTAAATGTCTCAGTTTGTGTTCACAGTGCACCAGCTTTTCTCTTAGTGAACAGTTAGTTTCTCATCAATTTGTGTTCTTATGTGAAAGGTGGTATTATCTCATTAGTCCAATTGCATATTGGTTCATTCTTGGCTCAGGAGAGAATGCAACTCCCATATCAACCTGCATTTTCTCATGTCTTTATTCATTTAACATCCAGCCCATTTTCTGATGATCACAGTCGACACGCTCACACCTTATGCTGGAAATCACTGAGCATTAGGAAATTCCAGGGTGAAAGAGGAGGTGCACTGAGCAGGCACTCTGTTAGTGCTTTCACATGCAAGGATTAATTTCAGAAAATACCGTATTCCCATTTAGCTGAGGAGAAAAGTGGAGGCTTAGCAAGGTTAAGTCACCTGTCTATGGTCACATAGCTTGAAGGTGCTGAGTTGGAATTTGAGTTCGTTCCATAAAACTGCACCGAGAGTTTACAGCCTTGTCCATATTCATCATCGTTCTCACTGCTGACCACTGTCCCATATCCAATGATGAAACCGTGTCAGGCTCAGGATACCTGTTCATGTTTCCACTGGTGCCAGGCTCTGCCTGCAGGGAGCATTGGCAGCCTTAGAGTCATGGCATTCCCCAATCAGAAGCGGACTACGGGACAATGCCAGTTCTGTGCTTATTGCAGAGCAAATGAGAATAACAGTAGCCGGCATTTATTGCATGTTTTATGCACGCCGGGAGTTCAGAACATGCTTGTAACAACCACATTCTCATTTAATCCTTCATAATGCCATTGGGGCAGGCATTAAGTTTTTATCTCCATTTTTTAGATGATGCATTTGAGTCATAGAGTTGTTTGTTCAGTTTATCTGAAATAGTTTAGATCTAGGCAGTGGCAGAGCTGTGATTTGACTTTCTTGCTAAGTTTTAATGCCTTCCTAAATTTGTCTTTGATTAAAATGGGTAAGTCAGTTTCTACAGCTCACCCTGCCCACTCTTGCCCTTCCTTTCTTCCCTCCTAACATGCTTTTTCAAATAAAATCTTTGTTTGAAATAAAAGTTTTTGAAATGTGCCTTTGGCATTTTGGCATTTTGGACATAAACTCTCATTGTGCTGCTTGCAGAAGGCTGTGGAAATGCATTCCCTGGAAGACTTAGCAAAATAGGGTAGAACTTTTTTGTTGAGGTACTGGAATCTGAGAATCAAGTCAGTGGTATCCTAAGGTCCCATCTAGCTCTGATTTATGAAACACAGTGATATGGATTTCAACAAGTGTGTGAGCCACTTCTAGCATTTTTGTGAATTATCCTTCCAGGCATTTTTGTCCAGAAGCATTCACTGAGTTTTGTTTAACCCAGTGAAAACATTTGCAAGCTCCAGTCTAGAAGATAATCTATTTATTTCAAGCAACACTGGTTACAGAAATTGCCAGCGCACTAAGAGATTTGGGTGGTTGCTTTGGATTTAGAAAATTACATCACACTTTTGTGGCTTTAAAAGTTAAACCATTTTGGTGTAAATGGTTCTTTCAGGTGGGCAACTTTGCTCCTGTGCTTGAGGCTGTCTCTGTGGGCTTTGCAGGAGTCTTTAAAGCACAGTCCCTGTCCAGAAGGGTAGACAGCCAGCCCTCAGAGTGGCTATTTCTGCTGAAACAAAAAGTGGGGTGGGGGGTGGGGGAGTGATTGACCAGGCCAGTGTGGCACTTGGCTTTCTTTCTATTAATTGGAAAGGCTCAAAGAATGGCATTGCTTTTGTTTTTTAGTGTTAATGAACATGTAACACTGTCTGCATCTTCTGTGTATGTGAGTGTGAAATGCTTACAAGGGAAGAGAGAATCTGTAGGGCATCTCCCAACAGTAAATGAATTTTCATGTCTTCATGTTACTGACCAGATTCACGTTACTGACCAGGAGCTGGTTGCTTTCTGATCCTTTGGGAAGTTGCTTTCAAGGTGTGGGTCATGATGTTGTTTTTATTCAAAGCACGTTGGAGGCTTTGGGTTGGGGGAAATATTGTTGATGTAAGTTTTCATTAAGCAGAGTGAATTAAAACAGAGCTGCAGGAAAAATGCTGTGAGAGAATTAATGATGTCATACTTGTATTGGCTGGTGGTAAAAGTACCAACAACTTCTCAGTCTTCAACAGCTCCATGTTGGAAAGGGAACGGCTTTTTAGCTTTGAGTTTATGAGGGAAAGGTATGTAGATGGAAGAGAGGAGGTGTGAAGAGAAGGGGGAAAAGATCTAGAGTATTAATTAATAATGACCACAAAAACCCAGTGAGTTGAATGCTGTGTCATGATTGTGAACTGATATGGTGTGGTTAAATGTATTTGTTTTTATTTATATCTTGCTCCAGAAAGAATTTAAGGCAAATATATACTATCTAGATTAACCTATTGAGGTAATGAAACGGTTATGGATATGGGGAGCTGCTTTCTTTACATTATTATATTTGCTAAGAAAAGTCAATGAGGAGATCACCTTATTTGCTGGATTTGGGAATCACTAATGACTAAGAGAATGACAAGGTTTGTAAAATGTTTTTTTTTAATTTAATTCGTTTTCATGCCTTTTTTTTTTTTTTAAGCAGAGTGAAAAATTCTTGTGTTCTGGGCTAAAATTCTTAAAGGTTTTCTTGTGGACTTCCTAGTAAAGGCTCTTTGTTTGCAGACTCTGTATTCACATGACCAGTGCGGGGAAATAAATAACTGCTTAAACACAGCAAAGGGAAAGCCTGGCCCATCTTCTTGCTCCTTTCATACTTGTTTATTTCACAGCCTGAGGCCATGTCTCCAATTATCCCTGACCCCAAGAGAAATTCTTCTGGAAGAAAAGCTTTACTCAAATTGGTGGGTGGCCTGAGACAACTGCTGAAGGAACAGAAATTCCAGAAAACGATACTTTGAGTATCATCTCTATGTCTGATTAAAAGATTTTGATCTTTTTCTGTCTGTCCTACCCTCCCCACCCCCTGCTTTTTTTTCTTTTTTTCCTTTTTTGCATTAATCCCAGCTGCTGCTCATGTGCTGCTTACATTTCTCCACTAAAGAGCTGTCCATGCTGTCCTTGGAATCATTAGCTAATGTAGGCCTGCCCCCACCCTGTTAAATGCACTTGTCTTATGCACTTTGTGCTGCCGCACAGGGCAGTTTGTACAAACAGGTACTTGTGTTTACTGCCTGTCTTTTCTTTCATTAAGTGCACATCTGACCACAGTAACTCTTACCACATTTTTGTACAGGTAGGGAAAATTTATTCATAGTGTGAATTCTCATGTGACAAGTTGTCTGAGTTAGTTTTCTTTTTTCTTGGCCAGTCTTTGAAAGTTGTATATTAGCAGCCTGTTGCTCCAGGACCACAATTCAGCTTATGCATTTTCCTGAAACATTTTCTCTGCACACCCTTCCATTTTTCCTTCTAAACAGTTTCAGATAAAGTGTTTATTTCTAATATAGCCTCTCTTATAAATCAATTTGCATTTTTGAGGGGGATTTTAAAAATCATGTGAAGAATATGAAAGTACTTAACTGAATTTTATACCTTAAATCAGATTATAAATCTCTGAGTTTTGTCACTGATCTTTCAGAAGTATTTGATTGCAAGACATTCTTACTTTATATCCCTTTTCTATGATGGGAAAGAGGTATTAAAAATACAAGTCAGCATTTTTGTTGAAAGCAAAAATATTTGCCATTATGAACACTGGAGCTTTTAACCATGAGCACATACACGAAGTAACAGTTTTTGGCACTTCTCCTTAGCTTGTTGACTGAGGTAGACACAGTGATTCCAAATAGTATTACTTTTCACGTTGCTTCACTGTAAAGTGGATTTAGTAATGTGCCTTCTCAGCTTCAGTGCTAGTTATACTTTATAGGTGGGGATTTGCCTTCTGTTGGACTTTGCTGGTCTTATAGGTTTTGTTTCGTTTTTGGTGGGAGTGGGGTGAGGAGAGGCAGTTACATTGTGTTGATGAGGTTAAAGTAAGCTCAATAAAGTAAATAATTTTGAGTAGGAAGTTATATTCTCTTTCAGCCCTTTGTTATAAGCCGAATAATGAATACCACCTCTATTTCTGAGTCAGCTGTGTTTCAGGAAGTCACAAAGACACCTTGATCTTAACGAAATTATGGGGTCCAAGTGTTGCTTCTCAAACCCTCCTGCAAGATTTTCAGTATGGATATTAATGGAAATCTTATTAAGCTAGGAGGGTATCGGGAAGCACAGTAGATGCCATCTAATCTAACCTGTTCCTGTTTTGCAGCTGGGAATACCAGTACCTGTTCTGTAGTGGTTGAAAAATACTGTTGAAGTAGCTTTGACGGGCAGGACTGGAATCTAACCTGTGTCTTCTGGGTCCCAGTTCATCTTTACCACTGGTGTGTTTTATTACCAGAATCGCCTCCATCACTTAGAAAAAAGTAACCCACTCAGCTATGAAAAGCTTTCAGCTAAGAATTTACTTGGGGGTTGTGTTTGGGTAAGACCTTAATGCCATGGTTATTGATTCTTCCATTTTACTTCATGCAGAGCACAGTGGTACCAGGTTTGTTGGACTTCTCAGGTCTCATTCAACTCTTGAGACCTCTTCAGAAGTATCTGTGTGTAGCTTTGAGGTTAGGGATTAGCAGGAGGGGAACATCTTTCATGTGGAAAGCTCAGGGCATAAAAGCCTTGGAACACTGTTTTATGCAGTTACAGTGCCATTAGAAACTCATTGAAATAATTACAGTTGACCAGTGCTTTTTGGAATAATGACATGTTAACTTTATTCTTTTGGATCATCCTCTGTTGGTAACCCTGGAAGACTTGTTACAGGATTCCTAAAAAAATACTATAGACATCTGTGCCTCTGTCTCTGTCTCTCTTTCTGTAAAATTTGAGAACACCTTCCCAGCAGTAATATAGTGAATCGATTGGATCTACAGAAAAATAATCTGTAGCTTGCAAATGGTAAAAATCAAGACTTGAACCCAATCCAAAATTTTCTTCGGTAAATCAGACATACAGTAGTAGTGAGAAATCATTTAATACAAATTCCATGGTAAAACAAAACTTTTATCTTATAGTAAATTATCTTATACTTATCTTTTATCTTATAGTAATGAATACAGTCATGGAAATCTCTATTCCTGGAAGATAGTAAATCAGAGGTATCTGTGTCAGAAGTTGTGGTTATAATAGCTATTTTACATCCTTTATTTGAAAAGGGATGCTACAGTGGCCTTTGACACATTGCACATCATCAGTCACATCTTATCCTGCATATGGCTCAGGTCAGGTCCGTGACCAAGAGCAATAAAGTATACTAAAATTCTCCTAGGTTTTAGGTTTTCCAGTCACTCACCTTTGGTATCCTTAACCCTGACTGATCCTGTAGGTTTGCTTTCGATGCTTGTAGGAGGAAGCATGTAGTCTGAAGAAAGGAAAGAAAACACTTGAAGTTTGGCAGGGTCAGGAATATAGGCATTAGAAATAATCACACTCACACCTCAGGCGGCATGCTCTCTGGGAGTTAAAAAGAATTTGACACTATAAAGAAGGATTGTCATATTTTGGGGTTGTCGTTTTAGTTTGTAATAGACTGTAAATGTAAAGGCTTACTAAATTAGGTTAGGCTTTTCTCTGTGTGAACAAAGTTTGCTTCCTTTGGTGTCCTTGGGGCATTTTTCTCCTAGAACTAGCTCTTATCTATTTTCCTTTTCTTTAAGGAGTCTTGCATGACACCATCTCCTTGGCATTTCCTCTGAATTTGCTGTCCCAAATTTCCCAACCAAGAGGAGGGGGTTTGTTTGTGAAGGGGAACTGTAATATAAGCAAAAATTAACTGAGCCTTTTCTTTAATTACCTTTTTTTTGAGATGTAGTTTATATTCAAATTAAATCTTTTAAATATTTCCATGTTTTCGTACTATTTTGGTTCTTAAGCTGGTTCCCAGTTATACTGAGACATCTATGTATGAACTAGATAAGATTTTCTTCTGCTTAAAAAAATAAGGTGGTGGAGATGCAGAGGTAAAATATTATTTGTTAGAATAATATTAAACATTTTTAGCTCAAAACTGAGTGTTTTAACATGTGGGCAGTTAGATTAAAAAAAAAAAACCAAACTGAATCCAAAGAGCCAATTTTTTATCTTTGGAATCATAGGTCCTCTGGGAACAAAATGTTTATTAGTCAGTAGCAACTAGAGTTTTAAAATGAAGCATTTGCATTTGATAAACTTGATATCTGAGTTAAAGGTGTTCTCAATGGAATACTACACTTTCATAAAAGAATGAAATTCTGCCATTTGCAGCAACATAGATGAACTTAGAGAAACTTATGTTGAGTGAAATAAACCAGGCACAGAAAGAGGAATACTACATGTCCTCACTCATAAGTGGGAGCTTTAAAAAAATAAATAAATAAATAAATAAGGGAAGAAAGATACAACAGCCACAGTAATTTGTTGAGCTTTCAAAAGGAGAGAACAGACTGAGGCCCCCAGAGGTGGGACAGGGGGAGGGGTTGAGGGGTTAGTGAGGAAGTGGTAAAGGACCTCAAAAAATGATTGCACTGTGTAATGTTAAATATACTAATGATCCTGATTTGAGCATCACATATTGCACAACTCTATTGATATTGAGTGTTGTACCCCACAGACATGTACAATCAATCATGTTTCAATAAAAAAAGAGTTAAAGGCGTTCTTGTGACAGTGTGGTTTTTGTT
The DNA here is from genome assembly GCF_027409185.1 of Cynocephalus volans. Classification (NCBI taxonomy): domain Eukaryota; kingdom Metazoa; phylum Chordata; class Mammalia; order Dermoptera; family Cynocephalidae; genus Cynocephalus; species Cynocephalus volans. The sequence continues at coordinate 93,021,162 of NC_084473.1, read as the reverse complement.
GTTGTTGTTGTTGTCGTCTTTTTACTTAGTGGTGTAAATGAATACTTCACATTTAAGATTATGTAAATTAAGGTTATGGGGCTTGCTGTGATTAGATAGATTTTTTTTTTTTTCTCTTAGGATTTTTCTTTAATGATTGTGTAGACAGTGATGCTTGACCTTTTCCAGTGACTTGCGTGAGATTTTGCTTGGGCCCAGTCATCTGGCAAACATCCACCTGGTGTGTGTGTGTCTGCCATCACACTAGGTGCTGGGAATATAGAAATGAGTCAGTCCTTGCCCTCAGGCTCCTCTCACTTTGTAGGCAAGTAAAGAAATTGCAGTGAGAATGGGAGCATTGAGGAGAAAGCAACACTCACCTCTGTTTGGACACTTCACTGGGTCAGGGCAGACGTGGCTGGAGAGCAGGGGGTTAGATTGCGTGACCGTGCACACCTGGTGGATGCCAGGTCAGTGCCTCCGTAGGTCTGTAAGCTTGGGCAACTTACTTAACCTCTCTGTCTGTTTCCTTGTCTCCAAAAATAGGGCCAGCAAGCCCTATTTTTTAGGTGGATTTTAGGTGTATGTTTGCCAGATGACTGGGCCCAAGCAATCAGCCACGGTTGTTTTCAGGATTAGAAGGCGTATGTGGATGGAGAGTGAATTGACTTTAAGCATTCGGTAAATGCTGGTATTATGGTCCCGGTGATGACCTTTGGCATCAGGAATTGTGTATCGCACATTTAGAGATGCCTCATTTAAAATGTCTGGAAGGAACCCTCACCAAAAGAATGTGGAATCTGGCAAATGGCCCCACCTTGATGAGATGCTTACTCTACCCAGGCTTCACTGTGGCGGTGAATCCATGGCTGGCACAGGTAGCACAGTTGGTCGTGTATACCACCCATCCCTGCCCCCTCTCTGGGCAGTGAAAATTTTCCCTTGCAGTGACTTGAATTCCTGGGATTTAGAATGCCAGAGTTTTCAAAGGAGGCCCTTCTGAATAGAACCTCTGTCCAGCCCAGGCCCTCATACTCCCATTTAAGCCTGAGTACAGAAGTACTTTTGATACCATCTGCTGAGTTGTCAGCTCTTGTGGAGGTAAAACAGCTAAAGTGGCACAGGGGAAGATTATGAAAGGCACAGCCATCTAAATGGGAGCTCTTTAACAAAAGTCTGGCAGTAAACGGAGTTTCTTCACTCTAAATTGCTGCGAAGAAACCCCCAAGCATGTGTTGCACAAAGCTGTACTGTTGTCTCACAGGGGCTAGCAGAGGGCTGGCTGTGAGGCTCTCTCTGACTTGATAAAACCCCTTCTCCCAGGCTTTTCAGTGCTTGGTCCTCCCTGTGTGGGCGTAATTGGAACTGGGAGAGGCAAGGATTATGGAAAGCAATAGTTTGCTTTCTGCTAGTTTCCAGCAGCTGTTTTGGGCTACTGGGGACTAGGGTGTTGTGTGTGTGGTGAATCTGAGTGGCTGCCATTTGTGGAAATGTGACACCGGATCTTCAATTGATAATGTAGCTAGATGTGAGGGATGCAAGACCAGAAGAGCATAGCGGCAGAGGGTCCAGACTCTGCACCCCAGAAACTCCCCCTGCTCTGACCCTTTGGGCAAGTCACCCGGCAGTGTAGGGAGCATAAGTCCATTTTATTGTTAGCACATAGCTCTAGGAAAGAATCCTGTACCAAGGGACACAGGAAGCAGAACTTCCGTAGCAATTAGTCTTACCTGATCCTCCAGCCAGTGGGTTAAGGCTCTGTTCTCAGGGCTGCTGTAGAGTGGGACAGGAGTTAGTTCATGGCAGAACCACTTTGCAAAGAGTAGAGCACAACCCAGTTACTAGTATTACCACTTTATAAGTCCTGACCAGGTACTTCAGATACTGTACTTATATATCATTTTCTTTTGCGCTTTCTCTTGATGATTGTGTTTTTTCTAGAGTTTTGTTTGCCAAGTTGGTGGGCTTATAAAATAAGTTTTCAGTTAATTTCTTCTTGATTGGAAAATAACCATAGCTGTTATGAAAATGTGCAAAAATGTGCACAGGTCCTCCGCATCTTCTAGCAAAAGGAAATGTGAGTAAAGTGACGATTTTCCGAAAGATTTTAAATCACCAGTAGGTCTGGCAAAGAAGGTCTTAGCAGTCATGGAGTGTAGACTACATAGCAGCTCAGTGAGATGAACTGACTGGAAAAATATCATCAAAATTTCTGCTTGAAGTAAAGGAGAGGAATTAGTAGAAATCTGATGTGAATGTTTCTGTAAAATAGGGTTATTTTCTAATTGTGGAAATCCCCTTTAACTTAAGAACTCTCCTGGTGCATTTAAAACATCATCTGACTTAAAAAAAAAAGAAAAAAAAAAAATCAGTGTACCAGCACAAGGCTGTGGATGGAGAGCGGTCTGGAGAGGACCCAGAGAAGCAAGGCTGCACACAGAGTGGCTCTACATCCTATTTGCCTGAGCAAATAGGTATCAATTATGGCAGTGCTGTCACATTTCTTATTCGTTGTCATATAGGGCTTTGTGTAACACATGATGTAATTTTACTTATGTGGGAAGTCTTGTGTGCCTTACAGAGGGTTAATTTAACATACTTATATTGTTTACTCAAATGAACACTGAGATTTTAAGCTATATACTGTACATGTATTTATGTAATATGTATGAAACTATACCTCAAATATGAGGGTACTTCAAAAAGTTCATGGAAAAATGGAATTAAAAGGTAATACAAATCTTTCCCTGAACTTTTTGAAGACCCCTCATGTATACAAAGTGAATCGTGCATGTATAGCATTGCATTGTAGTATCACACATGAAGGTGTTTCTGAAAAATTATACCCAAATTGAACCTTGCTGTTAAATCTATAACTCATTTTATTAGAAAGACCATTATGTTAAGTGTCAGGGAACTTGGAATTAAACCTTAGTTTTGACGCTGGGTTCCTGGCTGAATCCTTGCCTTTAAGATTTAATTCTCATTGGTAAAATGAGGATGAGAGCATTCTTGTCTTGCCTACCTCCCTGGGGTTGTTATGATGATCCAGTGTGTGAATATATATATGGAAAGATGTTTGAAAGTATGTAATGACTTAGAAGATGGTATGCCATATGTATTGCATTTTTAAATGTATTTTAGTGGTACCAAAGGAATTAGTTTTAGGGATAGTTTTGCAGTTACTATTAGTCATCTAATAATTGTATCTGCTTTAAAGGTCTTAGATTTTTCTGAAACAGATTATATCTGAATTATTACAAATCCCTCACTTTCTGGTCACATGTATCACACTAACCTAGGCTAATGTAGCCAAGATCCTGTGACCTCTTTCTCATTTTGACTTATCTACTTTCTTTATTTTTATAAATATTTCCCTTTTCTTTCTCTGTTTTCTCTCTTACTTATTTATAAACTTATCCCTAGAAATCCTAAATGCTTTTAAGTGAAATCTCAGAATAAAATATTTATTTCACTCTACTTAAGTGATCAAGTTTAGGATCACCAATAGTTGTACAACCTGACATTATGTAATCCCTTGCAATGCTGTAGAAATGTATACTATTATCCATGAAATGTTCCCAAAAATATTAATTAGAATCTAACCAAGAAAGATGAACTTGGGATCAAGGAACATATTAACACCACAGGTAACACAAGGGAATAATCAGATAGATCCAAAATGTGAGACTTTCTATAGACAACAGGCCTAGTTCTTCAAAAAGTCAGTGCCATGGAATCAGTGGGGTACTGGGAAGGGTCTATTGCAGAAACAAGCTAAAAGAAAAAAATGACTGTGTTTGCGGGGAGAGGGGTATTGGGGACATATGAATGTAGACTGGATATTGGATAATGTGGGAGTTGGGTTTTTTTCTTAGCTGTGATAATGAAATATGGTAATGGCAAGAGGATAGATACTCTTATCTGTAGTATTTAGAAATTAGGTATCTTGATTTCTGCACCAACATTATTTTGAGGTGATTCAATGGGGATATCTATCTTATTAGGAGAAATAGATAAATGTCGAAATGCTAACAAATATTGAGTCTAGTTCTTAGGAAATCAGTATTCGTTATATTTAGGACCATTTCTTTCACTTTTCTGTGTGCTTAGAAGTTTCACAATTAAAAGAGAAAATAGTATTCCCATTTCTGAGATAATTACTCTACAGGTTATATATTTTAAAATGTAGATCCACATGAATTCCTCTAAAGGTATTTTTGCCATACTGATCTTTTGCCTCTTTTTAGCTTACTTGTTTAATCGTTAATAATGAAAGGTTACACACCCTACAACAAGGCATGGGCGGTTGGGAAGGTGCTTGGGGACACTCTTGGTGGCTCTGGAAGCTGTCTTAAATCCACTTTTTCCTTCACAAGGTTCTTATCCTCTGCTGCTCCTGAGAAAGCTTTCTCCCTTGCCCGATAAATTGAACTAGTATGGGTGCCCAATATCTATGCAATAGGAATATTTGAAATTAGAGAAAAATAACCTTGCTGGACTGATTTTCCTCCTCTTAGTGACTGGGGGCTGGAAAGAGGGAGGTTGATGGTGGTCATGTAGGCTTAGTGGGAAGGATATTACTGCTTTAGAAGTTATGTCAATCAGGTAGATTGATAAGCATTACCATCAGTGTCTTCGAGGTACACTGTGGGAGGGAGGGTTCTGGAGGCTTAGAGTAGCTGCTGGCTCACCATCTTTTGGGTGTGGCCCAGGTCTCTTTAAAGTTACTTCAGGGCTGTATAAATACACCTGCAATTTGAACTGATTGGGTAGTTTTGAAGAAGATTAACTGTAAGCTTCTAATTTCTAGCTGTATGCAGATTTAGAGCCTTATTGTCTAAGAATTGAGGTTTTTTTCTTTTTCATTTCAAAGTGCTTTTTTTTTTCAAATATAAATACTGGATGTTTTTTCCTAACTTGTTTCCGGTTTTGGCAACTCTAAACTCATTTCCTTTTATGTTTCCTGTATTAGGAAATAATTCTTTCAGACACTGTCTGGTTGCGTAGGTTGAGGCAACTTCTTTCCACTGGAGAGATTAGTTGACAGTGAAAATGAGATAGCTAAGTGGAACAATGGGCAAATGGCCTAGTCTGGTGAGAAAAAGTCACAGTGACATAATTGGGATACTCCGTTAGGAAGAGTATACCAAAGAGCCACACATTCCTTGTAAATATGTTACCTCACTGGAAGTTGGGTGGAAAGGTCCTATAATTGAACCTGGTTTTTATTAGAATCTGTTTTATTAGTTCAAAATTGTAGAGAGTCTGTCTCCTCTCCCATGAGTATGATTTTTCTGAAGCTCTTCAGCGTGGTGTTCATTTTTGGAGAGAGACTTTGAATACTAAGGCTGTCCCTGTGACAGCTTGCCTTAGTGTGTCTTTGGTGCTTGGTTGTGCTGCGATCTATTATCTCCAGAATGGCTTTGCCTCTCTTAGACCTCAGGAAGTATACCAGTGCTAATCACAGCGGTTCACCTTTGGAAATACATCTGCCTCTGTTTTTATCCAACCCAGAGTCTCAACTCCTCAATGGACACAGTTCTTACACTGATAGCTCCATACTGGTCTCCTCCCCTCTAACTGGCACTGAAGTGTGTATAGGGCAGATTGTCTTAGCCTTTAATTAGGCACAGGACATTTGCTTTAATAATTGCTGTGACAGCTTGGCTTGCTAATCAGGGTTAGAATAAGCTGTAATATTCTGTTGCTTGTACTCAGACCTGTTATTTTTATTTTTTATTTCTTAAATTTTTCTTATTTTTCCCAAAATCTAGCTTTTGGATTTGGTAGCTTACTATAAATGTGTACTGTTCCAATAAAAGATTGGCTTCCAGACTTTTTGGAGTAGATAATTGAGACAGATTTTGTTTATTTTTTTCTTAATTGTTACTTATTTGTATCCTTCTTTACATGTGGCTTTTTACTGCAGTTATTTATTCTGCCTCTCTTAAGTAGATGATTATCTTGCATCATAATCACAGTAATATTTTAATATCTTAATGAGTTGGGGCACTAAAGGGATTTTCTGTTTGCATTTCTGCATCCAGTTAGGGACTGTGCTTTGTCCCTTTCAGTAAGATTTTGATCTGTTTCCTCTGTAATTGACCCTAGTGGGCTTGGGAAATAACTGAGCATCACGATAGTTAATATATACTGGGTGTTTTTTTTTAATAGTAGTAACTGCTTTACCAAAGAATACAGTGTTGGATTAGAAAAGACAGAGTTAGGCTCTCAAGTAGTGAAAGAGTCCTTTCGTGAAGTTTTAAAATGCATAGTGCTGTCTTCAGTGTTAAGGTTTTGGCTTAGGTGTTGTGTTGTTATGGTTATAGTCCTGACATTTTAATTTTGCATGCTTTCCTTAACATTAGCATTGGACAAACCACACAGTCCACTTTTTTCCTGTGTAGACCTTGAGATAGTGCAGTAACACCTCTTTCAGCTTTCTCCCAAATAATAGTACAGCCATGTGCCACATGACATCATTTCGGTAAGCAGTAGACCACAATATACAGTGGTGGTCCTATAAGATGATAGTGGAGCTGGAGGTTTGTAGTAGGCTATGCTATCTAGGTTTGCATAAATACACACTGTGATGTTCACACTAGGTCAAAGTCACCTGATGACATTTCTCAGAATGTATCCCCATTGTCATTAAAGTGATACATGGCCATATACGGCAATGCGTTTTTTCCCCTCTTAGTGGAGTGAGAAGTAGGTGTGGGTGGGATTAAGGGAGCACGTAGATTTGTTCCACAGCTAACGGTGTTTCCAGCTAATGTCATTGATGTTGGTACTTCCTGGGCAATCTAAATCTGAGGGTTTTAGGAGCTACTTAGTTAAGTGTTTGGTAAAAAACACTCTCTTCTTTGTCTTTCTTTCACTGTTGTTTCTTTATCTTTTCAGCAGAAGACACAAATGCCTTTTATTTGCTCTTTGGTGAAAAAGTTCCAGGTCTCAATAGGCACAGAATGTCAATGGCCACAGTTGGTATAAGCCTGTTCAAACTGTGATTTAAAACTGTAGTGGTATTTGGTTATAAAGCTAAAAGGAGAAGAATCTGTGATAGTCTGGGATTTTATTTATGTGTTAATTTTTTGATTTTTAGATGAGAAAAAAAAATTTGCTCTTCACTTTTGCCAAAAATCTCGTGCCCATGTTTGGCTTCTTCTTGGAAATAACTACACTTCACTGAATCTTAAAGTGTTAAGTGACTTGGCTTGTTTTTTTTAATGGGAAAATTAACTGCTTGATTGTAAAGTCTCATTCGTTCTTGTGTTAACAAAAAGGTAGAGTGAGTTTCAGCTCTTTTCAACAAATATTTACTGAGTATCAGCAGGTTCTAGAGCTGTAATAGTGAAAAGTCCAGCAAGGTAGGGTCTCTGATCTCCTGGTACTTAACAGATACTTGAGTTTGTTCTTAAATGGAGGGACAGAGGTGGTCATGGCAGATGGAATTTCAAGAAGAAATAAGGATAAGTTAACTGGAGTGGGATAGGGTGGAAAATTATTCAAGATTTTTGTGGCATGTACCTTTACATTTTGTTTGAAATGAATTGAGTTCTCTCATATGTTTGAATATTAAGCTTTAATGAGATTGTGGTATTGGAATGCTCATTTAGAAATGTCTTGAGCCATGATTGTGAACCATTTGTTGGGGGTTGTGTATTTAAAGGAAAACCTGTAGGGAAATAGAGGATGACTGACAACTTTACAACTAACTCATGTCAGTGAGACAAAATTTTCTAGCTTTTATTAATTTATCAGCAAACTTATACTTCATAAACATTTACTAGGATGATGAACTTGCTTCATTCATCTTTTCAGTTAGTGTGGATTTATCATATCACTTGTTCTCCTTTAACAAATAAGTTTTGGAAACAAGATGTTAACATACATGTAGTTTGAGCCTTTAAAAATGACCATTTTAAAAATATGGCTTTAGGTCTAAATTTTATAAAACATTACATTTTTGTTCATTCTAATTTTTATAGAATAAAACTAGTATAGTATAAAACTCTGTGGTAATGCAAATAATGTTATTGGCTCGTCTTCCACCCAGCCCCATTTCTTTGTTTTTATTTTCTTTTTAAAGTGGCTGGTCAGTACGGGTATCCGGACCCTTGACCTTGCTGTTATTAGCACCTTGCTCTCCCACGTGAGCCACTGGCCAGCCTTTTTTATTGTTTCTTTTTTGTTGGGGGGGGGGGGTTGCTTGTTTTGATTATATGTATCTGTGGGGTACAGTATTGAATATCAATCAATACCTGTGTGCAATATGCGATGCTTGAATCAGGATCATCAGTATGTTCAACATTACACAGTGTAATCATTTTTTGTGGCCTTTTACTACTTTCACTACTTTCTCACTTACCCCCTTCCCCTTTCCCAACTCTGGTGGCCTTGGTTCTGTTCTGTCCCTTTGAATGTTTGATGAATTATTGTGATTGTTATTTGTTTGTTTGTTTCTCTCTTTCTTTTTTCTTTACCACTCCACTTTTGAGTGAGGACATGCAGTATCTGTCCTTTTGTACCTGGCTTATCTCACTTAACATAATTTTCTCTAAGTTCATCCACATTGCTGTGAATGGCAGAATTTCATTCTTTTTTATGGCAGAGTAGTATTCCATTGTGCATATATACTACATTTTCTTTTACCAGTCATCTGTCAGTGGACATTCAGGTTGGTTCCAGCTCTTGGCTATTTTAAATAGAGCAGCGATAAACATGGGAGTGCAGGTATCCCTTCCAGCATTTATTATTATCTATAACAGCCAGTCTAACTGGAGTGAGATGTCTTAATGGGGTTTTGATTTGTATTTCCCTGATGACTAGTTATGTTGAGCATTTTTTCATGTGTCTGTTGACCATTTGTATGTCTTCTTTTGAGAAATGCCTAGTCAGCTCCTTTGCCTGTTTGTTAATTGGTTTACTTGTTTTTTCAGTGTTAATTTTTGTGAGTTTCTTGTATATTCTGGATATTAATCCCTGGTTGGTTGCATAGATTGCAAATATTTTCTTTCTTTTTGTGGGTTGTCTTTCTGCTCTGTTAATTGTTTCTTTTGATGTGCAAAAGCTTCTTAGTTTTATGTAACCCCATTTGTTTATTTTTTCTTTTGTTGCCTGTGCTTTAGGGGTCTTATTCATAAAGTCTTTGTCCAATCCTATTTCCTGAAGTGTTTCCCCTGTGTTTTCTTTTAGAGTTTTATAGTTTCAGGTCTTATATTTAAAAGTCTTTAATCCATTTGAGTTGATTTTGGTATATCTCAGCCTTATTTCTTAAATAGAGGGTGGGTCTTCATGTCCCCAGTATTCTCCTTGTCCAATCTCCATGGATTGGACTGAGAAGCCTAACCTGGGATTCTTGGAATTGCTGCTGCTGTTTTGTATGGCAGCCCAGAATTGTCTCAATGGATATTTAAGCTGGAGCAGACAACTGTTACCAGGTGGCACCAAGTTGTGACCAGAATCCAGATGGATGTAGATTACACAAATGGGTCCCCATACCCCCCAGCCTCCCCAGGTGTCTTTTTTACTAGGCTCTACTTGGTTGATTTGCTCAGTGACCATCAAAATTGAATATTTTGAATGCCACTTACAGCATCTTGGCAGGGGTTACTGTCGTTAAACAATTAAAATAATACATACCTTTAAAAAGTGATGATAGTAGTTGGATATGTCACCATGTTTATGTAAGTAGCACATCTTAATTTTATCATACTGAGCTTTCCAAGTTGTTTTCCTCTGATGTGATTAAGACTGAGGCTCTGAGCCTATCCCAAGGTCGGGGCATGGTGAAGGGGAGACATTTATCATACCCAGAAAGTCTTGATCTACGGTAGGGAGGAGATGCTGATACTGAATTGGGTGAGCAGAATGGGTGAAGGAGCGAGAGCAAACCTTTTTGCCCCTTCTGAGGTCCTAATTAACTTACTGGGGAGAACTTTTCTAGACCATTGGGATCTAATGTGAGATGAGAAGATGGCATTGGAACTGTGCCGTTTTGTAAGTTACATCCCACTTTTCTGTATTACTTATACTTAGGCCCAGGTCTTCTTTAAGCTTACCAGTCCCTCCTCTTTCGTCCCTGCCCAGTTATGTAATGCCTAGATATTTTCCTTTCATGTTTTCCTCTGAGCCAAGTGCTCAGTCTCCACTGAAATTTTTCAGATGCCTTCTAGAAAGAAGTGGGAGCGTTTTTCCACCTAAAATTGTTCCTAGACTTTGACCTCTCTGCTTGAATTTCATTGTTTCAGCTATATTTTTAACTGCTGGCAGTTGATGGCACATGAGCAGTTGAGTTGTACAGTGAGTGCCTGCAGCAATTAATGAGCCAGACCTACCATTGTCATTCCCTCATTCACATCATGAGTTGAGATGCACAATGCTCCCAGATGGAAATATCATTTGAAGAACTGGAAATTATAACAAGAAGATGCCCAGTTGACCCCGCTCACCATCATTCTTTAAACAGAAGCAAAATCCCTAAATAATTTACTAGAGTACTAAGAGTGAAACACCATAGCTTGATGACTTGTGATTGATGGTTTGGAAATCTAATTATTGGTGGTCCTGACACTGCCGCCCACGGTGGGTCTGCGGGGCTTCTCTGTAGGCCTCTCAAGTCTTCCTCAGCATGGCAAGGCCAGGCCTCTAGCTAGCTCTGCTGTTCCTGTGCTGTGTGATTTTTCTGCTAGGTATCAAAAGTCTGTTGGCTTTGTGTGTGTTGAAAGGATGTTGCCCAAATTAAACATTGTTGTCCTGGCCTCTACTTGGGCATGACCTCTAATGGAGAGGCCTGGAGGGCCACAGATTTGTACTCAGCATCTCAACAGTCTGAAAATCATTCAGATACAAATTCCTTGTGTTTTATTCCCTGGAAGGGCAAATTGTCTCCTCAAGGCTTATAGTCAGAAGTCCCCCATTTTAAACAAACTGAATCTGAATTTGCAATTCACACACATGAAAAAGGAGAGATATTGGATAAAATTTCTTTAGACTTGGTGAACTTTAGTGAATGTTGCAAAAAATTATTTGACCTAAGTGCCAGTGTAGGACCACACCTACTAATTAAAAAGAGGCATAGCTATGGAAATATTTATGTCCACATGAATTTTGTTCTTTTTAAATTATGGACTGTTGTGACTCCCTTTCCAAAGACCCAAATGAGATTATTTTGTGTGTTTTCACCCAAGAAAGGATGAAAAAGAAAAGTTGTTGCTGAGTTTTGTCAGTTGCCCACCTAGTCTGGAATAATAGTGTGTTTCACTTTTCGCACTAGATGGGAAAAGTAGTGCATAAAGCAAAACTTAATTAAGTCTTACTCAGCATTCACATTGCAAAGTGTTTTGTAAGTTCCATATAATGTAAAGAATTGCTCATGCAGTCACAATAATTAACTTTCTTTGTCTCGTCATGTGCTGGGCACTGTGCTAGAACACACCTACACCCCTCACATACCCCAGACACCCCTTACACTCTGAGATGTAGCTACAGAAGAGGGGACTGGGCTCTGGCAGTTGTCAAAGTTGCTCACTGCCTCCTGGCCTGAGCCCATACTGCTCACCATGTACTTTGATGTGAACTGCTCTGCCTTGATTTATCTGGATTGACAAGATTGTTTTCTTTGCTTTGGGTTTTCAGAAAGTGGAGTACACCTTCATGTTGGTGTAGAGTAGTGGTTTGTAAATATTGCTGACTCTCAGACCCCCTTTCTTCTGCTTCTCTGTGCCCCAGTGGGCCCTCTGTGCCCCAGTAGTTCCCCCTGACAGGAGCACCTGGGGCTGGAATTATACCTGTCTTGGTTTTGATAATTTCCCAACAGAAGACCCTGGAGACTTTAAATTGCAGCTTTCTTACATGGCAGTGTAATAAGAATAGGAAAAGGGAGGGCAGTGAGGAGGAGGGAATGAAGACAGTGCCAACAAAGCAAAATCCCTAAACGGATGTGACTGTGTGAGGGGCCCCTCCCTGAGCAGACAGGAAAAGAGGCCAAAGGGCCCAGAGGTGTCCTGGGTTTTGAATTGTTGCTGCTTCCCTTCAGTTTTTATTTTATTAAAAAATTATCATAAAGGGCCAGCCCCTTGGCTCACTCGGGAGAGTGCGGCGCTGGTAGCGCCAAGGCCGTGGGTTCGTATCCTATATAGGGATGGCCGGTGCGCTCACTGGCTGAGCGTGGTGTGGACCACACCGTGCCGAGGGTTGCGATCCCCTTACCGGTTAAAAAAAAAAAAAAAAAAAGGAAAAAAAATTATCATAGAGTAAAATTGACTTTAATATTCTTTTGATGTCAGAGTCTGTTGTGTCTTAAAACATGTATAGATTTGTGTAACCACAGTCAGAACACAGAACAGTCCCAGCATCCCGAAAGCACCCTTGTGTGATTCTTTTCAGTTCTGATTTCAAAGGAATGTCTTAGTGCTGAAGAGATTTGTGCTTCTCCTAGGTTGGGCTCTTTGGGAGCACCCTGGAAGGGGCTGTGGAGAGGCTCAGGTGTGGTGGACTGTGGACGGCTCCAAGAGCCCTGGAGTTCACGGTTGGGCAGGCTGCAGGTCTCTCTGTCTAGGTCTCCTTGCTTATTTTATCACACTTCCATTTTGCTTATCATTGTAATGGAGAGCTAGGGTTTCCTGTTTTCTTCTTTGTTTTTCACATGGTTGTAGGTATTCTTGTGTTCTGTAGCAGTATTTCAGGATTCCCCCCCCCCCATTGTCTTAACTCTTGAAGCTTTCTGCACGATGTTGTTGAGTGGCTTTGCAGGGCCATTGTCAGTAGTTTGGGATGGTGAGTTCTTGGGGGCAACTGGTCTGTGTCCATAAGCAACAACATGGAGTGTCTGGCCTTGGAGAGGAGAAGCCCTGTCTACCCCAGAAGTCATAGTTGGCTGCCTTCATTTGAGTGTATTTCCTATGAAGAAATTGTATCTCACTGAGTGTATTCCTGGGTGGCCTGTTGAAGTCGGGGAACTGCTGGGGTGGACTTTCTAGGAAGCCTCCTTGAAAGAGAGGTCAGAAGCTGGTACCTCCTATTTCAGATTGTTTGTAGAGGTCTGTGTTTACAAATTATTGAATAGATCTGTCTCACAAGCACCTTTTGGCCTCTCAATTATTCACTGAAAAACCATTTTACTGAGGGCCTGCTGAGTGCAGGCCCTGGGCTAGTGCTGGGGGTGAGAACTTAGAATCCAGTAATTAGTAATCTGCCATCTGTTTTGTTATTTTCTTAAAACAAAGATTCTTGAAACCCAGTGAAAGGAGGGTGAACATAGCTCCCATTTACCTAAGGCAGTGCTGGTTCATACCTGCTGTTTGGTGGCATACTTAAATATTAGTGCCTGTTCATTCTCAAGTGTCCTGTTTGATGATAAGTTAACATGGTCACCCCAGTGAAGGGGGAAGGAGGTGGGGTGGTTGTGTGGTCACTTAACAGTTTGTTGGAGTGTTATGTGGCATCTGCTTCTTGGGCTTCTCCCAGGCTGTCAGGGCCACACTTGTTTCCACATGTCCGGGAGATAACAGCCATGCAATTTATTAGTGGTGGTATGATGTCTAATTTATGTAACGTGATCCAGGGTGGTGGTGGTATGGGGGGCTTTTAATTTTTTATTGAGAATGTGGGCTTTGGTGGTTACTGGAGCCTTTCTGACGTTATTCCCTGGGAGGCCATGGTTGCAGTTAATTTGAATTTTTTAGGAGGAGATTACAGATGGCTCAGGCCCCACTTGTAGAGATTTTGATCTAGTAGATCTGGGTGAGGCCCAAGCATATTTAATTAAAAACAAAACAAAAAACACCTAGCAGCAACAACAACAGAAATCTTTCTAGTGACTGATCGGGTTGAAGAACCACTGCTATTCTCCAATCAAAAATACTGGGCCCATGCCTTGCAAGTGCATATGCTGAGGGATGAGCACTGTGGGGATGCTGGAGAGCCCCTGCAGGCCCCGCAAGCAGCCTCCTCTGTTTCCTTGGGCCTAGCCTAGAGGCCTAGCTCTAACAAAGCTGGATTTTTTAAGTGTACAACTTCCTAATTTTTCGAACGTTGATTAAAAAAAGAAAAGATGAAAAGCACCCCCCCCAAACACACACACACACTCTCTCTCTCTCTCTCTCTCTCTCTCTGGGAAATGTGATGTCCAATTCACAGGAAGAAGCATCCTGCTGTTAGCTTCTAGAGAGTGGTTTCTGGCTGTAGAACTCAGAGGAGGTTCCTAAATAAGATGCCAGGGTAATTTGAGGTGGGAGGAGTGAAACCATAACAAGATGACACACGGAGGCTATTTTTGATATGGCTGTTGATTGGCTTTTTATCATATTCCTCAACAATTGAATTTTGTAACCTCATAGCCCAAGTAGCCACACCAAATAGTATTATGCAGTGAAGCGCACTATAAATTTAGGGTTTTATTTTTAAAAAGACATTTTTTTCCTTTTTTTTCTTTGTTGTCCTTGCAGAAAGAAAGGAGACTGCTTTCTGTGCTTAGTTAGAAAATCATAGCCAGGATCTGCCAATATAGGCCTTAGGCCTTAATCTCAAGTATGAGTTTTGCTTGAAAAGTGATTACTGAACAGATGTTTAGATAGGTGGCAAGTGAGGAAATCTTGCCACTTTTGTTGGCCAGGGCCTCTGGTTTTGCATCTGGTAGTCCTTTCTCTCTAATCCAAGCTTGAGCTTTGCATAAGGAAGAAGCCATTGTTGGGGGTGGCTGGACATGCCCAGAGAGAGTCCCCATTCTTGTGTGCTGGGAAGTGCCTGTTTTCACAGTGGCACACAGCCGTGGGGCATCCCTTGGGCACTGTGTCTGCAATTGGCAAGGAGGAATGGCGCATGTCACCATTGTTGAAGCTTGAACATAACCACTGTGTTACCTACAAGCAGCACAGGTAATGAAGCTAGTGCAGCCCACCCTCTGGTGCTTGTGCACGTTTTCCTGTGAAGATTAATTTTGGCTTATAAGGGTCCCACAGGGTGAGTCATTCATCACCTCCATCTGCCCTGTGCCCAAATGGCGGGGTATCAGAGAGTCCTTCCAGACCGTCCAGTGTAAACGGCAACCTCCCCATCCCTGGCACTCCCTCTACTTTTTGCTCTGCCAGGTTTTTCCTTGAAGCTTTTTTTCCTTCTTTCTTTTAACCATCAGAATATATTCATAAGAGTAGAAAATGTATGTATTTACTCGCTTATTGCTTGTGTCTCCCTCCAAGAATGAGAGCACAGATTTCTCCTACTTTGTTCACTGTTGTATCCCTCGTGTCTAGGTCAGTGCCTGGTAAATCAAAATGCTGGGCAGTGGAGTAGACCTCAGGACCAGGGACCATGGCCAGGCTTCAGAGAAGTTGAGAGACTTGTTCAACATGATAAATCTGTGTACTGACAGAGTGATTGACTCAGGTGATTGGAATTTCTTTTTACTTTTAGTGTTATGGATTTATCTTAGGAAAGCAAATTTTGGTGTACTTGTGGCTGAGTTTCAGTTCAGTTTCAATTCAATTCTCCCTAAGATTCTGTAGGATAGTTTTAGATGCTCGTGGCTGTCACTTGAAGAGAGTGACTTCCCTGGAGCAGCAGGTCAGACAGAGCTTGTCTTGTCAAGGAGTTGATGAAGGGAATGAATGGGTTTGGGCTGACTCACAGGGCAGACCTCAGAATCCTGGGGAAGAAGGGGGAGGCGCTGGGTGTTTTTCCCGCCATCGCAAGTTCAGAGTGTTGAAAGAATTGATTAGACAGTTTCACAGTTTGTGAGTGCTCACCTTCACCGACCCTTGGTTTGTGTGGCCAGCACAACATGTGGGGCATTCTCTGATTGCCAGGCATTGGTGAGTTCTTAGTGCCTTCTCCTTTGCATCATTTTTGGGTTGTTCCCTTTATACTGGTAGCCCAGCCTTTGCCTAGACGCTGGAAATGCTCTCACTAGTTCCGCAGGGCGGGCCATATACAGGCGGTGTCTCGTGGGGGTAATGGGCGGCGCTTTGGGGCAATGGCAGCTGGCAGGTTTCTCAGGGGACCTGGAGTGCCACACCTGAGGCTGTGGAACAAGTCAGGGTTGACTGACAAGTGGGGTGGGGTGAGAGGAGTTGAGGGGACAGGGCCTTCTGAAAAATGCTTTCTGGAAGCCTCTGTGTGCCTGAGCTGCACCTGGGGAAGGACAGATACCGTTGTATGAAGAAACATACCAGCCCCCGACTACCCACAGATGCTTTTTCCTTGACAGGTTTTATTTACATCCTGATTTCACCTGCAGGCTGTTGTCAGTTACTGAGTGGGATGAGTTACTGAGGTTCTGGAACTAGGACCTTTGGCTTTTAAATCACTACGGCCTGTGAGGAAAAGTGCTGATCCAAGTCAGTGATCAGCTACTAGAGCTTTGAAGCCAGACACTCCCGATTCAGAATTCCACCTGGCCCTCTTGCTGCGGGACCTTGTGCTGGGTTTCTCACCTCATGGGGCCTCTTCTTCCTTTCTGTAAAATAGGGATGGTTTTCTTCTTTGTAAGGTTGTTACGAGGACTTCCTGTATTATGTATTAAAGTATTTGTACACTTTCATGTGCCAGGCATAATAAACAAGTGCACATTTATTAAAAACATTTGTTGAAAGAATGAATGCACGGTGAGTGCTGCTTCATCACCCCTTCCTTTGTTGGGGAAGCAGAGGTCTGCTCACTGAGAGGAAGGGTGAGGAGGGGACTGGAGAATGGAGGGGCATGCATTTCACCAGAACTCCACTTTGCCTGTTTTTTTAATTATGTAATGTGATTATTGCATGGCCTCATCATACAGAGTAGTCAGGGAAGGAGATTAGAACATTGATTTAATCAGCACCACTAGGTTTATTTAAGCCTTAGTAAAGATTTACCGCCCTTTTATTTTGTTTACTTATTCACAAAATCTTTCATTGTGATTCTTATTCTGAGAAAGTGATAATGGGTGTGTACAATTTAAAAAGAAACACTGAGGAAAACTCATCGGTTTTTATAGTGTGCTTCCTGTATAACACTGAGGAAAACTCATCAGTTTTTAGAGTGTGCTTCCTTGTAGTAGTTCATGATTTTTAACAAAAGATGCTTTGAGGAGGGAATTTTCTGTTTCAAATGCTGAAGTAAGAGCTCTCTCTATCCTTACTTTCAACAGAAATACCTTTTTAGAAATCAAGGTTTTTATTTTTTATTTTATTTTTTGTTTTTTTCATTTTGACTAAGTTAAATTTTAGATGGACATGGTATGAGTTTGCACTGAGGGTGCTCTGACTTTGAAAACTTGAGTTGATGGTATGGGTGCATTATTTCTGATAAGAGAACCTCAAAGAAAAGCTCTAAAGCTGGGGTTTCTTTTTTACTTATTTTCTTTTTTTAAGAAAAATAATGCAATTATGAGTAATGAATGAAATATCTTGTGAATATCCAGCACAGGCAGATTAAGAGCTTTATGCAAACTTTGAATACCAGAAGGAAAACATGTACAGTCATGCACCACATAGCAATGTTTGTCAGTGACTGACCAATAGATACATGATGGTGGTCAGAACAGTAGGCTAAGACAGATAGCCTCAGTGTGCAGTAGTAGGCTGTACCATCTGGGTTTGTGTAAGAACATTCTGTGATGTTCGCACAATGATAAAATCACCTAACAGCACATTTCTCAAAATGTATCCCTGTTGTTAACCAGCTCGTGACTATACTACCGTCAGAGACCACAAGAAGGGAAGGATTCTGTCCTCTAAACTGTGCTAGTGCCTGCAGCACAACGACAGAAGTTTAAGTTCAGAAACCAGATTTTACTTGCATTTAGAAATAGTTCAGGAGAAGCAAAGCTGCCTGTAGTTTGACTTTGTATGAATAGTAGAAATATCACCAAGTTCAAGGGCAGTATTATCTTAGAGTCGGCTTCTTGATGTGCTGAGAAAGAAGTAAGGAACAGTTTGAAGACCTTAATTGAAGGCTGGGTTGGTGATGAGTAGAAATGGGCCCAGGGTGGGTCAGGAGCCCAGAATGGAATCAGAATCCCTTTCATCACTTAATCTCTTGCCTTTTGATTTGTGTCTGAAACTGTCAACTTTGTTCTCTAAGCCAACGAGAAGAGTTCAGTTTGAGTGCTTTAGTGATGTTTGAAGTGATATATCAATATCGTGATTATGCTGTGGATATAATAAAGTTGAGTGCACTGTGAAGTCACAAGGGAGAAATGTAGATAAACTTCCTGCGGGAGGAAAGGAGCCCCACAGAATTCCCTGTTTCATCTTTTGGTCTGGATAAATGTATAGCCATTATAATAAACAAACTTTTTATTAAAATTCACTCAGTTTATTTTATGTATAATGTCTTCTAGAGTGATATGGAATCATAGAACTTTTGGATTCCAGTGCCTGTCTGCTCTAGCTTCATGGTGGGTGGTGTAGTTTAGCCTGTTTATTGTTTTTATGCTCTAATCTGGGTTCCCCAACTGGTCAATCAGAGGCCTGATCCTGTAGATTGCTATCCAGGAAAAGCTCCCTTCCCATTGGTCAGTGTTGGATTACATAACCTTCAGGAGTATAGTATTTATTTTTAATATATTTTGACAGTCATATGACTGAATTTCAGGTATAGCATTATTACCAAATTGATTAAATTATGTAACTGTTGAATGTCGTATACCATATCACTTAGTAGCTAAAATATAGGAATAGCTTTATACCTAAGTTTTCCTTTAGTAAAGAATTGGGAGGTTTTCATGATATTAAATGTTCTTTTGCTATTTTAAACTAAAATTCCTGAATCTGAAGGCAGTTGGGTTTTTCAAGTGAGTAGAGGAAAAGGCAGTTGCACACGTGTAATAAATGTCAGTTTTAGTTGCCTGCAGAATCTGAAATCTCCATTGTTTTAGTTGCTTTGATAAGAAACCTTGCCAATACATTTTCTTTTACTATTGATGAGAGAATTGATATGCTAATCCATGTCCTTCTTTGTATTTTCTGGGTGCTTTACTGTTGGTGCTTTTTAATATGCCAGTTTCCCTCTTCAAACATTCTTCAGTCTGGACTACAGGACTGTTGCCTCCCTTGGAAAGGGCACTGTCCTTTTTAATGCAGCTTTATCAGGTATTTTTAAAAAGCAGCTGCCCTTTCTTTCCACCTGACCAACTGACTAGTTACTCCTCCCTGCCACCAGTCTGTTTTGTGCTGCTATAACAGTATACCACAGACTGGATAATTTAGAATGAGCAGAAATTTATTGGCTCACAATTCTAGAGTCTGGGAAGTCCAAGCTCAAGGGGCCAGCATCTGGTGAAGGCCTTCTTGCTGCAACATAACATGGTGAAAGGCATCATACAGCAAAGGAGAGTGGGGAGGGGGCTGATCACCTCCTTTTATAAGGAACACACTCTGGTGATTATGGCATTAATCTACAGTCACCTGTCATTAGGCTTCACCTCCCAACACAGTTGCATTGGGAGTCAGGTTTCCAATACATGAACTTTGCTGGAAATTTTTAAACCATAGCACCCCTTTTGAAGGAAGTATTTATGAACCGTCACGTCAGGATTTCTCCTGTTGCACCCTTTCATTATGTGTTCATCCAGATTGTCTCCATTTCTCTAACATAGAGGCGATTTTTGCCACAGTGATAGCTCATCTAACTGGAACCTAGTTTGCTGCCTGGCTAGGCCCGCACCACCTTCTGCCCCCATCTGTTCTATAACACAACTGTAAATGACAGAACTAGCATGCAGAGCCCAGATGACTGGTCCCTTTCTTTGTAGGAGTCAGAATATTACTGCCTGATGTAATATTCCCTGAAGCTGTCACTTAATTGCAAGGACTGCATAGTAATTGATGTTGGTAATGATTTCACTGAGCCATGAAGAAAAGTGTCTTTAATGTACTCAAAAATTCAGGGTTTAGAAAGATTTCCACCCAGATTGGCTTCTTAAAGATAAAAGATGTAGTACATAATTTATTTTCCTTTTAGTTATCTTTGAACCCAGCCATGAATGACTCATTTATTCGGGAATGGGTGGTGGCATTAGGTAAAGTCTCACCATATTGTCTCTTTTGACTGTTTCATTCTTAGCAGAATTCCCTGTGATTGAGATATAATTTTCTTTAAAGAGAGTATTATTCCAGATAAGGTAGTTCTGACCTAAGGAAGTCATGATTCTATATTGAGGCTTTTAATTTTAAACTCTTTAGGGAATAGGAGCACTGTCTTATTAAATTGCAAGTCCTGACTGATCTCATAACACTTATGTATTCCTGTGCTTTCTTTGTTTACCTGCTCATCCACAGTCCTCATCATGGAAGGGGGGAGGGAGAACTTGATAAGCAAATGCTAATTATAATTAGAAATAGTAGTTGACCAAATGTGCAAAAATATGAGCCCACTCACCTCAGACTTAGTTTGGACTTTGGAGGTGTGCGATGAGAACAGCACACAGATCAGTGGGATCATGTTGCCTTGTTTCTGTACTATTGCAGGGGAGTGTTTAGAAGACAGAGATGTTTCCTGAAGTGCTCTGAGCTCTCTTTCCCAAGTTAATTACCTGGTTCCTTATCTTAGATGACTCCTGAGGTGCTGTCTGGGTAATATGTCCTCCCCCTTTGGTAATTTCAGACTTTTTGCAGACACTTCCTGGAAAAGAACACTCAAGAGTGAGACCTGTTTCTGGGTTTACAGTGCAGAACTAGTAAAGATGGTCTTTGTGTTTGGGGAGGATGGATAATACAATATTAGAAAGAGTGACCAGTGGATTGCCCAGTGCTGAACTCATGCCATCCACCACACAGTCATATATGTTCCATATTTGCTGATAAAAATAAGGCAACTCATAAAGGGGAATGAATTAGAATTTTCAAGTGTTGTAGATGAGACATTCCGGGGAGAGAATTGACAAACCAGGCTTGGTTTAGCTGCCAGATGTGATTCCTTTTAGTTCTCTGGGCTTTCTCATCTGTGAAATCACTTACTTTGTTGAAGTAGGTTTACCTGTCCTTTGAGCTCCTAAACATTTAGGAATGTAAGTTATGTTTTTTATGAAAAACGTAATTGATATTTGTTAGAATTTACTTGTCGTGAATCTAACCTTCACACACCAAAACCTCCATCTAAGATAGTAAGTTGCACATATTATTCTAGTAAATACTGTATAGTTCAAAAGGAATTAAAGAACAGGAGTTCGAGCCATTCATACAGTCTTGGAGAAGTGATTCCCAGGCTTCAGAGTGCATAAGAAATCACTGTACACTGAATTTAAAAGCCATGAATTCCTGGGGCCTACCCCGTGGCTCACTCGGGAGAGTGCGAGGCTGGGAGCGCAGCAGCGCTCTGGCCGCGGGTTCAGATCTTATGTAGGGATGGCCGGTGCGCTCACTGGCTGAGTGCGGGAGGGTTGCGATCCCCTTACCGGTCACACAAAAGAACAACAACAACAAAAAAGCCATGAATTCCTGTACCCCATGTATACAGTTCTTATGTTGGGTCTGGGGTGGGTCCCAGAAGTCTGAACATCATGGGTGAAAGTGAATGATTTTTGGTACGAACGTGACTTGCTTAATAGAAAAACTTAACTGTTCCTCCTATAAACCTCTTAAATCTAAAATATTAACACCCTCAAACCAACAAAACATCACTAAAAGTCAAGGAACAAACATGAACAGAGCTTCACAGTTGGATGGTTTGTTTCCCTTCTGCAGCAGGCACGCACTTCACATGACTGTGGAATCCCCTCTTCGACTGAGTGAAGGAGATGGGCACCTTCTTGGTTGGGTGCAGTGTATGACCAGCTCCTCTTGTCCTTGCATGTGTACAGAGAGGTGATGTGGTTTTATGGCACAGCTTCTAGTCCTGGGTGAATCATTGTGTTCTCTTTTTTCCTGGCCTGTTGCTACCTGCATTCCTATCCCCTTCTGGGATTTGGAAAGGATTATTGCAGCTCAAATCTTGAGGAATCTGTGTCTTGTCCTTTGATGATCTTCAAGGCCATCTAGGCAGTCTCTGAAGGCTAAGCCGCAGCCTCCATGCTTGGTCCACGCCACTAACTCCATAGTCATGTCTCCCTTAACAACCCCTTTTGCGATTCCTGTTAAAGAAGAGCAATTGGTTTCACACTGTCCTGTTGCTGAAGTATTTCTACTATTGAGTTATAAGCTGCCTGAAGGCAGTGCCATGTTCTGTCCCCTTAGCAGTGTAGGACGTGTCCTAGGCTCTGGTTAAACATAGTCAGTCTTCAGCTTGCTGAGATTTGTATTAGTAGGCTTTGCTATTAAGCAAATATAAAGCCAATTTCAGGCAGTTAATCTCTGAAGGTTTTGTTTCAAATTAAAATCAGAAAAAACCCCAGCATTTTGATCTCTAATATTTGTTGAAAGAAAAAATTTAGATGAGCTAAGGCAAGAACAAACAAAAGCCCATCAGTTTTAGAAAGCTGTGGACAGTGGTGTTGAATACACTCTCACATGCCTTCCAGTTCCCTAAGGAATTCCTGTGGGATGTTCTTTGATTTATCACAGGAGGGAAAAGGCCGAGTATCGAAAATACGTTTTTACTATTGGTTACTGTATTGCCATGTTTGATTATAATCAACTAAAATATTTATGTTGTAGAATAGTATACCTGGCAGTTCTTATGTAAGTTTTTAAGTAAGTCTTAAGGACGTTTGTGGTCATTTCTGTTTTAAAGTCCACAGCGTGACATAGGGAACAAGTCCAGGTGTGAGTCTTGAGCTGGTTAGACTGACCCCCTCCAAACTGTAGTTTCTCCGTCCGTAAGGGTAAGATAATGGTACTTATATTGGGTTGTGTGAGGAGAAAACAGTAATGCATATAAAATGCCTGTTGACTAAATGTTCCAAGAGCAGGGCTGTCCTGGAGTCTTGCATCTGCTCTTACAGCCCTATCTCAAGGACTGTGATGTTCTCAGGTGTCACAGGGGCATGTTGCTGGAGTTTAGGCTAAAAGTGTGCACCCTTCTGGGCTGTTGAGGGAAGAAAGCATTTGTTATTCTTAAGTTGTATGTTTACTTACCTTACATGGGGTCATAAACTTGATAGAATTTTCTCCTCTACTATTCTAGCACTGGCTGTCAGGCTAAATCAGCACAAAATCTTTATGATTCTGTGAAGAAAGGAGAGATTTAGGTAAAAAGCATTATGAACGGAAAAAGTGCATTTACATTGTGGTGCAGTTCCTCATTAAGGTGTGAGGTTGTGGCACCATTGAATAGCTAAGGTGTGCAACGGAAGGACGAGCAGTAACACTTTTTGATAGAGTAGTTGGTATTGGATAGCGGCAGGACCATCTCATAGAATGGGAGTGCTGAGTTAAGGGCTCTGTCTTTCGTTTCTTGAGTTCATTCACACCCCTTCAAGTTTACTCTTAATCCTAACACCAGAATCTGCCTTGCAATGGGCATACTTAATTGGCAAATATATTTTAATGGAGTTATTGGGATTTAGGTAACATGAGTTAGTTACCTAGTATTTGGTGGTAGTAGAAAATTTAGGGAGATAGGAACATTGCCATCTTTTTTTGTTGGGATTTAAAAGCTTCCCTTGAATGCTGCTCCTTCTACCTCTAGATTCCTCTCTGCAGGCCAAGGACAGATTTCGTTGGAGGGAGACAGGCTGCTACCGTGCCTGGCATTTTAAAACCATGTGGTATGATTTTTCTTAGAACATGTGTTGTGAATGTATTGCATATGTGCAAGTGCAAGGTGGCAATTTTGACATGGTTAAAAACATGAAGGAGAGTTGAAAATTAGGCCATTTTCCTTAGCTTGGACCTTTGCCAAGAATAGTTAACATTTTCTTTTTAAAAAAAAGAAACATGCATTTTCCTAAAATTTAAAGACTAAAAATGAATCAAAAGCCATGAAAGTTGCTGTATATAAGGGAATGATTCTGGTTAGTATGAGCCAATCAATCTTTGCATGAAATGGTATCAATTTGATTAAAATTTTTTTTCTAAATCTGCTGTCCGCTAACCCTTTGAAAGCATAGAGGGGAAATAATATAAGCTGTTTCTTTAAAAACAAAATATTTTGGTAGGAGAAATTTGACAAGCTGATAGAAAAAGTAGGAGTCCATCTTTTGCATTTTTATATAATCATCATGGAAAGGGGATCCTGCTGCCATTGTACCTTGGGCAGATAACTTAAATTCAAAGTTCCTTATCTGTAGAACAGGATAATTACCTGCTTTGTTGCCTTCATAAGGGTTTTTCAGAATCTATTGAAAAAATAGATGTTAATAGTATTTGGGGGCTTTCATCATTAAATGTCTCATAAATGCATTAACAATTACATGGTTTCACATAAATAATAGCAAGCCATGAGCCTTCAGTCTCTGCCATCTGGCATTTTATGACCCTGGATAGGGCACCATGTTCAAGAAATGTAGATTATAGGACAAGAGAGTAAATAAAGTTCATCAGTGGTTGCTAAGTATGTATATTTAATACTGACCAAGCCATGTACTGGAACATTTTAAGAATGGTTGATACAAAGGGAAAGAACAACCCTGGTAATTAAGTTCAAAATCTCTCCATGCACGAGTTAGGTGTTTTCAGCTATCCAGCGTGCTGGATCCAGAGTCAAGTGAAGCACATGGCCTTATTGTTCATCTGTAGTGAGCAGGCTACATGGAGCAGGCTTTAGGAGACATTAGGGAGGTCCAAATGGAATGATACAATAGAGGTATAGTCTCACACTTCTCTTGTATCCTTAAGTCCCTAGCACAGTGCGGTCTGTTGATGATTACGTGCATTTTCATTTTCTCTTCACATACTCTAGGCATTGTAAAGGAGGGCCATGTGTTGTAGCTAAAGGGGTACCAGGGGAGGCGTGGGTCGGGGCACCCAGCTTATGCACATTTAAGCTTGTAGCCCACACTGAGGGTGGAATCAATGTATTCTCTCTTGGGTAGTGTTGAGTAAATCACACAAATTTTTGTCCTTTTAAAAACTCTTGGTATAGCCTCCTTAGGACACAATTACATGCATATTAACATCCAGTCCCAGCTTTAGTTTTTCTCCTCAGGCTGTTCTGCTGGCCATTTTGGTTCTTTTACACGGAGATGGCCTATCTCAGCAGGTAGATTATTACTTCTTTTAGTCTCAAATTTAAAGGTTTGCTTTGTTTTGTTTTAATAATTAGATAATGATTTTAGTACTTCACTACTTGCCCTCATATTGGTCATGCCTTTCAAAAATTAGAAATAGACGTAAATTTTGGGGTAGTTGCAATCTGAATTAGAGGGAAAGGGTAGGGATTCGGCATGGGCCCCTGGTGGGGTGGAACAAAGAAGAAGCTCAGCTGAAAGCCTACTGTGTGCTAAGCTTGACGGCCAGGGCTTTTTACATGCTCTGCACTTTATCTATAGCCTCCCTTACTCTAGAATGGGTGCAAGGCACCTGAACACATTGGGTCCTACAACAATCTTAGGAAGCTCATAGAAATTAAGCAACCTTCCCAAGAAAATACAGTGATGGGTGGTAGAGAAGGAATGAGAGCCCAAGGATTCCTGAATCCCACATTTATTTTTTTCCAATACATTGTCTTGTTTCTTAGAAAGGAGGCAAGAATTCTTAGACAATTTCCAGATTCAAATTTAAATTTTAAATGGACCTCATTTGGAGACCTAGTATGTGTTGACAAAGACTAATGCGTTTGCATGGTTTGGCCTCTGTCACAAAAATAATTAGTTTTTATGTCCTGATTCTGTAATTCTTTAGTAAGGGAAACTCATGTTCTATATAAAGTGAATGCTGAGTGAATTCACAAATTTCAGCTTTTATGCCACTGTTAAACTGCTAGGTCTTGAGAATATTAACTTGGGTCTTGAGTTTAGGCGTAGAAGGAAACATTATCTTCTGGTTGCTCTTTACAGCTTTATTTGTGTTAAGACTTGTTTAAAGAAAGAAAAAAGGAAGATCCCTCTATATAAACATCTGGAGAGGCTTTTTCATAGACCCTTGGATTTTCTTAAGTGTAGGGATCTTAAGTGTTGCCATAGCAGATACTCAGAAGACCTTCCCCTTCCCCACATTTTGCCTAACACATTCCCAACACAACGTACTTAACCCTCTTAAAAAGAGGGAGAGCCACAAATTGTGTAACATTTCCTTTTATCATTTGGTTTCTCTCAGTGAGAAGTATGCTCTAGTAATTTGGAAATAAACACACTGCAGGAATAATAATAGGCTTGAGAATTGATTAGGTGGTAAGGAGATGATCTTTGTATCCTTTATATGGAAAGTATCAGAGGATTACTTAATACTCTGTCCTTTTAAGTTCTACTGTTTTGTCTCAGATTCCAGAAAAATCATAATTTGGTTTCATGACTGTTGTCAGTCAGTCATAAGAGCTGCTTGATACTATCATCGATTGAGAGAAACAAAGTGCCTTTTATTCTGGGGTTGCACTTGGCCACTGACCAGGTGCCACATGCTGTTCTTTGCACCTCAGTTACTGTACACAACAACCCTTATGAAGTGGACACCGCTGTTATCCCAGTTTTATGGTCAGGAGCCTGAGGCACACCATGCTGTGACTTGCCCATGTCACAGTTACTAAGTGTAATAGTTGTAATATAGTGCCATTTTCATGGAGGTGCTTTTGTCCAAGTTGTAACTTGAGTTTCTATGTAGCCTCTTCAGAATAAATGAAGAGCATTCCTCAAGTTTGATGTGCTGAAATTTATTGCTCTTTTCATCATAAGACTACAAGAGAGACAGGCTCTTGGAAAATATGGAGATGCTCTGTTTCACATTTTTTTGCAGAAGATCCATTTTCCACAAAGTCCTTAAGTAGATCAAGCTCAGGATGTCGGGGTGGCTCTGTTACCATCCTGAGAAATGACTAGCAAGGTATTGCAAAGAGTGGTTAAAGAGAAACGAGACTGACAATACTCCTCATCTGGGTGAGAGGAGAATGATAGCAAATTATTTCGAAATACCTAGTGATATGAAAATTTTTAGGTCCTGCGTCAGGAATTGCAATATAGCTGTAAGAGAGCTATCTACTCTTTCCCCCAAATCTCTTTCCATACTCCCTTTATTCTGGGTAATTCTCCAATCTCCCTCCACTGGGATTGCAAGAAAGCTCAAATAAGACTTTTAATATGTAACTCTTGTGAAATCAAGTAATAGGTATTGGGAGCATACCAGGCAAAAATTACTGTTGTTTGTGCATATCTAGAGGGTTTTCTTTTTGTTTAGTTTTTGCAGGTGGAATGTTAAAAAGGAAAGGGCGGTCAACCTGATGTGTAGAAGGAGACATTATTTAAGTTGCTTGGAGGTAATGTCATGTAAATTAAACCCGTGAAAGAAAGAAGGAATTTTTGCTTTATCAAAACTTATTTGTTCTAATTGCCTTGTTTATTAAGTGTGGTTTATTGGTATTACAAGCTATATTATTCTATTGGAAAGCACAGGACTATTTCATCATCACTTTTGGTTAGTAAGAGAAAAGTATAAAAGAGACATGATTTGTTGGAAACTTCAACCATTCTGTTCTAATGATTGTGCAACACATTGGTGCTTATTGATCTTTTTTCCCCTTTGTTTTTCAGGGTCGACATGTTAAAACGGGTCAGCTGGCGGCCATCAAAGTTATGGATGTCACTGAGGTAAGGTTTGATCGCACATGTTTTTAAAGAAATTGTTAGCTAAAAGACAAGGATCTTCTTTCCCAACTGCGGCGCCTCCCCCCATACAACGTGAGAGTTACTACTCTGGAGAATCTGATCACTTGAACAAATTGCCATCCTGTGACATCATAGGTTCAGAGGTCCAGCAGACTCGCTGGCTTAAATTGTTGCGGATGGCCCCCAAGTAACAAAGAATCAGTAGCATTTTCCTTAAAAACACACACACGCACACACACATACACACACACATCTGAGTGATGTCATCCTTGGCAGCATAGTGGACCATAATTGGAAACATCTTCTCTAATGGAAAAGAAAAGATTTGAGAAGGGATCATGGAGGTCACATGAATAGGGAGATTGAGGGGGGTAGGGTGGGGAAAAACTTGTCTAAGGTATTAGGCCACATTTGTGCCATTTCTTTTATTTTTAACATGGGGGAAGAAGACAGATTCAGCCAAGTTCCCAGAGGTTGGAAAACAGAAACATCTGCTAGAATGCTGAGCAGATTGTTGGCAAAATTTAGTAGCAAAAAATAGTTCTTGAAATGGTCGCATGAGGATTTACTATGCAGCTTTAGCTGGGAAAGAGGAGACTCTAACCCAGACAAAAAGTAATTGTATGCGTGTGTGTGTATGTATGTACATATAAGTACATATATGCATGGGTCCATATTTAAATTTTAAAAATAGCCATAGATTGTTATGAACTAAGTCATTTTGATTTTAAGTTATTGTATTTTTATCTGAAATTTTACTTTATGATCTCTTGATTGCTTCTGACTTGCCTAATTATGAAAAGGATTCAACATCATATTTTACAGATTCTAGAAAGTTAACCAACAGCTTTGGGAATTTGTGATATCTTTAAATCAAGCATAATTTCCCCAAATCTGTGGTCTAACAAGGGAGATAACAGCTAAACCAATTTCATTTGTGCCAGCCAATAATCGAGTGAGAGTTCCTCCTCTGCTCTGCTCTCTGTACTTGGTCTCTAACAACATGGTCATCTCTGCTATGTATATTTTGTCAGTAAGAATAAGAAAACATAGTTGTCTCTAGACTTCAGGACAACTGATAGAGCTTTATACACATATTTGCAGATGTGATATTTTATGAGGTGACCACTCTTTTCTCTGTCAAAGAGGATAATGGAGATTTTAAAATGAAAAAATACCAGTTTGGTTGAATGCCCAAAACATGCTCGTATTGTATTGTGATACGGACTCTGTTGTGTTGTGTTATAGTGATCCTGTCTTGATATACAAATCAGTTGGTTATTGGATGTTTTCCAGTGAAAATTATTTTAAGATTATTTTAAAGAGTGGTGAAGGAGCAGCAAATTCTAGCTTATTGTAATTTAAATACAGTAGTTGAGCTATTTATGAAGTGCTTTCTCTGAGAATGGAATGAACAGTGGCACTTTCCTACCAAAATCTCCTTTCAGTCTGCCGTGCATCTTGCGAGTGCTGTGTTAGGAAATGCTGTTGCTGGAGCCATGGTTTTTGCGTGTTTATTAACCACATCTTGACTTGTTTACTGGCAAGCTCTAGTGGGTACCATTTTAAATGTAATCTTTTGGAATTTTTTGAACCAAGAGTTCACTTTCTTTCCTTGCTGTGCCCTTCAGTTTGTGCTTTCTCACCTGACACAGGTGTTGTGGCCAGCCAGAGTATGCCTCCTTTCACATCTCAAATGGAATATAAATGGGGTTTGTCTTTTCTGTAGAGGTCCTCTTCACCTAAGCCTGGCTCTGGTGATAAACGTACAGTACATGATCATTGCAAAAAATAAAGTATAAAATACAGGAAACTATGAAGAAAAAGTCAAATCCTTATACTCCCACCACTTTACAGTAGCCATTGTTGGTTCTTTGGAGTATTTCCTTTCAATCATGTTTCTATGGGCTGAGCTATAAAAGACATACCTATGTGTGTAATCAGTGCTTTTGTATTCCACTTTTGTTGAATTGTATACAAAAGGTATTTCTTTGCCTGAAAAAATCAGGCAGTGTTGGACAAATACATGATATAAGTATTTGCAGCACTCCTTAAATAATTAATGCAAAGTCCATGTATCCAGGTAAAGTGAAAACCAGATGGTGGCGAGTCTTCGAAAAAATACAAACCAAATCAACTATTTACCATATTGGCCTCTCAGTAATGTTTCCTGTGTGCTGTTTTCATGCAGTGACCTCTGCTGTAGCTTGGGGCACAGTCAGGACCAAGACTAAGTGTTATGGATAGAGGACTGTGCGCAGTTGGCAGCCTGGAAAACATGCCCTTGCTTACCCTCCATATCGAGGGCCTCGGCTCTTGTGAAGTTGTAGGTATTGGCCTGGCTGGGACCTAGCAGCAGAAGGGAGTAGGTGGAGTGAGAGAGATTTTGCAGCTGATGCTTCTGTTTCAACTCCAATAGGAGGGACTGTTTGAGAGGGTTCTTTTGAGAGCAGGATTCTGCATGGTTTCTGACTTCCACTCAGTTTTGTCCCAGGAGCAAAAAGGTACAAATGCTTATTCTTGGGAAAAATCACAGACTTGTCCTGAGTCCTTAAGTGAAATTGAGATGCAGTTACCCAGCTACTAGTTATTCCTCAGTCTCAGCAGGCAAGAACAGCAAACGGTGCGGGCAGTTGAATGGTTTGGCTGCTCTTCTCCCCTAGCTATTGGCAGCCAAATGAGTCAAGCTTTGGAGCTGGCTGCAGTGAGTGTGAAAATGTGGGGCCACTTCACCTGCTTTACTTGATGATGTGAACCTGGGAAACAAAATCACCTGAGCCATTCAGATTTCACTCTAGGGTGAGGCGACTAAGGACTCTGGAAGGGAGGTATTTGCTTGCAAGAGATGTAAAGTTTCTTTTCATATTTCTTTTTGGATTTTAATACTATTTAGAGTTGACTATCTTAAGGATTTTGAAGGGTCCTTTTGAGCATGTTTTTTATCTGATTGGTTTTGGGAAGAGTTTAAGGAGTAGGTTAAGGATGTGTTCAAACTGGGTGATACTAGGACAGCAGATCTATAATGTGTGTTTTGCTTTAAAATAATTATTGATTCACAGGAATTTGCAGAAAAATGTATAGGGAGATCCCATGTATGCTTCACTCAGTTTTCCCCAGTGATAACATCTTGTATAGCTATAGTACGATATCATAAGTGAAGTACATGCACAGAACAAAGCAAAGCAAATGATCACTTTTCAAGCCAAAGATTTCACTTGGATTCCAGTTTTGAATTTTAGCAAATTGGGCTAGACCCTTATACTGTGTCTGCTGGCATGATTTAGAACCAAGGCAGACCATTGGAAGTTGACATTAGTGCAGTCCACAGAGCATATTCCCCAGTTTAACATGCACTCATTTGTGTGTGCATGATGTGTTTTGAGGGATACTTGAATTGGTTGTTTAGATTCTTGATAGCCCCTTTATTTTAATCCTTGTATCCTAAGGTCAAACTTGTATTACATAAGAGGTGGTTTGACAATAAGGGACTGATAGTTTGTTTCTTGAAGTTTTGGATTATCTCATTACTTTGAGTTAACATTCTGGAAGATAAAAAGATGAAATAGCTAAGCTAGGGATTCTTGACTTGGGATCCATTAAACTCTGAGTAAGGTTTACCTCTGAGAACAGAATTTTATTTTGCATTTCAATAATATCCCCCACCCTTTTGTTATGAAAATGTTCATACATACAGAACTGTTGAAAGAATGAACATTCTGTATCCTTCACTTAGATTCAGCAGTTGTTCACATTTTGTTTGTGTATGTTTTGTGTGTGTATTGTTGAAATTAATTATGGGTGCCGCCATTACACTTCATCTGTTAATACTTGAGTGTGCTTTTCTTAAAGACAGTCTTCTATGTAATCATAATAACACATAAGAGAGTTAATAATTCCAGAATTTCACCTAATGTTCAGACTATATTCCAATATCCTTCATTGTACAGAGAATGTTTCTAGAACTATTTTTCAAATTGTAGTCCAGTCTGGGTTTGTGAATTATACTTGGTTATCGTACCCATCTTCTCTTCTCTCTTCTCTTCTCTTCTTTCTTCCCTCCCTCCCTCTCACTTCCTCTCCCTTCCTTCTTTTCTCTTCCTTCCTTCTTTCCTTTCCCTTCCTCTCTCTTCTCCCACCATTGTTTTGTCAAATATCCCACATTCTGGATTTGTCTGAAAGTTTCCTCATGTATGCTTTAACTTGTTACTCTCTGTGAAATTTGGAAATTACATTGAGAGGCAGGATTAATTAAACACAAATTAAATATTTTTTCGTCAAGAACGCCTCATTGATGGTGTTAGCTACTTCATATTTCATCATGTCAAGGGGCACATCAATTCTAGATATCCCACTGTTAGTGAAGCCAAGTTTGATTGCTTAATTAAAGAAGTGACTGCCAGGTTTTCCACTGTAAAGGTGCATTCTTAGCTTTGCACTTCATAAGGAATCTCCAGGGTGATACTTTTGACTCTGTGTGAATATTCTGTTTACCAACAACCTTTTAACTAATGGTTTTGGCATTCTTTTGATGATCCTTGCCTAGTTTAGTTATTATTGCAAAATAACGATTTTCTGTTTATGAGAAGAGTTTCTTTTCCTACCTATTCCCATTCTTTCTCGTTTTCCCTCTTTCTGTGGATATTGCTGTATGGGCCGTTTTATTTACTCAGTGTGTTTCCATCAATTACAGCTGCTATTATTACTATTATTATCATATAATCAAATTATACCAGATTTGGCAATGGAGGCCTTTTGACTAGGCCCCATTGGTTTTTGAGTACTTGCTTGTTTTCTGGCAGGAGTAGATATTTGAAGCTCACCTGCCAGAACATGGAATCCCCATCTCTGAGAAGCCTTAGTACAGTTTAGTGGGAAATGTATTTAGAAACGAATATTTGGATACTAAATGTGCTCATTGCTACTGAGATGTTATTGCTTCTAAGCCGTTTTGGTAGACAGAGCTAGGAGATATATTTTTTCAAGAATCAGAGTTTTTCTTTAATGTCTTCTAGCTTGTATATATTATATTTCTTTGTCTTTTCTCCTAGACTGAAAATCTTGGTTCCTGACAAAATAATCATTTGCTTATTTGCTTGATCTTCTAATGAACATAAAATCATTTCACAATTACATAATGTTATTGCTTGCAATAAACATGGAGTGAAGTTTAAGATTTTTCTGAAGTTCTTTTTTTCCTTAGAATATATCTGTTAAGGATTTACAGTCAGAGTGCTGTGTTCAGAAGTTATGTGAAATAAGAAATAATTATTTTCTCTGAGTGGTTTATCAATTTGTTACATAGCTAGGCTCAATTTCTATTTAGATTCAATTATAGGGTTTGCTTTTCTCTTGATTTTATTCAATTTTTGAATGTGTAAACCATTTACGTAGTTTAAAGTCAAAACTATGTAAAATAGTATGCATTTTGAAAAAGAATACCTCATACCCAAATATTGTCATGCAGTTTCAATGCCTGTATTTGTGCTTGTTGTTGCTTTCAGCATAGCAGAACTAAATATTTCTTGGATTAGTGCAGAGAGAACAGAGGAAGACTTTAATATGTGTTTTTTTATGTCAAATGGAGATGAAATGGTGTCTGTGGAATGGTGTTTCACTGCTGCTCATCACCTCTGAGTGGGAGACCTACATCCAATGCATTCTTTTGGTCGGTCCAGTGGTCTTTCCTCCACTTGGCCCTTCTCTGCCATTCTGATGTAGGATGATGTTAAAGCAGTTGGGTTTTTGAAGTGTGGTTGTGAGACCAGCAGCAGCAGTGAGCACCTGGGAACTTGTTAGAAGTGCATTCTCAAGTTCCATCCCAGACACTGCATCAGAAACTCTGGGTGGAGCCTTCTGGGGGATTCTGATGCATCCTCAAGTTTGAAAACCATTGCTTTAATGGAACCTTAGGAAAGAGGCCACTTCCTCCTATCTACGAGTGAAGAACTCCAGCTCAGAGACACTAGTACTTCTTGCTCAGGAGTACATTGCTAGTTAGAAATTGCAGGCATTAGAATCTAAATCTTTGATTCCCAACTTATTGTACTTGTGTAAATATTAACAGTTTCAAACATGGGGTTCTAAGTAGGATTGTTGAGTGAGCTGATTTGATCTGCTCCTTAAAGAATAGATAGATCATGCCCATTTTTCTCCTTTCTAAAGTTTATTTTTAGCAGGTCACTCAGAGCAGACATCCTTTCAGTCTTAATACTAAGACTGGGGGACAGGAAGATGTTGGCATGATGCCTGCCGGGGCGCAGGGAGCCAGTTGGCAGATTTTGTTGAGCACCCTCCATATTCCTAGCACTGTGCTCCTTGGAGACGTGGGAGTAAAAGCTGTGTGAAAAACTGGCCTCTGCCTGTCATCATATTGGAAGGGCAAGAGCCACACCTGAAGTGGTAGAATGCTAAGCAGTATATGTCGGTTCTGGTAGGCAGGCATTTGAGTGCCTACTGAGCTAGGTGCACAGGTGGACAGGGCATCTTTCTTGCTGTCAGGGAGTTGATGCTCTGGCAGGAGGGAGTACAACAAGCCTACTCCAGTTATGAAGCAAGAGCACGGAACAGTTTTACCACTTTTCAGTGGGAGGAGAGCACAATGTAATGAATGTGTTGTCCTCGTCCAGGCAAGAAAGAACAAGAGGAAGGGAGGGAGAGATCTGTGTGGGCCATGTGATCTGTCGTTCTGTCCTGTTGTTCCTCAGAGGCCAGGTAAACGCTGCAGGCCTCACTGCATGTTACTGGCTTCTTCAATTTCAGGGAGCTGGCACTTTCTTGCTCCCCTTCCTTGGCTCTCACAGATCACAGGATCATTCATGGTTGTCCAGGAGAACCGTGAATGCACCAATGAGACCACATTCAGCTGTCATTTTTTTGACAGTGTGTACCACCCTCCTACCTGCACACCCCATTCTCTCTTCCCTTCCCTTCTGCTTTTTTAATGAGCTACCTTCTTTCTTTTCTCTCTGAGAAACTAGTGTGCCATGTTTATGGGATGCTAAATTTTCTTATCTGTTATTCTATTACCTTAGATAACTTTTAGCCTGATTTAAATGATCTCAGTCTTAAGATTTCACCTCCCCAATCTGAGTTTGCCTTACTCAGCCTTCTGTAGATAAAGGTCACAAGCTGTACTTTTTTTTCTTTTTTGGAATATTGGTACCAGTCCTTGAAGAAAAGCTCTTAAAATCATTTAGAATCAACTAAATTTTGACTTATTAAAAAGTATGAACATGATTTTGAGGACTAATAGTTCCCCTGTACATCCTCATATAATACAGCAATGTTTCTCAAACTTTTTTTCCATTATCAATTCTCTAAAAGCCTTTAAAGACATTTTTCCTAATCATCCCTCTACGAAATTTTAGTAGTACAGATATACTGTATATCTGTATACATCCGTTTATTTACTGTATGTATGTCTTTCTGCTTTATACATAAAAGTAGTAAGTTTTTTTCCCTTCATTTTTTTTCATGCCCTTGGGGCTGATATCACCCCCATTGAGAGCACCTGGTGTGGAGTAATACAAACACGAGTTTTACAAATAAGATTAAATCTTTGTACTATTTCTAGTATTTTCTTTGTTTAAAAAAACTCACTAGATATTAGAATTATTCTTCAGTGATAAAGAAGATAAATTGGCTGTAAAAGTGTAGAGTGGATGAAGTGAACTTTTTTTTTTATAGACTGAATTGGGTATTGCACATTGCATTAGATATGGTACATTGTATTGGGTTTGGTATGGGCACTTAGTTTAATGCACACAGCAGCCTTTGAGACAGCTGTTGTCATCCCTTCTATCTAGATGAAAGAACAAATTCTGGGACTCAACTCCAACCTTTTGTGGTTATAAAGCTTGTTCCTCTTTCTTCTGAATCCCTCTGTCCTTCTCTCCCCAAAAGTAATAGATAGTTAATTTAGGGTTAAAGTCGAGCTGTTCAACAAATAGTTGCCTGTTGAAAGGTTTTTAGAAAATAGCTATCCTGGTGATGATGTGATAGTAAAAATTTTTGAAAGATTAATAAGTTTTTTTGTTTTTGGAAGGATAGAATGTGTTTCTATTTTGGATTAATTCATTCTAACTTAAGAATGCAACTAGGAAATTATAAAATATGAAAATTCTCCCTTGCTGTTCTTACCTGTTTAATAAGTCAATAAATAGAGGAAGGTTAAGATTGAGTTAGCTGTAAACCTCAGACACTTTATGTTTCTCATATTGAAAAGCCTCCACTTTACTTATGGATGACAACAGTTGGAATCAAAGAGGTGATTGACCTGTCCAAAGTCCAATAGCTTGTTGCAGGATAGGGTCCCAATCTTGTTTCCATTATACCATGATATCTCCCAGTTCACTTTAGAAGTATTCTGTATTTGGGTTTTAAAGTTGTAGTACCTAACAAGGTGCAATGCTATGTAAGTGGTAGGTACTCAAATCTTTGATGAACTAAATAGGATGTTCCATTTTTGGTGTAGGCATTAATTTGGGGCACTTGGAGAAAACATACAATAGATATACAATATTGGTTTTATTGTCTGTATTAGTCCATTTCTGTTGCTTATAAGAAAATACTTGGAGAACTGAGTGGTTCATAAAAAAATGAAATTTATTGCTTACGGTTTCTGAGGCTTGGAATTCTGTAGTCCATCTGGTAGTGGCAGCAGTGACCCAGGGGTGTCACATTGCAAGATGGTGGAAGCAGAGAGAGAGAAAGAGACGGACTCTCCTCTTCTTTTAAAGCCCTCAGAACCACGCCCCTGACTACCATTATTAATCCATTCACTGCTTCACGGTCCTACAATCCAATCACCTCTCCAAGGCTCCACCTTTCAATTACCATAATAGGATTTCCCACACTCTTCACAGTCACAGTGGAGGCTAAGTTTCTAATACATAAAACTTGGGGGATACACTTCAAGCTTTGGGGAGTTTTGGGGGGACATAATCCACTACATTGTCCCAGAAAATTATAATAATATAATTGTTGCAATAGAGAAGACTTTTGGTGGAGATAGGATCGTGTTTCATATTTACTTCATTACATATTTACCTGCTCTTATTTACTTTCACACTTAAATTTCATCCCTCTAGAAAAGAAAATTATTAGTGGTTACAAAGAGTGAGTACATTTCTGGGTTTTGTTTTTAGAAATGATTTAACCTATTTTTCCTTTTTACTGTGAACATAAATTTGAGGCCCACAAATACTTTTCAAGGTGAATTTATAGTTTATGAGACCTACAGAACATTGTCCTCATTATGTAATAGTCATGCCCTGTCTTTTATCACAGGACAGTATTACATCCTTTGTTAGATCAGGGCCTAGAATTGAATGTGATAGTGCTCCAGTTTCCTCCTCTGTACAGTGGAACAATAAGTCCTACTGTATAGACTTTTGTCAAATTAATAATAAATAAATAATAAATAAGTTTAAAGTTAATGTAAAGTGTCTAGCATATTAATTTTTATATGATAAATGTGGATTTCCTTCTTCCCTTCTCCTCATTAAAGATATTAAAGTACCACTTTTGCTGAAGACTTTTTAACACCCCTGGGTGCCCTTCTCAACCACTTGTTCACATGAACCCCTAGGTACCCCCCAGGCTCCTGCAACAGGTGGCCTCTTCATCCCCTCTGTGGTTACAGCCATCACTGTTTGGTCCCTTGGCAACTACTTTTGTCTTGCCCTGTGAGCTGTCTTCTACTACTGTTTTAATTATTAACTAGAAAGTTTCCACATGTTCTTTTCATGTTTATGTTATTTTGTACTAGATTATAAACTCTTTGTGGGGAGCTAACTCTTTTAAGATTCTCATAGCCCTTCCAGGCTTATGTTGGAGCCCTTGTTTGCATGGATGGTGCTCAGCTTATATTTGCTCTTTTTAAAGAATGCCCTGAGATTAAAGGCAGAATTTCCAAAAGTGTTTTGAGCACTGGCAAAAAATACATAGAGTATCCCCTTTTAAAAATTAGAGAAAACCCTTATTTTAATATGTATGTGTTAGTATATTTAGTATTACATTACTTAGTAATTGAACATTTTCTCTATTACTTTGTGGGATAGTTTTAAGTATTAAAAAGGAATAGAGAAAAATATATTCATTCTTACTGAAAATATGACAAAGTACTAATTAGTCAGATGTAGTTTTGGTTCATTGGGAGTGGAAATGGCAAATATAAACCATGGTTTGTAGGTTTTTTGTTTTTGTTTTTAATGCTGTTCATGAAGTTACACTAGACCATTTAAACAATTACTGAACACTTAGTCTTTTTAAGACATACTATTCTTGGTTCTGGGGTGGAATAGAAAGATTAATTGTGCTCTAGAAGGAAATATTCTTGATCTCTTGATAAAATAAAACTTGAGGTGAAAGGATGCTCTCTGTTGTTACTAATGAACACTCTTCAGGCTGATTGAACATCCACAGTTTCTCAGTTTTAATTCATCACTTTATGAATCAAAGGCATTTTTTTCTAAGTAAAATAAATAGTTGAATTAACAAGATCACCCAACAAATTTTTTATAACCTAAATTACTTTGTGCTTCGGTCACACTGGCCTGTTCCTCCAACCTCCCAGCCCCTCCCGCCTGGAGGCTGCCACTGCTGTTTGTTTTCTCTGCCTGGAATGCCCCTCCCTCCCTCCCTCTTTATGCCTTGACATGATGAATGGCACTTTCCTCTTCCTGATGCCCTTACCCTGTTCTGTGTTTCCTTTATCCATATCGTAGAATGTAACTGGCTCATTTATTACACTTAATATATGTCACTTGCATCTACCACCACTCCACTAATCCCCTTCCCCCAAGAATACAAGCTCCATGACGACAGGGATTTTTGTCTATTTTTTTCAGTGACATGTTATCTCAAGTGCCAGTTAAGTGTGTGGTTTACAGTAAGCATTTCATGGACATTCGTTGAATGAATGAATGGTGTCCATGCTGGAAGGCATGTTATAAATCTGCTCGAGTGTTCCCTAAAGAACCCAAAGCTCAAAGAAGTTACACGTGGTTGATTGATAGTTTTGTGTGTGTGTGTGTGTGTGTGTGTGTGTGTGTGTGTGTGTGTGTGTGTGTTCTTTTGTTCATGAAAGTATTTGAAGATTAAGATTTTTTGATTACATACGAGAGATATCCTTTGAAATGTGGTAAAATGGTGAAGCTGTACAGTTGGTAAGAGAAAGTTTCAAATATCTAGCGTCTATTCCATTGAAGCCTTCACCTTTTAAAATGGTAAGGCCTTGTAAAAGGACCTTTTTGGTGCTCCCGCCTGCCCCCCCCGCCCCGTTTCCCTGAATTTAATTACAATAACTGCTTTCCAGTTTAAATTCTCTTCGTAGGACCTGAGTATAAAATCATAGCCTAAACTACATTGTCCATATGATGAAACTTTCTGAAATTGTTTGTTTTATTAGTCTATGTACTTTGAAAATCTATGAAAAGAACATACACAGGGTCTTAAAAGTTTATATGACAATGAAATGTTTTTAGAATAAAAGCTTTAATTGTTTAATTGGAGAAACTGAGCCCCTTCCCCTCCCATCAACATCATACCCTGAGAGAAGGAAAGTAAGAAATCTCTAGTACAAAATCCTTATCTTCTGATTATTCTGACTTTTGTACTAATCCTATAGAAAAGAGAGTTGACTTCAGTGGGATTGATATGAAACAAGATTAGGGAGTCACCTAGTTGATTGGCTGAGTTTTTAGCTTTCACATCTTCAATATTGCAGGTGTGCTATTAATCCATAAATGGTCTATAAGCAATGCAGGAAGCTAGTCTCTTTCTACCCCAAGGGCAGAAAACTCCCATTAGAAAGCCACCCTCTGTCGGGTGAGCAGATCCTGAGAGAGCAGTCTCCCCTGCCTATTGTTCTGTGTTAGCGCACCATGACATCTGCACCACAGATGAAACTCTCTCCCCTGGATTTTAACTCTTCATGGTAACACAGAACCCAGATTATTTTGTGGCAGTAATCCTGTCCCAAAGCTTGCATTTGTTTTAATTGTTCAATTTTATAAATTTACAATTGTCCCTTTGAATCTTGGGCATTATATGTAGTTTAGTATGTGTTAGAGGTTTTAAATGATCTTTAGAATTATTACAATTATTTAACTTTTAGTTAAAACCGTGGTGGGGGGAAAGAAATTTTATCTCCTGGCTCCTCTCCCTACCACTCACTGGAGCTAACTGGTCTCCCAGCTCTGATGCAAAGTGCAAATCCTGACTAGGTGGAAACTTGCCTTTGACTAATGGTTACCATGGTGTAGGGTTACACTAATTGGCTAGGGCAGTTGTCGGAATTCAGCCACCATACCCAATTGTATTGTTGGGTTAGGGCCCACAGACCCTTCATATGCCTGGCTGGGTCACCAGACCCCTCATGTGCAGATCCACAAGCTAGGAAATTGGGAAAGATCCCAGGAAGCCCTGGGCAGACAACTCAAGCTCAGTCCTCAGCTTCTTCAGCAGCAGCAGCAGCTTACAGCAATAGTCTCTTGCACTGTAGGCTGTGGCGGCCTCTTGGAACATCCTAGGAGCTTTGGCAGTGGCAGCAAGAGCCTCCAGCAGCAGTAGCAGCAGCAACGGTGGTGGCGGCCTCCCCGTCGCTCCCCCAAGGGCACTGTGGATCAGAGCCACTCACCCTTTA
Organism: Cynocephalus volans; assembly: GCF_027409185.1. NCBI lineage: Eukaryota > Metazoa > Chordata > Mammalia > Dermoptera > Cynocephalidae > Cynocephalus > Cynocephalus volans. Next base: position 92,980,924 of record NC_084473.1, on the reverse strand, counting down.
TACACTTAAGTCCCATAACCCAGGACACCTGGGTGCACATACACAATTACATTAGACAATAACCAAGGAACATCTGGGCACATGTGTGTATTTACTTCAAATGCTCAGCAAGACTCCGAACCCCGAGGGACCCTGACCATTCATCTTTACTTTCCCTACACATGGTGTCCTTGGGGGCTCTGAAGTCCTCAAGGTATCCAGGGGACTTTTCTCTGAGCACAGGAACCTTGTGCCAGTTCTCTTTTACCCTTGTTAAATCTTTTATTTCTAGACCATCTCAAACACTTTTACTCTCTGCTTCACATACCTGTGCTGTAGCAGCCTAGCTGACAGGTCTGGAGGAAGCCACTTCTCCAGGGTCTCACTGTGTTTGCTTGCCTTTGTCTGTATGTGTACTGAGTTTAGGAAAATTGTCTTCATGTATACAACCCTCACCAGCTCTTATGTTTTTATAATTTTTACCTTTTATTGAAATATAGTATGCATACAGAAAAGTGCACAAATTATAAATGCAGTAAATTTCCCAAAACCAAACATATACTTCCCATGAACCAGCACCTAGATCAAGAGACAAAACCTTGCCAGCACTCCATGAGTGCCCTGGTGCCCCCTTGCACTCACTAATTCCTCCCTGCAAGGGAGACGGCTATCCTGACTTCTGTCACCACAAATTATTTTGGCCTGTGCTTGTATTTGATGTAAATGGGACCATATGGTACTCTTTATGTCTGGCTTGTTTCCCTTAACATTATGCTTGTGAGGTCTATCCATATTGCTGCATATAGGGACAGTTCATTTATTCTCATTGCTTTTAGTATTCTGTGTTGTCCCACTAGCTTCCAAGTGAATACTACTTTTGATGTAGAACTGGTCATGTAGTAGGTGCTGAATTGCTGCAGAGACAGAAGGGAATTTACCAAATCTAAGAACTTCTCCTTTGATGGATAAGAGATGTTGAGGTGCAGGTCATAGGGAAAACCTTCACTTCTTTATTTCGCATAGTTGTGGCATGATTAAATATCTGCTTCTTTTCTGATTTAACTTTATTAGCTTAACTGCAAGAGTCCTGAGGAAGAGTAGATAATGTTACTAAGTTTTGATGACTGGAAATAAGGTATTACTAGGGAACTTTTTTCAACACTTCCTGCCATCTTTGTTGGTTTCCAGAGCTTTTTCCATTGCAAGGTCTTCAGGAAAGAATTGATATAGCACTCTTTGGGATTCTTGTTTGGCCTGTCTCTTAGCAGAAACATCACACTGCTGTTTCCTTCTCATCCTGTTTGTGAGGCTGGTTCACTTTCCTCCTGACCCTGCTGCACTTGCAGGAAGTCCTCCCCTCCTTTCTTCAGGTGGTGGAGGTTTGGGGTGGGATAAAGATAGGGAGATAGAACCAAACAAACAAAATTCCAAGCAAGCCTGTGTTCTTGCCCCACCATGCCCTGCTTCCCTCCCACCTTGTCCTTTACAAGTGAAGAATGTCTTAGGTTCTACTCATTCTCAGTTCTAGTGACAAGGATGTTTTAAAAACAAAGTCTTTGGTCTGTCATTTTGTCATAACTAAGAGAGCAGCAGTAACAGTAGTGACTGTTAGGTTGAGGGGATATGTAGTTATGTGGTATTTCCTGATGATGAATCTTCTCCCTGTGGGACCCCTTGGTGACGGTTTCTTTTGTGATTGAATGAGGGAAGGTGTTTATACACAGAAAAAAGAATGTCTTCTTTGTAGCTGGTTCACTTTCATTGTATTTTATTTTTCTGTTTTTATTTTCTGGTGGCTGGCCAGTACAGGGGTGGAACCCTGGACCTTGTTATCAGCACAACGCTCTATACAACTGAGTTAACCAGCCAGCCTGGTTTCACTTTTGCTGGCCAGCCCAGTTTCACCTTTAATGTGCCCCCTGAACTCAGCAACATCAAGTCTCCTCTCACTTTTGTTCACTTACCAAAGATGCTGGACTCCTCTCCGCTGTTCCCCCGACCCCCCACCCCCCAGGTTAGAACTAAAGATGACTCCCTGCTTATTTGTTCTTCCTTGAGTTGTTTAGAAAGAAGACATTTTATTTGTAAAGTGACTGCAAGATGTTTTTGTTCAAGAGGTAAAGGAAGAGAAGGCTGTTGAGAAAGAAGAGACTACAATTTGGAACTGCAGAATAAAGCAGCAGCATCTCCCTGGGTCTTTGTGTGTGAAGACAGCAGTCTTTGGGCCTGATTATCCTTAGTGATTTGGTACATGTGGAGTGATGTTGTAACAAGCTCCAGCAGCCTTTTCTAATCTTTTCCCCATAACCCTTTTTTTAACCCAATATGGCTCCAAACCTTTATGATGGTTTCAGTAACTTCACATCCTGCTCTGTTTTTATAAAATGCTTTTTATAATGATGCCATAGTTCATAGGGTGGAGTTGGGGCAGGTTAGGGTAACTGTCATTTTCATTTAGTCAGTCTGGAGACAGAAGGCATACGAAGGTGGTAACACGTATGACCAAAGATGCTTCTTCAAAGTGAAGTCCCACGAAGTGAGCTACTTCCTTGAAGATAACCCCACTGCTGTGCTAGTGACCATCAATTTGTTATTTATTTTCATGATTAGGAGGTTGGGGAGAAGAATGCCTATTGTTCCTTACTTCGCTTGTAGGGCCGGGGGTCACTGAAGATGAGGGCTGTGTGGTGAGGTGCTGCGTGTGTGGACATTGTGGCCCTGGAGTTTGTGCAGAGGAGTTGCTGGCTTTTTGCAGGTGCAGGGATCCTGCATCTTCCTTACGGAGCTTGTGGCTGTGGCTCACTCCTTGGCTCTAATGCAGCAGAATTCATAGATGTGTGCAGCTTCAGGTGAGGTCACCCTAGATGGTGATTGTTTTCTTAACTGCTCTCTTTACATTAGCTTAAAAGTTCAGGATGGTGCTCAGCAGCACCAACACCAAAAAAATCTGGTCTCATAAGAATGTAGTTCTCTTCTCCTGCAACTGTATGAAAATTATTTGGTGCATAATGGAGTAATCCCAGGTGTACTTACTTGACCAAGAATATACTAGTCATTCAAAAGATAAGGTGATTTTCTATACAGGCCTGAAGATTTAAGTGAATTGGAGGTACGTTGTCATATTGGATGTGTACCTATATCACTTAGTCCAGTGCCAGTGCATGCATACCTTAGATATGCAAATTTTTTTTCACTCTAAGTTAAAGAAATGACTGGTTTGATATAATGGGTAGCGAAAAATAGTGGTGAAGGCTTTGGCCAAATGATCCAGGGTGATTTTAGTTTGAGTCAAATTTTGTGAGGATTGCTGTGTCTGAAATGCATTTCTCAGCAGCTCCTGTACGTTTTTTGAAGGGATGTTTAGAGATGATTCCATAGTACTGCTTTGGGTTTTTTTCTTTGTATAGATAATAAATGTGTATGTATTAATCTAATTGTATTTATATTCTGTAATATGAATTTATGTATCTAATTATATGTTTATATATTATAATTAACTTACACACATAATATATAAGCAGTTAATCTCATTAGCTCTTGCATTGGACTTAGTGGGGGAGTCTTTTCTCTGGATTGGCACTTATTTTTTATAATAGATATGAAAAAGTTCAAAATACCATTTGAAAGCACAGAGGTCTCCAGGATTTGTTACTAATTATATCCCTAAGATTTTATGATACCCCCTCCCCCCAAGTAGTTAAGGATGTCAGTATTTGGTAAAATTAACCACTGAGGGATCTTAGCTCTGACTAGCAAGCCCCAAATTAACCCTTTATTTACTCTGAGGCACATCTTTCTCTTTCTCTTTTAAGGTTTTTCTTTTAAAGGTTGTAAGCCTTTTAAGGTTCTCTAGAACATTAAGTTTTAAACTTATTCTTGCCCCCATTCTGTATCTGTTTTTAGTTAGAAAAACTGGTAAACCCAATTAGTTCTGCAAACAGAGGTTACAGTACTCTTGTTGGCCAGTTTTTAGCCAAAGGCTTAGTATTCAGTAGACTAGCTGTTGCATGTACTAAGTGTATAAACATCCATGCACAAGAGCATCTTATGCACAGTGCTGGTAGAATCAGATGTGATGCTGCCAATTTAATTTTGAGCCTGGCAGGAAAAGAGGGCATCTTCTTCTTAAAACTTACAGATCTGTTTTGTTTTATTGATAGCTTAGTTAGTTCAAGCTCAAGAACGTGAAAGTAGTTTTGCCGGCCCATGGGGTCTCTTGATTTATTCTGTACATGGGATTCTTTGTCTGGATTTCTTTTATGCTGACTATTCCCAGGTTTCTTGGTTCTTCCTCTGAGATCTGCTCCAGCGCACCTTGGTCAGTCAGTCCTCACATCCTGGGGCAGCTGGTTGCCCCTCCCATTGTATCTACTTCTCCCGGTGCTCCGTCAGTCTCAGTGTCCATATTTGTCCATCTGTCTTTGCCTAGCCAACCATTTCCCTCCGCATCCTGTCCCTGCTCTCTCATCCCAGTGCCCCTTGCAGTGTTTGCCATGAAGTGGGCCCACGACACATGCTTATTGAATGCATTTATACCAATGGATGGGCATACAAATAGTGCTCTTATTAAAAGGCTCTCAAGGAAACTGGCATAGCACCTTTTTTGCCTTCATTTTTTGGGTAATGGCAGATGGTAGATTTAGCAGTTTGTATTGCTGGTTTGAAGTGAATGAATTGGGCAGGTATCAACATCCTTTGTGCTTATGAACTTGAGTTGGCAAATGACCTTTCAGGGTCTTCAGTTTGCACATGTAACTAACTGGTTTAAATTTTGGTCCCTTTAAATCAATATATACTCTTGAAGATGCCATTTGAAAGATTGACTTTGTGCTTTCGTGGTGGTGATGGGTTTAGTTTTCCTTTTGTGCAGAAATCTAGTCCCCAATTACTTTGAAGATAGACAGGTGGTAGTTTGTGGTCTTCTTTCTTTCTGACAATCACTTTCTTTTTCTTGCCCTTTGTGAGAGCTCCACTTTTAAAACAATTGCTGTCTTGGCTACACTGGCTCAGGAGACTCCACACAAACTCTCACCATGTGTTTTGCTTCTTTGTCATTCAGAATATGAGGAGGTGATCATCATGGAAAGGGAGGACTGTGTTGTTCTTTAGGGAGTGGCATTGTTTGACTGCTGGCAGATGGAGAGCATCTGTGGTGTCATGAGACCTTCCTTTCAGATCTCTCTTCCAGTGACTGACTCCTGCAGCCTTGAGTTTTCCTCCTTGGAGTGTGCGTGTGTGCGTACCTTCACACTCAAGAATAGATGGAGGAAAATGGATGAAGGAGCATGATGTCAAGTTAATCAGTTGTTTTTAGACTGAAATGACTTATTACAGTTTTGTGATTCTTACTACGGTGTGTAGTAGAATGCCCTAAAGTTCTGTATAAAATAATTCATAGCAGAAAAGCTTGCTAGTCACTTATCTTTCTGGTGATCTAAAAAAAAAAGAAATCTACGTCTTTCCTTGGCTTTAAAAAATTTGTATACAGCTTGCTCACGGTGCTGGGTGAGGTGGTAGGGGACTATAATGATGTAAAAGAAGCAAGTTTAAGATAGAATAGTGCCAACTTATGTCTTCAGTAGTTGTGGAAACTATTTTTGTTTGCCTATTTAAACTGGATTACATGTATCTTGTATTATTAACTTCTACTATAAATTTATTTTCTGGAAAACACCTTCTATTCGTATATGCAATAAAATTATATTTTCAGCAGTAATCCTGTATATCTTTTAAAATCATATTCAAAAGAAAAATTATTTTCTGATAAAATACAAATAGTACTCAATATCAGCAGCAATATGCATTGTGTTAAGAACGTGTCTCAGAATGAAAACACTGAAGTGGGAGCTGTAGTAGTTTAAGTGCCCACGGTGGTGGTAATGTTCATTAATGCTTTGGAGTACAGTTGAGTAATATCGATCTCAGCAATGGATCACCTTATTTCTAATTGAATCACATATTGAAGATAATTGGTTCTCTTTTTCCTACAATCTTTTTGGTATCCGGATTTTTGGCATCTTTTCATGTTTTTCCAAGAGGAGTACCTGCATTTTATCACTGTGTTCTTATGTGAAAGGAGGTAAAAACATAAATAGAGAGGACACACATTGATGATCATTTTTTTAGTGATAGACTTTAACTATAGCAGTCAGGGAGAAAATAGGTTACACAGGTGTTGACTGTTTTGATGTCTGGCACCTTTGCTCCTCTGCTCTCTTAGCCTATCACAGCAGCAAGTTGATGAGTCTGGCCAAGTGTGTGCTGTTGTGTTGATTTCCTGTCTGCCCACTGCTGCCAGCTGGAAGGTAATGCCAGGGATTCACATGGTCTGAGATCACCAGGGCTGGCTCTTTTACAGGCTGTTTCAGGAACGTTTTGTGTTCAGGGTTGTATTAACTGCTCAGCTCATAAAACACAAGATAATTATAGTTCATTTTCCAAAAAATCATGAGTGCCTGCCATGTGCTAGGCACTGTGAGAGTCTTTGCACTTTACCTAATTTTATCATTCATCCACCCTGGGTTGTGCCTCATCTTTGCTAAGAATGGATTAGGGTTCCACCAGGTTTTATTATCCTCATCTTGAATATAAGAAAAACTGAGGTTCAGGGATTTATTCACTTTTTTTTTTTTTAAGCTCAAGTGTCTTATCAGCATCCACATGTATATAATTGAACACAATTAGTGTGGCGGGCTCTGTCAGGGATACTGAGATGAACAAGACCAAGTCCCTGCCTTCCTGGAGCTTATATTCCCATAGAGAAGGCAGATGTTAGACTAAGAGTTGTATGGTGGTGAGTGTTAAGAAAGTTATCCGTCTGAAGTCCAGAACATGTGGTTTTATTCTGTGGCATTTTTCATTGCCTTTCTAGGTTTTCTGGAGCTTGAGACTTGTAGTTGGCATGACTGTGGAACAGAGCTGGAGTGATGCTTTTGGAGGGGAGGAGGTTTTCTCCAGCAGGGAGGATTGGAGATACTTTTTAAAAATGAATTCCTATGGCAGAGTATAAAGCATCCAACAGGACTTTCCCAAGAAGGACCACTTACACACTAGGCTACAAATGAAAATACCAGTTTGATTCAGAGGAAAAATTCCCCTTGTGTTTTATTAAGGTCAGTTTGCATAACTAGTGCAGTGCAGATGGTGGCCCTGTATAATCAAATCTCTCATAGGCTGTCAAGTTGTAGTAGTTTTTCTGTTGAGACTTTGAAGCTTCTGATTCTTTATTTCTCCCATTGTTTCCTTTCAGATTTGATATGTTTGAGAAAATTGGGAGGAAGAGCCACTTAAAATTATTTTTGTGGTTGTTGCTTACAATAGAATACCTAAAATGGAGTAAATTTTGAAGAAAAGGAATTTTTTTCTTATGGTTCTGGAGACTGGGAAGTCCAAGGTCAACAAGCTGCATTTGTTGAGAGTCTTCTTGCTCGTGGGGACTCTGCTGAGTCCTAAGGCAGTGGAGGGCATCACGGGCAAGAAGTCTGAGCATGCTAGCCCAAGTCTCCCTTCCTCTTTTTATAAAGCCACCAGTCCACCTCAGGGTAACCCACTAACCCATTAATCCATGAATGCATTAATGCATTTATGAGGGCAGAGCCCTCATGACCCAATCACCTCTTAAAGGCCCCACCTCTCAATACTGCCATATTGGGGATTAAGTTTCAACATGTGTTTTGGGGGAGACAAACATTCAAACTATACGACCAAGTCTGTGGAACTTAGTCATTGTCTTCTTGAGTCACTTCTATGGAAAGCATCTCTGAGTCCTTAGAGCTGAAGGAATGGGTTTTCATATGTGGTTCCCATGAAGATCTTTCAGAGACTTCTTCATGAGTGTGAAATATGAGTCCGATGTGGCTCAATTGTATTTGAATTGTATTTGAATAAGAGGAAAGAGGGAATCCCTTTGCAGATATGGAAATTATCCATAATGAAGAGAATTATTTGAAAGTAACAAAATGGCAGAGTACACACATTTACACTCTTATTTCCTAGTTGCTATAATTGGTACACTGTAGCAAATTTCTGTTATCCAGAGAGCACCAAGAGCTAGCTGGGAGGTACTATTGATTTGGGTTTAACACCATGACAATTGAAAGATAGTTTTCCAAGGGAAGATTTTATTACTTTTCTCTAGGTGATCATTGTTTTATTTCTTTTTCTTTTTTTCACTTACCTACTGTGGTGTTTCATGAAACATTTCAGAATAATATATAAGCAGGAGTTTAGGGTAGCTTAAGAAGGTGTAAATGGAGGGAGACACAAGAGTGAGGGAAGGTTAGGTAAGGCCATGAGACATATCAAAAATTTTTGCTTTGGGCTGGCAGATTAGCTCAGTTGGTTAGTGTGGTGCTGATAACACCAGGGTCAAGGGTTCAGATCCCCATACTGGCCAAGCACCAAAAAAGTAAATAAATAAAAAATCTTTGCTTGGCCACTAATATCCTTAAGGTCAGAATTAGAAAAACCACTGAGCTGTGTGAAAATTGGCCATTAGTGACACACACCCCCCCCCATCAGTGCCTGTCCAAGTACGATCTACAGAGTAGTTTCTTTTTTCATTTGGTGCAAACTAAGAACTTGTTTATAGCAGTTGAAATCAAACAAAAATTATTTTAATGATTTGAGCAAAAGCAAGGTGATTTTGTACATTAATTTTGTTGAGGTTTTTTCCTGTGTGTGATTTAAATTTTTCAAAAAATTATAATTATATTTTTTAGTGGTAGGAAAGTGGGAATGGATGGCCTATACAAGTATGAGGTGTGTGGTTTTTTACTCTGCCACCCTGCTTGAGGAATAGAAACATCTGTAAATCCATGTTGCTGTTCTCTAAATGCACTGGGTTCTGATTTAATGGACTGTATAAAACAAATTCTGTCTCAAGTTCCTTCATGGGCAGATACCCAAAGAGCATAATAGTTGCTGCTAACACAGGTATAGGCTGTAGCTTGTTTAATGTTTTTGTCTGCTATCATCTCTGTCACTTCTGGGTTAGTTTCAGTTGATTCACCCCCATGGGTGTTTGTTCAGCTTATTTGCATGCCTGGTAATTTTTCAGTAGATTCCAGATGTGATGTGAATTACCTTTTTGGGTACTGGATATTTTGTATTTTTATGATATTCTTGACCTTTGTTCTGGGATACAGCTAGTTTGTTGGGAGCAGTTTGATCCTTTTAATATTTGTTTTGCAGGGACCAGATCAGCATTTAGTCTAGGGATAATTTTGCTCCATGATTGACGCAAGAGCTTCATGAGTGTTCTACCCAAAGTCCTGAGAACAATGAGTTTTTCCAGTGTAGCCGATAGCAGTAGTCACTATTGCCTGTCCCTGTGAGCACTGGTACTGTTTCACGGCATCCTTTTGGGATTAGAGTCTTTCCCTGACCACAGGTGCTTTCCTCTTGGTGATATGTTGCAGGGCTTCCTCATGTGCTTCCCATCTCTCAGGAAGCACTGTCCTTCACTGCCTGGTGTCTGAAACTCTTTCATATGTTTTGTCTAATTTTATTTGTTTAGATGGGAGGGTGAATCATCTGGCTGTTGATACTTTATCTTGGCTGGAAGCAGAAGTTCCCTTCATCCTTTTTTACTGAAGACTTTTTTCAAAGCCTACCCTTTATCTGCCTTGCCATGTCAGATGTGTAAGCAGGAGCTCTGGTGTGTGTGCAGATGGAGCCAGTACAAAATGTAGAAACATGTATTGCTTATCACGCCCTTTTTCAGAACTGTGCTCCTTGTTGCCATTCCTAACTTGAACCTGTTTTTAGGGTTTTATGTAACACTCTGTTTGGGATACATAGTATTCTTCTCGTGCTTGCACTATGGGAAGCTTCATGGAATTTGCCACTGGCTTAGGGAAGGGTGTGAATGGACTGAAGCAAGGTTCTCCTTGAGACCCTCTGGCAAGTCAGAAAATGAAGACAGAGCGTGATGAGTGTTCTACTTACCGTCTTCATTTGCTCCAGGAATGACTTAAGCTTGGAAAGAGCCAATCTTAGAAAGTCATGGGTCTGGGTTGGTATGTAGCAAACAGGAGGAAATGACCATGATGCCAAGGTCAGCACCTTATGGTGCCTCTGACCCAGGAGAAGGCAGTTGAACCAGCAGGGCTTTAGATCTTCAGGCATGCATAGGCCTCCCTGCACAAGTGACCATTGGTGGAAGCAGCCTGAGCAGGAGATTGGCAGTGACCCTAGAGCAGCAAGGACGGGAGCAGCAAGCAGGGACAGAGGGAGGTGGACCATGTGAGTTGCCAGGAAGAAACTCTTTTTTTTTTTTTTTTGGTCCTTTTTTGTGACTGTGCTCAGCCAGTGAGCAAATCGGCCATCCCTATATAGGATCCAAACCCGCGGCAGGAGTGCTGCTGCACTCCCAGCGCCGCACTCTCCCGAGAGAGCCACGGGGTCAGCCCAAGAAGCTCATTTTGAATTTTTTTCCCCCCAATTAATTTATTATTATTATTATTATTGTTGTTGTTGTTGTTGTTATTACATTCAAAGATATTGAGGAGCAGTTGGGGGAGACTGGGAGAGGGAAAAGGGAAGGGGGATAGGATGGGAGGAGGAGGAGGAAGGAAGGAGGGAAGGGGGCAAGGTCAAGGCCTGTGGCACCCACCTCATTCTAGCAGGGGAGCTCTCAGGGGGCTTCCAGTGGAGGCTTGGTTGTGGCTGGACTGGATGTGGACTTTGGGGCAGGGGCGTGGTGTGGCTGAGGCCCCCCTCCTCCACCCCCCTCCCCCGCCCCAGCTTGGGAGCCTGGGGACACGTCCATTGCTGGGCTGGATGTGGACGTGGGGGCGGGGTGGGGCTGACGCCCTCTGCCCTCCCCTTCCTGGCTTCTGTTCCTTCTAGGTTTTATAGGTGTTCTTGGTGGTGTTAGACTATTACTGGTTAATATCAGAATTTTAATCTGTGGGTTTTTTGTGTTTTCTTTCAGTTCTATGTGGATTATTAGCTCCTCCACCACTTAAACTTTGCACTGGAACTATTTTGTTGTCCTTTGGTTTCTAAAATGGGGGAACTTCCTTTGGGGACAAGCACTTGAGCCCTGTGGTTGAGCTAAATTGCTGCTTTGCTGCTGATTCTCTGGAGAAGGCTTTTTGTGCAGCTCAACTTTTAATGGTTGACGTTGTATGTAGTTTCGGGTCTTGTGAGGTCCAGTATACCTGGGTTGTGTGGAAACTCTGGTCTGGGCCTGATGCTTTTCAGCAAACTGCACCCCCTGTAGTTCTGTATTCCTGACCAGTCTACAATGACTGGTCTTGCACTGATTGGAGGGCAGATCAGCTGTCCATGCTTTCCCCCAGTATTCCCTGGTGGGCCTGTCTCCACCACCGTCTGCACTCAAGCACTTCCCATGCCGAGTGGCTCCTTTTTTCAGTTGTCTGTGGCTCCTCACTCTTCTGTGGGTCCAAGGGCACTCTGTCAGTGGTCTTGCTGTCCTGGGGGCCACCAAGGCCCTCTTGTCCCCTGCTGCCTCCAAGCAACTTCATACAAAGGGCATAGCTGTGGCTTTTGCTAGCTCTTGCTTTGTGTGGTCACCAGGGCCAGCTTCAAAACAGTCAGAGCAGTGCTTTCTTTCTCTCATCGCGGCTTCTGCTGCCTTGGTTGTCTCTGCTTCTCTTCCCCTGAGCTCTAGTGGTCCCAGCTTGGCAGTCATTGCTTTTTAATAGTTGTAAATTGGTTGACTGTGGGAGAGGGTGATGCTGGGAACCATCTATTCTGCCATCTTGATCAGAAGTCTCATTTTGAATTCTTATAGGGCTAACTCCTCTTTCTAAACTCGTCTTAATTTTTTTTCCCGAATTAAGCAAATACATGTCAACTGTAGAAAATTAGGAAAGTTAAAGTTATAAAAATATCTATAATCCAGAGGTAATCCTTGGTAGCATTTCTTCTTTATTTCCCTATGCATTTATTAAATCATATGTGTAGTTATCTAAACATATATGCACACTTGTGTTGTGGATGGCAAAATGTTGATGTCGAGAATATATTGTTTTGTTACATTTGGGCATTTTGGGTTACTGGTCTGCTTTTGGTCTCATAAAAAGTTTGAATACAATTAGTTTTTTTGGTAGAGGTCACGGTGGGGCTTGCTTGGTAGATCTGTTTTGTATCTCAATCAGGACCTAGTTTTTAGGTCTTGATTTATTAGGTTGCCATACTATATGGTCGCCAGAAACAGATTCTCCTGTTATGTATGTGTGTAAGTGACTAATTCCCTAGTGGAGGAGGAAAATGGATGGATTCCAAAATCAAGTACTAATATGAACTATTTCAAGTTATATTATTGAAGACACCGTACCCGTGGTATTTTGCCCTGTGCATTGGGGCTTGACAAGGCAACTGTTATGATTTTTGGGTGTTGGTAATATGGAACATTGGAAAGATCTAATTGTTTTAGATCCTAGAGAAAATAGTGACCTGTCTTATTCGACTTGATTGCTTAAGATCACCATGTTCGTTATTTGCCCTGTTGTGCTTTTTGGTGGGGGGTTGTCACAAATGTATTTTGGCCTCCTCTTGAGGTTCTTGGTGTCGTCCGTGGAAGCACCTGTCTCCACGTCATTCATGAGTGAGTGATGCTGAGGAAAATGCGATGAATTGTGTTCACCGTCCTGGGTCACTTAGTCATGGCCTGAGATCCTGTCCCCCCATCCCATCTATGCAGATGAATGGTGTTACTGTGTAATTCTTTTCTCTATCACATTTTTTTAAGGTACCAGCTGAGTGATACAGTCTTATTGAAATGTTCAGCAAGTAGAGATCTAGAGTGCTCTCTGAGGACTTTGTTGTGTCTAGTTAAAGTTCTATATCATTTGTGCTGTTAGAGAAGACAGAGCAGGTTAAGGGCATGAGGGCCATTACTTTTTGGCTTTGGAATCCCAGAAGTTGTTCATGGATTCAGTGGCAGAACTAGAGAGAACATGTCTTTTAGTCTGAAATGTGCTCAAAACTGTTTTTTTTTTTTTTTTCTTGAGCAAGCTGTCATGAGTGTCTGATTTCCATTTTAGTTATGTTAATTTTGTAATTTTTCTATTGGGTTTTTATTCTGTCACTGATTGCTCTTGGAGGGTTGATTATTTTTTGAAGAACCTGTCATTTCTTCATTTGACCAGATCTTGTAACCATTTTTTTTTTGTTCTAGAATCTTTTCTGCATAGTTCTGTTCATCTATGTTTAGTTGAATCGTCAATGAATTTAAGTTGTATAACTTTTTCATGTGTCCGTTTTAGTCCAAAACACTAAATTGAATTAATTCTGTTGCTTTCAGCTTGGTGTGGTACTTAATAATACTCTCAGACATAATGAGATTTACCAGGTAAAAGGTGAACTGTTCTCATTTTTCTGCCAGTTCACAATCACGAAGAAGAGTTCAGTAGCAGCTGACTAAAACAGATTTGTAAATTAGTTTTTAAAATTGGGTGTTTTCATTCCAAGTGTATATTCATTTATACATTTTGGTGCTGAAACCTGCCAGAGATATTTGCATATCTCATTTGATCAGTCCTCTCTCCAATTAATAAAGATAGGAGGGACAATCAGATGCCCTTCCCTTTTTTGTTCAGCTGTCACCAAGTAGATGTCTGATTCTGCAAAGAGAGTATGCCAGGTGGAAAGATGATTAGGTCAGAACATGTCCCAGTCCTCTCGGATCCAGTGAGCTTATCTGAAGTCTGGCTGGCTTTCCTTACATCAGTGGAATGAGAGAGAATTTAGGTAAGAGGAGTCTAAACAGCATTTTAAGGGGCTATTAAAAAACAAACAACAGTAATATTATGCACTCTTCTGTTCTTATATGGTGGGGTGGGCAGAGCTTGTCACATGTCTCATTTGCAAACCCATAGCTGCTTGCGAAAATCCCCACTATACAGATGTTCTCCCCTCCTCCCACCTCTGACAGCCAGAGGAGGCAACTGAAAACTCATCGCCTAGTCAGAGCCCAGCCTGAGACAAAGACCTTTTCTTTTCTGTGAGAGTTTGCACCCACTGGTTAGAGTCCAAAATGCTAATTGGTATCAGGTGCATTTAATCAGGAGAAAACCAGGAGTGAGCCTTCCCTTACCAAAAAGGCCTCTCTCCTCTGAAGTTACCCTTAATTTTTTCCCCCATTTGTACGTGTTTGTGGTCTCCTAAACAAAAAAGAGGGTGAAGGGCATGTAGTTTGGACTTGGCTTAGACGTGTGTGTGTGCGCGCGCGCGTGCGCTTCCTCCATGTAGTTTTGTCAATTCACCTTTCTTTTTGTATGTGGAATTTGTTGTTGTTGCTGTTAAATTTCAGTTTGAGCCAGCCCCAAGTCTGTTTTCTGCTGTATCTTCTCAGGCTGACTAGGGAGTTTATGTTAGTGGTGACGGTTGTGGTATGTGTGTATGTATTTAGGAGTTGGAATGAGACCACCATACCTGTTTTTAAATAATGACTGAAGAGAGATTGAAACACGGAAATTTATTCATTATTACTCTACTCTAAAGACAACGTAAAATACTGTATAATAAACAGCAGTCATAATTAGGATTCCAGTTGTAGTTGGCTCAAAGTTGTTAGCAGATTCTATATTTCTGATACTTTTTCTCTAAGGTGGGCTCATAATTAGACAGTAAATGATAATTAGTGGTGCTAAGTGCCTTTTTATTTTATAAGCTGTGTAATAGTCATCTATTTTAAAATCATGAAAACAAGTGAGGGAATGTTTAAAGTATATGTAAACTTCATCGTAAAACAGTAATTTAAGAGAAGAATATCATTTCCCCTCAATATTTTTTGTAGTTCAGTTTTATATACTCCCAGGGTTTGACTGCTTTAGACCTGGGAAATACTCTGGCAAGTGACATTGATCTGATCACTGTATTTCTGGATGATACTTGGATAATTTCAGTCATGTTACAAATGCTATTGGCCTGACTTCATTGTATTTAAGTTATTATAATTCATTGATTCTAGGATCAGCCCAGTTTTGAGGACCTCACAATGTGTGTCTTATGGTTGATGGTACATCATAGTTTCGTTACATAAAGGAATGGTGTGCCTCTATCCAGGGGCATTTTAGATTCAGCAAAATACTTTGTGTTGTGATAATCTGCCAACAGTATTTACCAGTATGCGTATTCAGTGTTCACACCTGTGAACAGTACTGAATTTAAACCTATAAGAACTTTAAAACGTGTGCTAGATTTTGAACTCAGTGGGCCATGAAAACATCATGTGCCTATGGGAACTTTGACTCTTTATGGAGTGGTGAACAAGTTAGATCCTAGAAGACACTGGTTTATGTCTCTAAAAACATTGAAACTGTCAAAATATGTTATAATCCTTAATTTTGCTAATGAAGCTTCTCATGGGAGAATCGTAGGTAAGTAGTTAGCATTTGCTTTCTGTCAAGAAGTGAGACCTAGTGGCAGAGTGTGATAGGGAATAGTGACCCTGGGAATAACCTAGCCAGTATGGGCAATGGAGGAGACACGGGTCAGGGGGTGGATCGACAAAACAAGTCTGTAATATCCAGTAAAATTCACATACTCCGTGAAGGATTGACTGCTCTTATTACAAAACCAAAATTCAGTATTTTGATTTTCCCTATTCTAGTTCTTCATTGTTCTTTTTGTCTAGTCTTTGTACCCCAAATCCTGATAGGTTTACTGTTTGGGTAAGAGGAGAAAAGCAAACCTTTAGTTCACTTTCCGATCACCTAAATGCAGTTCAGTGTGAGGAAAGTGGGATATTTGGCTTTTCAGGGCACAACATGTGTAATCTGGTCCTTATCCCAGGAGTAACACCATGTGTCTTTTGAACAGGGGCATGTTTATGTCCATTGCCATGTGCTAACTTTCGTTAGGAACCTCGCTGTTTGATAAGCCTCATTAGGGTTGTCCTAGGGCACTCACTACTTGGTCAGGAGGCCTCTCAGGAAACCTCAGGTACTGTCTGGAGTGAGTTGTTTCAAGTCAGAAAAGAGCAGGCTACATGCCAGCAGGCTGAGGTCACTACTGTCTGTCACGCTGGGCATATGAATCTGAGTGTGTGGAGGGAGCACAAAGTGAAGTTTCTTTTTTTTTTTTCGTTTTTTTTTCGTGACCGGCACTCAGCCAGTGAGTGCACCGGTCAGTCCTGTATAGGATCCGAACCCGCGGCGGGAGCGTCGCCGCGCTGCCAGGGCAGCACTCTACCAAGTGCGCCACGGGCTCGCCCCCCAAAGTGAAGTTTCTGATGAGTTAGGTTTCTAGTTTTGTTTGGGGCATGCTTCCTCATGCTTTATATTAATAAGAATCATCACCCTTTTCTGTTCAGTATAAAGTTCCTTTGAAGAAAGGAGTCAAATAGAAGTGCGTTTTTCTGTAATGCTAGCCAGGCTAAACACTGATTTTGTTTAGAATTAAAGTAGTTATCTTAGTTATTGAATATCTCGTTTTTATTGCTGCTTTAAGCATGGCCGTGTTTAAATCAGATTGAAATGATAGCCCATTTGATATAATTTTCCTATACAGGATTTGAATGGGAATTATTATATAGACTGTAGTTGGCCATCTGACTCTGCTGCCACATTTGTAGTCATCTATCAGTCATCTGACGATGGTGCCTTTAGAATATAGTATAATTTTCTGATATTTATGTCTTGAAACCAAACTGGGAAGCTACCACGTTGAGAATCTTGGTCTTGTTTTTCATTTGGTTTCCAGAGCAGTAACGTACAACTAAAATTTGTATTAAAAAGACATTTTCTTTTTCTGTTGGGTCTCAGTGTTAATATCTAATTAAGGATGTCGCAGCTTTTATCTTAAATATATTTGCAAACCAAAATTCCTTTTGGTCTGTAAGGTTTTCAGAGTGGTTCTGGTGATAGGCTAAAGCAATAGGCTTCTTCTTCTACAGTATGCATGTCTGTGCATGGACACGTGTGTGTGCATGTACTGTCTATTGCATGTGCACACACACGTGGCTAGATGACTCAGAAATTTGGACCCTGAAGAGGGAAGAACATCAGTAATAAGTAGAATGAGTGTGTCAGTATAGAAACATAAGAAAGGTTTATGGAGCCAGTCATCATTTTCTTTTGAAAATATATGTAGAGTAGGGAATTCTAGAGATCTAGTCATCGGATTTTTCTCAGAGATCTTACACTTTGCTTTTCTAACCAATGGTGATTTTGTCTTTTCCTGCACATTCTCTCTACTTTCTCATTTTAATCCTGCTTTCCTCTCATTCTCATGCTACCTGGAAATCTTCTTTAACCAGACTCTTTGCAGGCAGTTTGTCATGCGTGTGTAATAAGGAATGGAATGCCCATGCTGGCTGGTGCAGTTTCTTTCCTGGGTATATGTGAGAGAAAGGTGGAGACTGTTCAGCCCTCATCATTTGAGCAGACGTGTGTCACAGTCTGTTTCCTTCAGCTGACCCTCACCTGCCCCTCATGCAAACTCTGTGTTTCTTCCTCTGCTCGTCTTATTTTAATAAAGCAAAAGGCTAGGGGAGGAGCCAAGTCCGAAATAACCTGCTGAGTGATGTTTTGTTACTGGGGCCTGTTGGACTCACCTTAACCTCTTTGGGTTAGCGGATTCTCACTAAGCGCCATCTCAGGGCAGCACTGCTGGCCTGTATTCCTGTATTTAGTAATGTGTCCGTGGCCACGCAGAGGGTGATGGTGTAGCTGTGGGGTTGCTAGATGTAAACCTTTTCTGGCCTTAAGTGGGTCAGATAATTTGTATTCACAAATGTTCTCTAGAAAGGAAAGAGCCTTTCCTAGTAATTAGTTGAAATATGAGTATCAGTCAGTTCCCTTTTTTTTGTCCCACTTTTACAGATGAGCACATTGTGGCCCAAAGAAGTAAAAAGAATTGCCCAAGGTCATGGTGGTGGGACGGAGCTGGGCTGCGCACTCTGCTTGCTGCACTCTCTGTGCTGCCTCCCATGTTCATCTTCACCTTTTATATTTCATGTAGTTCTTGCATAGCCCGAAACCACACCTCAAAGGATGAGTCCACTTAAAGTCCCCAGATCTTGGCATGAGGAAAAAGTGACCGTGTATGTCCTCCTGTGTATATCCTCACGTGTGCGTGCGCAGACATGCATACTGAAGAAGCCTACTGCTTTAGCCTAGTATCACCAAAACCACTCTGAAAACCTTACAGACCAAAAGGAAGTTTGGTTTGCAAATATATTTAAGATAAAAGCTGCGACATCCTTAATTAGACATTAACGCTGAGACCCAACAGAAAGAGAAAATGTCTTTTTAATACAAATTTTAGTTGTATATTACTGCTACTGTATTCCTCTTGTTATTGTGTGTGTGTGGAAAGTGAAGTCATGCATGTCATTCAAAAGCCACACATTTTATTTTTATTTTTTCTTAAGGACGAAGAGGAAGAAATCAAACTGGAGATAAATATGCTGAAGAAATATTCTCATCATAGAAATATTGCAACATATTATGGTGCTTTCATTAAAAAGAGCCCTCCAGGACATGATGACCAACTCTGGGTAGGTGGATGTTTTCTGAGCGTTTTGTGGGCTTTCTGCTTGGGTTGCACTATAAGGACTTTCTAGGGGGTGGGAGAGAAAAGCAAAGAGGGGTCAGTAGCTGGTAGATTCTAAAGGCTTCCTTGGCCTTTATTTCTTGGTTGAAAATATATTGAATGTTTATTTTAATGTTGATTTTACATTGCATGGATAAAAGATTAACTTAATGTTTCAGGAATAAAATGGCACCTTCTAGAAGGAATATGACCTAAGTGTAAGGTAATTAGGAACTTGAAAGCAATACAATAAAAACTTTATGGGAACTAATTAATAGAAAGATCAATAACTTTGATATTTCTTTACTACCTGAAAGTGAGAGACAGATCTCAAGGAAAGACTTCTGTGAGTAATTTATTAATAATAATAATAATAATAGTTAATTAGAAATAGTATATTCCAGGGAAATTTCTGGAATTGACATATTCAACCTTATGTCTTTTTGAACATAGTTATATTCGAGGTGATGACACTTAGATACTGTCAGATCTGTGGTTATCACATTAGTTATGCTCAAGGTATTGAATTTATAAAGCAGGAAGATAGATTAATACTTTTCTAGTGGTTTTCTTTTAAAGGCCCTTACAGAAAATGTTTGCAAAATTGAGAAAGTAGAGGGGAAAAAAAATTACCCTTATTTCCATTGCCCAAATCCAATCATAGTTAAAATTTTCGAATAGTTCAATTCGGTTCATTTTCTAGGTACTTTAAAAATACAAGCATACTTCAAAAAGTTCGTGGGAAGGTTCATATTATCTTTTAACTCTATTTTTCCATGAACTTTTGAAGTACCCTCATAAAGTTGTGATCATACTGTTCAAACATTTAGATATTATAAATATTGCATTTAAAAAAAATACATAACTGCTTACAAATAGCATTTTTTCTTTTGTGTTAATTAAGACCCAGTCAATATGTAATAATTTGAGGACCATAATATGTGAAAAATAGAACATCCCTGAGGCAAAGTCAGAAAGAATGGTAGGGTGTATTTGAGTCAGATTTCTGATTATTGGGCAGTGATGAAGTACACATGGTCCTGCCTTGCCTGTGTGCTTGTGAAAGAGTACAAGCACTCCAGAACCGCCGCACTGGGGGCGTTCTGTAGAACTTCACACACTCTCAATCTCCTGGACCAAATGTACATAGTAAATACCATTGACTGGGAAATGAGCTTCAGTAACTTGGATGCCTTCCAAATGATCACATGCCCATGCCTTTAGGAAAGGGGGAAGGTGGGGATTAGACTGTGTTTTCCTAACTTTTCTTGGATGTATATTGAAATCTGGGATGTGTTAGTCACAGTGTGTCTTGTCTGCCTGTAGCTTGTTATGGAGTTCTGTGGAGCGGGGTCCATCACAGACCTTGTGAAGAACACCAAAGGGAACACGCTGAAAGAAGACTGGATCGCATACATCTCCAGAGAGATCCTGCGGGTAAGGAGAGGGTGCAGCCGCACTGCTCCCGCCTATGCTCTGTGCTTCTGTTTTCATCTTCTTACCCCAAATATTTCTGTGCATTAGTTACACCTGTACAGATATTTTCTTTTTGACAGTTGAAGGCTCTGTGTAGCTTGGTAACTTGTTAATCTACATCATGGTTTGACTCTGGCAGATAGGTAAAGGTAGACTTGAACAAGAATAGTTTTTCTGTGTTTCCATGAATTTATCTTCCAGGTCATCACGACATACTTAATGACAGCTTTTCTTTGGAATTAAAAAGTGTGAAAGAGTAGAGGGGAAGAGAAATAATCTCTAACTATTGTTTTAATAGGAATCCTGTGTATAAGCTTATAAATCAATACTAATGGTGCTGAATGCTGATTTTCAAAATTAACTTGTGGACTTTGGCATTAGCCGTTAAAATCCATTGCAATGTTTATGAAGAAAAGTTTTAATGTTTAATGTTATTGACAGCCAGTTGGAAAACTAGCTAGCTATTTTAGTTTCTGAACTGCTGTTTTAACAGCTTTTAAATAGTTCCTTTCAGTAGTCAAGCCATCCTGACAGTTCAGGCAGAAGGTTTTTAGGGTTTTGTATTTCAAAGGTGCATGTGAGTTTCCAACTCGTCTCTTTGTTTTGTTCTGCCATCACAGTTTTCCTCTCTACTTCAGCCCTAAATTACACACTTAAATTGCTTGATTGCATTTTATTTACCTACCACATTTTATAAATAAAGAGTACGGAATTAAACTGAAGTCCAATTCTTATGCTTCTCCCACTAATATAAAAAATCTTGTGAGTAGTTAGTTATTGTATTTTTTATTTATAGGTAAAATTACCCCACTTTTTATATTTAAAACTCTTAGAGGACTGCAGGTTTAAAAACTGCCATCTAGAATTCCTAGAGAAATGTTTAATTTCTTTTTATTTAGATATTTTAAACAGACACTTCCCTTAAAAAGACTAGTTGTAGGGTGGGGTGTAGGATGGTGGGAGAACATCTTTTTATAATCACATGCAAGCATCATTTTTAAAATATCAGGGTCTCATCTTTTATGGTTATTATAGGAAGCAGAGCCTAAAAGTGGGAGACTAAGCATCCTGCCCTGTATTACTATAAAGGAAGTATTCAGTAAATGAGCACATGTATTTATCATGTTAATAACTAAAACAGCCTGGTAGGCAGGATAGAACAATGGTTAAGAGATTCAGCACTTTATTAAGCCAGACTTAGGTGTGAGTCCTGCCTCTGCCATTTACCTGCTGCTCACTCTGTAGTGTTTAACTTTTTCTTAGGACTTATTTTTCTCAACTCTACATTTTAGATACCAATCCTGTGAAATTACTGTTATCAGAAGAATTAAATGAGTTTAGTGTACACGAATCATTTAATGTAACGTGGGTACATAGCTAGCTCTCAGTAACTGTTAGTTGTCATTATTCTCTGTTTTAACACACACACACACACACACACACACTTTTCTTGTATATAATTTCAGTATATGATTTCTCATGTAGAGAACTAGCTTTTTAGCATAGTGTCCTAGATATGAAATGGATTTTGGCCTTTAAAGGCATCAAAGACAATTTACATGCTTTTGTATACCCAGGAAAGCATTATTAACTTGTTATTAATATCATATGCAATATGTATATTTAAATGTTTTGCTGCCATTGATGTTGGGCAAGATTTAAAAGAAGTCTGGGTTGTTTGAGGTCCTGAGTCAACTTGAGTATGGTAGGTGAATGGACATCTTTTTGAGATGTAGCAAATCTTTTTGAGATGCAGCAAATCTTTTCCACCTCAGTGGCATCTGAATCAAGAACTTCCTTCACCTACTTTTCATGTAAAATGGGAGTTTTTCCTATGATTAAAGTTTAAATTAACTAGAAACAAACAAATGCCTCAGAGAGAGTTAAGTATTTTTCACTAGTGTGTGTTTATTATTGGAGTTACTAAGAGTCAGTTTTGGTAAAGGGAAAGCAAGATGGTAAGATGGAAGTGAGGTCTCACAGGAAGGGAAGGCAGCTGCCCCCATGAAGATTTCCTGGGGCATCAAAAACACGGTTGTGGGAGGCTCTTTCTGTAGCAGGGAAACCTTTGCTCGTTTCTCAGTAGATGTTAGATTTAGACACTATGTTAATATCCTCAAAAGGGTGAGGGTTGTGAGCACGTAAGCCTCAGATCAGTAGAAATGCTGTCTTGGGCCAGGACACTGAAACCCTCTGGACCAAAAGGTTTACCAGCAAAGCCAGCATGTTCCTTCCAGCGCACTTCCATGTTTACATTCTACACAGCAGTTTTCTCGTTGTGGTAGAAGCCAACATTTCATATTGAGTATGGGAACTTACAGTTTGCCACAACCAATACTGGGAGACAGCCTTGACTGCTCCTTTGTTCTATGTCTACAAATGAAATAGAGTTCCAGGAAAAAGTTTATGAGTTTTTTAGCATTGATTCATTTGTCCTAGGATGGGGTATTTACTGAGTATTTGGACTTGACATTCCTGCTAAGGAGGCATAATTGTGTCCTAACTTCTGGCATGGGAATAGTTGAGCACACACACACTACCTACCAGGTACTTCTTACAGGAAAACTTATTCACCTTTTAGAATAATCATAACTCGAGTTAACATTGTCACAGAGCTGTTAGACACACTTAAAAGGGTTTCTGTAGTGATCCTTTAGAAGTATGGACAGGGAATTTGGCATTGTTTCATACATTTACTACTGGTAATGAGCAACATTGCATTTGAGAAGATGTGGGTGCTTATGTTTGTTGCTCAGATAATCCTGTAAAAGTGTAAGAAGGTTTGTGCAAGTTAGAGAACAAAAATGAACTGAAGTAATAGAAGTAGGGATGACAAAAGAATTAGGGAAGCTACATTGTTTTGTCTTTTCTTTTGCTGTTTGAACTTACACCATGCTGAAAGGAAGGACCTTCTTCCCAACTGTAGCACTTCCTAACTACAGCCACCGTGTGTTTTTAGTGGTTTTCCCCCTGGTCAGTGCTTTGTGGTATAACACTGCATGTCCTGTGTTGTGAAAAATAGCCATCAAATAAGCTCTACTCTTTTACAGGCAGACTAGTAAATGAATATCAGAAACCTCCTGTGTTAGAAAAATTAACGTTGTAGACCAGCTACTGTATTTAATTCATATCCTACAAAGTAATGATAACAGTAAAACTCCACAAGAAAAGTTAAACAGGAAAATCAAATAAACCCTTCCTTCTAATCTGCTCTTTTTGGATTGAGACATTTCAGAGTAAGCAGGTTGCTGTGTCTTAAGGAGGCACGCTATAGATTTGGCTTCTCTAGCTAAGAATAGAACAAGTAAATGAGTTGTGAATGTGATGAATTGCTGTCTTTTGGACCATATTTGGATGCAGCATGTGTTTTTGTTTTTCCACCACCTCTCAGAAGAGACAGGCTCTTGGGCTTCATTCCAGATAGAAGGTCATCAAAATGTGCGATAGGCCAATAGGGTTTGTTTCCTTGGGAAAGAAAGATATTTTATTTGAACACAAGTCTCTTTTGACAGCAGAATCATTTTACGCTACGGTGGAGGTGGGATTGATCAGCACTTAGCAGTTTCTCACTATGCAGTGGGAAGACTAGCCAGTGTTGGAGAGCCAGATTTTAAACCCCTCTCTAGCCCTTTGCTTTTCTCCTGGGATGTGTCTAGTTCAGATATACCCACGGGATCACCCACTGAAAGATAGATGTTTAGCGTGGGAAAGGAACCACGCTGTACAGAAATAGCACAAATTATAGCAGAGAAACTGCAGATGGTAATCTAAAGTGTCATAAAGGCACAGCTAGAAAGTGGTAATGTTGCTCACATGGGGAACCTAACCCTGCTGGAATGGTGGGGAGTTGGGGTGGGGGGGCTTCTTTCATTGTGCATGGTTAATATTGGTGATGTCTCGCTGGGAATGCACTAAGAGTACATTTTATGTTCTAAGTGTGAATTCACAGAAACTTTTGGCCTGTGTATGCACTCTGTTATAAAAGGTGTGTTCCTGGCTGTTTACCCTTACAGCAACAAAGAACTAAGATTTATATCTGTCTTTCCTATTCAGGGACTGGCACATCTTCACATTCATCATGTGATTCACCGGGATATCAAGGGCCAGAATGTACTGCTGACCGAGAATGCAGAGGTGAAACTTGGTATGTGACAGATTTGCAATATGATCTCGTACTTGCCCTGGCACAAACCGTTGACACTCAATGCACCCATGTTTTCTGTTTCTGCTCCACGTAGGAATGTGGGAACTGGGCTAATTGCTTAGCCTGGCTCCAACTTCCCTTCTCCCATGCTTCTCTTTGCTCTGTTCTCTATGTAGTAGCCAGACAGATTTTAAAAATCAGACATGTCACTTTCCTGCTTAACTACCCTTAGTGGCTTTTTATTTTATTTTGGATAAAATCCACAGTTCTTACCATGGCCCATAAAAAGCCACATAGGATCTGGCCCCTGTTACTTTCCTACCTCATTTTGTGACCCTCTTCATTACTTTTTCCTGTCTTTTTTTTTTAAACTTCTTGGAACTTGCCTCAGGGCCTTTGTATGTACTGTTCTCCATTGGGAACACTTGGCCTCAGTTTTAAAGTCATAATTTTTCCTCATTTTCAGGGGCCTTCTCTGACCCTCTGATCTGTCTTGGGCCTCCCTGCTTGTTTCTTACATAGAATTGTTCACAATTTATAATTATATGGTTATTTATTGACTTGTATTTCTGTCTCCTGTAACAGAATATAACTTCTAGGAGTGCACTGACCAGGATTCTTATCCAGCACCTAGTGTAGTGCCTTCAGTTCAGTAGGTGCTTGATAAATTTCTGCATGGGTGGGTCATTGCTGCCTATAGTATCTTCCCATAGATGATTTCACGATAGTTCTTTTGAATTTCCCATTTCCCTTAGCTGAGTTTTGTTCCCATTCCACTTTCATGTAATGATTCTGTCAAAATTTTGAACAGAATTAGCCTTTTTTTTTTCTACTAAGTGGTCATGCAAAATATTTCTTTATACTTGTTTTTAAAGGTATCTGGTCCACTTTTCTTTCAAAAATCTTAGGTACAGTAGTTGTACTTTAAAAATAAAACCTTCATCATTGCCTTCTTACATAGTGTCTGCATTTATTGGTCATTTGTAGAGGAATGATCTGCCCCATTGGAAACTCCCCTTAAAGCTAAGATAGGAAGCACTAAAGTTGTTCGCATACCTAATGACTCAGTGTGTTCCCTACACTTACCTTATGGTGCTAGGCCTGTGATAGTCCCTCAGTCATCACTTAGTGATTGGTTGCTTTTGCCGTCCACGTTGCTGGGAAGCTTGCTTAGGCTTTCTGTGAAGACTGTATGGCCTGCAAGTCTCTGTCTCAAGAGGACCATTCAGTGAGCCCACCCCTGGCAGGTTGTGTCCTGCACATGTTCTGTGCACAGAAACAGAGTCTGTGACCCCTGTGAATCATCTCAGCACTTCACGAGTCCTTTTGCCTGACCTCTTCCACCTTTGTACTTTCCTGCTGGGATAATGGCAGTGCGTGCAGTGCTGATGTTGGCAGGTATGTTGGCAGGTACTGAATGGGCAAACATTACATTAGAGATTGTTGGCATCCTGCCAACTCTGCTGCCCATCCTTGAACTTTCCTCAAGACCACTACCATCATTAAATTGGGTGGGATGTAGAAGTTGTTCTGAAAAATAGGCAGAATTTCCAATTGCTTCCGGGGGTGTTTTTTTTTGTATTTGCAATTTAGCATGATTCTGTTTATTTAATGTAGTACCATCTTCTTTCCAACAAAACCTTTGTATGGTTTCTTTATATGGTTATTAGGCTGCTTAAGTAGCTAAGTCCAGTGGGTCTCAGTTAGTTCTCCTGAACTACGGGCTTTCTAAGACTTGATCTTGTTTGTGGCAGGTGTGTTCTCTGAGAGCATTGAAGATTTCCATTCATTCAAAAGGCCCTCTGCTGGTCACTGTTTGGGGAGCTCAAAGAGGTGGCTGGGTCCAGGCCTTCTAGGAGTTTCCAGACTGGTAGAGGGTTTTGCAGTCTTGGTGGCTTTGTTCTGGAAGGGGCACTCCTTTCCTGTGTTGCCTGCCTTGAGGAGGATCATATGGTCACGAAGCACTGCTGTTTCAATTTACTATGAAGATAGCTCCTCACATTTTTTTCTATTATATCTGGTTTGTTAATTAATTGCGTTCCACTTTTCTTTCTCTTTCTCCTGCAGTTGATTTTGGTGTGAGTGCTCAGCTGGACAGGACGGTTGGGCGGAGAAATACATTCATAGGCACCCCCTACTGGATGGCTCCTGAGGTCATTGCCTGTGACGAGAACCCAGATGCCACCTATGACTACAGAGTAAGAAGCACCTGCTGGTGGGCCTTTGCTGGGACACTGACATCTGAGGGATGTGGGCTTTTTACAAATTGCACACTCCTTATCCTTACCTTCTTTTTCAGTGAGGAAGACATGGGCACCCCGTTGTGGGTGCAAATTTTTCAGGACAGTGTTTAGATGCTGTCTTTTTTGTCTGTCTTTATCAACTTTGTTCTCATCTCTAAAGAATATGCTGGTTTCAGGGCAGTCTGGGCCACT
This sequence comes from Cynocephalus volans, assembly GCF_027409185.1. Taxonomy (NCBI): domain Eukaryota; kingdom Metazoa; phylum Chordata; class Mammalia; order Dermoptera; family Cynocephalidae; genus Cynocephalus; species Cynocephalus volans. The sequence continues at coordinate 92,954,380 of NC_084473.1, read as the reverse complement.
TTGTTGTGCATGGAACTTTTCATCATGAGTAAAATGCTTCTGCCTCTGTTTGCTGTCCTTTTTAACTTGAAGAATATATTAGAATCAAATATTTGTTCTTTTAAAAATATTGTCAGAACATATAGTAGTAGCTCTATCTACGTGGAGTTTTTGAGTATTCTTGTTCAAGAGCTTTACCGCTTTGATTCTGTACACAAATATATTTAAATTATTAGAGTGACCTCTAGGGACTTGAATCAGTAATGCACTTTTTTGATCCAGGTGTAAAACCCATATTTGATCATCAGACTCAGGTTGACTATGTTTACAAGAACTGTTTAAAAATATAAATAAACCCTTGCCTTAATTATATGAGCCAGAGTGGTTAGTGTACCTGTTAATGATATTCATAATTCAGTTCATGTCTTAACAGTCTCCCAATGTATTTATTTCAAATCCCCAATTAATGAAGCTTAATTTAAGCCTGTAGTGCAGAGTAATTTTTATTTTTTATTTTTATATGATGAAGTTTTTAAAAATAGATTACAGACTTTGTGACTTTCCATTTTTTAATATAGCATTACATATCTCTAAAATTTGAAAACATTTTCCAACACACTCAAAATACTGTCATACCTAAGTAGAAAAGAATATTTCCTTAATACAAAGTCCGTAATTAGACCCTGCCGTTTTGTTTAAGCTAATATCCCGTAGAGGACAAAACAAATGTATTTGGTTATTTGGGCACTCATTCTCTTTTAATCTAGAACCTCAAACTCCCCCATCCCCCTTTTTTTCCCCATGAAACTGACTTGCTTGAAGAGGCTGGGCCTGTTGTAAAATGTTCTACCCTTTACATTTGTCTGAGTACTTCTCTGCAATGTCATTTAGCTTGTTTCCTGTGAACTGGAAAGGTTCAATTAGTATTAAGGGAAACCTTCTCAGCAAGATCCCCTCACAGGAAATGGGGGTATCTCGTGTTGCCTTACACCAGGGGATGTGCAGCCCTGCTTATGCCACCACTGACACTGCCACTTTGGGTCGCTGGGTTAAGGTGGTAAAAAACCCCTTTGCACTTCTATAGTATAGAAAATTTCGGAAAAATAAGGGAGAAATTTGTAGGTCTGTCCTTATTCTTGTATTCAAACATGTATTTGAACTTTGTAACATGATTATAGATTATTTAGAAAATCCTTAAACTGAGCAACTTTAAATAATTCCTTGGTTATGATAACATATAAACAAAAATACTCTAATGACAATTACTGTCCATTATCTGCTATTTTAAAATTTTTTTGGATTTTAAAAAGTACGGGCTAAGATTTTTGTTTGTCTACTAGATACAAAAGCGAGTAAAACAGACAAGAATGCCTGCCGTCATGGAATTTATATTTGAGTGGAGAATAAAGTTTAAATCAAATTTTATAGTTAATATTTCAGGGGAATCAGAAGTAGAAGATTCTATGTACAAAAATGCAGTCTACTTGTAGCTCACCCCTTGTTTGGTTTGAAGGTGTAGTGGAGATACTCAGCAATATAGTTCAGACTAGTGATCTGTGGAGGATAGTTGTGGACATTATATAAAGAATGCTTTCTGGCCTTTAAACTTTTACAAACTTAATTAAGTTTGAGGTATTATTAGTAAATGTAAAAATAAACATAAATATAGGCCAGGAGTCTAAACTATTGAATGCTTGTAAAGAAATGAAGTATACTGGGCAGTAGACCATTCACTGACCCTGTGTAGTGTATTTGTAGATGTGAGTCATTTTAATTAACAAATCAATTTTATATTTATTGTTTATTTATTCATACATTCAATCAGTCATTCATTCATTAGGTGTTTCTACAAATATGTTTGTGTTTTTAATTTACTGGCAAACTTCCCTTCAGTTTATACACCAAAGAAAGCCTTTATTTCATTTTTGTGAATATCCAGAAATGTAAATTAGTGGCTTCGTAGCTACTATGATATTTATAACATACTGTTTTATTTTTGTAGAGTGACCTTTGGTCTTGTGGTATTACAGCCATTGAGATGGCAGAAGGAGCCCCCCGTAAGTAACTGTCTTTCCTTTTTAGCCCAGTTTTTATATGTAACTTAAACCAGGTTCATGGCTTCAAAAAGAACAGCCATTCCTGGTGGGGCATTTAGATGAAGGAATCATAAATACAGTGAAGTATTAGGGTAAAAGAAATTCTTAGCAAGCATTATTCCTTTTGGAGATTTCTGGAGGTCTGTAGGCTACATTTTCTTTTATCTAAGTTGTATTCACATGTGTGGCTAAAAATTATGCCAGTATCAGAAAATAAGTGGTAATCTTCCTTTTTACATATCCAGCTTAATATTCAGTGAAACTAAATGAATTTAGTGAATACCAAAATGCCATGGTCCTAATGTGGCATTTTGGTATTATTTAAGCTTTGATTTTACAAATGGAGGCATAACTTGTTATCTATAGAATAATTTTTTTTTTTATTCCCTGTGAAATTTTGTAAGAGTGTTTATTTATTCTTTGGATTACATCTATTAGAACTTTATAAAATTGATTTTTGATCGGGGGTGGGGTAGAATTGCAAAGAACGCAGAAAAAAACAGCATTTCTGCTGGGTCACCTTTTTTTAAAAAAAAAACGTATGCACAAAGAATGTATAAGTCCCTGGTACATAGTTACTGCTGAATAAATAATTGTTGAATGAATGAAAAAAATTTATTGGCAGCTAAATATTAGTTTACAATACAGAAATAGATGTCTGCCTTAAATACGTATGGTCCCTCATGTTTCTCTAAGGAACTGAGACAGGGAAGTATTGCTTGGTCCTTTGTATCAGTTTTCTTTCACAATGGGAATAGTATTGTCTGCTTCTTCACCTCCCATTTCACAGCTGCCTTGTATGATTCTCTTGAAGGTAAATAAACACACGAAAGTGCACATTGCCTGTGTTGACATGTTAATGCATACATGTGAGCCTAATATGACTTTATTGGAGCCAGTGACAGGAGTATAAACAGTAATTGCACAGAATCAAGCAATTCCCTTTTTCACTTCCATTTTTGCTCTTTCATAGTAATACTAGCTGTAAGAATGAATAGTTAACTTTTCTGGGGGGCACTGTGAAAATCTCTGTTCCAGGCGTTCTGTGAAGGCCTTTACAAGCCATGTCTTAGTTAATCCTTACAACAACCTTATGAAAATACAGTAATTTTCATTGTAATCTTACAGATGGTTCAAAAACTTGTTTAAGACTTTGAATTAATATTTATCTTTGATTTGTGAAAGCTTTTCAATGTCGATTTGAAATTGTATGTTCTTCTTGTTGCCCTTGTCCTCCTTATATTTTGCTATTTTTAAACGGGAATTTCAAGGTACGCCCTAGAGTTCATAACTAATTGTCTAGATTGCTTGATGTGAAACATAGTAGTCAGATGATGGGACAAAGCGTTTGATGTTATTTATGAATGAGCCCTAGACATCAAGAATAAGTAAAGCAAGTGCTGTACTGACAACGACCATCTCCTCTCCCCAGCTCTCTGTGACATGCATCCAATGAGAGCACTGTTTCTCATTCCCAGAAACCCTCCTCCCCGGCTGAAGTCAAAAAAATGGTAAGCTATGTATGGTTTTTTGTTGTTGTTGTTCTTTTACTTTTTTTTTTTTTTTTAAGTTTTACTTTTTCTCCGATACAAAATTTTGGCCATTCTAATTTCAAAGAACGAGAGCCAGCACCCCAAAACAACAGTTAAAAAGTGAATTGATTTTTAAAATTTTTTTAGTGAATTTATTTTTCTTGATAGATTCTTTGAATTACAAAATTGTCATAAGTGACCATATGAAACACCATAACTTTGTTAAAGAAAAATGTTCCATTTTAATATTTAAACATACTTTTAAGTGTAATGAACTTCTAAACAAACAAAAAAAAGCAAAACTGTTAAAATAGAATTTTAAAATTAATGGAAGCATTTATTGTAAATATTTAAAAGAAAAGCAAAACACTGAATTGAGACATATCCTTTTTCATTCCAGAAGAGCACATTAACACAGCGGTCCTCTCTTCTTGGGCGGCCACCTTCTCTACTCCTTGTAACTCTAATGCATTTGTCAAGCAAAACACTGATATCCGAGGAAGGAGTTTTTTCCTTGAAGAAACAGCTTTTTCCCCTGAGGAAAACTGTTAGAATTGCAACATTGTAGGAACATGCTGTTTGGGTTAATTTAAAATCTTTAAGGGCGAGGGCAGTGCTTTGGTTTTTGCCTGAGAATCTTGCCCACTAGTTCCCTTCTGAACTTTTTTCTGGGTTCTTTCCTATTAGTTCTTGTCTGCACTTAGGCTCCTCAAGCATGTGGACCTTCCTTCCTTTTTCTGTTCTTTCTGTTTTCTTGGGCTCTCTGCTATCTTATTTATGCCCACTTATTATGGTTTTTTTCCTCCTTTTTGAAACTATTCTTGCAAGTTTCCCAATTAATGTCTCCTCTCAGGTTTTTGACTCTCCTTGTTAAATAATGCAAAAGATCTCTGTGGATGTGGTCTCTCAGCTGTTACTGTCTGCTTTTTTTTGGTTGCACATCTTCTGATGTTTTGCAGTTTCCTCGCAGTACACAGGTGCACACACGTTTTCACACTAGTTTCGTTTCCTTCAAACGTTTCCCTGTTCCTCACTGTCCTTGCCCTCAACACATTTCACCTTTCCCTACCTTTCTTCTGCTTAAAGGACTTTTCTCATTCTTTTTTTACTATCTTTTCCCACATTCAACTCCAGATAACACAGGTTGTCTAATTCCATTTACCAGTTTTCAGTATGGTTCTTACTGCCTCACAGTTGCAAAGATTTTAGCCCCAGTTGGGCTCCTGTATTAAGACACAACTCTGGGCACCCAAATGCATATGGACCTCACCCGGGAGTAGCTGTGGGGCTGGAGTAGCTCTTTTTCAGCTCATGCAAAATTCAGTAATACTCGTTTATCCCTTTTTTTTCGTGTTCATTTTTATTGAAGGGAGTCTGTACTGGAAGGATTGCAAAATTAATCCTCAGGTACCTGACACACTGATTATTCTGTCCATTACTGCAATTTTGGGTTAACCACTGTGTGTGCAACATACAGTGATATAAAGAGACAATTGTAGACGGCAATACATGCTTACAGTGTTCTTTTCTTACACCAAACTTTCTTAAACTTAACTTGTTTACACTACTGTTCTCAGTTTAGTTAAGTATTCTAAAGGGATGAGATGATCACAGACATAAATCCTCATTCCTTTGAGATTGCTGTCTTTCTGTCCACCAGATGTAAATTTCTACTACTGTTTTTGAATAAGTGGCTTTCAAAAGAGTGACCTCTCTTTCATCAGAACTTGATTGTTAATTTTAAAGAATGTGTTGTAGATTGTTGTTTTCCAAAAGTTAGTCTGTGGACATAGTACATGAGAATCCCTTTGGAATCTTTTAGTTCAGAGCTCCAGCCTCGAAGTTTCTAGTCTTGGGGAGTGACAAAGGTATTTGTATTTTTAATAAAATCCCCAAAATGATTCTTGTGGGCAGCAGAGTTTAAGGAATCTCCATTTTAGAGCATTCCACCATACTGAGTAGATGCTTCCATGCCCCTCATTAACTACAGAATAAAGGAACAGCTTCTTCAGGTGACTTTGAAGGCCTTTCTCTGAGCTGACTCTGACCTATTTTTCTATTCTTGCATTTTTCATACTAGCCTCAAAAAAGAACTCATTATTCTCTAATATTTTTCTACCTTTGTCCATGTTTCTTCGCTCTGGAATTCTGTCTCCTCTCTCCCATCTTTGGAATATCACATATCCTACTTTTTCTTGATGTCCAACCTACTGTAGCAGTTCTGTTTTTTTTTCTCCTCTTTAAGTTTAGTTATACATCTGCTATTGTGTACACCTAAATTTCCTCCACTTTATTTCCTCTGTATATTTCTTATATAGACCAACATAAACAAATACATACATAAATATTTGTTGAATTGAAAAAAAAATAGTAAGTTTGAATGGAAATACAAGACAATAAAAGTGATTCTTAAAAGCAGTGAAGTATAATTGGAAAGAACTGAATTAATTTTCTAAATCACATTTTTAAAGATTGAATAACTCATTCATTCAACAAAAATTTATTCCATGCCTATTGTGGTGTGCCATGCTTAGTTTTGAGTATTGCTAACATTGAAAAATAGGAACCAGTTCCTGACCTATATCATTTCAGATCAACAGGAGTGAGAGAAACATGAGGTGAACAGTCTTTTAAATGCAGACAACCCCAGAAGAAAGGCTTTTAACTTGGGGCATGCAGGGTGGAATGTTGCCAGGAAGTCTTATCAAAGGAGATGATTCCAGAGCTGAGTCTCAAAAGAGGATGTGTATTTGTGTGTTGACCAGGGCAAAGGCTAGAGCTAGGGATCATCATAAGCCAAGCATGGAGAATCAGGCAAAAATAAAATGGCTAGTAGGGCAAATATAGGGGACAGAGTCATTGCCGCCCCCCCCCCCCATTAAAAATTGTAATTTCTACTTTTGTGCATTAAACATAGAGAAGTGATAAATCAACCAGTTTAAAACTCTGGTTGATAAGTCAAGTTTACAGGTCGAAGAGTCTGAGCATTTGGTCACTGACTTGGCTCCTTTTCTCATCTCCATGTCTATTCTTATCTTCGAGGCACTAGACATCTCTGCACTGTCTGCCTTTGTTTTAGCAGAGACCTCCCTCTACCCCCTTTCCTCCTCCACCCCTATGATTAAATGATTAAACCCAATTTATTGAAATCTGACTTCCTTTGTAGCACTCTATTTGTGGTGTGTTGTCATTGATACAGTATAATGCTTAAACTGTGTCAATGTTTCTGATCCCCAAAGGTCCCGAGTTTCTATTTATGTTCCTTATATTATTCTTGTGCATTTGCAGAACGTTCACAGTGGATTCTGAAGCTCTTCTTTTTGTTTTCAGCCTTGTAAATTACTGATACTTAGCTATTTGTGATAGAAATTTGGTAATTTTTTAACTTTTTCTTACAGGTCAAAGAAATTTTTTAGTTTTATAGAAGGGTGCCTGGTGAAGAATTACATGCAGCGGCCCTCCACAGAGCAGCTTTTGAAACATCCTTTTATAAGGGATCAGCCAAATGAAAGGCAAGTTAGAATCCAGCTTAAGGATCATATAGACCGAACCAGGAAGAAGAGAGGAGAGAAAGGTATTAAACATGTTTATATTTTTATCTTTTAAATTTTTTACTTATAGTTCTTACCAACTAGAATATGTTGCTCCTTTCTCTACTGTGAGGTTATGTTCACTTGGCCAGTGTGTGAGTTGTGTGTCTCTGCTGTGCTGTTTGGTGATCAGGCCTAGAGCCAGGCTGGCTCCAGGCGAGGTTGGTGGAGCTGCTTGGTATGTTGCTGAGCTGATGCTGCAGGTCAGCATGGTGGGATGTTTCTCTTGTCCTTCCTCATCCTGGTTGTGTTCATCATGTACTTCCCTTAGGATTTATTGATCATCAGCTGTGAGCATCATCTTCAGTGTGTTCCTCATGTTCTTCGGCTCAAGAACACTGCCTCCCTGATTTCTTAATGCTTCCCTCTGCTGCAGATTGTGTGGTTATTTATACCACACACATAACTTGACTGCTGCACAGCACGAGCATGCTTTTGTGCTAATTACTGAAGATTCCTTTCTGTCCCCAATTTATTAGTTTTATATCCTTACACAGTGCCCACCTGCCTGGAACACCCTCTGTCCAGTTTCCCTATTGTCTGGCAAGGTGCAGTTCAAGCTTCTTCACCATCTTCCCTAGAACACCTTTTCTGAGGCCACTAGCTCACATTGATCTTTCTATTTTGTGGATTCTTAACAGTAACTTACAGAGCAACTTTTGGATAACTGGCATGTCATTAATGAATTTTTTTTTAATTCAAATTTTAAGGTCAAAGAAACTAAAAAGAGCAGGTTCAAGATAGTAAAAGAGTTGGTCAGATTCATACTGGAGACCTATACTGAGCTTTTTGTGTGTTCCTTTGAGTCTTACACAACTTTGGTATTCATAATTGTCATCATTGATGTTCAAAATAAATTTTTTCCTTCTGATATATTCAGTCATAAAAGTAATTAAGCTTTGTACATCAAGCTAGGTAGTTGTAACAAAGAAAACCAAAGGTTGAATAAAAATAAGTCTTTTTTTCTTAACTCTCAGTTGACATGGCAGCCCTGTTTTTGGAAAAGATTATTTGTGTATGGATCATTTGCCCCCTACTTTGCTTAGTAATAATAGCTTGTGTTCGTGGAATATTTGCTGTGTGCCAGGCATTTACCATGTACTGAAGCCTGATCATCTCATGCATTTCTCATCATCCACATTTTGCAGATAGAAACAGTGGAGCCCTTACCTTCACCTCTTACCTTCAAGTCCTAGTGACCCCTTTTTTTCTCTTTGTATTCACCTTCTAAATAACCTCAGCTTCTTGTCAGTAATTAGTAGTTTATAGTGTAAAATTTTAAATATAAAAGTACCTATTTAAAGATTCCAAAGATTATTTATTTGGAATTTTTCTTCGAAGCTAGCATATATTTATATGTCTGTTAAAGTTACATGGCTTTGGTTGTCTAGCATAGAGAAGAACTAATGTCATATAGACTGCCAAATTTGTCCTGAACCATATTTTAAGTTCTCAGGCCCGTTTTTCTTACCAGGAAACTGATTTTCTTACATATTTCTGAAAAGATATAGAAATGGTTTTTTTTGTGTGTGTGTGAGTAGACTTTGTTTTTTAAATCTCTTCAGCCTGTCTGGTTTCGATTGCTCTCTGGAGTGAAATTGCTCACTGAAAGTCGGATGCTGCCATTGAGTGAAGAGGCCAGTAAACCGGCCTTGCTACTTTTGGGAAAATGGCATAAAGCCCGTCGAAGTGAAAATGAGTTATTCATGTTGACACTAGGCTTTAAGTAGAGCAATTTTTGTTTAATTTATGCTGTATTGATCATTGTTTTTTCCCTGATTTCATATTTTATAATTTGTGGAAGTATTTTATTTTATATTTTGTTATAAGTACTTAGTGCTTCATATTTTTCTATCCACCAGACTTTTCTCTCTGTTGCAGTCTTAGTGGGGATATCCCCAGGTGCTGAAAGTAACCAAATACGTTCTCTTGGTTGTTTTCATTAGTTTCTTTTGAATTTTGGCATCTCAGTAGACTTTGGTGAATTTGCTGGTACTCTTGAGCCACTTGTCCTGTGTGTCAAGGGCTCTGGGGCTCCTGTCTCAGTCCTGCCCCCTCAGCAGTGTGTCCCCATGAGGGGTTGTCTTGAATGCATCAGAATCGGCTCTCCTGTGGGGAGTGAGGCTACCCAGGGAATTGCTGCCGTTCAGTGTGGGAGTTTGGTGTCTCACTCCTGCTCAAGTCCTCCCTCAGATTCTCCATACAAGTTGCTATTTTCACAAAGAACATGGCCTTGGAGATGCTTGTGTGTACAGGCACATGTCAGGACTTGTGAACTGTCCCATTTATCTCGTCCTTTTCTTCACAGATGAAACTGAATATGAGTACAGTGGGAGTGAGGAAGAGGAGGAGGAGGTGCCTGAACAGGAGGGAGAGCCAAGGTAACAGCAGAGCCACTCTTCACTGTCCTGCGTCATGAAGAGATTAAGCTTCATGTTGATGCCATGATTTCAGAAGACTCCTGTGTAGTAGGGAGGGACCTTAAATTACTCTGAAAGTACCCTACTGTCTCCCATTCTTTTCTATTCTTTGAAAGATTCCTATTACCGCCCCCCCCCGCTGCCACCACCACCATTCTTTACCAAAGATTGCATTATCTTGCCTCCCCAGTCACTTGGAAATGTGGGGGGCTGCGTTTGGGACTGGAAAGAGGAGATTGCCCCTGGCATTTATTATTCCAGGAGGCACGGTTGGGAAAGGTCCTGTGATGCGTAGAACAGTCTTGCACACAGAGAATTGTTCTGGTCATGGGCTGGCAGGGCCTCCACTGGAAAACTCTGCAGTCTTTTCCAAAACATTTTTGGTTTTGTTTTTGCTCTTCCCACAAATGTGGTTACCAGCATTTGATTTCCTCTGTTCTGTCCTGACCCATTTTATGATCTGTGTTTTGCTTTGTCTCTGGCTTCCCAAGGTTCAGGGAATCAGAAGGTTGAGGAGTTAAAATTGATAGCATGAACTTCATAATAACTAATTAATCAGGAATAGAGGATTTTTGGATTTTAGTAAAGTACTTTCCTGGCTGTTGTTCATGCTGCAGATACACACGCCTGATTAACTGAACAAAAGAAGGATGGAAAGGGTATGCTGAGAGACCTGTGGGGAGCCATGTGTCAGAGAAAGGGAGTTGGAAGAGAGATGAGAGAATTTATTGAAGAAATTCCATTATGTCCTTTTCTTATGTAGAAGAAGATTTGAATCCATTTTAGACTAAAAATTTTAGAGGAATTTGAACTGATTCCATGAGCAATATCATTGTTTTTGGATAAGGACATGATATAATGGAAGAGGCAATTTAAGGGGATTTGTTTGCTTGTTATTCTGGGTGGTGTGGAAGTGGAGAAATAATTGTCAGCAGGAAGAACAGGTAGGAATGATGCTGTTTAACTTATCTGTGCAATGGCTAATTCATGGGACCCAGCTGGGCTCAGCTGCTGACCCTGGAAATAAAGTGGGAAGGGATTCATAACAAGACTTGATGGGTGACCAGATGAAGATGAAGGAAGTACTGAAGAGTGCTTTTCTATTTCACTTTACTGGTGGAAAATAAGGTGGTTAAAGGGATACTAGTGAAGTGTGGAAGAAGGTGATTTTAGCCTTTCATTTTACAGGTTTAAATTGATATGGGAATTCCAAGTAGAAAGTTGTGTCAAGCAAACATCTAGGACAGAATTTTAAGATACTTATTAAATGAATAGAAGAAGATGCAGGACTGTTGAGTTGTGGTTGTAGTCACTTCTATGGACATATTAGTTAATCTCTGAGTAGAAGAACTCAGGATTCGGGGGAACTCAATAGAACAGAATAGGATGCCAGTAGCTGCTATCTCAGGGTAGTGTGATCTGTGCACACCCCTGAAAGCCCTGCTTCCTCCTACAGTTCCATTGTTAATGTGCCTGGTGAGTCTACTCTTCGTCGGGATTTCCTGAGGCTGCAGCAGGAGAACAAGGAACGTTCTGAGGCTCTTCGGAGACAACAGCTGCTGCAGGAGCAACAGCTCCGGGAGCAGGAAGAGTATAAAAGGCAGCTGCTGGCGGAGAGGCAGAAACGAATCGAGCAGCAGAAAGAACAGAGGCGGCGGCTGGAAGAGGTGGCAAACGGGAAAAGTTCACATTGGTCCTTTCTCTTTCTGCATTCACATTGGTAGTCAGACACTCAAAGGAATATTCTCTGTAGTCTCCTGAGGTAATACCTGTCCCCTGGCGTAGCTATTCAAATGACTTCTGGAGAGCTTTTGCTTTGGACTAGCACGCATTCACGTTCCACGAGGTCTTAGAAATGTTTTCCTTCTGTGTAAAAACTTTAAGGACCTGCCCACGGTTACTCATCAACACTCGGTGTTAGATGCAGAGCAACCAGTTATGAGAAGTCTGTTCCATTGTGCTGTGAGTTGGCTTTGCTTAGGCTTGACCTGATTGCTTTTCTACTCTTAGCCTCTGGGTCCCAGTTTGTGTGTACATATTTTTCTGAAATTGTAGACATTTTTAGATGAAAAACAATTTTCTCTATATGCCTTAACTTTAGGTATAATTAAGAGCAAGGGATGCAGAAAGCATATTTTTAATCTGGGATTCATTATGTCCTGTGGTGGGGAAGTATATTTTGTGCTACCTACTCATTTAACTCTTTAATATTGTTAGCATTGGTAATGTGGTTACCTACAGCTTTTTCATTTTTAATTAATAGAAATATATTATTTCTCTATATTTCACTTGAGGGTCAAAAGAATCTCTTGATTTTCTTTTTCTTGGCTTCCCTTTTCTGTATACTTTCTCATTCATAATGATTTCTGTTTCCATGTATTTCATACAACTTACTGTTTTACCTTTTTTATCTTTCTCCTCCAGAAAAAGAACCCCAGTGGTGGAGTTTATTTAAATAACACATGCAGTACCCAAGTCATTTAACATTGCATTTTGACATGGAGTCATTGTTTCATTTTGTAGTCTGTATTCTGAAAACTTTTTATAATTTGCCCCTTGTTTAGAAATCAGTACCTGCCTAACTAAGGAGCCTGGAAATATTCAGTATGGCTTTTAGAAGAAAACGTAGGGGCCGAACCCGTGGCGCACTCGGGAGAGTGCGGCGCTGGAAGCGTGGCGATGCTCCTGTCGCAGGTTCAGATCCTATATAGGAATGGCCAGTGCACTCACTGGCTGAGTGCCGGTCACGAAAAAGACAAAAAAAAAAAAAAGAAGAAGAAGAAAACATAGGACATATTTTCCCTATTGTAGGGGCAAGTTGGCTGTTTAACTCTTTTTCTAGTTTATTTGCAAACTCCTTTGTAACATTTTAAAGACATTTCTCAATGTTCTTCGAATATGACAGGAACTCTGAATAGGTTCGAAGGTTTATTCAAATTGCATATTGACCATTTGTACTTGCTGTATTAGAATCTGTTTGAGTTTTGAGGCTCTGGCTGTTTCTAGTTGTTTTTTAATGTGGTGTCTCCACCATGCTTTCTGGCCCTAGGCTGCACTTTCCTTAAGCAGGTGGCACAGGTTACTGTGGTGGTTTATAACTTGAATTGCCAAGCACCCGATCAATTAGGGTTCATTTGTAACACCGGCCACAGACATGGCTTTCAGGCCATTGGTAGTGAGATGAACACCCATTGTCCAACCTCCGTGTGTGGTAGGCAGTGAGGATTGCAAGGTGCAGGTGAGAGATGGGTAGCTCAGGGTGAAGACCTAAAGTTCTAGTCATTTTGTTTTGTTAGCTAAATGAATGCCAATGAATTAGGGATTCTGCTAAAACGAGAATTTTGCACTTTACGTGTTTCAATTAGCCCTGTAATTTCAGACTCTTCAGTATAAGTTCAAGCTCAGGGCCACCTCTTTGTGCCTCTTTTCTTAATTAGGAAAGATGGAGCTAGGTACTGAAATGGAAAATGTTCACATTGATAGAATCCACTGATTTGGATTCTTGGAGATCAAGTTCCTTTTTATTAGCTTGGGTAATTAAGCATGTCTGCACTCCAGGTCCCAGAAAGGTATTTTGAGAATATTTGAGTCATAAATGGTTTGTAGCTCTTTATTGGCATTAAGAGTTCTTTCAGAACTGTTTGGGGAATAGAGATTCCTTTTTTTATGAACACAGTAGGTAAAGGTGGTCAGCCTCACTCATAGGATAAGTGACAATTAAAACTGAAAAGAAATAACCTTCTACCAGCTGACTGTCAAGAATATGGTCCTAAAGTCGAGGCTGTGGGGAAACACAGAGCGGATGTTCCTTTCTTTGCAGCCGCCACAAAACTAGGCCCACCGGGGCTGGGGACTTCTGCCACACATTCCTGCCTCCCGCATCCTCTTTGCAGGGAATGGATGGAATTTCTGCCCTTTGTAGGTCCTTCGTCTTTAAGAAGTGCTTGTGCACATACCCTCCCAGCCCCCACGGTGCTCTTGAACTTTGCTGCTGCTGGTGTCTCTCTCCTTTGTTTCTCTGCTTCCTCCTTCTAGGCTCCAGTGTGAACTGGCTTGTCTTCTGGAAGTCCTTCCAACTATTTTGGAGTCTGTCTCCTAGTTTGTTTTGCTGAAAGTGAGGATTTTGTTTTCTATCTTGTTGATTTTGGGTGGTTTCAGGAGGAAAGGGAGAGAATGAGCTTATGCAGCCACGCTGATGCTGGAAGTCCGGTCATCTGCCCCTTTGCTGTCCCTCACAGCTCTTCATGTTGTCTGATTGTGCTCCCGAGTCTTTTCTCTTCTGGACACGCTCCTGTTTTGTCAGCTTACTCTATGTGTATTATCCAGATTCAGAATTCCGTTAGGATAGTATCTCCCCCTGTCGAACAGTTTTAATATTCCTCATGCTGCCTTTTCTGCGTAGAGTATCGTCGTACTTTTGGCTCACAGAAAACTTTGTCTCTAGTTAATTTTTTTTCATAAAAATTGTTCATTGGCCAACCTTTTCTCTAATTTGATGCTTATTTGTTTTTGAGCAACCTTGGTGTTTAATTAGATGTCATTTTATCCTAATGGTTTTGTGCTCTTTGTCCATTGAGTCATGATTTGGTACCTGTTATGTATTTCTCCCTACTTCCATGACATCCACACATTTGGTTAGCATGTTTTCCATGTTCTTTGTGTAGGTTTAATCAAAATATTAAACCAGATGATGTCTTGGAGAAAACGTGATCAGTAACCTAAATTAATCTAAGTTACGATTACATTAGTCAGCGTACTGTGGTTATGATTTTGAACCTACTGCATATTTTAGTAAGTTTCCTGCCTGCTGGTCTGTTCGCTAATTCACTATAACCTCATGGAGACTGTCAAATTTTCAGTAAAAACAAGATACATTTGTCTGTGGTTTGTTGTGGTACTCTAATAAACTTCAAAAAAAAGAAAAGAAAATTTCCTAGGGGAGATTTGTTTTTTAGCAAGTCTACTATGCCATCAGAACAACAGAGCATTCTTTCTAAAAACTATGTGTAAATTATCTTGTTAGTGTAGATAGGGCTCAAAATCAAACTTCTGATTTTTCAGAATTTAACCTTTTCTTAAAAAAAATTCCCCATCCCTTTCCAGTCTGAGCCTCTGTGAGACGATGACCGTCCTGTTTGCCATGTTCACTGTGAAGCTGTTGATCACTTTTCCTGTTCATTGTGCCCCTTTCTGTTCTTGAACACTGCTGATAATATTCAAGTCTTCCCTGCCTTCAGAGTCTTCTGTGGGTATTTAAAAAATAATCTCCTGTCTTTGTGATCTTTCCTTTCAGAATTCTTAGCCCTGCAGTCTCAGTCATCACTTTGTGATTTTGGTGGATCTGCTTCCCTCAAGTGAGGGGTAGATGTTAGTGTGAGCCCCAGAAGTTTCTTTGCTTTGCTTTTCTTCCACTGAAAGGATACAGGGTTACATTTATTTCTTTCATTTCTATAAATCCCAATGTATTTTCTACACATCCCAAAGTTAAATTTTAGAGGAGTGGGTGGAAGTGGAAGAAATTAAAAAAGGGAAGCAAGAAAAAAATAATGTTGTCTGTGTGAAGTGAGATGAGTACTGATGTTAAATTGTAACACTAGGAAAACAAAGTTTCTCAGTGAAAAACTAATATTTGTTGTGTATTTCTTGGCTCTGGGATCTTAGAAGGAAGCCAGTGAACTGTTAAACAAAACCCAAGGACTTTTCAGCAGTGTTTCTATGCATTTTAAAGGAATAGAAACTATTTTCTCATCCTTCTTTGCCTACAAAAAAAGGACTTTGTTTTGCTGATCATTAGTGTCTAACATCAGGAGGAGGACATGTTAGCACAGTGGTACCTTTTTTTTTTATATAGAGTCCTGGCATGCCATTGCCCCTGCAGCTAAGCTGAGGTCTTGCTTTCTGTCAAGTCAGCACCTCAGCTGCTTGCAGAGGGTGGCTATCTTGTTTTTAAGAGCTCCTTGTAAGTTCTTAAATGTTCTCTTGGCATTCCAGTTTAGTGTTTGGTTATATTTACAGTTAACATTTTGTTAAGAGTTAGTTTAATTTATTGAATGTTGTTAATTGTCTAAAGATGAGGAAGAGTCATTTTTGGGAGAAGCAAGTAGTTTCTCTACTATGGCTTCATCAGAACTTGCATATAAAAAAACCTCAAGCGTTGGTAGTATGTGTGTGCAGTAACGTGACCTCAGAAGTTCTTAAAAATAGCTGAATCTGAAGAATTGAAGTCAGCTAGCTTCTACTAATGCCAGTAAATCCAGTGGAGTATGTTTAAGTGACCTCACTATTATCAGTATGACTTATTTAGAAAAGTTTTTAAAATTGTGAGATGGAAAGCATTGCCTTTAAATATCAAACTAGAAAGGGAACTTAGATAATTAAAGCATAGTTGGGAAAGTATGTGTTTACTCAGGCATACTTGGGAAAATTTAAGTAATAAGGAAATCTCTTTATAATTCTAGAGATTTATAAATCATTTTTCAGCATCATGCAGTTTTCAACTTGTTTGATTTTTGTTTTTAGAGAAAGAATGATTTAAGAAAATAATGACATTGGTTTGCAAAAAATTTCAAAGGATCGTGTATGTTTGTCATTCGTAACAGGGTAAACCTGAAAATTTGTGTCCATTAGAATCCCCTGCATTTTGTTATTTGAAATCATAGGCATAAGGGTCATCCAGTATGGATTGATGTTGTTTAGTTGATGGTGTGTATGTTTCATTTTTGACCATTTTCTTTTGAGGTTCTAATGCAAGAGGCCAGCTTTTCACATTAATCATTTATTAAGATGTATTTATTAAGAGTTTTTTTTGACTTTTAATTATTCCTCTATGTGGTGTCCCCACATAGGGGACCTGCTTTGACTACTGTGGTTTTTATGGTTGGTAGTTTATTTATTTATTTATTTTTAAAGATGACCAGTAAGGGGATCTAAACCCTTGATTTGGTGTTGTCAGCACCACACTCTCCCAAATGAGCTAACTGGCCATCCCTATACAGGGATCCAAACCCGTGGCCTTGGTGTTATCAGCACCACACTCGCCCAGGTGAGCCATGAGCCAGCCCTTATGGTTGGTAGTTTAAATTCTTGCTTGTGGCTCAGTTTACCATTTCAAATGTTAGAGCACAATGTGGGAGGAGTCACTGTTCTTTGTCTCAGCCATCGGCCTTATCAACCATTTTGTCCACTAACCAGGACTTCCTTAGTGGGGTAGACTTAGGAAATTTACCACCTTCCACATTGTCTTCTTGGTTTATTTTTATTTTTATTTATTTTTCTTAATGTACATGATTTCTCTTACCTAGATGATTTGGAGAAGTGCTTCTAATTCGTCTTTATATACCTGTGGTGCTTAGTAAATATTTACAAATGGATGAATCAGTCATTTGTAGCTGTGTGTGTATCTCTGGAAGGAAAGGGCTTGTTCAAATTTATGCCCATTTGAAGATGGACCCTTGGGTTTGAAATCTCTAGTTTGACTACCCAAGCCACCTCAGAATACTTCAAAGGACCATACAGAATATCCTAAAGCATAAAGCGTGTCTTTTTAAAAGTATGAAGCACTGTCTAATTCAGTAGTTATTGTTTAAGACTTTGTGCACTTACTTGGTGATCTTGAAAAATTGCTTTAGGATTTGATTGGATTTTATAGGAATTGGAGATATGAACGGATTCTTAAGTCTTTAAATGCTAAATGTTGGGTAAAGTCACAGCAGTTTTTGTTTTGGATGTTGTGTGCTGGGTGTGAGGGCTAGATTCAATTCAAAAAACTATTGCATTCCTCTTCTGAAGGTGATATGTGATGTTGAGGGGGGAAAAAAGATGGGTAAGACGTGATTCCTGCTTTTAAGGTGCAAGGAACTTATGTCTACGTATCATACATTCACATAAAACTAAGAAAAAAAATCTTTTCAGAGGCTTTCATTTGATCATTGAGATTTTCTAGGTGGCCTGCCCCTGTTTCTAAGATGTTATTTACTTGCTTTTTTTTCTTTTCAATAGTGCATTTTGAATTAAAGTTATAACTTTTAATTACTTCAATTAATTCAATAAAAAGTTATATTGACTTTGAAGAAAATTGAAGAAAAATAACTTGATGCTTATGTCAATTTCATTGAGAAATCTCACTGAAATGACTGAAAGAATAAAAATAGTATAAACAACAGGGACAATGAGAAGAAGAAATGAGACCAAACTGTGGAAATTAGGTAGTGCATGGAAGGACACTGAACGTAAGACTGATGCTTACTGCAAATCTTGGAAGAGTCAGAAATGGGTGGTAATACATGAGGCTAAAAGTAAGATTTGTTGGAGGAAAAAAAATAGATAAATAGAAAGATACATGAAGAGAGCAGTTAGACTCCCCTACCCCATGTGGCCAGGCTGCTCTGCTCTCTCTTCTCAGCAGGGGCAGGTACATACTACCTAGGAAAAGTAAGCAACAAAGACTCAGAGCATGGAGAAATCAATCAGGCACAGCTGAGTGTGTGGAAAGAGATGTTCTGAAAACAAGGGCATGAAGTAAAAAAATCTAAATATTGATCAGTGTGACTGCAAGCATCTCACTTCACTCAGCTCCTAAAATGCTGGCAGCAATGCTTGTTAAAATTGCCACCTCTTTTTCCTACACCCTTGCCTCCCCCCAGGTAAGATATTGGGAAGATTCCCAGAATTTGTGAAGATTCCTCTCTGGAGATAACTGACCACCCCAGGAGAAATAGGCCTCAATGAAATGATCAAGATATGCCTCAGAATCACCTTACCTGAAAGCTAAGTAGTCGCCCCGTGCTATCCATCTACACAGCCCTTACAGTTTGCTTTTTAGTATCTTAATTGTGAGTGGATAGCCATTATTACAGACAGTGAGAAACATCTTCAACATGAAAGAGTTCAAAACAAATAGAAAAAGGAACTTGAAGGAAATACAATGTAGGGAACAGAATAAAACATATATACACATGGGCATACAAAAAATCTTATCCTTAGAAAGAGAAGAGAGAACATATTATATTCATGAAACAAAAATATTCAGAAAATAGGAAAGAATTCTTGAATTTTTTTTTTTTTAATTAAAACTCTCCAAGTAGAGGAAAAAGATAAAGGTGATGGGATAATAGATCAAAAGAAAGACTCACAGAATCAGTTTAAGAGGTCCAACTTCATTTAATAGATGTTCTAAGATATGAATACTATAGGGAGAACATACAGGAATAATTCAAGCAAAGTTTTCAGAACTAAGAAACGGGAGTTTATAGATTGAAAGGGTCATTGAATACCTAGCACACGAAAAAAGATCCACACAAAGGCACATACATCATCTTGAAAGTTTAGAATATTAAGGAGGAAAAGAAGATTCTAAAAGCTACAGTAGGGTGGGAGGTGGGTGGGAGGCAGGTGGAAGAGTGTGGAATGGGTCCTGTACCAAGAATTGAGAATCCGAATGCTCTCATTCTCCAGGAGCAACATCAGAAACAAAAACATGGTAATTAATGCCTTTGAAACTCTGAAAATTATTTCCTCCAGCCAAAATTGTATATACAGAGTGAAGGTAAATAAAGATTTTGAGACAAAGTCCCAAAAGTCTTTTACCTCTTCTTTACTCTTCCTCAAGAAGCTGCTGGAGAGTGTGTTCCAACAAAATAAGAAAGATGATGACAACCATTCTAGGAAACGGGGGATCCTATGCAGAAGAGAGTCCAAAAGAATTCCCAAGAAGTTGGTAGACAGAAATACAGGGTGACTGGGGAACAATTGTATAGAAGAGGGGTGCAAGAGCATTTTTTTTGATCTCCTAAGAATAAAAAAAGAATACTTCATTTCTTTAACCATGTTGTAAAGAATTTTATGGTTGTGTGAGAGTATAGATAATTTTGTGATAGGTCTATAGAAATCTACTTATAGGGGTGGGGAGGGGGAAGATGCAATTAGTTGAAAAACTAAAAGGGAAGTTATTCATGCTTGGATCAGCCATGAATGTGGTTATTATTTAACCAGAAAGTCATATGACTAGATAGGGAGCATAGAATGTGGTGGTGCGATGTGTATTCTTTGGGAGAAGTCAATAGATGGTGTCTAAGGTGGAAAAAATTTTTAAAATAGCTCCATAAGCATGTTATTTGAAAAAGAGGATGGAAGTATTGTGGGAAAAACGGAAAACTTCGAAAGTGTTTATCCTTTGGGAGTAAGAATTAGGAGTCGGGAGTGGGAGCAGCTTGTTTTTGACGCACACTTTATGTTCTTTTTGACATTTTTAAAGTTACTACATACTACTTTGATTAAAAATTTTTTAAAGTAAATATAGTGGACAAAGACATTCAAGCCACTTGTAAGAACACTTGAAATTTGCCTCTTAGTAGCATTTTATTAAATGAAGTGGTCAAGATTCTCACTGAGCTGAAAGCCCTATCTTTGATGCAATTGGAAATAACCAAGAAAATTTATTCTACACATTTCAACAATTAGGAGCTTACTACCTTGTAAGGGGATGAGTGCTGTCACTTACAGTCAAAGCCCATGAGACCAGAGGGTCACCACCAAGGTCCTGTGATTTCCTGAGACTGTAGGTGACAGTAGCTCAGGGATGAAAGGCAGGAGAGGTGAGATGAAAGTGTAGGTCTTGGGAATGGGTGTGGACCTGAGATTATACCTGCCCTTAGGTGGACTAGGGGGGCAGTAGGAGTTCCAGGCTAGTGTGTGGAAAGCCAGGTCTGCTACTGTTTCAACCACTGAGACTTCATCCCTCACCTCTGCTTTTCCTCTTCAGCTTTCCCTTTTCTTCTCTGGAGATGCAGTGGAAATTTTAATCTTGAGACTGGTTTGAATTGGATGCTAGACTGCATCGGGGCTACCAGTTGTGTAGCAGCTGGGCTGTGGTGGGCTGCAGTCATTTCTTTTCTCAGACCTCAGCATGGCGGTGTCAGGAGTCTCACTTGAGTGTTTTTCCTTGTCTGGCTCTTTTCTGGAGGAGTCCTTGCAAAGACAGGGACAGGGTTTACTTTCAGACTAAGATTTTCTGGTAATCTGCGTGGTATGTAAGACAATGGCAATAAGCACATCTCTGAGGCTGTTGTGCGGCATGTCTGTGGTCACGACTGTGGTCATGTGGCATTGTTTAGAGCAGTGCAGTAACCTTGAAAGGTTGTTGATCATGCGTGCTATCAGTAAAAAAACAGCGCATACATCTGACAGAGGTACATCTACTTATAAACTGTTGTACTAATTGTATATATTATAAAACATACAAAGTAGCAACTTTAAAAGGATGGGCTAAAAATACAAGTTTAAGTTTTTGTTCCTGTACTGCAGTGAACTGTCTTGCTCATGTTCAGAGAGCACTGATGTACAGACATCACATCTGCATTCTTCACTTCTTCCTTCCATTTCTCTGTTCATTCATCCCACTTCATCGAGGCACGCCGACCCCCACTCCCACCCCCACCAAGGTCATGGGAGAGGAAGGTAAAGCCCTCATCTTCTGAAGGGGAATGATTCTCTTACTGTGTGCCGCTTATGAGAAAAATGTTTAAAATTTTTTTCCACTTTACATACAACTGTTTACTTCTTCCAAAGAATGTGCTTTGCGTTACTCCATGCCATGATGATTTCTAGCACAGACTCCCACCCCACACACACCTCTGTCTTGATAAGTTGGGAAGGTTAGGCTTTCAGAGGGGACATGGCTTGTACCAGGGAGCACAACAGGAGCAGGCCCCATGTCCCTGGAGTCATTTCCTTTCTCTTTCTAGAATTGTGTGGTGCATGCTAAAACTTCCCAGGAACCCTTTAACCTGTCTTAGCTACTTTATGTATCTGAAAGTTATAGAGTTCAATGTATTTCAAAATGGTCCGTTAAGACCCTTTATCTCTTTTGACCATCCACATTAATCTGATTTGCTTGGGGCCTGAATTCTCTGAAGCTGATGGGGAGTTTCAAGGGTGTAGACACTTGTTGCCTTTCTTCTTCCTTTTATTTTCCTTTTGTGTGACTGACTTTGATGGAAATTGTTTACATAATTGTGTAAGTGGCTCCCTGCCTACTCTTGTGATTGTGGATTTTTTCTTTCATCCAAAGACGGGACCCTTCTTACCTGTCTGCAGGTGTTTGCTAAACCCAGTGTATTCTAGCAAGTCGCTTCTCTCGTGTACCTGCAAATGTGATGGTTGGCTGGTGCTAGCCTTACCCATGCTTGTTTCTCAGAGCTTCACAGAGCTGCCTCCCTCTGCACCAGGCGGAGCGCGTGAAGTACCTTTTCAGGACTGAAGCTCTGTGGTCGCCCCGCAGGGGAAATGCTCGTGTATTTTAAGTTTTAAAACCAATCAGCTGAGGTTATTCTTTCCATTTCAGCTTCAGGTTTATCAGACGACTTTTTGTTTTATATTATTTGTAGTGTATTTTACGTAACAAAAAAGTTCAAAAGATGTTTTCCTTTGGAAAATTTGGCTAACCGGGAATATCTAATGGAATTAAGTAATTTGAATTTAAAGCAAAGAAGTTTATTTTTACCAAATGGCAAGATGTAATGATTTTTATTATCAAAGTTAGGAAAATGGTTGTTTTTTTTAGCTACCGTACTCTTATATTCTAAGTGATATCCTGGTGAAAACCAGTCTGTTCTTTTTGCCCTTGAATAGAAAAAAAGAAAATAAAAGGTCTTAGCTTAATTTACTTTGAAGGAGAAAAGATTCAGAAACACTTGTTTGGATATGATTATCAAATTTCTTACCTCAGGTTTCTGTGATGTGTTGCTCATGGAGTCCCAATGGAGGAAGCGGCTTTGTTTGTTTTACTTTCTGGTAGCTAGTTTGTAAAAGGAAAAAAAAAAAAAAAAAAAAAGGTGTCAGCTCTCCAGAATCCACATGGGCATGACTGCTGCATTTGGAAGCTTCTTAACGTCTGAGTGGCACAGGACAGAAGTCAGGGCAAGGCACCTGTGCCCTGTTCCCTTCTGGTCCTCAATGCAGACCAGACCATGGCTAGAAGAGAGTAGCATTGGTGCAGGAACACTCTGGCTGTCGAGTACTTTGGCATATGTTGCCAGTTGTTCTCAGTTGTCCTCCCTAGATTTGGTTTTGAATACAGACACTAGTGTCTAATTTTTCTCTTTTTCTAAGACTTTAAAAAAAAAAGGTATAAAGGCATTAGGCCAGTAAACGACAGGAAACCCATTGCATGGGGGCAGTATAGGTGTTGGAATTTAATAAAGATGGCTTGCCCTAGCCATTAAAGTTGTAGTTTTTAAACACAGAGCAGAAGATCCATTTTTTTTTTTTTATGAATACCCCCCCCCCCCCCCCCCGCCATGGCAAGCTGGTCAGTTTTGTGCATTGAATTTTAAGAGCAGACAGTGGAAAAAAGAACAAAGCCCTGTGGTAAGAGAGGTGGGACCAAAAGCTAATGCAAAACTTCATGGAAAAAAATGGTGATGTAGTACTCACCTGAGAGAGATCAGAATACCAAATCATTATTTCTATCCAGTCATTCCACATGGAAGACATTCCTTTACGTTATTCAGGGAATCACTTTTAAGTGCTTACTTTCAGATTGAATGCTAGTTGAGGGAGAGACCCAGAAACAACACTTAAACTATAATAAATACTTACTTTGTATATCCATTTTAAATATTTGTGTCTAATATCCCCAATAGCTCTACTTGAGACTTTCTTGTTTGTTTCATGGTTAATCTCAGTGTCACAAATAAAGTTTGTGGTATTATCAGCTTTCTGCTTCTGAGAAATTTGGCTGTGTGTCCTCTAGAGCTGTTGTTGTCTAGTATAGTAGCCATGAGCCACATGTGGCCATTAAAATTTAAATTAATTTCAGTGAAATAAAATTAACTCCATTTTTCATTCATACTAGGTCACATCTCAGGTGCTCAGTAGCAACATGTGACTTGTTACTACAGTATTGAACAGTGCATAGACAGAGTATTTTCATCATCTCAGAGAGTTCTGTTGGGCTGGTCTAGAATCTAGCATTTTTTCTATTCCTGGGAAAAAACCAGTTAATTTTATACTCCACACTGTGAAAGTGGTTTATTGCGGCTAGACGAGACAAATTGTCAGTCACGTGCCAGGTGCGTCCCATGGCTCTGTACTGTAAGGCTACACAGAACAGTCTGGTCTTGGAAAGGCTGATGGAGTGATTCAGAAGCACATTTTACTCCTGTTGACGAAGTATGGGTTTTAGAGGTAGAGCAGCCCTTCCAGCGGGTTGTCTACTAGTTGGGTGGCATTGGACAAGTCACTTAACTTTTCTGAACCTGTGTTTTCTCATCTGTAGAGTAGGGATGAAATACCGACTTCCTAGGGTTTTTGTGAGAATTATATTAGGTAAGCTAAGTGGAATAAAAAATATCGAACACTTAGCACAGTGCCGGGCACCTAGTAGTAAGCATGTGCTCAGTGGTAAAATATATAAAAATATATTTTTTGTATTCATAAGTAATAATGGTGCTTGCTCTTCTTGTTGATGTCAATTCTTTTTCTGATGTGTGCTGCTTTTTTCTCTTTTTTATTCTTTGTCTCCCTTTCTTTGCTCTATTTTTGTTTTCCTTTATTTTTTCTCTTATGTCTTTTTCTTCTGATTTAAGAGCCTTGGGTAACTCTGTTAATGACACCCAAGAATAAAGAATTCTCTGTCCCTAATTATTGTGGTACAGTGAACAATGGGGAATAATTGTTATCAGAATGAAAGCAAACCCTATAAGTATTCAAAAGACAGCACCTTTGACCAGTATTTATGAAGAAGCTGCTTCATATGGGGCTGAGGGGCAGTGTGGGAATAATTGGCCAGTAGAGATGGGGTCTGTGAACTTTACCTCATTAGCATCTACCAGTAACTGGTCAGCAAACTACCCTGAGAGCCATAGCCAGAAGGTCTCTGCTAATTATACATTTTTACTTACGTAGCAACAAAGGAGAGAGCGTGAAGCTAGAAGGCAGCAAGAACGTGAACAGCGAAGGAGAGAACAAGAAGAAAAGAGGCGTCTAGAGGAATTAGAGAGAAGGCGTAAAGAAGAAGAAGAGAGGAGACGGGCAGAAGAAGAAAAGAGGAGAGTTGAAAGAGAACAGGTTAGTTCACAAAGAATGTTCCATGCATTGACTTGTGAGGTTTGTTACTTTGTACAGCTGGGGGATTTGGGGCAAGAAGTATGCACGCATGTGCATGCATACATGCACACACATACACACGCTCAGAACTTCAGGTGTTTGAAAATGGTGAAACAATCTGAAGCACGCCAGTCTGTCTTAAAAAGATATATACATCATTGTGCTTTAGAAACCTTTTGAAAACAGCTAAGTAGTCCCCAAATGCTATGATACCTGAAAGATTTCTGAATATATCTTCTCAGGCTTTTGCTGTGAAATATCTGGATGATAATTAACTTTCTTAAAAATGAAATTAAAAATTAACTAAAAAATTTTTTTTGAGAAATGTTTGAAATATCCAGTGGCTAAGTGAATATTATAATATCTCCTTGCATGTAACTTCTTACACACATATATAGCATTAAAATAATAACATTATTGTTTGGCCAAAAAAGATCAGGTTTCAGTAATATTTATAGCACTTTATTAATGCCAGGTATAGTTTTATTTAGGAATTTCCATTATTTCCTGGACTACCTGCCCACCCTCTTTGCCTTTCTTGTCTTTGAATTGATCACTCTGTTATGAATAAAGAAAAAAATGATGTGAGTGGGACCAATTTAAATAATACTTGAAATTCATATTTAAAATACTTGTAAACTATGCTGTTAACTTCCAAACGTCCTTGATACTAATCATGTGCCTCGGTTTTTCTGAGACACAGGTCTGCATGCTCATGTGTTTTCTAGAGTTTCTGTGTTACCCTTTGTCTGTTTGTTACATTATTGACATTATTGACCAGTTAACTGTACAGTGTGTTTTGTTTTAACATTCTAGTTATGTTTATACCTGGGACTGCAAAGAGGAGAAACTATAAACTTTTAAGAATTAAATCACCTAGGGGTAATTGTCACAATTTGATCCTGAGAGAGAGGGTATGACAGTAGTGCTTCCTCCTTAATGCTCTAATGGCAGTCAGTAGATTGTGTGAATAGCAAGTGTTCTGCACTGCCTCTTTAAAAAAAAAAAATCTAAAATCACTTTTATTCTGCTTTTCTTATTCTATTGCAAAATGATAATTCCCCATGTTAACAGTGCTGTAGGACGCATTTCATTCCGGCATACGTGTGTATGTTTGTGTACTTGTGTGTTGTGTTCTGTATGTTCATTGACTGTAGGTTAGGACGTTTGTGATTTGGATAGGATGTGATTTTTCTGGTTGCCTCTGTGGTTTGAAGGCAGAAAAAAAAAATGAGTGTACTAACTTGATCCTTCAAGTTATGATTTAATTCTGTTTTCTTCAAAGAAAAACTGAATTGGGAGTCAGGTTCCTTTTTTCAGTCTTGGTCGGGTGAAGCCACACAACCATTGCAGGGCAGTGCTTGGCACAACATGTATCATGCAGGGGTAAGGCATAAATGGAAGGGATGTGGAGCCTAGGTCACAACGAGTTATCTTTGTGAGTGGCCCATTGTGTAAGCTTCCCCTCAGATTGGTTTTTTGGCTTAATTTGCTTTGTAAGGTAAGGATTTCTAAGGCTATTTATATGCTGCAGTTATTCTGTTACACAGCATTCTCTTAGCCAGAATTTTTGGTTAACTAAAACTTCTCTTCAGCCCTTATCTGTGGCTAATTTTATTTTAAGGTATGCACTGTGTTACAAGGGGATGATCAGCAGTAGACACTCTGAGAATATCATCCGAATTTTAGGATAAAATTTCTCCTATGTCCCTTAGTCTACTTCCCTTCTAGAGTAGATAGCTGTCGAAAAGAAAGGAATCCTCTTTTGCTTGTAAAATGTTTCATGTTTCTCAAAGTCATTTCATATCTGTTTTATATTTGAGCCTCACAAAAACACTGTGAGAGTAGGGAGAGAAGATTTGCTGCTCATTTCTCAAAAGAGACTAAGAAAAGGGAGATTTAGAGCTACAGGTGATAGAGCTGGTCCTTGAGGGAGCTGGAGCTCAGGCCTTCTGATGTCTTTGCCCACCATAGCAAGCGTGCAACTTCAAGGCAGGGCTTTTATCTCTTTACATAACATATTCTGGATGTGTTTACCTGTTTTCATTCTCCTTTCATTGGAACCCCCCCTCCCCCCATTCTCATCATGAAGAGCCTGGGCCTGTTCATTTTGGGGAAGTTGCCCAAGGAGTCTGGTATTCCCAGACCGTGGCTTTCAGAATGTAGTCATTCCAGATACCTTCTGAACCATTAGAGAAAGCACAAATCATGTTTGTTTTATTTTAATATTAAGCAGGTTTTGGTTTTAGGTTTCAAAAATTAGTGATTGATGTTCATTATAATAATGACTACCAAGCAGACATTTACTAATTTATTTTATAATAATGACTGCTAAGTCACTTTATAATAATGATTACTAAACAGACATTTACTAATTTTTTCATTGATCCTTTCTAATTAAACTCTTGATTTCTCTGGAGTCTACCGTTCTTAAGAGAAATGGCATCCACCTTTAAAATTCTGCATTTGTATATAACAGCTGTTTTCTAACAAATACTTTCAGATACCTCTATGTATATCATTGGAATGTATATCATCATTTATTAGACTCTTTAAGTCCCCTGGCCAATCTGAAGTTCTTGGAAAAATTCTTGGCAGTAGATTTTTTTTAGGTATTCACCACTAAGTGCATTGTCACTAAAGATGATTGGAGCAAATAGTTCTTGGTGCTCCATTCAGGTGGTTCTGTTGCTTTCCTTTTGGGTAAATTGATTGCTGGGTAATTTCTGTGTGACAGGAGTATATCAGGCGACAGCTAGAAGAGGAGCAGCGGCACTTGGAAATCCTTCAGCAGCAGCTGCTCCAGGAGCAGGCCATGTTACTGGTAACACCCGCCTCTGTCTTGTTCTGTAGCACCAGGGCTCGTGTATCCTTCCCTTGAGTCAGGCAACCTGTGGTGATCACCAGACCATTTTGATTAGCTCTGTGGGTGGCCAGTCTCAAACAGAGATGTCCTCTGTAGTCATACTACTTGGGACACATTACAAGGTGGCTTTTATTTATTACCCATTAATAAGTTAACTGTTCTCATTTGTTAGATAGGCACAGTTTTGAACAGAGCTTGGCATTGAGTGAACAAACTAGAACGCTAAGGGCTGTAAGTTCATAGCACATGGCATAGAATTTTTACCTAATATGTACACAGACGTTTAATTGAATTCTCTCTTACTCTGTCCACTGATATTATGGTCAGCAACCGCTGTCAGATTTTTCCACAGGTAATGTGCTATTTAAAATGCCAGCCATTTTTCTTTGTTATAAAGGCGGGGAGGGAAGTATTGTCTTAAAAAACCAGTTGAGAACAAATCCAGAGAAGAGGTGAGCTCTCCAGTGTCCCATAGATTTAGTGTTATCCTCTCCCTCTCCAAGGAGTGCCGATGGCGGGAGATGGAGGAACACCGGCAGGCAGAGAGGCTCCAGAGGCAGTTGCAACAAGAACAAGCATATCTCCTGTCTCTACAGCATGACCACAGGAGGCCGCACCCGCAGCAGCCGCAGCCACCGCCGCAGCAGGAAAGGAGCAAGCCAAGCTATCACGCTCCCGAGCCCAAACCCCACTACGAGCCTGCTGACAGAGCTCGAGAGGTAC
Source organism: Cynocephalus volans (assembly GCF_027409185.1). Taxonomy (NCBI): domain Eukaryota; kingdom Metazoa; phylum Chordata; class Mammalia; order Dermoptera; family Cynocephalidae; genus Cynocephalus; species Cynocephalus volans. Next base: position 92,926,069 of record NC_084473.1, on the reverse strand, counting down.
CTCCTGTCCTTCGTTGCTTAGGCATCGGTCCCATGTCGATTGTTCTCTGAAAAGCAATAATGATGACTCTTCAGAACTGTGCAATGTTAATGCTGAAATGGGCCGTAGAGATGATCTAAGAAATTGAGGTTCAGAGGAGTGGAGGGGTTTGCCTGAGGTCTCATGTCTAGTTAGTGCTTTTTCCATAAAGGAATCAAATCTCAGTTTACAAATCTCAATTAACACATCTCAGAAGAATTGGAAAGTAAAGTAAACAAAAAGAAGATTGTATGGTAGAATTGTTCTTAAAAATATAAACGAGAGGGATGGTGGTCTGATTAACTATTTCTCCAAAACTAGTATGAGGAGGAAGTGAGCCTGTACCCAATTTACTGACTTTTCAACTCTCACGACTTGTTACTAAATTGGTGCACTAGAGCTGGCCAGGACCTCAGAGTAGGAGGTGACACAGCAGTACTGGTGGGTCATCGTCGTGCTTCCAGAGGTGTTGAGTCCGGGCCTGTAGGTGGCAGTCTTGCACTGTCTGCGACACCAAGAGTGGACTCTAGGAACAAGGGGTCCGCTTGTTCTGGGGTGCCTCTATTTTTAGTGGAATGAAATGTGTTTTGGATTCCTGATAATAGTTTTTCAATATTTGGTTTAGTTGGTTGTGACATTAATTTACTTTTCTAGTTTATCCTTGCATTCAATCCCAGAATTCTGGGCAAGGTGGAGGTCTTAGAGTCTGCCTTACTTAATTTTTATCTTCATAAATATTTTCTTTTTCCTGAATCAAATCCTAGTCCTGCTTTATCTGCCTTTTTTTCCCCCTCTCTTTTTCCCCCTCAGCTGCCACTCTCTTTCTCATAGCTGAAGAAAACAAAAAATTGTATTTAGAATCTATTTACCTTCAGACTTTCTTTGGTACCTCTGCTTTTCCCTACTAACACTGAGTTATGTGTTCTAATTCTCTGATGCAGGTGGAAGATAGATTTAGGAAAACTAACCACAGCTCCCCTGAAGCCCAGTCTAAGCAGACAGGCAGAGTATTGGAACCACCAGTGCCTTCCCGATCAGAGTCTTTTTCCAATGGCAACTCCGAGTCTGTGCATCCTGCCCTGCAGAGACCAGCGGAGCCACAGGTAGCACCAGCCAGCCTTGCTGTGGGTTGAGGAGACCCCTGTGATGGCCCACCAAGCCATGGTCTGCCTGTAACGTCCACAGTTCAGTTGTTACCACATTTAGAAAGAGAAGAGATGAGCAGGAACGACTGGAGACTCAAAGAGGACACTCAGGTGATAGGGAAAAGAAGGATTTTTTTTTTTTTAAGATTTTTGTTGTACTTATTAAGAATATCTAGAGTCAGTGATTCCTTCTTCTAATACAAAGATTTTTTTACTTTAGTTTTTAGAGAATTAGTACTGTAAGTACTGTAAGCGCTTAAAGGGAGAACCGGAACCTTTTCTTCCATGCATTTTAAAGTGATCCTTGTGATCTGTGAATAGGCCTTAGAGAGCAAATGGTGCCCCTGAAGTTCCGTGCAAAATTTTTTGACTTGCCCAAATATGCATATTTTTCTGGGAAAAGGGCCTTTTATAAGATTCTCAAAGAGTTCAAGACCCAAAAATGTTAGTTGCAGGGGGTAAGGTGTGGATTTTGAAGTGAGTCAGGGCAAAGATCGTGGCCTCTCGGGTCTGCTACAGCATTCTGCCTTGTCTAAGTGAGGGAGAACCACGGGGCTGACTGCAGTGTGGTTAAAAGAGAAACCACTATGTTGTATGGAGAAGAGAGTAGACAGCAAAGATTACCCAGGCCAAAGATCTCAGAGATCCTCAAAACACTGATTTTCTCTACTGAGAATAATTAACTAGACATTTTCCTCGTTGGCTCTGTGTAATCCAGAATTTTGGGAACAATTTCTTAAGCCTGAGTTTCTTATCACTGGTGTTTCATGTGTAAGGGGACAAAAGTTCGCGTTCTTATGACAGAAGTAGCTGTGGTGTTCCAAAGCACAAATTCAAATGAGAATTTGAATGTGCTTTACAATAAATAATACCCTCAGATGATGGGGAATTGCAGTATGGATGAGTTAAAATAAAAGAAGAGCCAGGACCGCTGCAAAGGTGTGGGGGGTTTGAGGGGGTAATGACATGACATTAGCAGCTTCTTGAGTCAGAGAAGAGCAGGTCTGTTAGCAGATGGGCAACTCCTGCTAGAGAGGAGGGAATGGAAAGAAAAGGGAAGGGGGGTGGGGGACAGTAAATGAACGAAAACGGAATAGCAGAGAGACTAGAGAAATAGGCTTGATGATGCTTGTTCTTTAACAAACTTGTTTCCCACTGTAGATATATTTCAAGAGTACAGGATAAGTTTTGTCCTGAAAGTTAAACTTACCGTAAATGGAAAATCTCTCTTTTTGGCCACCAACAGTTTAGGGAGTTCCTGGATTGGGTAGACTAATTTTTATATTCATGAGTAATTAACATAGTACCTGGAAATAGTCTCCCTTTTCTTTCTATTCTAAAGTTGCTTTCAGCTACAACATAGACCTGTGTAACATTCTTTGGGGGGAAATTTTCTCATGTAGTACTCCATTTTAAAACTTATTTTTGATTTATAATTTCAGGTAATATTTTCAGTTACATGCTTTTCCCCTGAAAATTTTAAGCATTTTAGAAGTCTGGGATTATTCCAAAAACTGGGATTATGTCGATCTCACCTGTAAATCGTAGAAATCATATACTTGGAACTAACTCTACATTTTGTATTTGGAAAGGTTATACAGATTGTGATTTGGTATTTTCAGTTTTCATTAAATAGATAAAAGATTAAATAAATTAGAATTATAGGTAGAATTATGTAAATTGCAATATTGAACAATTATTTTAAAACAATAAGATATAATTTAGTGAAAATATCTTAGATTATTTCAGAGATTGTTTTCCCAGTTTAAAAGCAACTGGATAAACTCAGTTAACAAGTGGGTGTCATATTTCTTGAATTGTCAAGGAGAAAGAAAGACTCTCTAGCAGCAGTCAATTCCAGGACTCCATGGTACTTAATATTCTGAAATAGATCACAGTGCTTTTTTTCCTAACTAGTATAAAGGTGTGTGGAGATATCTAGGTTATGAGTGTTTTAAAACTCGGGAAAAATAAGAAAAATTGGTGTATTAGAAAAGTGGGCTATGATGAGGGCTTGTCTGCTCGTCACATGTACTGTTTCATTGTTGCTTGGTCTGAAATCCTACACTGCAGGGTAATGTGAGGATGGCAGGCAGGTTTGCATGTTTGGCAGTGTTGTTCATCTTGTGATTTTTCTACCTTTCTATGTCCAGTCTCTCTGCTTTGACGTGGATGTGCCTGCAGCACATTCTCCTCCCTTTTAGTAGGTCTCTAAGGCTCTGTGTAAAAACAGATTCTTCACATTTACTGCTATCCGTAGTGTTTGTCTGGATATTAAAAGTTTTCCTTGTAAATGTACATTTGTTCTTTTCTGCATACTGTGTGCCCCAGACCACTTCTTCACTTAGAAGTGTAACTGCTTAACTGCTTCACTGACCTAATACTGTGACGCTCCCAGTTTGCATTCCGCCTGTGCCAGTTCCTGCTTTGAATTAGGTATTGACCAGAAGAGCCAGTGTTATGCAGAACGCATTGAATGTTTTGTGTTTTGTTTTCTTGTAAGGTACAGTGGTCCCACCTGGCATCTCTCAAGAACAATGTTTCCCCTGTCTCGCGATCCCATTCCTTCAGTGACCCTTCTCCTCCCAAATTTGTACACCACCATCTTCGTTCTCAGGACCCATGTCCACCTCCCCGCAGTGAGGTGCTCAGTCAGAGCTCTGACTCTAAGTCGGAGGCGCCTGACCCCACCCAAAAGGCCTGGGCTAGATCAGACAGTGACGAGGTGCCTCCACGGGTAAGGAGCAGAAAGACAGACGTGTGCTGCTTTTTCCTTTTTATTTTTTAAAAGATTATTTGTTTTAGTTATGGGTATGGTGACTTTGCCAGAATTAAAGGGGCAATGAAATTTCAAAGGAACTTTTTACAGTGGGGAGAAAGTTCCATAGATAGGCAGTTACATTTACCAGTGGCCAGTTACCTTTTTATTATTGATGTTAACTCTGCATTTAACCATAGGTAACAAAATGGTTTAAGAGTGAGTCTATAAAGAATATGCTTCTAGAACAAATAGAATCATAATTTATTTTAGCAGTTTTCTTATACGTTTATACAGAAGCTATACATTATTTGAAACATATACCAATTTTCAGAAAAGATTTTATAAGGAAAAAAATTAAGTATCAAAGAAAATGTTTTTTTTTTTTTCTTTTTAAATTGAGGGTTTTAAAAATATAATTACTTAATGATGAAATTAAACAAAAAGGCACATTTTATTTTTCCTCCTGGAATTTGCTTCCTCTGAATATTTTCTTGCTTCCTGCCAGTCTTTGCTTCCTGCTTGTCCATTTGTAGACCATTGTTTGGTTTCTTTGAGCTTATTTTCCTGATTCTCACGTTATCTCAGCAAAATGCCTTGTTTGACCCCTGCCACCGAGCTCCTATCCAAACATCATTTAAATGTTACATGAAGCATAGAAAGGCTGTTTGTACTGGCTCCTTAAATGCCTTTGGCTAAGTTTTCTCTCCCCATTGTTTCAGGGGAGGACCAGGGAGGATGGGGGTTGGGGGTGGGAAGTGACAGGAATGCCAGCGTAACTAGGACTGCTTTAAAAAGTATGTTTTGGTAGGGAAGTCTTTTTTCTCCTTTTTATGTTTTCAGTAACCTAATTGCTGTGTTTTCTACCTGAAGGTTCCTGTGAGAACAACATCTCGTTCCCCTGTTTTGTCCCGTCGGGATTCCCCACTGCAGGGCAGTGGACAGCAAAATAGCCAAGCAGGACAAAGAAATTCCACCAGGTAATGGAAGAATGAAGGTTAACAACAGGTTTACAGCGCAGTCTCCTGCAGTCTTATGTTGTCTGTTTTTATAAAAATGCTCATAAACACAGAAGTTTGGGGGCAAGAGATTATCAGCTATAAAAGAAAAAACTGCCATAAAACCCTTTAACATGAATAACATCCAACTGATCTGTAATAAAAAGAGGATTGGAATGTGGATGTGTATTGTAGTAATTTTGAAACAAAAACTTCATGTTTCTATAAGAGAAACTGGAGGGAACAACAGAGAAGGAGCAGTTCTAAGAGAATTGTAATCCGCGGGAGTTTTTATCTAAAGGGAGTCCTAAGGCCTTAGAATGGTATGGAAAACACAAACAGGTCACTCAAGAAAGTAAATGGTTGACTGACAGTCTACAGTAAACTAGTGAATTAACCAAATTATATTCTTTTTAGGTTCTAGAGCTACTCTGTTAATACAGTAGCTGTTAACCACATGAGGCTCCTTAAATTTGAATCTAACTTAATTAAAATGAAATAAAATGAAAACTTCCTTTCCTTAGTTGCACCAGTCACACTTAAGTGCTTTACAGCCAATATGTAGCTAGTGGCTACGATATATACAGCTCAGATGTAGAACATTTTTGTCATTGCAGAAAGTCTCATTGACCAGCACTGACCTAAGGAAGAGAAGATCATTATATTGAATGTTTTGTAACTTGATCATCACTGAACCACTAAAGTTAGCTGTCTGCACATGGAACCCTTTGTAACTTGAAGTGGTCCAATGGATAACCCAGAAGTGGCAAAGTGCCCTTTAGTCCTAACAACCAGAGTGGAACATGGCATTCTTCTGTGACTAAGACTGTGTCATCAGTATCTAGCATACATGTGCTGTGTGTGGGTCTGCCCATGGCAGGAAATCCACCCCCCAGCCTATGCTTTCTGTAACATTTCCAACACAGCTCACACAAAAGTGTATCCTTTATGTCAGTTTTGGAGGGTAGCAATGGATTGGGTGAGAACAGCAGCCTAGAAACAGGATATACTGTTGTGTGTAATTATAGAAATGGATTGTTTTCATAATATTAAGAACTGAGTTTGTAGGTGTCACAGAAACGGTGGTACTTCTACCCTGAACAGTAGTGTTGCATCTTACACCTGATGAAGATTTTAGGTCTGATAACATTAAGATATCATTTAGTGTTTTTAGTTTGTTAAGATACCCAAGCTAAAACTCACAAATAGTGTCTTCATAACTTTTGATGAACTTAATGTTAAATGCTGTTTATGGGCTGTTTTTCTCAGCCTTTCATTTTAAAGACATCACATGCACACATCATTCATGTGTTTACAATTTGGCACTACATCTTGGATGAAACTTTAGCTCTTCTTTCTTCTTTTCTAACAGCAGTATTGAGCCCCGGCTCCTATGGGAGAGAGTAGAGAAGCTGGTGCCCAGGCCTGGCAGTGGCAGCTCTTCAGGGTCCAGCAACTCAGGATCTCAGCCCGGCTCCCACCCTGGGTCTCAGAGTGGCTCTGGGGAACGCTTCAGAGTGAGATGTAGGCTGCCTGTCCTTTGCCTTTTCCCTGTTAACAACCTTGGCTGTGATCAGTAGATTGGAAGTCCTTCTTAATCTGTAAAAAAGACCTGTGGTTGGGTATACCTGCATAGCATAAAACAGTGTTTTAGTGGAGGTTGCTAATGACACTAATAGTCACCATAATTTTAATCATGAAGAGTTTAAGTTTGAAAGCTTTATACATGCCTAGCACTGTGAGCACTTTACAATTTAGTGCGATTAACTAACTTGTCCAAGGTACTTAGCTGAATGAGCTGGGACCTGAACTCATTTCTTTCAGTATGGACTCCTGGGATACAGTGAAAATCAGAGAGATGATATAGGCAGAGAACGTCGAAAAATTCGAGATGAACACTGCCAAAATGCAAACCTACCTAGGCATCCTCATATTACCTGGCAGCATAAGATTTCATCAGAATTGGTTATTTTAACCTCATAATAAAAGTTTAGTGAAAAAGTCCCTCTAGTGTATTAATGATATAACATAGCAAGGAATTAATTGTGAATACATGTTGAGTAGAGTGTGATGATGGAGGACTCCAAGGAAGGAGTCAGAAAGCCTGCCAGAGCTCTCCTGGGTCTCTGCCCTTGCTCTGGAGTTCAGACCTGTGTGTGGAAACCCTGCCTGCCATGGGTGGGCTTAGCAGAAATGGGCGGTGGCTCAGGGGAAGAAACAGAAGGCGAGGTGAGCTACGACAGCTTTGTGACATACAGCTATATATTTATATGTAACTGCCTTTCTTGTCTCTTTTGAATGTGATAGCATCGTCCAAGTCTGAAGGCTCTCCATCTCAGCGTCTTGAAAATGCAGTGAAAAAACCTGAAGATAAAAAAGAAGTCTTTAAACCTCTCAAGCCTGCGGTAAGGATTGCACAAAATCAGTTTTACTTATTTCAGGCTTGAGTGAGATCTTTTCTATTAAAAAATATGTGGTTTAGAGGCTTGTATTCTGTTGTGTTGAGTCCCCTTACAGATTTGAAGACTTATAAGAAATGACCTAATCCCCAGACACATTCGTGCCCCTTCCACAGTCATCTTATTTCCTGCAGGGAGTCTTCAGTACCTTTTTTCGAGCGTTTCCACCATATAATGTGTGTGCAGTCAGCCTTACAAAGAAACAGAACAAAGTGTAGTTTTTATTTAATGAAATTTCCTTATGGGCTGGCCGCTAGCTCAGTTGGTGCAAGCATGGTGCTGATAACACCAAGGTCAAGGGTTCAGATTCTCTTATTAGCCAGCCACAAAAAAAAAAAAAAAAAAGAAAGAAAGGAAATTTCCTTCTAAGGAAACAAGACACTTATCTCTTTGCTTGGCATTAACTTTTACTTATTCTGCTTATTCTTGATGAGCTGGGCATTTATAGTACTGGCTTTTAGAATACATTTTTTAAAATTACCTTCTTAAATTCATCTGTTGCTTAAATTCTGCCCTTTGGTACCTGCAGTGATAGTTGTGACTACTTTGTGAACTTTTCCTTTAATCCCTGTCATATGAATGGACCGTGTAACTGTGTACACTTGGTAGAATTTTAAGCTTGTTGCAGTTTTGATTTCCTGCTTAAACTGACCTCTATACTTCTTCCTTCTCCCCTTTTTTCTGCCACGCTTCCTCATCCTGTGCTTCTTCGTCAACGATGGCTTCTTGGACTCCTTGAAACTGCCACTGTACTGAAGGGTGAAGTGGTAAGCCCCTCTTTGCAGAGTTCCCCTCATGGCAGCGTTCCAGCTGCCCGTGACCCTAGCTTGTGTTCCAGCTGTGTTCCTTTTCCTTCTTCAGCTCTTTTTGTGTTCTTTCCAGTAGTTAAAATCTTAAACTTTCACTTCAGCTTTCTTCACACATGAAATATGCTGCATTTATTATTATAATTATTATTAAGTGTAGCTTTTTCGAGTAACTAAAAAGGTATAGCTGTGACCACGAAATAGTTAGCAAGACTCAGGGCCCAGTATTTGGTCACTGTTTCAGAGGCTCAATTTCAAAGAAAAGAAACATATTCTCAACTTTGAAAACGAAGAAAACTAAGTTTTAGCAGTTGGAACTTCTAAAATTAAAAGAGAAAAATATCTAGCCTGCTTTTTAAAACTTCATTACTTTTAAATTTGGACTTTTATATGAAAATATGGAGTATAAGTAATAGTCACTCTTGAAAATTATGTTTAGTGAATTGACTGAGTCTTAAAGTATCTCAGTATAGAAGAGTAAAGGGAAATGGAGCCTTTTAACATAAATTCTGCTGTGGATTCTCTTCTGTCTGATGTTCACGTTCATTGGCAGTGGTGTGGAGACATGTGGATAAGGCTCAAAGGGAGCAGGAGGGAAGCCCACCTTGCCTTCTGCCCTCAGTGTACACGGGGTCACCACCTTCTTTATATGTCATGAACTTTTTTTATGCATATGGCAAGTTGTGTACAGTTGGTGAGGCGAGATGTAAGAGGTAAACTGGTGCTCGCTTCACTTTCTTTCTCTTTTCTGTGGGTTTGAAATTTCTAATGAAAGTTTGAGAAAAAAATTAATACTTTAAATTAGGCATATTTAGCTAGAAGCTTGCTTTCTACATAGTTCCCTTAAAAGAAGACTTTGTCATATAGACAGTTGTCTTTCCAACAAAGCCCAAGCATCTGTCTCTATACAATTGTTGATCTAGAATTTTACCTTACATTTGAAAAAAATGCTCATCTTAAGCAGACTGTTTCGTTTTTTATTGTTGTGGGATTTGATCTATATACAGCATTTTTGACTTTTTTGGTCTTTTCTATCAAAAGCTGACCTTCCTATGAAACTTGAAAATACTCTACCAAACCGTTTTATAAGATTGACATTGTGGCTATTTGTTGATAGTTAAAATAAAGAACTCGTCATTCTTTCCTGTTTCCTTCCCATTTTCCTTTTTTGCCTTACTCTCTTTTCTATATTCGTGCATTAGGATTTGACTGCACTGGCCAAAGAGCTTCGAGCAGTGGAAGATGTGCGGCCACCTCACAAAGTGACGGATTACTCCTCATCCAGTGAGGAGTCGGGGACGACAGATGAGGAGGATGAAGATGTGGAACAGGAAGGGGCTGATGAGTCCACCTCTGGACCCGAGGACACCAGAGCAACGTCAGTCCTGGGTTTATCTTAGAGAGGGTGCATCCCACTGAGCCTTCTTTCCACTGGGAGCCAGAACGTTTTCTCTGAGCCTGTCACGTGACTCCACAAGCATTTAAGATTTAGTTGTCACGTATTTAGCAAACAGTCCTTGTGTTGTCCCCCTTCTCTTCATTTGTGTTTGTGCATATCAGTGCCTTCCTCAGCAGCCCACCATGTGCTTTACTTTTTCCCTTTGCTTTGAGGATATGATAAAAAGGAAATTTCAGTTTGGTATAACTACTTGAATTAGCCATAAACATTTATTCTTTTTGCTCAAAAACAGACTGCACTGGAAGGCAATTTTTTGTTGAAGGGAAAAAGCTGAGCACTTGCTTTCCTTGAGGAACCTTTTTACCTGTAGCCTCATCTCATGACTTCAAGAAGGTGAAAAGTCTAAACGATATTCTCAGCTCATGGATTAGGGTCCTTTACTTCTGGATTTTGTCTCCATAGGTCATCTCTGAATTTGAGCAATGGTGAAACAGAGTCCGTGAAAACCATGATTGTCCATGACGATGTAGAGAGTGAACTGGCCATGACCCCATCCAAGGAGGGCACTCTGATCGTCCGCCAGGTACCCGTGTCTTCTCTCTGTTGTCAGAGGCTGAGCTTCTCCTGTAGTCATTAACCCACTTGCTCATTCACTCACTCATGCTGTTTCTACATCACCATCTGTTTTCATGTTAACAAGAGCCGAGGGGCAAGTGCCCAGGGACAGGGAGGCAGGTGTGTGCTGCATGCCCAGAAGGTAGCGCCAAGTCTTCCACCCCACATTGCTGCTCCTCTGCATGTCCGCGGCAGCCCTCATGCAAGCACCACGCTGAGTCTCATGGTCTGTGTCTGAGTGGTAGAAGAGCCACAGGGCATCCTTAAATGGGCTTGTGAGGAAGGAAGCAGACATGGAGGCTGTGGCAGAGTGGCCAAAGTGGCCCTGCTGGGAGCACTCAGCTGTGAGCATCTGCAGTGCTACAGCAGGAGTGGATGGGCAGCAGGACGAGCCTCGTCACAGCCCTGCAGACTCAGAGAGCACAGGTCTCTCTCCTCACTTGTTGAATAATTAAATGTGTGCCCCCCAGATGTGCTCAGTCTGGATTGTTAAGTTTTATGACTATCTATTCATTTCTTAGCTTAGGCTTCATTAGAACATATGCTTCTTATTTCAGTAGAACAGGGCACCCAGCTAGTGTTTTGGACTTTGCCTGGAGTGTGTTTCATGCCATGGCAATGCATTCAGATGGAACGTAAGAACATGGAAAAGACTGGGATTCAAAGAAGCCACAGGGTACTTTCTAGAGCTCTAGACAGAAAGAAAAGAAAAAGAGTAGTGGTTTTGGTAACAGAAGTTAGTATGACAGATAAACCAAATAAACTCTCACTGCTTCAGTCTTGCAGCTACCAGACTTTGAATTCTGTTGGCTCAACTTAGATGTTTGGCAAGGAAGTGTGAGCAATTCAGGCTATTTTCCTTGGTTTTTCCTTGGTAATTTAACAGAGTTTGAAAAGTCACACAGCGCCTTAAACAAAAGCAGTTATCAGCAGAATCGTAGGCAATTTCAGCAGCGCTTGAGCGAGATAAGTGTGCCTGTTTTTTCTGCAGAGTACAGTTGACCAAAAGCGTGCCAGCCATCATGAGAGCAATGGCTTTGCCGGTCGCATTCACCTCTTGCCAGATCTCTTACAGCAAAGCCATTCCTCCTCCACTTCCTCCACTTCCTCCTCCCCATCCTCCAGCCAGCCGACACCCACCATGTCCCCACAGACACCCCAGGACAAGCTCACTGCTAATGAGGTATGTCTCGCACCACAGCTGGCTGCTTTCCTGGGGTTAGACCAGCACTGCCTAGGAGCTAGTTTGCAAAGGAGACCTTTCCAACACCCTCACCCCTTTCCTACCCACCCTGCTCTCTTCTGTCACTTCCCCTTCTCCCCAATCCCCAAGTAACATGTTTCAGATCTGCATACAAATCCCCTAACCCCAGATCAATTTCCCTCCAAACTTGCCAGTTCACTATTTACTTTTCTGTAGATAAGTGTAGCTGCATGGCTTTCTTTATTCAGTTTATTTTTTAAAAATCTAAATAAAATGAATGCTGTGTTCTCAGACCCATTTGGCCTGAAATTCTTGAAATCTTTTGTGGAATCTGCCTTTTTCATTCTTTTTATCCAATAAATAAAGTATAGAAAATTTTAGTTAAACAGACTTGGCCTTATCTGGGAAAACTTGTTATCCTGTACAGGAATCTCCTTCAAACAGGGCTGGATTTTTTTTGTTGTTGTTGTTTTTTCCCTTCTTTTTTGGGGGGCGGTTGTTGGTTGGTTGGTTACTCTAACTTGTTTTTCACCAACCCTGTTGAAATAATTTCTTTCCTTGAAGTTTGCAATCACTCAGAGTTTAAGGAGAGGCCAAATGCTTTTTGGGGGAACCTAGAAAATTAGGATGTTGAGCAAGAAGGACAAAGACCTGCGCCTGCTTTTAATTTAAAATTTCCTGTGGGAAATTCTATGTGCTTGTCGAAGCCTTGGCTGTGTTGCTCGATCAGGGGCAGGCTGGGTGATTGTTTGCTCAAGTTCGGTGACAGAGCCCACCATGAGCAACCCGTACTTAATGAAACGGGTTTGACTTCACAGGAAGCTTGGTTTAAATGCCTCTAACAGTTGAGGGAGGTTGACATGCAGCTTCAGCCAATCTTGTTAATATAAGTACTTAGTTGACTGCCCACTCCTACTTTAGTTCTCTTGTTAGGAAGAATCAGAAAAATCCTCTCCTGAGGAGCAGGAGCAAGTCAGCTGCATCCTGGGTAGGCTTGGCATAGGATTGCCAGCAGCTAGATTGGCTACTGGCTCATGGGACAGGGAGTGGAGCCTGTCATGTGGCAGATGGGTCAGGCAGGGAGCTGAGGAGGGTGTGGGCTTTAAAACATGGTGACTTTCAGGTGTCTATGGAGGGAGTGAAATGGTACAGGACAAAAGCACTTGATTGGACTTGTTCTTTTTTTCTTCCGATATATATATATCCACCTACACTCATATTCCTCTTTAAATTTATAATTTAAACTGTGCTCCATTTTGCTCTAATGTACAGTATTTTACTGTAACCCGTAACTCACTAAAATGGCAATTTTATTTATTTTTCTGTTTTGTTTTTAATTGTCATTACATTTCCACTTAACAATTTGTTTCACTTTCTTTGTGTTTTTTTTGTCTTAAGTTACGCTATTAACCAAACACTAGTGATCCTAAAAGATCAAAGGGTACACCTTAGTTTGTCATTTGCACCTTTCACTAATGAGCCCCTGTGTGGTACGGGATTAATGGTGATGCACCTAAAACAATGGCAGCCAAAGCTTCTGTAGCTTTCTGGCAAGAGGCTTATTTTAAAATAAGTAAAATTAAATTGAGATTTCCCAATATCCAACATAGATTAATTGTACTATTTTGGGTAGGAGAGCAAATTCAGAAATCGGTGAATTGGGACCAAGACATTTCAGACCTCCTTTAGGAATTTTCCTTCTGATCATTTATTTCATTTAAAAAAAAAAAAAAAAAAAGCTAAGAGCTTGAAGTGTAGATTTTATTGGTAGCTTGCAGCATTGCTGTCCTAGGTAAGCGACATCTCTGAAGGAGGTGTGGCTCCTGCAGTGTTCCAAGTGGGGCAACCTGTCAGGGGAGTGCTGGGCCCATGTGGAGGCCCCCTGCAGGGCATTTTTGGGGAGTGATGTAGGAGGGCTTTATATTGGGAAATAGTACAGTATAGAAGTGGATTGAAATGTTTTTTTAATGTTCGTGTTTAAAATGTCATCTGTATTAATAAAATTGAAATTTACATTACAGACTCAGTCCGCTAGTAGCACACTCCAGAAACACAAATCTTCCTCCTCCTTTACACCTTTTATAGACCCCCGATTACTACAGATTTCTCCATCTAGTGGGACAACAGTGACTTCTGTGGGTAAGTACAGTAGCAACAAGAAAGCAGCTGACAGATAGGACTCAGTCATGTTGCATTGCTCTTTCAGATGGCTTAGGCATGGCATGATGGTTGTTCACAGATGCAGGCCTCAGCTAGAGAAACCTCCCATCCCACTTACATTGTCTTATTTGCAATGATCTGCATAGTCGATTTCCTATTTCCATATACATCTCTTACAGCTTTCTTCTCCTTGACAAAGTGTCATTTATGGATATGAATATTTGCTTGAGGAATAGTGGGGGAGGGAGGCGGCAGGCATGGTATGTGTGTGTACAGAAAATAATTTCAAGTGTCCTGTGTTTCAGTGGGATTTTCCTGTGATGGAATGAGACCAGAAGCCATAAGGCAAGATCCTACTCGGAAGGGCTCAGTGGTCAATGTGAACCCAACGAACACTAGGCCACAGAGTGACACCCCAGAGATTCGTAAATACAAGAAGAGGTTTAACTCTGAGATTCTGTGTGCTGCCTTATGGGGTAGGTGTCTTGCTGCTACTCTGACTCTTTCATTTTTATTCTGAAGTGTGGGTTAGTCTTTTAGAGAAGTACTACCTTGAATAGTTGGGGGATTTTGTGAAGGGTTGGTGAGAGACAGGATGGGAGACTTCTGTGATGCCCACCCTCATGCCTCTTGCTATCGGCTCAGTTGTGCATGAATAGAATGGTGTGGTACGTGTGTGTGCTTGCACCTGTTTCTGTAGTCAGATATTGGAGGAGGAGAGTAAAAAGATGGGGCAGAGAGTTGGTCCATACTTATAGGGAGAATGAAGAAGTTCACTCAGATACTTTTCTTTAAATGTTTCCATTCCTCTTTTTCTTGCCCCTTGTGACTTTGGCATAACATCAAATTAAAAGCTGTCTGCAATTGTCCAAGAATCTGCAGAAAGGGACAGTTGAGCTGACTTTACCTGTTGAAGACCTGTGGTGTTTGTGTAGCATCTTCCAAACTTAAGACACGATGGGAGGGTGTTGATGGAATTCTGCCTTCTTGCATTCTGAAGCTTGCCTTTCTGTCTTCCCTGCCCTTTGCCTTCCTCACTCCCAGACAGACCTTGCTCCTCCAGTCCCACACTTTGTTTTTGTTCTTCTCCACCTTGAATCCTGAGGTTGACTCTTTTTACAAGGACCCTGCTTCTACCCAGAACACTCTCTTACTCCCTTGACCGTGCAAGTATGAATGGGCAGAAGACGGGAAATCCATTGGTTTGAGGTCCATAGCACATCTTATTCCTCCCATGTCAACTGCTCTGCATTCCCCACAGAGGCTGTCACTTCCCCCACCCTCACCCACCCTGTGTCCCTTGGGCTCAGCCGCTCTCCTTCCTGACTTTGCAGGGAAGGCAGTAGAGGCTTCCACGAGGGCCTCAGAATGCTCCCAGTTCTGTTGTTGAACAAGGGGCCTGTTATCAGGTAAACTTCACCCTCCCACCTTTTCTTGTTCTCCGCCTTCATGACTTTTTTCTGTCCTTGATTCTCTCCTGCCTCTTTCATAAGCTTCCGCTCAGCCTCTCTCCCAAGGTTTTTAGAAGAGTTGTCTATACCCAGTGCAGACACACTACTCTTTTTTATCCCTAGCAATCTGGATTTCTGTTCTTATCACTAGTGAAAGAGTATTTGAAAGCCCCTAATGATCATATCATAAGGCCTTTTCTTTATTAACCTCCTAAGTAAAGGTAACTAACTCTTTGGGGGATATGGGCATCCCACGAAAGCAGCAGTCACTGCATTGCCGCTGGCACATTGCCGATGCTCAGAAAGTGGCAGTTGCTAGCATTTCAGGGAGTAGAATTTTATAATTTTTGTTCATATTAAAGGCCTTTCATGGGAGTGTTTGTGTCATCAAAAATTAATGTAGTATACTAAGCGTAGTGATAGTGACAAGTATCTCAGTTCTTTCAAAATTGGTGATCCATATTTAGCAGACGAAGTCATTCTTATCCAGAATAGTTACTCTTGGTAGCAGTCTTATTTTATATTCCTCTAATTTTCTGGAAGGTGCTTGGCCCTGTTCTATGTGCTGTTAACTGATGTTTTATTAACCAAAGAGACTTCTAAAATTTTGAAAAACATTTTTTTTCAATTAACGTCTTAAATAGTTCTAAGAAAAATAGAAGGGCATCTCAAGCTGTGTTTTAGAGAATGCAGGGAAACTTTCTATTTTATCATTACGTTAAAAGAATAGATAGGGAGATGTCTTAACATTGAAATATCTTTCTATAAGTCAGTGTATGTGATGGGCTTCTTGGGTAAGGGCACATCAGGATTTCCTCAGCCACTTGTGAACAGCAGTCATCAGTTGCCTTGTAAGTTAATTTAAAAATAAGCCTCTTAAAAACTTTAAAAAGTTAAGACGTTTACTGTAAGAGCTGTAGCCCTATTCTTTTAACATAATGATAAAATAGAAAGTTTCACTACATTCTTTAAAACACAGCTTGAGATGCCCTCCTATTTTTCTTAGAACTATTTAAGAAGTTAATTGGAAAAAAAATGTTTTTCAGAATTTTAGAAGTTTTTTTAGTTAATAAAACATCAGTTAACAGCACATAGAACAGGGCCAAGCACCTTCCAGGAAATTAGAGGAATATAAAATAAGACTGCTACCAAGAGTAACTATTCTGGGTAAGAATCACATCACCTGCTAAAGGAGAAAATTCAGAATACATTATAGATAGCATTATTTTGGAATGGTAAAATTTACACATAGATTAGTTTTTCATGTTTCCTAGGAAATTCTTGTAGCAAGCATTTTTTTGTAATCATCTGACTTTTGTTTTATAGATTGCTACATATTATATTTTTTAATAAGGCAATTTCTCCCTATTTGGAGCCAGGATTATTTTAGCATATCTTTTTGAACATGATTGTTTCCATTCTTATGTTCATAGTGAATTGTCTGCATTTACTATAGTGCTTTGTCTATAACATAATAATTTATCATAGAATTTAAAGGAAATTTTAATCAAGTATTATAGACCTCTCAGCCATTTCTCCTATCAACCCACACAGGATTCCTGTAAACACAATTATAATTCTTAGTACAGCTAATCTGTGAATGATCAGAATGACTGAGGAAGGGGGCCCTAATATAAGTATTGTAAAATTTAATTATATCTAACAGTTGAAAGGTTAAAAAAGTATATTTATAAAAAATTGTAGCATTCCACTCTTTTCATAGGCCCGTAACCTCCAAGGCTGTTACTTTCCAGTGACTGTGTTTGACTGTTAGTAGTCAGTGCTTTGCAAAATTATGCTGTTCTTGGAGATATGTAATGGAGAATTAGAAGATAGGGTGTAAGTGCCAAAATATCTGCAATTCTTGTGCATGTGAAAAGATTTTCCAGCTTTATTTGTTCTTACTTATTCTTTCTCACTATAAAATCTTGAAGTTGGTGTTTGAGTGCTGTTTATTTTTGGAAACCACAAATAATATAAGTATATCTGCCAAGGCTCATATTTTGGGTAGTTATTACCAGATTTTTGATGTAGGCTTTTTTTTTTTTTTTTAATATTAGCTACTTGTTATTGAAGATTGACCAGGAAAATATTGAAATATTATGTAAAATGTAACCTTTGGAATCAGCTCGTTGCCTCCATCAGCAAATATTTGTCTTTTTGGCAAATAACTTTTAAGCTGTTTAGAATTAACTCATCTAGGTATGTGAAGGGAAAACACTAGGAATAATGTCCAAATAAATTCTACCTTGATAGGGATGTAGTCAGGGTAACCTCAAAAACAGAGTAATATGAAAATGAGTGGAGTGTATTGTGTATTTTAAGTATTGATTTTTCTTATACTGATAATAACTTTGTTTTTAATTGGATAGCAATTTTTTCTCTTAGCATTAAGTCACTATCTGATATGTATGATATTTCTATTAAAGAACTTCTCGCTCATGAAAACATAACAGCTTATTGTAAGTTTAAAAAGGGTAAGATCATAAACTCTAACTCAATGCCATGATGTTCCCTGATTTATAGAATACCAGGATCATCCGTAGCTGAGCTATCCATTATGGTAGCTGCTAGCCTCTTGTGGCTGTTTAAATTTAAATGAATTAAAAGAAGAAATTTAGTTCCTCAGTTACACTAGCCACATTTCTTGTGCTCAGTAACCACATGTGGTCATTGGCTAATGGACAGCACAGATAAGGAGCACTTAACCTCAGAGCAGAAAGTTCTATTGGATAGTGCTGGTCTAGATGGTACGTTCTGAAGATGTTAATTATAGATGATAGAATAAGTGTTATGCATTTATAAGCCTTTTTTCTTATGCTGTACATATCATTTTGAGGAGGGTTTACTTACTTTTAAAGATTACTTTACGTGAGAAGCAGGTAGTTAAGTGAGTACTCAGGCTTCCCTTTTCCCTAAAATTCCAGAGGCTTCCTTCACATTTTCTGAAGCTATTTCACAGTATGTCAGACTCTGAGAAACTATCTTAGTAAGATAACACTAGATAGAAAGTGCCTATGATGAGGTGGAGGTGTGTGCACACAGATGCTCTTGTAAACGTGCAGTATTTCCACAAGGGCAAGAGGGAGACTTGCATTGTATGTCAGGCAGCAGATTTCAGTGGGGGGACTTTTATCAGGTCACGCCATCATCAGAAACTGTAGATGTCTGTCCGTAGAATTCATAAGGCTTTCTTTACAGTTTTTATCTTTTCTGAGGACTCCGGGATAGTTCAGAGGACTCAGTGGTAGTTCAGAGCCTGTGGTGCTTCGGCAAATTTCTAACCGACATCCACATCAGCTGCAGTTCTCATTCAAGTTTGGACAGCAGTAATGCTAAGTCCATTTGTAAACTCCAGGTTCCCCACTTTCCCCAAGACCCCAAAAGGTGCCTCCAGTTTCCTCACAAGAATTGCTTGGGTAGATACTGTCCTCCAAATGTTTGGGCAACCCATTCAATATGGAACAGACACAGAGCTGAGAGAGGGTTCTGGGAGGGCTATTCTCTTGTAGACTTCACAATTAGTCATTTTAAATTCTCTGGTGTGGGTGGGTGGGTGTGCATGTGTGCATGCTTTGATCTTTCCTGTCATTCCACCTACCTGAAAATATTGATTGAGCAATTTCTTTGCAAAAGCACAAATACTTTATTCCTTGTCTTGTGAGTTTATTACCTAGTTCAGGGAATCAGTGTAAACATATGTGTGCCCAATTCCCTAAAGGTATAAGGTTATCTGTGGTACTTGTTACAAAGTTGGTTTAGGCAATGAAGGTTCTAGACCAAGGAAACAAGAACATTTGGGGAAATAAATGAATGATATGGTTCAAGGGACAGGGAGTCTTGAGTGCCAGACTGAGGCTTTTGGAACTTTTCCTGTGTGGAGTGTGTAGTTTTTGAAGACACAGCATGACTCAGTGAGTATTTTAGGAAGATTAGGATTAATTTGATGTGCAGTCATGAGAAACTAGAGAGACTATTTTACCTACCTCAGATAAGGTCTCATCCATCAATCATAAGGTTGCCAAAGCCTAAAGTAGGGTGACAGCAGAGGAAAAGGAAAGGAAGGGACAGAGAAGAGGAGGTCTCAACTGGATTTGGTGGCCAGTTTAGCTAGTTTTGCAGAGTGGCTGTGAGAGGGTGGTTGATAGAAGTGACATAAGTCAGGAAGCTGATTTCAGTAGAAATCTGTAGCAGGTGGAAAAGCAGGGAGGTGCAGCAAAGAATTGGGAATTACTGGTTCTTAGAGACTGCTCGAGCATGGGGCAGAGTGTCAGCCAGCCAGCAGAGGAAATGCCCGTTTATGATGCAGAGAAGGGGCATGGAAACCAGGAAGGAGACTTCACACCACAGCAGAAGCAGGAAAACCATGACAGTACCTGGTCAGAGAGCTAGGATGGATCATGTGGGGAGATCACAATATTTTAATTTTCCAAAGAAATGGAGGGACAAGAGAACTGAGTGCAGTTGTTTCTTGAGGATGGTGGAGAATGGTCTTTAAGAAAAGCTCAAACTGTTAAGAATTTGAGGAGAGCTCATTCCAGAAGTTTGCCAATGAACATAAAGATAAAAGAAGCATGAAGAGACCACGGTATCAAATGAAGGTTTATCTGAGCATCTAAGGTGGCGAATTAAATGTAGACTCTGTAAAGCTACAGCGATAGTGGGTTGACAGCATTCTGGGGGAACTGAGGAAGAACTGGAAACTGATGATTGTGAAGGAAATTAAAGGCTTCCTCGTTCTTCCCCTTATATACTTATATTTGAATAAATAGGTTACCATCACTCCTATATGGCAGTGTTTTGCAGATTTGGTTGCTTTAACCTCTGACTGTCTTAAGAGTTTATTTTTCTAGGTGAATTAAGGAAGCTGAACCCTTTTCCAAATAGGTGGTGTTATCCTTTCTGTACAGCCTAGCTATTTGCCAAGCAGAGCATAAAAGTTAGGCCTTTCTGTATCCCTGAAACAGGAGTGAATTTGCTAGTGGGTACAGAGAGTGGCCTGATGCTGCTGGACAGAAGTGGCCAAGGGAAGGTATATCCTCTTATCAACCGAAGACGATTTCAACAAATGGATGTACTCGAGGGCTTGAACGTCTTGGTGACAATATCTGGTAAGCGTTTGTTTAGTAAAGCAGAATATATGACACTGTTTAAAAATATTTTAGCTTTACACACTAAACTTCAGTTAGCTTGTTCTCTGATGTACTGGCTAAATGAGACACGACTACACTATGATTTTATAATCACGTGAGAGGAAGATCTATTCAGATGTGACACATGTGCACACTTGATCTGTGGCTCTTCCAGAGTGCAGTCTTGAGCAGCACACGCCCACCCCCTCTGCCCTTGCTGCTTGTTAGGTGTCATTTGTCTCATCCATTGTATAAATGTGTGTCCACTCCCTTTCACTGGGCTCTTTTGCATGCAAAAGGAACTATTCTTTGCCATTATCACAAAAGTACTATATTGTGTTTTTTATTCTTATGTCAATTACCACTGTAAGTTTCTTTTTTAAAAAAGAGCATTTCTATTAGTATAAATTATCTAATTTATGTTCATTGTACAAAGTAAGAAATGACTGCAGAAAAGAAACTAGGAGAAATAAAAAGTAAAATCATTCAGAGACAAAATCTGTTAACTTTTAAATTTTAAACTGTTTAGGATTTTAACTTCCACTCTTTTAGGTATACATCACACTTAATGTATGCATGTAAGGAAAAAATGTGCATAAAAATAGTTATGCAGTGTTTCAAACATTCAGAGAAACAATAATGAGAGAATAGTCTGTGGTATTGTATGGTCAGTGTCCACTCCTCCAATGGCCCACCAGTGGTAACTGCAGTCCCGAAGTCAGGGTGTATCCCACGTTGCTCCAGTCCATGTAACCTGCTTTTTTCATGACATTAAACGTTCTCCATGGTATCCATTTTATGTGGCTAGGGAATGTTTTCTTACATAGACATATTAAAGTTTATTACTTATTTTCTTTTGTTGCCCTTCAGGTTTATTTCCTTTGTCTCTCTCATGTAAACATTTTTCACAAATATTCTTAACCTTTGGGCATATGTATCATGTTGTATAGGTTGTAATTTCCTAATAATTTGTTATTGCTGGGTCCAAAGGGTATGCAAAATAATGACTTTAAGTAGGTTTTATTTTACCACCAATAACTTTGATTTAGTTATCTACTAGTGCCAGCTTGTTATATTTCCTTATATATAACAAATTTGCTTGTAATTCTTTTACTTTTCAAATATGTTTTCATTTATAATTAAAGAAGTTTGTGGAAATGCAAAAATTCTACCATCTGTTTTTTTACTTAAATGAGAAAATGGCAGTTTTTAAAGTTGGAGCCAAAATAACAAATCTGCAGCTAAAGGAAACTTGATTTTGTGGTCTAGTGAAATGAGAAAGTTCACGGGATCAATAGTCAGCTGCTACAAGTGATTGTTTTTTGGTTTACTTTTCTGTATTCTTTCCTTCTTTAGTGGCTTTTAATGGTTTCCACAGTCAGAAAAGTAATGCACATCCATCATACAAAGCTTCAGAAATAGAAATGACTTAGGATTCTTCCTGAATGTCACCCTCATCTCAGAGATGACTTTTGTTAACATTTTATATTTCCTTCTCTTTTCTGTAAATATGTCTCATGATATGGGAACAAAACACTATAAAACTTATGTGATCTTTTTCTTAACATATATTGGACATTTTCCTACAAAAACGTTCTTATAAAGTAAAAAGGATCATGGTGAAGTATAAGACGTAGGAGGGTACTTCAAAAAGTTCCTGGAAAGATTTGTGTTATCTTTTAATTCTATTTTTCCATGAACTTTTTGAAGTATCCCCATAAACAGAAAGTGCACAGATAAGTATACAGCTCAGTAAACTGTCACAAATAGAATCCATCCATGTAGTCCCCATCCTCCTGCATCCTGGTGAAGAAACAACATTCCCAGCACCCCAGAAGTTCCCCTGTGCTGTCTCCCAGGCACTGCCCCTCAGAGGTAAGCCCTGTCCTGACTTTGAACACCTTAGATTGGTTTTGCCTTCATTGATTTGAATTCAAGTAAATGGTAACATGGTACGAGTTCTGGCAGTGGCAGCTGCTTCTCTCTTTTTATATAGACTTTTTTTCCCTAGAGCAGCTTTAGGTTTACTGAAAAATTGAGCAGAAATACAGTTGCCGTATCCTCCTTCCCTTCCAGTTTCCCATATTATTAACATCATGTGTTAGGGTGGTACATTTGTTCCACTTGATAAACCAGTATTAATATGTTATTATTAACTAAAGTGTAGTTTATATTAGGTTCCATTCTTTGTGTGGTACATTCTGTTGGTTTTGACAAATGTATAATGTGTCTGCCATCACCCTAAAAATCCCTGATTACCCCTACCCCTGAGACCCTGACAACAACTTTTTTACTATCTCCATGGTTTTGCCTTTTCCAGAATGTCATATAGTTGGAATCATATAGTATGTAGCCATGTATGACTGACTCTATGTATGATATAGTATGTAGCCTTATAGACTGGCTTCTTTCCCTTGACAATACCCATTTAAGATTCCTCCATGTCTTTTTGTGACTTGATAAACTTTCATTTTATTGCCGAATGATATTCCATTATATGTATGTACCAGTTTCTTCATTCACCTGTTGAAAGACATCTTGGTTTTTTCCAAGTTTTGGCAATTATAAATAAAGCCACTATATAATCATTGTATGCAGCTTTTTGTGTGGATATAAACTTTCAGCTTATTTATTTAGTAAATACCTAGGAGCATAATTACTGGAACAAATGGTAAGACTACATTTAGCTTAGTAAAAAAAACTGCCAAGCTGTCTTCCACAAGGTGATGTAATTTTGCATTCCCACAAGCAAAGAATGAGAGTTCCTGTCGCTCCACATCCTTGCTAGCATTTGGTGGTGTCAGCGTTTTGGATTTTAGACCTCCTGGTAGGTTCATGTAATGGTATCCCATTGTTGTTTTAATTTGAAATTTCCCAATGATTTATGATGTTGAGCATATTTTCATATGCTTATTTGCCATCTGTATATCTTCTTTGGTGAGGTATTTGCTCACATGTTTAGCTCATTTTGTAATTGGTTTTTTTGTTTTCCTACTGTTGAATTTTTTAAGGGTTCTTTGTATATTTTCGGTACAAATCTTTTATCAGATATATGTTTTGCAATTATTTCTCCCAGTCTGTGGCTTATCTGCTTATTTTCTTTAACAGTGTGTCTCTTGCAGAACAGAAGTTTAAAATTTTAACGAAGTCCAGCTATGTTTTTTATTTCATGGATTGTGCTTTTGGTGTTGTATCTAAAAAGTCATTGCCAAATCTGAGGTCGCATAGATTTTCTCCTACGTTGTATTCCAGAAGCTTTACAGATTTGCATTCCACATATAGGTCTACAGTTTATTTTGATTTGATTTTTGTGAAAATTTAGAAGTCTGTGTATATATTCATTTTCTTTTGCATGTGGATATCTAGTTGTTCTAGCAGCATTTGTTGAAAAGATTGTCCTTTCTCTGTTGAATTGCCTTTGCTCCCTTGTCAAAGATTAGTTTACTGCATTTGTGTGGGTCTCTCTCTGGTCTGTTTTGTTACATTGATCTGTTTGTCTGTTCTTTTGCTAATAACCTCACTGCTCGATTACCGTAGATTTATAGGGAATCTTGAAGTCAGGTACTATCAGTCTTCCAACTTTGTTTTTCTTTTTCAATATTGTGTTGACTGTGTTGAGTCTTTTGCCTCTTTACAAAAACTTTCTAGTCAGTTTATTGATATGCACAAAATAACTTGCGATTTTGATTGGAATTGCATTGATCACATTGGGAAAACTGAGAATATTGAATCTTCCTCTTCGTAAACATGGAATATCTTTCTGTTTATTTAATTCTTTGTTTTCTTTCATCAGTGTTTTGTAGTTTTCAAGTGGATCTTGAAAGGGCTCTTTTGTTAGACTTATACCCATTTTGGTTTTTTAGTGCTAATGTAAATAGCATTGTGTTTTTAATTTTAAATTCTAGCTATTTGTTGCTGGTATATAAGAAAGGGATTGACTTTTATATATTAGGCTTGTGTCCTGCAGCCTCACTATAATTGCTTATTAGTTCCCGGAGTTTTATCGCTTATTCTTTGAGATTTTCTGCCTAGACAATCATGTCTTCTGTGAACAAAGATGGTTTTCTTTCTTTGCTCTCAGTCCTTATAACTTTTATTTATTTGTTTATTTTCTTGTCTTATGCATTAGCTTAGGACACCTAGTATGATGATATTTCATAGGAGTTGTGAGAAGGAACATCTTTCCCTTACTTCCAGTCTTAGGGGGGTATCATTTAGTTTCTCACCATTAAGTATGGTGTTAGCTATAAGTGTTTTGTAGATGTTCATCAAATTGGGGCAATTCCCCTCTATTCCTGCTTTCCTGGGAGTTTTTATCATGACTAAGTGTTGGGTTTTGTTAGATGCTTTTTCTGCATCTGTTGATATGATCATAGAATTTCTCTTCTTTATCTTATTGATGTGAGTGTCTGGCCGCTTTTGCTCAATGGCATTTTGTTATTGCTTGTAGCCATAGTTTGCTCTTCATTCCTATTAATGAGTACATCACAATCAGTTATGCATTCATTCTACTGCTGATGTAGACATTTATGTTGTTTCCCATTTGGGGCTGTTATGAATAATGCTGCTGTGAACATTCCTGTTCATGTATTTGGGGGCTCATACACATTTATTTGTATTAGAGAAATTGTGGGATCGTATGTAGGGTATGCATATGTCCTACTTTAATAGATAATGCCAAACTTTTAAAAATGTTCTGACAGTTTACACTAGCTTATGAAGTTTCTAGTTGCTCCACATCTTGCCTACCTTTGATATTGTCAGTATTCTAGATATTCTGACAGGTGCATGAAATTGTATCTGTTTATGGTTTTAATATGCATTCACTGTTCACTGTGGAAAGCAAGCACTTTTTTTTATGTATCTGTGAGATCACTTCTTTTGTGAAGTTCCTGTTCTGGTGGCTTGCCTAGCTTTTCTATTGGGTTATCTCTCTATTTGAGGCATTATTTCATATTCTTGATGTGAATCCTTTGTCAGCTGTTTAAGTGCCACACATCTCCAATTTGTGACTTGCCTTTCTCTAGATTCCTGCATTGGGTGATTAATGTAACCCTTCTGTGCTTACCTTTCTAATGGTATATAGCAGCTACTCTAGAGGGTTTTGAGAAAGTGGCATAATACATGTAAAAGCATCTTATAATCTCTTTTGGTTGTATTGTGCAGGTTTTTGTATTACTTTGTGGATTATCAATCCTATCCATCCACATAAGTGTGAGTTCATTATTCTTTTAAAGCCTTTCCTTCTAGCCCGAGCCAACACTGGTGATAATTTTGTAGGGTTTCAAAAGTCCACCTGAATAGCCTGAATTGATTTTCTATTAAAACTTTGATACTAAGTGGTTGCTTCGGGGGAAATAATATTTACCATTATAGAAGTTTCTTTTGGTTACTGGTGTTATGAATGGTGATACCTGCTTTTGAATCTGCATGTAACATATATATATTTATTTGATAGGCAAAAAGGATAAGTTACGTGTCTACTATTTGTCCTGGTTAAGAAATAAAATACTTCACAATGATCCAGAAGTTGAGAAGAAGCAGGGATGGACAACTGTAGGGGATTTGGAAGGATGTGTACACTATAAAGTTGGTAAGTTCTAGGAGGGTCCTAAGTGTTTGTTTAATTAGGGTAATTTAAAATCCATTTGTTCTTTGATGCTTATATTAATAAACTTCTTTCTGAAACATATGACTCATTTCTGGTATTCTGTGTCTAAGGCATCTTCTAATCTTAAGGTCTCATCTAGAGGTAGACATTGCCTGTGTGCACCTGTAAGCGTAACATAGTTGTTCCTGCAGCTTGCTCTGTCCTCAGTCTCCCTGACACCATTTATCTTGCGAGAGAGACTTTTCACTTTTCTCTTTTGACAGTCCACTCTCTTCTCCTCTGTAAGATGTGGTGCAAAGTAACCTCTCTCTAAGGAAGCCTTGTCAAATGAAAGCCAGCTGACCTGAACTGCTTGTTTACATGCCAGGCTTATTCTCCATTTAGAAGACTGTGGGTCCTTGGCAATCACTGATAGAACATTTGAGAATTTGACCCAGAGCATTATAGCTTGTCATTTTGAATTAGGTGTACTCTGCAAAGCTACTGTGCTCTTACTAGTAAATGACTGCAGCTGGCCAGTCAGTGTTTTATGGCAACTGTATTGTTTTTTTGGGGGGGGGGGGGGGATGCATGCAGTGATTCTCATGAACAATCTCACAGAAACAAAACCCAAACTAACTTTTTTCCTATTAAAAAAAATCAAAATACTGGTGCTAATGTTGGAAATAAAGGGGAAATAATGGATCTTAGCCAAATAAAAGCTTTATGGGAAAGATGATATTATTCTACTAGAATTTGTAACAGCTGAATGTTGATTTCTGCTTGCATGTTTTCCTTTTTCTGTGTTTACGAAGTATGTACTATAGTCAGTTCCTCTGCTCCCCAGGATATTATAATCCTTGACATTGTCTTGTTTATGAAGTCTGTCTACAACCCTGAGCTCACTGACTAATAATGATTATAGGAGCCACCTCAATATTTGGAATGATTCTAAGTGATACTGGAACGTAGTACTATCTCCTTGGTATAGATTTTGGGATTAGGATTTTCTGTGTTGTGTTTCTGTGAAGTATTTTTATTTGTTGAGGTATAGCTAAAATTATCTAAGGCTAAATTTAATGGAACAGCTTATAACAGCTGAAATGTACGTGATTAGATGATCCTACAGAGGGAGCTAGAGGTAAGCGTGTTAGATTGTATGTACTGACTGGGCTTTTCATCAGCACAAAACTGTCATTCTTACAGAATGAATCACAAGTATTTCCTGGAAGTAAGCATGGGTAATAGCATCTATTCATTATCTTTGTGGTTACCGCCAAGAACAGGGCACTATTTAAATGCATATTTAGATTAATAAAATTAAGTAAACTGTGGAATTTAGTTCCTCAGTGGCACTAGTACATTCTAAATGCCCAGTAGCCACATTTGTCTATTGGCTGTCATATCAGTAGTGCAGACATAAAGCATTTCCATCATCATGGAAAATTCTATTAAACAGCACTGGTTTGGACATCCTCTTATAATCCTTTATTTCTTAATATTAATGCCAGTGATTTATTTGAATAGGACAATATGTGGAATTTAACAAGGAGAGTTATCAAGTTAACAAGTCATCTCTCACACACACAGAAAAAGAATCAAGTAGCAGTGTGAAGTTAGCTTACAAAGGAACCAGTGAATTTGCATGAGACTAGTAAGTCACATGTGGTCAGGGATCCTCAGAGTGGCTGTTTTGATTAACAGAGTTGCTAGGCTGTAAGGGAACTGAAACAGCTATGGAAAGGAAACAGTTTTTGTTGTTTTTTTTAAACATGGTTGAAATGAGATTTATTACTGCACTTCTGGTGCAGAACTTTAAATAGAATCATAGAAATTACTGCCTCTGTAGGTCAGGAAAAGATCTGGAGTGATACTTGGACTTGTGCACAGATATTCCTTTCTATTGATAGAATTCAAGATTCACTGACTATTTTGTTATCACCGTCTGGGTTCCTCTGTCTTTGTGAGGCCCATGCAGGACTTGGGGAAAGCTGCACAGAAGACCTTGACCTCTTTTCTATGCTTCAGGAGTCTCTTGGCTGATTAGTTATGTCATTGTTCTTTTGAAGTAATGTTGAGCCCTCGAGACTTTAGGATGATATGCCTGGCGTTGTCCTTGATTAGAAAATACTTGGTATCTATGAGGGCTATGAACATTAATGACAGTACTCATTGATGGTATCCAGAGTGTTTGAGTTGAGCCCAGTACAGCATCAAAAAAGATGGGAACAGCATGGAACATACATTAAAGAATTGGAAAAGGAAACTGTGTGGCTTGATTTCTGCATTTTTTTTTTCCCACTGGTGGTTTAAACTAATCAATAGAAGGCATATTTATATAGTTTACAGAAGACAACCAAAACAATTTAAAATTCATGTTGGTAGTGACCTGTGCTTCTTGCTTTTTATATTGTTGTTGTTGTTGTGTTTTTTTTCCCCAGTAAAATATGAAAGAATCAAATTTCTGGTAATTGCTTTGAAGAGTTCTGTGGAAGTCTATGCGTGGGCACCCAAGCCATATCACAAATTCATGGCCTTTAAGGTAACAACATCAAGTGCATTTAAAAGTAGTATCAGCCATGCAACTGTGACCAAGAGCCAGGGAATAAGTTTAAAGAGTCTGTATAGTTCAAATTCATAGTATGAAAGCTAATGATAATATGAGCTAGTGTAACATCTAACTTTATCATAAGAGGTCATTTCTAATGTAATAAGCTTAGTTATCTATTTTCTAAGCCCTTGGAGTGTGAAAGGGAGAGAGCTGAATGTTGGGCAGACATTTTGATTGATGTGCCAATATGGTAACACAGGAAAAGACAAAACAACATCACTTCCACTCTCCATTTAAAAAGCAGACCTTCACATTAAGTCATGGATGTGTATCAATATTTAGATGTGTTTTTGATAACAGTTAAGGTGTATCTATTCAACAGAGTACTAGTTAAAAATTAAATTACAGCGCCGGCCGGTGGCTCACTCAGGAGAGTGTGGTGCTGATAACACCAAGGCCATGGGTTGAGATAAAAAAAAAAAAAAAAAAAATTAAATTACAGAGATTCTTAATGATACACATTAAATGGAAAAAGGAAGTTAAAAGTATGTATAATATGATCCCATGTTTGTTTAAGTTAAAAACTGTATATAACATCCAAACTAATATATAAACTCAGATGGTTTTGCCATTTTGCCTGTACACAGTTTTAGGAAAGGAAGTGAAGGGACACTTTGTTTTAAAATTAGGATTGTTTCCATTTGTGACTCTACACATACACATGTAATTGTACTTATAAACTTACCTCACTTCAAGTGGTGGTTAGGTTTCTAAAGAGCTGTGAATAAAACAATTTTTTAAGTAAAATTAGTGGTCTTCAATGTATTTAAGTAAAGTTCTTTAGCAGGTCTCCCCGCAGAAACCCATAGAAAATTAGTTTTCTGTGGGCATTTTAAATACGTCTTTTTGGTAATTTATTCTAGAATGTGTACTAAATACAACTTTATGAAATTCTTAATTGACGTTACTCTGGCATCAAATATTACAAATAACTTTTGCATCACTTCTTATACTAAAGATAAAACCTTAGTCATAGCTCCTGGGGCCATTTTAGTGCAGAGCAAAAAATTAAGAATTTTTCATCCAAAATTCTTATTTTTTATTTAAATTCTTGTTTGCTAATTTTAAAAAATAGTTTGGGTATGGTTTACTGAAAGGATAAGTTTTAGTTACTCAGAAAATTTACGCATTTGTATTGCTTATTGCTTGATTCCCCAGTAAAGCAGGGTAAATGAGCTTACTGTACTTGTTAAAAAAAAAAATAAACCCAAGTATATTGAATAAAGATAATTGATTATAAAATTTCATTAACTTCTGAGATATGGACTTAATATCTTTTATGTCCCAAGTAGCATTCTAATTGCATTTATAAATATTACCTTATTTAAAGCTACAGTCAACCTTCTATATTCATGGATTTATTCAACCAACAATGGATCAAAAGTATTTGAAAAAAAATTACATCTCTACCAAGCACATACAGACTTTTTTTTCTTGTCATTCCCTAAGCAATATAGTATACAACTGTTAACATGGTATTTACATTGTGTTAGGCATTATAAGTAATCTAGAGATGATTTAAAGTATATGGGAGGATGCTATACCATTCTATATCAAGGATTTGGGCATTCTTGTATTTTGGTATCTGGGAGGTCCTAGAAGCAATCCCTCATGGATACCAAGTGATGACTGTATTCTGTTTCATCATCATCCCAGTCTTGTAAGCTGTGGATATTGATATTAATGAAAACCTGCGGCTGTCCGGTATAGCTGGATATAGCTACAGCTATCACAGTATATTACCACCTTTCATCACCTGTCTGTCTGGTCAAAAATTAATTTAAAAGTCTTTGTAGCTCAAATAGTTACTAGGATGGCAATACTGGTAGAATTCTCAGTGTGTGACTCCCTAGCTCCTCTTGCTCTGCTGTCTACATTTGAGAAGTTGAATAGTATACTATAGAAAGTCCAGTTATTTTATTTTATATATTTTTCTGATCAAAACAAACAATAAGACAGTAAGTGACAGAGCAGAATTCTTAGGCTGGACAGGGGAGATTTGGGATAACTCCTGGAAGGAGTGTCTTCCAGATGCTAATTAACAGTCAAAAGCATAATGAAGACTAATTTTATAGCATATTTTTGCCTTCTGGTTGTTGGCAGTGTGGCTCGGTAATTGAATAGCTGAGTACCTTGAGTCTAGCTTCTCTTGTTTGATCTGTTAGACATAAGTTCAGCTTCATCATACTGCTTCTTTCTTGGTTACTTCTTTGTAGTCATTTGGAGAATTGGTACATAAGCCATTACTGGTGGATCTCACTGTGGAGGAAGGCCAGAGGTTGAAAGTGATCTATGGATCCTGTGCTGGATTTCATGCTGTTGATGTGGATTCAGGATCAGTATATGACATTTATCTACCAACACACGTAAGAAAGAACCCACACTCTATGGTTGGTTGACTGGCTTCATTTTGTTTTGACTTTTTTCTATACTCTGCTTAGTGAACTAACACAAGCAGGGATTCTTCATTTCCCCTTGGTGTGGGGGTGAGTATTTAAATGATGTGTCATTTTCAATAGCTCCATGCTCTGAGACCAGTGGAAATCCACTCTCCCCACTCTGTGAAGCCCTTCTGAGAACCTCTTAGCCCCTGCTTTGACTAACATGGGATGGATTTGGGGCAGGTGCTGGCAGGCCAGAACATCCGTGGGGTGGGAGTGATTCTCAAATGGAGCCCACTGTCCAGATATGTTTCAGGGGCCTCAGAAAATATGTCAGTAAAGTATAAAGGTAGATTTGGAGATGTATGTCATGCAAGTGTTCCAAAATATTACCTAATTGCTGTATTTATCACCAGGGATATGGTACTGGTGCATTCACCAAGACAGTCTTACTGAGCACTTTCACAGGGCTGGAAAAAGCCACAAACCTGCTTTTCTGCACTTTGTTCCTCTTTTCTAGATCCAATGTAGCATCAAACCCCATGCGATCATCATCCTCCCCAACACGGATGGGATGGAGCTTCTGGTGTGCTATGAAGATGAGGGGGTTTATGTGAACACATATGGAAGGATCACCAAGGATGTGGTTCTGCAGTGGGGAGAGATGCCCACATCTGTAGGTATGTAGAACTCAGGCAGTGTTTGTGAAAGTGGAGCCTTCTCTAAGACTGCATATATTTATCATACTAATTTTATCTGTGGTTTAAATCTTTTGGTCATTTAGCAGAGTGGTTGGCAATAGATAGTGGAAAGTTCAATTGCAGGCCATGGAAATAGTTATGGTTTGTTTTAGAACAAAATCCAAGTAATTATTTTATATTTGTTAAAACTCAACAATCTCTCATTTAATTTAACTTAAGATATCTGGAGAAAACAGGACAGGTATTTTTTTTGACCAATTTGTGGAAAGTAAAGGGAGACAGAAAGGGAAGCGATTTGCTCTTGGTAGTGGCAGAGCCACAGCCAGACACACAGCCTCATACAGTCTTCTGCTTTGCATTTGAGAATAAGGGCTGATGTTTGAAATTTTCATAGGTTTACATTCATATCCCAAAATTATTTTTGTTTTATTGCAATCAAGTCACATCTATCCATTCATCATTTCTTCTTTGTGCCTTCTCTCATGACTGGATTGATGAAAACATGTGCACTAATAAACTAAACTCAGTGGGTTATTTTTCAAGATAAGCATGTAAGGCCTAAAGGAAATTAATAGATTCAACCATTGATTCAGATTACCACTTCCCAGGATAGACTAGGCAATTACAAAGGCAAAGTTTCTTAAAAACAAAAGTCCTCAAATGCTAGCCATTTATGTAGCGGTGTGTGTTTGTGGGTGTGTGGGTGGGTGGGTTTGACATAAGGACATCTTTTCAAGGCTATTTCCTTGTCTTGAATGATTTGCATTTTTTTTTTTTTTCCCCTCCCCAAAGCATATATTCGATCCAATCAGACAATGGGCTGGGGAGAAAAGGCCATAGAGATCCGATCTGTGGAAACTGGCCACTTGGACGGTGTGTTTATGCACAAAAGGGCTCAAAGACTAAAATTCTTATGTGAACGCAATGACAAGGTAATGGTTACCTTATGGCTTCTTTTTAGTTGCTGCTATCTTTTAGCAGTGGTTTATTTTCCATGTAGTTTGGTGATACATTTCCTTGGAGTTTGGATAGATTCTGAAATAAATTCATCAAGGAACTTTTAGACATCACTTTTAGACATGTTTGTTGGGATTGGAGTGCATTTTGGTTTGTTTTTTATTGTGAGGGGATGGAAGTATTTGTCTCTGTAGAAATCATCATATATTCAGTTTTATGGATTTTTTAAACCCTATTAGGTGACCTGTCTAGGCTGTATTGGTTTGGGGATAGGGAAGTTTAAAGCTGCCAATTTAGTTGGATGGGATTCTTTTATGAGTGGAAGGAACCACCCATGCAGTTGGGTAAGGTAAAGATTCTTCTCCTTTGATGTGTGTCAGAAAGATAACACTTGTTAGTCTGCTTTTTGAGCTGTGAAATAGCTTCCTGGTTTGCACATCAGAAATGCTAACTGGTAAAAATAATTTTGTGCAGAAGCACCACAACTTCTGCACCTCGCTAGGGTGTCACAGCACCTTTCCTTTTCAGAACTGGCCACAACATCCCTATCTGTTCTAGAGGTTACTCTCTCTTGGAGAGTCCCTCCCAAACCAGCCTTGTTGGGGGATAGAGAACCCAGGGTATTGGCCTATCCCAGCCTGCTGTGGGAAGGACATTGAGGGTGGAACTGACCTTTGCCAAGTCCAGCCTTCCCCCATTCTGTCTAGTAGGATAAAGGCATGTCTGACCACCTAAGACAATGCACTGTGGCCTTAGAAACTTGCCTCTTAAGGGCATTTCCACCTCTTGTCTCATATCGAGATATAGTAAACATTTTAGCAACCAGCCTGCAGGCTGACTTCTCAGATTAAACTCACAAATTTGATGTGAGAAAGAAGAGAGCCTCACATCTCTTTGACAGCCGGTCCTGCTGCTGCCCAACCACACACTAAACACAAACAGCACATCACCACCAGGCCACTGTCTCCTGCAGTCCTGCATCTTATTTGCAAATGGGGTTTACAGCTTTTTCCTATATAGTATCTCCCAAATCTGTTAACTTGAAAATCTATACAACTCAGACCTAATCCAGGGTTTTGTCAGCTTTTTGGCTTATGCTTTTTCCTGAATGTATTTAATGTGGGCTTAGCTATAACATTCTTTGGACTTAAGGCTTTTCAATATTTTTATCATGTATGACATCATGTCCCTTAACATTCTTAATAAAAGGCACAAAATAAAGCATATTACTGTACCTTTAGAGTCATATGAAGAAATTAGGACATTTTTTACCTAATTTTTAAAAAGAGAGAAATTAGGTTGCTGAAGAGTCTTTCCTGTTGCTCATTGCATTTTTTCAAATACGTTTATCTTCTAGAAGATGTTAACAGTGGAAGTGGAAAGAAATAGCCCAATTTCAGAAACATCATATTTTTTTCCTTTGAGTTTTCTCAATATGGCAATGTATAAGGAATTACCCAGTTCATAAGCCTTAGTTATTATAAAATAAGCTACAGATTGTCACTTCTTACAAATAATAAATTATCATCCCAGATGTTCTCTTGAAAAGACTCTTTGGGGTCTAAACTTCTGGCATGTGGCAGTGTAGAGTGTTGTAGTGGCTTAAGTTTCCTGGCTGGGGACCACAGGAAGCCCTGCTCCCATGGAAGTTACCCTGTGGCCGTAGTAACCATTCTGTTCTCTTGTTTTTGCAGGTGTTCTTTGCCTCTGTTCGGTCTGGTGGCAGCAGTCAGGTTTATTTCATGACTTTAGGCAGGACTTCTCTTCTGAGCTGGTAGAAGCAGTGTGATCCAGGATTGCTGGCCTCCACAGTCTTCAAGGTCCTGAGAACTTGGAATTCCTTGCAACTGGAGCTCGGAGCTGCACTGGTGCAGCCAGGACAGCTGTGTGTGCAGACCTCACGTGCTGGGTTCTCTCTCTCCCTTCCTTCCTACTCTTCTTTTACTAGTTTATCCCTGTTCTCTTTTTTTCTTTACTCAAAAATAAATCAAGGCTGCAATGCAGCTGGTGCTGTTCAGATTCTATCATCAGGTGCTATAAGTGTTTGGGATTGAGCATCTGACCGGGAAGCAAACACTTTTCCTGCAGCTCCAGAATTCCTCGTCTCTGAATGACTATCTTATGGGTGTCTGAAGGTGGCGACAGTGAACATGCTGCTGTTGGTTTTATTGGCAGTGGGCACAAGGAGGTGAAAAGTGGTGTTATAAGGAGCAGTTTGATGAAGCAGAGAGCAGATTTAATATAGTAACATTAACAATGTATTTAATTGACATTTCTTTTTTTGTAATGTGACAATATGTGGACAAAGAAGAAGGTGCAGGTTTAAGAAGTTAATATTTATAAAATGTGAAAGACACAGTTACTAGGATAACTTTTTTGTGGGTGGGGCTAGGGAGGTGGGATGGGATGGGTTAAAGGGGGTCCCGTTTTGTTTCTTTGGATTTTGGGGGGTCGGGGGGGTGGATCATGGTTAAGAACCTAGTCATTTTTCTGTGTACCAGGTTTTGCCTAAACCATGTGCAAATGATTCTAAAAAAAGGAAAGAAAATGTGTGCATTTTGTTTAATGGCCAGAACTTTGTTGTGTGACAGTATTAGCACTGCCTCAGTTAAGGGTTTAATTTTTGTTTAAACCTAGAAGTGCAACAACAGTTTTACCACAGTCTGCACTTGCAGAAGAAAAAAAGAGCTTAAGCCACATGTTTATGTTTTTGCCTACCTCATTGTCTTTAATGCATTGAGAGGTGATTTAGTTTATATGTTTTTGGAGGAAACCATTAATGTTTAATTTAATCTAAATACCAAAACTATCAGATTGAAGTTTGACTATTATTTTGTCACAAGCCTCAGCCGGCCCAAGAAAACTGTCCGTGAAGATGGGAAATAGTTCTATGGCTAATGCAATCTGCTTTCTAAGATTAGAAAGCAGAACGCTTCATTTTTACCAGATGCAGCATTAGTGGTTGATGGGGCAACTGCAGCCTACAGCACTAGAGATCTCATTGTTCTTAATTGGGATTTGGTAGCAGACAGGTGGTCACATTAGAATAGTCACACAAACTGTTCAGTGTTGCAGGAACCTTTTCTTGGGGGTCGGGGTATTTCCCTTTTCTAAAAATGCAATGCACTAAACTTTTAAGAATGTAGTTAATTCTGCTTATTCATAAAAATGGCATCTTTCTGTGTTTTAGGTGTAATATCGAAGCCTTGGCTTTTCTCATTTTCTCACTTGCTCTCGTTCTCTGTTTTTTTAAAACAGTTTTACTTTATGGATATGTTCATGACATTTGTAATAAATGTCTTGAGTAATAACTTGGTTCACGGCTTCATGGTCATCAGTTCCTCTGAGGGTATTGATGTCTTGGTGAGGAGCGGTGTGCTTGCTTCTGCCGTCTTACTTTCCTCTTGCTGAGTTCTCAGCAGGAATGTTGCACAGCAGCTGCTTAGGCTTTGTTCACCAAACATAAGCTGGGTGTTTCGTAGGCTTAATCTTCTTCCACTGTGGTTAATTTCCCATTATAGCATGAAAATGTGGAATTTTCCTCTATTTTCCCCTCACAAATACAACGGTCATTTGTACCTATTTGCCAAGGCTTTGCCAGCTTCTGCATCCCATTTGTCTTCCATTCTGACCACAACATTTTCTTCCTCCTGGTTCAGCATTTTCACTAAAGGCTCTCCTGTGAACTATACCCATCTAGTAAAAAATACAGACACTCACAAATGCAGGAAGAACAGCTAGTCATATACTCCCACAAAGATGAAATCAGCTAAGCCTTACTTTCTTTTGGAGGGACAAGGAGATGGAAATGGGTTTTCCCTTTGTGTGACTTTGGAATAGTGCTAATGGCCAAAGCAGAAAGAACTGGTTCTTTTTTGCTAGTTTGTAGTTACCCTAGAGAAGGTTGAAGACTTGATTGCACCTCTGAAAAGGATTTGAGATAG
Organism: Cynocephalus volans; assembly: GCF_027409185.1. Lineage (NCBI taxonomy): Eukaryota > Metazoa > Chordata > Mammalia > Dermoptera > Cynocephalidae > Cynocephalus > Cynocephalus volans. Next base: position 92,889,740 of record NC_084473.1, on the reverse strand, counting down.
GCTGGGTTTCCCCACCACTGGACTGTAGTTAGAACCAAGTTCCTGCTGATCATTTGCTATCCATGTTTAGGCTTTTCATAAAATGAAATGCACCACAGTGAACACACAGGTGCACACATCAAGAGAATAAAGAAAGAACAGCTTGGCTCGTTGCAGCTCCTCCCTGGCTTTGGAGAGCAGCAAAAAGTGGGTAGGTGTCTTTGAAGAAATTCCAAACGTCCAATGCCAATAAGGGAGAAGTAACGGAAGATGTGGTGTCATGGTCTTAGATTATGCACAGACTGGAAGCCGGTGTCTGTAAGTCAAGCAGCAAATAATGCAAATGCTGTTTCATTGGAATTGCTGAGTATTTAGGAACTTAACAAAAATTGGCTTTCCCTTAAGAGGGTGTGGTAATGGGGCCTTGAGCGCAGGTCAGATCATGCCTGTTCTGCTTATGCTGTGCCAGGCACCAAGTGGGTCCTCTCTTGATGACTCCATTGCTGGTCTTAACTGAAGCTGGACAGTCATTTGTCCTTCTGGCTGGGTCCCTGGTGTGTGCTTTCCTTAACTGTCCTATCCTCCTTTCCTTCTTGGCTTCAACACCTTGTAAACCAGACTTGAGTTGCTACACCTTGATGCAGGTACCCAGTGAGGTTTCTCCATAAAAGATCATAAGCTGTTGAAATTTTAGGTTCTTCTAAGGAAGAAAAGATTTTTTTCCTTTCTACAGGGTAGTGATTTCACAGCAGTGCAAATATGGCAAAATTAACAAAAGAAAACAGTATTATGATGATACCATTAAATGTGGAACATTGAACTGTTACAGGAGTGCTGTACACAACAACACAAATATGTCTCTAGGTTTAGTCAAAGCTTTAATGATTAATACCTTTCTGTATTTAAATCAGAGTAGCCCTTTTCTGTATTGAGTGCAGTGTTTTGACTTTTTTCTCATGCACGTAATATTGGAGAAAATGTTTACAAAGTGGTTTTGTTAACTCATGTGCATCACATATTTATGGTTTATTTTAGTGATTTTTTTTATGGGTTATTTAGGTTTTTGTCTTAGTTGTAGCACACTTAACAGTGGTTCATAATCCCTAATTTTGCCAATTATAAATTTGCTAAATAGTAATACAAATGACAAACTGCATTAGATTTACTAATTATAAAGCTGCAAAGCAGACTGGTGGCAAGTACATCCCCCCACCCCCACTCCCGTTTTTTTCCAGTGCTAACTTGTCTACTGTGTGAAAATCACTGTTGTCATCCTCTCCCCCATCCCCCCCTTTTTTTCTTAAATAAAGTAAAAATAACACCTGTTTTATGTGGCATGAGTTTCAAATATGTTATGACCCTTCAGAGTGTTTTCTTCCTGTGAGTATCCATATTTTAGACACACCTCCTGCCCTGAGCCACCCAGGCCAGAGTGGGCTCCCACACCCTGCTGTCTTAGACAACAGGACCTTGCCCAAGGGATATCTAGGCATAGGTTATGAAAGTAGCCAGTGTTTGTCCAAAGGTCTTAGAAGTGAAGTAGGTGATGAGCTCTTTGTTGCCATGTTCCTGAACCCAAAGTGGAGTAAAGCTCATCTTTTAGGAAGAATTAAGGTTGAATTTTTGCAAGTCTAAATTGGATCAAAAAGAAAAGTAGCATGATATCCATACCTGATTGGACAACTAACTTTCTTTTTTTTTTTTTTTTTGTCGTTTTTTTCGTGACCGGCACTCAGCCAGTGAGTGCAGTGGTCAGTCCTATATAGGATCCGAACCCGCGGCGGGAGCGTCGCCGCGCTCCCAGCGCAGCACTCTACCAAGTGCGCCACGGGCTCGGCCCGGACAACTAACTTTCTCATTTTGACACATAAATACAGACAGCCTAGTTATTGGAGCTCCTTCAGTGTAAAGTCATTGTGCCTAAATGCTGGGGTGCCCCATGGATCCCCCATAGGTCTAGTCAGTGTGATCCCCATTTGACAGATCTGAGGCCACCTTTCCTAAGCTTCCAGGGCTGCCCATGCTCCATCATCATCAGTTAAATATGTTAGTCCACTAACTCATTTTTGCTTCGTACTAGATGCATGTCGTTTATTTCTCCTAGGTGAAAATAAAATTGTAAATACCTAGGTTACCAGATGAGTAAGTTCTTTCTTCTCCTACTTGGTGTTTGTTGCAGCTGGTGGACTATTAGGAATAAAAGTCTGGTGGAGTTTTCTTGAGACTGTAATGCACGTCTTCTGTTCCAACTTTCTCCTTCATTGGCTGAGATTTCACTTAGAGGAAGGAAGGATCAAATCAGCCCCTCTAGCCAACACCAGTGCTATGTTTGGTCATAACATTCAAAGGTGTAAAACTGCTGTTTTTTCAGCCATCTACCACTTAAAAAAAATGCCCATGCTTCATCTTAGAAGTAGTTGGTGTATTTTAAGGAGTAAAATGGTTAAGGAATTAAAAGTTGGGAGTAGTATAGGAGAAGAAATATGTGTTTACATATTAGGTTCTCATACCTGACCTACCTCTGCCTTCATCTTAGGGTTAATCATATTTTATCCATGTTTCAAAATCTTCCTGAAACTGTCCCATCTTTGGCTCTGCCCTGCCTAACTTCTCTGTGCATATCGAACTCTATTCCCTGATGGCTTAGCATAGTATTATCTTGTTCGCTACTTTCTGTCAGGTATAGGGCCTGCATATGAGCTGAGATTGTTCTCAGATTTAACAACCATTTATTAAATTTGACCTCTGCTCTGCTCCTCAGAAAACTACCAAACATTGTGCTGTACAGAGCAGGCACTCAGATCCTCTGGTCGTTTGCTTAAGTAAGCATGAAATAAAAACTCTGGTGTTAATCCAAGGGAAAACCAGCCCTCCTGTGCCATGTGGGACCAGTGAGGAAGGGACTGGTCTAGCCAGGCCCCAGGAGGGGTGCGGAGTTCCACCATGCTGGGCATGAGGCCACCTTGTCCTATGACAGGCCTGTGGTACTCGCCAGTCCCCAGCTGGGTCTTGAGTTGCTATAGTAACACCACAGGACCCTTGATTCCTGAGTCCAATCCTGGTTTGCTTGGTTCTATACAATTTAAATTAGATGTTGCAGCACAAAGTGATTTTTTTTTTTTTTAATCATTTCTATTTTGGTGTAAGGTGTGAAATTCTGGTAGGGTACCGCCAGAAGCGCTGTGGAGGGATGCGTATGAACCTTGAGCAAAGCAGTCCTGCTGCTTCCTTACATTTGTTTAGAAATCACATATAACTACAACCATTAGAAACCAGTATTAAACAACTTTTCCACAATAAGTGATACTGCTTACTTCCTTGATTCATTTTTAACAGCGTTACTGAGATACATACCATGCATTTCACCCTTTCAAAGTACGCAGTTTGGTGGCCCTTAGAGATCTGCATTCATCACTAACACAAGTTTTAAACATTTTTATTACTCAAAGAAGACATCCCACACCCCTTTGATGTTATCCTCCAATCCTCCTCTTCCCCCGAGAAGCTACTCTTGTCCTTTGTGACTGGCTTCTGTCACTTAGCATAATGTTTTTTAGTTCACTCATATATAGCATGTATCAGTACATCTCTTTTTATTGGCACCCTAGGTTCTTAATGTGTGTCACTGGTGCCTTCCTCCAGCTTTAAGGCCAACTACCTCACCAAAAGCCAGCTGGTTCACAGCCTCAAACGAAAGCTGCAAAGTTAACCTTTCACAATTCGGGGGAAACAGCCCAAAAAGCTGCCCGAGAAATGGATTCCTATTGAGGTGTGTTTTGAGTTTTAGCTCTTAGAAAGCCAGTGATCCCCTCCCACCAATGGAATAGGTGACCATTCTGGAAGCATAGCTGCCGTTCCTGCAGACTGTGCCCTGCCTGCATGAGAGTGAGTCCCCAACCTACGGAAAGGCTTGTCCAAAGCTGGAATCAGGCTACTCAGGTCGTGCCTCGAGCGAAGTGTGCTCTCAGGAACGGACATAGAACTGGCCTGGCCTTGCTGAGATGGGGTCCTTTTCTCATTCTGGCAAATACATGCAACTGTCTCATTTCAAAAGGGCTGTGTCTTGTCAGCACCTCATGTGTTTCTTACTGGCATCAAGGACATTTCCTCAGTACTGCCTCCTTCCGACCTTCCTTTGCAGGGTACATCATTGAGTAAGTGTGGACACTAGTAAACTTCTGGGAACTTGGTGACATTCTGATCAGTCTAACGAGTTGAGCAACCGCTGTGTGCTGAGCACAGTCTGAAGATATGGTGCCCCTTTGGGGAAATGCAGAAGAGTTGACTAAAGGGGTAACTTGGAACAGTGCTTAGTGTATTCCAGATGTTAAAACAGAGCCTTTAGTAAGTGCATATGAAAGAAATTTACACTCTTTAGCTACAACAGCATGTAACCACCAGAAAAGCTGGTGTGAATTTGGACTGTGGATAAAGTTGTGAAATGAGAAAAGTTGATGCCCCCATTGTGGTCATGTCACATGTGGATGCACTCCCAGTGGGGTCTGTACCCTCTGCAGCCTCATCAAGAAGGGCCCAGCTGGAAAGGGCCCCAAAGCTAGGTCCAATAAAGATTAGTTGAAAGAAAGGGTAACAAAAATAATTGGTTAAAGTAATGTAAACCTCTACAGGTGATTCAACTGAGCAATGCATCCTGCTTTGGGGTTAGTAACGATGCTGGTGGCAGTAGGGTTTTGTGTCTTTTCTGTGCTCAGGGCTTTTGTAATGCCCCCTCAGCCTGTAGAAGAGGAGACTTGGGGTCCTATTTGTCTGTTTATTTGGAGAAACATCAAAATGCAGGTAGAGCTAGGAAAAGTGGGTTGAGAATACAGGGGACAGAATGCCTCTAGTGTGAAGGGGACAATCAGAATTGTCTAAGGGGATGAAATGGGCAACTTCAGTGGTTGGCCAGGCCCACACCTCTCAAGGTGGGCTTTGTTGGGATGTAGAGGACCTCAGGTCCCTTCGGTGCCTTCCAGCATCCACCTGCCTTGGGGGGGGGGGTGGGGCTAGGTGTGTACCAGGGAGGCAAACAGTCCATGAGCCACTCGGAGCACTTTTGAATCCTTGTACAGAATGGCTCTGGTATCCTTAGTGACGTGAATGTACTTTAAAGCAAACGGGTGTTAAGGCACCAGTCTGCAGAGTTTCTGTGGGTGCAACAGAAGTGTGGTTGGCAGTGACAGAGGATGGAACTTTCTGCAGGATGTGTTGGTGTGTCTCACCTGCCCATTCCCTCCTTCCGGGGCCGCTCTATGGAATGATCACCACTCTTGGTTCCTCCTTCCCAGTAATGCGGCTGGCTCCCTCGTGAACCTACAGCAACCAAGTTAGGAATTCTGCAGACCTTCCCGCCACAGGAAATGGGCAAGTCCTGCTGGATCTGAGATCAGACAAAGTTGTTCCTTCTGTCTGGCCCTGGAGAGCTTTCTATGTTTAGTCAACCCTTGAGGTTGCTAAAGAGAAATGACTGCATGTTCCCAGACCTAGGTCTGTCTCAGATTTTCAATCTTAACTTAAACATGGCATGCCAATATATAAAGCTTATTAAAGAAGTGTTGATGTGGATTTTAGGTTAAAGTCATAACATTGTTCAAAGGTCAAGTACTAAGAACAGATACTGCTTTGCTATGGAGTTTATGGACACCAGCTGCCAAATGTTATTGTAAGTTTCTTATTTTTTGTTTTTAGTTCTTTGATGCCCACAGGCATATGATCACAATTTTTAAACAGTTAACCTTTCAAGATAACCTAAAAAGTATATGAAGGCAGCAATCTTGGGATTATTGTTCAGTGATTCAGGGGTATCTCAAGAAGCTTTTAAGATGTGGACAAAAATAAGTCAACCTGCAACACAAGCTGTCTTTTTTGTTGTTCTGTAATGTAAGATATAGTATACATTTGTGCAATTTAAAGTTTTTTAATAATATATTTCACAATATTATGTCAGGATGTAATATTTTTTTTAAAAATGGGATAGTTTACAATCTTTTTTTATACTAAGATTTTGAAATGTGTATATTTCACACAGCACATCTGAATTACCACTGGCCATATTTTCAGCACTAGATAGCCACATGTGGCTAGTGGCTTTATATACAAAGGTAATTCAAAAAGTTTATGGAAAGGTTTGCATTATCTTTTTCTTTTTTTGACAGCTTGCTGCCACGGGGATCTGAACCCTTGCTCTTGATGTCATCAGCACTGTGTCCTGAGAAAACCGGCCAGCCCCCCATTTTATTTTTCCATCAACTTTTTGAAGTATCTTTGTACATTATCATGATTAATCTCCACCTAGAGTCTTTTCAGATAAGCATTTTTGTCTACATCTTTCCAAGCTCACAAAAGTTAAATAACCTATTGGGGCCATTCTAGAATTTATTAATGAGGAGCCAGGATTATGACCTTGTTTTCTAATCTCCAAAGGTGGTTTTATCCATATCTCAGTGCATATTATTTTGATTAGTTTAAGGGAGTTTTTAAAATACTAATTTTTCTGAGTCAAAGGCCTGCAGAATAACTGAGACACAGTTCCACTGGAATGTCAGCTGGTATGCAAGCCTGAGGTGGGGTGGGATTCTGATCCATCTCATTCGTTCACATTTTCATCAAGAAACCTGGATTTTAGAAAATGGGTTTTTCTTCCCTGGCTCTATTAAAACAAATGTGAAAGAGTCAAAGATAGGTAGAGGACATAATTTGCAAATCACGGGGGGGGGGGGGGGTGCTAATTTGGTGATCCTGAAGCCTAAGAAGAACTCACTCTTCCCTGAGGGACTGATGTGGCATGTTTTAACACTGAAAGTCTCCCTGCCACACTTCATTTCCTCAAAGCTGTGAGGAAGGATATCAACTGGGATTTTTTCACATATCCCACAAGAAGTCAAATGTTATAGGATCTGTGCAGCTGGGTGTTTTCCTGAGGCAGGTAGGCGTTTTAGAATGCCCGGTCCTGTGTGGGGAACAGTGCTCAGTCAGGAACCTCTGAGTCACTGGATGGGAGCGAGCTAGGGCCCATCCTGCTGGGAAATGAAGTTGTCGGGGACTTCTTGTAGTTTGAGGGAAACCCATTCCAACATTACGTTCAGACACAGGTTTCTGCCATTGTGTAATCTGTAGAAGAAGGAATGGAACCAAAGGCCCATGTGGTAGGAACTGAGAAGTGGAGCGGTAGCTGTGTAACCTGGAGTGCTCATGGTGTGTTCACATATGGTGTAGTCACTGAGCAGCAAGAGTCCAAGTGTCACATTCTTGAATACTCTACTGTTGCCATAATTCAGGTTCTCTCCTTAGAGTCCAGGTGAGAACCTTCCTGGTGTTGAAATACAATTCTCTTGTCTTAATTTATAATTTTAAGGCTCCTATAGTAGTCTAGAAAGCTAGATGCAGGTGTTTCTACCACATAGTTTATGTGGAAGCCGTCGTTATGAGTTGGGAGTAACATAAGAGAGTGCTTACCCTGGAATCTGCCAGAAGTAATGGGTTCTTATCACGTGGGACTGAACCTTAGACAACTTTCCTCCAACTTAGGAAATCAGTTTTCTGAGAGCCTACTTTTTAACCTACATAAAACTAAATGTAGAACATCTGCATCAAAATGTGTTTTATGATTTTATGCACTAAAGCGTCGTATTCAATAAATATCTATGAAGTACCATACTCTGTATGATCCCCTGTATTACATGTTGAGGTTATTGTACACAGTGAGAGAAGAGGATTGGGTTTTAGCTCAGATTCCAAAAGGAAGTTCACTATAAGGAATTAAAAAGATATGGTGCATAGAGAACCCTGCAGAACACCGAGAAGAGTCCAGCACAGGCTCAGGTGAGGAGGAGCTATGCAGCCTTTCCAGGTGTCACTAAGCCTTGAGCATTCATCAGATCCCCTCAATGGTTGGTGAAAACTGGTGGCTAGGCCTCACCCCGAGTGAGGTCCTCATTCTAAAGATCTGAGGTGGGGCCAGGGAATTTGCATTTCTAACAAATTTCCAGATGGTGCAGATGCTGCTGGTCTGGGGGCCACACTTCCATAGAAATTGTTAGTAAAAATAGGACAATTAAGGACATTGGAAAATGTGTTAAGGTAAGGCACATTCAAAATCATAAAATCAGCACCCAGCAGAGAGTTCAGGCCAGAGTAGAGAGAAGCTGTCACTTGCTCACACTACCTAAACCTCACTGGAAAATTCCTTAGCGAGGAGGAATCAGAGACTAACACCCAGATCTGTTGTCGGTCATTATTAATATAATGTATGTTTTGCTCTTTCAGCAGTGAGAAATACTAGAACAGCTTGTATTGATCCTTCTCACCCAAGCCAGCCCTCCCAGAGGCAGTGATGGATTTTGCATTTCAGGGTCAAAGCAAGTTGCCAGGCACCTGGAAGACAACTTCACTGCCAAGACTTCTGTTTAAGAGTCCAGGTCCTCTGGGGAAGTTTGGTGGGGAGAGGGATAGAGGGATCTGTTATGGACCTGTTATGCTCCCCGCCTCCGCACCCCAACCAAATTCATATGTTGAAGCCTTGACCCCCACTGTGACTGTATTTGCAGATAGGTCCTTTAAAGTGGTAATTAGGTTAAATGGGGTCATAGGGGTGGGGCCCTAGTCCAATAGGACTGGTGTCATAAGTAGAGGAAGAGACAACAGGATGCGTGTGTACAGAAGAAAGGATGCGTGAAGACACAGTGAGAAGGTAGCCGTCTACAAGCCAAGGAGAGGCTTCGGAGAAACCAACCCTGCTGGCACCTTGATCTTGGATGTCCAGCCTTCAGAACAGTTACAAAAAGGAGGTTTTGTTGTTTAAGCCACCCAGTCTGTCTTATTTTGTTATGGCAGCCTGAGCAGAATAACAGGGTCCAACAAATGTGAGAGGGCAAGCCTCCCGAAGCTGGTGAAGGGGACAGGTTCAGAAGGGGAGTTCTGCAGGTGCAGACTTGTCCAACCCCCACCAGGTGACAGGGCCTCTGAAGAGGTGAGGTGTCATGGAAATGTGTGGTCACAGGAGGCAGAGCCCCAGGTGACAGATCCCATAGGCTAGAACAGTGAGCGTTCCCATGGACTGAAGACTGCAGACCTCCCTACTGTTTTCAGTCAACTCGTAAGCCACAAAGGTTCTGGGACAGTCTTACAGAGAAGCAGTCATCTGCAGACACAATGGAGGTTTGGATCAGATTGGATCTGATCGCTTAAAAATAATGTGCCATTTCTTGCCCTTAGTGAGCAAATTTCATGTCTACTGTACAATGTGCAAATAAATAGTGGCTAAGCTTATACTTAAAAAAATATATTTTATTATGGAAAAACTTAAATATATACAAAATTAACAGAAAGAATGGACCCCTATGTATCCATCACCCTGCTTCAAATATTACCAATTTATGGCCATCTTTTAAATCTATCTTCCCACCCACTTTCGTCATGGATTATTTTGAATCAGTGCCCAGACATTAAATCATTTTATCCATAAATGTTTCAGTATCCGTTTCCAAATCTACTAAACCATTATCCCACCGTAAAAAACTAACAAAAATTTCTTAATTTCATAAGGTATTCATTCAGTATTCAGATGTCCCTGTTCATCTCAGTGTTTTTTTTAATGGTATGTTTGGACCAAGATCTAAATAAGTTTAGCACTTTGTAATTGGTTGATACATGCCTCTTTTTAAAATTATTGTCAGGATTATTGATGCCCAAATGGTCCCAGCTTTGGCCAGTGGTCTCTTCAAGTTTTCTCTTGGGTATTTTAGACAGGACGATAGTGGCCTTTGCTCGTTTTCTTGCATTCTGACATGACTGGTTCCAGGTTCATTTTGTTCATTGCCTACCTGGCCTGGAATCAGCCATTTCTCCAGGACTTGGGGTTCTTTTCATGGGAAATGGTATTTGGGGACCACAGTCTGGTGCTGGTGTTAGTCATTGCTACTAAGTTCGTCATTTTTCTGGGTCTTTTCAATGTAAAGATGATTTTTTTTGTGTGATAGAAAATGCATCATGAACTTATACTGAAATTCAGAATGATAGGATATTCCTTTAACCTCTTTAGTATCATTTTCTGCATCTCTTTTCTCTCACCCCCAAAGTCCCTTCCCAATAACACCAACAATATCATTCACTTGCCATGATACCTGTACAACAGGCTCAGAATAATATCACCACTAGGAATGTGATTACTGAAAACAGTGTAAGGTTTGTTTGGGAGTGGGTTCTGTTTTGGTTTTTATTTATTTATTTTTTTTCTTAGCGTAGTTATGCCACCAGCTTGGTATTTCATTTTGCTTTAGATTTTTAGGGATTGCTTTTTTATAATTGTATAAAATATCACCTTGTTCTAAAGTTAAATCTACAAAACAAAATCTAGTCAGAGAATTCAAGCTTCCTTCTCTCCACCAGTGTCGTCCTTATCTCTGTAACTATTTTTATTTGTTTTTCCTTTATTCTTCCATTTTAGAAAAATATATAAGCAAATGTGTTTGTATATTTGTATTCACCCCTTGCCGACCTCAGTTTTCCCCACCATGCTTTATTTAATAATATATTTTAGAGATCACTCCATAGCCACATAGAAAGATACTTTGCATTTTTTAACAACTTTTTTGAGGTGTAATATACATACTATAAAATCCATCCATCCAAAAATTCCAGTGAATGAGTTTTAGTCTACTTATACAGTAATGCAGCTGTTGTCCCAATCCATTTTAGAATACTCAGTACCCGGGAGAGCCCCTCCTGCCTCTTCCTTGGTCCCACTGCTGCTGACAGCCGCATAGGTCTCTCTGGGTGGCCCTCCTGACAGGCGTTTGGCTAGTCTTTCCAGTCATTCTAGTCTTTTGCTACCTAAATGATCCTTCAATAAATAACCTTGTGCACATGCCTTGATTGAATTTTTGCCATCATATCTTTGGAACAGACTCCTAAAAGTGTTTTTGGGTCAAATAGTAAATAAATACATAATTTCTCTAAGTGATGCCCAGTCTCCCGCTGACGAAGTCATACCATTTCTCATTTCCCAACAAAAATGGAGGAGAGTGTTTCCCCACAGCCTCATCAACAGAATATGTTACACTTAGAAACTGTTATCTCAATATCATTTTCATTTGCATTTCTCTTGTTGTTCAGGATGTTGAGCATTTTTCCATGCACTTAAGAGCCATTTGTATTTCTTTTTCCGTGAGGTATCTGCTCCTATCTCTTGCCCACTTCTCTATTCTTTACTATTCTCAGGAACTCCATATGTTCGTGATAGTTCTTTGTCTGTTATAAGTGGCAAATATTTCCCCCAGTTTATTTTTCCTTTTCCTTTTCTAAAATTACTTTTTACACTGGATAAAACAAATTTTACTTGTATGTAGTCAACAATCATGCTTTCCCTTATTTCATCTGGATTTTGAGCCAGAAAAAGTGTTCCAATCCTGGTTATAGAGGAATTTGCTCATATTTGCTCCTAGTATTAGTATAGGTTCTTTCCTCCTTCTTTGTCTTTTTTTAATGTTTCATTTTCTGATGTGTCTGGATTGATTCTGATATACAGTGTGAGGAATGAATCTGATGTTATCTTTTCCATATGATTATCTTGATATCCCTTAACACATTAAAAAGCTCATCTTATCCTCATTGATTTGAGATGACATTTAAATCATATACTAAATTTGTGTACGTAATTGGGACTATTTATGGATCTTCTGTTGGTCTGTCAGTCATGTACAAATGCTGCATTATTTTAATAGGGACTTTAAAATATGTTACAATGCTTTCTTTCTTGATTTATCAACTTTAAGTACTTGTTAACTTCCTGTCAAGAAAAGGCTTTGGCTAATTTACTTCTCATTTCTTATTCTTCTCCCAAACTTTTCAGAATTATAAATTTTTGCTCTTCTATTGGTTACATTTTAAATTCAAATTAAAGGTTAGTTCTTAAGCAACTTTTAAAAGTCAACTTTATTGAAGTATAATTTACATAGAATAAAATGTAACCATTTAAAATGTACATTTTGATGGGTTTTGACTCATTACATACCCGTCTATCTACCAGGACTATCAAAATAAACAGCACATGAACATCTGTTTTTTAGTTTTACCAACTTTGGTCAGCACGTGTTAATACCTCATGGATTAAGACAAGGGCATTAGCTCCGTGCCCTGTCCTTTACCACTTTTTTCCATCTTCTACCACTCAAATTCTGTCTCTATGATTTTTTTTTTTTTTTTTACAATTTCATACTTGATAACATTTGAACTTAGTCTTGTTACTATATTTAAGACTTCTGTGCTTTGTCTTTAACTTGATTATGAAAGTTGAAAATAGATTTATAGTGTTTACCTTATTCCTGCTCTAAATATTATTCTCTGCCTAGTCAAGGGATTGCTAGAACTACCTGCACCTTTACAGTTAAATGTTCTGATCTCTATTCCACCAAAATGAGGATATTTCTTATCTGGATCAAAGGGGTTATCTTTTCCTATACTCAATTAATTGCTCAGATATGGTTCATATTTTAACCATGATTTTCCTAGAATCCTGAAGTGCCTTTTAAAAAAGGTATCTTTGTCTTCTCTTCCAAATCATTCAGGCTTTCACTGATATCGTCAATAGAACACAACTTACTTTTCTTAGCAGCATCCCTTGTGGACCACTGCAGCTTCCTGCTCTAGCCTGAACCGGTTGCTAAGACTGCTGGTCAGATCTCATTCTGGGACTTCCCTTCCATAACTACTGCTCCTCTACCTATCTGGGTTAGATTTCAGATGCTTTCTGGATTTCACTTCCTTTTTTGTTTTCCTTATTTTCTTGAAGCACATCCTTGAATAACTTCCTCAGAAAGCATATATGGGAAGAAAACATTAGGTCCTGTCTCTTTGGAAATGTTTATATTCATCCCATCTCTCATAATTGATTGATAATTTGCCAGGGAGTAAAATTCGATATTGACAGACATAAATTTCTGTCAGAATTGTGAAGATATTGTTTCATTATCTTCTATCACTTTGTTGTTGCTGATGTGAGGACTCTGTACCAGTATGACTCATTCCTTAGTACTTGAAAGTTTCCCCTTTCTGGAAGCATCTTGGATTTTTCTTTTATTGTTGGTGTTTGGAATACTTTGATTTTATTTCAGATTCACTTATTGGATTTTTTTTCAATTATTCTAGTTGACATTTAGTAGTCCCTCTCAAACTGAAGTCTAATGATCTGTTATTTTGTTCCCTACTTTCACTAACTGACATAGGAAGGATTCATTAGTTGGATGTTCTACCTGGAGGATTTACTGTCTCATTTTTTCTCTTTATCTTTTTGGTTAAAGTTTTTGACTTTCTGTTTCTGCTTATTTACTGAAAAATCTTGACTTTGACTTTCAGCCTCTTTATTGGTTTGTTTTTTCATTTTGGCAGTCATTTTTAAATTTTTTTAAGCTCAGGCAAGGGCATCAAAATAGTATGTTCCAGACCACTGAGAACAATTAGAATAATTTTTTTTTTTTTTGTCAAAAAGAATACAAAACAAATCTTTTGAAAGCATTGGACTTAGGGGCTGTGATGCCAGAGAGAAGAAAGGACACAGAGGTGAGCCTGGTATTCTGTAGTGCTGCTACTCTTGAGAGGTTTGCTCATTTGAAAGTGTTATGGTCCAAAAGCAGAAAATAGCAACTAGTAGGCTGGGAACCTGAATTGAGCTTTCAGCAGTCTCGTAGTAACTGGAGAGACAAAACACAGTTGTCAGGGCTACCAAGGAAGCTAAGACTTGAAAGTCTAAGATCCCAGAGAAAAAAAAGCCAAATTGAGATGAACCAACATTTTTTTCCACTTTTCTCCTCAGACAATTGCTGATTCATATGCAGCATGGGTTCAAACTAAGAAGCTAGGAAATAAAGCAGAGCTTTTGGCAGTCTTATGAGTTTGGAGAGACAAAAATTTCAGGTAATGGCCCACTAAGTAAGAGAGGCTCTAGCGAACACCCCAGGCTTCCTGTTAGTACCATGGAGGAGCTACATCTTAGAAAGAGCAAAGCCAAAAAAGACTGGTCCTCACAAAAAACTAAAACCAACTTCGAATCAACTAAATCCCAGACTTGATGAGGTGATTTTCCCCTACTCTAGCTGCCTTCCAGAAAGCAAAATAGATTCTCTTCTGAGGAAAATAACATTAGTGAGCCTCAAATTTTGTCTATAATTTTTCATACAAAATGTACAGCATGCAATAAAAAATTGTGTCCCAAGAAATGGCAAAAAAAAAAAAAAAAAAAAAACCACCAGTAAAAGATACTATAGAATAGAAAGAAAACTGCAGGGGATGCAGATACTGGAGTTAAATTTGATCATTTAATTATCATGTTCAACAAAAGAGACATAAAGATTGGAAATATTTGCAGAGAACTGGAACCAATGAAATAGAATCAAATGAGAATTTGATGAGAAATTACTGTTAAAAATTCCATGGATGTGAAAAGAAAACTCACAGAATGGGAGAAAACATTTGCAAATCACATATCTGATAAGGAGTTAATATCTAGAATATATAAAGAACTCTTACAGCACAATGACAACAAAAAGCAACCTGATTAAAAAATGGGCAATGCCCAGGCTCTCCTGAGCTGGGGTGGTGCGGGACCTTGGGCCTTGGACACACCCCCTGACACATCCAACCAGCCCAGCAATGACCACCAAGCCGCAGCAAGAAAGGCCCCAAGTTCCCAAGCTGTGGTAGTGGGGGCAAGGGCTTTCGCCCCACCTCCATGACATCTGCACATAGCCCGGCAATGATCAAACCACTGCTGGAAGCCCCCTGGTCTCCCTTGTGGAATAAGAGGGATGCCACAGGCCTCAATCCTGCCCCTCTTCCTTCCTCTTTCCATCCCTTTTCCTTCCCCTTTTCCCTCTCCACCTCCCAACTGCTGTGCAACATCATAAAATGTAAAAACAAAATGAAAAAAATAACGACCTTTTTTTAAAAAAAGGGCAATGGACTTGAATAGGCATTTCTCCAAAGAAGATATTCAAATGGGTAAGAAGCACATGAAAAAATGTTCAACATCACTAATCATTAGAGAAATGCAAATCAAAACCACTGGGAGATACCATTTCACACCCATCGGATGGCTATTTTTATTAAACAAAGCACCCAAGTGTTCATCAGCAGAGGAATTGATGAACAAATGTGGTATATCCATACAGTGAAACATTCAACCTTAAAAAGAAAGGAAATTCTGACATGTTACATGTGTAAACCTTAAAGACATTACACTAAGTGAAATAAGCCAGTTACAAAAAGACAATTACTGTATGATTTCACTTATATGAGATACCTTGTACAGTCAAATTTATAGAGGCAGAAAGTAGAATGGTGGTTGCCAAGAGCTGGGAGAGGAAAGAATAAGGAATTGCTTAATGGTTATAGTTTTAGTTTTGCAAGATAAAAGAGTACTGGAGTTTGATTGCACAGCAGTGTATTGTACTTATCACTATTGAACACTTAAAAATCATTAAGGTGATAAATTATATGGCATATGTTTTTGAAAAATAAAATAATTTTTAAAAAATTTTAAAAGCCAACTCCACAGATGGAATTGACAGTAGGTTAGATTCAGCAAAACAGAGGATTAGTGAGCTGTAAGATATGTCAATAGCAAATACACAGAATGAATTAAAGAGAGAAAAAAGTGAAAAATACAGAAAACGTAAGAGTCAAGTGAGACAGTCCAAAAATCTAACATTTGTGCAAGCTGGAGTCCCAGAAGAAGAAGAAAATGAAAATGGTGCAGAAGCTGTATTTGAAGAGATTTCAGGCAATGATTTTTCCAAATTGATAAAAGACATTAAATGACAAATTCAAGCTTTATAATCCCCAAGCAAGAAGAAAAACAAAAACACAGATAGGTACATTAGTATAAACCTGCTGAATACCAGATACAGGGAAAATCTTAAAAGCAGCTAGAAGAAAAAGATAAATTGCAATCTATCTTCATTTGCTGATTCCATATTTGCTAACTTAAAAATCAGTACTTGTATGCTTTTAGTCATTCACAGACATGTACAGAGCAGTGAAAAATTTGAGTTGCCCAACATTTCTGAACCCCTATTAACCACAGATCTTTTTACTATCTCCCTTTTCCAGAATGTCAGAGTTGGAGTCATACAGTATGTAGCCTTTTCAGGCTGGCTTCTTTCACTTAGCAACTTAAGGTTTCTCCATGTCTTTTTTTAGCTTGATAGCTCGTTTCTTTTTATTGCTGAATAATATTTCATTGTATGATGTACCAGTTTGTTTATCCATTCACTTCTTGAAGGATGTATGGGTTATTTCCAATTTTTTGCAATTATGAATAAAGCTGTTATAAACATTTGTGTGCAGGTTTTTGTGTGGACATAAGTTTTCAACTCATTTAAGTATATACCAAGGAGTGTGATTGCTGGATTGTGTGGTAAAGGATGTTTAATTTTGTAAAACACTGCCAAACTTATCTATAGTGGCTGCACCATTTTGCATTCCTACCAACAGTGGATGAGAGTTCTTGTTGCTTCATATTCTCATCAGCATTTATCCTTGTCAGTATTTGGGGTTTTAACCATTCAAATAGATGTGTAGTAGTATTTTTTAATGGTATTATGTTTTGAATTTGGGATTCCATATACTTATTCTTTGTATATAGAAATGTGACTGATGTTTGTGTGTTTATCTTGTATCCTGAAACCTTTCTGAACTCTCTACTTCCAGGAAGTTTTAGTGTAGATTCCTTGCGATTTCTATGTAGACAACTATGTCGTCTGCAAATACAGACAGTTTTATTTTATCTTTTCAAATCTGTGTGCCTTTAAAAAAATACATATAGCCTTTTATATTGCATTGGTTAGAAATTTACTACTGTGTTGAATAAGAGTAGTAAAAGTGGATATACTTGTCTTGTTCCTAATTTTAGGGGAAAGCATTCAGCCTTGTAAGTATAATATCTGTAGATTTTTTTTGTAGATATTCTTCATCAAGTTGAATTAGTTTCCCTCTATTCCAAACTTACTGAGAAGTTTTATAATGAATGGGTATTGCTAAAGCAGTGTTTAGAGAAAAAAAATTATAGTACTGATGCTTCTATGGGAAAAGAATAAAGTTTTTTCCACCATAATGAACTAGAAATATTACAACAAATTAAACCTAAAGCAAGAAGAAGGCAGGGGCAATAGTAAGGATGGGGCAGAAATCAGTGGAATGGAAAACACACAAAAAAATAAATGAGACAAAAAACTGGTTTCTTGAAAAAAATGAATAAAATTGATAGATCTCTCGCCACACTGACCAAGAAAAAGAGAGAAGACACAAATTACTAATATCAGGAAGTAGAGAGGGGACATCACTACAGACAGTACAAGTATTAGAAGCATAATAAAGGAGTTCTATAACCAACTCTAACCATAAATTTGACAACTTAGATAAAGTGGATCAATGTTTTGAAAGACAAAACTACCAATATTCACTCAGGAAGAAATATAATAATCTGAATTATCCTATTTCTATTAAAGAAATTGAATTTGTAGTTGAAAATATTCCCGTGAACCAGAACAACCACGAAAAAAAACCTATAAAAGCAATAAACTCAAAGCATAAATAAGTCAAAATAGAATCCTAAAACAAAAACAGATTGTGAATAACTCATAGGAAGACAAGAGAAGTGAAACAGAGGAATGAAAAACAGGACACAAACAAAAAATTGAGTAATAAAATGGCAGATAAAAGCCCTCAAGTCAATGACTACATTAAATGTTATTGATCTAGTTGCACCAATTAGAAGAGAGGGATGGGAAAAATGGATTTAAAAAAACCATAACTCCACTAAATGCGGTTTAAAAGAAACTTCAAATGCAATGAAAATGATAGGTTGAAAATAAAAGAATGAAAAATGGTATACATGCAAACAATCAAAAGAATGGACTTGTATTAGTATCAGATAAAATAGGCTTCAGAGCAAAGAAGGTTTCTAGGGACAGAGATTAAGCACATTACATAATGATAAAAAGATCCATTCCCCAAGAAAACAAAATGATCCTAAATGTGTATGCACTGAAAAACTAGAGCCTCAAAATATTTAGAGCAAAAATTGATAGAGGTGAGAAAAATAGAGAAATAGACAAATCCACAAATATATTTGGGGATTCCAACAACCTTCCCCTCCCCCCTTGGAAATTACTACAACTAAACAGTACCATCAACCAGTAAGATCTAATCAACATTTATACAACACTCCAGCCAATAACAGCAGAATACACACTCTTATCAAATGCCCATGGAACATACACCAAGATAGATCATATTCTGAGCCACAAAATAAACCTTAGTAAATTTGAAAGAATTTAAATTGTACAGAGTATGCTTTCTGACCCTGATAAAATCAAACTAGAAATCAATAACAGAAGATAACAGAAAAATTTCAAAATATTTAGAAATTAAACAACACTCTTCTAAATAATCCAGTGTTCAAAAACAGTCTCACAGAAATTTTTAAAATACATTGAGCAAATTAAAAATGAACATGCAAAATATCAAAATATGTTGAACACAATTAAAGCAGTGCTAGGAGGGAAACTTATAGCACTAAACGCTTTAAAAAAGAAGACATTTCAAATCAATGACCTAAGTTATTACTACAAGAAACTAGAAATAGAAGAGTTAACCCAAAGCAAGTAGAAGGAAGGAAATAATAAAGATAAGACAAGAAATCAGTGAAATTAAAATTAGAAAACAATAGAGAAAATCAATGAAACAAAACTGGTTCTTTGAAAAGATTGATAACATTGACATACGTTTAGCAAAACTAACAAAGAAGAAAAGAGATAATACACATGACCAATATCAGAAATAAACAGGGAATATCACTACAGATCCAGTAGCAAGTGACATGATAAGGGAATACTAAAAAGAACTCTACACATATTAATTCAACATTTTAGATAAAATGGACCAACCTTGAATAGTACAAATTACTAAAAACTTACTCAATAGGAAATAGGTCATTTAAAAACCTTATAACTAATAAGTAAAGTACAAGATCAACACACAGAAGTAAAATGTATTTCTTTATATTACCAATAACTCTTGGAAACAAAAAATAAAAATACTATTCTACAATCTCTCAAAAAAATAGAAATATTTAGGTATGAATCTGACAATTTATGTAGAGAACTTGTGTGCTGAAAATTATAAAGTGCAAACGAAAAAAACCAAAAAAAGATCTAAATAAATGGAGAGAGTTGGACCATATTTATGAGTTGGAGGTCATCAACATAGTAAAAATATCAATTCTTCCTAAATTTATTTGTGGATTTAATGTGATTGCATTAAGATTTCAGGAAGATATTTTTGTAGGTATAAATAAGCTTATTAAAAAATGTATATGGACAAGCAAAGAAGCTAGAACAGCAAAAACAGTTTTGGGGAAAAAAGGTAAAATGTGGAAAGAATAGCTCTACCTAATTATAAGATGACCTATGTAGCTGCAGTGATTAAGACAGTGTAGTGTTGATACAGGAATAGACACAGACCAAAGGAACAGAATAGAGAACCTAGAAATTGGTTCACACAGTTATGCTCAAGCTATTTTTGACAAATGTGCAAAAACAATACAATGAAGGAAAGAGAGCCTTTTCAATAAATGATGCTGGAGAAACTGAGCACCCATCAGCAAAAATGAAATAAACAACACGAAACCTGAAGCTTGACCACAATACTAATACAAAATTTAACTCAAAGTATATTGTGTGAACATCTGTGTAAAACAATACAATAACACTTATTTATATATATATATTTAATTTTTTTACAATAACACTCTTAGAATAAAACAGAAAATTTTTGAGATCTAGGGCTAGATGAAGATATTAGACATAACACCGAAAGTATAATCTATAAAAGAAGTAGAATTCCATTGTGTACATATACCACATTTTCTGTATCCACTCATCTGATGATGGACATTTGGGCTGGTTCCAACTCTTGGCTATTGTAAATAGTGCTGCAATTAACAGTGGAGTGCAGGTATCCCTTCAGCATGATGATTTCCATTCCTCTGGGTGTATTCCCAGCAGTGGAATAGCTGGGTCATATGGTAGATCTATCTGTAATTGTTTGAGGAACCTCCATACCATTTTCTATAAAGGCTGTACCATTTTGCAGTCCCACCAATAGTGTAGAAGTGTTCCTTTTACTCTGCAACCTCTCCAGCATTTATCATTCTCAGTCTTTTGGATATTAGCCATCCTAACTGGAGTGAGATAGTATCTCTGTGATTTTGATTTGCATTTCCTGAATGCTGAGCGATGTTGAGCATTTTTTCATGTGTCTGTTGGCCATTCGTATATCTTCCTTTGAGAAATGCCTATTCAGCTCCTTTGCTCATTTTTAAATTGGGTTACTTGCTTTTCTGCTGTAAAGTTGTTTGAGTTCTTTGTATATTCTGGATATTAATCCTTTGCCAGATGTATATTTTGCAAATATTTTCTCCCACTCTGTTGGTTGTCTTTTCACTCTGTTAATTGTTTCTTTTGCTGTGCAGAAGCTTTTTAGTTTGATATAAACCCATTTGTTTATTTTTCCTTTGGTTGCCTGTGCTTCTGGGGTCATATTCATGAAGTCTGTACCCAATCCTACTTCCTGTAGTGTTTGCCCTATGTTTTCTGTAAGGAGTTTTATTGTTTCAGGGCATATATTTAATTCTTTAATCCATTTTGAGTTGAATTTGGTATATGGTGAGAAGTATGGGTCTAGTTCCATTCTCCTGCATATGGACATCCAATGTTCCCAGCACCATTTCCTGAAGAGGCAGTCTCTTCCCCAGTGTGTAGACTTGGTGCTTTTGTCAAAGATCAGATGGCTGTAGGTGTATGGGTTGATTTGTGAATTCTCTATTCTATTCCATTGATCCATGTGTCTGTTTTTATGCCAGTACCATGCTGCTCTGGTTATTATAGCTTTGTAGTATAGTTTAAAGTCAGGTAGTATTATGCCTCCAGCTTTATTTTTTTTGCTCAGGATTGCTTTGGCTATGTGGTCTTTTGTTATTCCATGTAAATGTCTGCATAGTTTCTTCCATTTCTGAGAAAAATGTCATTGGAATTTTGATGGGGATTGCATTGAATTTGTAGATCACTTTGGGTAGTATAGACATTTCACAATGTTAATTCTTCAACAATTTAAAGAAGAAAACTCTTCAACAATTTAAAGAACTAAGCAAAGGATATGCTGTGTTTGTTTATTGTAAGATTTAAAAATATGTCAATTCACCCAAAATTGATCTATATTGATTTAATGCAATCCCAGTCAAAATCCCAGCAGGACTTTTTTTTTTTTTCCTTGGAAGTGACAAACTGACACTAAAATGTATAGTGAGATGAAAAAAATGATGGGAACATCCAAGATAATGACAAAGAAGAAAAGTTGAAGTATTTCCACTCTAGATATCAAGACTTATAATGTGTCACTGTGGTATTGATGCAAGAATAGGCAATTAGACCAAAGAGGTTAAGAAAAATTCAGAAATATATTCACGCATATATGAACACTCAAATTTATGACAAAAGTACAGAGCAGTGGGGGAAAGAGTTCTATTCAGTAAATGAAACCGAGTCATGTTTATATATACATGTGATAAAATAAATATTCACCCTTACCTCACAAAATTAATATTGTTCTACATATGAAAAGTAAAACAATAATAGTCCTAAAGTATAATAGAAAAGAATATGTTTTAGTTTGGGCTGGTAAAGATTTCTTCGACAGGATACAAAAAGCATTATATATTGTTTTCTTGAGCACTTTATAGGTTTTTATTCCTTTATAGAGTCCTTTTCTTAATTTACAAATATAATATCTTCTCCATGGTGATATAAATTAGTGTTTTAACATGTGTTTCTTGATTTTCTAGGTTCACTTTTTTATTTACTTTTTCACTTTCCTGGTGTTCACATACATCTGTGATTATAGATTGTTTTAGGCTTCCATTGCTTGTAGGTGGCTAGTGTAAGTTTTCTCTGCTGTTGTGTAAATAGGTTTGTTTTCTCATTAGGTCTGAATTGCAAAGTTGAGGAGGAGCTCTGGGTACATGGCTAGATGACAGCCCTTTGGCTGGGAATTTTGTAAATGCTGGGATGCCTATACCACTGGCCCATCTTCACCCATCTAGGTCCATTTCTCTAGAGGAGAGCTTTCTGGCTTCCTTGCCTGGTGATAAGCATTGGACTGCTAGTCCTTTGGAACCACCATCTCTGGGTCTGAAACCCCCTGAGTTCCTCCAGGAAGATCTCCTTGCTGGCCCTGGTCGCCCTTTTCTGTATATGGCATTATCTCTGGCTTCCTCCACTCACCGTTTTTTTTTTTTTTTAACTTTTATTTGAGTTTATTTTATGCTGAATTTATTCTCAAGCCATATGTTTTTTCCTTCAGTTTCTTCCTGGATATCTTTTTCTTCTGTGCAGCCTCCTCTTCTGGTTTAGGAACAATTTGTTTCTTTCAGTAAGGATCATCTCGATGTGGTGGGGGAGCTCATGCGTGGGTTAATCCTACCAAGAGTTCTGTAAGTGCGGTGGCACATCTTGGGTGCCTTGTTCACCTGAATGTGCTCAACAACCAGAGAATTACATCTAAACCCTTAAGTTCATTACTCTCTGCATTTTTAAGCATGTGCAGCAAAAACTCAGCACTCTTTTTGGGCCACCGACCTTGTGTCCAGCCCTACTGTTTGGCCTGGGCACACCTACTGACTCCACCATTGTAATACCTGAACAGTACACATTGCTTCTATAAGGCAACATCTTTCAGATACTTGCTGGCTTTATGGATATGCATACCCTTGATGGCCTGGGCAGTTTCATGGATGTTCTTAAAGTGAACATGAGGATTTAAACCTCTTGATTTACATGCTTTTGTGGGGTTTTCTGGGTCAAGCGAATAGTGAAGCATCTTCAAGATCACCTTAGGCTGCTTACTGGAAGAGGACTCCACGACTTCTTCCAGCGTGGGGCTCTCATGCACTTTTCCTGCAGAGGGATGCTAAAATCCTTCATCCTCTAGTGACCACTTTCTCTATACATTTTTTAAAAATATATTTAATGATAGTAAGTGGAGACAAACAGATGTTTTCAGTCTACCCTCTTGAAATTGAGCTCTTTAACTTATCCTTCCACTAGTTAGTGGAACCTAGCATTTACCAAAATTATAGTTTCCTATTAACACCCAAATGGAACATATATTTAGAACAGTGTTATATAGAGATTTGAGGGGATTATGGGAAGGTTGATTGTTCTATGAGAAAAAAGATTCCCTGTCCTTTTCGGAGAAGACTAGGTCAGCATCCCAGATGCAGTTTTTTTTTTTTTTTTTTTTTTGACTGGTAAGGGGATTGCTCCCCCGGCATGGTGTGGACTGCACCACGCTCAGCCAGTGAGCGCACCGGCCATCCCTATATAGGATCCGAAGCCGTGGCCTTGGTGCTACCAGCGCCACACTCTCCTGTGTGAGCCACGGGGCCGGCCCCAGATGCTGCTGTTTTGATTATACTACATGTTTGAGTACCATGCCTCAGGCATCCTGGTGCTTGCAAGCTCTGGGACATGAAATTTTATTTATTTTATTTTTTATTTTTTAATTTATTTATTATGAGTATTCATGAGATACAAAGCTGATTGTCCCCCCTCCTGCCCATGATGTGAGGGCCATTCTGGGGACTTACTTATTACCAGAAATTACTTTTGTACCCTTTGTCCGCTCCCAATTATCCCTCAACCTCCCTTCCCCTCCCCCTCTCCCCTCAATTTCAATTTGTAGCCCTAGGAATGTTCCCTCACTCTGTTGGATCATGGCACTACTGTGGTCTTTCTTTCCTGCCTTCCTTTCTCTCTTAGCTCCCACATATGAGTGAGCACATGTGGTATTTATCCCTCTGTGCTTTGCTTGTTTCACTAAGCATAAGTTTCTTCAGGTTCAGCCATGTTGTTGCAAATGGGAGTATTTCATTCTTTTTTATGGCAGAGTAATATTCCATTGTGTATATATACCACAGTTTCCTTATCCAATCATCTATTAATGGACATTTAGGTTGGTTCCATATCTTGGCTATTGTAAACAGAGCTTCAGTAAACATGGGAGTGCAGGTATCTCTTCAACATGATGATTTCCACTCCTCTGGATATATACCCAGAAGAGGGATTGCTGGATCATATGGAAGATCTATCTGTAGTTGTTTGAGAAACCTCCAAATTGTTTTCCAAAGTGGTTGTATTAATTTACAGTCCCACCAACAGTGCAGCAGCATTCCCTTCTCTCCACACTCTCGCCAGCATTTGTTATTCACTGCCTTTTTGATCATAGCCAGTCTAACTGGAGTGAGGTGGTATCTCAATGTGGTTTTAATTTGCATTTCCCTGATGATTAGTGATGTTGAGCATTTTTTGATGTATCTGTTGGCCATTTGTATGTCTTCCTTTGAAAAATGTCTATTCAGCTCCTTTGTCCATTTTTTAATTGGGTCATTTTTTTTTTTTTTTTTTTAACTGTATAATTGCTTGAGTTCTATGTGTATTCTGGATATTAGTCCCTAGTCGGATGCATAACTGGCAAAAATTTTCTCCCACTCTGTAGGTTGTCTTTTCACTCTGTTGATTGTTTCTTTTGCTGTTCAGAAACTTTTTAGTTTGGTATAGTCCCATTTGTTTATTTTTTCTTTTGCTGGTTGGGCTTTTGGGCTCATATTCATAAATCCTGTGCCCTGACCTAACTGCTGAAGTGTTTCACCTATATTTTCCCTTAGTAATTTTACAGTTTCGGGTCTTATATACCTAGGTCTTTAATCCATTTTGAGTTGATTTTAGCGTATGGTGAGAGATGCATATCTTGTTTCATTCTTCTGCATATGGATATCCAGTTTTCCCAGCACCACTTGTTGAAGAGGCAATCTTTTCCCCAATGTAAATTTTTGTTGCCTTTGTCTAATATCAGATGGCTGTAAGCCTGAGGAGTGATTTCTGGGTTCTCTATTCTACTCCACTGGTCTGAATGTCTAATTTTATACCAGTACCATGCTGTTTTGGTTACAATAGCTTTGTAGTATAATTTGAAGTCAGGCAGAGTTATGCCTCCAGCTTTGTTTTTTTTTTCACTCAGGACTGCTTTGGCTATTTGGGGTCTTTTGTTTTTCCATATGAAGGGTAAGATTGTTTTTTCCATTTCTGTGAAGAATGTCATTGGTATTTTGATGGGGATTGCATTGAATCTGTAGATCACTTTGGATAGTATAGACATTTTCACAATATTAATTCTTCCAATCCAAGAGCATGGACTATCTTTCCATCTTTTTGTATCTTCTTTAATTTCTTTCAGAATAGGTTTGTAATTCTCATTGTAGAGGTCTTTCACCTTCTTGGTTAAATTGATCCCTAAGTATCATTTTTTTTGGTGACAATTGTAAATGGGGTTACTTTCTTTATTTCTCTTTCTGTTAATTCATTATTTGAGTATATAAATGGTACTGACTTGGGGGCATTTATTTTGTATCCTGCAATGTGACTGAAGTTATTAACCAGCTCTAGGAGTTTTTTGATGAGTCTTTAGGTTTTTCTATATATAAGTATCATGTCATCTGCAAATAGGAAAAGTTCGGCTTCATCTTTTCCAATCTGGATTCCCTTTATTTCTTTCTCTTGCCTGGTTGCTCTAGCTAGTACCTCCAGGACTATGTTAAATAGAAGTGGTGAGAGTGGACATCCTTGTCTTGTTCCTGTCTTTAAGGGGAAGGCCTTCACTTTTTCCCCATTCAGAATAATACTGGCAGTGGGCTTGTCATAAATGGCTTTTATTGTTTTAAGATATTTTCCTCCTATACCTAATTTGTTGAGAGTCTTTATCATGAAGGAATGTTGAATTTTGTCAAATGATTTTTCAGCATCTATTGAGATAATCATTTGGTCTTTGTCCTTGAGCTTGTTGATGTGATGTATCACATTTATTGACTTTTGTATGTTGAACCATCCTTGTGTCACACTTGATCATAGTGTATAATTTTAAAAAATATGTTGCTGTATTCTAATTGCTAGTATTTTGTTGAGGATTTTAGCACCTAGGTTCATCAAGGATATTGGGCTATAATTTTCTTTTTTTGTTGTGTCTTTATATGGCTTTGGTATCAGAGTTATGTTGATCTTATAGAATGAGTTTGGGAGAGTAGCATCTGTTTTAATTTTTTGGAATAATTTGAGGAGAATTGGTATTAACTCCTCTTTAAAAGTTTGATAGAGGGCCGACCCCGTGGCTCACTTGGGAGAGTGCGGCGCTGGGAGCACAGCAGTGCTTCCGCTGTGGGTTTGGATCCTATATAGGGATGGCCGGTTCGCTCAGTGGCTGAGCGCGGTCACAAAAAAAGGACAAAAAAAAAAAAAGTTTGATAGAATTCAGCTTTAAAGCCATCTGGACCCAGACTTTTTTTGTTGGAAGATTGCTAATTACCGCTTCAATCTCCTTGCTTGTTATTGGTCTGTTCAGGTTTTCTATTTCTACTTGGTTCAGTCTTGGTATTTATATGTGTCTAGAACCTTATCCATATCTTCCAAATTTTCAAATTTGTTGTCATACAGTTGTTTATAATAGTCTCTAATGATTCTTTGTATTTCTGTGGTATCAGTTGTAATGTCTCCCTTTTCATTTCTGATTTTTGTTATTTGGATCTTCTCTTTCCTTTTTTTTTGTTTTTTTTTGTGTGTGTTAATCTAGCTAATGGTGTGTCTATTTGTTTATCTTCTTGAAGAACCAACTTTTAGTTTTGTTGATCTTACCTATTGTTTTTTGGGTCTCTATTTCTTTTAATTCTGCTCTGATATTAATTATTTCTTTCCATCTACTGCCTTTAGGTTTGGATTGTTGTTGTTTTTCAAGTTCTTTGAGGCATAGTATTAGGTCATTTATTTGAAGTCTTTCCATTTTTTTGATATAAACATTTACTGCAATAAATTTGCCTTTTAGTTTTGCAGTATCCCAGAAGTTTTGGTATGATGTATCTTTATTTTCATTAGTTTCTAGAAATTTTTTGATTTCCTGTTTAATTTCTTCTTTGACCCATAGGTCATTCAGGAGCCTATTATTTATTTTCCATGTATATGTATAGTTTCCAGCATTTTGCTCACTGTTTATCTCCAGTTTTGGTCCATTGTGGTCAGAAAAGATTGTTGGAATGATTTCAATTTTTAAAAATTTGCTGAGACTAGATTTGTGACCTAAAATGTGGTCTACCCTGGAGAATGTACCATGAGCTGATGAGAAGAAAGTGTATTATTTAGCTGTTGGATAAAATGTTCTATATATATCTGCCAAGTCCAGTTGGTCTAGGGTATAGATTAAATCCTGTGTCTCTTTTTTGACTTGTTGCCTGGAAGTCCTGTCCCATACTGAGAGAGGGGTATTAAGATCACCCACTATTAATATATTAGGTCCTATCTCCTTCTTTAGGTCTAAGACTGTTTGCTTGATATATCTGGGTGCTCTGGTATTGGGGGCACACGTTTATGATTGTTATGTCCTCTAGCTGGATAGTTCCCTTTATCATTATATAATGGCCTTTGTTTTGTTTAATTTTTTGGTGTTTAAAGTCTATTTTGTCCAGTGTAAGAATAGCTACTCCTGCTCATTTTTGGTTTCCATTTGCATAGTATATCTTTTTCCATCCCTTCACTTGTAGTCTGTGAGTGTCTTTACAGGTGAGGGGAGTCTCTTGAAGACAGCATATACTTGGGTCTAGCTTTTTAATCCAATCAGTTAGTCTTTGTCTTTTTAATGGGGAGTTTAGTTCATTCACATTTAGAGTAGTTATTGAAAAGTGTTGTTTAGTTCCTGTCATTTAATTGGTACTTGTTTAGGTGACTTATATATCTTTAGATCATTATTTCCCCTTTTATTTCTCTTCTACAACGTGAGTTGGGAATTTAAGGTGGAATGATTTAGCTTCTTTCTCTTTCTTGCTGGCATTTTTGTTTTAACTGTGGCTTTTGCTCTTTCTTGTGTATTTGTGATGGCGGTCACCATTATTCAGATTCCAGATGAATGACTCCCTTGAGAATTTCTTGCAGGGCTGGTTGTGTGGTGGTGAACTCCCACAACTTTTGTTTGTCTGGGAAATACACTATTACACCCTCATTTCTGAAGGAGAGCCTTGCTGGGTAAAGAATTCCTGGTTGTCAGGTTTTTTCTTTTAGTATTTTGAATATATCATTCCGCTTTCCTCTGGCCTGTAGAGTTTTGGTTGAGAAGTCTGCTGTTAGTTTGATGGGGGTTCCCCTATAAGTGACCTGACACTTTTCTCTTGCTGCTTGTAGAATTCTCACTTTGTCTTTGAGCTCTGTGAATTTAACTATAGTATGTCTTGAGGAGGATCTTTTTGGGTTGAATCTGGGGACCTTTGAGCTTCCTGGATCTGAAGGTCTGTATCTTGCCCTATACCTGGGAAGTTTTCTGTTACTATTTCCTTGAGTATGCTTTCAATACCTTTTCCTTTCTCCTGCCCTTCAGGAATATCCACAATTTGGATGTTAGAGCACTTGAGGTTGTCTGCTATTTCTCTTAGGTTTTCCTCATTCTTATCAATTCTTTTTCCTTTTTTTTTTTTTTTGTCTGCCTGAGTTATTTCAAAAAGACCATCTTCAAGCTCTGAAATTCTTTCTTCTGCTTGCTCTATCCTGCTGCTCAACCTCTGTTTTTTTGGTGTTTTTTTTCACTGAGTGAGTCTTTCATTTCTAGAAGTTCTGCTACAGTCTTTTTATGGTATTACTCTCTTTGTAGATTTCCTCCACATTCTGGATGTTTTTTCATATTTCATTGTGTTCTCTAATTGAGTCTTCCTTTGTTTCTTCAAGTTTTCTTAAGATCATTGCTCAAAATTCTTTTTCAGACATTTCAAGGATTCCCTGTTCCATGGATTCTTACTTTGGGGCCTTACTGTATCCTTTCGGTGGTGTCATTTCTTCTTGATTGTTTGTGCTTCTAGTATTTTTTTGTTGATGCTTGTTCATTTGGTAGGGGGGTTGCTTCTTCTATTACACTGGGGTTGGCTATGGAATGGCCCTGGTTGCTACTGCAGCAGGTGAATTGTCTTTGCTTGACCGTAGGTGTGGTGGTGGTTATGCTAAGCCATCTTGGTTCCCATTTGAGACTCTGTGGTCATAAAATGAGTCCCTATCACTGTGGAGTTCTTCTGGGCCAAACTTGGCGGGTCAGATCCATAGTCTGGTGCTCCCCCGTGGAGGTGGGGTGAGGGAGCTATGTGGAGCTGCATGGTTTCACTTGCTGGTGTTCTTGCTGGCCACTTCCTGAAATTTTAACAACTGACTTAAAGCAAATTCAGAACTGCTTCAAGGAAAACTCCAGTTTCCTCCACTGATACTCCCATATCTACATTCTCTTTTAGGGCAAGACTGGTTAGGCTCCAGAACTTTCACAAAAGATTGCCAACCTACCTATTCACTTATCACTTGCCATGTCTATCCTCTTCCTTGAGCTGGCCTTGTAGAAAAACAGCACTGGATCCTCCCAGAGAGCATGATCTCAGCCCCTCAGCTACCTCCTCTGATCAAAATCCAGGCTGAGGAGAAGCAGCCTAAAGGAAGGGCATCTCAAGCAATATTTTTCAAATACTGCTCTGTAGAACACCAGTTCTGCCAGATGTGAATAGGTCATCATGGGCAAAAGTCCTATGATTAGCCAAATGCACAATTGCATATCACAATTGCATATGAGGTCTGAGATCTGAAAAGAAAAGCTCCATAGGAGCCAACCTGTTTAACCTTGCTGAAACCAGCCTTTCCCTGCTGTGTCTGACTCTGGAACCTGTGCTGTGGGGATTTTACCAGAAGCACAAGGATGAAACGCACTTCTCCATTCATTACACAATGCTGTTGGGAAGAAAGCACCTCTTATGATGCTTATTGTCCGAAACACTTCACAGAAAAGTGTCTCAGAATTTGTGTGGGGAGTTGGGTGGGAACTGCCACCTTTTTCCTTTCTGCTGAGGAAAGCCATGTCACTTGCTGTTTCCTTTTTTGCTCAAGGAAACTCTGAATCAAAATCGATATTCAGTCAAAGCAGAGATCCTAGTCTCTGTGATAGCATAGTTTCTTCCTTCCTCTTTCCACATTCTTGTTCTCTGATTTATTTCACCCCATTACTACTCCCTTTGGTGACCCATTCCAGAAATGTTTTAGCAATAGTCATAGTCTAAGTGTGTTTCAAAGGGAAAATGGAGCTGACAACCTGGCCACGCTGCAACATTTCGTGTTGATGTGTGGTGACGTGACCCCTATGATCATGAAGAGTCAACAGTGCAATCACAGTCTGATCACACACTGTGGCAAGTTCCCAGACTTCAAACCATTGTCGTGTCGGTTTCAACTGCAAGAAAATATCAGGCTTTAACAAAGTCATCACTACCATGTTCCTTGTGCCCTGGTGAAACATCTGATGGCAAAAAGAAAAACATCAGGAAAATGATTTGTTTCACATTTCCTTTTCATGGGAGAATGGGGACAGCATTTAACTAAGAGAATAAACAGGTTAGATTTTTTTATTTCAAAATGCAAATTCATCACCAGGGGCAGAGGGGTGGAGTAGCTATTTCCTTAGGCATCCCTTCAACAAATTACCACATACAACATACACGCTATGCTGTTCTTAGGAAATATCTTCAGTTGGCTTTTTAAAGTGACAAGGCACAATCCTGGCTAATGGGGGAAAAGAAGCCAGGAATGAAGATGAGGATTCAGGAGCTGGGGTCTTTGGTAACCAATATCCACAGTCCTTTCTCTTAGGAGCTGCACTGAGTTATGATTAAACCGCTTTCCACCAGACAACATCAACTCATATGTGATATGGGAAGAAACAACCCAAACCTCTGGTAAAATGATACCAATTTAAAAAATTATGGTGGAATACTGCAAAATCAATAAAATTCAGTTATAAAAAGTGTTTAACAATAGTCTTAACGTAGTTTTAAGCACCTGTGGATTTGGAATAATACATTTTTAATCTTTTGATTTCTTGTTTAGTCAACATTTGCCATCTTCTGTCAGAGGCATTGAAACAAAAATAAAAAATTTATTATTCCTAATTATGAAAAATGAAATAAGTACAAAAGTTTACATAATTCATCTTTCAAATGATGCCATTTTGTAAATTTGTAGCATTTATACTTCTGCAATTATTAAACTGTAAGACAGCAGTAAAACTCCTGGGACACCCTGAAGTGTTTATTGAAGAGTGCAGGTTACTCACAGTGTGTACAGGGTGTTTCAAATTCTGTAAAGCACAACAAATATATTCATAGGAAAAAAGTCTGCAGAATTATAACGAGACATATTTACCAAGCTATTTTCTCTGTTGTGGGATTTTTGCTTTCTTTGATGCTTTTTTGTGTTTTCAATATTTTCTACAGTCAACATTGGTAAAATTTATAACAGAGGGAAAAACCATTAAAGTTTCCTTGGTGCGACAGCTCTGAGGAGATGTTTGTGGTCACCTGCCTTTTTCCCTACCACACTAAACTGATTTGGTTCAGGTAGGTGACCCCAGGCAGCCCACGGCCGCAGAGGGAGCTGACCCTAGTACCTCTGGCTTGGGCTTGATGGGGTGAGGGTGTCCCATCCCTGCAGGCCGGTGACCAGGAATGGGCATAAGGCTGACTCAGGATGACAAGATTTGTAGGCGTGGTTGCTGGAGACTTCTGAGAAAAATGTCATCACTTTTGAGCGAGAGCTGCAGAGACAGGCAGTCAACTTCTTTCTGTTCTGAAGTCTTTGTGGAAGGCTGAGAGTGCGGGACCTGCTGCCACCTTTGCATGAAGCCAGCAGGGGGAGAGCCACGTGAGGATCTTGGAAAGTGGGGTCAGAGCCTCGGGATCAGCCAGAGACGGGCCTGCCCAACCACTGGTTGACCGGGCATGAGACCTAACTCCTGTCCTTCATGTTTAAGCCAGTTTGAATTGTGATTTCTGTGACTTTCATCCTGAAAACATCCCAGCAGATACTGGCTCCTTCTGAAATCCTTGCTGCTGGTGGTCACTGGACAAAGTTTTCCTTCTTCTATCTAACCTGTCACCTCCAGCAGTGACTGAGTCTCAGTCTTGAGGTCAGAAAACAGATAGCAGCTCCCAATTTTCTTCCTGGAAAATGTATTTATTACCTGGAACTTAAGGTTTTCCATGTGTTTTCTTTTCCAGAGAAGGGTATTTATTTTAAATGCACCAAGGGGAGGAGAGAGAAAGCCCAGAATCACCTTCCTCCAATGAAACTTTATTCTCTGAGCTTTCTCCTTGATGCTAAAATCAGGTAGTCCAATTGTGGTCTCATTGGTTAGGGGCCCTAAATAAAAGTCAGAGTTGAGTGTTGGCATGGGTGCTGGGGAGAAAGAGACACAAACTCACATGTCCTCAGAAGCCAGGCAGGGGAGCATCAGGGTGAGAAATAGCTGGATGTGTTGGGGACCATGCACCCGGGAGGCTGCCCCATCTAGCGAAGGCAGCTCGCCTCCCTGACTGCAGCTCACTGCTCCTTGCAAGGAGTGTCCCTGGCCTGCCATGCTGGGCAGCTGTGGGCCTGCTCCACCCAGACACGCTCCAACCATTGAATGACATAGCTGGTCTCTTCCTTCTTTTGATCTGAACAGTGTGCTGTTAATAATGCAAACTGTGCTTGTCTCTGAAGTGGGGTCAGTCAAACTCCCCAAGGCTCTTCCTCTCCAGCTACCTCCCCTCATTCACATAAGCAAGTGGAGGGAAAAGCCTTTAGATAAGATTAGATTAGGCTTCTTTCTAATCTCCAGCTGCATGTAGACCTATTTCATTAGTACCCATAGACCTATTTCACCTTTGTACTCATACAATTACTAAAGACATTTAGTAATTATACGAGTACAAATGAGAAATTATTCTTATGCATGTACTTTATATCTTGTTTTGAATTTTGTTTGATGAATATCCAAGAGGGAGACTGATGGGTTAATGACATTGACATTTTGTAACTCTCAATATGGAAACAATAGTGAAGTTTTCTGTTGCCTGTTTAATCTTAAATGCAGGATTTGGTAAATTCCATCTTGTTAGTTTAGGCCCATAATCCTAATTTATATACAATTTCCCATTTTTGAGCCTGTTGTCCAGCAAATTAACTATTGTTTTGTACCATTGGCATGTTCAAGAAATAAAAATGGGGGCAGGCCCATGGCTCACTTGGGAGAGTGTGGTGTTGATAACACCAAGGCCACGGATTCAGATCCCATATAGGGATGGTTGGTTAGCTCACTGGTGAGCGTGGTGCTGACAACACCAAGTCAAGGGTCATGATCCCCTTACCGGTTATCTTTTTTTTTAAAAAAAAGAAAGAAAAAAAGAAATAAAAATGTTCTTTTGGTTTTGAGGCAGACCCCAAAACAAGACTACATAAGAGAGAGTGAAGGGGAGAGCTCCCCGACATGCCAGCAGAAGCCTGTTCCTCATTGTTTAGTTGATAAAAATCTATCTGAGGAGCCTACCATTGGTCTACATCTCTCCAATCTGTCTAAAAGGAGTAAATAAGAGACTTAATTCAATACCTTGCTGAGAGGACAGGACATGCTTGGCCACATCTGGAGCCCACTCACAAAGCAAGGAGATTAGTGGGGGCCCAGGCTGGGGTACCAGTAGTTTGATGATCTGTCACAATGTCTCAGGATCAAGCTGCTAACTTAGAGGAAAGATGTTCTTACCTAAGGAATTCTCTTAAACCCCTAGCACATAAATAAAATTACCTAGATTTTCTTCTTGAATTTGTGTTTTTTATATATATTTAAATTTTAATCCATCAGGAGTTTATTTATATGGTGTGAGATAGGGGATCCACCTTTTTTTTCCCAGGTTATGGGCAGTGTGCTAACATCTTTCTCTACCAATACCAATCATTGGTATTATTGTTATAAGGCCTTGTATTAAAGTAATGCTAACTTTGTAAAATAAACTGAGGGTATTGCCACATTTCTACCATTTGGAAAGATTAAATGGTGCTGTAATTAACTAAGAGCTGGGACTCAGTTGTGAAACCATTTTGTCCCAGGTGCCGTTTTCAGTGGTATATTTTGTAATTGCCTTTTCAGGCTCTCCTGTGGTAATTGGTCAATTCAATGTGTCCACTCTTGGTTTAATTCTGGTTATAATTTGCAAGGAAACCATCTGTTTATGAGTATGTTGCCATAGGGTTGTGAGTGGTGTTTTTTACAACAGTATCACCTGTCCCTGTATTTGGGATTATCTGACTTTCTCCTCCTACTCACTCAAGCTTTTGCTGTGTTTCTTTTTGCCTTTATCAGTCCCACAAGAAGTTCATCTAATTGTGAAATGCTTTTGGATTCCTATATCCTTTCAACTAGGTTTTGGTGTTCATTACATTAATTTCAGCCTTTATCTTTATTAACTTCCTCTCCCAACTCTTTGTGGTTTGGTTTGTTGTCCCTTTAGTAATTTCTTAAAATGAGAACTGTTATGGGTTGAATTGTGTCCTCCCAAAAATGTATGTTAAAATCCTAACCTCCAGTACCACAGAATGTGACCCTATTTGGAAATATAGCCATTGCAGATGTAATTAGTTAAGATGAAGTCACACCAGAGTAGGGTGGGCTCTTAATCCAATATGATGTGTGTCCTTTACACAAAGATGGCCATGTAAAGACACAGAGACCCAGGGAGAACACTGTGTAGAGTGGAGCAGAGATTGGAATATTTATGCTGCTACAAGCCAAGGAATGTTTGGCTCTACCAGATGCTGGAAGAGGTAAGGAAGGAGTCTTCGAGGGAGCATGGTCTGGCTACCACCTTGATTTCAGACATCCAGCCTCTAGCACTGTGAAACAGTAAATTTCTGTTGTTTTAAGCCACCCAGTTTGTGATACTTTGTTATAGCAGCTCTCTTTAAATTGCCCACCTATCATCCCCTACTATCAGACCAGCAGCAGCCAGGAAGATAGCAGCCTGCACTCATAGTGCAGGTTGCTAGTGCTTGAGGGAGCAATTCAGATCTTATTCTCAAGAATTATGGTGTGTGTTTTGAACTGTCTGGCATCTCCCTGAAAGATTGGTGCAAAGGTTTTTAAAATTTCACCAGACTCTGAGCATTCCCAGGGTGGCTTCCTGGACAGCATTTGCCAAAAGCATTTAAATGCAAAGTTATTGAATGCAGCAGCCTGAGAAACAGCAACAGTTGGGACAAGCAGTTAACAGAGAGCCCAAAAGAGAAGAGTTTGGGAAAGGAGACTTGTGGGAAAACAAAGCTTTTCAAATATTCTGTATATACTAGGGAATTAAGAATGCCACATGCAAGCCCAGTAGGGCTGGATACACACTCAGAAAAAGCTGGAGAAAACACTAAACTTTCAACTCTGGCTAATCTTCGGGCTTCATGCAAGCAAGAAGAGAAGGCTAAGACAGAGTTGTAAAAGGTCTAAGCATTGAATTACTTCCTCAACACGAAGCCAATCTATAAAAACTAGGAGAGTATTTTTTTCTTTTAATTGTCCTTTTTGGAGGGGCTCTAGGCATTTAAAGAAACTTTGTTAAAATACTAGCTAACCACTAAGCTAACAGAACCCAGCCTTCAGTGGCCACACATTACAAAGAATATACACTTTACAAAAATAGTCTAGAAAAGTCTCCAAACAAAAGACAATGACCCACAACAAGCAGTAACAACCCTGGGGAGGAAGGAGAATCTAATTTCCAGAGTTGCCATATAATAACCCCACTGTCCAGTTTTCAACAAAAAAAAGGCGTGCAAAAAAAGAGAAAGGTTCATTCACAAGAATAAAATCAATAAAAACTATCTTTGAGGAAGCCCAGGCATTGGACTTACTAGAAAAAGAGTCTAAATAAACTCTTTTAAATATGGACAAAGAGCTAAAGAAAATCATATAAAATAACTAAAGGAAACCAGGAGCATAATGTATGAACATACAGAGAATATCAATTAAGGGACATAAATTACAAATAAGAACCACAGAGAAATTCTGGTGATGAAAAGTATAATAACTGAAATGAAAAAAAGCATTAGAAGGGTTCAACAGAATATTTGAGCAGGCAGAAGAGAGAATCAGAGATCTTGAAGATAGGTCAATTGATATTATCAAGTTGGAGGAGCAGAAAGATAAAAGAAGGAGAAAAATACACACAGCCTAAAAGACCTATGGGAATCCATAAAGTATACCAAGATATGCATAATAGGAACTCTAGAAGGAGAGGACAGAGAGAAAAAGACAAAAAGAATATTTCAAGAAATAATGGCCTACAACTTCCCAAGTTTAATGAAAGACATGAATCTACATATCCAAGATGGTCAGTGAACTTCATGCAGAACAAATTTAAAGAGATCCACAATGAGACACATTATAATCAAACTGTCTTAAGACTAAGACAAAGAAAGAAACTTGAAAGTGGCAAGAAAGAAGTGATGACTCATTTATAAGGGAACTTTAAAAAATTAAGTCACTATCTCTTCAGAAACCATGGAAGCTAGAAAGCAGTAGGATAATGGGGGAAAAAATCCTGTCAAACAAGTATTTTATATATGGCAAAACTATCCTTCGAAAGTAGAGGAGAAACTAAGACCTTTCAAGATAAACAAAAGCTGAGGTATTTCATCACAGGACAACCTGCTCCAAAGACATGCCAATCCTTCTCAAACTCTTCCAAAAAAACCCCAAAGAGTAAGAAACAATTTCTAATGCATTCTAAGAGGCCATCATTACTCTGATAACAAAGCCATATAAAGACATTACAAGACTTTACATTATAAAGAAGGAAAACTACAAATCAATATTTCTTGTAAATATAGGTGCAAATATCCTCAACAATATACCAGTAAATCAAATCCAGCAACGTAGTAAGAGGATTATCCATCATGACCAAGTGGGATTTATGCCAGGAATGCTAGCCTAGGGTGGTTCAACATACAAAAATCAATCAGTGTAATACACAACATTAATAGAATGAAAGGGAAAAAACACATGATTATCTCAATTAATAAAGAAAAAGAATTTGACAAATTCCAACCCCTCTATGATAAAAATACTCAACAAACTAGTAGTAGAAAGGAACCTTCTCAACACAGTAAAGGGCATTTATGAAAAACCCACAGCTAAACTTATGCTCAATCGCAAAAGACTGAAATCTTTTCCCCAAAAATCAGTAATAAGACAAGAATGCCCACTTTTGCCACTTCTATTCAACAGTATACTGGAAGTACTAGACAGAGCAAATAAGCAAAATAAAATTTAAAAAGGTAAATAAATAAAAATAAATAAAAGGCTTCTAAATTTGGAAGAAGTAAAATCTCAGTTTGTAGATGACATGATCTTATATGTAAGATATTCTAAAGAATTCACTAAAAAAGTATTAGAGCTGATACATGAATTCAGCAAAGTAGCAGAATATGAGATCAACACACAAAAAATCAATTGTATTTCTATACATTAGAAATGAACAATACAAAAATGAGATTAAGGAAACAATTTTATTTACAATAGCATCATAAAGAATAAAATTCTTATGAAAAATTTAACCAAGGAGGTGCAAGACTTGTACACTAAATATTGCAAAACATTGCTAAAAGAAATTAATGTACACTTAAATAAATGGAAAGACATCTCATGTTTATGACTTGAAAGATTTAGTATTGTTAAGATGGCAACACTACCTAAAGTGATCTAAGGATTCAATGAAATCCCTATGAAAATCCTGGTAGCTCCCCCCCCCCAATGGAAAAGCTAATCCTAGAATTTATATTTAATGAAATAATAGCCAAAACAATCTTGGAGAAGATGAACAAAGTTGGAGAACTCACATTTCCTGATTTTAAACTTACTACAAATCTACAGTAATCAAAACAGTGTGGTTCTTGCATAAAGATAGTCATATAGACTAATGGAATAGCATTGAGAGTCCACAAATAAACCCATAGATCTATGGCTAATTGATTTTGTATTAGTCAGGGTTCTCCAGAGAGACAGAACCAATGGAATATGTTATAAATATATGAGATGGGATTTATTAGAGGAATTAGCTCATGTAATTGTGAAGAAAAGTCCCATGATAGGCCATCTGCAAACTGAACGCCAGTAGCATAGCTATGTCCAAGACTGAAGGCCTCAGAACCAAGGAAGCCCATGGTGCCCTTGGTGTAAGTCCTAGAACCCCAAAGCTGAAGAGTCTTGAGCTCTGATGTCCATAGACAGGAGAGAAGTGTTTATCCTAGCTGTTGTGGATAGAGAGACATTCACCTTTTTTCTCCATTTTTTGTTCTCTGCTGATGGAGACATTCCTTCCTCTGGAACCAAGACCTCTAGACCAGTAGAGCATAAAGTCTTGGGGACAGGAAGCAAAAATTTTACTAGTGGGTCCCTAGGGGTAATGGTGAGCAGTGCCACTTCTGTTTCCACCCCTTGAGTCCAGGACCTGTGAATCCTGGCTATGGGAGAAACAGTGCTATGTATTTGGCACTGATTTAGAGTACATATGGCCTCTAGAGAACTTTGCCCCAGCCCTGCAGGGTATTGTCACCTAGTTGGCACTATAACTGTGACTTCAAAAGGCCATTCCACCATTATATCAGATCGGCTGCTTTAGGATGATGAAGAACGTGGTAAGACCAGTGAATTCCATGAGCATGAGCCCATTGCTGCACTTCTTTGGCTGTACAGTGAATTCCTTGGTCAGAAGCAATGCCATGTGGAACACCATGATGGTGAATAAGGCATTCTGTGAGTCCACAGGTGGTAGTTTTGGCCAAAGCATTTTATGCTGGGAAGGCCAATCCATATCCAGAGTAAGTGTCTATTCCAGTAAGGACAAAATGCTGCCCCTCCCATGATGGAAGTGGTCCAATGTAATCAACCTGCCACCAGGTGGCTGGCTGATCACCCCCAGGAATGGTGCCATATCAGGGGCTCAGTGTTGGTCTCTGCTGATGGCAGACTGGGCACTCAGCAATTGCTGTAGCCAGATCAGCCTTGGTGAGTGTAAGTCCATGTTGCTGAGCCCATGCATAACTTCCATCCCTGCCACCATGGCCAATTTGGTCATGAGCCCATTGGGCAATGACAGGGGTGACTGGAGAAAGGGGCTGATTAGTATCCATAGAACGGGTGATCCTGTCCCCTGATTATTAAAGTCCTCCTCTGCTGAGGTCACCCTTTGATAGGCATTCACATGGGAAACAAATATCTTCACATCTTTTGCCCACTTAGAAAGGTCTAGCCACATACCTGTTCCCCAAATTTCCTTCTCACCATTTTTCCAATCATGTTCCTTCCACGTTCCTGACTACCCTTGGCTACAACCCATGAATCAGTATATAATCACACTTCTGGCCATTTCTCCTTCCAAGAAAAGTGCACAACCAAGTGCACCGTCCACAGTTCTGCCCATTGAGAAGATTTCCCCTCACCACTGTCCTTCAGGGATGTCCCAGAAAGGGGCTGTAGTGCCATAGCTGTCCACTTTCAGGTGATGCCTGCATATCGTGTGGAGCCATCTGTAAACCAGTCCCTAGTCTTCTCTTCCTCTGTCAACTGATCATAGGGAACTCACCATGAGGCCACAGGTGCAGGCTGGAGAAGAGAAGGCATTATAGCAGGAATAGAAACCATGGGGATTCGAGCCACTTCTTCATGTAACTTACTCGTGCCTTCAGGACCTGCTCAGGCCCGATCATGTATATACCATTTCCATTTGATGATCGAGTGCTGCTGTGCACACCCAACCTTATGACTTGCTGGGTCAGATAACACCCAGTTCATGATGGGCAGCTCAGGTTGCATGGCAATTGGTGGCCCATAGTCAAGCATTCAGTTTCTACTAAGGCCCAGTAGCAGACTAAGAGCTGTTTCTCAAAAGGAGAGTAGTTATCTGTGGATGATGGCAGGGCCTTGCCCTGAACTCCTAAGGTCTCCACTGTGATTCACCTATAGGGGCCTGCCAAAGGCTCCAAACAGCATGCCTGTCTGCCACTGACACCTCAAGGACCATTGGGTCTGCTGGATCAAATGGCCCAAGTGGCAGAGCAGCTTGCAAAGCAGCCTGGACCTGTTGCAGAGCCCTCAGTTCTGGGCCCCACTCAAAACTAGCAAGCTTTTGGGTCACTCGGTAGATGGGGTGGACTAACACACCCAAGTGAGGAATGTGCTGCCTCCAAAATCCAAATAGGCCCACTATGTGCTGTGCCTCTTTCTTGGTGGTAGGAGGGGCCAGATGCAACAACTTATCCTTCACTTTAAAAGGGAGATCTTGACATGCCCCACATCTTTAGATCCCTAGAAATTTAACTCAAGTAGAAGGCCCCAGAATTTTAGTCAGGTTTATTTCCCATCCTCTGACATGCAAATGTCTTACCAATAAGTCCAGAGCAGTTTCTACTTCATGCTCACTAGGTCCAGTCAGCATAATGTCATCAATGCAATGGACCAGTGTGATATCTTATGGAAGGGAAAGGTGATCAAGATCCCTGTGAACTAAATTGTGACATAGGGTTGGAGAGTTGATTTACCCCTGAGGTAGGACAGTGAAGGTGTATTGCCAGCCTTGCCAGCTGAAAGCAAACTGCTTCGGGTGGGCCTTATGGACAGGGATGGAGAAAAAGGCATTCACCAAATCAATAACTGCATACCAGCTACCTGGAGATGTGTTAATTTGTTCAAGCAATGAAACCACATCTGGCACAGCAGCTGCACTTGCAGTCACCACTTGGTTAAGCTCATGACAATCCACTGTCATTCCCCAGGCCCATCTGTCTTCTTCATGGGCCACATAGGAGAGTTGAATGGGGATGTGGTGGGAATCACCACCCCTGCCTCTTTCAAGTCCTCGATGGTAGCGATAATCTCTGCAATCCCTCCAGGGATGCAGTATTGTTCTTGATTTACTATTTTCCCAGGTAGAGGCAGCTCTAATGGCTTGCATTTGGCCTTTCCCACCATGATTGTCCTCACTCCACAGGTCAGGGACCAATGTGGGGATTCTGCCAGCTGCTAAGTGTGTCTGTTCCAATTAAGCTTTCTGGAACTGGGGAAATAACCACAGGATGGGTTTGGGGACTCACTGGACCCACAGTGAGTTGGACCTGGGCTAAGCCTCCGCTAATCACCTGATCCCCATAAGCCCCTATTCTGACTGGAGGGCTGCTGTGACGTTTTGGTTC
Source organism: Cynocephalus volans (assembly GCF_027409185.1). NCBI lineage: Eukaryota > Metazoa > Chordata > Mammalia > Dermoptera > Cynocephalidae > Cynocephalus > Cynocephalus volans. Next base: position 92,848,557 of record NC_084473.1, on the reverse strand, counting down.
TCCTGGAATCAATGTCAATTCAAATCCGATGTCCAGTAGTCCCTGAAAGATCTGATTATTTCCTTTCCCCAATGCACGATTACTCTGGTAAAAGGCCGTAGGTCCCCTTGGGGAAAGACGGGTGAAAGACCAAGAGTGTACATTTTTGGAGCTCATCTGGAGTGCAGAGTCACAGGAAACCCAACTCCTCAAGTCAGCACTGCAGGCCGGACGGCTGCGGAGAAGGAGGGAAAACACAAAGCCGGCTGCATGCTGCAAGATTTCTGAGTCACTGTGGCCACCACCAGATGGACTTTGGACTTCCCAGACTCAGAAACTGACTCTGCAGAGTTCCAACCCAGAAGATGGTCCTCCCCAGATGTGTTCCCTGGACTTTGGACATCCCCCAGCCTCTTAGACTAGGATGCAAGTAATGCCATTGAAAACCTCATGAAAAGAAGCTTTCTCCTGGCTGCTTCCAAAGAGAAAGCAGCAGGGGAAGCAGCAGCAGTGGAGCTGGTGGCAGTGGAGCCGGCAGCAGTGGAGCCGGTGGCAGTGGTGCCGGTGGCAGTGGCGTGAGTGGCGGCAGCGGCGTGAGCGGTGGCAGCGGCAGGAGCAACACCCTGTGGTACCGCCCCATCACCCAGCAGCCCAGCAGAGTCCAAGCTGACCAGAGAGGTGGCTCCCCGGAGAGGCCCAAGACCCAAGGCAACCACACATGCAAGGCACTAGTGGCCAACTGAGTAGTCACTGAGGTAGCCATACCAAATTGGCAACCACAGCAACATCTTAGTCAGTCAATAGTGTCAAACCTGTGGACTGTGAAACCTCCTGCCACAATGAATAAACATCAAAGAAAAGATACCAGAAATACAAAAAATCAAGAAAGTACACCACCCAAAGATAATAAATCTCAAGCTCTAGATCCTATAGAACAAGAAGCCCTTGAAATTACTGACAAGGAATTTCGAATGATAATTCTAAGGAAACTGAATGAGATACAAGAAAACTCAGCTAGACATCATGATGAAATGAGGAAAAGCATACAGAACCTGAAAGAGGAAATGTACAAGGAAATCAATGCCCTGAAAAAAAATGTAGCAGAACTTGCTGAACAGAAGAAGTTATTCAGCGAAATAAAAAACACAACGGAGAGTTTAACCAGCAGGCTTGTGGAAGTTGAAGAGAGAACCTCTGAACTTGAAGATGGGCTGTTTGAAATAACACAAGCAGATAAAAAAAAAAAAAAGAATCAAAGGCATTGAAGAAAATCTGAGAGAGAGATCAGAAAACCTTAAGCGCTCAAGTATCCAAGTCATGGGTATTCCAGAAGGGGAGGAAAAAGGAGATTGCACTGAAAACATATTCAACAAAATAGTAGCAGAAAACTTCCCAGGTATAGGAAAAATCACAGATCTTCAGATCCAGGAAGCTCAACGATCTCCAAACATATTCAACCCCAAAAGGTCTTCTCCAAGACATGTTATAGTCAAATTGGCAAAACTCAAAGACAAAGAGAGAATCTTAAAAGCTACAAGAGAGAAGTGTCAAATCACCTATAAGGGAGCCCCAATCAGGCTAACATCAGACTTTTCATCACAAACCCTAAAAGCCAGAAAGGAATGGGATGATATATTCAAAATACTAAAAGACAGACATTGTCGGCCAAGAATACTCTACCCTGCAAGGCTATCCTTCTGAAATGAAGGGCAAATAGTATATTTCTCAGACAAACAAAAACTGTGGGAGTTCACTATCTCATGACCACCTTTACAAGAAATCCTCAAGGGAGTACTGGGTATGGTTCCTGAAAAATAGCTACTACTGCCATAAAAAGCCAAGAAAAATCAAAACCCACTAGTATAATAAAAATGGCATTCATGAAGAGAAAACAAACAAACAAAAAGGCTATCTACAACCTAAGGAACCAAAAAACACAGAAACCAAACAGTAAATCAGAAAGCAAGGAACAAAAGACACTTAAGACAACCAAACAACAATCAATAAAATGCTAGGAATAAATCAACACTTTTCAATAACAACTCTTAATGTAAAAGGCTTAAATTCCCCAATCAAAAGACACAGACTGGCTAACTGTATTAAAAAGGAGGACCCAACTCTATGCTGCCTTCAAGAGACCCACCTCACCCATAAAGACTCACATAGACTAAGAGCGAAAGGATGGAAAAAGATTTACCATGCAAACAGAAAAGAAAAACGAGCTGGAGTAGCTGTTCTTATATCTGACAAAGTAGACTTTAAACTAAAAACCATAAAAAGAGACAATGAGGGACACTACATAATGATAAAAGGACTGATCCATCAAGAAGACATAACAATCATAAATATGTACACACCCATTGTTGGAGCAGCCAGATTTATAAAACAAACTCTGTTAGACCTAAAGAAGGAAATAGACACTAATACCATAATAGCAGGGGACCTGAACACCCCACTGTCAATAATGGACAGATCATCTAGGCAAAGAATCAGCAGAGAAACACAAGATCTAAACAATACTCTAGACCAATTGGACATGGCAGATATCTACAGAACATTCCATCCAACAACCTCAGAATATATATTCTTCTCATCAGCACATGGATCATTCTCCAGGATAGATCACGTTAGGTCACAAATCAAGTTTCAACAAATTCAAAAAAATTGGAACTATCCCATGTATTTTCTGAGACCATAATGGATTAAAACTAGAAATCAATAACAAATGAAATTCTGGAAACTATACAAACACATGGAAATTAAACAGCATTCTACTTAATGACATATGGGTCCAAGAAGAAATCAAACAGGAAATCAAAAAATTTATTGAAACTAATGAAAATAATGATACATCATACCAAAACCTGTGGGATACTGCAAAAGCAGTATTAAGGGGAAAATTTATTGCATTAAATGCTCACCTCAGAAGAATGGAAAGATGGCAAGTGAACAACCTAACACTTCACCTTAAAGATCTAGAAAAACAAGAACAATCCAAACCTTAAGTTAGCAGACAGAAGGAAATCATTAAGATCAGAGCAGAACTTAATGACATTGAAACCCCCCCAAAAATACAAAACATCAATGAATCAAAAAGTTGGTTTTTTGAAAAGATAAATAAAATTGACAAACCATTAGCATGGCTAACAAAAAAAGAAGAGAGAAGATTCAAATAACAAAAATTAGAAATGAAAAAGGTGATATTACAACTGATTCATCTGAAATACAAGGAATCATTCGAGACTACTATAAACAACTATACGCCAACAAATATGAAAATCTTGAGGAAATGGATAAATTTCTGGACACACACAAGCTCCCAAATCAGAGCCATGAAGACGTAGATAACCTGAACAGACCAATAACAATAAAGGAGATTGAAGCTGTTATCAGAAAGCTCCCAACAAAGAAAAGCCCAGGACCAGATGGATTCACAGCAGAATTTTACCAAACATTCAAAGAGGAATTGACACCGATTCTTTACAAACTATCCCAAAAGATTGAAATGGACGCAAATCTCCCAAACTCATTCTATGAAGCAAACATCATACTGATACCAAAACCAGGTAAAGATATAACCAAAAAACAAAACTACAGGCCAATATCCTTGATGAATATAGATGCAAAAATCCTCACTAAAATACTAGCAAACAGAATACAGCAACATATACATAAAATTATTCACCACGATCAAGTGGGATTCATCCCAGGGATGCAAGGTTGGTTCAATATATGCAAATCAATAAATGTGATACACCATATTAATAAAATCAAACACAAGGACCATATGATCATCTCTATAGATGCTGAAAAAGCATTTGATAAAATTCAACACACATTCATGACAAAGACCCTCTATTAATTAGGTATAGATGGAAAGTATCTCAACATAATCAAAGCCATATATGATAAACCCACTGCCAATATCATCCTGAATGGGGAAAAGCTGAAAGCTTTTCCTTTAAGAACAGGAACTAGACAAGGATGCCCACTCTCACCACTCCTATTCAACATAGTGTAGGAAGCACTAGCCAGAGCAATCAAAGAAGAGAAGGAAATAAAGGGCATCCAGATTGGAAAAGATGAAGTCAAACTGTCCCTGTTTGCAGATGACATGATCCTATATATCGAACAGCCTAAAGCCTCTACAAAAAAACTCTTGGAGGTGATAAATGATTTCAGCACAGTAGCAGGATAAAACATCAACACACAAAAATCAGTAGTATTTCTACTCTCCAATAGTGAACATGCAGAAAGAGAAATCAAGAAAGCCTGCCCATTTACAATAGCCACCAAAAAAATAAAATACTTAGGAATTGAGTTAACCAAGGAGGTGAAAAATCTCTATAATGAAAACTACAAACCACTGCTGAGAGAAATTAGAGAGGATACATAAGATGGAAAGATATCCCATGCTCTTGGATTGGAAGACTCAACATAGTGAAAATGTCCATACTACCCAAAATGATATACAAATTCAGTACAATCCCCATCAAAATTCCAATGACATTTTTCTCAGAAATCGAAAGAACTATCCAGACGTTTATATGGAATAACAAAAGACCACGCATAGCCAAAGCAATGCTGAGCAAAAAAAATAAAGCTGAAGGTATAACACTACCTGACTTTAAACTATACTACAAAGCTATAATAACCAAAACAATATGGTACTGGCATAAAAACAGACACAGTGATCAATGAAATAGAATAGAGAATCCAGAAACCAACCCACACACCTACAGCCATATGATCTTTGACAAAGGCACCAAGCCTATACACTGGGGAAGAGACTGCCTCTTTAGCAAATGGTGCTGGGATAACTGGATATCCATATGCAGGAGAATGAAACTAGACCCATACCTTTCACCATACACTAAAGTCAACTCAAAATGGATTAAAGAATTAAATATACACCCTGAAACAATAAAACTTCTTAAGGAAAATATAGGAGAGACACTTCAGGAAAGAGGACTGGACACAGACTTCATGAATACGACCCCCAAAGCACGGGCAACCAAAGGAAAAATAAACAAATGGGATTATATCAAACTAAAGAGCTTCTGCACAGCAAAAGAAACAATTAACAGAGTTAAAAGACAACCAACAGAGTGGGAGAAAATATTTGCAAAATATACATCTGACAAAGGATTAATATCCGGAATATACAAGGAACTCAAACAACTTTACAAGAAGAAAACAAGCAACCCAATTAAAAAATGGGCAAAGTAGCTAAGTAGGCATTTCTCTAAGGAAGATGTACAAATGGCCAACAGACATATGAAAAAATGGTCAGCATCACTCAGCATCCGGGAAATGCAAATCAAAACTACACTGAGATACCATCTCACCCCAGTTAGGATGGCTAAAATCCAAAAGACTCTGAACGATAAATGCTGGCGAGGTTGCGGAGAAAAAGGAACTCTCATACATTGTTGGTGGGACTGCAAAATGGTGCAGCCTCTATGGAAAATGGTATGGAGGTTCCTCAAACAATTGCAGATAGATCTACCATATGACCCAGCTATCCCACTGCTGGGAATATACCCAGAGGAATGGAAATCATCAAGTCGAAGGTATACCTGTTCCCCAATGTTCATCGCAGCACTCTTTACAATAGCCAAGAATTGGAAGCAGCCCAAATGTCCATCATCGGATGAGTGGATACAGAAAATGTGGTACATCTACACAATGGAATACTACTCAGCTATAAAAACGAATGAAATACTGCCATTTGCAACAACATGGATGGACCTTGAGAGAATTATATTAAGTGAAACGAGTCAGGCACAGAAAGAGAAATACCACATGTTCTCACTTATTGGTGGGAGCTAAAAATAAATAAATAAATTCACACACACACACAAAAACTGGGTGGGGGGGAAGAAGACATAACAACTACAATTCCTTGAAGTTGATACAACAAGCAAAGAGAAAGGACATTGTTGGGTGGGAGGGGGCAGAGGAAGGAGGGAGGGGGGGTTTCGGTAATGGGCCACAATAATCAACCACATTGTATATCGACAACATAAAACTAAGAAAAAAATAAAATAAAATAAAATAAGTGTACATTTTTGGTTGTGTACCAGGGTCCTTCCTCAAGGGGACCCAGATACCCTTTCATTCAGGGCGTTCTGGGTTTGTGAACTGGCTCAAGTCTGGAAAAACAGATTGAGGGGCCGTGACTCTCTGTTTGTGGTGCCAAGGCCACTCAGTGGAGAAAGAAATCTCTTCAACAAATGATGCTGAGACAAATGGATTTCCACATACAAAAGAATAAAATTGGACCCTCTACCCCACACCACGTACAAAAATTAACTCAAAGTGGATGAAAGACCTAAGTTTAACAGCTAAAACTTACAGAACTCTTAGAAGAAAATATAAGGGCACATCTTTATGACCTTGAATTTGGCAGTAGATTCTTAGATATGACACCAAAGCACAGCAACAAAAGAAAAGCTCCTTAATTTGGGCTTTATCAAAATGAAAAACTTTTGGGCAGCAAGAAAGGGAAAAGACCTACAAAATGGGAGAAAATATTTGCAAGTCAAATATCTGATGAGGATCTATTATCTTGAATATATAAAGTGCTCTTACAGTTCAAAAACAAAAATTAATTTAAAAATGGACAAAGGACTTAAATAGACATTTCTCCAAAAATATATACAAATATCCAAAAAAGCATATGAGAAGATGTACAGCACCATTAGTCATTAGGGAAAAACCATCGAAATCACAATGAAATACTTTCTTTTAGCCATTTTTTAAAGGATAATTCTGCTGTGAACAAATTGCCTTAGTTTTCCTGTATCTGAGGACACTTTACTCCACCTTCTTCACTGGATAGAGAGCTCTCAGCTGACAGCTCTTTTCTTTCAGCACACACTTACAAAATGCTGTGTCCTTCCTTCTGGCCTCCATGGTTTCAGATCGAAACCTGCTGTCATTCAAATAATGTTTCCCTCTAGGGAATGGGTTGTATTTCTCCTTTCTCTGGTTGCTTTTAATAATAATAGTTGTGTATTGCTGACCTGGCCAGCTGAAAGCTGACTGCTTCCAGTGGGCCTTATGGACAGGGATGGAAAAAAAGGCATTCGGCTTCTTGAATCTCTAGTTTAATGACTTTCACCAAATTTGGGAGTTTTTGAATACTTTTTCAATGCCACATTCTTGCTCCTTGTCTTTTTGGACTCTGATTATACTCACGTTAGGTCCCTGAGTCACTGTTCATTTTCTTTTCCAGTCTATTTTCTCTCTGTTTTTCAGACTGAATGAATTCTATTTCATTGAATCTGTCTTTTGTCATCTCCACTGTAATATTGAGCTCATTCAGTGAGTTTTTAATTTTAGTTATTTTACTTTTCAGCGATATAATTTACATTTGGTTATTTTTATAACTTCTATTTTATTTTCCTGAGATTTTATTTTTTTAAATTTGTTTAGAATAAATTTGTAATTACTTATTGGAGCAGTTTTACAATGGCATCTTTAATCTTTGTCAGATAGGTTTAACATCTGATTTATCTCAGTATTGCATCCGTTGGTTTTCTTTAAGTTGTGGATTACCTGGTTTTTGGTGTGACAAGTGATTTTTTTTTAACCATATTCTAGAAACTTGCCTATTGTGTTAGAAAAGACTTGTCCTACTTAATTCTATTTTACAGGCAATTGCTGTGCTTTGGTTAGTGTTCAGGTTCTAGTCTACTTTTGTGGGCTGTAATTCCAATGACAAAATGACTAATGGTGTTGGCCTGTACCCCAGAAATCTCCTTGTGTCCCTTTCAGTCACTATTCCTATTCCCCACAGATAACTATGACCCTCTTCCTAATGCTACAGATTAGTTTTGCCTTTTTTTAGCTGTATATGGATGGAGTCATATGATGTGTAATAATTTTCCCTGCCTTCTTTCAGTCAACCTTGTGAGATTCCTCCATATGGGTGTATATGGTACTAGTTCATCCTTATTGCTGTGTAATATTCTGTTGCATGAATAAAATACAATTTGTTTATTCATTTTACTGTTAGTGGACATTTAGGTTGTTTCTCTTCTACATTTTAAAGATTTTTTGTCTTATCTATTTGTCTAGCATAATGTTTAGACTATACAGATAAAAGCCTACTATATCTTTGCAATAGGCTGAATAATTGCCCTCTAAAGATGTCAACACCCTAATCCCTGAGGACTGTGAATATGTCACCTTACTGGCAAAAGGGGCTTTGCAGATGTAATTAAGTTAAGAATCTTGAGATGGGGAGACTATCCTTAATTATCTGGGTAAACTCAGTGCAATCATGAGGGTCCTTATAAGAGGGAGGCAGGAAGACCAGAGGAAAAGAGGATGATGTGGTGATAAAAGCAGAAGAGATTTGGAAATGATTTATTGATGGCTTTGAAGATGGAGGAAAGGGCCAAAGCCTGGGAATGCAGGTGGCCTTTAGAAGCTAAAAAAGGCAGTAAAACAGGATCTCACCAGAACCTCTGGAGGGAGCACAGCCCTGCAATAAATTTCAAACTTCTGACCTGCAAAACTGTAAGATAATAAATTTGTATCATTTTCAGCCACTGTTTGTGATAATTAGCAATAGCAGCAATAGGGAACTAATACAGGTATAAATTTCTTAATAAGTTTTGCCTTTATCATTAAATCAGGTTCACTTTGCTCTCTTTATCCTGTTTAGCACTTAAAACCTTAAATTTCACCATTTCTGATGTTGATAGTGAGACTGGGGGCTCCCAAGACCACCCTCAGACACAAAGATTTGCTGGAAGAATTCACAGGACTCAGAAAACCTTTTATATCCATGGTTATGGCTTGGTGGAAGGATATAGGTTAAAATCAACAAAGAAAAAGGGAGCACGGCATGCAGTCCAGGAGAAACTGGGTGCAAGCTTCCAGGCGTTCTCTCCCAGTGGAGTCATGTGGATGCACTCAATTCTCCCAGCAGCAACGCGAAAGCATTGTCAACCAGGGAAGCTCGTGTGAGCCTTGGTGCTCGGGTTTCTATCAGGGTCAGTCATATAGGTATGAAGCACATGCGTGACTGACTCCGACTACTCAGACTCCAGCTCCCTCCCAGTAAAAACAGGCAAGCACCATAAATCACATGTAGCAGAAACCGTCTGACCATACTGGTCCATTGTGATCCAAGGCCTCAGGTATACAAAGCTAGATAGTCACCATAAATCACGTTGTTAGCATAAATTATGTAAGCAATCTGGTACAGCATAGCTTGAGTCCTCAAGCATACAAAAACATTCATCAGGCAGAATATTCTAGGGTCTCAGAGCTCATCTCCCAGGAAATAGTTAAGGGTAAATCCTGAAGAAAAAACTTTCTCACGAATGTGCAGGGTTTGAGCAACAGAAGTCTGCTGAGTCAACCCTTTTCTAAACAAATATTGCCACATCTTTTTTGCTTATTTGTCTGAATTTGTAACATTATCTATCTCTGGGTACTTTCCTTTACTCTCAACATTTTTTTTATGCCTTTGTTTATGGAGTGTTTTGTAAGCAGCATATGGCGGCTGTGTATTGTTTTTAATTCAGTCTGTCAAATTCTCTTTCATTTGGATCATTCACTTTGTTTACATGTGGTGGAACAACTTATCTATTTTATTTTAGTGCTTTTACGTAAGTTTATGCTTATTATTTTACTTATTCTCTTTACTGTTTCTCCTCTTCCTCATTTTTTGCTAGTATGAGCTGTTGGATATACATTTCCTTTGCCCTCTTTGTTAACTTGGGCATTCTGATGTATATTTCCATTCTAACAGTGTTACCTTTACCTCTTCTCATATTTATAATCAATTATATTTTCTCACTATACAGTAATCCCCCCTTATCCATGGGGATACATTCCAAGATTCCCAAAGGATGCCTGAAACAGTGGATAGTACCAAATCTGACTGCCATCAACCAGAACATGTTTCTGTACATGTCTTCCATCCACAAAGTTAATGTCTTTCTCATCTTAATTAAGCACTTATCACACACTGTGCCGCAGCTTTGACAATCTGAGATGCAACAGCAAAACTAGCACAAATTTCTTTTTCCTTCTTCACAATTTCATAGATAGAAGATTGATTCTTACCACAGATCTTAGCAACCCCAGCGTATGATTTCTTTTCTTATTAAGTCAGGAACTTTCACCTTTTCACTTATAGGAAGCACATTGCAGCTTCTCTTTGGCATATCTGAATTGCCAGCATCGACTGGACCTGACCCCCGCCCCTGCAACCAGGTAACCGCACTAGCACCTCAGGGCCTGCCCGGGGACCTGGGGCATGGAGAGGGGGACCAGACCCCCCTCCCACAACCAGGAACACCTCACCAGTGCCTCGTGGCCTGCCTGGGGACCTGGGGCATGGAGAAGGGGACCAGATCCCCCTCCCACAACCAGGCTCACCACACGACCACCTTGGGGCCCACCGGGGGACACGGGGTATGGAGCCAGGGATTGGACACGCTCTACAGCCAGACACACCACCAGCACCAAGGAGCATGCCAAAATCATCTCCTCCATGTTGGTGGCCCACCACAGCCACCACGATAACCATGGCTGTCATGAAGGCAGCTAGATGCCACAACCACCATGCAGATCATCCGTCAGCCACTGGAGTGCATTGAAACAAGAAGAGTCACCAGCAGAGATAAAGAAAGGAGGAGGACGTCTCTCCTCACAGAGCCCATTTCATAGTGATGGAAGAGGCATCTGCTCTATGATTGTATTTGGGGGACCTGATCACACCTCTCAGCATTGGACAGATCATTTGGGCAGCAAATCAACAGAGTAACCATTATTCTTTCAGAGGGAGAGAAGAAATCTAGGGCAATTAGAGGGGGGAAGGGGAGGGAAAAGGGGACGGGGAGGGATTGGACAAGGGGCATGAAGAATAATTATGGTTTGTAACAATATATATGCTAGTAATATTGATTTGATCAACGTATCTCAATGTTGAACCCCAAAAACATGTATAATCAATTTTGATTCAATAAAAATTTAAAAAATAATAATATAAATAAATAAATAAATAAATAAATAAATAAATAGCCAGCATCACTACCTTTGCACTTTGGAGCCTTTATAAAGTAAAGGTTCCTTGAACCCAAGCACTGCCATACAGTGACAGTGGATCTAATAATCAGAAGGGTTATTAAGTGACTCGTGAGTGGCTGGTGTCTACAGCATGGATGCACTGAACAAAGGGAAGATTCATGTCCCTGATGGGATGAAGCTGGGTGGCACATTTTATCATGCTTCTCAGAATGGCATGCAATTTAAAACTTATAAATTGTTTATTTCTGGAATTTTCCATTTGACCGTGGGTAACTAAAACCATGAAAAGCAAAACAGTGGCTAAGGGGGGACTACTGTATATGAAAATAACATACCAGCTGTTCCCTCTTCAAGAACTTCATTTCCTTCCTACTGCCAGCCCCAGGCATGAGACTGATACAATGCACTCCCTTCCTCTCTCCCCACAAGCCCAGGAAAGATGTTTAGAATGCTTCAAGTTTCCCCTTCTTCCCTGATGCCTAAGGACTAGATTCTTCTGAAATCATTTAGTAATTCTAAATGATTTGAGAATATGATTGGAATTTCCTGGGAATATGTGTTTTCTATTTCAAGAATTCTTCTGCGTAGGGCCTGCATCATAAATTCCCCGGCAGACACACATGCATATCCCCACCCCACCCCCCAACATTTACTGATCACCACCACTTCTCCTGTCCTCAGAGGTTGTCGTCTGTGTGGTGTCTCCTTCTCAGATGGGTACGTGCGTGATGACGTCTCCTCCTCCCTGCACGCCTCCAAATACCACTCTTTCACTCTGACGGGTGGCTGGAGCCCTGGCTGGGTGTAGGGTTCCTGGCATGTGGTTCTGTCTCAGTGATTCGTAGATTGTCTTCCATGGTCTTCCAGATGCCAGGGGTGTATATAAAAGGCCCAGTGCCAGCTTGGTTTTTCTCGCCCCCCACACAGATGCTCCCATGAGTAGAATGTGCTCTGTGGATCCAGGAGAAGCATCGGGGCATGAATGATTGCTTCCCTTCTCTTTCCAGGAAAGGAAAGTCAAGCCTTGAAAGATCTGACTTCACAGAACAGTTAGGTCACGTTCATTGACGAATGCATCTTACAATGTGCTGTTTTTCTCTGGATTCTTCAGTTTCCCAGAATCCCTCCCCCAGTGGGCTGCTTCCATTTGGAAGGGGTTTCCTGTGTATTAACAGCCTCCAGTGTCTGGGAAATGGCACCCGAGGAGGAGTGAGCAGCCAGCCCACCTTGGGCAAAACTTTTCAGGGGCTGATGACAGCAGGTCTCAGAGGCCTGTCCCAGGAAGCCTGGGACTCACTCACTGGACAGGGATGTGGCCTTGAAGCTGGCTGCTGAATGGGCCCTGAGGAGGGGGCAAAAGCCCCTGGCTCTAAACCAGCAGAGTGCAGGGAGACGCTGGGTGGCAAGCTGAGGAAGGAGACAGTCACGGGTGCAGCCCTGTCCCACTGGAGTTGTTACCACTGTGGGACAGTTTGCAGCTCATGGGACTGTTTGCCTGGGCTGTTGAGGAGGCAGAAGTGCATGGGCCTCTGTGGGCTGCAGCAGACAGATGTGTCCTTTCTCTGTGACACCTTGGCAGGATCTCTCAGGTGCAGTCCAATGTCAGCGATCAGGAAGCACATGTGGAGAGGTCGATGGGCCGTGTGGGCTGCTCCAGCAGCACGACCCCGGTGTGCCAGGCAGTGGAGATGTGGACAGCAGCAGGAGTTCTGGAGGCGAGCAGAAGGGAGGCTTCCTCTGGACATTTGCTGGGAAGGAGTGCCATTCTGGCTATTTGGGCACCGTACAATGAGGATGCCTGTCGAACCCAGGCTGCTCAGCTCTTGGTGGCTTTCAAGCAGATGCGCTTGTCGTGGGGTGATTCCAGCATGCAGTCAGAGCTCGTGAGGCCCAGGGAGAGATGAGCTCCCAGCCCACGGTGTCCTCCCACTTACCTTCCTACAATCATTTCTCTCTCTTGTGCACCTGGGTTGGAGAGGACTCTAAGGTTGGTCAGGGACAAAGTGTTTCCAAATGCTTTAAGCTTTGTCCTTGGTCATCAGAAGGAAGGAACCAGCGCAGGGAGCCACGAGTGGGAAGACTGGATGGAGGTGGGGATGGATGCACAGGCCCCCTTTCTTTCTGTCACTCACTTATCCCCCCAGCTCTGTGTGGACAGCAGGGCTGTGTGGCCACCAACACTTAGAATAGTAATGCCATTCACTGATTCCTGTCTTCCTGCTTTAGATAGCTGAGAAAAGGTTAGAGGCTGCAGAGAAGATGTAATTGCCCAGGGTAACTTCCCGGCACTGAACTAGGGTGGAAAGAAAACATGGAGAGGTCTCCAGTGATCACAGCCATTTCTTGAGTTCCTGTGCCCAGTGAGAGCTTTGCACGGACGATGCCCCCACCTGTCACCCTCCTCCTCTGTGGAGGTGGGGGTGGGGCTGTCTCCAGAGCAGAAGTCCTTCACCTGGGAGCATGAGGTCAGGGGAAGGAGATCCTGTGTCCACCTCCCTGCTGCTGGAATTACTATTGTTTTACTTTAATAAATATATAAAAATACTTATAAAGACTATATTTTGGTGCATTCCTGACTTCGGTCCCTTAAACCAATCTTCTCCTGAGGTACAGCAGCCTTCCAGAACTGGTCAGAAGGTTATTGTGCACAGGAGGGAGTGTGTGCAGGTGCACACGTGCCTCTCACACTCACACAGCCTCCAAAACTAATGCAAAGACAGGTGCTGAGTTCTGACATGACTCAGCCACCCTGCCCGTTGCCTGTTGCCTGGCCGATTGGCTTTGTGACCAGGAAGAGCTGAGGAGGTTTGAAGGGCAGGGGGAATTTGGAAGATGACCCGATGCCCTTCCCACAGGTCCCCCACCCACCTCCTACCTCTTCTGGTCAAGCAGCAGCAGGGGCTGGCTGGGGTGGGCAGGGAGGGATGGGCCAGGCCTTGCCGGATCACATGCTTATTCACTAGTTTGTACTGGGTAGCAAACCACCTCAAAACTAAGTAGCTCAAGCAACAAAGATTCTGATTATTTCTTATGACTTCATGGCTCAGCTGTGAAGCCTCTGGCCAGCTGGGATGGCCTCGGTGGCTGGGCCTTTCTCTACACGGCCTCTCTTTCTCCAGCAGGCCAGCTTGGGCTTGTTCACAGGGTGGGAGGGTGGAATTCCCAGTGTGAGAACAGAAGCCACAAAGATCACCTGAGATCTAGGTCTGGAAATTGCTCGCCACTTCTGCCACATTTTATTGGTCAGAATTAGTGGTGATGGCTGCACAACTTTGTGAGAATAGTAAAAATCACTGAATTAAAAAAAAAAAGATGCATCATGGCACTGAGAAAGGCTGGTATTCCATTTGTGAAATTCCTGTCAAAGATCCATAACCTGGATCTAATCATTAGGAAACACCAGACAAACATACTGTAGGGCATCCTACAGAATAGCTGGCCTGTACTTTACAAGGTCAAGAGAGACCATTTTGGCCAAAATAAGTCAGAGGCCAGCCCAGATTTAAGGGTAGTGAAATAGACAGAAAGAGCTGCCCAGGATTTGTGGTCTTTTTTTTCAATCTGTTAAAACATATATTCTTCCTTTTTGATTTATTCTTTAGTTCTGTGAGAGCAAATTCCAGCACCTTCTTTAGAAGTGCACATGGGAAGCAAACGTTTTGAGTCATTTTATATTTAAAACAACAATGTAATTTAGGGAGAGGTCTTCAGCTTACATCTGGAGGGGTTGGGGAATGGAGACTGAGATCAGCCAAATGGATTGGTATGTCTACATAATGAAGCCCTAATAAAAACTCTGAACACTGAGGCTCAGATTAGCTTCCTTGGTTAGTGAAACACTATGCACACAAAGGGCCTTCAAAAAATTCATGGAAAGATTTGTATTCTCTTTTAATTCCATTTTTCTTTGAACTTTTTGAAGTTCCCCCATTTTGCAGCATGCTGACGCTGGGAATGTAATGCATTCCAACTCCACAGTGCATTACTCAAAACAGAAACTCTATGTCTCCTACTTTGCCTGGACTCTGCCTGATGGGCTTTCTTTTTTACCCTGGCTGATGTTAATTTGTAGCCTTTCCCTGTAATAAACTGTAACTGTATGCACACCAACTTTCAGTGCATTCTGTGAGTCCCTCCAGCAAATTATTGAAACAAAGTGGTTTTGAGAACCCCATAAACTTGCAATTGATGTCAGACAAAGGGGTTTTCTATAGGATGTGGGTAGGTTTGGGAAGGGGTGAGGTATTCAGATACTTTTACCAGGAGTGTGGTTTGATTCTTTCCTTCCCCAGTCTTCAGTGTCATGGTGCTGATGGCCTGTGTTCTGTGCACCCTTCTTATGAGACAGGATGACGGGTGGAGCACAGCTTCACCTCACACTTGGCACTGTAAGGGAATGTGCAAGGCAGGGCTTCTGTTCTCTCCAGCACAGGCAGGCACCTGAAACTTTGGATGCTGCAGGGGGAAAACAAAATTCGTATGTCCAGTTGTGTGGAACATGCCCTTGTGGAAATAAATGAAATGACCACCCAAATAAGAGCAAGCAAAGCCAGTTTGTTCAGAGCTTGCTCTAGCACAGGAGCAAGGGAGTCGGCTGCTGTCACTGGCATTTTGGCAGAGACTCAGGCAGGCAGAGGAGTGGGAGGGCTTCACAGTGGGAAAAAGGGAAGGCTCCAGGCATGCCGGAGGCTTGGCGTGGGGTGGGGAGCTGCGGTGGCTAACTAGAAACAGGGCCTCCTTTGTGATTGGTCTGGGGTCATGTTTGGCTTTCTCTGGTTGGACCTAAGTTGGAAGGCCATGGGTGGGTGTGTAGGGGGGAGATAGCAAAAATTAGGGCAGCTGTCAGTTATTAGTCAAGTTCTGGCTGTTTTGGGTTAATTGTTAGAGGGATTACTGTTTGGCCTCCCTGAATCATCCCTGGAGATGGTCCTCTGGCTTCGTGGGCTGGTCAGTGTGGATATCGGGCTGGCTTCCAGGCTGGCTGCTGCAGATTGTGGGTCAGACCTCTGTTTTCACATGTGGTCCAGCCATTGCCTGCCTGTATATCCATCCAGTCTCTCACCCCGTGCAGGGAGTGTGGGCCCATTGCAGGGGATTAGCCTGGAATGACCCAGATGTGGGAGGGCTGGGAGAGCAAGGGTGGAGCCCTGTGTTGAAGACAAAAATGTGTGTTTCAGTAAAAGACTCTACGTCATCCGTACCATACCTTCCGGGTTGGGCTGTCAGTCTAGCTGCACTTGCTATCTTGGAGCTGTTCTGTGACTCTTGGTAAGTTGCGGCTCACCAGTAGATACATTAATTGTGTCCTGTCTGGTAGTGATTTCATTGGCTTCCCCCACCTCCTTGGAAAAAACAATTTTGTCTTCATTTTCAATTCATCTCAACATTGCTCTTCCTACATAAATCTGTTTGTTTTGACTTTTTCTTTGATCTGGTTATAACATCTGTTCGCATCTCTCATATCATATGAGTAAAATAAATTGTTAATACATATTTATTTTTATATTTGTACGAGTGTCATTATTTCACCTTTTTTCAAAATTTCTTTTAGCATGTACGTATGTGTGTGTGATGGGAGGGCTGGGGCAGAGGAGACAGGCTGCAGGTGTCCCTGGAGACTGGCTACAGGGTGGGGTGGTCTTGAGAGCCATGTGGGGCTTTGGGGCTGAGCTTGTCCATGGAGAGGGCTTCTCATGTGGCTCCTGGCAGAAAGCAATACAGTGATGGCGAGGTTAGAGGGGGCCCTGCCCAGACCTGACTGGGATTGAATTTCTCACCAGCTCTGACTAAGGTAGTAAGTATGTCTATGACTGGAGGGTGGGATGGGGGACTCAGGGCCAGATTTAATTTGATGTGGAAAAATACAGAAATGTGAAATTTCTTGCATCTAAAATTTATGGAGCAAAATGCTGTGGCTGTTCGATGTTGGAGGCTTGTCTGCGAGGAACATCTGTGCAGCATGTGCCCACACAGCTGTATCATGTGTGCACTACGACTCCAGCTGATGAGAAGACAGGGTGGGTTTTGTAGAACTGGTGTGCAAAATACTGCTAAGAAAGGGAAGAGCACCATTTTAAGGGTTCTATTTCAGTCTCTGAATGACTAAAAACAGCAGCAACAACAGTTGCAACACAAAAACTTCCTGAAATAAAACAGAATCAAACTCTGCAAACCAGAAACCCTTCCAGAAGGAAGAGGGGTCTGTAGGGGTAATGCCAGGGGTCTGCGGGGCACATGGGAAGACCTTCCTGCCCCAAGCCTGGGCCTGATTCTAGACACACACGGGCTAACACCATGGAAGGGGGTAGGGCAGGCTGCACTGACAATTATGAAATAGCAGAAACTGAGGGCATTTGGGGGGATGACCTGCCACCCTTGGGGAGTAGGGCTGGGACCTTGGCTGGCTGGCTGAACTGAGATGCAGGGGCAATGGCAGCCCCGGGCAGCTGAAGAATAATATTGCTGTGGAAATGCCCAGGGTTCACAGTGCACATGTGTGGCTGAGGACTTAAAATGACCAGGACTTAAAAACATACCAAAACACACCTTTGGGCACCTATCAGAGAACCTGTTCTAGCTCATTAAAAATCTACTGGGGGGCCGACCCCATGGTGCACTTGGGAGAGTGTGGCGCTGGGAGCGCAGCAACGCTCCTGCCACGGGTTCGGATCCTATATAGGACTGGCCGGTGCACTCACTGGCTGAGTGCCGGTCATGAAAAAGACAAAAAAAAAAAAAAAAAAAAAATCTACTGGGTACGCTGAGGTTCAGGGCTGGAGTTTCCTGGGTACTGGCAGATAGTCTTTGGCCTTGGAAGGTGAGAAACTAAATACACAAACAGACAATGACTAAACCATATATAAAAATAGAACTCTGACCCATAATCTACAGCAACTATCCCAGGAAACCAACCCATTATCCACAGTAACAAGCCCAAGAAGCCAGCCTGCTCTATGTCAGACCTGTGGGACATCAGAACACTTCTCCAGCAACTGTTCCAGAAAACCAAACAATAACTAACTCCCAACGATTGGCCCCAAACAACCAGCACTTGATTAGTAACAGACAGCTGCCCTAATTTTTGCCCCTGCTTCTGATTTACATCCAGAGAAAGGCAAACATGCCCCCCTAACCAATCACACAAGTTACCCCATTTCTGTACAGTCCCTCCAGCTCCCCCACACCATGCGGCTCCTATCAGTGCACTCCTGGCACCTTCCCTGTTTCCCACTATGAAGCCCTCCCACTCCTCTGCCTGCCTCTGGGTCTCTGCCAAAATGCAAGGGACGGTGGCCAACTCCCGTGCTCCTGTGCTAGTGCAAACTCTGAGCACCTAGGCTTTGCTTGCTGTCATTTGGGTGGTCCTCATTTTATTTCCACAAAAGTATGGATCTGACCTGTGAAAAGATCTAGAACAAAGTGGGCCTGACTCAGTGCTCCTCCCAACTTCCCTAGACTTGTGGGGTCAGAGGAGGATGGGAAGAAGGGGGCAGGAGGAGCCAGGCTTGGGGGACGATTCTAGTGGCTCTTCTCTAGGCCTGACGGCAGGGATAGAGGAGGAGTTTCCACAAAAGCCCGAGTCCTGACTCCTGCTTAGGCTCCTGGGAAGTTTCAGAGAGTCGGGGCCCCCTGAAAGTGAGCTGCTGAGAGCCAAGAGGTCCCCAGAACCTGACAGGCAGACCTGTGTGGCTGCCCTCAGTGGCCCCTCTGCACAGGCCTGGGGAGGACTGGGAGCAGGAGGCCCCAGCCCACGAACGGATGAGAAAACCAGCCAGGTGTGGACGGTGTTACGGGGCTGGTGATGGGCATTTTTAACTTTAAAATTGCTATGACGTAATTTTAGATCGACAGAAAACTTGCAAGAATAGCAAACAGAATTTTCACGTTATTCACCCAGATTCCACACACTAACATTTTGTTATACACGTGCTCCTCGACTAACAATGCGTTACTCCCCATAAGCCCGTCAAGATGAAAATGTGGTAGGTGAACATTTAATACACCTGACCTACCGAACACCCACCTGACCTACCGAACAGCCTCGCTTAGCCCAGCCTGCCTGAAGCGTGCTCAGAACACTTACCTTAGCCCACAGCTGGGCAAAATCATTCAACTCAGACTGTTTTATAATAAAGTGTTTAGTATCCCATGTAATTTACTGTACGCTGTCCTGAAAGTGACAACCAAGATGTTTGTATGGGGACTCGATGTATGTTTTCTTCTGAACTCGTATCATTTTCACACCGTCATAAAGTTGAAAAATCCTAAGTCCAACCGTCATAAGCTGGGACCGTCTACATTAACTTTGTCCTTCTCTACTCTCTGTGCTTCGTGTGTGTGTGTGCGTGTATTTGTATTTTTTCTCCTGAATCATCTAAGGGTATGATTAGGCGTGCCCCATTACTCCTAAATAGTTTAGGGTATATTTCCTGAAGACAAGGAATTCTCATATAACCACTGTACAATTATCAAAATCAGGTAATGAACACGATACTTATCTAATATACAGACCTTATACAGATTTTCCCATTTGTCCCAATAATACCCTCTATAACAAAAGAGAATCCGAGATCATTTATTGCATTTAGTTGTCATCTCTCTTTAGTCTCCCATAATCTGGAACAGGTCACAGCCTTTCTTTGTATCTCATGATATTGACACTTTTGAAGAGTGCAGGACTGGGATTCTGTAGAAGGCTGAGCTCTTCTCAACGTGTCGAGTAATCGACTTTTAATCGGGTCAGCATCTCTGCATGTTATCACGTGTGGTTCTGAGATAAAGCCACACCCCAGGGGCTGCAAGCATTCCTGAGAGAGCTCAGGCCAGAGGCGTCAGCTGGCCTTCTAGTAAGAATCCCATACCCCAGAGGAGGCTTCTGTCACATGCATTTCAATCAACTACCAACTGACTGTCAGAGTGGGTTTTTATTGATGAAAATACTGACCTGTTAGTACTCATGATACAAGCTGGAAATGGGCTCTAGTTGCTGAGATTAAAGGCATTTGAGATGTGTGGGTTGGTGGGACAGTTTTAGAGAGCACGCATCTCCACTCTTGCATACACAGGACATAAGAACCCCCCTTGAGGCGATGCCCTGTTCATTCTGTATCCGTCCCTGGTCACTGGAGGATTCTGTTGCCTAATTCTGGCTTGGCTTGTGGCTGAAATGAATATTTCATGCCAGGTAGGAGTCAGAGTACCTACAAGGACGGAGAAGTGGAACTTTCTTGAGCCTACAGGACAGGATGTATGAACATCTTTTTGCCCTTGCTTGATAATAAAGGCTTAGTTTAAAAAGTCTGTATGCATATGAGGCAAAGGTTGGTCTTCGACTTGCTTTCATGGCAACCTGGTAGCAAGGCCGTGGTGGGAAGTGGCCACGCACAGAGCGAACAGTCTCGGCCTGCGTGGCAGCGTCTCTGCGTCCCGGCCGCCACCCGAGACCCAGGAATTGCTCGTGCTTCTCAGCGCCATCCACCCAACCTGAGCGGTCAGCAATGAAGAGGTCCCCGCGGTGAGAACCAGGGCTCCAAGGGACACAGAACCGGCCAGACTGGGGAGAAGCTAAGTGTCACTCGGGGATGGACCCGGTCCTGGGGAAGCTCAGGAGGCAGCGGGGGCAGCCGGGCGGGGCGCGCTGGCAGGAGAGGGGCGGACCCGCCAGCAGGGGGCAGGCTTTGCAGTTCCAGGCGCCCCTGGGATGGCACCCCGGCTCTGCGCCCTCCAGCTGCGGGACTTAGGCCTGCCCACCCTGGGCTTCCTCATCGGTGCGGGGAGGGTCGGGGGCGGGGCGTTAAGTGGCGCGACCCATGTCGTGTGTCGGCTGGTGCTGGAGCACAGGGCGAGCTTCCCACGCGCAGTTCCCTGCCTCCGCCTGCCGGGGCTGTGGTGCGTGGGAGCTGAGTGACGAGGAAGTCCACAGCTCAGTCATTAGAAGCAGGCGGCGTGGGGACCGTCGCTTCCTCAGCCGTCTGTCCCCTCTGGAAGGGCAACGGGGCCCATTTCCCCCCTGCTCCTTCCCTCCTGCCCCCGCACGCCACGCGGCCCCGCCCTGCACAGGTGTCACCGCCGCGCAGGCACCTGGGCCACGCTCGGCCTCTGACCTCGCTTCCCGCGGTGCCCGGCCCCCAGGCCTGTGCAGAGCCGGGAAAGCGGCTCCTGCAGGACTCGGCCTGACTGCGAGTGGGCTTGGCGGGAACAAGGTCAGAGGCCTGGCGAGGCCGACTCGACCCTGAGCCAGTCGCCCGGGGGTCCCCGAATTCCCCGTGACTGAGATGGCCGGGCCTGTGGCTGTTTCTGGGTGCGGTCCCCTCTACTAACCCGCGGCCCGAGTCGCTGCACTGCAGGCCGGGTGTTCCTGTGCGGCACATCAGCTAGTCCGTGTGAGCTCTGTCCTAGCTGCTGATGTGCACTGAGTGCTTTCCTTTGTGCTCGGCCTTTCTAGATGCCGGTTTAATCCAAAAACAACCCTGGATAGACACTGTCGTTGTCTCCATTGCACAGAGGGGAAAAGCAAGATGCAGAGCGGTGAAGCCAGGTGTCTGCTAGTACAGCGCCACGGTCCCCTTCATGCTTTAACTCCATGGACAAAGCCAGTGCTTACTGACGTGTGGTCAGCAGGACTGAAGCAGTGACCAACGCTGCTGTGCACAGTCGCCCTTTTCTTGCCTCTGTGTTTAGGGTGCCTCCAGCATCAGCTGCACAGATTCTGCCCCTGGGGCAGGGTGAGCGTCTGCCCTTCCATCCAGCACCCAGCACCCTGAGTGGCGGGGTGGATCCAGAACCCCGGTGTGCTGCCCAGGGGCGAGGAGGCTAGGTTTGGGGAGGGCCTCTCACCTGACACCCCCCACCCCCAGGCATGTTGCTTCGGCCTCATTCCACTTGGCAGGAGGAGCTAAGTCATTCAGTTCTTGACAGAATGTAACACATTCAGTCCCCCAGAGTGAGATACTGGTTATAAAAGAATGTGGTAAACAAACCCATGCCGCCTCTGTGGGGTACGTGATGTTCTGGATGGAGCTGCTCTGTTGCTGCAGCTGGGGAGGTGGGAGAGGCTCCAGTCCTGTTGGAGGTGTTTGTTTTTGCCAGCTCTTTTTCTCTAGTTTACACTTCTGAGAATGTGGACAGGCAACCAAGAAAATGTTGCTTGTTCCATCTTTGAACCTGATTTCCTCTACAAAGACTCTATTTCCAAACAAAGTCACATTCTGAGCTACTGGCTGCGTTTTGGGGGGACACAATTCAACCCATAACACTGTGTTACCTTTGACAGATTACTTACTGTCTGTGTACCTCAGTTTCTTTATTTGCAAAATCGGGTTGCTGACACACATCACACTTACCCCACAGGGTTGTTGGGATGACTAATGTAGAGACAGGGCTAGGTCTCACCAACCCCTCGAGCACGTTGTCCAGACAGGGTCACAAACCCTTCACATGCAGGTCTATGAGCTAGGTAACAGGAAAAGATCCTTGGAGCCATGGGTGAAGAAACAATAGGCTTTATTTTTTAGACAGGAGCTCTGCTGACCAGCAGTTCAGAGCCACTGCCTCACATACTGAAGAGCATACAAAAATAGCAACAAGCCAAAGGGTAGGTGGGTGTGCATGTGCACTAACTCTACTCCCACACAACTTGTTTACAAAGGATGTGCTGTATGATACCCAGCCAGACCTGAGGTGAGGGGGCCTGACTAAACTACTCCATTTTCCTCACAACCAAATAAGCCAATATGTGAATCAAGTGTTTGGAACAGGGTTAGTACTTAGTCAATGCTGTCTGAGAGCTGCTATTACCACGGCCCTCTCACTACACTTGCAGAAATGCAGGATCTGGGAAGTTAAGGCACTTGCTAAAGATTCCAAAGCTGGAGTAGGAACCTAAGTCTGCCCGTACCCAGACACAGCTCTGGGATAGACCACCCCTGACACCAGCATCATACTGCATGGCCTGGCCCGGTGCAGGCAAAGGAAGCCAACTGCACTCCAAGGGCAGGGATCCTGGTCTGGAAGATGATTTTTTTCCATTTGTTGTTTCTAATTGTTTTCAAAGCTCAAATGCACACAAGAAAGTAGGGGGTGGCTTCACCCCTCAATCTTTTACATGGGTGAAATCCCACCACCCCTGGCTTCCTCATCTGCAAATG
This sequence comes from Cynocephalus volans, assembly GCF_027409185.1. Classification (NCBI taxonomy): domain Eukaryota; kingdom Metazoa; phylum Chordata; class Mammalia; order Dermoptera; family Cynocephalidae; genus Cynocephalus; species Cynocephalus volans. The sequence goes on along the minus strand of NC_084473.1, from coordinate 92,825,377 downwards.
GAGAGGGTGCCCTGGGGTGGCTCTGAGGCTCTGGCTACTCTGACAGCCTGTGGGTTTGTGGATCTACAAGCAAGGGCTGTAATACAGTCTGGGGATGAAATTCCTCAGCACCCTGCCCTGGGGCTGACTCTTCTGGGAGCCAGGCCAGGAGGGCAAATCAGATAGGCATGTCTGCCTGTGTGAGATCTTGTTATTGTCTTCTTGCTGATCTTGGTCATTGGGGGAGTGGCCAGGTGACTGTGCTCCCAAGGCATTGATGGGATGGGGCAGGGCTGACCCTTGGAGCACTAGGGTAGGGGCTCTCTATTCCACATTCAGAAGCTGGAAGGGAGGGCATGAACCCACAATTCATGGACTGGACCATTTATTGCCTGTTTGAACTGAATGTCTGTGTGCCCCCCAAATTCTTATGTTGCAATCCTAACCTCTAAGCTGATGGGATTAGAAGATGGGGCCTCTGGGAGGTAAATAGGACATGTGGGTGGAGCCCCCATGAATGGGATGAGTGCCCTTATAAAACAGACCCCAGAGAGCTCCCTCACCCCGCTTCTGTCATGTGAGGTCATAATGAGAAGATGGCCTTCAGCACCTGGAAGAACTGTGAGAAACACATGTCAAATTCCAGTTGTTTATTAGCCACCCTGTCTGAAGTACTTTGTTAAACACAGCCTGAACCGACTGAGACACTGCCCTGTTTGATTTTCAGCCATTGCTTTGAGAAGTAGATCAGCCTGAATTAGTGTGGAATGTATATATTTTAAAAAGCAGTTGCAGATCTGTCAAGTATGTTCTGGAAATGGATTCAGGCTAACAGTGTTCCAAATAGAGACACCTAAAACAAATAATTATGATTTGTTATCAGTGCATCACCACTTTTTACCTGACTGTGTTTCTTAGGTATGTAATGTGTACCCTATAATTTTGTTTGTGTTTTTCTCTTAGCAACTGTGGGGAAAATAGATTAATTTAGTCAGGCTCCCTGGACATTTCTTGTAAACAAGTTGTGTGTGGGTGGAGTTAGTGGCATGTGCACCAATGTATCTTTTTAGTTTTGTTGCTGTTGTGTGTTCTTGAGTTTGTGAAGCAGGCTGGCCGGCAGAACTCGCATCTAAAAATAGAGCATGTTTACTCTGCTGGCAACTGCTCAGTTTCAGTTTTTCTTTGGATTTTGTGGGTAGCAGTTGAGTTTCTGGGTTTCTCTGTGTGGACTGCTTGGCTCATAGTGTTGTGTGTGCTGAATAAAGATTATTCCTACTTCAACCAAGGCTCCAAGGACCTTTTTGCCAGTTACCTAGCTCACAGACCTGCATGTGAAGGATTTGTGAATGGTCTTGAGGGGTAAGTGAGCTCCAGACCCAGCCCTAGCTCTACAGCAGCCCTTTTCCTATAGATGGACCTAGAATAAATTTCATCCTAGTCCTGTTCCGAAACTGCCAGCATTGTTGGAGGCCCTGCTTTCACTGGCTCAGCGTAGTGGGGTCAGGCTTAGAAACCCCAGGCTGGTGCACTGCAGACTCTGAGAGTGAGACCAGAGACTGCCAGTTGCTGAGACCAGCTCCAGTGGGAGTTGACACTGGATGGCTGTACCTCATGGAGGGTAGGGTCCCATGCAGAGGACAAACTGCATATTGTTATCACACATCTCGCTGGTCCTAACAAAGACCTTTATCTGTTTACATCTTTATTACTGCCATTTCCCTTCCTTAGGGCCTAGAACAATGCTGAGCTTGGAACAGGTGCTCAAAAAAATGACATATTAGTGACACAAACAAATGAATGAACAAATGAGCAAACGAATGAGTGAATGAATGAATGAATGAAGATGCAGACATGGGCCTTGGCCTTTTGGGAGCACATTTAGTGTGGGTTGGAGTCTGATCACCCTGGCTGCCCTGATCAGAACTGAGCCTCAGCGCTAGAGGCACTGCTGTTCTGCGAGGCCTGTTCTGATCCAGCCTGGTGACCGTGGCCTCCCTCCATCCCAGTGGCCATCTTCAGTGACTCAGGCTGGCATGTTTTCACTCACTTGCTTTTTCTCTGTAGGAGACAAAGACACAAGGAATGGAGAGTGTGAGTAGAACAACTTTCAACCCTGGCAAGTAACACATGAGAACAGCCTGGGGGACTTAGAAATTAGTGGTTGCCCCCCACCCCGGGGTCTTCTTGGCAGGAAGGGGGGATCCTGGCATCAGGAGTATGAAGAGGTTCCTGGGTTGGGGGTCCTCACATGCAGCCAGAGCTAGAAGCACCAGAGCAGCTCTTCTCATAATTTTGCAAACATCAGAGTCATCGGGGGCTTGTCCCCCACAGGCGGCTGGGCCCTGCCCCAGTTCCTAATTCAGGAGTCTGGGGTGGTGCCTGAGAACCTGCATTTCTAACGGGCTCTCAGGCAGTGCCACTGCTGCCGGTCTGGGCAATGCTTTGAGAACTTCTGCCCAAGGGGCTCGGTCGCAGCTGCCCCTGCTCCCTGGCCCAGAGTGTCTTTGTTTCCTGCCCTCCTGTCCCAGCTCTTCCTTGTCTCTACGGGGGCACTCATGTTTCCTCTGCTCTGGCCTGCCCTCCCGGTGTGGTCTCAGGAGATGGGGACCCAGGGTCAGGAATGCCACAGCCTGAGTCCCACAGCAGGGCTGAGGGGCCACTGGGACCTGTGCTGAGCTCGCTCCTGCTTCTCTGTGTCCCCACCCTCTTTTCTCTCTCAACTGGGACACTTCTGGCTCCTCCAGGCATCTGCTGGGACACAGTGGCTCTTGAGTTTATAAGTTAGACATCCAGCTCCTCACAGAGGTTAACCTGTCTCCTTCTGGGACCCAATTCCAAATTTCTAAGAAAAAGTTATGCCAAGTGTGAGGTCACTAAGGAAGGAGACGCTGCCAGGTAAAGGAAGAGAAGATTTTATTAGCAAGCGGAGAGCGGACCTGCTGGGCTGAGACGAAACATGGCGACAGTGCCAAGAGGCAGCAGGGTGTCGTTTTTATAGGGATAGGATGGGCATCTGGCCTAGCCTAGGAAGACAGTGACAGTGTTCTAGTCTGGATACAGCCTGCTCATGGGACCAGACCTGGGGAGACAGAAACCCTGGGCTAGAGGGGAAAGCAGTCACCATGTCACACTCGAGGTGCAGCCTGCTCAGCGTGCTCGGGGGCAGAGACCTTGAAGAACCGAACATAGAGAAACGAAACTTTCTAAAAGTCAGGTTTTCAGTTCCAGGGACCTAACACTAATCCTACCTCAGGGTCAGCCCCCAGGGTACCAACACTCTCTTGACTTGGGAAAGGGCGTATTGTGATCCAGGTGTTACTATTATTTAGGTGGAGCAAGGCTAACAGATGGGGGTGACTGCCATTGAAAAGACAGTCTGTTACCTTCACAGTCCCCAAGAGTAGGGGGTGCACCGGGAGGGGCACACAGGAAGCTCCAGGGTTGGTCAGAGAGGAGGGATGGGGGAACCTGCCTCTATTGTGGTTTCTGCTGGAAGGAGCAGGTGAGGTTGAGGACACAGGTGTAGGATGGGGTAGTTTGAATACTTTCAGTGGGCTTTGATTGTCTGGTACTGGCCCTGGTGCAATGCAGGCAGCCTGGCAGTGGCCCAGAGTGTGAGAGCTGGATGAGGGACGTGGGTGGGTGTGGGCTGGGGATGGGGTGGATGGCAGAAGGGCAAAGGGGGCAGAACTTGCTTTTATAACAAACCCACTCTCTCTGTAACTAACCCACTCCTGCAGAGCCTTCATGACCTAATCACCTCTTATTAGGCCCCACCTCCCAAGACTGTTGCACAGGGGATCAAGTGTCCAACACGTGGGCTTTGGGGGACACATTGAAACCACAGTAGCCACTGTGGTAATTTGTTACAACAGCAATAGGAAAGCAACACAGAGCTCCCTTATCTCAGCCTTCTCTTTATACAGATGAGGAGACTGAAGCCCGTTTTCAAAGTTTTAGTTTAAATTTAATTTATAAATTAGTGTGGGGAGGGGATGGCTTTTCTTATGCCTCTGTGAATAAAACATAGAGTTTTTGTTTTTTCTGTTATTGTCTAGCTGACCAGGGAAGGCCTTGGAATTTTCAATTTTATAGGGTCTTATATTTACTCTATGGGCTTGATGACTATATTTTCTTGAATTAAAATTATGAAACTCTGATCTGATAAGAATAAGTGAATTTATAGGGATAATATGACAATATTTGGCATTGAAGCTGTCCCATACAACTGGGGACAAATAGTCCGTATTATAATACACAATATAGCATCCAACACACACTCTCCTCTCTTCAAGCTCCCTTCTCACCTTTCCCACTCTCTGGCACGTACATCACAAGGAAGGAAAAGGAGTTAGATCCTTGCTGCAAGGGTTTTCAGAGGATGCTGTTCTTCTCTGATCAGAACAAATCTTTGAAAGTTCTCCTGGGTCTAAAAATGAACAATCATTGCTTCAATCTTTGCAATACCCCTCATGGGTGATGGAGTTTGGATGTGTGGTCCCCTCCAAACCTCATGTGGGAATCTGATCCCCAGTGTGGCAGTGTTGGAAACTGATTGAGTCATGGGGGCGGATCCCTCATGAACGGATTCATGCTCTCCCTGGGGGAGGGAGGGTAGTGAGTGAGTTCTCACTCTATTAGTTCCCACGAGACCTGATTGTTTAAAGGACCCTGGCACCTTCTCTCTCTCTCTTGCTTCCTGTCGCCATGTGATCTTCTTGTACCCACTGGCTGCCTGCCACTTTCCTCCATGAGTAGAAGCAGCCTGAGGCCCACACCAGATGCAGCTGTCCCAGAATTGTAAGCCAAATAAACCTCTCTTCTTTATAAGTTACCCAGTCTCAGGTATTTCTGTTATGGACTAAAACAATGGGTGACTTTCACCTCAAACCTCAGAGGATTTCAAGATCTACAGAACATTCTGTGCCGTGTCCATTTCCCATCAGCTGGTGGAGAAATTGAGCTGAATGTGCTGTTGATGGTGGGGTCAGTTTGGTGCAGGCCTTGAATGGGGGACAGAGGGACACAGGAAAAGTAACCCCTGGTCCGCAGGTCCTACCGCAGGCTTGGGGTGTATACTAGGGTGACTGTTGGGTTTGAGCATTAGTTCTTGAAAGGACTGTTCAAGAAATTCTTGTGACTCTGTGACTGATCTTCCCTTAGAAAGAAGTGAGGTTATGTAATTTATAGCTCACAAGATCAGCAGTTGTACTTCAGCACGGCAGAAGGCAGGTTGCATGATTTTGCTTCCTCTCTTTGGCTATATTAAGCTGCGGGCTGTCCGTGCTGTTTAGTCCACAGGATCCCACAGAGGCATGTCAGCTGGGAGTGATGTGCATGGTTGACCACAAAGAGTGGAGAGAAGGGTTCAATCATTGGCATGTCCTTTATCCTGGGATGACAGTGGCATTTGTGAGATCTTTCTGCTGACGTGAATTCCCACCCTTGAAACTTACTTGGCTTGACCCACAATTTACAGCTCACTCTTCAGTCTTATCCAGTCAAAATTATGGAACAAAACCAAATATTTCCCTCTCAATTGGTTCTTGAATAAACATGGATACACGTACCATTTACCTCTTGCCCACAAGCTCCACTTTGTGCTATTCTGGTTCTGTAGGAACACTACCCACATGCAGTTACACACGCCCGTGAACTCACACGGTTTACTCACCTGTGCGCCCCGTGCCTGGATCTCAGTTTGATCTTCCTTTAACAGGAGGAGGACGGACTTGATTCTCTGAAGTTTCCATCTATATCTAATGTATTTTTCTCAGATTTTATTTACTCGATCTGAGTTTTGGCCTCCTAGAGTTACATTCCTTGTTAGTAAAAGGGTAAAACTAGGTCCAGTGGGCCCGTTTGACTTTGAGCCATTTGTTCTGGGTATGAAATTCCTAAGATTTCTCTAAAAGAGTTTCTGTACCTTTTTACACCTTTTTACCCATAAGACTATGAAGATCTGAATAAATCAGGCAGAAAGTGTCACTAAGGTTAATAACATGGATTTTAAAGTGCATTTTGAAAAGCATTTTTCTTTTCCATCCACCAACAGGGGGAATCCAAATTACATCTCTGTGTGAACTATGCAACACGGCCCAGCATACAGGCAAGAGGATGCAGGGGACCCAGAGGGCTAAAGCCCCACACCCTCGCCTTCCAGGAGGGGATGTAGCCAGGTCTTACCCTCTCTGACTTGGCTTCCTGTTCATATCAGGGAAGGCCCTGAACTACGAGGTCTTGTGGAGAGGCAGGATGAGTTGGCCGTGTCACAGGTGAGGCTTGCAGGGGATCCGGGTGGCTCTGAGCAAGCTCCTGTGGGCAGATGCAGGGCAGGCTCACCCAATCTTAGCTCTGTCCTCTCTAACTCCATGGAGGTGACTTGTGTGGAGGAGGGGAGCAACCAGCAGCGCCTTTGGGCCTGTTAGGAAGGTTTAGAAGACATTCGTTTTGTACAGACCTGACTTAGTGCTGAATTTCCACTTACAGGGTGTACACTATTCAGTTAGGCAAATACCACAAACTGGAATAAAGAATTAGAATATCAACCCCTTCCTTCACCTAACAATTACAAACTATATAAGACTCTGAACAAAACAAAATAAACCCAAATAAAACAAAACATAAGCTTTATCTTTCTTAGATCCCAGAAAAGTTCCTTGGGGGGAAACCAGCTCTCCCAATGGCTCATGACTGAAGGTCTTTTTTTTTCTAGCTAATGGGGCCATACCCATCGGGCAAATTACACATCCCTTTAAAACCATCTCTCAGCTAAAAGTATGTAATTTTTAGCGAGTCACAAAAAATAGGGGAACTTACACAGAATTTCCTTGGCCACTTCCCCATCTGGGTGATCACGCATCCAGCACTAAAGCCTGGGGGTGCTCCCCTGTGAGGAGGTGTGTCCACTGCCACCCAGTCAGAGTGAGTGACACAGCCTGGTTAGGAAATCCCTGCAGCCTGGAGGGTATAAATCCCCGCCCGGATCTCGCAGCTTCCACCAAAGGTGAAAGTCTGGCCTGGCAGCCTTACCCAGGCAAGAAGCACCTGGGAGGAAGATCACAGGGCTGCAGGTAAGAGGCTCCTGTGAGACAGAGAGGGGGAGAGAGAGAGAGAGAGAGAGATTCAGGAGTCAGGACACCCGGGTCGATCTCTGGGTGGAACCTCAGGTGACTCCCGATTTCTCTGGGACTCAGGTGCCTCGTCTGGGTGCCCTTCCCCATCTGTGACCTTCACTTCCGCGAAGGTGAACTTAAGCATTTCTTGACCTTTCTGGGCCTCGGCTTCTGTATTTGTCAAAAAGAGCCAGATCAGAGGGTTTCTAAGGACCTTCTATGATTCCAGGTGACAGGCAAACACACTGTGGAACCCAGCACAAGGAAGTCGATTGCCCCGGTGTCCACACACAAGAGGCTGCTGGTGTGAGATGTGCACTGGGTGCAGAGGCTTTCCTCCTCGGAAGGCTCATGGGATTTTCTGGTATGGAGTGTTTTAAAGGAAGTGTGACTGCTCTGCTACCAGAGCTCTCGGTGTTGGCTGAGAGCTGTCACTTGCAGTTGTTTGAGAGACATAGGACAGTTTGTCAATTGGTAAAATCTGTGTCCCTGAGGCTCAATGGCCAGGGTTAAAGTCCAGCTTTGCCTCTTACTGTCTGGGTGATGTTACACAGTTTACCCTCTCAGTGCCTCAGTTTCCCCATCTGCAAATAGCCGTCTTGATGATGGTGATTGTCACAGGGTTGTGGAAAGTCAGGAATACAAATAACATAAACACTTAGCGTAGTGCCTGGCACAAAGTAGGTTCCACATCAGTGCTCTTAGTATTTGAAGTTCCCTCTTTTGAATCCCATTCGCTTTTGGAGGCTTTTCCTCTTCTTAGCGCCCCAGCCCCCTCAGGATCCCTCTATCCTGGCCCCGCAGCTGTGCCTCTGAAGTGGTGAGATCTTGGGCCGGCCCGTGGCTCACTCGGTAGAGTGCGGTGCTGAAGTGGTGAGATCTTGGTCAAGACTCTTCTTCCGAGGCAGGTGAGTCCGGCCCCTCCGCGGCCCTCCCGGCGTTACGGGTCTGCGGGGGGTGCCACTGGCTCCCCTCCCTGCGCCTGGTCCCCTTCCACCAAACTCACCTTCCCTGCTGCATTTCTCCAGCTCTGACTTCGCAGGAGGACGTCGGGCTTCCTTTTCCCGAGCTCAGCGTGGCGTTCCCACGTGCACAGATGGAAGAGAGGCCTTCCCTCAAACCTCATTTAATATATTGTCCATTTTAATTGTATATTTTTCTTTTCCATTGTTTGGCCTCTTTGATTATCCTGAAAGGCGAGAAGGAAGCTTGGCGTAGGCGTCGGGGGAATGGTGAGGATGACCTCTGCCCAGTGTGTTCTCAGTTTGCCTGGGAGCCCCTTCCCGGCCCTGCCAGCAGGCCGACCCCTCAACATCCCCATCCCACCCCAACAAGTCCAACAGTTTGCCAGCTAGAGCTGAGCGATCCAGAATACCCAGAGACCCCAGTCCCTCCTCGCCTCCCCCAGGAGAGCAGAGTCGGCCTCTCCCGACAGCACAGCTGCAGCAGTGTGAGGGGTACAGAGGCAGGTTGCCTTTCTATGTTGTCATCACCCGCTTTCCACGTGGGGGACACTGGATAGTGACAGCACCTTTGGCCAGCGGTTCTCCACGGGCTTATTCAAACACAGACTGCTAGTTCCACCCAGAACTTCTGATTCGGGAGGATTGGGTGGGGCCCGAGGACTTGCATTTCTCATGAGTTCCCAGGTGCTGCTGCTGCTGCCACCCAGGGACCACACTTTGAGAACCAGTTGCTTAGGAACTAAGAGGAGGCTTCATGTGCAGGGCGAGCCTGTGAAGGGCCATTTTCAGGACAAGGGCCTCTGAGATCTGTGTTTCTCACCTCACCTGGGAGTCCTGGTAACATGCAGGTGATTCTGACTTACTGGGACCGAGGTGGGCCTGAGAGTCTGCATTTCTCACAAGTGGTGTCATGCTGCCAGTCTGTGGACCACACTTCGAGTAGCAAGTAGAAAATTTGGGATAAGGTCTTATTTGGAAGCAAGGAAGAAGTTAATGTAAAGCTTTGGGTGAATCCTAAGTTTTCTAGAGCTAATGGTCATCAAATGGTTTTCTTAAATGTCTGTGGTAGGTAGACTTCTAAGACGACTCCATTGATCCATGTGTAATTCCTCCTCCTTGAGTGAGGCTGGGATAGAGGAATACTTGAATGTCATTAATAGGTTACCTTATACAGCAAATGCAAAATAATTTTGCAGGTGTAATTTAGGTCCCTAATCAGTTGACTTGAAGTTAGTCAAAATGGAGACCGTGCAGAGTGGGTCTGACGTTATCAGCTGAGCTCTTTAAAAGAGCATCTGTCAGTAGGAGTCAAGTGGTCAGAGAGATTTGAAGCCACAGCAGATGCTGTTCTGTTGGCCTCGAAGAAACAAACTGTCCTGTTATGGAGAGAGCCGTGGGGCAGGAAATGGTGGTGGCCTCTAGTAGCTGAGAGTGACCTCCGCTGATAGCCAGCAAGAAAGAGGGGACCTCAGTCCTATTATCACAGCCACCATGTGAGCTTGGAACAGGACCCGGAGATCCATGAAGGAACATAGCCCAACCGACACCTTGATTTCAGTCTGTGGGAACAGAGACTCATCTAAGCTGAGCCCAGACATCCGACCTACAGCAATGTGGGCTAATAAATGGGGTGGTGTAAGTGACCGAGAGTGTGTCAAACAGCTATAGAAAATGAATACGACGTCCTAACCCTTTGATTGCTGTGTGTAAAAGTCCAGGCTGTACTGCAGCCATAACCTAAAACATCTCAGTAGCTTAGTATAGCACAAGTTTATTTCTTGCTCATGCTACATAAACTTCATTGGCCAGCTGCGTCAGACTGTGAAGACCTAGTGGACCTGAGTGTACCTATCACAGTGTTGCTCGCTCAGGTCACTTGGAGCGGCAGTGGACAGAGGCAGGTTTCAGATGGCCAAGCTTCATGGAGCTGTTCTCACCACCAGGGAGCATGCAGGTGGGTGGTGACAGCCAAGGGCAGCCGGATGGGCTGAGTGTGCAGCTGGAGCACTTGCCCACAGCCCCAGGGCAGAGCCAAGAGTTTCCTGGGAGGACTTTTTGGGTCTGTGGGAAACCCAGTAAGGCGGTGCTGTACTCAGGCCAAAGATTGGGTTTTCCTGCGGCAAGGGATTTTTCCACACAGTATAGATAAAAATTGCTTGGGGGTTTCAGTCTTTTTTGTGTGTGAGTGTGTGAGTGTGTGTTTGTGTTAACTTTGGTCTTTTCTTGTGGATACCCTGAACAGAGGGCTTGGGATAGCTGCTGCCCTCGGTGACCCTCAGAGGACAAGCTGTTCTAGGTGGGCACATTCTCCAAAGAGCAGAAGATGATCTTTTGAAGCATAGGAAGAAAATCCCAGCTGTTTTGACATCTTAACAATTTTGGAAGGAAATATTTCTTTCTTTCTTTTTTTTTTTTTGTCTTTTTTTTTGTGACCGGTAAGGGGATCGCAACCCTTGGCATGGTGTTGGCCGCACTGCGCTCAGCCAGTGAGTGCACCTGCCCTCCCTATATAGGATCCGAACCGAGTGCGCCACGGGGCCGGCCCTGGAAGGAAATATTTCTGACATATATATACAGCATGGTGGAAATGTATACTCACCACAAACCGATGCTAAAAGAAATGTACCTTTAATCACTTTTCTGGTAAGAATCTCATCTGGCTCCCGAGGCCCCTCTTCACCAGAGAAGGGGATTAAACCCACCACTACGTGATATCCCCATCTTGGCTGGCTCAAATCCGCCTGTCTTGGATTCCTTCGGCTTCTTTTGGGCAGATGCTCTGCCTTCCAGTTTCTCACCTGGCACCTCCTTCTAGCCAGGAAGGAGCCTGGGGGGGACTGTGTTCCCAGGGAATGGCGGGGGGCATGGCTGATCCACACGTGCTGAGTGGAGTCTTCGCTGGCTTCCATGGAGCTGTCCCTGGACCCGCCTGGTCATGGGGTGTCCTGCTGAATCTGCTGCTGGTGGCCATAGCTGGGAAAACTGTGGTCTGTGGCCTCAGCTGAGTCGGAACCAATGCTTGGCTGACTTGGCCCCAGTGTGCCTCTTGCTGGCTCCACAAGTCCCCTGTGTCTTGGCCAATCTTAATTCTCCTCTGCCTTAGACTGTCCTGGTGATACTCAAAATATGTAGCAACCAGTAGGGCAGGGACACTAGGCAATCAGGACGGACGCTGCAGCATCTCTTGCAGGACCACGAGGATCTCAGGTGAGCACCAGGAAAGCCACGGTAGGAGAGGGTGGGGCGCTCGGGGCCTTGGCAGGGTGGTTGTCCCCTGAAGATGAGGCTGTTTGTCCACATGTGGCCCCACCGCTCTTACTGACTGAATACCCTGATGCCACCTTGGCTCTAGGTCACCTTCTTCATCATCATGGCAGTCCCATCTCAGCCCAGACCTCAGTTTGGCTCCCATTCTCCACTGGAAGTACAGGGGAAGGTCTGGACCTCTCCCCACAGTGAAGGACCGAGGCCAGCAGGGCACCGCCTGGCACCCTCCACCAAACACGCCGCAACACCATTTCCATTCTTCCCCGGGACCCTTGTCTTTCTGAGGTGTGATTCCCTGGAGACCCAGTTTGGAAGCAGAGCAAAAGGTCCTCTGCTTTCAGCTTCCCTCTCTCTTTTACCTTTTGTCCCTTTGCTGTCAGGATCTGAACCCAGAATAGGAGGCAGGGCCATCTGCCTGCTTCCTCTCGCGGCTTCCCTCCTGTCACCTGGAGCCCGAGGGTACCTTTCCTCCTCGTCCCCTTCCCAGCAGGAGGGGCTTCCGCTACGTCATGGTCATACCCACTTCCTTCCCTCTTCTCTGAGGAGACCTTGGCTCCTCCCCTGTCCTGGGGCCCAAGTAGCGGAAGAATCCAGAATAGTAAGAAGGGAAGTACATTGTGATATTACTGTCATCACATACCTTATGCACTGTCCCATCCTAGAGAAAGAGGGTTTCGAGCAACATTTAGACCATTCTTCTCGATTCAGAAAAATCATTAGGAACTTCAATTATTTTGTGCTGTGATATCTTAATACCCTCAGCAGGGCACAGGACTGTGGAGGGCACTGTTTGTGTTTGTTCTTACAGGCTTGGCGTGCTTTGGTTTTTGCATCTGTCTTAATGGTTTTTCTGTCCCCTCTGTTACAGGTCAGTCCACTGCCACTTTCTCCAGTGCACATTTCCTTCCTCCAGCCTCTCCCTTTCCTGCTTTGCTACCTCTAATCTGCTTTTGACTGAGCTTTCTGTTCCTCTGTTGCTGCCTGAAAAATGACCCCCAAAGTTAGTGGCCTTAACTGGCAACCATTTTATTAGAACTCCCACATTTAGAGTCGGAGAAGGGCTCAGACAGGTGATTCTTCCACTCCCTGTGGTTTGAGGGACTTCAGGCAGTGGTGCTCAGCTGGCGAATGGACTCCTCTGGAGAGTCTGAGACGGCTTCACGCACATGGCTGGTGCCTTTGAGGGGATTCCTGGGAAGCTGGGCAGAGCTAGGACTGTCAACCAGACCCCCTACATGTGATCTCCCTAGCAAGGTGGTCTCAGCGTCGTTGGACTGGTTTACCTGGTGGGTGGGTTTCAGCAGAGTGGGTATCCCCAGGAAACCAGGTGGAAGTTGCATGGAGTTTTCTGACCTAGCTTCAGAGCTTATGTCATCCTGCCACATTCCGCTGGCTACACGCAGATTAGAAGCCAGCCCACATTGAGGGGAGGCAAGTTGGACTCTGTCTCTTGGATGATGGAGTGGCACAGTCACATTATAGAAGACCACATGGCATGGGAGATATTGTCGTGGTCATCTTTGGAAAATACAATCTACTACTCGGAAAAACTAGCCACGCTCACACAAATAAAGAGAAAGAGCTTCAAAAGGAAGGGTTCAAAGCTTCTTCTGTGTAAAATACACATGCCATTGTGACAAGGCTCCTATTGGCTATCTTTCACCTATTCAGACCTTTCTGTCCTCGTTTCTTCTGTCTGCATTACACTTTAGATAGGCAAGTTTTCTGGATGACTGATTATCCACATATTTTAGGTGTTTCCTAAACTCAGATTACAAGAGGTTGGCTTAGAGATTCTGCATCTGATAACAACTGGCCATCTGTCCCAACACCAGTGGAGCACCCAGTTACTGGTTAACATTACCCAGCAGGTAGCCCAACAGAACTAGAATATTCTCCAGTGCTCAGGAGAACTCAGAAGTTCTGAGTCTTGGCTCTGCCATTTGCTGGCTCTGGGACCTTGAGCAAGTGAGTTGACTCGGTTCAGTGGTTGTCTGGTTAAATCCTCTGATTGATGCTTTAAGAAACTGAAGCCAAACCCAGGTACCCCCAGGAATAAGACCTCATCTCAAATACAGATTGACTTAGAATCCTAACTTTTTATACCTGGGAGTGATCTGGGACCTCTCCCAACCTTTGTATTTTAGAGATGAAGAAACTATGATCCAGACTGAGTAAGTGACTTCGTGGTTGCCTAAGATCACATAGTTAGTTAATGGTAGAGTGAAGACAGAAGACTAGTTCCAACCTCCAGTTTCATGTGCTTAAAGACTCATTCACTAAGATGTCAGTCTGAATGAAAGCATTAGAAACCTTAGCATTCCCGGCAGGTCTGTGTGTGTCTCTGTGTATATGCGTGCTTACGATTGTGTGTTTATATGTTAACACATTTCTGCAACATGGATTTGTGCACTTGGGTTTATTGATTCCATTAGGTAAAGTTGCACACATTTCTAGTATAGTAACTGGTGTTAGCTAAGTTCCTGACTGTGACACCAGAAAGTTCTCAGGCTGTGGAATAGTTGCTCAGCAGGAATTAGGTGGGATGCAGACAGCGGAAGCTCTGACTTCTCACTCAGATTACTGACCTCCCTGATACCTGCGTCTGCTTCTGTAAAATGCTGCAGAGCACTTTCTCTTTGCCAGCACCATGCTGAGCTCTTTACGGGCCATATGCCATCTACTGCTCCTGTAATGCAACATTACAGGGTACGTGTGGTATGTCCATTTCACAAATGAGGAGGCCGAACCTCATGCAGGTAAATGTAACATGCCACAGCTGTCCTGCAGGATTTGCCCTCACTCTGTCTGTGTACTTTCCATTCTGCTCTTTTGTACAGACTCCCTGACTCCCAGGGCTATTAAAAGGTGCAGCCAAATTTCTTCTATAAAATTTGACTAATGAGTGGACTTTAGAGGGAGGCAAATTTGGGCTCCAAAATGACAGAGAAGTTTCTGATCATGGATAAAGATGGTGCCTGACTTGTGATGGTTTGACTTACACACGATTTTTTGACTTTACAGTGGTGGGAAGTGATGTGCATTTGGCAGAAAAACCGTGCTTCAGGTCCCTGTACAAATGTTCTGTTGTTCACTTTCAGCAAAGTATTCAATAAATTACATGAGATATTCAACACTTTATTATAAAATAGGCTTTGTATTAGATGAGTTTGCCCCACTGTAGGCTAATGTAAGTGTTCTGAACATGTTTAAGGTAGGCTAGGCTAAGCTATGGTGTTTGGTAGATTAATGATTTAAATGCATTTTCAACCTACAGTATTCTCAATTTACGATGGGTTCACCAGAACATAATGCCATCGTAAGTCAAGTACTTCCTAAGACTGGAATGCCCATCTTGTGACGGGGTGAACTTAGCCATGTACAGGGCATGCTGGGTTTGAGAAGACTGGGTGGGCAGCTGAACTTAATGGCTCCGGAGCCCCCTCTATCTCCAGATTTTGATGTTTCTACAGAGCAAAGCATGAGCCTGAGGATTGTGTAGATGAGGGTTAACATCCTGCTTTATCCTTTCATCAGCTCTGTGGCCTTGGGCAGGTTACTTAATGTATCTGGTTCTATTTCTCTTTCTCCATGTTTATAATGGGATACTGTGCTCTACCAGGCTCAGGAAGTTTGTCCTTTGGAGTTGTACAGAGCAGTGAATCCATCTTACACATATGTCAGACTGGGAGAATTTGAAGCCTGTGGGTTTGCCCTGTGATGTCCAGGGCCTCATGGGTGAGGCTTCTTCACACTCATTTTGGAGCAGGATGGTGGCTCTTCTGGGCTAGAGGAATGTCTTGTTGGTTTCAGCCCGGGGGAGGGCCTGGCTGGGGAGGAAGGTGAAGAAAGCTTTGGTGGAGGGTCCGCCTGCTGGGGGCTCTGTATGATCCAGGCTTACTGGGAATGGAAAGTGTCAACAGAGGATTTGCATGTGTGGGAGGATGAGTTGAGCTGATTTACTGACGTGTCTCTTAGTGGTTCTTGGGACAGAAATAGGTTAAGTTCAGAAGGTTTGAGAGGGAAAAGGTGGTTTTGGTGAGACGGGATACTTGTCAGCAGAAAGTAAAATATAAAGAGGGTATAGCTTTGGTGACAACATATCAGCCTCTCCAGGTTTGCCCCTCTGAGATTCGGCCCAGTGTGTCCCAATGCCTTGTCCTGTTCCCAATGTGTGTTCCTCTGTCTTGACCTTCAGTAAGAGATTCTGTCTCCCTAGGCCCCAGTGGGGAACAGGAGACCAGTGTCGAGGACACTGCCAGCTGTCACTCTGACATGGCCATGCAGACCAGAAACAGCCCACCATGCTGCTCTGAGGCTGAATTCGCTTAATTCTGGGGGTGAAAAACTACCTTTTCTCTTTTCTAACAAAATAGCTTTTGGACAACCCATAGAGGATTTTACTTGGAGCCAGTACATTTTTCTACAAAAGCTGCCTCAAACCTGGTCATATATTTCTCTGTAAATAAATCTAAACCTTCTTCTCTATTGCTCATACTGTTAAAATTCTGTGATTTCCTGAGATTAATTAAAAATGCTTTTTATATTACTTTACTTTTTAATTTAAAAAATTCCTGAGCTTAATTTTATGTAAATATGTATTTCCCCATGGGTTTCAGAAGGTTTCATATGACTTGCATGACACATGTCTGGGTTCTTAGGAACTCATTTAACACACTGGAGGTGCCTAAGTGATCTGTGCTGGGACTGATAGCTGTTTGACTTCATTAATATTCGACACCTGCACCTGGTTTTTGTTCTTTGGACGATGGTGCTGCCTGACTCAGAGATAGGACAGTTGTCTAAAAACTCCTGGGAACAAGGTAAGGATAGAAATAAAGAAAACTTTAGTGTTCTGGATGAATTCACTCCTGATATATTCAATATAAAAAATTTTACTCCTTTTAAATGCTTGAAGATTCATGTCTGGAACTATTATTTACTAACTTATTCTCAGTCTGCTAAAAAATGTACTCCTACATGTATTCTGAAGTATTTAGATGTGAAATTTGATGATGTCTACAACTTTCAGGTGTTCACGGGAAAAATATGTATATAGTGTATGAATGTGTATATATGTACGTACAGTATAGTATGTGTGTATGTATGTGTGTGTAGAGAAAGGGAATGAGAATAAAACAAAAGTGGCAAAATATTAGCAATCGGTTAATCTGGATGAAATATAGACAGTCACCTGTTGGTATCCGTGGGGAATCGGTTCCTTTACTTCCTCAGATACAAAAATTCTCCAGTTCTCAAGCTCCTGATGTACAATGGCGTAGTATTTGCATATAACCTATGCATATCCTTCTATATACTTTAATTCATGTATACTTGTAATAACTAATACAATATAAACACGATATAAATGGTTATACTGCATTGCTTTTGTATTTGTATTATTTTTATTGCTGTATCGTTACTTTTTATTGATTGATTGACTTTCTGAATATTTTAAATCTGTGATTGGTTGAATCCGCAGATGCAGAACCCGCAGACACAGAAAGCTGACTGCACTGGTGTTTGTCACAGGCCATCCCTATATAGGATCCAAACCCACGGCCTCAGCACTACCAGCGCCGCACTCTCCTGAGTGAGCCACGGGGCCGGCCCAGTCACACTAGTTTTTTAACTTTTCAATATGTAACTTCTCAAAACTAAATAAGGAGGTGGAGCTAATGCCTATATTCTTTTAGGCTACGTGTACTGTTCATGAAGCTGGGGCCAGGAGGCAGACACTTGGGGATCCAAGGCAGGTAACCGGTTACCTGGGCCTTGGTGCCCACTGCCAGAATATGCCACAGGGGGATGGGACACTACCTGTCCCTGACTCGGTGTGGTGCTGCCTGCTCTTTCTACCTTGCCACACTCTTTCTTCCTTAAAATCTTCACTTATTTTTGTCATTGTCTTATGCTCAGCCCTGCTTTTCATCCCATTCCTGTTTTCTTTCATTGAATGTGGTAAAACATAGTTATTTGACCAAAAAATAAAGATAGAATTGTAACTCAAATACTCGGAACAAGCTACCCTTGAAATTTCTTTCTTCCCGTAAGAAGGTCAGCTCAGATTCCAGCAGAAACGTCAAGCTGTCTGTCATTTTAAAGTGCATTTAAAGAAAGTAGGGCAGGAGAATCATGTTTTGCTGCAAACCTCTGCAAATCTATTTTTTTTCCTGTAAGCCCTTCAAAACCTTTTTATTTCCCACGCTACGGCAATTTGGGTTCCAGCCTTTTTCTGAGGTTTTGATTATTGAAAACTGTCACTACCGTGTGTTTGTGGTTTCCTTGCCTGAAGCCACTTCCTGGAGAAGTCAGCAGTTGTTTTGCCAAAGTCCAGGGAGAGAAATCAAGACAATTCCCTTGGCTGGGGGAGGGGGCAGTGGGTAGGAATGGCAGTCACTTCAGGAGAACAACATTTTAGGGTTTTATTCCACCGGAACAGGGTCCCTGTTGAAACACTTCTTACTTCTCACCTGACCAGTCCTGTGATTTGGAAAAGAGGGTTAACTTCAAACTCAGTTTCATCAGCTGTAAAAGGAAGAGATTGGACCCGATTTCTCTACGGCTCTCCAGCTCCGTAGCTCTGTGAAGGTTCAGGCAGCAGCTGCTCCTGAATGGACACAGCCCGGCTCGCTGATGTCAGAGTAATTTGAAACGTGGTTACAAACCCTCACATAGTTCGAGGCTAAGCCTGAGCCTGAGAGAACATGAGCCTTGGGGAGTGCTTTCACCTGAGGGCAGGCTGAACAGCAGCTTCTACCTTTGAGGCAAAGGGACTTTGAGAGCCAGAGGACAGAACCTGTTTATTTGGAACAGCTGAGTGTCAGAAAGATCCACCCAGCAGGCCTCCTTCCCCTGGGTTCTTATTGTAAACTCTGGGAAGGCAACATACTGGGCTGAGGTTGGCTGTGCAGGACAGAAAGCCTGAAGATATAAAAGCAGGTCCTACAGGGTGTTCAGCAAATGGTCCGCACCTTGTGGTCCAGGATGGTGGCCATGATCCAGCCCCCGTATCCATCCTGAGCCAGCAGGAAAGAAGGTTGGTGGAAACTTTTAGGATTCCACTTTTGGAGACGTTTAAGGGTAATTTCCAGGAGGATCACACTTTCCACTTAACGTTTGATGACCAAAAATTTGTCAAATGGCCACTCCTACTTGCAAGGGAAGGTGGGAAATGCAGTCTTTATGTGGAGTGGCCATGTGTCCACATAAATGTCAGAGGTTCTATCATTGGGCAATCAGGGAGGACAGATATCGGGAGTGGAAACTGGCAGCATCTGTCACAGAAAGTCTATTTTTGAAGAGCAGGGACTTTAAAATCACCAGTCCTGGTTTTAAATTTGATGCCTGCTTAGTAGCTGCAAGACCCTGGTGAAGGCTCTTAACCTCTTTGATCTCTTCTAATGTGTCATCTGTAAAATTGACATGATACTCACATCGTGGGGATAAAATGCAGGAATGAATGTTCAATATTTGGCAGAGCAGCTGTTACTATTACACAAGTCCCAACATCAGCACCTTTGACTTCATTTATTCATTTCGATATGTAGTATTGTTTATACCTGGTGTATTTCATTCCTGCGTTTTTGTATTCTTGCTAGAGAATTAATGAGTTTGGCTGGGGCCAGGACAGTTGGGGACATGGTAAACTAGTGTGTGTCTGAAGAGGACAAAGCAAACTGGCCAATGTTTATGTGACCTCATGTTAACCAAGTGGCCTGGAGAACCTGAGAGTTGGGTTAGCAGTACAGTTACAGGAAATATTCGCACTCTAGAAACTTGTGAAGGATAAGACTGTGTAGAAACAGGAAGAGCTTAGGGGAGGCAGCTCCAGGCCAGATACCATGTTAAGGGGAAAATCTCGGGTCACCATAAGTGGGAGCTCAGACTGCAACTCAGAGCCCTTGGACTCTGATGCTTCCTGACTCTTGAGGGAGATTTCTAGAGAACAAAGGTCACTTCCTCAATGCCAACTGTTCCTCTACCAGTTAAGAGCCAACTGGGTTTACTGCGAGTCATCTGTAATGAAATCTGTTCCAGGAGCAGGGAACGACTCAGGGAAAGTGTGGTTGGGAATTTTTTTTTTTTTCTGTATTTGCTCACCACTCCCAAGTCTGGTAGACTCTGATCATAAATATTCCCTGGTACTTTCTGGGACCGGGCACTGTGAAGGCTGTGAGGGCTATGAGCAAGACCCAGCTTCTGCCTCAAGGTTGTCACCACCCATGGGGAGCCGGTCAAGCATCAGGTGTGGTAGATGTCAGATGCTCCCACTTCTTGACCCCTCCCAGTGTAACTATTTCCCTGTCCCACTGATGGCAGGTTTGGCCCCCTGACTTGCTGTGGCTGATGGAATGTGGGCAGACCAGAGTGACTTAGTTCTGAGCATGGCCCAGTGTGCTTTGCCCACATGGTATTTGCCATCCCATGAGAACATCACCTCCTGGGAAGCTTACTAGTCCAAGGAGGATGAGAGACACATGCAGCAGGCTCAGACCCCACTGATAGCTCGGAGCCAGGCCTAAGCCAGCCTGGTCTAGACTAGCCAACTTCTGTCTGACCCACAGACTTGTGAGTAGGAATGAATGATTGTTGTTTTACACTGTTCAGTTTTGGGATGGTTTGTTAAGCAGCGTTGCTGTGGCAATGGTTAGCTGGTGCAACCGACAATGGTGGCACGCTGCGGGAAGGACCACAGGGAGCCACCAAAGATACTCCAGTCTTAGGAAGGAATGCTTTATTAACCTGCATAAATTAATCATGTTTTGTATTTTTTTTTCTTTCCCCCTAGGATGCTTTAGATCAGAAAGTTAGCAGTGTGCAGAATCTCTCAGTGTATGTCAGAATTGTGTGTAAAGTAAGGGTTAACCCACAAGGAATATAGAAAAAGTTCTCTGACAAGTGAAAGGTGAGGACCTTTTGGCTCCTAGTGATTCATTCACTCCTTCATTCATTTAATAAATAGGAGCTGGACACAGAATTGTCAGTAGAACAAGGTAGAATCCATGTGCACATGAGCTGACATGACAGAGAGAGGAGACACGGTTGATGATGAATGCCACAGACAGCCACAGAGCAGAGAGGAAAATACGGAGGATTGGGCAGGAGGATGTTGCAGTTTCATACAAGGAGGTGAGAGAAGACCTCACCAAGAGAGTGACGCGTGAGCACAGACTTGAAGGAGGAGAGGGCACGAGCAGAAATCTCAGCCGAGGAGAGGGTGTCTCAGGCAGAGGAGCAGCGACTGCTGAGGCGCACTGCTGGAGAGACAGAAACTTAGGATACAGAATTCCTATTCCGAGAGGGTCTGCAAGTGCTGCAGGGATTTGAGTTAAGGCATGTTTGGTGAATATAGCTGTAGAGTAGCAAATCAAAGAATTTTGGGTTTTCTTGTTTAAAAAAAGATCTAGGCAAAAAGTTTTCCATCAGCTTGTTAAGCCTCCAGATGCTGCCCTGGGACCATCTTCAAGGGTTCTCCCTTGGAGTGTTTGTGGCTGCTGGTGACCCCCTGCCTCCTCCCCTAGGCTACAGGGTGCTGGACCTCAGATCTCCACTTCTTGTGTGCTCTGGAAGTTGTCGGGGACAATGTTCATCTTGTACATGTTGATAATGGGTGTTTCTGCCTTCACCATTCAGCCGGAGGAGCACACAGGTGAGGAGTGCACAGGTGAGGAGCGCACAGGTGAGGAGCGCACAGGTGAGGAGAGCACAGGTGAGGAGCACACAGGTGAGAAACAGATCCTTCAGCTGGAAAAGGAGTTGCCCGCAGCTTCTCTGTGGAAAGCAGTTACCTAGTGGGATTTCGCTGTCATCGGTGAGCGAGGTGTGAATATTCGTGCCTTGCTGAGTGACAGCTGCTTCTTGCCCATCCTCTTTGCTGCACCCTGGGCGTGGGTCGTTCCTGCCATGGAGCAAACCAAGAAGTGGTGTGTTTGCCCTTAACAAAAGCTGTCTTTGGCTTTTAGCCATAGGACCCATCAGAGCTAAGCTTTTCTTTTCTTTTTATTGGAACGTAATTGACGATACATATTTGTGAGGTACAGGGTTCAATACCAGTCTCTGTGTACAGTGTGTGATGATCAAATCAGGAAAATGAGCATATTCATCATTACAAAACGTAATCGTTTCTTTGTATTGAGGACATTCAATGTCTCTTCTAGCCATTTGATAACATGCGGTAAATTAATGTTAATTATAGATGCCTCGCTTGACTGTACATTAGTAGAACTTATTTTTTCAAACTAGTTTTGTGTCCATTAACTAATTTCTCAATATCTCCCCTCTGCCTTCCCCTTTCCCACCTCTCATAACCACAGTTCTGCTCTCTCCTTCTGAAAGCTCAATGTATTACTGTGATTGCTCTTTCCTTCCTTCCTTCCTTCCTCTCTCAGCTCCCACTTATGAGTGAGGACATGCGGTATTTCTCTTTCTGTGCCTGGCTTATTTCACTTAACATAATTTTCTCCCATCAAGCTCATTCATGCTGCTACAAATGGCAGAATTTCAGTCTTTTCTCATGACTGAGTAGTGTTCCATTGTGCATGTACACCTCATCTTCCTTATCCAGTCCTGCACACATTTACGTCTGTTTCATATCTTGGTTTTGTAAATAGAGCTGTGATAAACATGGGAGTGCAGGTATTCCTTTGAGAGCTAAGCTTTTCTGTCTGAACTCAGACCAGATCAACTTTTAATGATGAGGGGCCATCGAGTAAAAAATATGGCCAAATTTTTATATCTTTTTTTTTTTTTTGGCCATCATGTGGACCTGACTTAACTTTCCCCAGAAAATGTAAGTTGGAATTGATAGTAGCTCTGAACCTGTTATTTGGCAGTTTTAAACTCATATAATAGGGGGTGGGGATGGGGGGTTAATGGGGGCCTGGGGTGCAGGTCACTTTGTTGTGGACATGCAGCCCCTGTCTCTCTGCTGGAACCAGCCTCGGTCTGGGGTCCAGGGAGGTTTTGTGATCTGCGTAGGTTTTGGAACCAAAGCCTGACTGCTGTCTCTCTGTCCTTCAGTGGCTGCAGGAAACTGCCAATTTCGAGGCAAGCACTACAAAAATGAATTCAGGGTGGAAGGGGAGCCTGTGGTCCTGAGGTGCCCCCAGGTGCCATATTGGTTGTGGGCCTCTGCCAGGCCCCACATCAACATGACGTGGCATAAAAAGGACTCTGCTAGGACAGTTCCAGAAGAAGGTGACATGCGCATGAGGGTCCAGGATGGTGCTATCTGGGTTTTGCCAGCCTTGCAGGGTGACTCTGGCACCTACATCTGCACTGTCAGGTAAGTCCCTCTGGGAGGGGCTGGGGAGTGGGCTCCTTGCAGAATGGACTTTTGTGTAATTCTTTAGTGATGATCCGGATTTCAAAATCCAGTGTACAGGTGAGAATCCACGTTATGTCCTCTTTGCTGTTCCTGAAATACTCTCCACCCAGATGTTCTCACGGCCCCCTCCCTGCCTTCATTAGTCTTTGCTCTTTGGAGAGGACCTCTAGTCACTTTATCTGACACAACACTCTGTCACCCTTTCTTTACCCTGCTGTTATTATTCTCATAGCGTTTTCCCATCTGACACATCTGTATGTGTTTATGCATTTAGTGTTTGTCTGCCCCGTTAGAACATAAACTCCAGGAGGGCAGGGACTTGGTCTGTTTTGCCCCCTGCTGAATCCACATGGTAGGGACACAAGAAATAGATGTAGAACCCTGAATAGAATTTATTTAGGAATAAATCAATCCAAATGCTTATTGTACAGATGTGGGAACCAAGCTCGCTTAGAAAGTTCCCTTGGGTGGTGGGTGGTGGAGCCCACGTCTCCTGAGCCTGGGTCCAGTCCTCTTCCCTGTTTGTCCTGTTGCTTTTTTGTTTGTAGTAAAATACACAAAACTTAAAATCTACCATTTTAACCATTTTTAAGTGTACAGTTCAGTGACATTAAGTCCAATCACATCATTGAGCAATCATCACTGTATCCATCTCCAGAAATTTTTCATCTTGCAAAACTGAAACTCTATCTATATCTGTGGAATAACTCCCCATTTCTCTGTCCTCCAGCCCCTGACAGCCACCATTCTACTTTCTGCCTCTATGAACTTGACTGTTCTAGGGGCCTCATATAAATAGAATCAAACAATGTTGTCCTTTTGTGACTGGCTTATTTCACTCAGCATAACGTCCTCAAGGTTCACCCATGTGGTAGCACATGTCAGAATCTCCCTCCTTTTCAAGGCTGAACACTATTATTCCATCGTGTGTACAGACCACATTTTATTTATCTGTTTCTTCATCCACAGGCACTTGTGTTGCTTCTGCCTTTGGCTATTGTGAATAACACCGATATAAACACAGGTGTGCAAACATCTGTTCCAGTCCCTGCTTCCAATTCTTTTGTGTTTATACCCAAAGAAGAATTAATTGCTGGGTCATATGGTAATTCTATTTTTAATTTTTTGAGGAACTGCTGTACTGTTTTCCATCCTTACCAGCCATGCACAAGGGTTCAATTTCTCCACATCCTTGACCATACTTGTTATTTTCTGTTTTTATTTTCTTTTTTTATAATAGACATCCTAATGGGTGGGAAGTGGCACTCATTGTGGCTTTGATCTGCACTTCCCTAAGGATCAGTACTGTCGAGCATCTTTCCATGGCTTTACTGGCCACTCATGTTTCTTCTTTGGAGAAATGTCTATTCAAGTCCTTCACCCACTTTTGAAATTGGATTGTTTTTTGCTTGTTGCTGTTGTTGATTTGTAGGAGTTCTTTACATATTCTGGATATTAACTCCTTATCAGATGTATGATTTGAAAATTCTTTCCCCCATTCTGTGGGCTGTGTATTCATTCTTAGGATATTGTCCTTTGTTGCACCAAAGGTTTTAATTTTAATCAATTCCTATTTATGTATTTTTTTCTTGTATTGCCTGTGCTTTTCATATTAAGAAGTCATTGCCCAATCGAATGTTGTAAAGCTTTTCTTCTATGTTTTCTTCTAAGACTTTCATGGTTTTCTAGCCCTTATGGTTAGGTCTTTGATCTACTTTGAATTAATCTTTGTATTTGGTGTTAGGTGAGGATCCAGCTTCATTCTTCTGCATGCGGATGTCTAGTTTTCCCAGCACCATTTATTGAAAGAACTGTCCTTTCCCCTTTGAGTGGTCTTGACATGTCCTGCTGCTTCTTGCAGAATAGAGTTGTAGGCCTCGCATTGGTGATCTAAAGATTTCTTGGCTTAGTTCTTCTGCAGGGTAGGGCAGAAGCATGGCCTGGTTGGAAACAGTATTTCTGGCCTCCTGTTTGCAGTGATGCTTTGACCCCTCCCCAAGAGTCTGTGCTCTTCTTCCACCAGCTGCCTTCAAAGTCCTTCCAGATTTCATAAACTCATTTGATTTAAGGAGAAACTGTACCCAGGAATATTTATGTTTAGAAAGAGAACCAGAGAAAGTGACATTCTTAACACAGAGGAATTACTGGTGAATAAAATAATTTCAGACAACATCTGCCCCAGTCGTAGGTGGTGTGTGTGTGTGTGTGTGTGTGTGTGTGTGTGTCACTTCAGTTGATAAGTGATTTCCCAAAAAAGTAAAGGGGATTTTCTTTTCATGGGACAGTGGCTCTTGGAAAACAATCTCTCCATTTGGATCTGGTTCCCTGGACCACAAAGTTGGAGCATGTTGGGGAGTTTAAGAAGCTTCTAAACATGGAAGGTTTAAACCCTTTTGAAGAGGACTTGGGGAATCTCTTACTGGCCTTTGATGGTGTTGAAGACAGGCTTGTGGAAGGTCCTTTATGAAAAACACAGGACCTGTCACTGTTTCTATACAACAACTGTGATGTGATGCTTTTTGTCCCCCAAAGGATTTAAAAAAATCAAGGACAGAAGTACTGCAACACTAATCAAAACAATGCAGAAGCAGAATTTAATGGGGTTGGGTAAATTATTCTTAACTTCATTTATTTTTACTTCTCTTTTGTCTTGCCATTTACGATCCTTTTTTTCCCCTTTTAAATCAGAAATGCCTCTTACTGCGATGAAATGTCCATTGAGCTCAGGGTTTTTGAGAATACAGAAGCTTCTCTGCCATTCATCTCATACCCACAAATTCTAACCTTGTCAACCTCTGGTGTATTAGTGTGTCCTGACCTGAGGGAATTCACCCACAACCAAACAGACATGGAGATTCAATGGTACAAGGTACAGCTTTTAAAAATGCCATTTCATTAAAAATGTGCTTTACTAGCCATAGGAAAAATATAAAATGCCCATTTCTGAAGACAATACACTCACACACATATACATAAATATTTACAAGGGTACTTATATTTAAGAGGTTCATGGAAATATAGAGTTAAAAAATAATATGAATCTTTCCATGAACTTTTTGAAGACTGCTTGTCTTAATATAAACCCCTTGTCTAATATATAAAACAATTTTAAAAGGGCTGTGATTAATATGTTCTGTTAGTCCTTATGCACCCTGGGTAAGGGTCCTCCAAATAGTGATTTGTGACGACAGAATATAAAATGAACCCAGAGTAAATAACAGCTGAAGGAAATAGCTTTTTATCCTGTCATTTGTCTGCAAAAACTGTTTGTATAACAAGCATATGCACATATTAAAGGTTTGTTTTTTCTTTAAGCACATGACAACCTTTGAGTTAAAGGACTAAATAAAAACACAATTTTGTTCCGTTGTCTGGCTGAATAAATGCTACTGGGTGTTGCAGTGGTTCCCAGTGAGATCATTAGGTGTCGCTTAGGTGCACCAGGTGCTGGCAAGCTGCTGCCTGCGGCCAAAGCAAGCTGCCTCCCGTCTTTGCCCGGCTCATGAGCTACAGAGAATTTTCAGTTTTTTAAGTGTTTGAAAAAAAACTAAAAGAACACTATTTCATGACATGTAGAAACTATATGAAATTCAAATTTCAGTGTCCATAAAGTTTTACTGGAACACAGCCGCTGCCGTTTGTTGATGTATGTCTGCGGCTGCTTTTTTCATTGCATGGTGGTGACAGACCATGCACATTGAGGACTGAAATATTTTTTATCTGGCTCTTTCCTGAAAAGGTTTGCTAACCCCTGATATAGACTATAGATTAATACCAAAATGTACACTTGTTTCTTCAATCATTGATAGAATTAACCTTTTAATAAATAATAGGTTAACCAGATGACTGGTATTGTAACTACAAGATATATGCAGGATATAAAGTCACTCTTGGAAACTACGAGATGACTTTCTGAAAATAGGGGAAAGTAGCCGGTGCCTACAAACAAGCCGGCCCAGCTGCAGGACGTGTTCTCTTTTGGCTTAGGAAGAGCACAAAGAGGCAAATGGAAGGTTTTACCTGTTGAGGAAAGAGCCCAGGCTCCGGAGTTGGTGATCTGGGTGTGAAACCCTGCTGAGCAGCCGTGGCATCACCTCACTTCTCAAACCTGTTTCCTTCGTAGAAGGGCAGCTGGTAATTCCCAGTGCCTGGCATCGTTTTGAAGATTAAATGGAGTGCTGTGTATGAAGCGCCTAGAGCAGTGCTTGACACAAATGGTGCTTTAGAAACGCAGGAGGACAAGGAAATCATGATAATGCTGAATAGTATTTGTCCCTTCATAATAATGCTAAGTGTTACTGAGTGCGTGCTGTGTCCAAGCCTGTTCTAAAATCCCTAGCATGCAACCCATAACATCTCCATTTTACAGATAAGGGCATGTAGGGAACTGTCCCAAGGTCACACAGCTGGTAGATGGTGAAGCCTAAACCCTGCCCCAGGAGGCCGGGCCCCACACACTACTGGAACCGCTGTGGTGCTGGCCCTATTTTGCTTTTTTTCATATTTGACTGCCCATGCTAGGAGCAACGAGCTCTCTCCTTTTTAATTAAATAGATTGTGAAGTAATACTTCATGAGCCATGTGGCTAACTATTTCAGTTTTGTCTGTGTGCCCATTCACAGTAAGATTCTCAAATGACTCAAGGTTATATTTGACTATTGCAAGCTTTCTATCGTCATGGTTTTGAAAGAGATATTCCTGAGAACATTGTGTGCTCATGAGGATGTTTTAAAAATCCCACTCAGTGTTTCCTATTCGATTGGAGGCCTTGCTCTTGAGGATTCTGTCCTGCAGAGGACTCACAGAACCTTGGGTCCATTTCTCCCATTTAGTTCTGTTTTTTTTAAAACAAATTTTTCTGTTTTACTGACTCCTCAAAATGAAATGATTTTAAAAGTAATTACTGTGATGCCATCTCCTCTGAACTTTGTCATCCAAGTCATCATGAGTATTTAATAGTGCTTTTCCCGGATATTTTCTAAGTCCTGTATATATATAGGAATATATATATAGGAATGTATATAGGAATATATATATATATAGGAATATATACGTAGGAATATATATATATAGGAATATATATATATGGGAATCAGTCAGGTCATAAATATATCTGAATTTTAAATGACCTACTTTGTCACAGAAGTGTCAATCTTTTTTCCCCCATTGTGCTTAGACATTAAATATTGTGGTTAAACAAATCCATGAATTTTATTTGTTTTATATGTTAACAAATTCTCTTTGCTAAAAATACAGTTAAAAGTATGCCCAAAGCGTAAAACTATCAAGGTAAATACCAGGGTGATTCTTGGGTTGCAAATTCAGCATTGGTTGACAATGATGATGTGATTCGTAGCTTTTGAGAGCTACCATAGTATATAACGTGACCTTAAACACCATTTTCTCTTAAGGATTCTGTTCTTTTGGGTGAAGACAATGAGAAATTTCTAAGCGTGCGGGGGACCACTCGCTTACTCGTGCACAACGTGTCCCTGGAGGACGCGGGCTATTACAGCTGTGCCACCACCTTTGCCCAGGAAGGCAGGCAGTACCACGTCACCAGGAGCATTGAACTGCGCGTCCACAGTGAGTACCTGCCGCTGCGGTACTTTCCACCCTGGCTCAAGAGCAAGCGTGCAGAGAACGCAGCAGGGTTCACGTGAAATTCCTTGAATGTGTCTGGAATGAAGGGCAAAGGCAAAACGATACCCCGACTCTCCTGAAGTATCAGGCTAATACGACGAGTGTGATACTTTGAAAGGTTGTTATGAAGCGACAGAATCCCTGGGCAGTTGACAGGGTTCAAGGACTGAGGCTACAACACGCCACTAGAGGGGGCTGAACAATGGTTTCCTTGGAATGTCCCTTTGGGAAGTCCCCGGGGGAAGGCTGGCACCTACAGGGCCAGCTATCAGAACACAGTAGCCCTAACTTTATGTAAAATTCTAGGATACTAGGAATTTATTGGATTTTTCAACCAGAAGGTGTATACAGCGGAAATTGCACGCACACACGCACGCACGCACACGCATGCACACACACACAGACACACGCACACACACGCACGCACGCACACACAGACACGCACGCACGTGCACACACACACAGACACACGCACACACACGCACAGACACATGCACGCACGCACGTGCACACACACGCACACAGACACGCACACACACGCACACGCACGCAAGCACACACGTGCACACGCACGCAAGCACGCACACACACAGACAGGCACGCACACACGCACACACACAGACACGCACGCACACACATGCACACGCGCGTACACACACACACGCACACACACACGCACGCACACACACGCACACACACACACAGACACGCACGCGCACACAAACACACACACATACACGCACACACACAGACACGCACACACACCCCGCTTTTTTTGTCTCCCCTGTGGTCTAGTTGCCCTTGGTACCAGGATTTCAGATGGTGACAGCTCTCATTGATTTAAATGAATTATACATGAAAATTGCGTTGTAAACAGTGTCGGCTACTGTTTAACATAAGTTCAGCATTGACTCCGTGCCTCCTACGTGACAGACAAGGAACTAAGTGCAAGAGGTGTAAAAGTGTGCGTCCTCGGCTCTGCCCTGGAGAGCGTGCCACACTTCTTTGTTTTATATATTGTATAACTGACACCTGTGGAGTCTTTCAAAGGGATTTCAGGGAGCTTTGGAGACTAAGTTCTAATAATTGGTCTTTGAGGAAAAAGACTTTCTCACAGAGAATCTAGAGATTCAGCTTACTATAAGGAGCATCACATCTACCACGAATTGAGGTCTCTAGGTTATATTTCTTTTGCTGTCCGGTGAGGATTCATTCCTATGAACTCCTTGTTCCCCCCAGGGTGGGTGACAGACTTCTGTGCCTTTCAGTACCATTAATTATCCTGTTCCTGCGATACTGCAAAGGAGCAGTAGGGGGCGGCAGACTGACATATTAGCCTGTGCTTGGATCCTACCTTAACAACACAGTGGTTCTCAAACGGTGCTCCTGGGCCAGCAGCAGCCGCACCACCTCGGTTCTCTTAAGACAGGCAAAATCGTGGGTTCCATGCAGACCTATGAAACTGGAAACTGGGGGGTCGGGGGCTGCTGTTTCATGAGTGCACTAGATGATACTGGTGCACCCTCAAGTTTGAGGACCACTGGGGTGTCCCCCAGTCCTGAGGCTTCTTTCTCTCCCTTGATTGCCGCAGCTCTATGGCAATCATAGACGTGACTCTGAGGCAGGGGGAAGCTTCTGGCCACAGCCGAGAAGCCATATGCTCCCCAGTCTGCACGGTCATGTTGCCTAATGCTTACTCATGTTAGGATTTCAAAATGCTCTTTAGTGGGAGCAATGAGGGGGAAGAGGCCGGTTGTAGAGAGAACTCACAGCCCTTCACTAATCCTCAGCTGTCCTTTTTGCTCCACTTCAGGTGCTCAGTGTCTTCAAGCTGGCTCTAATCCCTAGGAGATCCACCTCTGCCTCCCCAGAGAGTTTGTCTCCTCAATTAACAAGGCATCAGTGGCCAAGGCTGGGTTACTGTATTTATCACCTAGGGTGGGATTAGTCTTATAAACAGGCAGTCCTCTGAACCTTTTCTTGAGGAAAAGCCCCCGTGCCTTTTCAGGAAGAAGTGAATCTTCGGTATTTTGTGGCAGGCACTTGGGATAGATGCAGGAGATATTTCCAGACTAGTAAACCTTTGGGTAAAACCTATCCTGTGGACATCATGAACATGTCTATTAAGAATGCATTCAGGGAGCCAGGGAGGGGAATGGTTAATTGTCTATCACAGAGCAAAGAACAAAGCCCATGGCAGTGGAATGTGCATTTAACTGTGGCCTCTTCCAGTAATCTCTCTGCTGGGAAAGGGTTGGCCAAAGATGCTCAATTTTGTGGAGAGCCTATTTCCTTTGCTAGGCAAAGGCTGATTCTCACAATGACTGGCCACACTCTAAAGGATAACTTAGTTAATTAGCTAAACAATAGAACCTGAGACTCAGCTTGAAATGAAAGCTTTCCTAATGGAATCTCTTTTCCTTACATTTTTCTCAGAAAAAAAAGAGGAGACCATTCCTGTGATCATTTCCCCCCTTGAGACCATATCAGCTTCTCTGGGTAAGGCCTGCAAAAATGGTGTGACCCACATGCCCACGGAGGTGCCTGAGATCCCAGCCCCGGGGGCTCAGGACCCTTGTGTCATATTTGGGGTGCATAGTGTCTGGGTGGAGACCTTAGAACCCCAGCATGAGAGGCTGGAATAACAAATGTGAGGGGATATTTCTTGTTGTCAAATGTTGTTACAAGTGGCATTGTTTGAAAACAGGTGTACTTTGCTTCATAAAAACCCTACCTACAAAAATGTACATGTAAAACTCTAAACATTTTGGCAGCAGTTAACTGCAGGAGAGGATTAATAGCCTGAATCCCTTACGTAGCCAGCTTCTCTAGAGTAGTTCACGTCACTAACACTTGGCTGATGCTCAGCGTCTCTCAAAGCCTCCGTTTATGAAACTGGGCCAGCAGTGGCCAGAGACAGTTTCTTGTTGCCAAAGTAACTGGTCAGCTGGCTGAAGCGTTGATGAAAATGACCAGTGAGGTTTTCCATTTGTCACCCTATTGTGACTCAGGCTGTCCTGGCCAGCACACACTTGCTGGACGGTCTAAATGGGTGGCACATGTGGGCAAGTGAAAGCTGTAGTGACAGCCTCTGAAGCTGGCAGTGGGGAAAGGATTGGTGTCTATTGAGCATCTACTAGGCCAAATGGGATCCCCTTCAATCCCAACATGGACCCTGTAGGAAGGTTTTGCTTTTTCTCATTTTCCAAAAGGAAAAACCATCCAGGAGGTCACAGGGGCTCAGTGAAGGTCAAAAAGCCACACTCATGATCAGGCTGGGGTTTAAACTCAGACCTGCGTGCCCACGACGCACCTGGACCCACTTTTGTGTGCTTGTTTCTGTACAATGGTTTTGTAGGTCTGATGCTCATTTATTAAATCTTGGCTGTGGAGTCCTTTTAAAAAACTTATTTGATTTTTACTTCTGTTTGCTATTGGGTTTAAATTTTAATTGGAGGCCATAGAGGAGGAGGGTTTTTGTGCAGATTCTGGGACTGGCAAAGGAGTTGCAGCCCACATGGCCCCCTTGGCTTTGGGAACAGCCACCTGGAAACCCCGGGGCAGTGGGGACACTGGTTGGTTCTGATCGAAGTCCCAGAGCCCTGGCTCCTCGGTGCTCCCCAGCAGAGTGGAGCCCAGTTTCCAGTCGATTGCTCTGAATGCACTGACATGTGTGGGAAGTCACATGACACTGGACTTAAAGGCCGCTGTGCTGAGAGACCTCTTCAAGGTCATGGGGTGGCAAAGGGTGGAGAAGAGCTGGCATTCAGAGCCTGAAGTGGGTCTGGGGACATCAAGAGACAAACCTCAGGGAGGCCTGTCACCCCCAAGGAAGATGTGAGAGAGAAGAATTTGTTCTTTTTTTCCCTCTCCTCTTCTTTGGTGACTTAAAAATAACTTACCGTGACTGAGGCAGGTGCATCCAGTGCCATCACACTGCACAACTGCAGAGGGCGCCATCCATAGAAAGCACAATGGCTTTCAAAGGGGTAAATCCTAAATGACAGCCATCTGGGAAGGGAGAATTCCCAGGGGAAATATCAAAGCTGAGACCAGCAACGGGCAAAAAGAGTCTGTACGTGGGTTTGGATTTCTTGAAGTAACTAGAATACATTGTGGAAGGAGGCAGCTCTTGAATTCAGAAAGCCCTGCAGGGGCTGTGGCCTTGGCAAAGATCTTTAACTTCACCTGCCACGAAGGCCAGTTGAAGAACCCAAGGCACTTGGTAAATACGTGAGTGGAATCGTTTGAGGAAACTAAATTTCCTTCTATGAAGAGAATCAGCCTGGTGGGGTGTTTGAGAAGATGTGAGGGACCCACCGCTCAGGTTTGCTGGTGGTTGTAAGGAGCTCGGTGACTTCTTTCCCATGCTGGCTTCTGTCAGTTGACATGCTGTGTCTTGTGCACAGGGTCAAGGCTGACCGTCCCGTGCAAGGTGTTTCTGGGAGCTGGCACAGCCCTGAGCACCGCGCTGTGGTGGCTGGCCAACGACACACACATAGAGAGCGCCTACCAAGGAGGCCGCGTGACCGAGGGGCCGCGCCAGTAAGTGGGCGAGGGTCTCCTGCTGTGAGACCTCCGCGGGATTCACTCTTGCTTTTGGAGACGATGTCATATCCAACGTACTGTATGACACACAAAAGTAACTTGTTGATTCCAAACTGATGAATTTTTAGAAATTGAAAAATTGAGTTTTGCTAAAAGTTATCTTGAGGATCGACTTTCTGGACAACTATATGAATTGAGTTGCAGTTAACTAGTTGGTAGTGATGTTGCATTTTGTAGTTAATTAAACATTTATTTCTTGAGTTTTGCAGGCTTTTAAAAAAATATTTTGGAGTTAATACATTTCCATTCCCCACTCTGCAACCTCACTGTTGGACATTTTCATAAACCTGTAGAAAAACTCTGAGACCTAAGCCATGGCTTCTACAGTGCCCCTTCTGTTTCTCAGGGAACCGTGGGCTGCCACCGTCTCAGGAAGGTTAATGATAAAAGAAAGAAAAACTCCTGTTCTCATAAGCATTTATCTCTCCAAAATGTGTCCTCACTCTGAAACCAGACCTCGTAAATGGTATCCATTGCCGTACAAGGAGGGTACACCAGTCAAAGCTCCAAATTATAATGCACTTTTAAAATTACACCTTTGGTACTTTGAATGATCTTAAACTTTTGCTTGTCAAATCTTTGTCTTTTTTGAAAGACTAACAGCAACAAAAAAGTCTTTCCGGGTGCAACTTAGTGGATAAAAATTCTGTGTGGTTCGCAAGTCCTTGTTGTCAAAGACTTGGCCGCAACTAAATGCCCCGTGTCAGGTCACTCACAGTATCCACTTACTAAAGGAGCACATTTTCCCCTGCAGCTAAAACAGAAATAGCCCTAATGGATCCGCTCACTGGTGATTTTGTTCACACTAGCAGATGGTAGTGAAGTGTCTTCGGTTTCCTCCACATCTCAAATGCAGCTCTCCTGACTAGGGCTGCTCCCCCGGGCTGTCTGCTGCCTCTGATCTGGACTTGTTGCCAGAGTGAGAGCCGGCGGTACAGATGACAGCAGGGGACAGTGCTGAGGGCTGGGGTCCTGGAAACTCCCACCCATACGAGATGCAAATAATTTATTGGTGAGAGAGTCAGACTTCCCCTAAGCAGACGCTTCTGTTCCCACTACTGCTTCCTTGTTCATCAAGGGCCTAATAAAATGAAACTTTCCTATTATCCAAGCCAAACTGGGTCCTGTAAGTTCTCATTGTAACACGTGTCCTATTATAGGGACCAGCATCCTCGATGACACTTGGACAGGCTTAGAAATTCTCCTACATAACTGACAAATGTGGTGGCGAGTGCTCCTGACTTTATGAAAGTTGAAGTCAATTGAAGCACAGTGGATGCTTCTAATTAAGAATGTTTAAATGTCCACATTGTAAAAGCAAGCTTGTGTTTGGTGCATGTTTATGGGAATGTTTTTTCACTCAGGGAATATTCAGAAAACAATGAGAACTACATCGAAGTGCCACTGATTTTCAATCCAGTTATAAAACAGGATTTGAACACAGATTTTAAATGCGTTGTTCTCAATGCACTGAGTGTGCAGACACTACGTACCACAGTCACAGAAGGTATGTATTTCGGGGATGTTGAAGGGGAGAGCGACGTGCTGAGTGTTCTGAGCATGCTAGACAAGGCTGCTTGTTCTCCAGGTGACCCCTGGGGAAGGCCCTCGCATTGCCTGTTAGTGGAGTACTGAAAGCCAGACTTCCACGTTCTACATGTGGTGGTTGTTGTTGTAGGGTGGAGGCTGGACATTGGGAGATTATACCCAAATAAAAAAATTAAATAGCAAGCTGATTTTTGGAAAACAGGTAAAATGGTTCTGTGATGGACTTCAATGCACGGTTTTTTTTCTTGGGGGGGGCAGGGGGGATAGCTGGCTTGTACAGGGACCCGAACCCTCGACCATGTTCTAACCACTGAGCTAAATGGGCAGACCTATCATGGTCTTTTAACTACCCTTTGTCCTCATGTGGTTCTGCCTTGGGTCACAAGGGTCAGCTGTCCTTGCAAGGCATCTAGATGACGGTGGATTGTTCTTTATCCTGAAGTTGAGAAACATCATCCTCCAAGAGCTGGAGATTGAGAGATACCCAGGGTTTGGGGCAGCTTTAGGGTCAAAGTCACTAGACAACAGGAAATAAGTAAAAGGCTATAGCCAGATGAACCCAGTGCCCATTTAAGGACCTTTTAAAAAGAAGAAAAGGAAAACATGTTATAATTTTTGACCAAGTTGATTTTATCTCAATGTTTAATCATTGAGCAGGGAAGGGAGGTGCAGTTAATGCCGTCTTTGTTGACAGCCTGAGAAGGTACAAGCAGACGAGCCAAATTGACCCCAGCTGGAATTTCCCCGACGCCTTCTGGGCAGTCCTGCAGGAACCAAACAAACACAAACCACTCTACATCCCCACGTCTCCCTGGGGAAGCAGCTGCAGATGTGCTTTAAATTAGATTAGAAAGCCACAGATTTGCTCAAGCCCCAGCACCAGGACTGACACCCAACACACCTTTTTCCAACTCTGTGCACCATGAACGTCACACTTGTTGGAGTCACCAGTTAACAATACACTTGCCTGGACCCACCCCGGATCTAGCCAGTCAAACTCTCCTTCGGGGAATCTGAAGGCTGCAACTTAAGCCCCTTTTGTATTGCCTTTGAGAACTAGGGCACTTGTACAAAGGGTGGTGTTTCAGATCATTTCCATGACGCACACGCTGGGAGAGAGACAGTGGTTGTACAAATTTGGACATGAAGGATCCCACAAAAGGCAAAATCCACCCTGTGGGGATCAGATTAGTGAGCCAAAGGAAACTGTGGCTTGTCTGGCAGACCACAGCAAATAGTAGCTTATGAATGTAGAACTCAGGCCTTATCAACAATATCTGCTTTTCTACTTTCTGTTTATAATCTCTTCCTATATTTCCTTAACACAGAGATGCCAAAGAATAGAATATAAGATAGTTGGATCTAAGCAATAATCTTGGCACCTATAGATCCTTTATTCAAAGTTTGTTTTCTTTTTCTTTGTTACTCTATTTAATCCTCATGACACTCACACTCGTGGAACAGAGCAGACCATTCTCTGGCCATGTCAAAGTTGACTGATTGAGATGTAAAAAGACAACATCTTAAATACACTGTTCCATTGTTGGACAAAGTTAGACCTTGCACCTGCCCCCTTACTCTGTGATGTTTATTTCTAACAGATGTTGTCCAGTCTTGGTAGTTTCACTAATGCCACAGATGTCATTCTCACATGTCCTTGATCTTGGCGTAAGGGACATCCTTTCTGGTAATCAATGCACATTTATCAGGAGAAAAAAACTCCAATGCCTTTCTTCTCTGTAGGCCTCCACTGCCCTATCCTGTTTTGCAGCGAGAGACTGTTCAACCCCTGACATGACTCTCTTCTTCCTACAGCCTCCTCCCTGTTCTCCTGGGAGATAGCGCTGGCTCCCCTCTCACTGGTCATCTTGGTTTTGGGGGGAATATGGATGCACAGACGGTGTAAACACAGAACCGGAAAAGCATACGGTCTGACCATGCTAAAGACTGGCCATGAAGACTTTCAATCCTATCCAAGTAAAATAAAGCAAATGAAATAAGTCAAACACCAACTCTGTCCTTTCTTATGGAAATGCTGAGCATTTTGAGGGATTCTGTTCTTTCAGATGTTTAGCAAAGCTGCTGTGTTTTATAGTGGGTTTGTAGTAAAGGACTGAAGTCTTATGCTACATTTTTTCTGAAAATCAATGAGAGGAACAAATGTGCACATGGGTCGGTATAAGTAGCATAATGAGGTGCCCTTCGGCCCAAGTGAGAGTGGAAAACAGCTGGGTGCATTTTGAAGTTCATTCATTCATTCAACGAAAATGTATAAAAAGTTTATTTTGGCGAGGCTTTATGGGAGGTACTATAGACACAAAGATCGTTAAGATATCCCTTGCCTTTTAGGATGGTGGAATTTCATTTTGAGACTGGAAAGGATGATTTAGAAATACTGAAGTGGAAGAATCAGCAAGAATTGTTGAATTTCTTGGAAATGGTGATCCAAAAAATAGCAATTAAAATAGAGTGGAATGTCAGAAAAATATACACGATGGAACATATTAGTGAACTGAGAAATAGACCCAACTTCGTAACAACACTTCTTAAAATAAAGAGAAAGGAAGGACATTGAGATAATTGTATACGAATTTGAAAAATATAATCAGAAACTTCTTATATATCATATGAAAAAAAGTCCAGATAGATAAATGGATTTAATAATAATTTTTAAAAACCCGAATGGCAGGAAAATTAGCATGGCTCACTTCACCTATTCAGGTCTCTGTTCAATTGTAACCTTCCCAGAAGCTTTTCTAAAGTATTTTAGCACCTCCTTCCATCCCTTCTGTCCCCTCACTCTGATTTGTGCCACCGTAGCTCTTATCACCACCATATCTTCCATTATATATTTGCTTGTATACTTTCTATCTCTGTGAAAAAGCAAAAAAAAAGCAGAGATCTCTGTTCCACCCAAATGCAAGATCCCTGAGGGCAGAGATATTATTCTGGTCACAGATGTATCCCCAGTACCCTGAATCAGCATTTAATAAATATTTGTAGAACAGATGAAAATACCACAAATCCTCTCATGTTCACTAACAATAAAAGAATTACAAAAGTAGGGCTGGCTGATTAGCTTACTTGGTTACAGCATGGTGCTGATAACACACCAAGGTCAAAGGTTCGAATCTCCTTACCAGCCAGCCACCAAAAAAAAAAAAAAAAAAAAAAAGTAAAGAAAAAGAATTGCAAGAGTAAATGTTGATAGGCTTAATTATGTTATACTTTCTGTACAATGAAATAATAAAAGCACAATTTAAAGGAAATTGTGCCAAATAATTTGAGGGAATTAATAGCTATAACATCCAGAGATACTCCAAGTTTTAAGGCATCTGTCTTAGTCTGTTCAGGCTGCTATAACAAAATACCATAAATTGGGTGACTTATAAACACACAAACTGATTTCTCACAGTTCTGGAGGCCAAGAAGTCCAAGATCAAGGTGCTGACAGATTTGGTATCTGGTGAGGACCTGCTTGCTGCTTCGTAGATGGCTCCCCTCATGACTTAATCCCCTCCCAAGGGCACCACCACCAGATAACATCTTATTGGGAGCTAGGGTTTCAACATATGAATTTGGGGGGGGACACAAACATTCTGTCTATAGCAGCAGCATCACCTTAATAGATGAAAGAACATGAGAAGGGAATTTTCAGAAGAGAACACACAAAAAAATGATAGTTTCCCTAATAACCAGAAATGTAAATTAAAGCAACTTTGAGATACTAATGCAATCACATGCTATTAAGTGTTAAAAAGTGAGATCAAGATTGTTACCAAATAATTACCTCACACCCTGTAATTCCATTTATAATCTGGTACCAAGAAGTAATAAGGCCATATGTACCAAGACAGGGGAGAACTAGGGCCAGCTTCCACCTCGCAAGAGCCAGGTGTGTGCATCTCTTCCCAACTCTGTTCAGTGATGTCCTGTTGATAGCACAAAAGTGGCCATCGTGGCAGTATTTACACCATGGGAACCAACAGATGCCAGAAATCAGCAGTTCCATCCCCACCACATCACTACAAGGGGCAGAGAGATGCCCAGTAATGCTACTCCTGGGGATTAATTTTAGGAAATAATTTAAGAAAAGAAGGTGATGAGATATATAAAATAATTTAGTAAAACTTAGAACCCTGATGACGAAAAATTATGCAGCAATTACCAATCCTAATTCTCAAGATTGAGAGACAAATATTTACAATGTTAAGAGAAAATTGTAAATCATTTTGTACAATTTTAATGGTTATAGCAATATTAAAATTTGTTTGCCTCTAGATGAAGAGAAAAGTTAGTAACAAGGACTTTGAAGACAGATTTCTTAGGTTCAGTTTCAAGTACTGTCATGTGGTGCCTCTGTGATCTTGGGCAGGTCCTTTGGTCTCCAGTATGTCAATTTTCTCATCTGAAAAATGGAGAAAATAACAACTATTTAACTCTTTAGTTATATTTTTAGATTTCTATTTTAAAATTTTTCTATTTCAACTATAGTAACTATTTAATAATAAAAAACACAGGAGGAAGAGACAGAAATAAAAACAGTTGCATTGTTTAGAACAAGTGTTGACAAACTACAGCCCGTTGACAAATCCAGTCTGCCCTCTGTGTCTGTAAATTAAGTTTTATTGGAACACAGCCCTGCCTGTTTACATACTGTTTTTGGCGGCTTTTGCTCGTTGCAAACACAGCTGAGCAGTTGAGACAGCAAAGCCCCAAGTATCCACTTTGCAGGAAGAGTTCGCCACCCCCCGGCACGGACCCAGGCGATGATGGGCGGTTTTTGAGCCTGACTTTTGCACTTTCCTGTTATCGTCTCCTCTTCCCGTCCTGTCCTCTGTGCCAAGCGCAGGAGAAGGCAGAGGCGGTGAGAAGGGGCGGGCGGAGGCCTTCGAGCCCCTGGTCAGGAGCTGCAGCTGGACAGGAGGAGGAGTCAGGCAGGGACGTGGGTCGGGGCGGCGCTGGCGCTGCCGAGCGGGCGTGGGCGCCCCGGGCCGGCCTCCTGCTCCTTCCCGGGATGTGCCCGCGCCCTGCGCAATCGCCCCCCTGCAGACCCCGGCAGCTCCAGCACCACCCAGCGACGGAGCTGACTGCAGCCCGACGAGCACCGCCCGCCGGCGGCCTTTGAGACCCACCGGGACGGCCCGGTCACAGGCTCCTCCGTCCGCGGGTTCAGCAGCGCAGGGTCACGCCCTGCAAAAGCGGAGGATCGGGGCGTTCGGAACGCTGGGCTGGGGCCACTTTAACCATGACTTGGGGGCTGCTGCATTTTTGAAAGTGTCGTTATCTTTCCAGGAGACGTACTGAATTATTCATGAGTGCTCTCGGATCCGCTTCCAAATTATCCAGTGCGGGGTGGAGAACAGGCGAGAGGAGAGGCCACGTGCTGGCAGCTGTGGGCGCAGTGACGGCTGCACCGCCTGCCCCAGGGCCTTTGCTCCACTTCTGTGCGTTTGCAAACTTCCATAATAAAGAGTAAAATACAGTGTAGAGACAACCCAGATGCCACCAGACAGGAGAACGGGTACATTAAGCTGTGGTAAAACGGCGCAGTGCACAGAGACACACGTATACTTAAAATACAGTTTTGTCATGTATATGCTCTTTAATATAAATATGTGTGTGTGTCTAGATACTGATTACATCAGGTGACAGGGTTGGGATGGATTAGAAGATCTAAGTTTCATCAAGTTCTACATCTCCTGTTGGGTAATGGACTATTATTGTTGAATTCATTATCAAGTAAACAGATTGTTTTAAAAGGCTATTCAGGGACCAGTGAAGAACCAAAGATTATGACTAACCTAGTTCTGTGGATGAGTCCAAATTAAACACACAGACACACACACACGCACACACACACACACAAACACACACACAGACACAGACGCACACACACACGCACAGACACACACACACAGAAACAGAGACACAGACGCACACACACACACAGAGAGACACACACAGACACACACACACAGACACACACACAGACAGAGACGCACACACACACACACACAGAAACAGACGCACACACACACACAGAGACACACACAGAGACACACACACACAGAGACAGACACACACACAGACACACACACACACAGAAACAGAGACACAGACGCACACACACACACACAGACACACACACAGAGATACACACACAGACACACACATACAGACACACACACAGACACACACAGACACACAGACACAGACACACAGACACAGACACACAGACACACACACAGACACACACAGAGACAGAGACAGATGCACACACACACACAGACACACACACAGACACACACACAGACACACACACAGACACACACAGACACACAGACACAGACACACACAGACACACACACAGACACACACAGACAGAGACACAGATGCACACACACACACAGACACACACACACACACAGACACACACACACAGACACACACACACAGACACACACACAGAGATACACACACAGACACACACACAGACACACAGACACACAGACACAGACACACACAGACACACACACAGAGATACACACACAGACACACACACACACACAGACACACACACACAGACACACACAGACACACAGACACAGACACACAGACACAGACACACACAGACACACACACAGACACACACACAGAGACAGAGACACAGATGCACACACACACACAGACACACACAGACACACACACACAGACACACAGACACACACACAGACACACACACAGATACACACACACAGATACACACACAGACACACACACAGACACACACAGACAGACACAGACACACACAGAGACAGAGACACAGATGCACACACACACAGAGACACACAGACACACACACACAGACACACACACACAGACACACACACACAGACACACACACACAGAGATACACACACAGACACACACAGACACACACACAGACACACACACACACACACCCCAAGGTGATTTCTTTCCTAATGCGGCTGATCTCATCGATCTTACGTTGGTTCCATGGTTTTGACTTTCTGAAGCTGTCGTCCTCCCACCCCCAACAATCTCAGGGGACGGGTGGTAAATTGTGCTTGGAAACCTCACACTTCCATGCACTGCATGTAGAAAACACACGAGCCTTAAGTGATAAAATGCCACGTCCCCAAGAACTAATCGAGGATGACAGTGGCCATCAACAGCAAGCACCAACAGTAATTTTGCACTAAAAACCAAATCTGATGTACCGAGTATTTCAAATGCTGGGGTGCTTACCATACCGGGGCTCTTCAGAAAGGCTGGGGTGTGTACTAGGGTACTTCGAATAGTTCATGGAAAATAGAATTGGAAGATGCCACGACTTTTCCATTACCTTTCTGAAGTACTCTCATACTTGCCATTGGATCCTAAAGACAGCCTTATCCTTGCTCCTTGACACACGCCCAGCACCCGGCACAGTGTCTTGCCACGTTACTAGGTGTGTAAGAAGTGTCTGCTGAAAGGGCTGAAACGGTAGGTCAATTGTTACTGGGGTTTCCCCAGGACTGGCCGCAGTGACAAGAGGTAGTATTCCCTCAGTGGGACTCAGCTGCTTTTCCCTGCTCTGCCCTACTTTCAAATTCTCGCTGGTTTTTGCCACGACTGAAAGACTCCCGCAGTGGGTAGTCAGTCAGTTCAGGGAGACCCTCCCAAGGAACAGCGAGACCACGGCTTCGGATGCAAAAACAAGAGGTTTATTGAACACACAGGTACCCGGGCGACTCAGTCTTTCGAAAGACTGGCGCGCCGAGTAGAGCTCCTGGGTCCTTTTTATAGCAAAAAGCGCGGGTACAGAAGCGAGAAGCAAGTTTAATTGGTCAGTTCAAATAAGCGCGGGTACAGAAGCGAGAAGCAAGTTTAATTGGTTAGTTTAAATCAAGCCAGGGGTGAACTTCGGTCAAGTGGGAGTCCTTGAAACAGCTGAGGGGCACTCTTGAAACTTTAACTGACTTGTCTATTTCTGGGAACTATCCGCCCTTTGCCTCGGGCCGGGGCCCAGGTGCATAACCACAGATATCCTGTTTGACTCTGTTCCCCTTGTTTCTTAACTTGACTTTTTGGCTGTATTTTCCCTATACCCTTGTAAAAAGCACTTCCTTCATTCCCCCATTTCTCTTGTGGATCGCTCTAATCTTAGAGCGGAATTAAAAGTTATCTTCGCCATTTAAGGTTTGGTATTTTTGCCTAAGGACCAGAATCTTAACTGCACTTACCCTATCATTGATGAATTGGACTAGTCTATTGATGACGTAGGGCCCAAGGGTGAACAACAGAAGGAGGAGTAATAGGGGCCCGGCGATGGTTGACAGTAGGGTGGTCAACCAAGGGGAGTTATTTGATCTGGTTATAAGCATTTTCATAGTTTGAGTCAGGAGGCCTGACTCTTTTAGAGGCCGGTGCATCAATTTCTGGAATATCCCAAGCCTCGAGACCCGCCGCCAGGGCACATATATCAGGGGTAAGGGAGGGCCACCAAGTCCAAAGGGGGTGGACTTCTGTCTTGAACCAGACAACCTTTCCAGTTTGGGACAGTACCTGCCAGGTGAGGGTGTTGGGCTGGTTAGGGTTATTACTTGGTAGGCTTGCTCCGCCGCCGCCGAATGCGCAACTTAAGAGGATTATCAGTCCTCTCCAGCTCCCAGGATTCATCTGGTACGGAGGGTGGCGCAGGCTTGAGGTGAGAAGCATGTACCCAGGCTGCAATGCCATCAACTTTTACTGCGGTCGGGGTGGTCAGCAATACCAGATACGGGCCTTTCCACCGAGGCTCAAGGTTGCTGGGTCGATGGCGTCTGACCAGCACTTGGTCTCCGACCTGGAACGGATGAGGGATGGCCACGGCACCTGGCTCGTATACCTCCTTGATCTGGTCCCAGATCTGGGTTTTTACAACTTCTAAAGCCTTTAAGTGAGTAAATAAGACAGGAAGAAAGTTATCATCGGGACCTAGTGTTCCTCCCAACTCAAGTATGGGGGGGGGTCCCCCGTAGAGGATTTCATAGGGAGTTAGACCGTACTGGCCAGGGGTATTCCTGGCTCTGAACAGCGCTAAGGGAAGGAGGGCCACCCAGTCTTTTCCACCG
Source organism: Cynocephalus volans (assembly GCF_027409185.1). NCBI lineage: Eukaryota > Metazoa > Chordata > Mammalia > Dermoptera > Cynocephalidae > Cynocephalus > Cynocephalus volans. The sequence goes on along the minus strand of NC_084473.1, from coordinate 92,781,804 downwards.
GTCTCTAAGGCCAATTTAGTTAAGGTCTCTTTGATGGTTCTATTCATTCTCTCTACTTGACCTGAGCTCTGGGGCCTATACGCACAATGTAACTTCCAATTTATCCCCAGTTGTGTGGCCAGTCCCTGGCTTACCTGAGCAACAAAGGCTGGGCCATTATCTGACCCGATCACCTTAGGGATCCCGAAACGGGGCAGGATTTCTTCTAGTATCTTTTTACATACAGTCAGGGCCGTTTCAGTTTTGGTAGGGAAAGCTTCTACCCATCCAGAGAAAGTATCTACAAATACTAGCAGATACCTGTTCCCATACCGGCCAGGCTTTACCTCTGTAAAGTCTACTTCCCAGTATACGCCGGGTCGATCTCCCCGTTGTCTTTTTCCGGTCTCTCGGTAGGTGGTAGTCGCATTAGTCATGGCACAAGCCGGACACCGATTGGCGACTTCTTGAACGGTGGACCGGAGATTCGGGATGGAGAGGCTGGTGCGGCTCGTTAGTTGAAGGAGCTTTTCTGGTCCTAAGTGTGTTAGCTGATGTAACCGCTAAATGAATTCTTTTCCCTGGTCAGGAGTGAGCTCTCTTGGCTTGGTCCTAGCTTGAGCAGGCTCGATTGGCTCTTGAAGCTTTATAGTTTCTGCTAGCACCCTGACCGACAGGGCGGCTTGTTTTGCAGCCTCGTCGGCCCTCCGGTTCCCGGCCGCCACAGGGTTATTTCCTCTCTGGTGGCCCGGGCAGTGGATAATGGCGACCTGCTTAGGGAGGTGAATGGCCTCTAGCAGAGCCAGAATTTCTTCTTTGTTTTTAATGTCTTTTCCAGCCGAAGTGAGCAGTCCCCTCTGTTTATATATTGCCCCATGAATGTGAGCAGTGGCAAAAGCATACCTGCTGTCCGTGTAGATGTTGATGTTTTTTCCTTCGGCTAGGCGTAATGCCTGCGTCAAGGCGATTAGCTCGGCCTTCTGGGCTGATGTCCCTTCTGGCAGGCTGCTTGCCCATACCGTCCGTTTGCCATCTACGATGGCGGCCCCTGCTCTCCGCTTACCTTCCACAATGAAGCTGCTACCGTCTGTATACCAGGCAGGCACTCCGGGCAATGGCTGGTCCTTCAGGTCCCGTCGAGTCCCAGCTTCTTCAGCAAGGATTTCTGAGCATTGGTGTACTGGGGTGGATTCTGACTCGACTGGTAGTAGGGTAGCTGGGTTCAGGACAGCAGGGGGCGCGAAAGATATCCTTTCGTTTAGCAGCAAACTCTGGTAATGAGTCATTCTGGCATTGGTCATCCACCGATTGGGGGGCTGCCGCACAATACTTTCGAGGCTGTGGGAAGCAATCACAGTCACATTTTGCCCCAAGGTTAACTTATCAGCGTCTTTGAGGAGGAGTGCCACTGCAGCAACCGCTTTTAGGCAGGTTGGCCACCCACTGGCCACTGGATCCAGTTTTTTTGATAGATAAGCTACTGGCCGTCGCCATGGTCCTAGGGTCTGAGTAAGCACTCCTCGAGCTACACCGGCTCTTTCATCTACGTATAGAGTAAATGGTTTGGTGAGGTCTGGGAGAGCCAAGGCGGGGGCAGACAGCAAGGCTTTTTTTATGTGGTCAAAAGCCTTTTGATGCTCCTCAGTCCAGGTAAAAGGAATGTTTTCCCTTGTCAGGGGGTACAAGGGTGCAGCCAGGGAAGCAAACCCAGGAATCCAGAGCCTGCAGAATCCGGCAGTACCCAGAAATTCGCGGACCTGCCTGGGGGTTGTGGGAGTAGGGATCTTCATAACTGTAGCTTTCCGGGCCGGGGTCAGCCATCTTTTTCCCTCTTTGAGCAGGTACCCCAAATAGGTGACCTCTTTCTGGCATAACTGGGCCTTTTTAGCTGATACCCGGTACCCCAACTTACTCAGTTCCTGCAAGAGCTTTTGTGTCCCTCTTTTGCAGCCTTCATATGTGGGAGCTGCCACTAGGAGGTCGTCCACATATTGGAGTAATATGACCTGGGGGTTGAGAGCCCTAAAAGGAGTTAAATCCCGGTGGAGGGCCTCGTCGAAGAGAGTGGGTGAGTTCTTGAACCCCTGTGGCAGCCGTGTCCAGGTCAGCTGACCAGCGTTACCTTTTTCTGGGTCTCTCCACTCGAACGCGAACAGTGGCTGGCTGTTGGGGTGTAGTTTGAGGCAAAAAAAGGCATCCTTGAGATCCAAGACTGAGTACCAAGTGTGACTAGGCGGAAGGGAACTCAGGAGGCTGTATGGGTTTGGGACTGAGGGATGAATGTCTTGCACCCTTTTGTTAATTTCTCTCAAGTCTTGGACTGGCCGATAGTCATTGGTCCCTGGCTTTTTTACTGGTAGCAGAGGGGTGTTCCAGGGCGACTGGCAGGGCACTAAGACCCCTAGGTCTAAGAACCTTTGGATGTGGGGTCTGATGCCTTCCCGGGCTTCTTTAGTCATTGGATACTGTCGGACGGCCACCGGTGAGGCACCCGATTTCAGCTCTACTACTACTGGTGGGACGTTATTGGCCAGTCCCATACCTGTCTTTTCTGCCCATACGGTGGGAAAAAGTTGGAGCCAGGATGGGTCGATGGAGGGAGAGGCCGGCTTTTCATACAGCCGGTATTCTTCTTCTAGGTTTAGGACCAGGCACATGGTAGAGTGATCTCCCCATGTTACTTGTGGGCCCTCTGTAGAAAACTGGATTTGAGCTTTTAGTTTGGTCAGGATGTCCCGGCCCAACAGAGGAGCAGGGCACTCAGGTATGACCAAAAAGGAATGGGTCACTTGTTTATGTCCAACCTTTAAAAGTCTTTGTGTGGTCCAGGGGTAGACTTTGCTGCCGGTTGCTCCTACTACGACTGTCCGCCTGGACCCTACCTTCCCCATGGGTTGGGTCAACACCGAATGTTCAGCCCCGGTATCGACCAGAAACTCGATGGGGGTCCCCTCCACTGTCAATGTTACCCTAGGTTCGGGGAGGGGGTCCGAACCTTGACTCCCCTAGTCGTCTAGGGATAGAACCCTAGCTTTTTTGTCGTTTTTCTTTTTTCGGGGGCATTCCCTTGCCCAGTGGCCTTTCTCTTTGCAGTAGGCGCACTGGTCCCTGTCGAGAGGAGGCCTTTTGTCCCTAGGTGTCGGTCTTGCCCGGTTGCTCAGGGTCCCTTTCTGCTTATCTGTAAACCCTTTATCACTTACTACTGTGGCCAAAATCCTAGTTAAATTTTTTTCTTGGCGTTTATCACGCCGTCTCTCTCTCTCTTCTGTCTCTTTTTTTTCTCTTTCCTGTCTTTCTTCTTCTGTTTCTCTCTTGTGGTACACCTTTTCTGCCTCCTTTACTAAGTCTTGTAAGGAAAAGTCTTGGAGCCCCTCTAGTCTTTGTAACTTTTTCTTGATATCTGGGGCTGACTGGCCGATAAAGGCCATGGCAACTGCCGCCTGCTGTCCCTCAGAAGAGGGGTCAAACGGAGTGTATCTCCTATATGCCTCCATCAGGCGTTCCAAGAAAACCGAGGGGGGTTCTACCGGTCCCTGCAAGACCTCTCTTACCTTAGCCAAATTGGTGGGGCGCCGGGCTGCCCCTTTGAGACCTGCCACTAGAGTCCGGCGGTAGACCAGAAGACGCTCCCTACCTTCGGCCGTGTTGTAATCCCATTGAGGTCGATTGAGGGGGAAGGCCTCATTAATGAGGTTCTCGAGTTGTGTAGGGGCCCCGTTGTCCCCGAGAACGTTCTTGCGGGCCTCCAGAAGAATCCTTTCTCGCTCTTCAGTGGTGAAGAGGATCTGGAGTAGCTGTTGGCAATCGTCCCAAGTGGGCTGGTGAGAGAACATAAGGGACTCAAGAAGTCCCGTGAGTCCTGCTGGTTTTTCAGAAAAAGACGGGTGGTTAGACTTCCAATTGTAAAGATCTGCTGAGGAAAAAGGCCAATACTGTAGAGGGACCAAGCCATTAGGCTCAGCTGGGGGCCCTATGGCTCGGAGGGGCAAAGCTACGGTGGAGTCAGGACCGGAGCCGTCTCTCGGACTGCGAGGTTGGCGGCTCCTAGTCCCCGCAGCCGGTCCCTCAGGGCTAGGATCACCGGGCGCTCGGCCTGGTGCCGATCTGTTTCCCTGAGGGGCCAGAGGGGGCAGCGGAGCCGCCGGGTAAGGTGGGGTTTCAGAGAGAGAAAATAGGTCATCTGGTGTCGGGAGGACGGGGGGTTGGGGAGGGGCGGAAGGCTTCCTTGTAGGTGGCCTTTGAGTATTTTCTGATCCCGAAACAACAGCGACTTTGCTGGAGGGTGGCACCCAGGGAGGGGGATTCTGGGCGAGGTCTTGCCATACCACGACACAGGCAACCTGGTCCGGGTGTCCTCCGGTCTCCTGAAAAACAATCTTTTTAACTGCAAAAATGACAGTAAGATCAAAGGTTCCCTCTGGCGGCCAACCTACGCCGAATGTGGGCCACTCAGACGAACAGAAAGTCTGCCATTTTCCTTTTTTGATCTCCATGGACAGATTGTGAGCCCTGGCTTTGACATCTTTCCAATGATCTAGAGTAAGGGAGAGGGGCGTAAGGGCACTTTGCCCCATCTCGAAAATTTCCAATAGGGGAACGACGACGCAAAGACCTATCACAACTAAGACAAAAAGAAACCAGAAACGGCGACGAGACCGAGTGCCGTAGAAATAGAAGAAAGAGTCCGATGGCAGAGCGCGCCTCCCGAGACGCGGTGAGACCAAAACACAATAATCCTCTGCCAAGGGGTCCACCAGGCGTCCCTGGTCCTCCCCTGATCCTGGGACGTCTCCCAGGATTGCCGGGTGGCGAGCCCCCGAACACGTCTGTTCGCTACCCGCACTTCGCTCCCAGAGCGACTAACCCGGAACAAACTGAAACCAAAATGCGCGCGCTCAGAAAAGACAGTCGAAATCACTGAGTCAGACACAGAGACGAGACACAGAAACGAGACACAGAACGACTGCTGGCCAGCTTACCTCCCGTTGGTGGGTCGGTGGTCCCTGGGTGGGGGTCTCCGATCCCGGACGAGCCCCCAAATGAAAGACTCCCGCAGTGGGTAGTCAGTCAGTTCAGGGAGACCCTCCCAAGGAACAGCGAGACCACGGCTTCGGATGCAAAAACAAGAGGTTTATTGAACACACAGGTACCCGGGCGACTCAGTCTTTCGAAAGACTGGCGCGCCGAGTAGAGCTCCTGGGTCCTTTTTATAGCAAAAAGCGCGGGTACAGAAGCGAGAAGCAAGTTTAATTGGTCAGTTCAAATAAGCGCGGGTACAGAAGCGAGAAGCAAGTTTAATTGGTTAGTTTAAATCAAGCCAGGGGTGAACTTCGGTCAAGTGGGAGTCCTTGAAACAGCTGAGGGGCACTCTTGAAACTTTAACTGACTTGTCTATTTCTGGGAACTATCCGCCCTTTGCCTCGGGCCGGGGCCCAGGTGCATAACCACAGATATCCTGTTTGACTCTGTTCCCCTTGTTTCTTAACTTGACTTTTTGGCTGTATTTTCCCTATACCCTTGTAAAAAGCACTTCCTTCATTTGAAAGACTCCCGCAGTGGGTAGTCAGTCAGTTCAGGGAGACCCTCCCAAGGAACAGCGAGACCACGGCTTCGGATGCAAAAACAAGAGGTTTATTGAACACACAGGTACCCGGGCGACTCAGTCTTTCGAAAGACTGGCGCGCCGAGTAGAGCTCCTGGGTCCTTTTTATAGCAAAAAGCGCGGGTACAGAAGCGAGAAGCAAGGTAATTGGTTAGTTTAAATCAAGCCAGGGGTGAACTTCGGTCAAGTGGGAGTCCTTGAAACAGCTGAGGGGCACTCTTGAAACTTTAACTGACTTGTCTATTTCTGGGAACTATCCGCCCTTTGCCTCGGGCCGGGGCCCAGGTGCATAACCACAGATATCCTGTTTGACTCTGTTCCCCTTGTTTCTTAACTTGACTTTTTGGCTGTATTTTCCCTATACCCTTGTAAAAAGCACTTCCTTCATTCCCCCATTTCTCTTGTGGATCGCTCTAATCTTAGAGCGGAATTAAAAGTTATCTTCGCCATTTAAGGTTTGGTATTTTTGCCTAAGGACCAGAATCTTAACTGCACTTACCCTATCATTGATGAATTGGACTAGTCTATTGATGACGTAGGGCCCAAGGGTGAACAACAGAAGGAGGAGTAATAGGGGCCCGGCGATGGTTGACAGTAGGGTGGTCAACCAAGGGGAGTTATTTGATCTGGTTATAAGCATTTTCATAGTTTGAGTCAGGAGGCCTGACTCTTTTAGAGGCCGGTGCATCAATTTCTGGAATATCCCAAGCCTCGAGACCCGCCGCCAGGGCACATATATCAGGGGTAAGGGAGGGCCACCAAGTCCAAAGGGGGTGGACTTCTGTCTTGAACCAGACAACCTTTCCAGTTTGGGACAGTACCTGCCAGGTGAGGGTGTTGGGCTGGTTAGGGTTATTACTTGGTAGGCTTGCTCCGCCGCCGCCGAATACGCAGCTTAAGAGGATGATCAGTCCTTTCCAGCTCCCAGGTCTCGTTTGGTGCCGGGGGTGGTGCAGGCTTGAGATGGGAAGCATGGACCCAGGCAGCGATGCCATCAACTTTTACTGCGGTCGGGGTGGTCAGCAATACCAGATACGGGCCTTTCCACCGAGGCTCAAGGTTGCTGGGTCGATGGCGTCTGACCAGCACTCGGTCTCCGACCTGGAACGGATGAGGGATGGCCACGGCACCTGGCTCGTATACCTCCTTGATCTGGTCCCAGATCTGGGTTTTTACAACTTCTAAAGCCTTTAAGTGAGTAAATAAGACAGGAAGAAAGTTATCATCGGGACCCAGTGTTCCTCCCAACTCAAGTATGGGGGGGGGTCCCCCGTGGAAGATTTCATAAGGGGTCAGACCAAGCTGGCCAGGGGTATTCCTGGCTCTGAACAGCGCTAAGGGAAGGAGGGCCACCCAGTCTTTTCCACCGGTCTCTAAGGCCAATTTAGTTAAGGTCTCTTTGATGGTTCTATTCATTCTCTCTACTTGACCTGAGCTCTGGGGCCTATACGCACAATGTAATTTCCAATTTATTCCCAGTTGTGTGGCCAGTCCCTGGCTTACCTGAGCAACAAAGGCTGGGCCATTATCTGACCCGATCACCTTAGGGATCCCGAAACGGGGCAGGATTTCTTCTAGTATCTTTTTACATACAGTCAGGGCCGTTTCAGTTTTGGTAGGGAAAGCTTCTACCCATCCAGAGAAAGTATCTACAAATACTAGCAGATACCTGTTCCCATACCGGCCAGGCTTTACCTCTGTAAAGTCTACTTCCCAGTATACGCCGGGTCGATCTCCCCGTTGTCTTTTTCCGGTCTCTCGGTAGGTGGTAGTCGCATTAGTCATGGCACAAGCCGGACACCGATTGGCGACTTCTTGAACGGTGGACCGGAGATTCGGGATGGAGAGGCTGGTGCGGCTCGTTAGTTGAAGGAGCTTTTCTGGTCCTAAGTGTGTTAGCTGATGTAACCGCTAAATGAATTCTTTTCCCTGGTCAGGAGTGAGCTCTCTTGGCTTGGTCCTAGCTTGAGCAGGCTCGATTGGCTCTTGAAGCTTTATAGTTTCTGCTAGCACCCTGACCGACAGGGCGGCTTGTTTTGCAGCCTCGTCGGCCCTCCGGTTCCCGGCCGCCACAGGGTTATTTCCTCTCTGGTGGCCCGGGCAGTGGATAATGGCGACCTGCTGTCCGTGTAGATGTTGATGTTTTTTCCTTCGGCTAGGCGTAATGCCTGCGTCAAGGCGATTAGCTCGGCCTTCTGGGCTGATGTCCCTTCTGGCAGGCTGCTTGCCCATACCGTCCGTTTGCCATCTACGATGGCGGCCCCTGCTCTCCGCTTACCTTCCACAATGAAGCTGCTACCGTCTGTATACCAGGCAGGCACTCCGGGCAATGGCTGGTCCTTCAGGTCCCGTCGAGTCCCAGCTTCTTCAGCAAGGATTTCTGAGCATTGGTGTACTGGGGTGGATTCTGACTCGACTGGTAGTAGGGTAGCTGGGTTCAGGACAGCAGGGGGCGCGAAAGATATCCTTTCGTTTAGCAGCAAACTCTGGTAATGAGTCATTCTGGCATTGGTCATCCACCGATTGGGGGGCTGCCGCACAATACTTTCGAGGCTGTGGGAAGCAATCACAGTCACATTTTGCCCCAAGGTTAACTTATCAGCGTCTTTGAGGAGGAGTGCCACTGCAGCAACCGCTTTTAGGCAGGTTGGCCACCCACTGGCCACTGGATCCAGTTTTTTTGATAGATAAGCTACTGGCCGTCGCCATGGTCCTAGGGTCTGAGTAAGCACTCCTCGGGCTACACCGGCTCTTTCATCTACGTATAGAGTAAATGGTTTGGTGAGGTCTGGGAGAGCCAAGGCGGGGGCAGACAGCAAGGCTTTTTTTATGTGGTCAAAAGCCTTTTGATGCTCCTCAGTCCAGGTAAAAGGAATGTTTTCCCTTGTCAGGGGGTACAAGGGTGCAGCCAGGGAAGCAAACCCAGGAATCCAGAGCCTGCAGAATCCGGCAGTACCCAGAAATTCGCGGACCTGCCTGGGGGTTGTGGGAGTAGGGATCTTCATAACTGTAGCTTTCCGGGCCGGGGTCAGCCATCTTTTTCCCTCCTTGAGCAGGTACCCCAAATAGGTGACCTCTTTCTGGCATAACTGGGCCTTTTTAGCTGATACCCGGTACCCCAACTTACTCAGTTCCTGCAAGAGCTTTTGTGTCCCTCTTTTGCAGCCTTCATATGTGGGAGCTGCCACTAGGAGGTCGTCCACATATTGGAGTAATATGACCTGGGGGTTGAGAGCCCTAAAAGGAGTTAAATCCCGGTGGAGGGCCTCGTCGAAGAGAGTGGGTGAGTTCTTGAACCCCTGTGGCAGCCGTGTCCAGGTCAGCTGACCAGCGTTACCTTTTTCTGGGTCTCTCCACTCGAACGCGAACAGTGGCTGGCTGTTGGGGTGTAGTTTGAGGCAAAAAAAGGCATCCTTGAGATCCAAGACTGAGTACCAAGTGTGACTAGGCGGAAGGGAACTCAGGAGGCTGTATGGGTTTGGGACTGAGGGATGAATGTCTTGCACCCTTTTGTTAATTTCTCTCAAGTCTTGGACTGGCCGATAGTCATTGGTCCCTGGCTTTTTTACTGGTAGCAGAGGGGTGTTCCAGGGCGACTGGCAGGGCACTAAGACCCCTAGGTCTAAGAACCTTTGGATGTGGGGTCTGATGCCTTCCCGGGCTTCTTTAGTCATTGGATACTGTCGGACGGCCACCGGTGAGGCACCCGATTTCAGCTCTACTACTACTGGTGGGACGTTATTGGCCAGTCCCATACCTGTCTTTTCTGCCCATACGGTGGGAAAAAGTTGGAGCCAGGATGGGTCGATGGAGGGAGAGGCCGGCTTTTCATACAGCCGGTATTCTTCTTCTAGGTTTAGGACCAGGCACATGGTAGAGTGATCTCCCCATGTTACTTGTGGGCCCTCTGTAGAAAACTGGATTTGGGCCTTTAGTTTGGTCAGAATGTCCCGGCCCAACAGAGGAGCAGGGCACTCAGGTATGACCAAAAAGGAATGGGTCACTTGTTTATGTCCAACCTTTAAAAGTCTTTGTGTGGTCCAGGGGTAGACTTTGCTGCCGGTTGCTCCTACTACGACTGTCCGCCTGGACCCTACCTTCCCCATGGGTTGGGTCAACACCGAATGTTCAGCCCCGGTATCGACCAGAAACTCGATGGGGGTCCCCTCCACTGTCAATGTTACCCTAGGTTCGGGGAGGGGGTCCGAACCTTGACTCCCCTAGTCGTCTAGGGATAGAACCCTAGCTTTTTTGATGTTCTTTTTCCGGGGACATTCTCTTGCCCAGTGACCCTTCTCTTTACAGTACGCGCATTGGTCTTTGTCTAGAGGGGGTCTTCCATCCCTAGGTGTTTTCTTTGCCCGGTTGCTCAGGTTCCCTGTCTGCCTATCTCTAGACCCTCTTTCACCTACCACTGCGGCCAAAATCCTAGTCAAGTTTTTTTCTTGGCGCCTATCGCGCCGTCTCTCTCTCTCTTCTGTCTCTCTTTTTTCTCTTTCTTGTTTTTCCTCTTCTGTCTCTCTCTTGTGGTACACCTTTTCTGCCTCTCTCACTAAATCTTGTAAGGAATAATCTTGGAGCCCCTCTAGCCTCTGCAACTTTTTCTTGATATCTGGGGCTGCCTGTCCGATGAAGGCCATTGCAACTGCCGCCTGCTGTCCCTCAGAAGAGGGGTCAAACGGAGTGTATCTCCTATATGCCTCCATCAGGCGTTCCAAGAAAACCGAGGGGGGTTCTACCGGTCCCTGCAAGACCTCTCTTACCTTAGCCAAATTGGTGGGGCGCCGGGCTGCCCCTTTGAGACCTGCCACTAGAGTCCGGCGGTAGACCAGAAGACGCTCCCTACCTTCGGCCGTGTTGTAATCCCATTGAGGTCGATTGAGGGGGAAGGCCTCATTAATGAGGTTCTCGAGTTGTGTAGGGGCCCCGTTGTCCCCGAGAACGTTCTTGCGGGCCTCCAGAAGAATCCTTTCTCGCTCTTCAGTGGTGAAGAGGATCTGGAGTAGCTGTTGGCAATCGTCCCAAGTGGGCTGGTGAGAGAACATAAGGGACTCAAGAAGTCCCGTGAGTCCTGCTGGTTTTTCAGAAAAAGAAGGATGGTTAGATTTCCAATTATAAAGATCTGCTGAGGAAAAAGGCCAATATTGTAGAGGAACTAGGCCGTTGGGCTCGGCTGGGGGTCCTATGGCTCGGAGGGGCAAAGCTACGGTGGAGTCAGGACCGGAGCCGTCTCTCGGACTGCGAGGTTGGCGGCTCCTAGTCCCCGCAGCCGGTCCCTCAGGGCTAGGATCACCGGGCGCTCGGCCTGGTGCCGATCTGTTTCCCTGAGGGGCCAGAGGGGGCAGCGGAGCCGCCGGGTAAGGTGGGGTTTCAGAGAGAGAAAATAGGTCATCTGGTGTCGGGAGGACGGGGGGTTGGGGAGGGGCGGAAGGCTTCCTTGTAGGTGGCCTTTGAGTATTTTCTGATCCCGAAACAACAGCGACTTTGCTGGAGGGTGGCACCCAGGGAGGGGGATTCTGGGCGAGGTCTTGCCATACCACGACACAGGCAACCTGGTCCGGGTGTCCTCCGGTCTCCTGAAAAACAATCTTTTTAACTGCAAAAATGACAGTAAGATCAAAGGTTCCCTCTGGCGGCCAACCTACGCCGAATGTGGGCCACTCAGACGAACAGAAAGTCTGCCATTTTCCTTTTTTGATCTCCATGGACAGATTGTGAGCCCTGGCTTTGACATCTTTCCAATGATCTAGAGTAAGGGAGAGGGGCGTAAGGGCACTTTGCCCCATCTCGAAAATTTCCAATAGGGGAACGACGACGCAAAGACCTATCACAACTAAGACAAAAAGAAACCAGAAACGGCGACGAGACCGAGTGCCGTAGAAATAGAAGAAAGAGTCCGATGGCAGAGCGCGCCTCCCGAGACGCGGTGAGACCAAAACACAATAATCCTCTGCCAAGGGGTCCACCAGGCGTCCCTGGTCCTCCCCTGATCCTGGGACGTCTCCCAGGATTGCCGGGTGGCGAGCCCCCGAACACGTCTGTTCGCTACCCGCACTTCGCTCCCAGAGCGACTAACCCGGAACAAACTGAAACCAAAATGCGCGCGCTCAGAAAAGACAGTCGAAATCACTGAGTCAGACACAGAGACGAGACACAGAAACGAGACACAGAACGACTGCTGGCCAGCTTACCTCCCGTTGGTGGGTCGGTGGTCCCTGGGTGGGGGTCTCCGATCCCGGACGAGCCCCCAAATGAAAGACTCCCGCAGTGGGTAGTCAGTCAGTTCAGGGAGACCCTCCCAAGGAACAGCGAGACCACGGCTTCGGATGCAAAAACAAGAGGTTTATTGAACACACAGGTACCCGGGCGACTCAGTCTTTCGAAAGACTGGCGCGCCGAGTAGAGCTCCTGGGTCCTTTTTATAGCAAAAAGCGCGGGTACAGAAGCGAGAAGCAAGGTAATTGGTTAGTTTAAATCAAGCCAGGGGTGAACTTCGGTCAAGTGGGAGTCCTTGAAACAGCTGAGGGGCACTCTTGAAACTTTAACTGACTTGTCTATTTCTGGGAACTATCCGCCCTTTGCCTCGGGCCGGGGCCCAGGTGCATAACCACAGATATCCTGTTTGACTCTGTTCCCCTTGTTTCTTAACTTGACTTTTTGGCTGTATTTTCCCTATACCCTTGTAAAAAGCACTTCCAGACACACACACAGACACACACACAGATACACACACACAGATACACACACAGACACACACACAGACACACACAGACAGACACAGACACACACAGAGACAGAGACACAGATGCACACACACACAGAGACACACAGACACACACACACAGACACACACACACAGACACACACACACAGACACACACACACAGAGATACACACACAGACACACACAGACACACACACAGACACACACACACACACACCCCAAGGTGATTTCTTTCCTAATGCGGCTGATCTCATCGATCTTACGTTGGTTCCATGGTTTTGACTTTCTGAAGCTGTCGTCCTCCCACCCCCAACAATCTCAGGGGACGGGTGGTAAATTGTGCTTGGAAACCTCACACTTCCATGCACTGCATGTAGAAAACACACGAGCCTTAAGTGATAAAATGCCACGTCCCCAAGAACTAATCGAGGATGACAGTGGCCATCAACAGCAAGCACCAACAGTAATTTTGCACTAAAAACCAAATCTGATGTACCGAGTATTTCAAATGCTGGGGTGCTTACCATACCGGGGCTCTTCAGAAAGGCTGGGGTGTGTACTAGGGTACTTCGAATAGTTCATGGAAAATAGAATTGGAAGATGCCACGACTTTTCCATTACCTTTCTGAAGTACTCTCATACTTGCCATTGGATCCTAAAGACAGCCTTATCCTTGCTCCTTGACACACGCCCAGCACCCGGCACAGTGTCTTGCCACGTTACTAGGTGTGTAAGAAGTGTCTGCTGAAAGGGCTGAAACGGTAGGTCAATTGTTACTGGGGTTTCCCCAGGACTGGCCGCAGTGACAAGAGGTAGTATTCCCTCAGTGGGACTCAGCTGCTTTTCCCTGCTCTGCCCTACTTTCAAATTCTCGCTGGTTTTTGCCACGACCTCCTGCCAATAGCTCACTTGCACACATAACCACGCCTTGTGTTTCTGTGGTTGTTTTTCTGTTCTTGTGGTCCCCACCCATTGGCATCTGCCACCCATGCCACCTCTTCAGGATAGGGGCTCCAAGAAATCATTCACAGAGGGCACTGCCTGGGTTGTCCAGCTGCCACCCTGGGCTGCAGTCTCTGATGGCCGGAGCCTCCCTGTGCATGCACAGAAGCTCCCCTTTCCATGGCCATGTGGTCAGCCAGACACCGAAGCAGTGGTGGGGGGCCATGACCCCCCATCCACATGGCTCTGCCACCAGCGTGTCCTCCTGCCTGGCATTCCTGCAAAACATACCTCCTCATTCTTCAAAGCAAAGCAAAGCAAAGCCTCCTGCAAAGAAACTCCGCAAGCCCGCTGCCCACTGGTTCTCCAGAAATGACTTGGCCTACGGTCACCAGGCTCCTGAGGGAGGCTGAGCTCCTGGGGCTGGGAGCTACCCAGCCACAGTAAAGAAAGTTCTAGGGAAAAAAGTGGGAGGAAGAAAGCAAGAATGAGGAAGAGGAAAACAATATTTACGTGTCTTCAATGTGCAAGATTTTACATGTTTTACCTAAAAGGATCCTTAAAAAAAAAAAAAAAGTCCACCAGGCAAGTACTCATACTGTAACCCACACTTTAGAGGGAAGGAAACTGAGGCTCACTTAGTTTAAATATTATCTCACGGAGAGTGTGCTTGGACATGGAGAACAATGGGCTTCCTAATACTGAATCCCAGGACTTGACACAGCTGGAAAACAGCTGGCCCTGAGCGGGGGCTGGTCCATGTTAAGGTTACAGCATAAAGAAGCAGAACAAATATTTATTTACCTTCCTGGATGCAGCCTGGCTACCATGAAGAGGGAAGAAAAGCTGAGCTACGTCCGTCCAGTTCCTCCCCCAACTCACCAAAAGAAGCATCTGGAATCTGGGAGAAGATGATAGTGACTGTTAGAAGGACCCCTCCACAGGGAAGGAAGCATCAGAAATGGGAACCAACGGTCCCTGTTCCCTACAGGATTTCTCAGTGTTTTATTTTCTTAGCCTTGGGACTTCCCAACCTCCTGTGGCCAAACATGGCACTGCTGTGTCCTGCAGGGGTGGCGGTGCACAGTCCATCAAAACGGTTTTGCTCCACCTTTCTGAGGCTGTTCTCCCAGGACATACAGGGGCACTTCCCTGGGTCTTTCTGCACCCCCTGGGGGGCAATGTAGATTTAGCCCCCAGAAAGCTCAGAAATGGTTAAAAACAGTACATGAATTAAATGTTTCAAAACCATGCTGTACCCAAGGCTGACAATTCACCTCGTTGTATTTCCTATCCCAAATTGCTGTTTTAAAATGTAGGTTTTATTATTATTCAGGTACAGTGAGGCCAACAGATCAGGAGACGACTGCTATTGAAAAGATGTTATATTCACAGATCCCAAGAGGAGGGCGTGCACCCCAGGGGGGCGGTCCACACGGGGAAGCTCAGGAGGCAGAGGGAGTGAGGGGGAGATGTGGGCAAGAGCCTTTATTGTGGTTTTTCTGTGGGAAGGAATGGGTGAGGCAGGGGGCAGGTTTAGGATTGGCTAGTTTGATACTTGCAGTGGGCTTTGGGGTGCAGGGGCTGTCCCTACTGGGGTAGGTGGAGAGTCAGCCAGAGTGTGAGAGCTCCGTAAAGGAGGCAGTCGGGGGTGGGCTCTGAATTGGTTGGTTTGGATTTGAAAAGAACATTCATGGGCAGGCAAGTGGTTTACTCTCCCATGGAATTTGCTAAGCCTGGGAGGGGCAGGCCCTCTAGCGTCAGCAAGGTCCCCGGTGTCAAAGCATCAGAAGCACATGGTTCATACAGTTACGCTCAGCCTTGTCTGATATAGCTCATCAGAAGTTCTGCAAAGAAATTAAAGAGACAATAAAATAGATATGCTCCCAATTACATTTTTTAAAAATAAAAATACTTAATATGATTTATGAAGCAGCCACCATAAAACATTGAGAACATTAGCAGCAAAAGGTTGCATAGAAACGTAGCCTTGTATTTGTGGCTTTGGCAGTATCCAAAGAGGCTGTAAACTAAACCTCTAACATTTTGAAATTAACATCTGAGTTTACCCCTCCCCAATTTCACTTGCTCAGAGTCCAGCAAGAATGCTGCTCTCTCTGTGGAGAGGTGACTGCAGTCTGGGCTGTCTTTCAGCTTCTGCAGGGAAGGGAAGGGTGTGGCTCCTTATGGCCTTAGACATTGAATTGGCCTCTTACATGTTCCCTTTTAAAGAGTCTCAGGTGTTAGTACAAGATTAGCACAGCCCTAACCCCAATCTGCCCTGCATTTTAAAACAAGCCATTCCCTGCCCCCTGGAGCAGGTTTCCCAGGCAAATATTGCTCCCAGAGCCTGGTACTGAGTTTAACAGTGACACAGCATAGCCAGAGTGGTATTGAGGGAGCCGGGTGGTTCTGAGCTGCTGGTTCTCTGTGCATGGACCTCATCCAGCAGCATTGGCATCCCCAGGAACTCACTAGAAATGATGGACTTGCTGATTAGAGACTTAGGGAGGCCCATGTCTGTGGTTCCATATGCCCTCATGGTGGTTCTCATGCACATTCACAGTCTGGGCCCCGCTGCTCTGTGGTTAGTCTAGAATCCTTGGCCTGGCAATGTAACCTCTATTGAGCCAGTTATTCCAACAAGAGTTAGTGACAGCCTGCTCAAGCTCTGTCCTCCTTCAAACAGCCTAGACATAAAACCATATGGTAATCAATAAACCAACCAACCATAGCTTGCAGCAGCCCCCAGGGGCAGAACATAAGGCAAGCTAAGAGCTGCCACCACCTGGTGTAAAACCCACACAGCCACATGGCCCCCCATGTAGGCTGCTACAAGCCACCAAGGAAAGGCCACCAGTAGGGCCACCACAGCTTAAAGCCACCCCACAGGCCACATTAGATGTTTCCATCACTCTGCATGTGTTTCCTCCACAAATTCCACTCCTTATCACTCCTGTTTTCCCCAGGTGAGATCTGAATAGTTCAGAGAAAGGACAAAGAAGCAGGCAGAAGGGTTGCTGGAACTTACCTGTATTGCTGTACTGATAAGCTGACACAGAGGATGGATTGTAGACATGCCGCAAAGCAGCTTTCTGACCATACATGCCAGAGCTGGACAGACTCCCCCACCCAGTCCCAGGAAGCCCCTCAGTCCTCCCCTTGCGGACCCCGGCTGTGGAGAATTTAGGACACAGAGGAGCTCAGCAGCAGCAGCTTGCTTCCTGTCCATGCCCTGGCCTCGAGAGGCAGAGCAGGGGCACGGGACTGAGGTGTGCACGCTCAACTCCTTCCTGAAACTCACAGTAAAGACCCACCCACCTCTTCCCTCGGGAGCGAGCGTCCACGAGAGTCCACATGGAAGGAATCATCAGGAGTGGGCACTGAGTGTTAGCTCCTAAAATACAATACAAACAAGCAAATTCTCGGTTATTTCCAGCAACTGTACTGCATGCAGCTTTTGTTGTGGTTGTTCTTGGCCAATTTTTCATTATTGTGAGAATTTCTCCCCTGGAAAGTGGGAACAGTGTGGGTAGTTGGGTGTGGTTAAAAACTGAGTTCCACTGGGCTCCCTCCTTGGAGGAGGAGAGCAGGACCGGAGTTTCTGAAGGCTGCTGTCCAAGCCCTCGTTTCCTGTGTGACTGACCTCATCTCATGGCCGCCTCAGGACATTTGTACTAGAGCACGACAGTCCAGCAGTTGTTCAAATGATGTGCAGAAACAGGAGGTCCTTATGGCCTGGTACTCAGTAGGCGATCAACTAATGCTTGTTGCGTGCATGCATGAGTGAAAGGCTTGTGCACTGAAGGAAGGGCAAGAGGGGGAGCTTCCCACGACTGTGCTTTTGTTTTTCTCCAAACGCTTTGTCCTTAGGGCTCTGTTCAAATGCTGCCTCCACTACAAAGCCTTTTGCAAACATTGTAATAGTCCATCCCAGTCCTGAAGTCTCCAAGCACCTTTATTATAGCATTAAGCTTTCTATTCTCTACGGTGTTAATCACACTTTCCTCTTTTCTCCCTTACTAGGCTGTGAGCAACTTAAGGGCAGGTTCAAGGTCTGACCTCTCTTTGTCTCTCCAAAGCATCCTGTAAGATATCACATAGCAAAAAAGCATGCAGAAGACTTGTGCACAGGCTCTGGGGAAGAAAGCTCATCACTGTGGATGGTCCCTGAAATGCCACAGAGTGGGGCATGACACAGAAGACAGGTTATAAAGGGAGAACAAACTTTCTCTGCCCCCACCTCCCACTGAAGGAAGTTTCCAGGCCCACAGGTCCCTGATGGGAGGTGCAGCCCCTAAGGATGAAAGTGACCAGCTGAGCCAATCAGATTCTCTCCTGAGAGTCTGAACATTCAACAGACTTAGTCACTAGGGGAGCCAAAGTGCAGAGAGAGTCTGAAACCCAGCAGTGTGGGTTACGGGACATTTCACAGGACACCCACAAATGCAGCTCTCACATGTGCCACAGTTCCATCTCAGGTTTATGTTTGGTCTGGCTTCACAGTGTCCTCAGCCTAGGACGTGATAGCACCCTCCCGGTCCCCTGCCTCCACGCTGGCCTCCCCTCCCACCCCCGGGCACAGGGCAGCCAGAGCACTCTTCCTGTAGCCCAGACCTGGTGGTTAGGTTGCTCTTCTGCTTCAAATTTGTTTTCTTTTTTTGGTGGCTGGCCAGCACAGGGATCCGAACCCCGGACCTTGATAACAGCACTGTGCTTTAACCAACGGAGCTAACTAGCCAGCCCTCAAAGTTTTAATCTCCGCCTGTTGCCTGCAAGTCGGAGTCCAAACTCCTTAATAAAAAGGTGGAGGCCTTTTCCAGCTTGCTTGTTTATCTCATTTATCTTGTTACTCTGTCTCCTTTTACTAGAATGTGAGCTCCATGAGGGCAGGATTTGTATCTGTTTTGTTCACTGATGTATCTGCAGCTTCCAGAAGAGAGTGCTTGGCACGTGGTGGGTGATCAGCAAACACTTCTGAACGAGGAGAGGGTGCATGTGAGGCCCCTGCCCTGCCCAGCGCTGGCTGCACGGAGCCCTGACATTTCCCCCAAGGCTCTGTTCTCCCCTGTGTCGGGGCCCTGGCAAGTGCTGTTTCCTGGGTCTGGAAAACCCTTCCCATCCTGTTCATTTGGCCGACTCCTCCCTTTTTGTTCTGGTCTTCTCTGGGAAGCCTTTCCTGACCCCCAAAATTGGCAAAGAGGCCTCTTTCATGGGATTTCAGAGTGATAGGTGGCCATCAGAGCTGGAATAGTTGTCATTTATTGAGCTGATAGGCCAAGCTCTTTCTAAGTAATTTTCTGACATTATCTCATTCATTTACTCAAATCTAGGAGGCAGCCACTAATAATGCCCCTAATTTACACATAAGGAAACTGAGGCCTGGAAGGCTTAAGTAACTTGCATCCGTTATAATGCTAGTGAGGGGTAGAGGCAGGATCTGAACCTTTCTGTTTAGAGCTGTAGATCATGGCTCTTGTTGAACCATCTTCTTCACCCCACAGTCATCCCTGTGAGGGCACTGAGGTTGCCTGTGTCCTGGTCTGTCTTTCTTAATGGGCTGTGAGCTCCTTGAGGGTAGGGGCTTTCTCTTACACACTTCAGCTTTGTCCCTGGTGACTTGTGCTCAGCATGCATTAAGCACCCAATAAATACATGGTTGAGGGGAAAATAGGATAATTTAGTCAGGCTCCCTTGGCTCAGGTCTGGTTGTGGGTCAAGCAACACATTTCTTGTAAGCAAGTTGTGTGTGGGTGGAGTTAGTGTGCATGTGCATCAATGTATCTTTTTAGTTTGTTGCTATTGTGTGTTCTTCAGTTTGTGAAGCAGAGGCTGGCAGGCAGAGCCCGAGTCTAAAAATAGAGCTTATTTACTCTGTGGGCAGCTGCTCAGTTTCAGTTTTTCTTTGGACTTTTGCCAGTAGCAGTTGAGTTTTTGAGTTTCTCTGTGGACTGCTTGGCTCATAGTATCGTGTGTGCTGAATAAAGACTATTCCTACTTCAATCAAGGCTCCAAGGACCTTTTTGCCAGTTACCTAGCTCATAGACCTGCATGTGAAGGGTTTGTGAATGGGCTCGAGGCGTCTGTGAGCTCCAGACCCAGCCGTAGCTTTACAGTGGTGAATGAATGATGGAAGTGCAATGTTAGGTTCTGGGTGTGCACAGATTAGGAAGGCAAAGTCCCTGTCCCCACCTCCATGTCCACCCAGGAAGTTCTCCACTTATTCCCGGAGTGTCCATATCCCAGTTGTTCCTCCTAAGGTTTCATTCAATTGTCCATGTGTGTTCCTGGGTCCCTCCAATGAATCCATTCTTATGAATGCTGTTTGGAAAGCAGAGCTCTACAGATTTTCCCATGTCAAAGACATATCAAATGAATGGATGAATGAATTATGCTTCCTGGTCTCCAGGGGAGGTGGGGTGCTCTGAGGGCTAACATGGAGGTTTTTCCCTGTAATCTAAAGGGAAGATCTGGGTCCTCTTCCAGGAGCCCCTCCCTCCTGCTCAGAAATCAGTCTCCTCTCTCTTGCAGATCTCACGCTGCCAGGCTCTGCCAGCTGCATTGTCAGCCTTAAGCTCCTTTATCTCATTGGGGAAAGAACCCTCAAAATCTCTGCTTTAGTTTTAGACTTTTTTTTTTTTTTTTTTTCTCGTGACCGGCACTCAGCCAGTGAGTGCACCAGTCATTCCTATATAGGATCCGAACCTGCGGCGGGAGCGTCGCCGCGCTCCTAGCGCAGCACGCTACCGAGTGCACCACGGGCTCGGCCCTTTAGTTTTAGACTTAACGTGTCTGCCCGTGAAGTAGGGGACGTGTGGGAGTCTGGTGTGGGGGGAGCGTGACTTCTCTGAATCATCGCTGGCATGGCTCTACATGTTTTCCGTTCTTTGGACTCAGAGTTTCCTGTTTGAAAGTCTGAAAGAATATCACTGTTGGGCACAGAGTACTTGCTGAGCTCTGATCAAAGGCAAACCTGTCATTAAATTATTTCAGATGCTAATAAAAATATTTTTATAATAAAATCTTTTGGGCAGTAAATCAAGTGCAGGGCACACTTTTCCTGGTAAACTCTTGAACCTGTCTTGCCTTTTGAGTCAGCTTTTGCTCAGCCCTGTCCATCCTGAGGAAATTCAAGTGACTTATCTTCAAAGCCAAAAGCCTGGGTTGATTTCAGACATCTCCTGGGGATAAAGGATCCTGACAAGACATCGCATGGGCTGGCCAGCACTTTTTGTTTTATATATATATATATTTCCCCCCCTCTTCTTTATTTAACAAATTCCTTGTAACACACTTGAGATGACAACTTTTCAAGGGAGGAAACTTATGAAGGTGTTGCCTTCAGTTTCCTTTTCTCTGTCCCACCATCTCCTAAATGCAGATCACCTGGGGGTAGAGAGGGGATGAGTTGGGTGGGAGGCCCATTCATTTCTTGGCCTCCCCCTGCTAACTCACAACACTGGCACCAATATTTCTTAAATCTCAATTTTTCTCCAATAGCCCAAATCAGATTCTCTATTTCTTCCTGCTTAGAGGCAGATTACTTTAAAAAAAAAAAAAAAAAAACTCTTAGACACCCACTGTGAGTGAGCTGCTGTGCTTGGTGGGGCTTTGGGAGAAAACATGCCAGTGGATCATCCAGCATTTTCTTGCTCTCCCGGAGCCCGTGGAGCAAAAGGATGCCAGACAATGTCACAGGCATGTGTGCTTTCCCCAGCCACACCACTGTGGTACCACTGGTGCACAGCGCCACACAAGTGGCAGCTAGGAGTCTCCTGTAGCTCTAGATCTGTATCAATTAGGAATGCATTTGGCTGGAAGTAATAGAAAAGCCAATGGAGAACCATTTAGACAAAACTTAGTGTTAATTTTTTTCACATTGCCTGAAGTATAGAGGTTTAACAACATCAGGGTCAGAGCCTCTTTCATTTTTGGTCTTTTCTTCATGGTCACAAGCACCATTGGGGTGTCAGACATAACATATGCATTCCAGGTGGGCAGAAGGGGGAAGAGATGCATCAGCCATGACTTTCCCTTTATCTGGAAGCCCTCCCAGAGCTCCCTGCAGACTTCTGCAATGTCTCATCCATCAGAACTGCCACCAGCACTTCCCTGCTCCAAGGGAGTCTAGGGGAGCCACACTCTGTCTTAGGTGCTCAACTTCCTACCTTACAGTCATACTGCCTTCTTAGAAGACTTCCTTCCTTCCTTCCTTCCTTCCTTCCTTCCTTCCTTCCTTCCTTCCTTCCTTCCTTCCTTCCTTCTCTCTTTCTCTCTTTCTCTCTCTCTTTCTTTCTTTTTAATCTATTAAAGTCCCAGCTTCCTAGGAACCTAGCAAAATGCTTCTGTGGGCTGGGTTGGAAGACAGCTGGTATGACAAGGCCTTTGGTGCCTTTGGGTGAGTCCCTCTGCTCTAGCCCCTCAACAGGTATCCCCAAACCTGGCGCTCAAGCCTGGCTTTCCTGCTCCTGGAGCAACTTCTTTTCCCAATGAGAGCATTGTTTTGAAGGTTAAGGAATAGCCAGTGCTTCCTGATTTGGGGGAGGGGGCAGATCTGTGGTAAGGCCAGATGTCAGCCCCTATATGCAGTGCGAAAATCCCAGAAAGCTCAGACAGACCCAGGCTGGGTTGACACAGACATATCTGGGTTCCCACTGGGCCCCTGGCTTATACCTTTATAATTGGACTCTCATAAAAGCAAAAAAGAAAGGAAGAAAGAGAGAGGGAGGGAGAGAGAAAGGAAGGAGGAAGGAGGAAAAAAAGGAAGGAAGGAAGAAAGAACAAGGGAAAAAAAGAAAAGAGAAAATCAATCAGACTTTACTACAGAGGAGAATTTGGTAAAGGCAAATTACCATGATATACTATCAGCACCCAAAAGAGCAGAGGCTGTTTCCAGGGTGGTAGCGTGAGTGTGCTGGTGGTGTAGTGTGTGCTGCTGCTGGTGTGTGTGTGTGTGTGTGTGTGTGTGTGTGTGTGTGTATGTGTGCTGCTGATGTGTGTGTGCTGCTGCTGGTGTGTGTGTGTGTGTGTGTGTGCTGCTGCTGGTGTGTGTGTGCTGCTGCTGGTGTGTGTGTGCTGCTGCTGGTGTGTGTGCGGCTGCTGCTGGTGTGTGTGTGCTGCTGGTGTGTGTGTGTGTGTATGTGTGCTGCTGGTGTGTGTGCGTGTGTGTGTGCTGCTGCTGGTGTGTGTGTGCTGCTGCTGGTGTGTGTGCGGCTGCTGCTGGTGTATGTGTGCTGCTGGTGTGTGTGCTGCTGCTGGTGTGTGTGCTGCTGGTGTGTGTGTGTCTGTGTGTGTATGTGTGCTGCTGGTGTGTGTGCTGCTGCTGGTGTGTGTGTGCTGCTGCTGGTGTGTGTGCTGCTGCTGCTGGTGTGTGTGCTGCTGCTGCTGGTGTGTGTGTGCTGCTGGTGTGTGTGTGCTGCTGCTGGTGTGTGTGTGCTGCTGTTGGTGTGTGTGCTGCTGCTGCTGGTGTGTGTGCTGCTGCTGGTGTGTGTGTGCTGCTGCTGGTGTGTGTGTGTTGCTGCTGGTGTGTGTGCGGCTGCTGCTGGTGGGTGTGTGCTGCTGGTGTGTGTGCTGCTGCTGGTGTGTGTGCTGCTGCTGGTGTGTGTGCTGCTGCTGCTGGTGTATGTGTGCTGCTGCTGCTGGTGTGTGTGCTGCTGCTGGTGTGTGTGCTGCTGGTGTGTGTGTGCTGCTGGTGTGTGTGTGTGTGTGTATGTGTGCTGCTGGTGTGTGTGCTGCTGCTGCTGGTGTGTGTGCTGCTGCTGGTGTGTGTGCTGCTGCTGCTGGTGTGTGTGCTGCTGCTGGTGTGTGTGCTGCTGCTGGTGTGTGTGTGTGTGTGTGTGTGCTGCTGGTGTGTGTGCTGCTGCTGGTGTGTGTGTGTGTGTGTGTGCTGCTGCTGGTGTGTGTGTGTTGCTGCTGGTGTGTGTGCGGCTGCTGCTGGTGTGTGTGTGCTGCTGGTGTGTGTGTGCTGCTGCTGGTGTGTGTGCTGCTGCTGGTGTGTGTGCTGCTGCTGCTGGTGTATGTGTGCTGCTGCTGCTGGTGTGTGTGCTGCTGGTGTGTGTGTGTGTGTGTGTGTATGTGTGCTGCTGGTGTGTGTGCTGCTGCTGGTGTGTGTGCTGCTGCTGCTGGTGTATGTGTGCTGCTGCTGCTGGTGTGTGTGCTGCTGCTGGTGTGTGTGCTGCTGGTGTGTGTGTGCTGCTGGTGTGTGTGTGTGTGTGTGTATGTGTGCTGCTGGTGTGTGTGCTGCTGCTGGTGTGTGTGCTGCTGCTGGTGTGTGTGCTGCTGCTGCTGGTGTATGTGTGCTGCTGCTGCTGGTGTGTGTGCTGCTGCTGGTGTGTGTGCTGCTGGTGTGTGTGTGCTGCTGGTGTGTGTGTGTGTGTGTGTGTGCTGCTGGTGTGTGTGCTGCTGCTGGTGTGTGTGTGTGTGCTGCTGCTGGTGTGTGTGCTGCTGCTGCTGGTGTATGTGTGCTGCTGCTGCTGGTGTGCGTGCGGCTGCTGCTGGTGTGTGTGCTGCTGCTGGTGTGTGTGCTGCTGGTGTGTGTGTGTGTGTGTGTGTGCTGCTGGTGTGTGTGTGTGTGTGTATGTGTGCTGCTGGTGTGTGTGCTGCTGCTGGTGTGTGTGTGTGTGTGTGTGCGCTGCTGGTGTGTGTGCTGCTGCTGGTGTGTGTGCTGCTGCTGCTGGTGTGTGTGCTGCTGCTGGTGTGTGTGCTGCTGGTGTGTGTGTGTGTGTGTGTGCTGCTGGTGTGTGTGCTGCTGCTGGGGTGTGTGTGTGTGTGTGTGTATGTGTGCTGCTGATGTGTGTGCTGCTGCTGGTGTATGTGCTGCTGCTGGTGTGTGTGCTGCTGCTGCTGGTGTGTGTGCGGCTGCTGCTGGTGTGTGTGCGGCTGCTGCTGATGTGTGTGCTGTTGCTGCTGGTGTGTGTGCTGCTGGTGGTGTGTGTGTGTGTGTGTGTGTGTGCTGCTAGTGTGTGCTGCTGGAGG
Source organism: Cynocephalus volans (assembly GCF_027409185.1). Classification (NCBI taxonomy): domain Eukaryota; kingdom Metazoa; phylum Chordata; class Mammalia; order Dermoptera; family Cynocephalidae; genus Cynocephalus; species Cynocephalus volans. Next base: position 92,757,583 of record NC_084473.1, on the reverse strand, counting down.
AATGTGGGTGGGAAGGAGGAAGATGCCAGAGCATGTGTCATAGGAGGAAGAACATCTTGTTCATTTACTTGTTTAATACTCACTCAACAAATACTGCTTTTCCTTTCTTAGGCAGGCAAAACAGACAAGCCCCATGCCCTGTGGAGGCTTGAGTCTCATGAAGAAGACAGACAAAGACAATATAAAATGTAAAGTTGTAGAAATGGTGAGGAGGGTGGGAGATGTGGTGCTGTGAGCGGATGCAATCGGGGGATCCCACCCACTCAGGTGGTCAGAGAAGGATGTTTGAGGATGGGTGAGATTTCAACCCATGGAGGGAGGGAAAGGCATCTCATTAGAAGAGACAGATTGAGCAGCGAGCAGTGCTGGAAAGGGCTGTCCATGTCTGGGGAAAGGTGAGAAGTCTGGATGCCTGAGAATGGCAAAGAATGAATGAGAGACAATGAGCTACCAGGCTCTGTGCCACGCATCTTTCATATTCCGAGCTTATGTTTAGAACAATCTCATAAGGTCAGAATTCCCTTAGTTTTGGTCCCCTGAAAGTAGATCCTGAGACAGAGACTTGGATGCAGTTGGTTTATGGGGGAGGTGAATCCAGGAAGCAAAAGTGAAGGAGCCTGGAGACTGGGACAGGAATTAAGGAAGCACCACACTAAGGGTGATTAATGGAGGTCACCTGCTGTGGCCAGTGGAGCTCTTGTCCACCAGGACCTCCTGAAAAGGAAATAGAAAGTTTCCTACAATTTTTTGCTCAAAGGAATGTGCATAGATCAAGAGTGAGGGGGCCCCGAGACACCTGTCACAGGTGTTACATTCATTTTAAAGTTGAGGATGAGAAAATTTCAGTAACTTGTTCAAATTTACAGAGCCAATAAATGACAGAGCAGGGATTTGAACTGATGTAGGTGTGACTGCAAACTCATAACTCTTACCACGATACTCTGCTGTCCTCTCCCTATTAATAAATTGTGGATATTAGTATTAACGATGGTGTGGTATTTTTAAAATAGTCATTCATTCTTCCAGCCCTGAAAGTGATGACAAATCTCTGATTCTGCAAATAAGAACCCAAATAAGAGGTACCACATCACTGGTGGAGATGAAGAGACAGCGTTGTGTAATCCACACAGCAAACCAACTGGCTCAGTGAGGATTTAATTCAAGCATAAATGTGAAAGGTATATCGATAGGATCTGTGGTAGATTAAAGATACGCACAAGTTCTTTGCTAGTTCTCCCATCAAGAAGTGGAGTCTAAATCCCCTTCCCCTAAATCTGGGCAGGTCTTAATGACTTGTTTGGCCAATAGAATGAGGCAGAAGTCACTCTCTGGGACTTCCAAGGTTTGCTCATGGGAATCCCTGCAGCGTGCAGCCAGACTTCTTGAATGGAACACTTGCTCATGGAGTCCTAGGGGCCACTGAAGACATACTACTGCCCTGAGGCTGCCCTGCTGGGGGGCCCCAGGTAAGTGCTTCAGTGGAAGGTCTCAGCCAAGCCCAGCCTCCCACCTGTCCTCACCAAGGTGCCAGATGTACAAAAGACCCTCCAGACTAAGGTATCTTCCAGCTCCATGCCATCAGTAAGCTCCATTGATGCCACACGGAACAGATGAATTACCCAGCTGAGCCCTGTGCTAATTCCTGACCTAGAAAATTGTGAGATAAAACAACATACTTGTAATGTTAAGCCTCTAAGTTTGGGGGTAGTTACTCTGTAACAGATAACTGGAACACGGCCACCACTTTCTATTTCCTCTAGTCACTGCAGTCTTACCCTTCTTAGCAGGTTATGTACCACCTTTAAATTTAGGCCAAAATGTTTGGCTGAAATTCAGCTGTTTGGATTAAGTTCTGATGTAGACACATTTGGTAATCTTTGAGAAGTTTAGAAATCTCTTTCTTTCTCTCTCTCTGTTAACTGTGTCCGGAACTTTGGATCAAGCATCTGAAGAGCCTGCCCCTGGTAGGGACAAGCATGCTCCATTCCCATCACTGAATTTCAGGTTGTGGACACAAGTCTTGTGTTCATCTGTAAGCATAAGCATCCAAAGCAGTAGAAACTATGGCTCTTTCTCTCTGCTTCCACCATCTTGCAACGTGAGACCCCTGGGTCCCTGTCACCACCACCAGATGGGCTTTGGACTTCCCATCTCAGAAACTGCATTGGTCTGTTAATGAAGATTTTGGGGGGATCCAATCAAGATGGCGGAATAGACAGTCCCCAGCATCACTCTCTCCCACAAATCAACCAAATTTACAACTATAAAAATGTAAAATCAGCCAAGCTGGGGCCGCTGCAGCTCAGGGGAAGAGGAGGAGAGACCTACAGAGTTCATGAAGGCAGGAGAAACTATGATGAGAAAAAGAAAAAGCTGCTCTGAGCATTTCGAGCTGCAGCTGCTTTAAGGCTGGAGCTGCTGAGCGCATGGAGCAGGAGCCGGCAGAAGCCACAGCTGTGCCCTTCAGACGGAGTTACTTGGAGGCAGCAGGAGAGAAGAGGGCCTTGGCGGCCCCCACGACAACAAGACCACTAATAGGGTTCCTGTGGACCCATGCAGGAGCAAGGAGCCAGAACAACTGAAAAAAAGGAGCCGCTCAGAGGCCGGTGAGTCATCTCAAGGGACCAGCGCAGGGCCCGTCCCATGGGAAGTGTTTGCAGCACGGGTGGTGGGGGAGACAGGTCCACCAGGGGAACACTGGGGCACAGCAAGGACAGCTGATCTGCCCCCCAATCAACACAGGGCCACTCAGAGGAGACTGGTCAGGAATGCAGAATTGCATGGGGTGCAGTTTGATGAAAAAACTCAGGCCCAGATCAGAGATTCTACAGAACACAGATCCACCGGGTCTCTGGAGAGCCAGAAGTACCTATAAGATCAGCCATTAAACCCTGAGCTGCACAAAAAGCCTTCCCTAGGGAAACACCAGCAAAGCAGCGATTTAAACAACAACACACTCAAGTACTGGTTCCCACAGGAAGTTCCCCCCTGTTAGAAGCAAAGGACAAAAAATTAGTTCTGGCCCAGGGACACCACCAGCACCTTGGGGCCTTCCTGGGAACCGGAGGCTTGGATCTGAGGACCGGACCCCACTCCCACTTCCAGGCAAATGCGCCAGTGCCTCATGGCCAGCCTGGAGACCTGAAGCATGGAGAAGGGGACTGGATCGCCCCTCCTACAACCAGGCACACCACGCCAGCACCTCGGGGCCTGCCCAGGGACCTGAGGCAGGGAGAAGGGGAACAGACCTCTACATGAGCCAGCACCTTGGGGCACACTCAGGGACCCAGGGTATGGAGTTAGGGAAAAGACCACCCTCCCACAAAGAGGCACAACATGCCAGCAGCGTTTCCTGCCCACTATGTATTACTCTGTGGATCTCACAGTTTATCAGCTTGCCATCTTATCATCTGGAAGACTTGAGAGTCATCTGAAGGGCAGAGATTTCCCTGTACACACCCTTGTTTTAGACCTTGGAGAATCTTCATTTATCTTGAAAGTCGATTTTTGTGCCCAGGTTTCCTGTCTAGACTCGTTAAATGCCCGCTCTCCCGCAGGCTGCATAGGGAAGTCATAGGGCTGGGCCTGGGACACGTCTGCAGCAGGACCAGAATCCACGGCAGGGGCAGCTTCCAGATAGGGGTAGTTTATCAAAACCTGGGATTTTCACTCAGGCAAGTCAGGAATGGGTATAAAAAGAGAATAAAATCACGAGGTAATTTAAATCAGACTTATTTAACATACTAGAACAAGGAGGGTGCCATTGATGCAGGGATGAGGAAAGAAAATAGCTATTTAAATATCATTGAGAAGTGTATGGGAGTCATACGTGAGGAGGCGGCACATACTAAAGTACCAAAATTTCAGATGGGGTCTGAGCTAGTCAATGTGTGATTCAGAAGTAAGGAATCATTTAGCAGAATGTTTTGTTCATTAAAAAAGAAATTAGAAATAGAATACTATGTGATCCAACAACCCCGCTCCTGGGTATGTATCCAAAGGAAATAAAATCAGTATATCAGAGAGATACCTGCCCTCCCATGTTCATTGCAGCATTACAGAGAATGACCGAGAGATGGAATCAACCTGCCAGGAACAAAGAAACTAAAATCAACAAATTAATGGATAGGAAAATATAGTATATACACACAGTGGAATACTTTTCAGCCTTTAAAAAGAAGGAAATTTCATCATTTGCGACAACACGGATGAAGCTGAAGGACATGATGCTGAGTGAAATAAGCCTGGAGTAGAAAGACCAGTAGTGCACGATCCCACTTCCATGTGGAGTCTCAAAGAGTCGAGCTCACGGAAGCAGAGAGGGGAGTGGCGGTTGCCAGGGCCTGGGGCGGGGCTGTGATGTTGGGAGGACTGGGGGGACACTAGTCAGGGGATACCACATATCAGTTTGACAGGAGGAATCAGTTCAAGAGATCTACTGTACAACGTGGTGATTACAGTGGATCACAATGTATCACGCACTCGAAAATCACTAAAGGAAAAAATGTTGTGTTCTCATCACAAAGAAAGGTAAGTATGTGAGGTAATGTATACAGTAAGTAGCTCGATGTAGCCATTCCATAGTGTATACATATGTCAAAACATCGTGCCGTACAACACAAATATATACAATTTTCATTTGTCAATTAAAAAATTAAATTAAAACTTAAAAAGTACTTTCTGAGTGACCACCTTGGAGCATACACTGTGCCCACTGATCGGGCACATCATGGACCTACTTGTGCAGATTTTATGGTCTAGTCAAGGCCAAAGACATTTAATAAAATCTTCTCAAAGATATTAAGGAAGTTGTTTCACAAATAAATACACACATTCGATCGGGTCATGAACTGAAAATAATGAGACTTGGGCGAGTTGATGGCATCAGGGGAGCCCTCCCTGAGGAGGTGATGTGTCTGTTGACTTCTGGAGGACAAGGAGGGATCGAGGTGAAGAACAAGAGAAAGGGCGTCCGGGAGCCAGGGGACGTGCGAAGGCCCCAGGGCAGGCTGGTGGCTGCAGTGGGGAAGCTGCTGGGCATCCAAGAGGATGGAGGCTGGGCCCGTCTCTCAAAGTGTCTGCCCACTGGGCTGCTTGGCCTTCCTCATGCTGTAATTGTGAACCCACAGGCGACAGGCCCTGCTTGACAGAGACACAGGAGAGAAGGTCACGGGGCAGCCCAGGCCAGACCTGGGGCCTGGATGGGCTTCTGGCAATGAGGGAAGGAGATGGGGACACAGTATGGCCATGCATTCATCCTGTCTACCTCTTACCCTCAGGCCAGCGCTGCCCCACAGACACACAGTGCAAGCCACAGACACACAATGCCCCACAGACACACAGTGCAAGCCACAGACACACAGTGCCCCACAGACACACAGTGCAAGCCACAGACACACAATGCCCCACAGACACACAGTGCAAGCCACAGACACACAATGCCCCACAGACACACAGTGCAAGCCACAGACACACAGTGCCCCACAGACGCACAATGCCCCACAGACGCACAGTGCCCCACAGACACACAGTGCCCCACAGACGCACAGTGCCCCACAGACGCACAGTGCCCCACAGACACACAGTGCAAGCCATAGACAGCATTTAAATTTTCTCTCTGCTTTTAATTATACATGTTTACAGAGCACAGTGTATTGTTTCAGTACCTGCATATATTATATGATGATCCCGTCTGGATAGTCAGCATACCCACCACCTAAACATTATCATTTCTTTGTGCTGATAACATTCGAGATCCTCTTTCCTAGCTATTCAGCTATTTCCTCCACTATTATTAGCTGAGTCACCCTAGAACACCAGCACTCATTCTTCCTGTCTACCTGTAACGTCGTGCCCGTTGGCCAACCTCTTCCTCTTCCCAGATTCTGGTAACCACCATTCTAATCTCTGCTTCTAGAAGAACCCCTTTTTTTAGATTCCACATATGAGTGAGATCGTATGGTATTTGCCTTTCCGTACCTGGCTTACTTCACTCAATGTAATGGTCTCCAGCTCCATCCAAGATGCTACAAATGACAGGATTTTTGGTTTTTTGTTTTTTATAGCTGAATAGTATTCCGTTGTGCATATATTCCACATTTCTTTATCCATTCATCCATTGCTGGACATTTAGGTTGATTCCATCTCTTGGCTATTGGGGATAGGATTGCAATGAACATGGGAGTGCAGGTATCTCTTCAATGTACTGATTTCATTTCCTTTGGACATACACCCAGCAGTGGAACTGCAGATCGTAAGGCAGTTGTATTTCTAATTTTTTGAGAACCTCCGTACGGTTTTCCACAATGGCTGTATTAATTTACAGTCCCACCAACAGTGTAGGAGGCTTCCCTTTTCTCCACATCCTCGCCAGCATTTGTTGTTTGCTGTCTTTTGGATAACAGCCAGTCTAACCAGGATGGGATGATATTTCATTGCGGTTTTAATTTGCATTTCCTCCATGAGTAGTGGTGCTGAGCATTTTTTCATACACCTGTTGGCCATTTGTATGTCTTCTTTTGGTAAATGTGTAGAATTTAGAATGGTCTAGTAGTCACATTAAACAAAAGTAAAGAGAAATAGTTAAAATTAATTTAATAATATATTTTTATTTTGCTTAATATATTCAAAATATTATTTCAGTGTAATCAAGAGAAAAATGATTCACAAGATAGTTTACCTTTGTTTCTCTACTGTCTTTGAAATTCAGTGAGAATTTTACACTTACAGAGCATTTTAATTCTGTAACCTGTATTGTAATCAGTATTTTAATCTATAATGAATAATTTTAAAAGAACATATTTTTAGGGTGAAAATGGGTTTCCCCACCAGTTTCTGCAGCAGGAGAAACAGGGCACACTCTGTGATGTGTGGAAGATTTGAAAAGAACACTTGATCCTGCAGAACAGGGAGTAACCTCGTGGTGTATGTCATCCCCAGAGGGGGCAGGACTGAAGAAGGGACTTGCTAAAGAGCTAGGAGAGGCTGGGGGGGGGGGGTGAGCATCATAGCAAAATGTCCTCAGAAATTACTGGGAACATCCTGAACCTTTTGAGGCTGACCTTGGGGAAAACAATCGCTTGTGTCTCACAACCTTCTCCTGGAGCCACTGAAGTCAAAACAGGGATTGCAGCTCGCTCCAGGCGATTTCATCTCATCTCTGAGAATCCTCTTCCTCTTCGAACACTGGCCTGGCCCCCTAATTTTTGGTATTTCTTTCTCTTTTTTTCTATAGTCTGGCTATAAGCAAAAAAAAAAAAAAAAAAAAAAAAAAAAAGGGAACTCATACTTTTAAACTGGACTCAGTCCTTGCAACAACCTGTGCAAAAGGCAGGCATCTCTTACTGTGCCCATTTAATTGAGACGTCCGCAGTGTAGGGGACTAAGATCTCGCAGGCTGGGGCTCCGACTGCTGCCCAGTTTCTTCTCACTTTCTTTCACGGATTGCCACTTACAGAGAGCATTTTACCTTAAAACAGGTACCTTCGAAGGAGAGACTCATTGCTGTTAGAATTTTAGACAACATGGCAGGGTCATGAGAAAGAGAGATTTGGGGGGAATTTACCTGGACCTCTCAGATCACATGACTACTTACCGCAGGGCATCTTATGTGATGAGTTGCAATGTTGGATCAAGGGACTGGTCCAGTCAAAGTAGATGTTGCTATGGAAACAGTCCCTCCCCCAGTAATGAATACACTATTAAAAGATTTTTTTTCGTAACATCAAATAGCAGTGCAATTTTTTGAGACAGCTGACCTAAATTTCGAATGTGATTACAAGGTTAACGTTCTTGAAGTAACGAAAATGAATATGCTCACTACAGGAAAGTATAAAAAAGTGAAGCATGTTGCTTTAGTCCAGAAATCACTGAATTTAACAGGAAAGTCCTCCCAAAGAAACACTTAATTAGGCTGTTTTAAAACTGGGTTCGATTTATTTTTTTATTTGTATTGGAGCGTAATTGATCATGCATATTTTGGGGGAACAGTGTTGACTATCGTCATCTGTGCACAGTACGTGGTGATCAAACCCATATTATTAGCATATCCATTATTACAAGTGGTAATTACATCTTTTTTGCAATTCAACCTTTATGCGCACGCAGGTCACAGCGACCACGAGGAAGCCAAGGTTCTCGCCTCTGAGTGACTCGTAGGGAACGTTCCCCCGTCTCAGGTTCTTCGCTGGAAGTTGGGGGCTGGGATCAGCGCCCGAGGGGCGCGGCGCTCGCTGCTCGGACTCGGACTCGGGACTCGGGGCGCTGCAGCCGCGGCCCCCAGGCTCCTCCCGGTCCCCGCGGACTTCTCGCCACGGGGATGCGGCGGCCACCTCGCGGCAGGAAGCCGCCGGGCCCCTCGCCCCTTGGCAGGAAACTCCCATCGTGACGGGGACGCGTTTCCGCGTCCGAGGCTGGCACTTCCCGGCACCAAGTGCTCCAGGGCGTCCAGCAGAGCCGGCCACCCACCAATGGTAATTACTGTGTCCCTTACCCAGGTCCTCCCGGAGCCCCCGCCGTCCCCCTTTCCCACCTCTGGTCATCACGGGTTTGTTCTCTCCTTCGGAAAGTTGCGTGTTGTTACTGTGATGGGTCTTTTCTTTCTTTTTTTTCTTTTCTTTCTAAGCACCCACTCGAGAGTGAGGACAGGTGGTATTTCTCTTTCTGTGCCTGTGTAGAGCTAGGGCTGAGGTCTCTGGTGCTCACAGACCCCTCGAGCCAGTTCACAAACCCTTCACACGCAGGTCTACGAGCTAGGTAACGGGCAAAAAGGTCCTTGGAACCTTGGCTGAAGTAGGAATAGTCTTTATTCAGTACACACAACACTGTGAGCTAAGCAGTCCACACAGAGAAACTCTGAAACTCAACTGCTACCGGCGAAGTCCAGAGAAAAGCTGAGCAGCTGCCAGCAGAGTGAACATGCTCTATCTTTAGACTCAAGCTCTGCCTGCCAGCCTCTACTTCACAAACTGCAGAACACACAATAGCAACAAAACGGAAAAGGTACATTGGTGCACATGCACACTAACTCCACCCACACACAACTTGTTTACAAGAAACGTGCTGCTTGACCCACAACCAGACCTGAGCCAAGGGAGCCTGATTAAATTATCCTATCTTCCCCACAGCCTGGTTTGTTTCACTTAATATAAGTTTGTCCAAGCTCATCCCCCTTGCTGCAAATGGCGGAATTTCATTTTTTTTATGGCAGAGTAGTATTGCATTCTGTATGTATACCACATTTTTCTTACACAGTCATCCATTGATGGACATTTAGCTTGGTTCCATATCTTGGCTATTGTAAATAGAGCTGTGATGAACATGGGAATGCAAGTATCCCTTCGACATGATGACTTCCATTGCTTTGGGTATACACCCAGAAGTGGGATTGCTGGATCATATGGTAGTTTTATCTGCAGTTCTTTGAAAAACCTCCATACCATTTTTCATGATGGCTGTACTATTTTACAGTCCCACCAACAGTGTAGAAGAGTTACCCTTTCCCTGCATCCACACCAGCATTTGTTTCTTTCAGTCTTTTTAATAATGGGCAGTCTAACTGGGGAGAGATGATATCTGAATGTGATTTTGATTTGTATTTTCCTGATGATTAGTGATGTTGAGCATTTTTCATGTACTTGTTGGCCATTTGTATGTCTTCCTTTGAAAAATGTCTATTCAGCTTCTTTGCCCATTATTTAATTGGATTGTTTGTTTTTTACTGTGAAGTTGTTTGAGTTCCTTGTCTATTCTGGATATTAGTCCCTAGTCAGATGTATGGTTTGAAAATATTTTCTTCCATTCTGCAGCTTGTCTTTCTCCTTTGTTGATTGTTTCCTTTGCTTTGCAGAAGCTTTTTAGTTTGATATAATCCCATTTGTTCATTTTTTCTTTTGTTGCTTGTGCTTTTGGGATCTTATTCATAAAGTCTTTGCCCAGTCCTACTTCCTGAGGTTTTTCTGCTATGTTTCAGTAATTTTATAGTTTCAGGTCTTTCACTTAAGTATTTAATCCATTTTCAGTTGATTTTGGTATATGGGGTGAGGTATGGGTTTAAAAGTTTCATTCTTTTGTGTATGGATGTCCAATTTTCATAGCACCATTTATCTAAGAGGCAGTCTTTTCCCCAATGTATGTTCTTGTTGACTTTGTCAAATATCAGTTGGCTGTAAGTATGTGGGTTGATTTCTATGTTCTCTATTCTGTTCCATTGGTTTAAAGGTCTGCTTTTATGCCAGTACAATACTGTTTTCATTATACAACTATATAGTATAATTGAAGTTGGGTAGTGTTGTGCCTCTAGCTTTATTATTTTTTTGCTTAGGATTGCTTTGATTATACAGGGTCTTTTGTTGTTCCATATGAATGTTAGGATTTTTTTCTATTTCTTTGAAGAATGTCATTTGTATTTTGGTGGAGATTGCGTTGAATCTGTAGATTGCTTTGGGAAGTATGGACATTTTCACATTGTTGATTCTTCCAATCCAAGGGCATGGAATGTCTTTTCATCTTTTTCTGTCCTCTTTAATTTCTTTCAGTAGTGATTTGTAGTTCTTATTGGAGAGATCTTTCACCTCCTTCTTTAAATTGATTCCTAGGTATTTTATTTTTTTGGTGACTATTGTAAATGGGCTTGCTTTCTTGATTTCTCTTTATGTTTGTTCATTATTGGAGTATAAAAATGCTACTGATTTTTGTGTGTTGATTTTGTATCCTGCAATATTACTGAAATTGTTTATCAGCTCTAAAAGTTTTTTGGTAGAGTGTTTAGGTTTTTCTATATATAGGATCATGTCATCTACCAATAGGGACAGTTTGACTTTGTCTTTTCCAGTCTGGATGTCCTTTATTTCTTTCCGTTGCCTGACTGCTCTGGCTGCTACTTCCAATACAATGTTAAATAGGAGTGGTGAGAGTGGGCATCCTTGTCTAGTTCCTGTTCTTATGGGAAAACCTTTCCACTTTTGCCCATTCAAGATATTGGCCGTAGATGTGTCATATATGTCTTTTATTATGTTGAGATACTCTCCTCCTATACCTAATTTGCTGGGAGACTTTATTGTGAAGGGATGTTGAATTTTCTTGAAGGCTTTTTCTTCATCTACTGAGATAATCATATCTTTTTTATGTCCTTGATTTTGTTGATGTGGTGTATCACATTTATTATTGACTCATGTATGATGAACCATCCTTGCATCCTTGGGATGAATCCCACTTGATGGTGGTGTATAATTATTATTATTATTATTTATTTTTTTATTTGGCTATGCAAAGAGAGATTGTGTACTGTAATGATGAATAAACTAACTATACTGATCTAACCACCACATGTTGTACACATTTATTGAAAATCAATGTTGCACTCTCTCTCTCTCTTGCTTCCTCTTGCCATGTGGTCTGCTTGTACCCACCAGCTGCCTACTGCTTTCCACTGTGAGTAGAAGCATCCTGAGGCCTGCACCAGATGCAGCTGTCCCAGAATCATGAGCCAAATAAACCTCTTTTCTTTATAAATTAAAAAAAGGAAAAGAAAATCAACATTGTACCTCATGTGTGTATAATTTTAAAAAGAAAAGAAAATATAATCTTTTTATGTGTTGTTGTGTTCTGATTGCTAACATTTTGTTGAGGATTTTTTCATCTGTGTTAATCAGAGAGGTTGGTCTTTAGTTTTCTTTTTTTGTTGTCTCTTTGTCTGGTTTTGGTATTAGGGTGATGCTGGCCTTATAAAATGAGTTTGGGAGAATGGCTTCTGTTTCAGTTTCTTGGGATGTAGAGGATGCATAAAGTATATGTACTTCACAGGGCCTGGTTTTCCAAAGCCTTGCAGTTTCAAATATTGACCTTACAAAAAACAGGAAAATTTCCCCAGGCTATTGAGTCTCTGTTGTAAGTTAAAGAGTTGTAACACAGCAAGGTTGCTGGCTCAAAGACAGACAGGTTACTGATTGATATGTAAAGATACTGGGAAATTGCTGTAAGAAGAGAATGTTTGCTAAGATCAAGCTTTGTTGGTGGACCACTTAATTGCCTTAATGGAATGTCATCTGACTTATTTTTACAGAATGTTACCAGCTTCTATTGTTAAACTTGTTAAAACTTTAAGCCCACCTATGTCTATTTCTGCATTATGGAATGTCATCTGGCTTGTTTCACTGAAAGTTAGCAGCCTATATTGTTAAACTATAACCCCACCTATGTCTCTTGCTGTAACTTCCTGGGCTGGAGAATAAATACAGGAAGGGAACCCCAATTCATGATTAATTTCCCAAATGGAAGGAATGCCTCTCTCTTGAGGGTTCTGGGGAAGTTAACCACTTTGGGGCTTCTCACTGCTCAAAAGAGGTGGGTTTTGAGTAATCCTTTGAAGCTCCGTCACCCAGGGGAAGAGGGGTGACAAATCCGTGGGGGACAAAGCAACATTGGGATAGTTCGAAAAGAATTGGTATTAATTCCTCTTTAAAGGTTTGATAGAATTCAGCAATAAAGCCATCCAGTCCTGGGCTTTTCTTTGTTGGGAGACTGCTGATTACTGCTTCATTCTCATTGCTTGTTGCGGTCTGTTCGGGTTTTCTGTTTCTTCTTGTTTCAGTCTGGGTAGTTTGCATGTGTCCAGAAATTTATCCATTTCCTCCAGATTTTCATATTTGTCAGCATATAGTTGTTTATACAAGTCTTTAATGATTCTTTGTATTTCTGTGTTATTGGTTGTAATGTCTCCTTTTTCATTTCTGATTTTTAAAATTTGGGTCTTCTCTCTTTTTTTTGTTAACTGACCTAATGGTTTGTCTATTTTATTTATCTTCTCAAAAATCCAAGCTTTTGTTTTATTCATCTTTTGTATCATTTGGGGGGGGGGGGTCTTTATTTTTTTAGTCCTGCTCTGATCTTAATTATTTCTTTTTGCCTACTACTTTTAGGATTGGATTGTTCTTGTTTTCCTAGTTCTTTGGGGTGCAGCATTAGGTCATTTATTTGAAGTCTTTGTATTCTTTTGATGTAAGTATTTACTGCAATAAACTCCCCTTTTAGTTCTGCTTTTGCAGTATCCCACTGTCTTTGGTATGATGTGTCTTTATTTTTGTTAGTTTCAAGAGATTTTTTGGTTTCCTGTTTAATTTCTTCTTAGACCCACAGGTCATTCACTGGCCTGTTGTTTAATTTCCATGTATTTGCACAGTTTCCTAAATTTTGCTTGGTATTGATTTCCAGTTTTAATGTATTGTGGTCTGAAAAGATACTCGAAATGATTTTGATTTTTAAAAATTTGCTGAGATTTGATTTGTGACCTAATATGTAGTCTTTGCTGGAGAATGTTCCATGTGCTGACAAGAAAAATGTGTATTCTGTAGTTGTCAGATGAAATGTTCTGTAGATATCTGCCAGGTCCAGTTGGTTTAGGGTGTAATTTAAATCCTGGGTTTCTCTGCTGATTTTTTGCCTAGATGATCTGTCCAGTGCTGAGAGAGGGTGTTCAGGCTCCCCACTACTATTGTATTGGATCTACCTCTTTCTTTAGGTCTAATAATGCTTGCTTTATATACATGGATGCTCCAGTGTTGGGTGAATACATATTTATGATTGTTATACCTTCTTGCTGGATAGATCCCTTTATTATAATATAGTGGCCTTTGTCCATTTTTATGGTTTTTGGTTTAAAACCTATTTTTATCTGATTAAGAATAGCTACTTCTGCTAGTTTTTTTGGTTTCCATTTGAAAGATATGTCTTTTTCCATCCTTTCCTTTTAGTCTGTGTGTGTGAGGGGAGTCTCTCAAAGACAGCATGTAGTTGTGTCTAGCTTTTTAATCCAGTCAGTCAGGCTGTGGCTTTTGAATGGGTGATTTAATCCATTTACAATTAAGGTTTTTATTGACAGGTATTGTCTTACTCCTAGCATTTTATTGCTTTTTGTTTAGATGTTTTAAATATCTTTTGTTCTTCTTCCCCTTTTATTATTCATCTTCAATGTTTGCTGTTTTTTGAAGTATAAGATTTTATTTCTTTCTTTTTCTCCTTTGCATTTTTTTCCCCAGTGGGTTTTGTCCTTTCTTGTGTATTCATGACAGCGATTGTAATTTTTTGGATTCAGATGCAGGATGCCCTTGAGAGTTTCTTGCAGGGCTGGTCATGCGGTGGTGAATTCCTACAGTTTTTGTTTGTCTGGGAAATAACACTATTTCTCCCTCATTTCTGAAGGATAGCCTTGCTGGGTATAGTATACTTGGCTGGCATTTTTTTCTTTTACTGTTTTGAATATATCATCTCATTTTATTCTGGTAGGTAGAGTTTCAGTTAAGAAGTCTGCTATTAGTCTGATGGGGGCTCTCTTATAGATGACTTGATGCTTTTTTCTTGCCATTTGTAGAATTCTCTCTTTGTCTTTGAGCTTTGCCATTTTGATTATAATGTGTCTCAGAGAGGATCTGTTTAGATTGAATGTGTTTGAGGATCTTTGAGCTCCCTGGATCTGAAGGTCCATGTCTCTCCATATACCTGAGAAGTTTTCCATTATTATTTAACTGAATAGGTTTTTAATGCCATTTCCTTTTTCCTCCCCTTCTGGAATACCCATGATTCAGATGCTTGCATGCTTAAGGTTGTCTACTAGCTCTCTTAGACTTCCATTTTTTTCAAAAATTCTTTTTTCCTTTTTCTTTGTCTGCCTGGTTATTTCAAAAAGACCATCTTCAAGATCTGAAATTCTTTCTTCTGCTCACTCTAATTTGCTGCTGAAGCTCTCAGTTGTGTTTTTTTATTTCATAGAATGAATTCTTCAGTTCCAGGAATCCTGCTACATTCTTTTTTAAGCTATTTGTAAATTATTTCCTTCACATCCTAGATATTTTTTCTTGTTTTATTATGTTTTCTAATTGAATCTTCTCTTATTACTTTGCCTTTTCTTAAGATCATTGCTTGGGATTCCTTTTAGTCATTTCAAGAGTTTCCCATTCTACGGGGTCTGGTACTTAAGAATTACTGTGTTCCTCTGGTGGTGTCATGTTTTCTTGTTTATTCATTTTTTCTAGGATCTCTGTGTCAGTGTTTTGTCATCTGATAGAGCAGTTGTTTCTTCTGTCACTCTGGAGTGGGCTTTGAGGAGAAGGACTTCCTCCTCTATTTGCAGCCTCTGCTGGTGACTCTCCTTGTGTCAGTGAAGTTGAGTGTGTGGCAGGCTGCCTGCAGGGTGGTCCTGGCTGCTACTGTGGCAGGGAGCTGTCCAAGGCTACAATAGCAGTGGTGATGGTTGTGGTGGACCACCTACGTGGAAGCAGTGTTTGTGATGCACTCGTGCCTTCTGTTCAGGTAGTGGGAGGACTGCCTGGTGCCTCTGCCTGGGTCCTCTGTCACGGGATGCTCCCTTGCCTTCCTGGGTTTGATTTAAATAGTAGTAAATGTATGTTTTTATTTATTTTAGTTTTCATTTCTGGCATTTTTGTAAATTGCACAAGGTAAATTTCAAAGAGTGGAACTCCCATTAATATTGGGCCAGGGAAAAAAGGGTGATGGACTTAAGACAGCTCAGTTTATGATCGTTGTCCAGGAGCCAATTAAATGGTGCAGTGGCAATTGCTAGCATAGTGTTTGTCAAAGGTGTGGCCAAGTAGAGCGTTTTGCCTTGCTCTGCAGAACTTTGGCTGCTGCTTTGTTAATACGGTAAGGTCATCTGGTAGTGGCTACAGACTCTGTGTTCTCTGCTGATTCCAGGACTCTGGATCTAGCTTCTGTGGTCTTGGGGAAACCAAAGGAAGAATGTTTTCAGCTCCTCTTAGCAGAAGAAATTACTTTCTGAATAGTGTCCAAGCAAAAAGGATTTTCCCCAATTTGGTGAAATATCAAATGCCAGCACACACCCTTACTGGTAATATCGTTAAATGCCCTTCGTGTTCGCTGGGGTTCAGGGTTTTATTGTTTAAGCCCATTTAACCTAATTTTAGGTGGGCAGCAAATGTATGCCAGCTGGATACCATGTTCTGCAGACAGGAATGGATGTGGAGCGTTTCCAGTACCCAGTGAAAAACATGGTGGGTGAATGAATGTACAAAGGGGTGTGGGCCCTGGGAGAGTCTGACTAATACAAATAGGTCTGGTTATGTTTGTGTCAACTTTTACGAGTGGAGATGATTTGGGGCTAGAACCAGGGTGATCACATGTACTGGTCGACTTGTGGAAGAGAAGCTTATATATATATATATATAAACTGCATTGATCTTGAATATTTCTGAAAGGCACATAAAGGAATGTTAAGGGTGGTTGTCACTGGGGAGGAGGACAGGGTTCTGGGGTGGCTGTCACTGGGGAGGAGGACAGGGTTCTGGGGTGGTTGTCACTGGGGAGGAGGACAGGGTTCTGGGGTGGCTGTCACTGGGGAGGAGGACAGGGTTCTGGGGTGGCTGTCACTGGGGAGGAGGACAGGGTTCTGGGGTGGCTGTCACTGGGGAGGAGGACAGGGTTCTGGGGTGGCTGTCACTGGGGAGGAGGACAGGGTTCTGGGGTGGCTGTCACTGGGGAGGAGGACAGGGTTCTGGGGTGGCTGTCACTGGGGAGGAGGACAGGGTTCTGGGGTGGCTGTCACTGGGGAGGAGGACAGGGTTCTGGGGTGGCTGTCACTGGGGAGGAGGACAGGGTTCTGGGGTGGCTGTCACTGGGGAGGAGGACAGGGTTCTGGGGTGGCTGTCACTGGGGAGGAGGACAGGGTTCTGGGGTGGCTGTCACTGGGGAGGAGGACAGGGTTCTGGGGTGGCTGTCACTGGGGAGGAGGACAGGGTTCTGGGGTGGCTGTCACTGGGGAGGAGGACAGGGTTCTGGGGTGGCTGTCACTGGGGAGGAGGACAGGGTTCTGGGGTGGCTGTCACTGGGGAGGAGGACAGGGTTCTGGGGTGGCTGTCACTGGGGAGGAGGACAGGGTTCTGGGGTGGCTGTCACTGGGGAGGAGGACAGGGTTCTGGGGTGGCTGTCACTGGGGAGGAGGACAGGGTTCTGGGGTGGCTGTCACTGGGGAGGAGGACAGGGTTCTGGGGTGGCTGTCTCTGGGGAGGAGGACAGGGTTCTGGGGTGGCTGTCACTGGGGAGGAGGACAGGGTTCTGGGGTGGCTGTCACTGGGGAGGAGGACAGGGTTCTGGGGTGGCTGTCACTGGGGAGGAGGACAGGGTTCTGGGGTGGCTGTCACTGGGGAGGAGGACAGGGTTCTGGGGTGGCTGTCTCTGGGGAGGAGGACAGGGTTCTGGGGTGGCTGTCACTGGGGAGGAGGACAGGGTTCTGGGGTGGCTGTCACTGGGGAGGAGGACAGGGTTCTGGGGTGGCTGTCACTGGGGAGGAGGACAGGGTTCTGGGGTGGCTGTCTCTGGGGAGGAGGACAGGGTTCTGGGGTGGCTGTCACTGGGGAGGAGGACAGGGTTCTGGGGTGGCTGTCACTGGGGAGGAGGACAGGGTTCTGGGGTGGCTGTCACTGGGGAGGAGGACAGGGTTCTGGGGTGGCTGTCACTGGGGAGGAGGACAGGGTTCTGGGGTGGCTGTCACTGGGGAGGAGGACAGGGTTCTGGGGTGGCTGTCACTGGGGAGGAGGACAGGGTTCTGGGGTGGTTGTCACTGGGGAGGAGGACAGGGTTCTGGGGTGGCTGTCACTGGGGAGGAGGACAGGGTTCTGGGGTGGCTGTCTCTGGGGAGGAGGACAGGGTTCTGGGGTGGCTGTCACTGGGGAGGAGGACAGGGTTCTGGGGTGGCTGTCACTGGGGAGGAGGACAGGGTTCTGGGGTGGCTGTCACTGGGGAGGAGGACAGGGTTCTGGGGTGGCTGTCACTGGGGAGGAGGACAGGGTTCTGGGGTGGCTGTCTCTGGGGAGGAGGACAGGGTTCTGGGGTGGCTGTCACTGGGGAGGAGGACAGGGTTCTGGGGTGGCTGTCACTGGGGAGGAGGACAGGGTTCTGGGGTGGCTGTCACTGGGGAGGAGGACAGGGTTCTGGGGTGGCTGTCACTGGGGAGGAGGACAGGGTTCTGGGGTGGCTGTCTCTGGGGAGGAGGACAGGGTTCTGGGGTGGCTGTCACTGGGGAGGAGGACAGGGTTCTGGGGTGGCTGTCACTGGGGAGGAGGACAGGGTTCTGGGGTGGCTGTCACTGGGGAGGAGGACAGGGTTCTGGGGTGGCTGTCACTGGGGAGGAGGACAGGGTTCTGGGGTGGTTGTCTCTGGGGAGGAGGACAGGGTTCTGGGGTGGCTGTCACTGGGGAGGAGGACAGGGTTCTGGGGTGGCTGTCACTGGGGAGGAGGACAGGGTTCTGGGGTGGCTGTCACTGGGGAGGAGGACAGGGTTCTGGGGTGGTTGTCTCTGGGGAGGAGGACAGGGTTCTGGGGTGGCTGTCACTGGGGAGGAGGACAGGGTTCTGGGGTGGTTGTCACTGGGGAGGAGGACAGGGTTCTGGGGTGGCTGTCACTGGGGAGGAGGACAGGGTTCTGGGGTGGCTGTCTCTGGGGAGGAGGACAGGGTTCTGGGGTGGCTGTCACTGGGGAGGAGGACAGGGTTCTGGGGTGGTTGTCACTGGGGAGGAGGACAGGGTTCTGGGGTGGCTGTCACTGGGGAGGAGGACAGGGTTCTGGGGTGGCTGTCACTGGGGAGGAGGACAGGGTTCTGGGGTGGCTGTCACTGGGGAGGAGGACAGGGTTCTGGGGTGGCTGTCTCTGGGGAGGAGGACAGGGTTCTGGGGTGGCTGTCACTGGGGAGGAGGACAGGGTTCTGGGGTGGCTGTCACTGGGGAGGAGGACAGGGTTCTGGGGTGGCTGTCACTGGGGAGGAGGACAGGGTTCTGGGGTGGCTGTCTCTGGGGAGGAGGACAGGGTTCTGGGGTGGCTGTCACTGGGGAGGAGGACAGGGTTCTGGGGTGGCTGTCACTGGGGAGGAGGACAGGGTTCTGGGGTGGCTGTCACTGGGGAGGAGGACAGGGTTCTGGGGTGGCTGTCACTGGGGAGGAGGACAGGGTTCTGGGGTGGCTGTCACTGGGGAGGAGGACAGGGTTCTGGGGTGGCTGTCTCTGGGGAGGAGGACAGGGTTCTGGGGTGGCTGTCACTGGGGAGGAGGACAGGGTTCTGGGGTGGCTGTCACTGGGGAGGAGGACAGGGTTCTGGGGTGGCTGTCACTGGGGAGGAGGACAGGGTTCTGGGGTGGCTGTCACTGGGGAGGAGGACAGGGTTCTGGGGTGGCTGTCACTGGGGAGGAGGACAGGGTTCTGGGGTGGCTGTCACTGGGGAGGAGGACAGGGTTCTGGGGTGGTTGTCTCTGGGGAGGAGGACAGGGTTCTGGGGTGGCTGTCACTGGGGAGGAGGACAGGGTTCTGGGGTGGTTGTCACTGGGGAGGAGGACAGGGTTCTGGGGTGGCTGTCACTGGGGAGGAGGACAGGGTTCTGGGGTGGTTGTCTCTGGGGAGGAGGACAGGGTTCTGGGGTGGTTGTCTCTGGGGAGGAGGACAGGGTTCTGGGGTGGCTGTCACTGGGGAGGAGGACAGGGTTCTGGGGTGGCTGTCACTGGGGAGGAGGACAGGGTTCTGGGGTGGCTGTCACTGGGGAGGAGGACAGGGTTCTGGGGTTGTTGTCTCTGGGGAGGAGGACAGGGTTCTGGGGTGGTTGTCTCTGGGGAGGAGGACAGGGTTCTGGGGTGGCTGTCACTGGGGAGGAGGACAGGGTTCTGGGGTGGCTGTCACTGGGGAGGAGGACAGGGTTCTGGGGTGGCTGTCACTGGGGAGGAGGACAGGGTTCTGGGGTGGTTGTCTCTGGGGAGGAGGACAGGGTTCTGGGGTGGTTGTCTCTGGGGAGGAGGACAGGGTTCTGGGGTGGCTGTCACTGGGGAGGAGGACAGGGTTCTGGGGTGGCTGTCACTGGGGAGGAGGACAGGGTTCTGGGGTGGCTGTCACTGGGGAGGAGGACAGGGTTCTGGGGTGGCTGTCACTGGGGAGGAGGACAGGGTTCTGGGGTGGTTGTCACTGGGGAGGAGGACAGGGTTCTGGGGTGGCTGTCACTGGGGAGGAGGACAGGGTTCTGGGGTGGTTGTCACTGGGGAGGAGGACAGGGTTCTGGGGTGGTTGTCACTGGGGAGGAGGACAGGGTTCTGGGGTGGCTGTCACTGGGGAGGAGGACAGGGTTCTGGGGTGGGAATTGTTGAATTGTTCTGAGATGGGAATTCATTGAAATATTTTACCAAATGCATATATTCCTTTTCCATTTAGATAACTGGACTGGGTTTCTCTGTCTATTAAAGATAGTTGTGTGATCTTATCCACACATCACTTAACAATGCTGTATTTCACGTTTCTTATTTGTGAAACAAAGGATTTGAGTTAGAGACTTTTAACATTTTTTATAGCTCTATCTAAGGTTTAATTTTAATTAATTTTAAGATTGGGACACTGGGAAATACTCCAGGAAGTTGGTTGTACCTAAAAACAGTTTTCCATCTAAGATTTTTGAGTTGGCACTGACACCTGCAGAGTGCTTTGCACCTTGGTAATGCCTGGTAGCCGAGACCGTCAGCCACACATCTCTCCCCAACTCCTAATGTGGGCAGGAGGGGAGACAGCACATCATCACCAGCAGATCCAATAGCTGCAACACATCTTCCTCTGATTGTGTGGCTGAGTGAGACTATTTAAATCCTTTAAATTCAAGCCCAAAACTGGGATTCAGGCCAACAGCTGAAGGAAGCCAGTAGCCTATTTGGTCAGGATGCATGAAGCCTTCTGGAATCTTCCATCCAGTGGCCTTGTTTTCACAAGCTCTCATCTTGCTGGCCATTGATACCAACCAATGCTTTGAAAGCCACTGTTGATGGCTGGTCATCTGGCATTCTTCAGAAAACCCTTCTGGAATGGAAATATTCATGTTTTACCAAAGCCAAGGAACTTAAATAAATAAATAGATTGTCATTTCTTCTCTCAGTGGAGGAATTTAATGTGCTGGAGTTTATTGTTAACATCCAGTCTAGGAACAGATGAAACTGGGTGAGTTCTGGAAGGGCCAGCCTTCCCCTGGCTGCAATGTGCTCACTCAGTCAAAGCCCAGTGAGAATCCTAGGAGGTGAGGTCTTCCCAGGATTGTGGTTGAAAGAGGCCCACGAAGAGCGAGTCAGTACGTGCCGTAGGGCCTGGCTGTGACTCAGGGAAGACCTCACTTAGGGCCATTGCCATGTGTGCGTGAAGCTACTGGGGTCTTCGGGCCGGCTGGAACTGAGGCCAGAAACTCAATTTCGTTGGTGCTCAGAGCTGTTCAGGCTCCCACGGGTCGGCTCATTCTAACTAAACTCAAGAAGCTATTGAATTTCAGTGTGCTGATGTGTTAATTATACTAGTGCTGACCCTTCCCAGGAATTTATGAAAGTACCTGGGGGCTTAATTAGGCATCTGAAGGCAGCTCTGGGAACATGAAATCAATGCCGGTGGGAAGGCAGAGGCCTGATGGGATTTCCAGGCAGTATGGTGGGGCCATTAAGAGCATGTGTCCTGGACCCAGACTGCCCCAGACCCAGTCCCAGCCCCTATTACATTGGTGACATGGGAGAAGTTTCCTTAACCTTTCCCTGTCTGTTTCGTATTCTAAAACTTTGGTATAATTTTCTTGAATACCTTCAAAGTTTGGTGTGAGGATGAAATGAGATCTTACACACTAAGCACCTGGAATGATGCCGGCACATGGAAAGCACTCGGGGGTGTTGGCTAACGTCATCAGCGTCATGCAGGGCAGGTGCGGCAGACTTTTCTGTACAGGGTCCCATAGTGAGTATTCCAGGCTTTGCTGGCTGTGGTCTTTATCGTAACTACTCACTTCTGACGTTCTAGCACAGGAGCAGCTATAGACAATATGGACACAAGTGGACTGTGCTCCAGTAAAACTCTATAAAAACAGGGGGGCAGGATTCTGTCCTGTGGCTGTGGCTTGGTGGCCCATCCCCGAGATCTGGGACACTGGGTAGAATTATGGAGTAAGAGCAAGGGGCTAAAAAGAGGAGAGCTTGGTCTTTGTCCTTCACCTAGTAACTATCCCATCCTTTGGGAGGATAGAGTAGGCAGATGGGGAGACCGAGGCACCCATTCTCATATTGTGAAGTTGGCAAAATTTGACTCCCTTGACCTTTATATTTTAGTGTCTTTTACCCAAACCTGGGCAGCCTAGCACTCACACCGGTGGAGAAAATCCAATATGATCACTTGCAGAGGAATTCGGGACATACATTCCTAACCAAGGACTAGCCACCATGAGAAATTGTAAAGAATCATGAATGGATGGAATCTCCATTATAAGGGGATCTTAGTGGCCGACTACCAGATGCTTCTCTCCCCTCAACTGCATCCCATCCAAGAGGAAATGTGTTAAAGTCACAGCTGGCCTTGACCAAGAGCATCCTCCAGGGACAGCAGATGTGATGGTTGGAGTCAGCACTGCTCTTAGACCAGCAAGACGGCCCCTGCTTTGGGCCCCACAACCAAACCCAAAGACTTCCTTTAAAGTTTATTTTCAGTCTTATAAGAAAGCTCTTTGAAAGTTTGGCTAAAAATTGGGCAAAAGAGAATTATGAAAGAAGTTTGCTTGAGCCAAACCGGAGCCCTTCAAGCCAGAGGATGCTGCGAGGAGACAACATCACAGTCTTGCTCTCAGGGTCCAGAGAAGGTCACGGCTTTTGTTTAAAGTTGACCACCCAAATCACCCCACGTGGGGGTCTAGGAAGGAGCTGGGTTCCCTGAAAACTGCTCCCTCCCTCCCCTTTGTTGAGAGGGTGTGGCTTTGGCACTGCCTAGAAATCCTGAGACAGGCGAGTGACGAGTGGCGTGGGGTGGGGAACCTGCCCGCCTGGCTCTCGGGTGCTCGGTCCCGTCTGTGCCCATCCCTGGTTCTCTCTAGTCAGGTCACCATGTTGCCTCTCGCAGGCTGGGGGTGGGGTGGAGGGTGGGTAGAGCTCCTTTGGTTTTGAAGTCGGGATCCCCTGGTTGCTGGCCACGAGCCCCAGAAACAAACAAGTAGGAATTCAAACTCAGCATTCTTAGGTGTACATTAAATGACGTTGAGATGCCTGGACACGTGGTATGCTAGTCTCCATCTGTGGTCTTGCTTTAAGCCCAGGCAGTGTCAGGAGCGAGCTGGCCACGCTGGAGCTCACGGCTGGCTCTCCTGCAGAGTCATGGGCACCTCGTATTATGGGTCCGCTCCGCTTTCCTAGTTCATCTTCTGAACACATCCCTTCTAGATATGCTAGTAGTACCCTTTTGGCATTAGTCCAAGCTGTTCTGGCCAGAGTACAGTCCTTTCCCTTCAAAATGACCTCTCGTACAGCAAATTTTACCCATTTTGTGTAGCTCTAAGTAAATCCAAAATTCTTAGAGTCTCAGATCATTACCATTATAATGTGTGTTTGTGTGTGTATGTTAGTGTCTATGTATATACTCGTGTGTGCGTCTGTATGCTTGCATATGTATATACACACATGAATTTTTTTTGGTTTTGTTTTCCAAAGTTGTCTCTTGCATTTTCTAATTATGAGGAGGGTTGGGTAATGGGTTTATGAGAGTTAAGAGAAACAAAGTAAAATATCATGTTTTCCCAAATTCTCAAAGACCGAGAACTCTGCCTTGACATCAGGGTGTGCGTTCCAAGGGCCTTCATGACTTTGCTCTCATTAAATCATTTAAATGCCACTTTAAGGAAGGAAAATTAAAGAAGCACATGCCCAATGTTACCAAACCAGCAGCTGAACTAACCTTGATCTCAGATCTTTGACCTTCCCTGATTCCATAATCTCTTTTCTTTTCCTTCTCCCCCCCCCCCATTTAAAATTTTACTTTAGTCAGTTCCGGAATGCTAATGTCTATTTGCTCATACAGAAGTCACTTATTTGCCACTTTCAACTATTCAGAATAGAGTTAAGAATTTGGAATTACCCTCTAAACAGCTTAAATAGGTGTAGTGATCTATTTCTGTGTGACAAATTTCCCCCAGATTTACAGCCTGAATGATGATAATCATTTATTAGCTCCCAGTCTCTGAAGGTCAGCAATTCTGGAGGCTTGAGCAGGTGGTTCTGCTCAAGCCCTTTGTGAGGCTGTGGTCACGACGCTGGCTGGGGCTGTTGTCATCCAAAGGCTCAAAGGGTCTGTAAGACTGGCTTCCAAGATGATTCAGCTGGAAAACTGGTGCTGGCTGTGGCAAGGGACCTCAGTTCCTTGCCATGTGCACCATCCACAGGACAGCGGGAGTGTCTTCATGCCATGGCAGCTGTCCTTCTCCAGAGCGTGTGATCCCAAAGTCTATTGTAGTAGAAGCTGCAGTGCCTTTTATGGCCTAGCCTTGGGAGTCACCTACTGTCACTTCTGCAGCTCAGTCCTGATGTAATAGTTTAATACACAAGGCCAAGAATACTAGAAGGTGGGAATCATTTGGGGGACGGGTCACCTTGGAGACTAGCTACTGCAGATGTTACTACATCCTTGTGTCTGATGTGGTATTGACAGACCCGAATCGGTCCTTTGCAGGCTGCATTTTGGAGGGGCTACTGTTTTGGACGGCCCTCCTATGCTCTGGGCCTAGATGCACCACTGTTCAGCTGTACCTCCTCACTAATGCCCAAGGAAGTTCTTTGGCTCAGGACTTATAATAACCACAAAAAATTATTTGAGAACTAAATCCATATGGTTCAAAGTTCACAAGTATATGTGTACACCCAATTAGTCATAATGCATAGGTGTATGCACAGGATTCTTCTGACATTAACTGCTGATACTTCCTCACCAGGGGACTCTGGGGAGCAATGGCAGACTGTCTGACCTACCCCTGGACTTTTTCTTTGGTTGGCCTTTGAGGGCTTCTGCATCCCACATGACCCATCCTGTCTCATGCTTCTAATTCAGCTGACACAGTAGTTAAAAGCTTCTGCCTCTCTCTGTATTGCACAAAGATCATCTTTAAAAGACTGAGTCTTATCTGCAGAGTCCCATGAGCTCCACTGACTGTGCTTCTGGTGCTCTAGATACTTGTGTTCTCACTGTTTACTCGTTTTTGCACTCATTTGTCATTCATTCAGCTGTGACCATGTGCACGCTCCACAGCCAGGGCTGGGTGTGGAGCCCTTTGCTCTCCCGTTGGCCATTGCACTGTGTGTCACACACTGCAGGGCTTGAGCTTGCCCTCCCCCATTAGAACAGGCTCCTCGAATGCCTTCTGCAAAAAGTCCTTCTGCAAAGTGCCAGTGAAGGCTGCCTGCAGCACAGGGGGACGAGACTTGAGAGGCAGCTCTTGTTGCTGGTGGAGAACATGCTTTCCGGGCTGAGTGTACTGCATGGTCCATGGAAAGATCATTCTTACTGCTGTGCGCCTCTCACCTCTGCTGTTTCCTGTGTTCCAACATCCCCTCAGTTGCAGATGCTCAAAAGGCTTGTGGCTGTTGCGGGACTTGGCTCCTTGCCTGATTTTTTGGTTTCTTCCACGGAGGAGAGCCCTTTGGTTCTCTACCAAGAGCTCATTTATGCTCTGACACTTGTGTATCTGGCTTCCCAATCCAGAGAAGATTAAAATCAGCTCTTTTAAAAGGGGGAGTGGCTGCTAGTAGCAGGTAGAGTGACAGTAATGTGAAGAGTCCACTGAGGAGACTGAGAAAACAAAACTACACAAAGCAGATGAAAATACTCAGAAAGGGTGGCCCTCTGGGGACATTCCAAGGCAGGCGGGCTGCCTCACAAGTCTCAGGAGAAGCAACAGAGCCCATGTGATCCCTGGAACATTCATCACCCTGCATTTGAGTTTGGGCACAGAACATCCGCATGCACCATGGGGCCACACACTTGTGAAGCTCTACACAGGGTCTGGGGACAGGACCATGTGACTATGTGAAAATAGGTGCTTCCTGGTGGAGAGGGGAGGCCTCCAGAACTCAGGGGTGACAGCAGCTTGTTCTGTTGAACTAACGCAGACCTGCAGAGTCAGTACTCAGCTAAGCTGCCAAACAGTGGGGAGGACAAGCCTCCAGGGCCATACAGATTAGTCTTTCATAAATGCCATTGTATTTTGGGTGGTTATTAGTTTTTCCAGTGGGTCTGCTTTGGTGTGGGCTCTAGGACATCACCATGAATTGACAGGCCAACTGTAGAGTCTCCTACCGGGAGAGGATGGTTTGGCGAGTGTGTGCATGTATGTGCACATGTGCACGAGTGGTGGCGACTGGCGGGTGCAGAGTCACTAGCTTACCCCCCAAGTCTGCACCTGAGGAAGGTGTGAGGACCACGTCTGAGTGCTCACCTGCTCCTCCCCTGCCAGTGGAGGGAGAGTTTTCCCAGCTGAATGCCTCACCAGCACCTCAGGCATTTTTATGCCAAGCCCCAGAATAATTTTTTTTAATGTTCCAATTACCAGAAGAGAGTTCTTTCACAGAGAAAACAAATGAATTATTTAAGTAAGGCATTTATTCAATATTTGCAACAGGATCACGGGGGAGGGGCATAACAGGCGCATTGGGATGAGTCACGAGGTCACAAGTTTTCATGGTTAATTGGGGGTGCCAGTGTGTGAGGTCTCCAACAACACACAGCACCCCAGTGCATTCTCAGTTCAGCCTTTCAGGACTTCGAGTCAGAGCACCCAGTGTGAACCTCAAAGGCAGTGAGTTACTAAACCATTCCTGTGTGGACTCCAGGATGGGGACAGGAAACCTGACAGTTTTGGGCTACCTATTCCCACCCAGGCTCTATGCAAGTACTATTTATTGCAACAATGGCTCTGAGCTGCCCCACACTTTATAGGGAAGCAGCCAGCCTGATGTAGGGCTCAGTGAGAAGCTTCTGCTACGCTTTGGAGAGATGGGTGAGGAAAGAGTCCTGGACCCTTGTGTGCATGGATCTCACACACAGCCCACAACTTCATGACTGTTCCTTTCCTCTTTATTCAACTTGACTGTACTAGAAACAAGTCCCTGTGACCCCCCCAGAGATGAAAGATCCATTGGTTCTTTCTCATGGGTGCTGGACAAAGAGAGCCATTCTGCATAATATTTTCCTTTTATTCCTGCAGTGATGAATTCCCACTTGCCAACTGTGTCCTGCAATCTTAACGTCTCTAATTTTGCACCCAAAGCCTTGACTTGATCTTTGGTTTTCCTTCTCATCCATCCTTGTCAAGTTATGATAAGATCATAATCATTTGAAAGAGTTCAGCTAATGGGCAGAAAACTTGGAAGGAATTCTACCAGTTTGGTTGGCTTGGGCTTACCTGCTGAGATCTAACACTGCTACTGACTTCCCCAGGTGATTTTTGGACAGTCACATTGAGTAAAGGACACCACATCTAAAATATGAGTCACAGAGAGGGACATGAACAATGCGTGAAAGGTTGGTCAGAGCAGGGGGTAGGCTTGGAGGATAGGCCTGGGGGTAGGGGTGCAAAGAGGGACAGGGTTTAACTACTGTTTTATGGGACATTATGTTTTGCCTTTTCCCCTTCTCTCTTTCTATATATGTATAGAAATATATGTATATGTATATGTATATATACATATGAGAGTACTTTCAAAAAGTTCATGGAAAATGAAATTAAAAGATAATGTAAGTCTTTCTATGAACTTTTTGAAATATTTTTGTATGTGTGTGTATATACTCACATATACATAAAATTTATTTATATACACACACAGGAGGCAAGAGAGCCTCCTGAGACCAGGGACCTGGGTGGAAGCCCTGGGCAGCCTCCAAGTGCCTGAAAAGAGGCAAGAGTATACCACAAACAGCACTTTCATGTAGGTGGTCCACCACAGCCACTGCCACTGCAAGGACACCTCATCATCACAGTAGCAGCCAGGACCACACTGCAGGCAGCTCACTGCATAGTCAATTGCATTGACACAAGTAGAGTCACCAGCAGAGCTTCAAATAGAGGAGGAAGTCTTTCTCTTCAAAGACCACTCCAGAGTAATAGAAGACACAACAACTCTACCAGATTACCAGACATCAACCTAGAGATACTAGAAATATGAATGTATTAAGCTGTTTCTGTTGCTTATAACAAAATTACTTGGAATTGGGTGATTTAAAAGAAAAGGAAATTTATTGCTTCCAGTTTTGGAGACTGGGAAGTCCAAAGTCCAGGGAACATATCTGATGAGGGTCTTGGTGGTGGTAACAGAAACCCAGAGGTCTCAAATGGCAGAAAATGGAGTAGTACAGTGAGTGAGTATCCCTGTGTACTCTCTTTTTAAAGTTCTCCGACCACATCCCTGACCACCATTATTAATCCATTCACTAAAGCATGTTCCTATAACTATCACCTCTTCAAGGTCCTATCTTTCAATTATCATAATAGGTTTTCCTACCCTCAACAGTTACAGTGGGAATTAAGCTTCAAGAGGTTGGGGGTCATCCAGTCTACAGCACTGAATAAACAAGAAAATATGACACCACCAAAAGAATAGAGTAATTTTCAAGTATCAGACCCCATAGAGCAGGAAATGCTTGAAATGACTGAAAAGGAATTCATAGCAATGATCTTAAGAAAACTCAAAGAAATAAGAGAAGATTCAATTAGAGAACATAATGAAATGAGAAAAAATATCCAGGATATGAAGGAGGAGATTTACAAAAAGACTAATACCTTAAAAAAGAATGAAGCAAAACTCCTGGAATTGAAGGATACATTCAATGAAATAAAAAAACACAACTGAGAGCTTAAGCAGCAGTTTAGAGCAGGCAGAAGAAAGAACTTCAGATCCTGAAGACAGTCTTTTCAAACTAACACAGGTAGACAGAAAGAAAGAAAGAAAGAAAGAAAGAAAGAAAAAGAAAGAAAGAAAGAAAGAAAGAAAGAAAGAAAGAAAGAAAGAAAGAAAGAAAGAAAGAAAGAAAGAAAGAAAGAGAAAGAAAGAAAGAGAAAGAAAGAAATAGAAAGAAAGAAAGAAAGAAAGAGAAACAAAGAAGGAGAGAAAGATGGAAAGAAAGAATTAAAAAATGAAGAAAATCTAAGAGAGCTAGAAGACAACCCTATGTGCACAGTCATCCAAATCATGGGTATTCCAGAAGGGGAGGAGTAAAGAAAAGGCGTTGAAAACCTATTCAATGAAATAATAAGAGAAAACTTCTCAGATGTAGGGAGAGACACAGACCTTCAGATCCAGGATGCTCAAAGATCTCCAAACAGATTCAATCAAAAAAGATCCTCTCTGAGGTGACTCACTTCACCTATAAACACACACAGGCTGAAAGTGAAAGGATGGAAAAAGATATACCATGCAAATGGAAACCAAAAATGAACAGGAGTAGCTACTCTTAAATTGGAAACATAGACTTTAAACCAAAAATCATAAAAAGAGACAAAGAAGTCCACTACTTAATGTTGAAGGGATTTATCCAGCAAGAAGATGTAGCAATTATAAATATATATGCACCCAACACCAGAGCACCCAAGTATATAAAGCAAACATTTTAGATCAAAGAAAGAGGTAGACCCAATACAATAATAGTGAATAGTGGGAGACATGAACACCCTCTCTCAGCACTGGAAAGATCACCAAGGCAACAAATCAACAGAGAAACACAGGTTGTAAACTACACTTTAGACCAATTGGTCCTGGCAGATATCTACAGAACATTTTATCCAACAACTATAGAATATTCTTCTCATCAACACATGGAACATTATCCGGCATAGACCACAAGTCAGGTCACAAATCAAGTCTCAGAAAAATTTTTTAAAAATCAAAATCATTTCAAGTATCTTCAGATCACAACAGAGTAAAACTGGAAATCAATAACAGCAAAGCTCTGGAAACTACACAAATACATGGAAATTAAACAACAGGCTCCTGAATGACCTATGGGACCAATAGAAATGAAACAGGAATTCAAAAAATTTCTTGAAACTAACAAAAATAGAGACACATCATACCAAAACCTGTGGGATACTGCAAAAGCAGAACTGAGGGAAGTTTATTGCAATAAATGCTTACATTAAAAGAATACAAAGACTTCAAATAAATAACCTAATTCTATGCGTCAAAGAACTAGAAAAACAAGAACAATCCAATCCTAAAAGTAGTAGACAGAAAGAAATAATTAAGATCACAGCAGAACTAAACGAAATAGAGAATCAAAAAATGATATGAAAGATAAATGAAACAAAAACTTGGATTTTTGAGAAGATAAATAAAATAGACAAGACATTAGCTAGATTAACAAAAAAAATAACAAAAAAAGAAGAGAGAGCCCAAATAACAAAAATCAGAAAAGAAAAAGAGACATTACGACTAATAACACAGAAATACAAAGAATCATTAGAGACTAGTATAAACAACTATATGCCAACAAATATGAAAACCTGGAGGAAACGGATACATTTCTGGACACATGCAAACTACCCAGACTGAAACAAGAAGAAATAGAAAACTTGAACAGACCAATAACAAGCAATGAGATTGAAGCAATAATCAGCAGTCTCCCAACAAAGAAAAGCCCAGGACCAGTTGGCTTTACTGATAAATTCTATCAAACCTTTAAAGAGGAATTAATATCAGTTATCTTCAAACTCTTCTGAGAAACTGAAACAGAGGCCATTCTCCCAAACTCATTCTATGAGGCCAGCATCACCCTGAGATCAAAACCAAAGATACAACAGAAAAAGAAAACTAAAGACCAATATCTCTGATGAACACAGATGCAAAAATCCTCAACAAAATATTTTCAATCAGAATACAACAACACATAAAAAAAATTGTACACCACCATCAAGTGGGATTCATCCCAGGGATGCAAGGATGGTTCAACATACGCAAGTCAATAAATGTGACACACCACATCAACAAAATCAAGGACATAAAAAAGATATGATTATCTCAATAGATGCAGATAAAGCCTTTGAGAAAATTCAATATCCCTTCACAATAAAGACTCAGCAAATTAGGTATAGGAGGAGAGTATCTCAGCATAATAAAAGACACATATGACACACCTACAGCTGATATCATCCTGAATGGTCAAAAGTGGAAAGCTTTTCCCATAAGAACAGGAACAAGACAAGGACGCCTGCTCTCATCACTCCTATTTAACATTGTATTGGAAGTACCAGCCAGAGCAGTCAGGCAAGAGAAAGAAATAAAGGGCATCCAGATTGGAAAAGACAAAGTCAAACTGTCCCTATTGGTGGATGACATGATCCTATATATAGAAAAACCTAAAAAGTCTACCAAAAAACTCTTAGAGCTTATTAATAATTTCACTAATGTTGCAGGATACAAAATCAATGCCTAAAAATCAGTTCTGTTTATATTCTCCAGTAATGAACAAACATAAAGAGAAATCAAGAAAGCAAGCCCATTTACAATAGTCACCAAAAAAATAAAATACCTGGGAATCAATTTCATGAAGGAGGTGACAGATCTCTACAACAAGAACTACAAATCACAACTGAAAGAAATTAAGAAGGACAGAAAAAGGTGGAAAAGCATTCCATGCTCTTGGAAGAATCAACACTGTTAAAATGTCCATACTACCCAAAGTTATCTGCAGATTCAATGCAATCCCCATCAAAATACTAATGAGAGAAATAAAAAAAAAAATCCTAACATTCATATGGGACAGCAAAAGATGGTGACTAGCCAAAGCAATCCTGAGAAAATAATTAAATAAATAGATAAAACCATAGGCATGACACTACCCAACTTCAAATTATACTGCCAAGCTTTATAATGTAAACAGCATGATACTGGCACAAAAACAGACATTCAGACCAGTGGAACTGAATAGAGAACCCAGAAATCAACCCACATACTTACTGCCAACTTATCTTTGACAAATGTAACAAGAACATGTATTGGGAAAAGACTGCCTTTTCAATAAATGGTCCTGGGAAAATTGGGCATCCATATGCAGAAGAATGAAACTAGACCTGTACCTCTTGCCATATACCAAAATCTACCGCAAATGGATTAAATACTGAAGTGTAAGATCTGAAATTGTAAAACTACTAAGGGAAACCCTTCAGGAAGTAGGACTGGGCAAGGAATTTATGAATAAGACTCCAAAAGCACAAGCAACAAAAGAAAATATAAACAAATGGGACTATATCTAACTAAAAAGCTTCTGCACAGCAAAGGAAACAAACAGCAGAGTGAAATGACAACCTGCAGAATGGGAGAAAATATCTGCAAATTATACATCCTACAAGAGATTAATATACAATGAACTTAAACAACTTCATAGTAAAAAAAAATAACCCAGTTAGAAAATGGGCAACGGAGCTGAATAGACATTTTACAAAAGAATACATATGAATGGCCAACAGGTACATGAAAAAATTCTCAACATCACTAATCACCAGGGAAATGCAAACCAAATCGACACTGAGATATCATCTAACTCCAGTTAGACTACCCATTATTAAAAAAGACTGAGAATAACAAATGCTGGCAAGGTTGCAGGGAAAGGGGAACTCTTCCACACTGTTGATGGGACTGTAAATTAGCACAGCCATTATGGAAAACAATATGGAGGTTCAGACAACTACAGGTAGAACTACCATATGACCCAGCAATCCCATTGCTGGGTATATACCCAAAGGAATGGAAATCATCATGTCGAAGGGATATCTGCACTCCCATGTTCATTGCAGCTCTATTTACAATAGCCAAGATATGGAACCAACCTTAATGTCCATCAACAGATAACTGGATAAAGAAAATGTGGTATAAATACAGAATGGAATACTACTCTGCCATAAAAAAGAATGAAATTCTGCCATTTGCAGCAACATTCATGAGTTTGGAGAAAGTTATGTTAAATGAAACAAACCAGGCACAGAAAGAGAAATACCACATGTCCTCACTCATAAGTGGGTGCTATGAAAAGAAAAGGGGGGGGGGAGAGAGAGAGAGAAACCACACTAATACCTTGAAAATTCAGAAGGACAGAACAAACCTGTGGTTACTAGAGGTTAGAAAAGGCAAGGGAGAGGGGGATTAGGGAGAAATTGGGTAAGGGGCACAAAGAATAATTACAATTTGCAATAAGAAATATGCTAATAATGTTGATTTGATCATCAAATATTGTACACTAATAATGATCATTAACAGTGTACCCCCGAAATATGTACAATCAATTACGCTTCAGTAAAAAAGAAAAAAAATTCTTTGCAATTCTCATGCCCTTAATATATATATATACATGTACACACAAATCAATTGAAATTAAGTAATCCAAGCTCTGCTTTCAAAGTCATGTTTTTAGAATTTGATAGAGTTTGGAATGTTGTCCCTGCAAAACTCATGTGGAAATCTGATCCCTAACGTAGCCAAGTTGGGAGCTGTTTGAATCATGGGGACAGATCCCTCATGAATGGATTAATGCTCTCCCTGGGGGTGGGGGTAGTGAGTAAGATCTCGCTCTGTTAATTCCTGAGAGAGCAGGTTGTTTAAAAGACCCTGGCACCTCCCCCTCACCCGCTTCCTCTTGACATGTGATCTGCTTGTACCCACTGGCTGCCAGCTGCTTTCCCCATGAGTAAAAGCTGCCTGAGGCCTGCACCAGATGCAGCCGTCCCAGAATCATAAGCCAAATAAACCTCTGTTCTTTAGTTCTTTATAAATTACCCAGTGTCAGGTATTCTCTTATAGCAACACAAAATGGACTAATACAGAATTATTTATCAAAAACATTAATCAGGTTTTAAAAGAAGGGAACATTTTTTTTTAAATCTCTATTTTACAAATACAATGAATTTCCTTAAAGTATAGCGGGAATCAGGATCAGGTGAAGCCCTGGCCTTTAGACTCCCATGTCTGTGCCTCTGTCACCTGCAGGATTAACCATGTGCATACAGTCCTGACATAGTTGGGCAGTCTGGAAGATAGGAAAGTTCGAGAAGCAATCTGTTCTGGCAGGTGAGCAAGATCAGGGTTTGAGTCTGAGCTTTGTCACCAGGTAGTGACTGTGTGACCTTGGATGTATCACTTCTACTCTCCCAGGCCTCAGTTTTCCCTTCTGTAAAACAAATGCGCCCCTAAGTGACCCACTTGTTCCTTACAAAGCCAGCATTCCGTGACTTGCAATCGCTGGTAATAGGATCTCAGTGGAGAATAATCATGTGGCTTTAACTCTATTCTGATGAAAACAGCATGATTTGGGGGCTGATACACTTGCCACATGAGTTTTTCTTCACCATTTCCCAATGAGACCCACAGTAAACTGGGCTGGGAACACACCCCCAGGAGCTCTAATTCCAGCTTCTTCACTGAATAGCCTTATGGTCTTGGGCACAGAACCTCTTGGTGTTTCTCTTTCAGAATATCTGCCTTGCAAGGTTGCAGTAAAGACTGTGCCCTTGGCAGCCTCTGGCTCATAGTGTTGTTCAGTAACAGACTCCCATGATTATGGTAACTTCTAACGTGGCCCTTGGTGAACTGAGGATGGTGTGAGAATCCTGGCCCCCGGCACCTGCAGCACAGAACTTGGAGCCGGGGCTTCTGAGCTCTGTATTAAGAAAACCTCGCAGTGACTGCAGAGCAGCAATTGTATCTTCCAGAAAACATTTGACTTCAGTTTCTCGGAAGTGTTTTTATAGTTTTTCAGTATCACAGCAATAAACATGTTTCTCTTCTTGAACTGAAGGGTTGAGAGGGTTCACTGAGCATTCTCTGCTTTGGGAGTGTTTCCTTTGGACAGCATTCAAAACAGCAAAATCCTATTCTACATCCTGATGTGGAAAGCCCCTGAGTTGCCCATGTTTGCACAAGGATCAACTTCAAATTTATATCCAATGAGCAGGCAACTTCTCTCATCAACATATTTATAAAAGTAATATTCAAGATTTCTAATTTATGTGGTTTCATTTAGGACACTTTTGATTTTTTTTTTTTCTGATTCATGGCCAAAATATACAGATAAATAAAAATGTAAAACTTTTTATGCATAATTCCTCTTCTTATAACTAAGCACTTGTATTAGTGAATTTTTTTTTATTTGCAAGTGGTGACAACTCATCTCAATGTAGCTAGAGAGAGAGAGAGAGAAAGAGAGGAGAGAGAGAGAGAGAGAGAAGACCCAGTAAAAGAACAATACAGTAGAACAGCTTCAGGCATGGCTGGATCCAGGGGCATCAGGGTGCGTTATCTTGGTGTCTCTTGGACAGGTTCTCTTCATGTGGTAGGCATATTAGCCACTGGTAGTTCAAGATGTACCTTATATTTGCACAGCAACCCCCAGGACAAAAGATCATCTTCCCTGATGTTTCTGGCTGAAAGATCCCAGGGAGAGCGTGACTTGTTCTACTTATGTCCTGTGCTCCTCTCTGGAACAGTCATTGTGACATGAGGATGATGTAATCTAATTGATGAGGCCTGAGTGACATGTCCTTATCCACTGCACAACTCAAATAGTGTGAGTCTGTCTTTGTATCACTGTTTTCTCATTTCTAAAACTGGTGAGAAGGATATTTTTCTGGTTTCTCTATTAAGGCTGTCACACAGGTAAACTATTTGGTGATGCTTGATTTTCTGGGAGTGCAGCATTGCTTTACAGAGGTGGGTACAGTCACATGCAGCGTGAGTGAGATGCCAGCTCATTATAAACACCAGCAGGCCATCTCTCCATGGGATTACTGGTGGGGAGGAATCTGGTCCCTTTTCCCTTCTCCTTTGGGATATATGGAAAGCTCTCTCCCTTCCTGAGTTCTTAAATCCCTGCTGTTACATCCACAACCGAAAGTAGAACACTAAGTTGAAACGAAAGCTTAAAATTTATTCTTGGAAAAACCCAAGGATTTGGCAATGTGTCTCTCTCTCATCAGTCAAAACCAAGGGCTAGAGAATCCAAAGGAAACCTGATGATCATTTGCATTATTTGACTTAGGCTCAATGTCATGCCATTTCTGACAAATGGTTTGCCCAACAGGGGGGCTGCAGTGGTAAATGGTTCTTTTTCCTCTTTAGAAATGAGGCGGTGGAATCACTTAGGGACACCTTTGCTCATTAGGAAAGCCCCTTGAGATCTGAAATGAGTCATCACTTTCTCAGGGCTCTGCTAACTGAGAGCTCCATGATTTGGTGTTAATTGAAATTCCCCTTTTGGTGAGATTTTCCGTAAAGATAAGCAAAACAATTGATTGGGGGGAAAATGCATAAGATGGTACTTTAGCAATTGAAAGGCTTAAAATGATTGCCTGTGTGTGTTCTCACGTTGAAAGGCAGGCAGGCTCTCATTTGCAGGTAGATGCTGAGGTTTCATCTGAGACCCTTGGCAGATGTCACATGCTAGTTGAAGCCCAACCCTGACTACTTCCCAGATTGCCATAACCTTGGACACCTTTGTGCACAGCTTCAGTTGTGAATTTATTTTCACATCTTCCTGAGGACCCTCCATAATCAACAGAACCCCATATCGCACATCCTAGAATTAAAAAACTCTCAGAACAACAAAGATTTTACTCCCTTGGACGGACTTCGTGATCCCCTACAGATCTTCCAGGTCATACCCCCTGTGTCCTTCTGAACAAATAGTCACTCCCTGTGTTTTCAAATGTCCTTTGATCCCTTTTCAAATTGACATTGAACTCCTTTCAAATGTACGTTACTGCTTTTCCCTTTCTGCCAGCCCTCTGAAGTTTGTTTTCTTGTGAGTGGGAGGCCTTCTTTCCCCTGTGGGTCACAAAGAAGTTACTGGAAGGTTGGGAGGAGGTGGCTCTTGGCTTTGTGTGCACGTGAATGCCCACCCGTAAACAGGTGGGTTGAGATCCGAGGTCCCAGCTTCTAGCTGGAGGTAGCTTTCTAATTTCTTCCTGCATGAGGATGCCCACCCAGGAAACAACCAAAGATTCAAAATTCTGAGGCCGTGGTGTTTTTCCACAGCAAGCCCAGACCTCCTTCTTTGGCCCCTTGCTCCTGGTGGTTTCCCTCTCCTTGGAGTTGAATGGCAGCCTTGTGTCAGGACTCTCAGCGACCTCATGAGTCCAAGCGGAGCACCAGAGCCTATTCCAGGCCTGCTGAGGTGACAACTAGGTCCCTTGCTCCCAGGCTTTTTCCAGCTGTAATTTCAAGATCTGGAGCTTTTTCTGACTGGGTACAGTTGCCTGCCCCACATGTAATTGACTTCACAAAACTTCCTGTTCCTCGTCTACAAATGGGGACAGTATGTCGTCCTCACCCATCGGGTGGCTGCGAGGATCGAATGAGAGAATTCCCACAAAATTCGAGGGACCGGGTACTGGCTGTCAGTCTCTCCATCAGGCAAGGTGAGTGCCCGTCAGCTTAGGGATGACTGGGGCTGCCTGCAGGCCAAAAACCAAACGCCTTTAGTACCGGGACCTGCACAGTCTAGACACGTCGCCTCGTGCACCCCACACCTGCTGAGTGGGAATCGTGGTGTGACCCTGTTTTGACCGTGAAGAGCCGCAGGTCGAGGGGTAAAGCGACTTCTCATTCCCAGCCTGTCCTTTTCCCACTGAGGGGACCTCTCCTAAATGCCCACCCCCCAGGAATGTCACCCAGGCAGACAGGGCTGGGTGGTCTGGAGTTTTCTCTCTTGTTATAGAAGTACCTAAATGACATATATATATCATATGACATATATGAGATATATAATATGTATTTTTATATATAATATATACATAAAATATGCTTCTTGGCCCACAATGTCTAAAATATTTACTATCTAACTCTTTATAGAAAAAGTGTGCCTACTCTGTTGCTATATGATCGTGACTGTGCTTTACACAAACCTGTAAAGACTCATCCACTTTTAACAATAAACAATATCAGCCACCGTTTACTGAGGCTCAGAAAGCGAAGTAAGTCACATCAGGTCACACAGCTAGTAAGAGCAGAGTACGATTGATTGATCGGCAGTGACAGTGTGGGAGGGGAAGAGACGAGGAGGTGTGAGTCCTGCTGGGGCCACCACACACCAGCACAGCTGGCAGCTCTGTGACCCCCTTCCTTCTCTTGAGCTTGTTCCAGGGTGACTGCCAAAGCTTCTTTGTCATTATTGCAGTGCTGTGTGAGAACACTGGCCGGAAGCTTCTATCTCTCTGTCAATTTCTTTCCTGTGTGGCCTCCCAGCTTCAACTGTTCCTCTGTAACTAGGCTAAGTCCCCTCTGGAAACAGGTTTCTTCTGTGACTTCCCCTTGGGGGTTCAGAGAGGAGCCTGCTGCGGTTAAGCTCTGTTGCTGGTGTGTCAGTGTGGACGAGCCCCCTGTCTCTGGCCTGCTCCTGACTCATCCTTTTGGAGCAGACACATCTCACTTCTTGGGCATCATTTAGGAATGTGCTGTTGAGCAGAATTTCCAGGAAGAGCTCACCGCTCTGAACACCCAAATTTGGAAACTTGTAACTGTTTTGTACATTAATCTTTATAAAATGAATGACACCGTGCCCCGAATTCTTAAGCAGAGCTCAATGCACACATTTAATCTTTTTTCATAACTTAGCACACCCGTGAAAAACATTAGTTATTGTATGTTCTGAGGCAGAAAGGCGGTGTCAGGTGGTGGGGAGCTGCGGGACCTTGACCTGTGAATGGTGGTACTGAGCCTGTGGGATCGGGCAAGGGATGAGATAATTCGGGTAAAGCCAGGAAAGAGGATTGGCACACAGTGTGCCCCACTAGGTGGCTGCTATTGTGATTCATGTGCCACCTTGCCTAGAGGAAGCAGTTCTCAGTCCCAGCTGTGTGCTGGAATCCTGGGCCGGAGCGTTTTAAATGTGAGTCTGGGGCCCCATCCAAGACCAACAGAATCAGTACCTCTGGGATCCTCGCTGCTCCAGCATCAGCATTTTTGTTTTGATCTGTTTCAATCTGAGCTCAATGGCAGCTAGAGCTTTGGGGTATATCCAGGTGTCTTCCCCAAAACTGAACGGCTCCACCTTGCTGAACCTTTTGAGGATTTGCAGTTTCCTTTTGGAGTTTTTTCCTGCCTCCTCCTTTTCTATTGCTCTTAAGAGCAGCTAATATTTATTAAGGGTCAATGTCCCAGGCACTGGATAAGTACTAGGGCCTTCCCTGTCTTGAGCAACTGTTCTTAAAGTTGTCATCCTTCCACCTCCACCACCCCTGGTCCCAGGTGCCAGCGGTGTCACTCTCAGGACATGCAGGTGCTTCCCTCACCCTGGCCTAGACCCAGCCCCACCCCATAGAGCACCTACTGTAGTTTTTCCCTTCCTTTCCATGAGCGCCAGAATCTGCACAATCATCTAGAACTGCCTGCACACAGTAAGCGCTCATGAATGCATGAGCAAGCGAGTGGTCCCCACAGGAACCCTTAGATGCCTTAGGTCCCATCATTATTCATCGTTCTTCTTTACAGAGGTGGAAACTGAGGCATAGAAAGGCTGAATAATTTGCCCACAGTCCCTGTATGCATAGGAGGCTGCTCCAACCTGGTCTGGGTCCAGTCGCTTGCAAACTGCTTCCTGATCCATCACTTAGGCTGCCCGGAGAAGCTCTGGCTCCAAACAAGCTGTTCAGTCTGGGAACCCAGTCAACATATTTCACAAAAGAATTGTGTGATAAGTAAGTAGGCCCTGAATACCTAGGGAATGTTATGTTCCTTCCCCTTCCTGACAATATAATCCCAGCTATCATTTTCCAACAGATAAAACTGTTAGCTCAGAAAGTTGGAAGTTTCCTTCTCTTAATTCTCAACCCAGTTCCTGTCACTGACCACCACAGCAGGGGCATCTGTCCCTGGGCTGCTGAGGAGCCCACATGGGTTGCCTCTGGCTGTTTATTTGGCCACAGGGAAAGGTGCAAGGAACAAAAACATCCCAGCGGAGAGTTTGGCCTCCAGGGAGGGGCTGGCTACCCCTCCGGCTTGCAGGAACCTGGTCAGGGTGGGGCACTGCCCCACTGGGAGATGCCCCCGCACAGGTCTCTGTCTCCCCTTGGGGTGGGGGAGCCTCCCCTGCAGGGCTGTGGCCTCCCTGCCAGCTGGCAGGGCCTCCAGTCTGATGGAGGAAGGTGTCTGAGGACCGGAGGCCCAGGGCTGCTTAGCAGCAGGAATGCTGAGTCAAGGGGACCAGGGGCCACTTCTTTCTGAGAAGCCAGCTCAGCTCTGAGTCACGCCTCGCTCCTGGCAGACTGAGGATATGCAGCCCCACTGTTTAGCTTCTCGCTCCCAAAACCATCTCTTCTTCGGGAATTCTCTGCCAGATGCGTGGGCTGTGCCTCCACTCCCAAGAGAGCAGCCTCTGCAGCGAGGCGCCGAGAGCCGGGCCCGTCTCAGGCTTCTCTAGGTGGCACCCAGACTGCCATTTCTGTCGCTGCCTAGCTGTCTGCCTGCTCTCAGGGAAAGAACTTTGCTTTACTGTAAATACGCCACTAAAGTCACACATGGTCGTTGCTCCATAATTTTCTATCGGTTCTTAACATCTCCACGAGGAGGACTGGCTGATAATGATGTGGACACAGCCACGGGGCTGTCGGACTCTGAACCCTCTTCCAGGAAACTCTGAGCTGAGGGGACCTGATTACAAAACTGCCAGCGTGTCAGGTTTTATTTATGCACACCCTGAAGCAAGAGCCAGACGGTGTAGTGTCCCACAGAGGTGCTCGCTTGTTCCTCACCGTTAGGACCAACAGCTGGTCACTGAAAGTGGGCCTTTTTGGTGGATTTCTCAAGAGGCACCGGGCTAGGTCTGAGCAGCAGAGTGGAGTCATTTGGGGCCAACCACGAACGTGGGGAGAGGACGTGATATGATTATAGGGCAGTGGGAGGCTCTCCGGCCCGGGGCGCCTCTCTCACCTGGCCTCATGCTGCCATTTCCCGGTCTGGGAGGGATGCAGGTAACGGGGACAGAGAGGGGTGTAATGGGAAGAGGCTGTGCTTCCAGGAAGCCTGGTACAATGCAAACGTACCATGCGGGAAGCCCCCAGCAGAGCTGGATCGTGAGTGGGGGGCACTGCTGGCAGTGTCGCTGGACATGAGACCACCTGCTCCCTCCCCCACTTTCCTTGATCCTTTCGTGAGAATGACGGTCTGGCCCATCAGTTTGTCCCAACTCTCAGTGTGCACGACCTCACTGAGTGCTCTAGCAGCTGTTTCCTAAATCACACGTCACATCCGCGTTCTTCCCTCTGTCTCCACTGCCTTAACCCAGAGCCCCATCACGCCCTGGGCCATCGTCCCAGCCCACTAGCTGATCTCCCTGCTTCTGGTCTCCCCTGCTCCAGTTCTCTTTCAACTCCATAGGCCGAGCGTCTTTCCGAAGTACAGATCTCTTCTGTGGGGGAAAATGACGACCCATTATCAACAGAGTGGTCCTTGACCTGTGTTATCCTGCAGCGCGGGGCAGACCCCACTCACAGGGCAGCACCCTCCCACGGGCACTCCTGGCCCCCGTCCTTGAGAAAACACGACAGACTGCAGGGAGCCACAGGGACACTGCAGGGATCACCTTGACCCATTCCTCGTTAGTAACACATTACTTGTGCCACACTGCCCAGGACACACGCTGTTGCAGGACATCATAGTTGAGCAACATGAACCCAGAGGTAGAGTCCAACGTCCTTTGCAGGACACACGAGGCCTTTCCCAAACTCGCCCAGACCTACCTTTCACCTCTCAGTTTTTACAGTGGCCTTCACCCTGCCCCTCTGCTCGTGCCACCTCTGGAGCCCGTGCCCACTGTCCTGCTCAGACGTCTCCCACATGCCGTCGGTCTCCGTCTTCTCCATCTGGCAGAGTCCTTCCCACTTGCCAGTCCCAGCCTGGAGGTGAAGCCTTCCTTCCTCCCGTGGGCGCTTAGTGAACGTCTTTGTACTAGTACTTATCACGTTGTATTATATTTTCTTATTCGGATTTTTCAAAAAATCAGTTTCCATAGGTATAATGCACAAACAAGAAAATGCACACATTTCAAGTGTGCAGTTTGATAAATTTTGACAAATATGTATACCTGTGTAACAAGCACTACAGGCAAGATATAGGATACTTGCAACACCCCAAACGATTCCCACGTGCCCCTTCCTGGTCAGTACCTCCTGTCCCAGCCGTAGGAAACCACTGATCTGATTTCTATCATTATAGATTTGATTGTCTCTTCTGGAGCTGCATATTAATGGAGCACGGAATATGTGCTTTTTTGCCTATAACTTCTCTTCTTCAGCATAGTGTTTTGGGGATTCATCTTTATTCTGTGTGTGAATACGCTGTAGTTGGTTTACCAGTTTTCTTGTAGCCAGACACGTTCCAGTTTGGGGCTATTGTGCCTAAGACTGATAGGCAGTACAGCTCTTTCGTGGAC
Source organism: Cynocephalus volans (assembly GCF_027409185.1). Classification (NCBI taxonomy): domain Eukaryota; kingdom Metazoa; phylum Chordata; class Mammalia; order Dermoptera; family Cynocephalidae; genus Cynocephalus; species Cynocephalus volans. The sequence continues at coordinate 92,715,356 of NC_084473.1, read as the reverse complement.
GTGCATTTCTGTTTCTCTTAATTAAATAACTAGAAATGGAACTGCTGAATCAAAGGGTACATGTATGTTTACCCATAAAAATGCCAGCATTTCCCCCAAGTGGCTGGCCTGTCGTACCTTCCCACCAGCAGTGTAGGGGAGCTCTGGTTGCTCTACATATTCGCCAACATTTGTTACTGTCCATCTCTAGATTTTTAGCCATGCTGGAAGCGGTGCACCGCTCTCTTGTTGCATTAATTTACATTTCCTCTTATCACACTGTATTTAATTCTTTGTTTAAGAGTTGTTCTCCCCCGCCGGAGTTCAGTGCAGGATGACTGCATTCACCTTGGCTGGTTGAATGAACACAGCCTGAATGTCCTCACTCCACTTAAAATCAAACTGGGACATCCTGGAAAGATGATACATCCATACTGAGTGGAGTGACCAGCCATTCCGGGTTGCCTGGGACTGAGAGATTTCTCAGGCTGCAAGGCTTTCAGTGCTAAAATTAGGACAGTCCTGGGCAGACTGGGATGTCTGGTCACTCAGGAGATGTGGATAGCAGTGTAACATTTAGTCACAGTTACATCAAAATGCAACTATATTTCTCTATACCTGATCTGAACTTAGCTACTTCCGCTGATGTTGGGAAATCCAGTCTTTCTAGGTCAAGATAATTCAGGTCCTTTCAGTCTTACGTGTGGCTATTCAAGGATGGAAACTAGTTTGAAATTCTCCACCTGTCCCTCCTCCTCTCTGCTTTCGGTGTTTCCCACACTGGGAGCTGCCCAGCAATGGTTGTCAGCTTGGTCCCTGGGCATGGTGCTGTGGGTTTCCAAGTGCCCTGCCTTGGGCCTGGTCTCATGAGGCACAGGCTTTGTATGGGTGGCCCAGGAACTTTTCAGAGCCTTTTTGTAGCTCACTGGAGTTACTGAACTCTGGGCTCCCTGGCGCTGTCTTCCCAGGCACCCCTGCCCCTTCACCCCAGACTTCGAGGGCTCTCCACAGACTCTGTGGTGAAGGTGAGGCTTCAATACGAAAGAATCGAGGCACAGTTCCCTCTTTGCCTAAGTCCCCCACCCCACTTCCACTGCAGCCTCAAACCCAGCCGTATTCCCTCAGTATTCCCTCGACACTTCTTTATGATGTGCTGGTTTGAACATGTACTTCTCTTGAGCAGAAACTCTCTGATTTATGGCATAAATTCTATGGCCCAGACTTCCAGGCTTTTGGCTCTTGATATATGAGGATATGTTCTAGGATCTCAACAAATAAAAGCAAAAGTAAAAACTAAACTATTCTCTCTCAAGCAGCAGACTTATAAGTCAAGGCTTTTAAAACACTCACATTTTGAAAATCAGCTTGGAGGCTACTCTGGTTTCTAGACTCAGTCCTACATTGTCCCCTATTAGGGCAGTGCCCAGGGGATGTTGTTTGTTTCCTTGGGGGGGGGGTGTGAGTGGGGGGACAGCAGGCACAGGAGAGGATGAATGAGACAGCGGCTCTGGAGGGTGGTGTGAAGGCTTCCTGGAGAGATGAGACTGGAGACTGACTTTAAAGGGAGGGTGAGCTCTGGCGGAGGGTTTGCAGGGGCTGGGAAGTCCTTCCAAAGAAGGAGCTTGGCATGAACCAAAGCACGAACCTGGCTGAGCCTGCTGCAGGGGAGGATGTGCCTTCCAGGGCAGAGGAGACTGCAGGGATGTGCGGGGGTTCTTCAGTGGTGCTCCTTAAGTCACCCTTAGCTGGGTGCCCAGGATGGCCACCTCCTCCATTGCTGGTCTTCTGTTTATAGCATGACTTTCCTGACAAAGCATGTCACCCTGCGTTCATCACCACCACCTTGTGGAGGGGGCCTCATCGCCTCTATTTGTAGAGAGGACACTGGGCCCAACTGAGGCACATTGTTCATGTCAGAGCCCAGAGCAGAGTCGTCCTATCAACCCACAGGTATCCGCCCAGGGCCCCTGTGCATCACATATGTGCACCACAGACATTTGGCTCTTTTGTACTTAAAAAATTTCCAAGTAACGTAATAGGACATTGACTCCTTAAGTGAAAAATCTGTAAGGAGTTTTGCATCTTTCCTAAGTCTGTGGCACACTTATAATATGCATAGTATTTTTTCTTGAATTACACAGACATACACTGATGTATATCCCCTAGGAAGCTGGATAGCTTCAGGGCCCAGCACTGTTCAATACATCATTTGGAAGAATTGCCAGACTGATAACCAACAAAACTTGACAACAATTTAAAATTTTATTGAAGGCTCTTTAAGGAAATCAGTGCATGTGTGTGTGCATGCATGTATGTGTGTGTGTGTGCATGTGTGTATCATTCATTACTGCAATCTGAAACAGAGCTAGCTGTGAGTGGGGATGGAAAGCAGGCCAGAAGCAGAGCTCAGAGCCTGGAGCTGCTGGTCTCAGGGGAGACTACGGCCCTGGCTGGTCCTGCTCCTCTCTTCTCTCACCCCTGGAGCACAACAACCTGGCCGAGAGTATCCTGTGAACCTGGCCCAGGACTCCATCAATTGGCAGCTCCTTATATCTTTTTAATATTGAAAAAGAGAGGTGACACCCAGTTTAAGGAAAATTCCAAGGCATTTGTCTTGAGTAATCATATGAAAACCGAGTATACAGCCAGAGGATCTCCAAGGCTCTTTTTCAGCTGGTTGAGTCAAGGGTCTAAGGTTCCCTTAAAAGGCCCTTCCTGGTCTCCCTGTGCCTGAGTTTGTGACTGTGTCATATCCAGAGTCAGAAGACCCAGAGCTGGACTCAAGGAATTTTTGCTGCTTCTAAGGTGCTTGAGGAGATGTGATGCTAGAGTAAGATTCATTGGATCTCCAAGCAACACTAAATTTCTGGGGGTTCCCTTACCCCTGGCAGAACTGCATCATAAGAACTTTCATCAGTGGGTCAGGTCCTGTGCTGGAGCCTTGACACTCATGAAGACCAATCGTTGTCTTTATCTTATAAGTAGGAATCTCAGACACGATGGGTGACAGCAGCCTGTGGAAGGTGCATATCTAAGAGCTAGCTTTTATTTATTTTTATTAGTTTTAGAGATCAAGACACGCCTTTTCAAGATGGACAAGGAACTGGCAAAAAGAATTAAAAGCTAAATAAGCATAAGATTATGCAAATTGATTTTATGAAATAAACCTAAGATATTTGAAGACTATGCCATTAATATTTGTTATATCATGATTTTTAGAATGATGTTACCAAGAGCACTTGAGAGTTCCAAAGCTGAAGTGTCTGTGTGTACATGTACATGTGCACATTAAAAGCAACAAATACCGCTGTGGGTTGAATGACCCCCCCCCAAAAAAAAACCCAGTGAAACTTGACTCCTATTGTAACAGTGTTAAGAGGGTGGAAAATCCAGTTACCGTATTTGAAAGGTGGTGCCTTTGAGAGGTGAGTGGATTAATCCATCATGAAGTAACGAGCTATCACAGGTGTGGTTCCGATGGCTTCACGTGGAGAGAGTGAGAAGGTCAGGTCTCTTGCTTGGCTCATTCTCTCACCATGTGACACCCTGGTTGCCACGGGACCCTGTAGAGAGTCCCCGCCAAGAACAAAGCCCTCATCAGTTGTGTTTCCTGGACCATGGACTCTCCAGCCTTGAAAACTATAAAAAATAAATTTCATTTCTTTATAAATTACCTAGTTTCAGGTATTCTGTTATAAGCAACAGAAATGGGTTAATACACATACTTATTGCTAAAACCTCAAAAAATCAAAAGTATGTGGAGGAAGACATGAAAGCTCCCTCTTCCCCATGATTGTAATTTACATCTAATTTATAATCTGTCTATATGTAACTCAATTCACTCTTTAGCTCAGTGGGGTAATATCATCCTATTATCCCTAACATTTTCCTTTATTTACGATGCCTCATACACATCTATGCATGGCTCTGCATGTACAGCTACTATCTATACATTTTTTATCACCTGCATAGTATTTTATTATATAAAATACTATGTCATAATTTATCTAACCACTCCCTTCTGATGGCTTTATCGTATGGCTTTCAGTTGAAAGTATCACAAGGTGACCCAAACTGGCTTAAGGTATAACAAAATCTCTCGGCCTATGTAACTGAAGTTCATGGGGCGGCTTCAGGGTGGGCTCCGTTGGTTACTATTCCTGCTGTCTTTGGCGTTTCCCTCTCTGTGTCCTCTCCTCTGTGCGTTGGTTTTGTCTGAAGATTGTTTCCCCTCGTGGTGGCAAAGTGGTTGTCACAGCAGCCCCAGGCTCTGCACCCTGATGTCAGGGAAGAGGGGGAGATGCTGCTGCCCTCACACCCACACACGTCGTGAGGTTCACCCTGGTGGGACCCCTGGATGCAGGTGTCCTGACCTAGATCAATGACTGGCCAAGGGTCACCTTCTGTGGGAGCATCTGGACTATGCAACCCCTACAATGAACCCTTAGAGGTGGTCCGTATTTTTCAAAATTGCAAATACTGATAGAAAATTCTCGTATTGTGCATATGGTGCTATTTACTTGTGCAATGATCTGATTGGGATAAACTCCTAGAAACAATGTTGTTGGGTCAAACAGAATGTATGTTTTAAGTTTTACTTGATGTTAGCAGTTTATCCTCCAAAAAGGTGTTTAACAATTTACACTCACAATAGCTGTGCTCGGCTCTTTATACCTCCCTTACATGGATGTTAGAAATCTTTTAGTCTCTGCGAAAGCATGGTATTTTCCTATTATCTTCATTTACATTTCTTTGGCTCTTAGTAATCATGAACATATTTTTCATGTTTATTGGCTGTTTTCCTCTTCTTCTGTGGACTATTTATTCAGATCCTTTGTGGAATTTACTCTTGGATTTATGGAAATCATTAACTTATTATGAGCATTAACCTTTTGTGGGTAATAAATGTTGCAAGTATTTTCACTAAGTTTTTATTAATTTGTCAAACTTAACTTCTTTCTAAGTTGTCTTTTCTAAACAGAAGACTCTCACTTTCATGTAGCTGAAATTATGAGATGTTTTCCTTCTCAGCTTCTGAATTTAATGTCATGCTGAGAAGTCCTTCCTCTGCTGAGGATTATAAAATATCCTCCTATATTTTCTCTTTTATTTTATTTTTTCATTTCATTCTTTGATCTGTCTAAGATGTGTCTGATGTAAGGAGTGAGAGTAGAAGCTCGGTTTGAAGCCTTGTGTGTCTGATCCCAAGCCCTGCCTCCTTCAGACAAGCAGTTCTCCAGTCTCCCTTCTCTTTGCCTTTCTTCCCTGTAAGAGAAATCCAGGGCCAAGCACATGTCTGACACACACACACACACACACACACACACACACACACACACACACACACACACACCATTGCTTCATGTGTCAGGATAAAATCAGAGTTTATTATCCAGCTCAGATGTGCCTAGAAACAGTACCCAAGAGCTGCTGGGAGGATGTGTTCATGGCAAGGACTGAAGGCCCTTCCTGGCCAGCTTGGAGCTTGAGATGAATCAAATGGTCTAATCAGTCTGTTTGCAAACAACTCCTGGGGCTGTGGGTATAAAAACTCCCTTCCTCCTTGGGTCTGGAATACCGTAATGTCTTTTCCCTGTCTGTATTTTTTCTGAATGTTCTTGTTTGATTCAGGCATGAGGTCAGTGGTTCTCACCTTCTCATCTTAAGAGTACGTGAGGATCAAACCACTTGGAAAACCCAGTAAGAGGCAGATTCCCAAGGTCCCATGCCTGATGCAGCAGGTCTGGGACCAAAGCGTGAGGCTCTGCAATTATTCATTCCACAGATATGTCGTGAGGGTTCAGGGCCCGTTCTAGGGGCCATGCATACAATATGGTGAACATAACAGACAAGGTTCCTGTTCTTATGTAGCTTGCATTCTCCTGGTGGAGAGAGGTCATAAGCAAACAGATAGACAAACTCACCTAGGGTGGAAGGAGGGACCATGGCTCTTACAAAATGGAATAGAAACAAGGATTTGTTCACTCATCCCAGAAAACTCTCAGCTAGTAGTTAGTTCCCTCCTTCCCTTCCATCCTCCGCTCTCAGGCTCCTACCCAGGTTAGAGGAGACTGATGATGATTAAGAGGGGAAGTGCTGGTGGCTTTCTCAGAAGCTCAAGAGGGCCTCCCCCACTGCCCTTGTCTCTCACCCCTTGCTCTGAATTTTTACAGAACTGCACCCAAATCACTTAAAACTCTGAGCACTTGAGAGCCACCCTCAGGGCTCTTTCTTGGATGCCAAATGGATAAAACGTTGCCTCTGAAATAACCTAAATCTGACATTCTCTTGCCTTTCCAAGGTAGGAGACATAGTGTACCTTTGAAAAGCCACAGTTCATGGCCAATAAATCTCTTAAGCTCAAAGAAAAGAAGAGGCAAAAAGCAGCTGTACCTTACCCAGTAAAAAGCACCTTCTCTTACAGGACTTCACTTGCTCTTTCTCAGAACCCTTTACAATTGACATCCACAACGCCCTCTGTTAGGGTGAGAGTACGGAGGAGCGCACAGGTTAAGGGACTCATTCAAGGTCAGCCGGTTAATGAGCAGCTTGTCAGTCCACTGCAGCCATGCCACTTCAACTTCCATGTTCTTTTTACTTCATTAGTGGTGACCAGCACAAGATCTCCAGCCTCACAACATAACTTGAGGTCTACTTTTTGGATTTAGTGTGGGTGCTTTTCAAAGAAGCTCAGATATTAAGATTTTTGTTTCAGTTATCTATAGCTGCCTGACAACCTCCCCCCACCTCCAATCCAGTAAAACAACAACTGTTTTCTTTTTTCTCATGATTCTGAGGGTTGGATCATGATTCTGGGGCTGCAGTCACCTGGGGGCTCACTCAGGTTGGTGACGTTCAACATGGTCCCCTCACATGTCTGGCACTTTGGTGGGGACAGCTGCAAGGCTGGGCTTACATAGCATGCTGCGATGACAGAGCCTTGCTCTCTCTCCATGTAGTCTCAGGGCCTCTCCATGTGTTCTCTCCAGCAGGATAGCTGTAATTCAGGGCTCACAAAAGTATAGAAGTGGAAGTTGCCAAACTCTTGTGAGGTGTTGGCCCAGAGCTGGCACAATGATGTCACTTCCTTTGCCTTTTATGGGTAAAGCAGTCACACCAAATTCAAGTGGAAGGAAAACAAACTCCCGCCTCTCAAATGGGAGAGTGACAAAGAATTTGTAGCCTTCTTTAATCCACTGCAGTGTCCAATAAGGAGCACCCATTTTCTCATTGACATTCTACTAAGTGAAAAGTAGAAATATTTTTCACAATGGCATTCAATAAAGTGAAGCAATAAAGAAAGGGATTCTGTTGTCATTTAAAACAGGGCCTATCCAGGTGGAGAAATTTTTGATGATTTTCATGTTCTTTTTTACTAAACATTTCTGCATTTCACAAAGTTTTTCAATGCATCACTTTTATGATCAGAAAAACAATGCCATTTTCATTTTTAAAATATACACATATAAAAGTATGTATTTCATTACTTTTTTTTTGGCTTATTTTCTGAGTCAGACCTTGGCAAAGTCAGTGGTCACACCTGGATTACACTATGCTGTCCTTAATATCATGTGAATGCCACAGGACTGGCAGGTGAAACAGGCTGTTGGTGGTGAGTTTCATTAGCTGACCTCTAAAGACCCTCCTGTCTGCCATTCCGTCAACTCTGACTTCATCCAATCCAGATGAACCTTCTTTACTGAATCATCTCTTAATCAATTTCACAAGAAAATATGTATTCATTCAACAAATATGTAGGAAGAGCATGTGGTGACGCTGGCTCTGTGTTAGACATGGTAGGCACCAGAAAGTTCTGGTATAGGGATCCTACCCTTAGGAGTTCGTGAGCTGGTAGGGAAGACACAGTGACATAAAATTATAAAAAAATTTAAAAAGAATGCAGCTATAATGGGAAATACAAGTTTAAATGCTGAAGATGTGACTACCAGCTATTTGAAAACAAACTCCACTTCTTTCCAAGGAAATTAGATTTACACTTATAGGGCTCTTTATCCAAATATATACGTATATATAAAATTGCTGAGTCCTTGATCTCAGAACCTCATCACATGTACTACCTTCAACTGCTTTGTAGGAAGAAAGGAAAGATTTAGTATATACACTAAAGGACTTTTCCTCACTGTTAGGCAGTTTCACTTGGAGCCCTTTCCTTCCGAGCCTACCACATGACTGCTGGAGACTCACTACATGTCTACCCACTCACCAGGTGCAAGTTTCTGGTGCAAAACCACCCTGCACATTCCTGATTCTCTACTATGCTTGTCAGAAGTGTCCCAAGGAGACCTAGATCCCAGAGGTTAATTTCTTCACAGGGAATGTGAAGGGTGTCTCGGCAGATAATGAAAAGACAGGTTAAGGACTGAAGATTTTACTGGGGTGGCTATCAGGAGCTATTTAAATTTCAATCAGCAAAGGTAGCATAATTGGCTTTAAGAAGATCAATCTATTGGCAGTATGTGCAGAGCTTCCCAACCAATCTGTGCCGTGGAGAGACTCCTAGTGCACATCGTAAACTTATTACAGTCTAATTTCAAGTCACATAGTACTGCTTCATGTGTGGTATAAGAACCTTACACCACTCCGTCTTGGTCTTTGTGCTATTGTGGCCCATTTTCCTTCTATATGTTATAAGCCCCACAATACGTTATTGTTAGTTTTGCTTCAAACAATTATCTTTTGAAGAGATTTAAATAATAAATTATATCTTATGTAGATACCCATGTAGTTGCCGTTTCTGTTGCTTTGCATTCCTTTGTGTAGATTCAGGTTTCCACTTGGTATAATTTTCCTTTTGCCTGGAAGATTTATTTCAACTTCTTGTGGTGTGGGTCTGCTGGTAATGGAATTAGTGTAACTTACATACGTCTGAAAATTTCTTTATTTCATCTTTATTTTTGAAAAATATTTTGCTGGATAAAAAAATCGTAGATCAAGAATTGTGATTTCTCTTAGTACTTCAAAGGTATTGATACAAAGTTTTCTAGCTTGTATCACTTCTGATGAGAAATCTGCTGTCATCCTTATTTCTGTTCCACTGTTCTCTGGCAGCTTTTAAGATTTTCTCTTTATCACAGATTTTGAGCAATTTGATTATGATATACCTTGGTGTGGTCTTCTTCATATTTCTTGTGCTAGGGGTTTGTTGCATTTTTGGATCTGTGGGTTTACAGTTTCCATATTTAGCAAATATTTGGCCATCATTTATTCAAATATTTTTTCTATCACCTCCTCTCTGCCCACTTTAAGGACTTCCATTACACATGTATTTGGATGCTCTGCATTGTTCCACAATTCATTGGTGCTCTGCTCATTTTTTCAATCTTTTTTTCTCCCTGTTTAATTTTGGATAATTTCTATTGCTATGTCTTGAAGTTTGATAACTTTTTCTTCTGTAGTATGAATCTGCCATTAATCCCATGCATTTATTTTTTAAAATCTTGGGTATAATAGATTTCATCTCAGTAAGTTTGTTTGGGATCTTAAAAATCTCTTTCATGTCTCTCCTCAACATGTTTGATCTTCAGCATTTTGAACATATGGAACACAGTCATAATAATTGTTGTAATGTCCTTGCTTATTAATTCTATATTCTGTGTTATTTCTGGGTCAGTTTTGATTGATTTTTCTCCTCATAATGGGTTATGTTTTCCTGCTTTTTTGCATGCCTGGTAATTTTTTTATTGGATGGTAGGCATTGTGAATTTTACATTTGGGTTAGACCTAACATGTAGAACACTCCACTCAAGAACAGCAAAATACACATTCTTCTCAACTGCACATGGAACATTCTCCGGGATATAATATGTCAGGTCATAAAACAGTGCTCAATACACTTAAAAGGACAGAAATCATACAAAGAATGTTCTCTGACCACAATGAGATGAAATTAGAAATCAATGAGAAGAAAACTTAGGAAATTCACATATTCGTGGAAATTAAACAACACACTTTTAAATACCAATGGGTCAAAGAAGAAATTAAAAGAGAAATTAGAAAATACTTTAAGATAAAAGAAAATGAAAATAAAATAATACACCAAAGTTAAGGGATGCAGCCAAAGCAGCACATAGAGAAAATTGTAGAGATGTGAATGACTGTATTAAGAATAAAGGTCTCAAATAACCTATTATTCCACTCTAAGAAACTAGAAAAAGAAGAGAAAATTAAACACTAAAACAGCAGAAGAAAGTATGTAATAGAGATAGTGTGGAAATAAATGAAATGGGAAAAATAGAAAAATAGAGAAAACCAAGAAGACCAAAAGCTGGTTCTTCAAAAAGTAAACAAAATTGGCAAACTGTTAGCTGAACTGACCAAGAAGTAAAAGAGAGAAAACTCAAAATAAGAAAATCAGGTATGAAAGAAAGGGCCTTAGAGGAGTAAAATGGATTATATAGGAATACAATGAAAAATTGTATGCCAACAAATTAAATAGCCTGGATAAAATGGATAAATTCCTAGAAAGACATTACATAAACTGATTCAACAAGAAACAGACAATCTGAATAGAACTATAACAAGTAAAGAAGTTGAATTAGTAATCAAAAAACTTTACACAAAGGAAAGTTCATGCCCAGATGGCTTTGCTGGTGAATTCTGCCAAACGTTTAAGGAAGAGTAACACCAATCCTACAGAAAACCCTTCCAAAAAGGAGAAGAGGAAGGAACACTTGCCAACTCATTCTATAAGGCCAGTATTATCCTGACACCAACACAAGACAAAGGCATCAAATGAAAAGTAAGATAAAGACCAATATCCCTGACAAATAGAGTCATAAAAATCCTCAGCAAAATACTAGATACCAAATAGAGCAGCATAGGGCTGAGCCTGTGGCGCACTCGGGAGAGTGTGGCGCTGGGAGTGCAGCGACGCTCCTGCCGCGGGTTCGGATCCTATATAGGAATGGCCGGTGCACTCACTGGCTGAGTGCCGGTCACGAAAAAGACAAAAAAAAAAAAAAAAAAAAAAAAAAAAAAAAAAAACAAATCCAAATAGAGCAGCATAAAAAGGATTATACATCCTGACCAAGTGCAATTTATCCTAAGAAAGCAAGATTGTTTCAACATCTAAAAACCAGTGAAAGTAATACAATATATTAATGGACAAAACTTCATAACCATCTTAACAGACACAGACAAAACTCTTTACAAAATCCAACACCCACTCATGATAAAAAAGAACAATCAACAGCATAGAAGTAGAAGAGAATTTCCTTAACCTGATAATGGGCGCCCATGAAATCCTCTCAGCTAATATTATACTTGATAGTGAAAGACCAATAGTTTCTCCCCTGTGATCAGGAACAAGAGAAGGATGTCTACTCTCACCACTTCTATTCAACATTGTACTGGTGGTGCTAGCCGGGAAAATTATGCCAGAAAAGAAATAAAAGTATCCATATTTAAAAGGAAGAAGTAAAACTAACTCTATTCACAGATTACATGGTCTTGTATATAGATAATTCTAAGAAATACACAAAAAACTATTCGAACTAATAAATAAGTTCAGTAAAATTGCAAGATACAAGATCAATACACAAAAATCAATTGTACTTTTATACATCAGCAATGAAAATTTGAAAATGAAATTAAGAAAACAATTCCACTTATAATAGCATTAAAAAGAATACAATACTTAGTAATAAATTTAACAAAAGATGTGCAAGACTTGTACACTAAATATACAAAATGTTGTTGAAAGAATTTAAAGAAGACCTAAATAAATTGAAAGATACCCCATGTTCATGGATCAGAAGACTTAACTTGTTAAAGATGGCATTGCTTTCCAAATGCATCTACAGATTTATTATAATTTCTATGAAAATCCAAGTTGCCTGTATTGCAGAAATTGAAGCTATCATAAAATCTATATGGAAGTGCAAGGAATCCAGAATATCCAAAATAATTTGAAAAAAACCAAAGTTCAATGACTCACACTTCCCAGTTTTAACACTTACTGCAAAGCAACAGTATTCAAGACAGTGTGGTGCTGTCACAGTATAAACAAAAATCCATAAAAATAGATGAACCCAGAAATAAACCCTTAAATAATAGTCAATTGATTTCAACAAGGGTGCTGGAACAATTCAATGATGAAAATATAGTCTTCTCAAAAAATGCTGGGATATCTGAATATCCACATGCTAAAAAGAATTTTTATCTCTACTTCATACTGTACACAAAAATTAACTCAAAAGTGATCACAGACCTAAAGGCATATGCTAGAACTATAAAACTCTCAAAAAAATATTAGGTATAAATCTTTGAGAACATCAGTAGTTTTTAAAATATGACAGCAAAAGCACAAGCAAAAAAGAAAAAATAGATAAATTATATTCCTTAAAAATTTTAAACTTTCACGTTTTAAAGTACACTCTTAAGAAAGTGAAAATACAACCCACAGAATGAGATAAAGTATTTGTAAGTTGTATATTTGATAAGGGACTTGTATCCATAATATATAAAAATCTGTTATAAATTAACAATAAAAGACAACACTTTTTAAGTGGGCAAAGGATTTGAATAGATATTTCTCCAAAAAAAGGTATACAAATAGCCTCTAAGTACATGAGCAGATGTTCAACATTACTAGTCATTCAGGAATGCAAATCATAACATAATGAGATACTATCACACACCCACTAGGATGACTAAAATTAAAAAAAAGACAGGAAATATTAAATGTCAGTGAGGGCGCAGAGAAATTGAAAACACTCATTCACTGCTGGAAGGAATATAAAATGGTGCAGCCACTTTTTAAGTAGTTTTGTGTTTCCTTAAAATGTTCAGCATAGAGTTACCAAATGACTCAGCAATTCCAGTCCTAGGTATATAGCCAACATAAATAACAACTCAAAACCTGTATACCAATGTTCATAGCAGCAGTAATCACGATAGCCAAAAAGTGGAAACAAATCCCAAATGTCGACGGAGGATCCAATCAAGATGGCAGAATAGATGGTTCCCAGTGTCACTCTCTCCCACAAATCAACCAAATTTACAACTATAAAAATGTGACATCAGCCAAGGCGGGCCGCTGGAGCTCAGGGGAAGAGGAGGAGAGACCTACAGAGTTCATGAAGGTGGGAGAAACCACGATGAGAGAAAGAAAAAGCTGCTCTGAGCGTTTTGGGCCACGGCTGCTTTAAGGCTGGAGCTGCTGAGCGCATGGAGCAGGAGCCAGCAGAAGCCGCAGCTGTGCCCTTCAGATGGCGTTACTTGGAGGCAGCAGGAGAGAAAAGGGCCTTGGCAGCCTCCAGGACAGCAAGACCATTAATAGGGTTCCCGTGGACCCACGCAGGAGTGAGGAGCCAGAACAACTGAAAAAAGGGAGCCATTCGGAGGCTGGTGAGTCATCACAAGGGACCAGCGCAGGGCCCGTCCCATGGGAAGAGTTTGGAGCCTGGGCGGTGGGAGAGACGAGCCCACCAGGGGAACACTGGGACACAGCAAGGACAGATGATCTGTCCCCCAATCAGCACAGGACCACTCAGAGGAGACTGGTCAGGAATGCAGAATTGCATGGGGTGCAGTTTGATGAAGAAACTCAGGCCCAGATCAGAGATTCTACAGAATTAGCTCCAGCCCAGGCACACCACCAGCACCCTGGGGCCTGCCTGGGAACCGGAGGCTTGGATCTGGGGATTGGACCCCACTCCCTCTTCCAGGCACACAGCACCAGTGCCTCAGGCCAGCCTGGAGACCTGAAGCATGGAGAAGGGGACTGGACCCCCCTTGCCAGCACCTTGGGGCCTGCCCAGGGACCCGAGGCAAGGAGAAGGGGAATGGACCTCTCTCCCACAACCAGGCACACAGAGCCAGTGCCTTGGGGCTCACCCAGGGAACCAGGGTATGGAATTGGGGACCAGACCTCTCTCCCACAAACAAGCACACCAAGCCAGCACCTTGGGGCCTGCCCACAGTCCCAGGGCATGGAGAAGGGGACCAGACCACCCTCCCACAACCAGGCACACCATGCCAGCACATTGGGGCCTGCCCAGGGACCCGAGGCAAGGAGAAGGGGACTAGACCTCTCTCCCACAACTAGGCACAACATGCCAGCACCTCAGAGCCCACCCAGGGACCTGGGGCAAGGAGAAGGGGAATGGACCTCTCTCGCACAACCAGTCACACCACACCAGCACCTTGGGGCTCACCTGGGGACCTGAGGCATGGAGAAGGGGACCGGAACTCTCTCCCATAACCAGGCACACCAAGCCAGCATCTCAGGGCCTGCCCACAGACCTGTGGCATGGAGAGGTGGACTAGACCACCCTCCCACAACCAGGCACACCATGCCAGCACCTCAGAGCCCACCCAGGGACCCAGGGCATGGAGAAGGGGACCAGACACTCCTCCCATAACAAGGCAAATGACGCCAGCACCTTGGGGCCCAACTGGGGACCTGAGGAAAGGAGAAGGGTACCAGACCTCTCTCCCACAACCAGGTACACCATGCCAGCACCTCGGGGCCTACCTGGGGTCCTGAGGCATGGAGAAGGGGACTGGACCCTCCTCCCACAACCAGGAACATGGCACCAGTGCCTTGGGGCCCAGCAAAAGACCTGGGGCATGGAGAAGGGGACCAGACCGCCCTCCCTCAACCAGGACCCCCCCGCCAGCACCTTGGGGCCTGCCCAGGGACCCGGGATATGGAAAAGGAGACCTGACCCTTCTCCCACAACCAGGCACATGGCGCCAGCACATAGGGGCCTGCCCAGGGACCAGAGGCATGGAGAAGGGGACCAGACACACCCCACAACCAGGCATACCGCCAGTGTCAATGAGCATACCAGAAACAGCACCTCCATGTGGGTGGCCCACCACAGTCACCACAATAACCATGGCTACCACAAAAGCAGCTAGACTCCACAACCACCACGCAGATGGTCCGCCAACCACTGGAGTGCATTGACACAAGGAGAGTCACCAGCAGCGACAAAGAAAAGAAGAGGATGTCTGTCTCCACAAAGCCCATTTCAGAGTGACAGAAGAAGCATCTGCTCTATGATAATATTGGGGGGCCTGATCACACCTCTCAGCATTGGACAGATCATCTAGGCAACAAATTAATAGAGTAACCATGATTCTTTCAGAAGGAGAGAAGAAATCTAGGGTAATTAGAGGGGGGAGGGGGAGGCAATGGGGGAAGGGGAGAGATTGGACAAGGGGCATAAAGGATAATTATGATTTGTAACAATACGTATGCTAGTAATATTGATTTCATCAACATATCTCAGTGTTCAACCCCCAAAATGTGTATAATCGATTTTGATTTAATAAATAAAATAAATTAAAAAAATAAAAATATATAAAAAAACCCCAAATGTCCATTAACTGATGAATAGACAATATGTAGTATATCCACACAACAAAACATTATTCAGCTGTGAAAAGGAATGATGTACTACCGATGCAGAGTACAACGTGAATAAACCTTGAAATCATGTTAAGTGAAAGACGCCAGTCACGAAAGTTCACATATTGTATAATTACATTTATATGGAATAGAAAGTTTAGAATAAGCCAATCTATAGAATCAGAAAGTATCTTAGTGGTTGACAGGGGCTGGAGGGTGGGGTATGGGGAGTCACTGCCAGTCGGCGCTCCTACCAGTTTCTCTTGGGGGCGATGAAAATGTTCTGAAATGGACAGTGGCAATGGATGCACAACCTTGTGAATATACTAAAACCCACTGCCTTGTACACTTTTTAAGGGAGAATTTATGGTATGTGACTGGTAGCTCAATGAAGCCCTGTTAAAAATAAGAGTATATGAGAGTATCTATTCCTAAATGCAGAGATTTTAAAAAATCCCATAGAAATATGCTGAGTTAGTTGAAACCAGTCAAGGAAACCTGGGAAGCGGGGGTTGGAACCACATCCAATGGCCTATATCTGCCACTGTCCCAAGCCCCACAGATAAAACCTTCCAACCTGCAACATATCAGGGCACCTACCAGTCTGGCTCCACAATGGTTTCAGGCATTGCTGCGCAAATCATCAAGTGTTCATAACAGAACAAGAGCGAGGACTGAGTTAGACTGACCGTACCCGGGGACAGGAAGTGACAGCTCCTTGCCCATCCCCAGGTCAGGGAGGTGGGAAGTACCTTGGCTGGCAGTCACTGAGTAATCAGGCTTCCTGCCATAGAGGAAGGCTAGAGAATTTGCTGCCCCATTCAGGAGCCCAGGGCAAACGAGGAACGAGGGCAGCTTGATTGTCGCGTGAATATCCCGAGGGCACGCGGAGACACTCGTGCTGCAGGTTACTGGACACCATGGAAGCTGTGATGGCCTCGGGACGATAGTGGATTTGGGCTCAGCAGCCAGGGGTGGTCGGAGCGGCTTCCTCTCCTGATCATTTCAGTGGCTGTAATATGAATTACCCTGTCAGTCAGTCATCGTTATTAGTGGCCCATTGGCCTGGGACATTTTGGAAGTGTACAAAAGACAGTAAGTCCAGTTCCACCTTTAAAGAAGTTAAAAGGGGGGTTACAGAATGTTCTAGTTCAGTGTCTTTCAAATTTTAACCCACCTCAGAATCATTTGGAGGGCACAGATTTCCTGTCCCGCTGCAGAGTTTCTAAGTCAGTAGATGTGGCCACGCCACACACCACCGTGGCACTGGTGACATGTTTCCTTCGTGTCCTCCTCCTCCTTTTCCTTCAATTTTTTTCTGTTTCTTGGCTTTTATGATTATCTTTATCTTTGCTTCCTCTTCCTGTACATTGTCTTTACTACATTTTTAATCTAATCCTTTAATTTAAGTGTTGTTTCTGGCTATTTTTTTTTGTGCCATTTTGCCAGGAAAATATGAGAAAAAAATATCTTCTCAAAAGTGATTGTCTGGTTTGTACTGAAGCCGAGGACGTCTAGTGCATCTTGGAACATTTTGGATTAAAGTGGGATATTTGCATTCTTTTAGTTTTCAAACATCATTAATTTACTTGATGTGAAAACTCCGAAATTGGAGCAAAGTAGAAGTAATGTCTTAGGAATGGTGTCGTGATGATTTCGTGCACTCAGCCTGAGGCAGGTGATGACAGAAGGGTTGGTTTTCCTGCTTTTTCTATTCAACCTACTCGGCCAAAAGAAAAGCTCCTGGAGACAGGAGTCCTATCCTTCCTGTGAAGTCCTGCCACACTAATTCTCTCTCTCTCCTTTTTAAATGCTTCAAGTGAGCATGCCGTTGGCGGGGCTGTCTTTCCAAGGATACTCAGTGCTGGGAGATGTTGAAGATGATCGCCCGGTGGGTGCGGGTGAGAGCTGATAACCTAGGCTGTGACTGCCTGGCTGGGGACTGTGAGAGACTGTCAGAGTTTCTCAGTGTTTTCTAATAACTAACCGTGTTATGAAACTGGAGCTTCATGAATGGAGAACAACTTCCTCTCAGGAACTATACTCCAGGCTGGGGCTTGGACCTCAGCCAGTTGTATGAGTGACCAGGATGATACCAGAAACAATGGGTTTCCTGGTCCTGAGGACCGGAAGGGGCCCCTCCCGTGGGCCTCTGAGTGTCTGGAGGGCGGGCACGTGACTTAGCACCCCTGAGACTCCCCAGCGAGGGACTTTCTGCATGCCATGGCAGAGGCTGACTAGTTTCCTGAGGACATCCAGTCCTGCTCTCGACTCCAAGAAGCTCTGTGGCTGCATCAGGAAAGTAAATTTCATGCACTGACTCATTTCCACACTTTGGAGGACACTTTCTTTGAGTGGGTATTTGGAAAGAAAATGCGAGATAGATGTAACTCTCCTACCCGTCAGCTGATGACTCGTACTGACAGTGTCTAGAACAGAAAATTTTTTTCCCTTTTGGGTAGCCACCTTCTCCCTAGGCAGAAGCTTTGTTCCCCAAGGTGCTGGGGTCTACCTGGGTGGAGTAATATCATTCCATTGTGTGTAATCCTACTAGTTCCTTTTTATAAAATAGCTGGAAGGTCTGAGCTGGTCTTGACCTAAGCAGACATGGGCTCCACCATCTTCAGGCTTCTCTGGTCTGGTGTCTGATGGACACAGAACTGTACAGCATGGCTGATGATGCCTTTAAACACTGTCCTCGAGTACCTAAAACTATAATTACTAGTTATTTTAAAACAATTGCAATGTGTGCTAAGGCTTTGTTTAGGAAATATCCATATGCACTTTAGCCGAATATTAATTTTTGTTTTGATCCTGCCACTTAGCTCTGTGGTCTTAGCCAAGGCCTCATTGACACTCAATCTCAGTCTCCTCTTTGGAAAACTAAAATATAGCAGCTGTAACACGAGGCTCAAATGAAAAAGGCCCTGTGAAAACACTGACCTGGAAACCCATTAAAATTAATCCCAATTGCATGAAACAGCCCACTGATGTGTTTTGTGCATTTCCTCCTTTGTTTTCAGGAATTCTGGAGAATGAGACATTTGTTCTAAACATGGAAATTCAGCAAATTAATGATTACATGATTCTTTTAGTACTGTGCTAGAGCATTTTCTAATGAGCTGGCCTGGTTGTCTGGTCAGACACAATCAATAACTAAAATAAGCGGGACAGTTTACAGCCCTGTAATATCTGAGGTTAATCTGAAGCACCCGACAATGGTACAAATCCTGGTGGAGAAATAACCCCCAAAGGTGATATGATTTTATTGCCCTCTACAAAGTTAACCAGTCTTAGGTACAATATGTTTTGTTTTAGGTTTTTTTGTTGTTGTTCTTTAGTTTTCAAATGAAGTATAATACATACAGAAAAATAAACTCATCACAGCTCAATGAATTTTCACAAAATCAAATTTGGTGAAGATGCTATGATTGACTTATCCATTGTACTGCTGAAGGACATTTGGTAATTTCCAGTTTTGGGCTATTAAACACAGAGCTGCTGTGAATACCCTTGTACATGTCTGTGGTGACCGTTTCCCTTTTCTGTTGGTCATAAACTTGGGAGTAAAACTGCTAGGTCACAGGGTCTGCATATGTTCCTTGGTGGTAGATACCACCACACAGTTTCTCAAGGTGGTTTTATTAATACATAATCCCAGCAGGAAGGTTGGAGAGTTCCAGCTGCTGGGGAAGACTTGACCAACATGTGGGATTTTCTCTTTTTCATTTTCACTGTTCTGGTAGGTGGTATTTCATTCTGGCTTTAATTTTATTTCCCTGATCACTAATGAATTTGAACACTTTTAAAAATATTTATTTGCCATTTAAATATTCTCTTTTGTTAAGTATCTGTTCAATCTTTTTTTCATATTTCTATTGGGTGATCTGGATTTTTCTTATTGATTTTCAGGTGTTTTTAATACACTCTAGATAAGAATACTTTGTCAGCTTGTTTGAGTCCGTTTTGTGTTGCTATAACAGAAATACCTGAGACTGGGTAATTTATAAAGGAAAGAGGTTTATTAGGCTTACAATTCTGGGACAGCTGCATCTGGCGTGGGCCTCAGGCTGCTTCTACTCATGGCGGACAGTGGCAGGCAGCTGTTGGGTACAAGCAGATCACATGGCGAGGGGAAGCAAGAGAGAGGCAGCAAAAGAGAGAGAGAGAGAAGGTGCCAGGGTCTTTTTAAGCAACGAGCTCTTGTGGGAACTAACGGAGCGAGAACTCACTCATTACTCCCCCCTCCCCCAGGGAGAGCATGAATCCATTCATGAGGGATCCGCCCCCATGACTCAATCAGTTTCCAACACTGACACACTGGGGATCAGATTTCCACATGAGGTTTGGAGGGGACAACACATCCAAACTCCATCACAGTTATATCTACAGGAAATATCTCCTTCAGTGCTGTGGATTGCCTTTTCACTATGTCAGTGATATTTTTGAATGAACAGATCTTGATTTATCAATATTCTTTCTCTTATGTAATTAGAATATTTTGTGTCTGTCTAACAATTCTTTGCCTACTCCAAAATCATGAAGATTTTCTTCTATGTTTTCCTTCAAAGGCTTTATTGCTTTGCCTTTCACATTTATATCTGTAGTCCATTAACAATTGATATTTGCATATGGTATTAAGTGGTGGTTTTGGTTCTATTTTTATTTTTCCACTTGACTCTCAAAATGATTCAGTGCTATTTGTAGAAGAGATCATTCTTTTCCCACTTCATTTCAGAGCACTAAATAAAAATTATAGGAGGCCACTGTTGGACTAGGATCCTGCCCTAGGCCCCAAAAGACCTAGGCCCCCTAAAAAATCAAACTGGAATCACCCCTGCTAAGTTCCATGTCCTCAAATCGCAACTAAGTTGTGGTCTGACCTTCCCAGAAATCAGGAGAGAGAGATAACAGCCAATTTCCCAAAAAGGCCAGTTCAGATCTTCAACAGGCATGATGATGAAGTTCCCTCTGCTTGAATCTTCACACCAAAAGACAGCCTAAGACAACCTGATGTTAAATAATCAGTTATTTTTCTCTTATTCTGTCTCCCTGTCCCCACCTTACAAGGAAAGTAACTTTGAAATGACCAATCTGCTTTTTGTTCTTTGTTTCTTCTTTCTTTAGCCTTTTCTGTCTATAGAACCAACCTCTGCTTAGCTCATTGGGACACTTACTCTATTTTGTGAAATGATGTGTTACTTGATTCTAGAATCACAACAAAGCCCATTGAAATCTTTAAATTTGTTGTAATTTTGTCCTTTGAGAAGTTTCATGTTTGGCATAATTCAGGTAATTGTACGTATGAGTTTCTTTCTGAACTATTTATTCAGCTGCATTCGTCAGTTTGTCTAGATTTGTGCTGATACAGTGCTGTCCTAATTATTATAACCTTAAAATAAGACTCAGTATCTGGTAGGGTAAGACCCCAGCATTATTATTCTTCAAGATTTCCGTGGCTACCCTTTGCACTTTATATTTCCATATAAATTTTACAATCATCTGTTAATTCCCACAAAAAAAGACACAGTAATTTTGATTGGGAATGTAATGAATTTATAAATCACTTTGGAAAGAATTGACATCTTTATGATATTGAATCTTTCAATTATTAAACATGGTATATATCTCCACTTATATAGATAATTTAAAATTTCTCTTGGCAATTTTTGTGTTTTTTAAGTGTAGAGAACTTACCTATTTTTCATTAGATTTAGGTTTAGGTAATTGCTATTTTTAATGAGATTGCACATGATATCATTTAAAAAATTTCATTTGTTACTTGTTGATTGACAGAAATAAAATTGATTTTATATCGATTGACCTTTTATCCAGTAACCTTACTAAATTCACTTACTTATTCTAATAATTTGTAGATGCTTTAAGTATTCCAGAAATGCCGTCATGCCATCTGCAATACTGGTATTTGTTTTTGAAGGGTGGTTTTGCTGGCAAGACTTCTTAGCTGACAGTTTAATTTTTTTAGGTGCTTAGAATATATTGTTCAAGGAGAAGTGAGTTGTTAATCACATTATTTTTTTCCCTGTATGTACTTCGTCATTTTTCTCTGGCTACTTTCAAGATATTTTCTTTATCTTTGGTTTTTAACAATTTGACTATGGTGTGAGCAGGTGTGTTTCTTTTTCTTTTTTCCTAAAAAATTTATGTATGTATTTTTGGTTATACATATTTATGGGGTACAGAGTTGACTGTCAGTATCTATGTGCAGTATGTGATGATCAAATCAACATTATAAGCATGTTCATCATTACAAATTGTAATTAATCTTTGTGTCCCTTACCCAATTTCTCTTTAACAGCCTTCTGACTCCCCCTTTCCCACCTCTAGCAACTATTGATTTGCTCTGTCCTTCTGAAAGTTCAACATATTATTGTGGTCCTTCCTTCCTTCCTTCCTTCCTTCCTTCCTTCCTTCCTTCCTTCCTTCCTTCCTTCCTTCCTTCCTTCCTTCCTTCCTTCCTTCCTTCCTTCCTTCCTTCCTCCTTCCTTCCTTCTTAGAAACCACTGAGGATTGAGGA
Source organism: Cynocephalus volans (assembly GCF_027409185.1). Taxonomy (NCBI): domain Eukaryota; kingdom Metazoa; phylum Chordata; class Mammalia; order Dermoptera; family Cynocephalidae; genus Cynocephalus; species Cynocephalus volans. Next base: position 92,693,460 of record NC_084473.1, on the reverse strand, counting down.
CATCATATTTCTCTTTCTGTGTCTGTCTTATTTCACTTAACGTAATTTTCTCCAAGCTCATCCATGTTGCTTTTTTTAATGGCTGAATTTCATTCTTTTTTATTCTCTTTTATATTGTTTATATATACCATGTTTTCCTTATGGAATCGTTGGCTGATGCACGTTTACGTTGGTTCCATATCTTGGCTCTTGTAAATAGAGCTGTGATGAACATGGGAGTGCAGGTATCCCTTTGACATAATGATTTCCAGTCCTTCAAAAATCTACCCAGAAGTGGGATTGAAGGATCATATCCGAAGGTGTTTGAGAAACCTCCATACCATTTTCCATAATGGCTGCACTATTTCACATTCCCACCAACAGAGTACAAGAGGTCCCCCTTCTCCACATCCTCGCCAGCATTTGTCATTCTGTCTTTTTAATAATGGGCAGTCTAACTGGGGTGAGATGATATCTCAAGTGGTTTCGACTTGCATTACCCTGCTGATTAGTAATGTTGAGCATTTTTTTGTATGTACCTGTTGGCCATTTGTATGTCTTCCTTTGAAAAATGTCTATTCAGCTTTTTTGCCTATTTTTAAAATTGGATTATTTGTTTTTTTACTATTAAGTTATTTGAGTTCCTTGTATATTCTGGATATTAATCCCTTGTTGGATATATATAGTTTTCAAATATTTTCTCCCATTTTGTAGGTTATCTTTCTGCTCTGCTGATTGTTTCCTTTCCTTTGCAGAAGACTTTTAGTTTGATATAATCCCATTTCTTTCTCCCCCCCCCCCGCTTCCTTTTGTTGCTTGTGCTTTTGGTGTCTTATTCATAAAGTCTTTGCCCAGTCCTACTTCCTGAAGTGTTTCTCTTATGTTTTCTTTTAGGAGTTTTATAGTTTCAGGTCTTAGTTTAAGTCTTTAATCCATTTTCGTTGATTTTGATATATGGTGAGAGGTATGGGTCTAGTTTCTTTCTTCTACATATGAATATCGGTTTTCCCAGTATCATTTACTGAAGAGGCTGTCCTTTCCCCAGTGTACATTTTTGGTGTCTTTATCAGAGATCAGTTGCCTGTAAGTACCTAGGTTAATTTACAGGTTCTCCATTCTGTTCCATCGGTCTGAGTGTCTGTTTTTATGACAGACCATGCTGTTTTGGTTATTATAGCTTTGTAGTATAGTTTGAAGTTAGGCAATGTTATGCCTCTAGCTTTATTTATTTACTTTTTTGCTCAAGATTGCTTTGGCTATTTGAGATCTTTTGCTATTCCTTATGAATGTTAGGATTGTTTTTTCTATTTCTGTGAAGAATGTTACTGGCATTTTGATGGGGATTGCATTGAATCTGTAGATTGCTTTGGCTAGGATGGACATTTTCACAACGTTAATTCTTCTAATCCATGAACAAGGAATGTCTTTCTATCCTTGGTATCCTGTTTAATTTCTTTCACCACAGTTTTGTAGTTCTCATGGTAGAGATCTTTCACCTCTTTGGTTAAATTTATTCCTAGGTATTTTATTCTTTTGGTAGCTATTGAAAATTGGCTTGCTTTCTTGATTTCTTTTTCTGCTTGCTCATTGTTGGTGTATAAGAACACTACTGCTTTTTGAATATTGTTTTTGTATCCTGCACATTTACTGAGTTTGTTTATGTACTCTAGGAGTTTTTTGTAGAAGTTACAAGTTTTTCTACATATAGGATCATGTCATCTGCAAACAGTGACAATTTGACTTTGTCTTTTCCAATTTGGATGCCCTTTATTTCTTTCTCTTCCCTGATTGCTCTGGCTAATACTTTCAATACTATGTTGAATAGGAGTGGTGAGAGTATACATTCTTATCTTGTTGATGTTTTTAAAGGAAAAGCTTTCAGTTTTTCCCCATTCAGGATGATGCTAGTGGTGGGTTTGTCCTTTCCGGCTTTCATTGCATTGAGATATTTTCCTTCTATACCTAATTTGTTGAGGGTCTTTATCATGAAGGGATGCTGAATTTTGTCAGATGCTTTTTCTGCATCTATTGAGATAATCATGTGGTTTTTGTCTTTGTTTTTGTTGATGTGGTGTATCACATTTACTGACTCGTGTATGTTGAACCATCCTTGCATCCCTGGGATGAATTCTACTTGATCATGGTGTATAATCTTTTTGATGTTCTATTGTATTCTGTTTGCTAATATCTTGTGGAGGATTTTTGCATCTATGTTCATCAAGGATATAGGCCTGTAGCTTTCTTTTTTGTTGTGTCTTGTCTGCTTTTAGTATCAGGGTGATGCTGGCCTCATAGAAAGAATTTGGGAGAATGGCTTCTGTTTCAATTTTTTGGAATAGTTTGAGAAGAATTGGTATTAATTCTTCTTTAAAAGTTTGGTAGAATTCAGCAGTGAAGCTGCCTGGTCCTGGGCTTTTCTTTTTTGGGAGATTGCTGATTACTGTATCAATCTTGTTGCTTGTTATTGGTCTGTTTAGATTTTGTATTTCTTCTTGGTTCAATCTTGGTAGTTTGTATGTGTCCAGAAATTTATCCATTTTCTCCAGATTTTCAAATTTGTTGGCCTATAGTTGTTCATAATAGTCTCTAATGAGTCTTTGTATTTTTGAGGTATCAATTGTAGTGTCTCCTTTTTCATTTCTAATCTTTGTTATTTGGGTCTTCTCTCATTTTTTGTAGTTAGTCTGGCCAATGGCTTATCTATTTTGTTTGCCCTCTCAAAAAACCAACTTTTTATTTTGTTGATTTTTTTCTATCATTCTTTTGGTCTTTATTTCATTTAATTCTGCTCTGATCTTAATTATGCCTTGCCATCTACTAGTTTTGGGATTAGATTGTTCTTGTTTTTCTGGTTCTTTGGGATTTAATGTTAAGTTCTTTATTTGAAATCTTTCTATCCTTTTGATGTAAGCACCTATTGCAGTAAACTTCCCTCTTAGTACTGCTTTTGCAGTTTCCCATAGGTTTAGGTAAGCTGTACTTGTATTTTCATTCATTTCAAGGAATTTTTTGATTTTCTGATTTATTTCTTCTTTGATCCACTGGTCATTCAGGAGCATGTTGTTTAATTTTCATGAATTTTTAGAGTTTCCATGGTTTTGTTTGTTGTTAATTTCTAATTTTATTCCATGTAGTCTTAAAATATGATTTCAATATTTTTAAATTTGTTGAGACTTAATTTGTGACCAAACATGTAGTCTATCCTGCAGAATGAATTGTATGCTGATGAGATGAATGTATATTCTGTCACTGTTGGATGAAACGTTCCATATATGTCAAGTCCATTTGGTCTAAGGTGTTGTTGGAATCCAATATTTCTCTGCTGGTTCTTTGTCTAGATGATCTGTCTAATGCCAACAGTTAATAAAGTCCCCAACTATTACTGTGTTTGGGTCTATTTCTCTCCTTAGGTCCAATAATAGTTGCTTTATAAATCTTGTTGCTATGATATTGAGTGCATATATATTTATGATTGTTATATCTTCCTGCTGCATGGATCCTTTTATCATTATATAGTATCTTTCTTTGGTACTTTTTATAGCTTTTGCTTTGAAGTCTATTTCATCTGATATAAGTATGGCAAATTCTGCTCATTTTTCATTTCCATTTGCATGAAATGTTTTTTTCCACCCCTTCAGTATTAGTCCATGTGTGTCTTTATTGGGAAAGTGAGTTTCCTGCGTGCAGTATATAGTTGGGTCTAGTTTTTTAATCTATTCAGCCAGTCTATATCTTTTAAGTGAGAAACTTAGTCCATTTATGTTCAGGGTTGTCATTGAAAGGTATTGCCTTATTCCTGCCATTTTGTTAATTTCTCTATGGTTGTTATGTATTTCTTATGTTACTTTCTTTCCCTTCTATTGTTTATCTTTGCTGTTTGTTTTGTTTTGTTTTGTTTTTTGTAGTGATAGCATACATTTTCTTTCTCTTTTTCATTTGTGCATTTGTTCTACTTGCAGTTTTATTCTTTCTTGTGTATTTATAGTGACCTATATCTCTCTTTTGATTCCACATGTAGGACTCCCTTGAAGATTTGTTGAAGGGCTGGTCTTGTGTTGAATTCCTGCAGTTTTTGTTTGTCTGTGAAAGATGCCATTTCTCCTTCATTTCTGAAGGAAAGCTTTGCTGGATATAGTACTCTTGGTTGACAGATTTTTTCTTTTAGCACTTTGTTTTTATTTATTTATTTATTTATTATAATTTATTTTATTTATTGAATCAAAATAGATTATACACATTTTGGGGATTGAACACTGAGATATGTTGATCAAATCAATATTACTAGCATATGTAGTCTTACAAATCATAATTATTCTTTATGCCACTTGTCCAATCTCTCCCCTTCCCCCATTCCCTCCCCCTCACCCCTCTAATTACCCTAGATTTCTTCTCTCCTTCTGAAAGAATCATGGTTACTCTGTTAATTTGTTACCTAGATGATCTGTCCAATGCTGAGAGATGTGACCGGGTCCCCCAATATTATCATAGAGCAGATGCTGCTTCTGTCACTCTGAAATGGGCTTCGTGGAAAGAGACATCCTCTTCTTTTCTTTGACTCTGCTGGTGACTCTCCTTGTGTGAATGCACTCCAGTAGTTGGTGGACCATATGTGTGGTGCTTGTGGTGTCTAGTTGCTTTTGCAGCAGCCATGGTTATTGTAGAGGCTGCAGTGGGCCACCTACAAGGAAGTGCTGTTTCTGGTATGTTCCTTGGCACTGGTGGCATGCCTAGTTGTGGGGTGTGTCTGGTCGCCATCTCCATGTCTCTGGTCCCTGGGCAGGTCCCAAGACACTGGTGGCATGTGCCACGTTGTGGGAGGTGTGTCCAGTTCCCTTCTCCATGCCTCAGGTCACCAGGTGAGACCCAAGGAGCTGGCTTGGTGTGCCTGGTTGGGGGAGGGGTGTCCAATCCCTTTCTCCATGCCCCAGATTCCTGGTCAGGCCCCGAGGTGCTGGCACAGTGTGCCTGGTTGAGGGAGGGCAGTCTGGTCCCCTTCTCCATGCCGCAGGCCTCTGGGTGGGCCCCAAGGCACTGGCATGGCATGCCTGGTTGTGGGAGGAGGGTCCAGTCCCTGTCTCCATGCCCCAGGTGAGCCCTGAGGCACTGGCATGGTGCACCTGGTTGTGGGAGGGTGGTCCAGTCCCCTTCTCCATACCCCGGGTACCTGGGTGGGCCCCAAGGCACTGGCACAGTGTGCTTGGTTGTGCGAGAGAAGTCTGGTCCCCTTCTCCGTTCCCTGGGTCCCTGGGTGGGCTCCAAGGTGCTGGCATAGTGTGCTTGGTTGTAGGAGGGTGGTCTGATCCCTTTCTCCATGCCCCAGGTCCCTGGGCAGGCCTCAAGACACTGGCTTGGTGTGCCTGGTTGTGGGAGAGAGGTCCAGTCTCCTTCTCCATGCCCTGGATCCCTGGGCAGGCCCCGAGGTACTGGCATGGTGTACCTGGTTGTGGGAGGAGGGTCTGGTCCCTGGCTCCATACCTCAGGTCACTGGGCAGAACCCAAGGTGCTGGCATAGTGTGCCTGGTTGTGCGAGAGAGGTCTGGTCCCCTTCTCCATGCCTTGGGTCCCTGGGCAGGCCCTGAGGTGCTGGCACAGTGTGCCTGGTTGTGGGAGAGAGTCCAGTCCCCTTATCCATGCCCTGGATCCCTGGGCAGGCCCCAAGGTGCTGGCATGGTGTTCCTGGTTGTGCGAGGAGGGTCTGGTCCCTGGCTGCATACCTTGGGTCACTGGGCAGGACCCAAGGTGCTGGCATGGTGTTCCTGGTTGTGGGAGAGAGGTTCGGTCCCCTTCTCCTTGCCTTGGGTCACTGGGTGGGCCCCGAGGTGCTGGCACAGTGTGCTTGATTGTGGGAGAGAGGTCCAGTCCATACCTCGGGGCCCTTTCTCCATACCTCGGGTCCCCAGGCAGGCTCCAAGGTACTGGCATGGTGTTCCTGGTTGTAGGAGAGAGGTCTGGTCCCCTTCCCCTTGCATCGGGTCACTGGGCAGGCCCCAAGGTGCTGGCATTGTGTGCCTGGTTGTGGGAGGAGGGTCCAGTCCCCTTCTCCATGCCTCGAGTCCTCATGCTGGCCCTGAGGCACTGGCACAGTTTGCCTGGAAGTGGGAGTGTGGTCCAGTCCCCAGATCCAAGTGTCTGGTTCCCAGGAAGGCCCCAAGCTGCTGGTGGTGTACCTGAGCCAGAACTAATTTTTTATCCTTTGCTTCTAACACAGGGGAACTTCCTGTGGGAAGTTAAATTGCTGCTTTGCTGCTGTTTCCCTAGGGAAGGCTTTTTGTGCAGCTCAGGGTTTAATGGTTGATATTATAGGTACTTCCTGCTCTCCAGATACTCGGTGCACCTGGGTTGTGTTGAAACTCTGATCTGGGCCTGAGTTTCTTCATCAAACTGCACCCCATGCAATTCTGTATCCCTGACCAGTCTCCTCTGAGTGGTCCTGTGTTGATTGGGGGGCAGGTTGTCTGTCCTTGCTGTGTCCCACTGTTCCCCTGGTGTTCCCTTCTCGCCCACTGCCCACGCTCCAAACACTTCCCATGGGACTGGCCTGGTGTCATCCCTTGCAACAACTCACCAGCCTCTGAGTGGCTCCCTTTTTCTAGTTGTTGTGGCTCCTCACTCCTGCATGGGTCCACAGGAACCCTATTAGTGGTCTTGCTGTCCTGGGGGCCGCCAAGGCCCTCTTCTCCCCTGCCACCTCCAAGTAACTCCATCTGAAGGGCACAGCTGCGGCTTCTGCCGGTTCCTGCTCCATGCGCTCAGCAGCTCCAGCCTTAAAGCAGCCATGGCCTGAAATGCTCAGAGCAGCTTTTTCTTTCTCTCATTGTAGTTTCTCCCACCTTCATGCACTCCATAGGTCTCTCCTCCTCTTCCCCTGAGCTGCAGCGGCCCCAGCTTGGCTGATACGTTTTTATAGGTGTAAATTGGTTGATTTGTGGGAGAGAGTGACGCTGGGAACCATTTATTCCACCATCTTGACCGAAACCTCTTTCTTTTAGCACTTTTAATATGTCATCCCCCTCTCTCCCAGCTTGTAGGGTTTCTGTTCAGAAGTCTGCTGTTAGCCTGATGGGGATTCTTTTATAGGTAACTTGATGCTTTTCTCTTACTGTTTTTAGAATTTTTTTCTGTCTTTGACTTTTGGTAATTTGACTACAGTGTATCTTAGAGAGGACCTTTCTGTGTGGAATTTGTCTGGAGATCTTTGAAATTCTTGGATCTGTAAGACTGTTTCTCTACCAATATTTGGGAAGTTTTCAGCTATAAGTTCATTTAATAGGCTTTCAATGCCTTTTCCTTTCTCTTCTCATTCCTGTGCACCTATAATTTGTATGCTAAAGGTTATCAGAAATATTTTTCAGGTTTTCTTCATTTTTTAAAATTCTTTTTTTGGTCCAAGTGTGTTAATTCAAAAAGCCTGTCTTTTAGTTCAGAGAGTTTTTCTTCTGCTTGTTCTAGCCTCTGTTCATGCTCTTGGTTGTATTTTTAATTTCTTTGAATGAATTCTTCAGTTCCAGGATTTCTGCTTGATTTTTTAAAATTGCTTGTGTGTCTTTTTTGAATTTCTCATACACATCCTCAAATTTCTTTTTGACTTCATTGTGACTTCTATTTTTTTATCCATCATTTTGAGTTTTCTTAGTATTGCCCTTTGGGATTCCTCCTCAGGCAATTTGTCTATTTCCTGTTGTTTGGGGTCTAGTAATGGAGAATGTGGCCTTCTTTTGGTGAAGTCAAGCTTCCTTGTTTTTCATGCTTCTCATATCTCTGCATTGACATCTGGGTATCTGGTGTAGCCACTTCTTTTAAGTCTAGTGACCTTTGTAAGGGGGAGAATCTTTCCTGTACAAGGATTATATATTGTCAGTTGGGTTGGGTGTTTTCAGTTTGGATCTGGGTGAGTGTGGTAATGCAGCCTTTGTGAGACTTCTTCATCTGTATTCAATCTTAGAGTTGTCTGTGTGTGTCATTATGGCCTAGGCAGAGGAGCCTTCATCAGTTTCTTGTTGGAGTGGATTTCTTGTTGCAGTGGGTGATCTTCTGTCAGTCAGTGGGTAGATGTATACTGTTGCAGCAGTTCCTGGTAGGTCTGTAGAGGGTCACTGTCTCAGCTGTAACGACAATGTCATGTTGTTGGCAAAATTTCAAGAGATTTTGCTGGGTGAAATATGGGTGTTACTCAACTTGGTTTGCTGACTGGCTTGTGTTTGAGTCCTGGTTTGTTCAGGATGAGTTCCAGCTGCCTGTGGTTAAAATTGGACATTCCACGGGATTTCACCAAGCCAGCATCTTTGCAAGCTTCCAAAGCCTCCCTAGTGGCACACAGATCTGACTTGTGATATAACCATTTGCCATTCTCATCTACAGGACATATTTCATCTCCAGGCTTAAGGGCCGTGGGTATTGCCATGATGTAAAGACCCACATAATCTAGTTTGAGGATCTTGATCATCCTTTCCAGGGTTGGGTGGATCATTTCTGGGTCCAGATTTGTAGCCCAGAGCTTTCTGCAGTAGAAAGTATCCTCCCTCTGCGCCTTTCCTTCTGCTACCTTCTCTCTGATGGCATCCCCCACGTCATGCTCATTTCTGTAGATGTAGGTCCCATCAATGCGTTAGTACCCAGTGTCAGTGGCGATCTTCACCAGTGCCACACAGGTTCCCTCGGGGTCTAGTTAGGCTCTGAGCAGGTATCAAGTGCTGTGATGGGAATGCCGTCTCCATCGCTGAGAGGAATGCGGCGATTTGTAGCGCTGAGGTACATCTTGGAGAGGGAGTCTCTATATTGGGTTGTTGAGCTTGTCGAATATGAATATTCACATTTTTCACTAAATTTGAGAAGTTGTCAGTTATTATTTCTTCAGACATTTTTCTACTCCTTTCTCCGACTTCTCTCCTTGTGGGATTTTAATTACATTTATGTTGGCAGCTTAATATTATCTCACAGGTCTCTGGGGATCTGTTCACTTTTCTACAATCTTTTTCCTCTGTGTTCTTCCAACTGTGTTATTTCTATTAATCTATCATAAAGTTCAGCAACTCTCTCTTCTCCCATCAGTAATCGGCTCAGGGTAAATTTAAAAATTTCAGTTGTTCTTTCTGGCAATTTTTTACTTTACATGGCTTCCATTTCTCTGTCAAGATTCTATATCTGTTCACATATCAATACCTCACTTATAAAAATTATCTTAACATCTTTGTCTTTACTTCTTTGAACACAATGATAATAATTGCTTGGATTTCTTATTATATACAACATCTGGACCAACTCAGAGTCACCTGTATTTTTGAAGAAGGTATTTTCAAAGTGTAGAATTCTAATTTTGCAATTATTTTTCTTTCACACACTCTAAATATATTACTTCATTACCTTCTAGTTTTCACTGTTCCTATTGAGAAGAGAGCTGTAAGTCTTCCTGTGAAGGTCATACGCCTTTTTTCTCTGGCTGCTTTTAAGTTGTTGCTTTTGTCTTTGATTCTCAGCTTTATTATGATGGGTCTAGGTGTAGTTATCTTTGATTTATGCTTAACATGTTTTTGACCTTTTAACCTCTTGTTTCCTTCACCACCACCTACCATGAGGAGTTTTGGCCACAGGAACCTAAATATTCACAAAGGTTCTCTTTTGTGGTACTTAATTACAGACAAGGCTATCAGTTCAAATATTTTTCCCATCAACTTGGGGTGTGCTTACACCCATAATTATGTGGTTCTCCGTTTTTAAAAAAATTGACCATTATCTCTTGAAATATTGTTCTGAGTTCCTCTTTTTTCTCTTCTCCTTCTAAGATTAATTATACATATTTTAGATTTTTTGAGTGTGTCTCGTGTGTCTTTTATGCTCTTTTATACTATTATTTTTTCTCTATGTACATTAGTTTAGATATTTTCTGTTAAATTATCTCCCAATTCACTAACCTTTTGCTCTGCTGTGTTTAATAAACTATTGACCCATCAATTGAATTTTTATTTCAGATATATATTTCAATTCTGGAATGTCTATTGGGTTCCTTTAAATAGATTCACGTTATTTGTTGATATTTTTTATCCTTTTACCTATTTTGTTTGTCTTCTTCATCTTTTTGAGTGTATTGATCACAGTTATTTTACACCATTGTTATTTTACAGACCTAGTCTGCCAACCATAATTCCTTGAACATGTGAGAGTTGCTTCTATCGTCTGATTATGTTTCTTGATTATTGGTCATATTTTGTTTCTTCAGTAAAATTTTAATTTTGCCAGACACCGTGCAAAAGAGGACCATAGAGGCTTCAGTTAATGTCATTATTTATCAGAGAGAGCTCCCTTTTATCTGTCCAGCAGATGGGATGAGGTATTGGTGAACACAATCCAATCAGAATTTTCAGTTTTGGAAGGACATATTAGACCCTGATCTACCCCTCTTTCTTGGTTGCAGCTTTTCTGGGCTTTTCATAAAAAGCCTTATGGGTCTCTGTTGCCTTAGCTCTGAAAAATGATGGGAGACCCAGATACACCCTCTGGAGAGTCACAGCCCAGTTCTCCAGTGTTCAGTCCCATATAGGTTAAAAATCTGGCATGTGTCTTTAGGGAAAACAGGTTACGTGCTTGAGTCAGGGTCTCTCATTCTAGCAGATTTTTTATTCATAATTACTTCAAGACTTCAGTGACATGGGAGGCTGGGCACCTCTGTCCATGAAATCCTCAGTCCCCAAGACTGCCACTTGAGGCCCATTTGGATCAGCTGGCAACTGGCCTGGTTGCCTAGCGGGAGCAGTGCAGCCTGCTGGATGAGGAGGTCTTCCGGTGGGTGTGTGTCCTCTTCTTTGTTCTCTGTGGCCAAGACTAGCACAAGAAGGAGGGCATGAGGGTTGTACTGGCTGCACTGCTGGCCAAAAAGCAGCAGCTGGACTGTGACCTTCGTGTGATCCTGATTCCCATCTTCAACAGGGCAGCGATGTCCAGGTGGTAGGAGGAAACACCCACTGGGCACCAGGCACTGGTCATCACAGTGTGGGGCAGCAACAGCATGGACCCAGGCAGGACGAGGCCTGCTGGGCCTGCAAGGTGGAGCTCTAACCCTACCTCCATCCCCTCCCCCATCCCAGAATCTGCCTCTGTCCTGAGGATTCACCAGTATCAGAAATAAACCATGTGTTCTGCTAAGAAAAATGTTACTGTATAAAACTTTAATAGAAAATGGAATAGAGATTATAAAATACTACCATTTAATTTTTTTAAAAAAATTTTTAATTGTACGTATTTGTGTATTGTTTCAATCATGCGTACATAGTACAATGATTCACTTAGGGTACATAGCATATCCTTCACCTAAACATTTATCTTTTCTTTGTGGTGATTATGTTCAAGATCCTCTTTTTTAGCTATTTAGACATACACAATATACTATTATTAGCTATAGTCAGCCTGCAACACCAGAACTTGTCTTCCTGTAACTTTGTACCTATTAATCCGCTCTTCCCTTCCCCCTTACCCTCTTCCATTCTCAGAGTCTGGTAACCATTATTCTACTCTCTGCTTCTATGAGGACCATGTATTTTGTTTTTTTGTTTTTTCTTTTTTAGCTTCCACACAAGAGTGAAATCATGTGGTGTTTGTCTTTCTGTGCCTGGCTTATTTGACTTAACATGATGGTCTTCAGTGCCAAACATGTTGCTGCAAATGACAAGATTTCTTTTTTTATACTGAATAGTATTCCATTGTGTATATATGCCATATTTTTTTACCCATTCATTCATTGATTTATTTTACTACCATTTACTTTTCTTATGCAAATTCTTCAATATTTCAATATTTTTATTCATTTGTTTAAGTACACATAATTCAAAATGCTAAATAATTCTGCTAGTCTTTGACTAAATCTTCTAAAGAATGAAATACAATGTGAAAACTCAAAATTGTCTAGTGAGATATATATGACCTTGTTTAATACTTTTTATAGACATCCTGATGATCAAAGTTAATACCAATTGAAGCATTTACAGAATACCATTTAAGCCCAATAGTGATATTTAAATGAAAGTATCAGAGAACCTGATGTTTATGGCATCCAGTTATAAAGAAGCTTTATGCAAAACTATCTCTGTCAAAGTCTTAACACTGGAACAGAAGTCAAATGTTCCTAAATGAGACCCAAAGCTGTTCCTACTATTACAAACTTTGTCCTAGTACTATTACTATTTTGAAGTTTTTTTCCTTTATGTGAAACTATTAGAAGGAAATCTTGAGTATGTTATAACTCATAGATTATTTTACGCATTTATCATTCTATAAATAAACATCTTAATAATTAAATTGTATATTAAGGTTATATATCAAGTTATTGTCTCTTACATCAAAGGCCTATTATTATTCCCTGATTTATAAAATTCATTTTTATGTGTGTGTTATGGGGTTGAGGTCAGCTTACAGACACAGAATACGTTAGTAGAACTTTTTTTCTCTTATCAGGTTTTAATTTTGTTTGTTATTGGAACTATATATATGTATACTCATATATACTGTGTGTATATATGTACATGCACTGGATATGTAGATATTATATAGATATATTGATACTATATAATTCTATTCACATAAATAATAGATATAATTCAATATATACTATATAATTCTATTCATATAAAATTCCAGAAAATGCAAATTAATCAGTTGTAACAGAAAAGCAGATCAATGGTGGCCTGGGGAGGAGCAGAATGGACATATTACAAAGGGGTGTGAGAAATTTTAGGGCGGTGGACACATTCACTATTTTGATTGTGGTGACGGCTTCTTGGATTTATACACAGGGCAAAAATTAAAAGATATTCCATTTCATGGCTGTTTCTCAAGCGTTTAACCTTTGAACTTCATGCCCAACCCCCAACACAGTGTACTGTCTTATTGCCACATCATGGGCCAGTCTTTTCCCCAGAGTCACACACAACAATTCTTGCACAGCAGGTAGTGATGGTGCCATTTTATTTTATTTTTTGTGGTAGTGATAGAAGAAAGAAAAAACAAAACACCCAATTTCTGTTTGTGGCAAGAGAAGTTTGCAGTGATGATAAAGAATACATGAAAGGAAAACAATTTATTAGTCAGGAAAAATACACTTGTTTATAAATTCTGTTTTGTCTGATGAAGTTTCACTACAAAACATTTTCTTTTTCTTTAAAAACAACAAAATATTTTTTAATTTTAATTTTTAAAATTTTTTAAAAGGCATACAGTTTTATCTATTTATTTATTATTTTTATTATTTATTTATTTAAGTTTAAATTTTAATTTATCAATATACAATGTAGTTTTCATGTCCCTTTACCAATTTATCCATTTCCTCCCTCCCTCTCCCCTTCTCCCCATCAACATCATATCTGTTCACTTCTCCTAACAAGTTCAAGGAATTGTGATTGTTTTGTCTTCTTTCCCCCCAACCCCGTTCATTTGTACACTTATTTATTTTTATTAGCTCCCACAAATAAGTGAGAACATTTGCTATTTCTCTTTCTGTGTCTGGCTTAATTTGCTTAATATAGTGGCTGTAGGTGTGTGGGTTGATTTCTGGATTCTCTATTCTATTCCATTGATCAGTGTGTTTTTATGCCAGTACCATGCTGTTTTGGTTATTATAGCTTTGTAGTATAGTTTAAAGTCAGGTAGTGTTATGCCTCCAGCTTTATTTTTTTTGCTCAGGATTGCTTTCGCTATGCATGGTCTTTTGTTATTCCATATAAATCTCTGGATAGTTTTTTCAATTTTTGAGAAAAATGTCATTGGAATTTTGATGGGGATTGCATTGAATTTGTATATCACTTTGGGTAGTATGGACATTTTCACAATGTTGATTCTACCAATCCAAGAGCATGGGATATCTTTCCATCTTCTTGTGTCCTCTTTAATTTCCCTCAGCAGTGGTTTGTGGTTCTCATAGAGATTTTTCATCTCCTTGGTTAACTCTATTCCTAAGAATTTTATTTTTTTTGGTGGCAACTGTAAATGGACAAGCTTTCTTGATTTCTCTTTCTTCTTGTTCACTATTGGAGAATAGAAATGCTACTGATTTTTGTGTGTTGATTTTGTATCCTGCAACTTTGCTGAAATCATTTATCAACTCCAAGAGTTTTTTTGTAGAGGCTTTAGGCTGTTCAATATTTAGGATCATGTCATCTGCAAACAGGGACAGTTTGACTTGATCTTTTCCAATCTGGATGCCCTTTATTTCCTTCTCTTCTCTGATTGCTCTGGCTAGTACTTCCCACACTATATTGAATAAGAGTGGTGAGAGTGGCATCCTTGTCTAGTTCCTGTTCTTAAGGGAAAAGCAGCTTTTTCCCATTCAGGATGATATTGGCAGTGCATTTATCATATATGGCTGTAATTATGTTGAGATACTTTCCATTTATACCTAACTTGTAGAGAGTCTTTATCATGAATGAGTGTTGAATTTTATCAAATGCTTTTTCAGCATCTATAGAGATGATCATATGATCCTTCTGTTTGATTTTATTGATATGGTGTATCACATTTATTGATTTGCATATGTTGAACCAACCTTGCATCCCTGGGATGAATCCCACTTGATCATGGTGTATAATTTTGCACATTCTGTTAGCTAGTATTTTATTGAGGATTTTTGCATCTATATTCATCAAGGATATTGGCCTGTAGTTTTCTTTTTTAGTTGTACCTTTACCTGGTTTTGGTATCAGGGTGATGTTTGCTTCACAGAATGAGTTTGGGAGGATTGCCTCTGTTTCAATCTTTTGGAATGGCTGGTAGAGAACTGGTGTCAATTCCCCTTTGAATGTTTGGTAGAATTCTGCTGTGAATCCATCTGGTCCTGGGCTTTTCTTTGTTGGGAGCCTTCTGATAACAGCTTCAATCTCTTTTATTGTTATTGGTCTGTTCAGATTTTCTACATCTTCTTGGCTCAGTTTTGGTAGTTTGCATGTGTGCAGAAATTTATCCATTTTCTCCAGATTTTCAAATTTGTTGGGACATAGTTGTTTATAGTCTCTAATGATTCCTTGTATTTCAGAGGTATCAGTTGTAATATTACTTTTTCATTTCTAATTTTTGTTATTTGAGTCTTCTCTCTCCTTGTTAGTTAGCTGTGTTAATGGTCTGTCAATTTTATTTATCTTTTCAAAAACCAACTTTTTGATTCATTGATCTTTTGTATCATTTTTTGGGTTTCAATTTCATTAAGTTATGCTCTGATCTTAATGATATCTTTCCATCTGCTAACTTTAGGTTTGGATTGTTCTTGTTTTTCTAGTTTTTTAAGGTGAAATATTAGGTTGTTTACTTGCCATCTTTCCATTCTTCTGAAGTGAGCATTTAATGTGATAAATTTCCCCCTCAATACTACTTTTGCAGTATCCCACAGGTTTTGGTATGATGTATCATTGTTTTCATTAGTTTCAATAAATTTTTTGATTTTGTGCTTGATTTCTTCTTGGACCCATATGTCATTAAGTAGAATGCTGTTTAATTTCCATGTGTTTGTATAGTTTCCAGAATTTCATTTGTTATTGATTTCTAATTTTAATCCATTGTGATCTGAAAAAATACATAGGATAATTCCAATTTTTTTGAATTTGTTGAGACTTGATTTGTAACCTAATGTGATCTATCCTGGAGAATGATCCATGTGCTGATGAGAAGGATGAATATTCTGAGGTTGTTGGATGGAATGTTCTGTAGATATCTGCCAATTCCAATTGGTCTGGAGTGTTGTTTAGATCCTGTGTTTCTCTGGTGGTTCTTTGTCTTGATGATCTGTTCAATAGTGATAGTGGGGTATTCAGGTCATTTGCTATTATGGTATTAGTGTCTATTTCCTTCTTTAAGTCTAATAGAGTTTGCTTTATAAATTTGACTGCTCTGACATTGGGTGCATATATATTTATGATTGTTATGTCTTCTTGATGGATCGATCCTTTTATCATTATGTAGTGGCCTTCATTATTTCCTTTTATGGTTTTTAATTTAAAGTCTATTTTATCAGATATAAGAATAGCTACTCCAGATTGTTTTTCATTTTTGTTTGCATGGTAAATCTTTTTCCATCCTTTCACTCTTAGTCTATGTGAGTCTTTTTAGGTAAGGTGGGTCTCTTGAAGGCAGCATATAGTTGGGTCCTCCTTTTTAATCCAGTCAGCCAGTCTGTGTCTTTTGAGTGGGGAATTTAATCCTTTTACATTAAGAGTTGTTATTGAAAAGTGTTGATTTACTCCTAGCATTTTATTGATTTTAGTTTGGGTGTTTTAAGTGTCTTTTGTTCTTTTCTTTCTTATTTACTGTTTGTCTTATGTATTTGTTGGTTCCTTGGGTTGTAGATAAACTTTTTTTTTTTCTCTCTTCATGGTTGGCATTTTTATTTTACTAGTGGGTTTTGATTTTTCTTGAGTTTTTGTGGCAGTTGTAGTTATTTTTCAGGTACCAAACCCAGTACTCCATTGAGAATTTCTTGTAAGGGGTGGTCATGTGGTAGTGAACTCCTGCAGGTTTTGTTTGTCTGAGAAATATACTATTTGCCCTTAATTTCAGAAGGATAGCCTTGCGGGGTAAAGTATTCTTGGCTGGCAATCTCTGTCTTTTAGTATTTTGAATATATCATCCCATTCCTTTCTGGCTTTTAGAGTTTGTGATGAAAAGTCTGTTGTTAGTCTGATTGAGGCTCCTTTATAGGTGATTTGGCACTTCGCTCTTGCAGCTTTTAAGATTCTCTGTCTTTTGAGTTTTGCCAATTTGACTATAACATGTCTTGGAGAAGACCTTTTTGGGTTAAATACAGTTGGGGATCTTTGAGCTTCCTGAATCTGAAGATCTGTGTCTTCATAGGTAGATCCTATACCTGGGAAGTTTTATACCACTATTTTGTTGAATATGTTTTCAATGCAATCTCTTTTTTCCTCCCCTTCTGTAATACCTGTGACTTGGATATTTGAGTGCTTAAGGTTGTCTGATATCTCTCTTAGATTTTCTTCAATGTTTTTAATTCTTTTTTCTTTCTTTCTTTCTTTCTTTTTTTTTTTTTTCTGCCTGTGTTATTTCAAACAGCCCACCTTCAAGGTCAGAAGTTCTCTCTTCTGCTTCTGCAAGCCTGCTGGTTAAACTCTCTGTTGTGTTTTTTATTTCATTGCATGAATTCAGTTCAGCAAGCTCTGCTACATTCTTTTTCAGGTCATTGATTTCATTGTACATTTCTTCTTTCAGGTCATGTATACTTTTCCTCATTTCATCATGTTGTCTAGCTGAGTTTCCTTGTATCTCATTTAGTTTCCTTAGAATTATCACTTGAAATTCCTTGTCAGACATTTCAAGGGCTTCTTGTTCTATAGGATCTAGAGCTTGAGAGTTATTACCCTTTGGTGGTGTACTTTCTTGATTTTTCATATTTCTGGTATGTTTCCTTTGATGTTTAGTCATTGTGGCAAGGGATTTCATGGTCTACTGGTTCAAAACTATTGTCTGGCTAAGATGCTGCTGGGGCTGCCCATTTGGCACGGCTGCCTCAGTGTCTGCTCAGTTGCCCACTGGCACCTCGGGTGCATGGTCACTTCAGGTCTTGGGCCTCTCTGGGGAGGCGCCTCTCTGGTTGGTGCACACTTGGCTGGGCTGGGGATGGAGTCCAGCAGTGGTGAGGCCTACCTGCTTTGTCACGCACTGGCACTGCAGGGTGTGTGGTCTCTGTGGATCTTGGGCCTCTCCGGTGGGGTGCCTCTCTGGTTGGCGTGCACTCAGCTGGGCTGGCGATGGAGTCCAGTGGTGGCAAGGCCTGCCTGCTTGGTTGCACTGATCCTTGTGAGGGCTAACAGTCCAATTTTCTGGGCAGCTTGAGCTCTCTCTTCAATGGGTAGAGATTTATCCTGCAACATGTGGCCAAGTACCATGATTTTTTCTTTGTCCAAAAGATTCATTTTAATGTCAGAATTACTTAAGGGAACATGATCCTGTTAGGATTCCTCCACACTGAGGGAACAGCAGGTGCAGAAAAGACATTGAGCTGATGTTTTAAGGAGAACTTATTTGTCACAAAAGAATGACAGGGTTTGAAATGGAGTGACTGAGCAAGCAACTGAGCAGAGGTGCCGCCTCACGAGCCTTCTGTTAACCACCAGGCACATTTAAGGAGCTTTTTATTTTTGTGATTTCTACAGCTGAGACCATGTTTGCAATTAACTGGAAAATGAATGTGTTTTTTGCTATTTGCTATGAGCAGATAGGTATAACAGACATAAAAATGCCATTTTCTGGACACACACACACATACACACATATTCCCCCCAAGGCATCTGATGATAATGGCTTTTGAAATTGAGCAAATCAAGCTAATACACAATCTTTTGATTTGCTGGTATCAGATGCAATGGTCGTTGCAGCCCCCTGAGTACAGCTGCAGAAGGGCAGAAGGGACAGGAGCACATGAGTGTTTGAGTTGCAGTGACTGAGCCCTTAATTTCATAGTCCATAGATTTTTAAAGTTTTTCATTAGAAATAATGCATAATTTTGGTAAAATATTTACGACATATAGAAAAGAATAAAGAAGAAAATAATTCCTTCCTTCCCAAATAACCACTGTAAAAACTGTGGGGTGTCTCTCTTTCCAGACATTTAAAATGTAGTGTGTGGATAAAAATCTTTTTTCTTTTTAAATGTAAAACAAAAGTCATAAAGAGAGCTGAGACTGTGACGAAGGGGAAATGTGTCAGGATAGGAGGTCATCTGTAGCTGTGGCAATATCCAGGCAACTTGCAAGTGACACTACTGAGAAGCCAGACAACATCCAACAGCCAAAAATTCTAGAATAGATTGTTTTATCGAATCCCTATTTAATGGCATAGAACATGGCACTAAAAATGATGATTATGGAAGAGATAGAACAGCATAAAAAAAACTACTTGCAACATTTTAAGTCAAAAGAAATGGAGACATTTGAAAATGCTAACATTGATGGGGATTAGATGGCAAGATCATGAATGACTGAAATCTGTTTTACTTTCTCTATTTTCTGTATCTTCTGTATTTTGGTTATATATTTTTGAGATAAAAGTCTTTTTAAAATCTGTACTAATGAGAACCTTTTGAACCCTCGTACAGATTTAGTGACCATAGTTAACCTGTGTCGGAGACTGGCTGAAGACAAAATGGTTACACCTAGCGTCTAATGGCACAAGAGGTCAGACACATTTATTGGGGTGTGACTCATACTTAGAACTTGGCATGTGATGAATACAGGTAATATACTGTCTTACCTTATTAAACAGAATAACATAGTAACTTCCGTATTCACCAGGAGTACTAAAAGTGGCACCCAAAGTTCACAGAAATGTGCAGCTAGGTGCTGTGATAGGGGAGTAGAGAAAAGATGTTGGGATTTGTACATCCAAATTCTAGACTTGGATTAGTCCACACTAGCCTCAGTTTCCTATTACAAAATGTGAATTATGAGAAAATGCCCTGCCTAGGATATTGATTTGTCAGGAGGGCAGAACAAAACAAAAGAACCCCAAAATTGAACCCCCGAATCAGAGGGCCTGGAAGAGATGGCAGGAGCGATACCCATTAGGTGTTCAAGCCCATGTGAATGGCCATTGTCTGAGTACTTCAGGGACGGGGCAAACTCGCCATCTTTGGATTTGGCCCATTTCATTGCTGAGCTCTGTAAAGACCTCTCTTACATCAGCCTCCTGCACTTTCTACCCCATTGTCCTGGTTTCACCTCTGGGGTAGGCTACCTTGATGGCTTCTAGGTGAGCAGGTATCAATCCCCCGTGGGCTAGTGGGAGAGCCCAGCTGGTCGGCCTGGCTGTTCTTTTCTCTCTGTGCCCTGAGGGGAGAAGGCGTGGCACACACTGTCTGGAGGACAGTCTCGAGAGTGACCACCCTCCCTAGTATTCGAGGTCACGCTTCCACCACGCAGATTAGCATGTGACTCTTGCACACACGATTCATGGTGGACGTCTTTGTCATTCAAGACCCCACATTTGTGTGGTTTTGTTTTCCAACACTGCTTTTACTTTTTTGTGCCCCCTGTCCTGTACTTACAAAATTAGGTTTGGGAAGTAAGAATGGGATTTTAGATTTGTCTGTGTTAAGTTTCACGGTGTTAGATTTGGCCTATGGTTCCGTCCTAATGGGATCTTTTGGGATCCTGATTTGCTTTCTCAGTGAATGTGCAGTCCGTTTGAACTCCAGGTGTCCTAGAATGCGGGCAGCTTGCAGCTTCTCCTGTAGGAATCTGGTCTGCACTTCCCAGATCCCTCCCCACCCCCTGGCGCAGCCTTGAGGCATGCTCCTTTCCTGCATCCATGGCCTGCAGGGATATTACCAGGATCCACCTGCAAACCATCTGCTTCCTGTTGCCAATGCTCACTTGACAATTTTTCTGACTTCAAGATCCCAGTTCTGCTTCCTAACCTTGACTTTGCTTTTCTAGGAAAATGTATTTGTTCCTGTCTACTCTCTCCTCCTTCCTGCATCCCTCTGCTCTGGACTCTCCACAACCTAAACCTGATATGACCATGTCTACACCCAGCCTGGATGCCTCTTTCCTAGGAGGACAGGTCAGCTACACACATGTGAGCCAGGATGCAACCAGGTGCCAAGCCAAGGCTTTTCGCTAAAGCCTACTCTTCAGATTGACCCGTTTATCACAGATTATGGGCATTTATGAATGTACCCAACTCTACTAGCCACATTCTTCATTTTGCTTCCAATTCAGATATTTGCAAATGCTTTCATGATGTCCTGATTCACAAAGTCCACAGTGTTCTGCCTAATCTTCCCATCTAAAAACTCAGTCAAGCAAAAGATTAAATGAGCTTTGCCAGACTTGGCTTGCTCTTGGTCAGTTCATGCTTGCTTTTAGCAATCACAGCTTCATTAAGTGCTAAAAGATGATCCTGTAAAAATTCATCCAGAATCTTTCCTGTTCCCTAATCTGTGCTTACAAAATCCTTCAAACGCAGTAAGGATGTGGAAGCTGTCTGTCTGGAGGGCTGGAGTATGCAGGAGTGGTGTTCTCCTCAGAGGCTTGGTAGGAAGCTGGAAGACACAATGTGGTTTGGTAGTCTGGGTGAATCTTGGAGATGATCTGAATTGTTTAAGTGTCATTGCCTGGAACAGGAATGAAATAAGTAGGCATGCAATCAAGCCCCATTCTCCTAGGGCCTGACCGCAAGGGTTACAAGGCGGCCATCAGTCATGCCATGGCAATTTTTCCAGTGCAAAGGGACGGAGGTTAAAATAACAGAATGTGTCACTGAAAGGCACTTTAGAAATTATTTTGATTGGCATTCCTGCAAAACTAATGTGCACACAAGTCACCTGGAGGTCTCAGTAAAGTGCAGATTCTGATTCAGTCATTCTGGGGTGGGGCCTGAGATTCTGCATTTCTAATATGTTCCTTGCTGATGCTCCTGGCCCAGGGGCCACACTTTGGGTGGCAAAGATGTAGACTATACATTTTTTTTCAGATGCACACAAGTACACACATATTGTACATCCTTCTTCGTATTCTTTCTCATCAGCTGTGAGGTGTAGGAAACACATGAATTACAACCACATTAAAGGTATTCTTAAATGCAAGTCAATAGTGAATGTGTGAACTTTTCCATAAAAATATTCTGGGAAACTATCTGAGTTATTTCTGACCTTTTATGTATAAATATAGACACTCTGGAGCTCTGCAAAGACTGAATTACTGATAAAATTGTGTTATAATTACAACTTCTGATAATTTGAGTATTAAAAGCTCTAGGCTCCGCTCACTGAATGCTACGCTCCAGCATTCACAAAGACCCCTGGAGTTTTGGAAGATTTGCCATGAACTTCTGGTACTGAATTTTTGTTGCCAACTATGTCTATTTGTTTTCTCTGAACTCTGAGTGAACTGACAAGCTGAAAAGACCCAGGCAAGAGAGCACGTGTGTGTGTGTTCACACGTGTTAACTAAACAGGAAGGATTCCAGGCACTTTTCTCCTCGTTGAGAAGTTGGAAAGAGGAAGAGAGAAGAAATTGTCTGGAGTGGAACCGGCCAGAAAAATCGTCAAAATAAAATCCCTCTTCTCCATTGTTCAGGAAAGATAATGAGCTCAACTGATTAAAGGAAAATCGAACTAACAAACTCCTGTTTCGGTGCAGACACCTGCGGTGGGTTAAGCCTGTCGGGTTCCTCCACGGCCTGCCTGTCTCCTAGAGGAAGCTGTTCCAGCCAAGGGTGGGTCTTCCTGACCTCCCTCTCTCCTCTCTCTCTCTCTCTCCCTCTCTCTCTCTCCTCTCTCCCAAAGAGCCTGGAAGGGGGCTTGGCCCCAGTGGGAGGCCAGACGCATCTTCTGACGAAGCCCCTTCAGCATCGGTCGGTCGTCCTGGCCAGCAGTTCTGGAAGACACGGGTGTCTCAGCGCACCCCACCCCTGCCTGGGGGCTACAAGGAGGCATCCGTCTGAAACCTACAGGCTGGAGGAGGAGGACAGGGAGGAGCTGGAGGAGGAGGACAGGGAGGAGCTGGAGGAGGAGGACAGGGAGGAGCTGGAGGAGGAGGACAGGGAGGAGCCGGAGGAGGAGGACAGGGAGGAGCTGGAGGCCGCTGCTGCCCGGAAGAAAGTAGGTCAGACCCCTTCCTCTGTGATGCCCGTCCCTCGGGTTCTCCTGTTGCCATTGACCTCTGCTGTGGGTGTCAGGACGCTTTTGGCTGCAGATCATTGAAAACCTGACTTGACTGTCCTGGTTTAAAAAAATAGAATGTATTGGCTTCCATCCCTGAGCAGTCCAGAGGTAATATGGGTTGGAACACTTTCTAGAACTTTCTCTATAGCTCTCTGGAAGCCCCTCCCTTGGGTGTGTCTTCATCCTCAAGCTTGTTTCCCTCCTTGTGTTAAGAAGGGTGCTGAGAGCAGCTCTCTTGAGGGGCTGGATCCCCTCCACTGTCGAGCATGAGCCCTAAGTCTTGCTCTGACTGGACTGGCCCTGAGCCCATCACGATGGCCAGGAGGATGCCATGTGCAGACGGGCTTTGCCCTGGGCATTGCCATCCCTTGGTCTCGTTAGAGAGGAGAGCACGGTTACCCCAGCTGGCTCAGAGCAGGGGGCAGCCCTGGAGCTGGGGTAGAGTCAGTCCCAGCCGAGCTTCATGGCTGCTCTGCGCTGGAGGAAGGGCGGACGGTCCGCCCAACCTTTGAGAGTCTTCTCAGGTGTTTCAGTGACGTTCTGGCTTCAGCACTGTGTCGATTCTCCAGGTGGCCTAGACCTGAACGTTCACATTCTAGATAGGTTAAGAATGTCAGCAAAACCATGACAGGAAAGTGGCCTCGAACCTCAAGACCACTCTGCTTATTGTTAATGTTGGAAACTCTGTCCATGGCTAAATTGGAACATGAGCTTTCTCCATTAAAGCTCATTAACCTGCCAGTTAATCATGGCTGCTTGCTAATTGCCTAGAACAGGAAAGCAATCCGGGTCACCCTCTGGAAAGGATACGAAGCAGTGGGAGGCCACGGCTGCTAGGAACTTGCACGGTTCCTGAGTAGATAAGCCCGGTTCCCAAACAAAGTGCACTGGGTCCTAGAGAACATCGGGACCACCCGGGCTCCGTCCCCGCCTGGCTAGCAGATCTGGGGGAAGGTACTTAATCAGTTTCCTCATCTGTAAAAAGGATTCTAAAAAATTTAAGATTCCTGGAAGAATGTCCAGCACCTGTAAGTGCCCTCTCACTATCTCCACTACCATCACAGAGAGAAGGCGGAGGTTCAGCAGCGACAGTCACCCCAGGGTGCAGGGGGGCATGTGATCAAGTGAACGGGGATGAGGACGGGAGGATGGGAGCGGGGCAGGCAGGAGGTGGCGCGTGGTGGATCAGGAGGGATGGGGCAGAAGAGGGGCTGCCGAGTGCTGAGTGCAAAGGGCCACGGAGGCCCATCCAGATCGTGCACAGGGTTCTTGGGAAGAGTAGTGGGAACAGCACTGGGCAGATGTGCTTGGCAGGTGATCCGGGACCTAGAATGCCACAGGAGGAGGCTTGGCCATCTTCTTCCCCATGGTGCAGGTTTCTCAGCAGTGCTGTGACAGGCTGGATTCTGTGTTACACTGACAGTGCTCATCTGAATGCTGGGCACAGCAGGGACTCCTAGAGAAATAGGGGCAGTGACCTGGCAGCGCCATCTCTCGTGGGTGGATCGGGCTGTATGAGTGGGTGCCAGAGGCTGGAGCATGAGCAGAACTATGACACCACCAGATTGCTCTAAGAAGGACTGGGAGGCTGGCAGAGAGGTAGGGGCACGAGCCCTCGTCCTGGCCCTGGCTGGTCAAGCCTCTGAGATGGCAACACTGTCACAGCCCGGCGCAGGCTTACCTCGCAGTCATCTGAGGAGAGAGGCAGCTTGTGACACACTAGAGGTTAACGTGCAGAGGGGGCGTTGGTGTTTCGCAAGCGCTTGGCACGTTGGCTAAATGATTCTGGCTGTCTGCCCGGCTCTGAGTTTCCTGTTCCTAGTTCCCCAGATGTGTCACTGCAGAGGGATTAAAGCCCTAACAGTCTGACACAGGCGTCCCCAAGAGCCCACTTTCTCCCGCGCCTGAGCCTTCCCACCCGCTGGGTTGTCTGACAAGATGTGAGCTGTCACTCGTGTGGTGGAAAAGGAAGACAGAATGAGCAGCTGTCTCCCGGCCTGACTCCGAGACGCACTTCATGTCTAATAACCAGCAGCAGCTCAGCAGCTTCATTCGGGGGAAGAAACCCTGAGAGTTAGAAGCTCCGAGGAGGCCCCGTTCCCACGTGTCCCCGGGGGAGGAACAGACACGGTAAGATGATTAATCACACTTTGGGGTTCTTGTTTTTCCTCCTTTTCCAGGTTTACTTACACATTGGTGAGGTATTTAGGAGGGACAAATGGGATCTGATAAAAGATATGTTGTTTGTTGAAACAGGATTTTAAGAATTTCTTGGAGTTATGTGCCTCTGTAGGCACATTTAACCTTAAGATGTGTGTGCGAGACAGATTGAGAGCTCACCTGTGACTACCCGTGCTTCATTCTATGGACAAGTAATGATGAAATATATGAGAAATATATTGTATAACTGTGTTCTACTTAGAAGCCATAAAAAGTTATGCGATGTTGGGTAAGATGTGAGGTTTGTGAAGTGAAAGGCACTGTAAATGAAGGCCCTTTGTAATGTTGTTTTTGATGTTAGAATTGAGTTATTTTATCACTTTCCATTAAGCTTCTACAGTTTCAGACGGTCATAACCTCACCCAATGTTTGACTAAAGACATTGCGTTATTATTAACAGGCTTCCACTGGTTGCATTTAAAGTTACAATACATTGTATTGGCAAGACTTGCATATGCTTCCTTTAGTAAGGGCTTAAAATATAACCTTAAAAACATGAGCATTTTTTCCCCAAAGGCTTTGCAAATGTTACACCTCTGGCCACAGAGAAGATACGCACTTCGAGAGGGCTTGTTAACAATGCCCTGTATTTCTCATTGAACACCCCTGCCCTCCATAATTCTTATTAATATTAAGAAAACGGGACAGAAACTGAAAAATTAAAGAAAGGAAATAATAAAACAAAAAGGAGAGCAAAATGTGGTTTAGCATTCAACTCAATTCAGTTTATAACTCCTTACTGCTCTTATACAAAACGCTAGCTGGTAGCATGTTTGGGAGGGTGTGAAGAGCTGGACGGTGGGGAAGGATGCTTCGGCAGGTGCAGCCAGTGGCCACCTGGAGTGGACGGTCACAACATTCACCCCGAAGGCTCCTGGAGAGCAGTAATGTGCTGCTAGGTGCCAAGGGTTTGTGTTCACTGTGAATGTGTTGATATGTTGGGAAAAGGAAGACAAGGTCGCCTGCAAACAGCTGGGAGCACCTACTGAGTTGAATTTGGTCTTAACAGTGATGATGAGTTTTTAAAAATTTCTATGGCCTTTCTGAACCCAAGATGCAGTTGTTAATTTTTGAGCCCACAAACCCCTGTTGGGTACAAGCCTGTTAGTTTACTTAGGAGAAAAACCTGACAGGCATGATCGAGAAATGGTGAAGATACACTTCTAAACTATGTCCTTTAAAAATTTACACACACAGCTCATGCTGATTGTCAAAATAAAAATTTTTAAAAAATACATGTAGATAATTTAAATTTTTTTTTTTTTTTTTTTTTTTTTTTTTGTCTTTTTCGTGACCGGCACTCAGCCAGTGAGTGCACCGGCCATTCCTACATAGGATCCAAACCCGCGGTGGGAGCGGCACTGCGCTCCCAGCGCTGCACTCTCCGGAGTGCGCCACGGGGTCGGCCCCATGTAGATAATTTTAAAAGATGAAAAATAAAAGCTCATCACTGGCAGATAAACACTTAATGTTCTGGTGGGTATATTTTCCTCTGAATGCATTTACATTTTGAAGAAACATACTTGTGCTGTGCATGCTATTACCTGCTTTCACCTCTCAGCAATACATTGTGAGCATCTTGCCATGGTAATGAATTTCTTTTTAGAAAAGCTCTTCAATCACATTGCATAGATATTTATTAGATCCCACTGGCAGATACTTGATTGTTTTCTTTTCCATTATTAACAATACTAAAACTAATATTCTTGCAGCTAAACCTTTGCATATACTTGGAAATACTTCATAAGTATTTCCTTGGGATAAATTTCCGGAGTTGGAATTGTGGGGTCAAAGGGCACGGACATTTTTAAAGCTCTTCATCCCTGCAGGTAAATTAATTTATATGCCCACCAGCACCATATAAATACCATTTTCTGACATACTCTCACCAGAATCAGGTTTTACCATTTTTTTTGTTGTTGTTGTTGTTAAAAGTGTGCTAATCTGATCATTACAAAGGCTATTTTTTTGTCGTAATTCACTTTCAGGAAACTCTTGTAAAACCTTCTACTTTCCTGTTCTTTTTGGGTTCAGCTTGTCATCTTTTTTGATTACTCATTTCCAAAGCAATCACCTCTTACAGTAACTTCTGCCAACCTGATTTCTGAGGACTTTGACCTCATTTGACGCCTCTCAGAAAGTCTGCTGAGAGTGTGGGGGAATCAGATGCTTTTGCTCCGACTGTTACCAATTGAACAGCAGGGGCGAACCTCCGTCTTTATGATTCTGTCTCCTTCTTAGCTACACAACTTAGAGAGGCCTGTCCTGTCCACCCCACAAGCTTGTACTGGGAAAATAAAAAGATAAGAGAGAGCAAAGTTTTTTGAATAGAAAAAAAGTAGAAATGCAAAATGCTGTTATTATCGTTGTTACTATAAAGTTTATGCACAGTCTCACTTTCTGAAATATATAGTTTCTAGAGAGCTGCGTGCTGAAGTTTTGACAGTGTCTTCTAATTCTAAACTTGGAAAGTGTGTGTGTGTGTGTGTGTGCGCGCGCGCGTGTGTGTGCGTGCACATCTTTTCATTCTCAGATTCAACAGCTGCATCCTGCGTGTCCCAGCCATGTGCTCAGACTTCAGATTAAGCTGGTCTCTGCCGTTGCTTGTCAGGACAACGTGCCATCCTCTCCTATGGTGTGGTCAGCATCCGCTTGCTTTGCTTAGGTCCTTGGTGGACCAAGAGCTCCTCAGAGATGGGCTGGTGTCGTGTGTGTTTCTCTCTCCAGGGCTTGGTTTGGTGTCTGACCCCCAGTGGCATCTCAACAAATGTTTCTGTAGAGAAAGAAATATTCCAAAAAGGAATTACAGGAGATTTAAAAAATCAACCCAAAAGGAGCCTTTTTAGGGCAGATTGATTTTTTGTTTTGTTTAGTTTGGGCACATTTTGGTTTCTACTGAGTAAATCTTTAAAGGTCTTTGTAGATATGAAGCAAATGAGTGCAAGCCAAGGGTAGAACCAGAAAAATGGAGACCACAGTCTTTGCATGTGCGAGTCTCATCTCATGGACTTGGCATGAACATGAAAAGCTTTAAGGGGTGGCAGGTTTTCACTCTGACCCCACTCAGTGCTTGGCTGTAAAACTCAGGACTAAATGGATGTTTAGCAATGGTCTGAACTTGGTACTGAAGAAAAATAAAGGGGTGGCAGGTTTTCACTCTGACCCCACTCAATGCTTGGCTGTAAAACTCAGGACTAAATGGATGTTTAGCAATGGTCTGAACTTGGTACTGAAGAAAAATAATGACCGCCAATATGTGGTAGGGCCCCTACTGTGTGTGAGACCTGGTTCTCAGTACCTCACGTATGAAGTCATCATTATTATCTTACTTTGCAGATTAGGAAACTCAGGCACAGAGAACTGATTTGCCCAAAGTCACACCAGGAGTTAGTATAGAGCTGGGATTTATGATGCAGTCACACTCTGGAGCCCAGGGATTGGTGAGGGTAGGTCTGACTGCACTTTAGAGACAGTGACATGTGGTTTTAGGGCTGCTACTGATGTTTGTGCTGTTTACTTGAGTATATAGTTACCACCTATCAAGTCCCCCCAAGGAGCACGCACAGTTCTGGGTTCTTTACATATATTACGTCTAATCTTTCTCACAACCTTGCATGGTTGATATCATTATTCCGGCTCTAGGGCCAGACAGGCTGAGACTCTGAGCAGTCCAGTAAGTGGCCCCAAGCTGACAGCCAGTGGAGGGACCCATCCGCTGAGCCCACACGCCACACCGGCCGGGGCAGTTGAGTGCGCATGCGCTTGGTTCTTCCACCCAAAGCTGCTGAGGGTCCAGTTCTGCTGTATTTGGGGGTGTTCAGCCTGGAAACTCAGCCAAGTCAGGGCTTCCACCAAGTCAAAGGTGGGGCTCAGCCTCAGCCTCTCTGAGTCTACTTGGGACAATGTAAAATGCAACCTGGATTTGATTTTCAGGACAGAGCCTCCCTGGCAGGACCATTCAATTTATCACATCAACCTATTCATTATGGCTGTTAAAAATATATGGAGACGTTTCCTTATATGTCATACACATTGAGCCCCCGTAATCTGCATCAGGAAGTCCAGGGAATGTCTCCAGGAGGCTGGGATGGAGCCCGGTGAGTTCTAGCATAGGAGTGGAGGCCCGCTCCGTTCTCTGCTGGGCAGCTTCTCTTTGCTTAGCTATTCCAGTTGTAAAATGAGGACAAGAATATAATTTAAAATGGAATTTTACTTATTGTTTGGTTAAACTTTTCCCTTAGATTTTGGAATTTTTAAATTTGGCGGGTAGATGACACATGGTTTACCTTTGAATAGATAACGCAATTTAAAAGGCTGTTCCATGAAGTCCCCCTCTCTTCCCTGCCCCTCCTTCTTACCTATAGTTAACTCTTGTTAATAGCTTCTTGTATTTCTTTCCACCTCTTTCAATGATAATGTAATGATGTACACTGTTCTTTACCTTGTTCCATGTCTGCATCTAATAGCTGCATTTTTAATTCTTGGTGGGCATTTAGGTTGTTTGCAGTCTTGTACTAACAGCAACCAATGTTGCAATGAATAACAGTCCACCGATGTCATTTTGCAGAAGTGCAAGTAAGTGTATCTTTTAACTAAATTCCTGAAAGTGGAATTGCCAGGTCAAAGACTATGTGCATTTGAGATTTTGATATATATTTCAAAATTGTCCACCCACTCCCTACCAGCTTATCCCAATTAACATCTTTGCCAAGAATGTTTGAGAGAATGTTTTCCTGCATGCTGGTTAACGCCATGTGCTAGCAAGCTGCTTTTTACTAAACTTTGGTAGTTTAAAGGGGAAAGAGGTGAATTCTGTGTTTGTAAACCCTTTCTATGACTAAGGTTGAGCACATGGTCAGTTGGTTTAAAACCATTTGTGATCATAACTTTTACTCATCTAATGATTGTTTTTTGAGGTCTCGCTGTGTGTCCAGCATGGGATGCCTAGTGGGTGAGGGGGGCCTGGCCACTCCCTGCAAGGGATGCACAGAACCAACAGGCAGCCACATGCATGGGCATGGTGATAAGCATGAGGAAAGAGACTGGTGGGTTGCTGAGACAGTGATGAAGAAGCTGAGCCCCGAGGGATGTTGGCCTGGTGATCAGGACTCCTCTGGGCAAAGGGATGAGGTTTGAGGCCTGAGAAGGAGCTGGGCAGAGGGCACAGCAGCAGACATGCCCTGCTGGAGGAGCAGGAAGAAAGTCTATATGTAGCTGGTGAAGGGAGTGGGAGGGAGGTGCCAGGTGAGCTGGAGACAGGCAGAAGGTAGATCATGGTGGGCATTTGAGGTCAGGATAAGGAATTGGGGTTTTCTCATGAGTTTCAGGTAGGCTTTGGTCATGAGCTGAGAATAGGCTGCTGGAGTCTGTAAACTCTTACCTTGTAGACTATAGATGCTCATGCTGATGATATTAGAAAATCATGGTTCCTATGCAGAAGCACCTAATGAACTTTATTGTATCTGCCACAAGAGATCATGACGGGGTGACAGTCGGTACAAGGCTGGCACCTGGGACACTGCATCTCTTGCCCAGGACTGTCTTCAGTGTGAGGCAAGTGATAAATAAAAGCTTTGTTTAAATATGGCCATGAAGACATCTTACAAAAATACATTCTATTTCTCCCCAAAATATAACTCAGTTTACCAAGGTGAGCTCATTCATCATCTCATGCATTACTAAATTGACTGATCATCTGGTCAGATTATTACTGCATGTCTGGTCCATGCTAAACCCTGTGCTAGGTGCCGCGATGGTGAGAGGAAGAGGAGGTGGAAAGGAAATACAAAGATGAAGAAAATTCAGAATAGTTGCAAGACAGAATCAAATATTGACAATCAAAAGGAAGACAGGAAGGGACAGGGAAGATGGCCCAGCCACGTCTGGGTTCCAGATCAGAACTCTGGCCTTCCAGAGTGGGCCACTGGTACATCTGCCTTGGGGCATGCTTGGTGCTGGGGAGTTCTCCAGGACTGGAGGCCCAGGGGAGGGCTGCAAGTGGAGCTTCTCTGACATCCTTTTCTACAGGAGTAAGTTGGGTTATTGCTCTAACATCAGAGGTGAAGAACCGAGAGCTTTCCTCAGGACTACTGAGTGGACAAAGGGTGGAGCTGGGACCACACCCCCTGCCCCTGCATGCTGAGGCCTCGGCCTCTGCATTCCATAACAGAACAAAATTCCTAGTAAGCCCTGCCATCTGCAGAAGGTGAGCAAAGGGTTTCTCTACACTGTGCATCATCTGGTTCCATTACTATATGCAGCTGTTTTGCTTATGAATCTGGAGTGTTGGCGGGGCCCTGTAGAAGGGGTATGGGCTGGACCACAGTCTTAGGTTCCAGATGGCTCTAAGCCCAGAGATTCTTCCATCTTGTGAAGAAATATAGGGGACTGAGGCAAAATATAGGGGACAAGGTATGTCTAAGGCAAAACTGCCATAAATGGTCATTTGTGTCCAGAGAAGAGAGGGGTGAAAGCGTGTGTGTGCATGTGGTGGGGTGGTGTTTGGGATGAAGGTTTCAGGAACTGCAGGCCCTGAGGAGGTGCTACTGGATCAGGTGCCCATGGAAGCAGGAACATCTGCGTGGGACATGGGAAGACTGCAAGGTCAGCTAACACTTCAGCCGGCTTCCCCAGCTGGTCCCGGGAAAGGAGGGCGGGGCCTGCTTCTGAGAAGAAGGGACTTTGCAGGTGAATTGCAGGTGCTCAGCCAAGACGGAATCTCCCCAGTCAGACTCATCGTGGCCTGAGGCTGTCAAGTGATAATGCCGGAGAGAAGAGGCAGCAAAAAGAATGTTTACAAAAGAAAAGCCCAGAAACATATTTATAAAATTTGAAATATGTCTGTGCTAATTACAATCAAAATAAATATTTTAGGATTCAGAGATTTTAGGCTTTTAGTTTTTCCTTATCTGTGTGCAATGGAATAAAAGTGTGTGTCCCCCCAAAACTCATATGTTGAAACCCTAATCCCAGTGATGGTGTTAGGAGGTGAGTTCTTTGGGAGGTAATTAGGTTACAGGGTGGAGTCACATGAATGGGATTAGAGCCCCTGCAGGAAGAGACCAGATAGCTAGCCAGCCCTCTTTTAGCCATGCGAGGACACAATGAAACATCAGCTGACCACAGCCAGGAAGCAGTTGGCACCTTGATCTTAAGACTTCCAGCCTCTAGAACTGTGAGGAATAAAAGTTTGTTGTTGAAGCCACCCCATCTATGGTGATTTGTTATAGCAGCCCGAGCTAAGACACTGTTCAATCAACCCATGACAATGATGTGGCAGCTTTAAAGACTGAAATTTCATTAAGGATTTAGCAAGTTTATATCTGCATGTTCCCTGAATCGATGACTAATGGTGACATTACTGTAGACCCGGGTGATGGCACAGTGTGTCCTTGTGGAAGTTTGTGTTCTTTTTTCATTTGAAGGGAAATTATTAGATGTGAACACACTTCTAAGTTATCCCCCGTCTTTTTCTGAAGATGCTGAGCCTAGCCGATGAGTCCCTTCTTGTCTGAGCTCTTGATGACTGGAGCTGCTCAGTCACTTACATCAATAACATATTCCAAAATGGGCCACAAAACTCACATGTTCCAAAGCCATGATTATGTCCCCCAAAGGTTGATGTGGCTTCGCTGACTCCATTTCCAGGCTTAGTGAGAGGGTGGAACTTGACTGGAGATCCTGGAGCAACTATTCTTAGACTTTTTATGGCCTCCGATTTTATTTGGTGGCCCCTTGACCTCCCCTGCGTGCTCTAGGCTGACGAGAGCTGTCGGATCTTGGAGGCTGTAGCGACAGCACTCAGCCTCCTGCCCAGGCACCACCTCGCCAGGCAGCTCAGGAATGAACCAGGGCCGGCATTCGCTCATCTCCCCCCTGTGATGCCTGCGAGCTTTTCAGACATTACCTGTGTTCCCTACACAGGTTTTGTATTTTCAGTTTGAACCTAAGGAAACAGGCTTAGAGATGTAGGTGAGTTTCTTCAGCTCGTAGCAAATAAATAACAGAATCAGGATTTGAACCATGGGTCTGTTGGACTCCCAAACCTCTTTCCATGCCATTAAGCTGAAATGAAAAGGGGACCTGAGGAAGGGAAGCACTAGTTTATGGAATGCAGTCATCCCTCAGCATCCTTGGGGGATGGATCTGTTACCACAGATACCAAAATCTGGTTTGCTCATGTTCTTGATACAAAATGGCATAGTATTTGCTTTTAACCCACGCACATCCTCATGTGTCCTTTAATTCATCTCTAGATTACTTATAATACCTAATACAATGTAAATGCTGGGTAAATAGTTGTTATGCTGTATCATTTAGGAAATAATGACAAAAAACAAGTCTGTACGTGTTCAGTATGGACAATTCTTTTCAAATATTTTCAATCCGTGATTGGTTGAATCCAAGGATGTGGAACCCACAGATACGAAGGGCTAACTAAGTTCATTTAGGGTTTAGTTGAAGTAGCCATATTTGTGCACTGAAGTGTTTTCACAGTCCATTCACACTAAGCACATGATTCAAGCTTCCTTCCACCTCTGAGAGGTACCGTCTGGATTGACACATCATCTGTAAGCTCGTTTTTTTTTTTTTTTTTTTTTTTTTTGTCGTTTTTTCGTGACTGGCACTCAGCCAGTGAGTGCACTGGTCAGTCCCATATAGGATCCGAACCCGCGGCGGGAGCGTCGCTGCGCTGCCAGCGCAGCACTCTACCAAGTGCGCCACAGGCTCGGCCCTGTAAGCTCGTTTTTAAAAAAGGTATTATGTGCAAGTGTGATTTTCCTAGCCTCTGAAGTGATCAGTGGATATTATTTAAGCCAAAATAAATACAAATGAAATATATGAGCATATACCAAGAAAGTACAAATTCAAGTATGATAGGGACTTTGTAGATATTTCTCTGGAATGGTTAAACACACTCTGCCTGAAGTAGGTGGGAGAAATCTGGTTTCACAAATAGTATCATCCATCTGTTAGAGAATGATCTGTAAAACCATATGCTTCAGAGATTCACAAGATTTCTTTCCTGGAGGGAAAATATATGATTATGATCAGCAGTAGTAGAAAGTGTGCTGAAACCTGGTTGATTTAAAAAAAATCGCATGTGAACTTGCCATGACTACTTCTTTGAGTAAGTTTCCCTCAAGGTTTAAGTGTTTCTCTAGGTTAATGCAGTGGGTTCCTGAGCTGACTCACAGGGAGAAGGGAGGTTACACTTTTGCTATTGTGATAATGTGGGAAATTACAGCCAGTATCGCTCAATGTGCTTGAATATTTATCATCGACCTTAACTTCTGAGATTTATTTAACCGCAAGATCAGAACTCTCTAAATCTTTTTTCACAGTCGAAATCAAAAAATATGGTAAGGTAATGTGACATAACATATAGAAACTAGGTTCACAGGAAAGTGAAAAACCCTGTGGGTTGGGGTGGAGGCAGGCACTACCTTTAGTCTAGAACTTATGTCTAGATTGTAAAATATTGTTCTGGCCAAACCTGGTGTGTGCGAATAAGCCCCTGGAGTTGAACTCTTCCCTGCCTGGCCCTAGTCTTCCAGGTCACTGTCAAAAATGGGCATTGCTGCCTTAAGAACCCACTCAGTTACATGCAGACAGGACAGACTGCTGCTGAATATAATCACTCTCTGTTATATAGGACAGGGGTTGTCCATCCTGGCTGCATATTGACTCACCTGGGGAGCCTTGAGAATACTGATGCCTGGACCCCAGCCCCAGAAGTTCTGATGTGACAGGTCTGGGTTTTTCAAACTCCCCAGGTGGCTATACTGTGCAGTGGTTTGAGAACCATTGGCCCGGCAAGTAGACAGCCATTAAGTCAGCAAATTACCCAAGTAAACAAGAAGCTGGCTAGACCAAGGCTGTCCAGGGTAATTGCCAAATGCCGCCTGCTGGGGAAATTTCAGTCTATTTCCCAGAAAGCCTTGTCCCTGGAAGTTATAAACGGCTCTCTACCTTGTACGTGCGCCTTCAATTTTCTTAGGCACCGTGGGCATAAGTAGTGTCAACACAGCCACTCTCATTCACTTGGCAAATATTTAAACAGCTGCCCTGCCCAAGCTACAGTCAGTCAGAGATAGCGCCTTGCCTTAAGCATCTTCACTGGGCAGCAGGGGCAGGAAGAACTCGAGCAACCCGGACTAGGGGTCACCAAGGGCCATCAGAGAGGGGAGATCGAGAATCACAAGGTTTCAGAGGAGAGGGTGATGGTTGCCTGTTTCCCCTAGATGGAGGGTGGGGGGTCCTAGAGCCCCCTCAGGAAGAAGTGCCACAGCATTGGGATGGGTCTTGAGGCATGAGGAGGGGGAGGAGGGGAGCTGGAGCTGGGCAGAGGAAACTGATGAGCACAGAAAGAGGGAGAGATGGGGAAACTCACAAGGACACTGATAGGTAATAAGCACCGATGCCTCGAGGGCACGCAGAGAGAACTGTTCAAAAAGGTACGGTCTAGGGAGATGGAGGAAGGTCTGGAGCACTTGGCAGCATGATCTGGACGTTATTCCGGAGGCAGTGGGGCACCCTGCATGGCAGGTTTGACTTCCAAGGTTGAAGTAAAGGGCAAGTAGGGGCTTGCTCAGTGCTCTTTATCTAGCTAATCTGGATTGTTTAGAAGAAAACTGTGTTTTGTGTTTTGTCTCACTGTCTGACGTTCACCTTCTTCCAAGTTGTGAACTCCCTCCTTTATTATGTTCATCATTTGTCATCTGCCAACACCCTGTAAGCTCCATGTGGGTAGGGATTTTGTATGGTATGTTTCCAGATACACCTCAAGTACCTAGAACTACCTGGTATGTAGTATAGACTCAATAAAATTTCATGATTAAATGTAAGAGTAAAAGAGTTCCAGCATGTTTGGTCCAAGTCAAGGTTTTTAGCCAAATACAGGTACTATTATCTGTCAAGTTGACTTTAAATCTCAGCGAGTCTTGGCAAAGAGCTTTCCAGGTTTCTTCCCTTGCTCCTCTCTGGCCCTCAAGTGGACCTAGTGTCCTGCAGGCATCGTGGAGCTGCCCCTGGTGAGATGTCTCATCCTGCTTGGCCAGTGGTGATCATCCCTGTCTCTGGGTCTGTGCTTCATCCTGTCCACTGTCTTTTGTGTCTAGTGTGTCTATTGTGTCTCTCCAGGGGTTTGGGGCATGAAGCTGCCCAGTGCTGATAACCATGGGCTTTGCCCACAGATATGAAGCTTCTAGACTCAGGCCTCCTGTTTCCTCTCCAGGCCTCTTCTGGTTCACTGGTCCTTTCAACAGCCTCATCATATCCCCCTCTTCAGGGCCCAGGAACTCTTGGAACTCCCCCCAACTCTGCTGGAAGCAGCTCCTGCAGGTGTGTGGCTGCAGCTCCTGGGCCCTGCCAGAACCAGGACTCAACAAGCACCACCTTCCCTGAGGGGACTGCCATCTCCCAGCCTACCCCAGGGGGTTTCATATATTCAA
This sequence comes from Cynocephalus volans, assembly GCF_027409185.1. Lineage (NCBI taxonomy): Eukaryota > Metazoa > Chordata > Mammalia > Dermoptera > Cynocephalidae > Cynocephalus > Cynocephalus volans. The sequence goes on along the minus strand of NC_084473.1, from coordinate 92,657,160 downwards.
AAATATAATTCCCAGTACATAAGATCACACTTTGAATCAATACAAATGGTACTGGATAACCTTAAGACAATAGTCCAGTTTCCATGCTATATCTTGAAATATAGCTAAAGAAAGAAGTGTCCATCTCACAGAGGCCTGGCCTTCCTGGAAGAAGAAAACATGGTCAGTAAATAAGAATAGTCTGGCCTTTTGACACTTATAGGTTTTATTTTGAGCTAAGTCATAATTCCATTCTGGACTAAAGCATCTGTCTCATGAGACCATTATGAGTGTGAAACACTGAGAAGTCTGAATTTCTGAGTCTGTCTGGCTGAGATTCAGGCCTTAGGGATAAATTAGCCCACAGGTTAAGGTCTATCTTGCAGGACACATTGAGGTCAACCAGATGTCCTTTCTAGAAACAATTTGGCCTCAAACAATGCCTTTCTTTTGAAATTTCTGTGATGAGGTCAGAGATTCAGTGTAACGTCTCTCTCTCTTTTGCTCTCTCTCTCATACACACACACACACACACACACACACACACACAATAATGAATAAATGGACATGAAATTTAAAAAGTGCCAAATCTTGCAATAACAACTGAATCTAAGAAAAAAGTATTGAGGGGCACTCAGGAGCTGATGATTATACACAACAGGAGCTGGCAATTGCAGGTGCCAGGACCAGGTATGGGCTAGCTTTGCTCAAGCAAAAAGTCATAGTCAATATTCTGAAGTGCTTCCTGGAACCCAAGAGCAAGGACGCAGCCAGGCTTCCTGAAGGGCTGGGACTAACCAAGGAGGTTGTCTGTGAGTCTGAAGGAATCTTTCTTCATTTCAGATCTACGCTCCTTGCTTTTTACTGTCTCTGAAAACTGGCTTTCTTTGCTTCTCTGGTTTATATGGAGGGAAACATAGCCCCCCTTCACCTCCAAACTGGAGTTCAAAGTTAATAATACTTAGTTTGTTTTTACTGCATTTGTAGCACATGGGAGTTAGCACTGTGCATTTCAGTTTTGGTGCGAAGTTCTTGGAAGAGAGAATGTGAATAATCTGGTTTTGGGTCTAGTTGGCTCATTCAGTCATGGCCAAAGACATCTTTTAGACCCACACCTGTAGACTGGAGGTGGGGGTAAGGGAAATTGGTTTAGTTTCCTAAGAAATAGAGGTATACTATACACTGAGTAGACATCAACGCAAAGACATCTATATAAACAGAGAAAGACTGAGCACAGTATATTCACTCTATTTCCTTAAGATGGCATTGCATTCCAGTCCAACATGTGTTGATTCAAAGGATGATATACTTTAATGCTAAAATTTTATAAATCAATGACATTTAGTCACAGCTGTACCAAATACCATGCCGTCCTGATTACATGTGAAATGGTTTTTGTATCTTTTAGGGAAAAGTATCGTGAAGCCCACTTTGAGAAGCAAGCTGAGTTTTCTTATAGATATATTTAGCTTCTTTGGAATGAGGTATTCCCAGAGTTCTATGCTTAAAACAAACTTGAGTCAATCAAAGAAAAATTTATCATAAATATCAGTGGTGAATGAAAGAGCTAGGGGAAATAGTTCTGAATTATATCGATGTGATACTTTACATATATACAACAATAAAACATTGTAATTTACAGTAATGTCCACTAGTGCCATTCCAAGAGAATATAGGAATACGGTCCAGTGATACGTATGGGTCCCCTTGGTTGACAGTGAGCAAGGAATAAGACTTGGAAGGGACAGTGAAGGAGATGGCAAACAGGAGGACGAAGAGGAGAGGAGAAAGGGGAAGAGGGAAAGAAAAGGGGGTGTATTGGGTGAGACCACCTAAGTCCTCAGATGGCTACCCCCACTCTTCTCAAGGAGGGAAAGGTTAGACAAAGGTGGTCAGGAGATGACATAGTGGCCACCTTGTGGCTCTTGAGACTGTTGGTTGGGAAGCTCTCTGCTTGGCTGCTACACAACTCTAGAGAACCCATCGGTTGTTTAGCATATGCTGTCTTCTCTCTGCAGAATGTCTTGGTAGGAAAACCACAGTAGAGGATTTCCTCATGCAACTTTCTTCATCATGTCTGCATCAGAAATAATTCTTAGTGCCGGTAGCTTGGATTTTCCTGGCACAATGTCTCTTCTTCTCCTTGGTCATAGCTCTTGATAACTTTGAGAACCGTATCATTGTTTCTTGGACCGAGAGCTTCCTGAGGAAGTGAAGGGAAGAATTTCTAGCATGGGCTGAGGGTGCTCACAAAGGTATGTTCAGAATGAAGTCACACTTAGCAGTCAGAATATACACTGTGGCATATAGGTGGGACAGTGGGAATAAGAGGGATGATTGAAAGGGAGAGAGAAGCACACAGTGTTAAGCCATGTGGCACTTACTACTGGGGTGGGGGTGCAGCTGACATGGCAGTCAAGCCCTCCTTGTGGTCTTGGTGCAATATTTCAAAGCAGGGGTCACATTAATAAAAACAAGCTCTAGTTATCTGTACTTCAAAAGCAAAGTTGAAAGGGTCTGTAATGCATAATCTCCCAGGGGCCTATCCATGAAAAGAAACCTCTTTTCTGTTGATGGTTGGGATGCAATAGATGTAGAATTTGAGTGGTTCTCCCTAGAAGACTTATTGCTAAATAAACCCCGGATGAGAAACAAGATCAAATCAAGGGTGAACAGATAGACAATCAGGACAATTAGAAGAAAATGGTGTCTTCATCTCCAACCAGTAGCTTTGTTCTGAGGAATGAATTAAAAGGCTTAGATCAGTGGTTCTGAACTTCAGCAGACTTAATGCTCTTTTTCTTAATACATATTCTATAACATACCCTTTATTGTGCTAAAATAAGGTTCATTTATAACATAAGCTACCTATACATGACGTTAAAAATTTAAATATATTACCCTTAAAAGTTATTCCATATCTGGTTCCATAGATATATGTATGGACATTGCTGAACTAGAAGGACACAAAGAAGCTGCCAGATGCTTGCAGCTACACAGAGAGGTCTGTAAGGGGGCAGGTGAAAACAAACTGGAACAGTCTTTGCCCCTCCGGAGATTCGAATCCCATGAGTGGCACAGCCATCAGTGATGTGTTTTTTTCCCCCAGGATGAAACATCTTTTATAAACTTACAGAAAAATCAAGTTCAACTTCCTCTTGATTTACATGGTAGCTGCATTTCTGGAAAATTCAATACATATTAAAACTGTGCAAAAAATACTTTGTGTTTATGTGACAATCTTAGGCTCCAGACTCAGATTTTTACCTAACTTCAGGTCCGATGGGATATTTGAAAGATTTTAGGATGGGGGACAATTTGTTGTGGCGTGCTGTCCTGGGTATTGCAGACTGTCTATTAGTCCCAACTTCTGCCCACTAAATAAATACCCTCCTGAACATAAACAACCAAAAATACCCCTACCTTTATATAAAACTCCCCTAGGGCATGTCTCACCCCCATGAAGACCTTCTATCCCATAGTCACAGCATTAGAAAGGCCCCTACAGATCTTCTAGGCCTTCTGGTTACCAAGTATTGGTCTGAGGAGCAGTTGGTAGCTCTTTAAACATATAGACTCCCAGACACTGCCTGTAGAGGTTCTGCTGAGGTAGGGCTTTGGAATGTCCAGGAGACCTTGCTGCATAGCCAGGTATGGGGTCCACAATCCAAGCCTCCCTTCTGTGGGATTCACCAGGTTCCTTTGCCATACCCTGGGCCCGTGGCTATCCAGCCAGGGTTTGGAGGAGCCGTGTTTCAGTGAGTAGTGTCAAATAGTGTCAGTTCTCTTCCCGGCCCTTTAAATGCAGAGGTCCATTTGTCAGCCTAGAAGACAACTGTGAATTGGAGCAGCTGTTCTCAGCTGCTGTGCAAATCTCTCTTCTGGGCCTGTGGGAGTGGCAGTCCTGGAGGTCGTTGCCTGGTAACCCAGACTTCAGCGTTCTCCATTCTCTGCTCTGCTAACTGGCATGGTCTGGTCCCCTACTTTGTCAAGGGTGAGAGACACTTTGCTTTAGGTCTCAATCCTCTGAATTCCCATTGGCTGAGTTGGCTCCCTACCTACCTTCAGAAGGATCCAAGACAGGTAGTAAGTTGACCTAAAAATAACACCTGCATATTCATGAACAATGCACAGTGACAGAAAACAAAGATGGCTTAGAGAACTAAAACTGGTTGTGGAAAAGAGTGGGGGCAGAGAAGAGAAAAAATGAATGGAAGAGATTGAAAAATACTGAAATCAAGTACAAGGACTTTTAAAGGGCAGAGTTAAGTAATCCATTCGTTCATTCCATAAAAACCTAAATGCATTTACCCCATGCCAGGCTTTCTTCAAGACAATGGTAATACAACAGTGAATAAAACAGACCGAAACCCTCCCCTCATGGAGCTTACATTCTCATGGGGATAGACAGTTAATAAAGAAGATCGAGAAGGAACATACACAGTAGGTTAGATGGAGACACATACTGTGAAGCGCAGGAGGGACTTTAGAAAAGGTAGGGACGTGCGTGTGCACATGCGCAGTGTGACATCTCTGCTTGGGACACCTATTTGGCGGTGAGGGAAGGAATTTCCTTGACAATGGTGGTTTGGACTTTAGTAGTGTAAGAGGGATGAGGAAGACATATTGCAATTGTCAAGACAGGAAATGATTCAAGCTCAGATAAAACTTTTTAACAATGAAAAATGGAGAGAAACAGAACGACTTTGGTAATGGCAATAATTAAATTTCAGAGTTTATGTTAAAAAGTCTTGTGAAACTTCTCATGGCAGGTCAATCTTTTGTTTCCTTTAAGCCCTTTATCAGCTTTGAGTACTGTTCAGATTTCAGTTCCTGATAGATGTCCCCAATATTAGCTAAGTGTGTTTTCCTATCACACAGAGATCAAGTTATTTACAAATTTCACACTTGGTTACTTTAGACTTGAGTGTTTCTGCAGAAATACCCTTCTTTTTAAATGTGGTTTTGGTTGGTGTTTTTGGAATGAGAAATTATCAGCTGTGGTGACTGGTGTGTACTCTTAGCCAGAAATAGTGGCCTACTCTTTACCGGAAGACTCCTTATTCCAAAATGACATTGTACTATCAGCTTATGCCTAATAAAACTCCAGAAATATTTTCTTATTTGCATAGTATTATTCAGTTAAAAATACTGTCAGGTTCACTAATTATCTATGATTTTCCAGTAACTCTTTGGTGTAACTGGGAAGATATCATTACATTCAGTTTGTAGATTCAAAGGCCCTGAGTGAATTACCCCATATGGCAAATGGATGGCAGACAAGGATCACCTCCACTGTTGACTGTGTGTCCAACAGTGTTTAAGTGCTTTCTACAAGCTAACTTATTCAGCAACCCAATAAGGTGGGGACTATTAATAACATCGTTTTACCATCGAGGAAACTGAGATGCCAGAGAAGTTCAGTGACTTGCTCAGTACCACATGGCTAGGACATGGTAGAGCTGGGATCCGAGCTGGGATTCAATCTGAAGTGGTTGGGAACCATTGTCTACACTAGTAGTCCCCCATGCTACACTCCCTCTAGGTCTAGAAAGCAAACCTATAGCTCTCACATATTTTAGGGTGTTTTTTACTTTGCAAACCATGACACCGCTGCAGTGGTCAACGGTGGAACAGTGGGAAAGACCATCAGCTTTGGAGAGTGCGTTGAATCCCAGTTCAGTTATTTCATTCACTGTGCAGTCTTGGGCAAGTTTCTTAACCTCTCTGGGACGTCTGTTTCTGTCTATGAAACAAGGGCAACAATACCATGTGTGGTATTAAAACATTCAATTATGATGTTCTACTAAAGTGTCTAACTCACGGTCAGACACACAGCAGGTGCTTGATACATATACATTTCCTTCCTACATAAACGATAAATTATTGGGCCTGGGTCAGATGAACAGTCAAGAAAGCTGTGCTGAAGTCAATTGGAAATGGCACAGGCCATGTTGTATACCCTCTGGGATATTCCAGGTGGGAATTGTGCTGCCTAAAAGAGCAGTTGAAATCTCAGTGATGACTTGGGACACACAGTTCCTTATGGGTGAGGCTCATAGGGGCAGGTGTTCTGTGAAATATCCTTTCAAAGTCTAAGTAACAGGTGAAGCAGCTGATGTTCACGGTGACACTGTCTTCTGAGCTCTTGGTCTGCTCTTTGTCCCTGCTCCTAGGACGATACTGCCATGAACTACACAGCAGTCTGTATAGGGCTGCAGAAGAAGCTTTATGTAGAACGGAAGCTCTCAAACTTTTGGTCTAAGAACCACTTTACATTCTTATAAATTATTGAAAACTTTGAAGAACTTTTGACTACATGGTTAACACTATTGATATTAACCATATTAGAAATTAAAACAGAAATTTAAGAAATAAATTTTTATTGATCATTTAAAAATACCAATAAACTACCTGTTAACATAAATAACCTCTCTTTTATTTAAAAAAAAATTGCATTTTATTTTAAAAACAAACAAAAAACCCTAGGAGAGTGGCATTGTTTTAAATCTCCTTAATGTTTAGCTCAACAGAAGATAATTGAGTTCTCATATCTGCTTCTGCTTTCAGTCATTGAGATATTATACATCATATAGCCTCTGGAAAACTCCACTTTATATGCATGACAGGATGTGCATGATAAAGACACATACCATCTTTGAATCATTACAAAAGTAGTTTTGACTTTGAGGACCCTCCAAAAAGATCTCAGGGGCTTTGAGAACCACTAATATAGTGCTGTATATATTTTTCTCTAACAATTTTCTTAAACATTATCAGAATCCCCTTTCAATTCATCTCTCCTAATGCCTGTGTTCAGCCAATCACAATTGCTAATGATTCGTCCCTCAAAATTCTTGGGTTTGGCAACCAGGAGATAGTGGATTGGGTTCCTCAGGGTTTTCCTTCCTTCCTTCCTTCCTTCCTTCCTTCCTTCCTTCCTTCCTTCCTTCCCTCCTTCCTTCCTTCCTTCCTTCCTTCTTCCTTCACAACCATTTTTTTCTTTCCATTTCTGGTGGCACAATTTTGGAAGTTTTTCCATCCAGGGTGGTGCCTCATAACTGATCTCTCTACTGCAGAACTCGCTAACTGCCAGACTGTCCTTTACTTAACATCATTCACAGTTTACCCACTTACTCAGAACTCTTGGTCTTGGCTAACATTTATTAATCCTGGGTTATGTTTTAAGTGTTATAAACATTTCCAATCAAAATTAAAAGAAACATTTTTTGACGTGTAAAGAATCTCAGGCATGTTCACCGATGAACTTCAGAAACTATGTTAGCAGATTCCTGCTGCCAGTCAAGATTGAGGAATTAGGGCCTGGAATTACCTTATCACCAGGAACAACCAAATAGCTGCATGAAATACATGCAATCAAAGTTTTGAAGGCTCTAGATGGCAACCAATGAAGGGCAGTGATCCCTGAGAGACAGAAAACAAATGAGATGAGAGAGTTTCCAGGCCATGGCATAGGGAGAGCTCAGCGAACTTCCTGAGTTGATGAGACAGAGCTGAGAGCCAGGGGAGACCAGGCAGCTACAGTTCACAGGAAAGGAGACAGCTGCAGAGGGGGAGAACTTCAGAGATCTTCAGAGGGTGCCACTTAATAATTCAGCATGTGAGAGAGCTACCCAAGGCCAGAATAGGAGGCACCTAAAGGAGTAGACGAAATAGTGGACAAGACCAGAAATAATTCCTGTTCCCACCAGCCAGACTGGAAAATCTCATAATTCTCAGGAATTTGGTAGAGAATTCAGAAGGTTGAAGCTTCAGCAGTGGGGCAAGACAAACCTTAGACTGATTGCTGCTGTGGTCCTGGCTAACAAGTGTTACAGGCAAGTCCAAAGGAATCAAATTACAGTCATGCCTCACTTAAGACGGGGATATATTCTGAGAAATGCTTTGTTAGGTTGTTTTGTTGTTGTGAACATCCCAGAGTGTACTTACACAAACCTAGCTGGGATAGCCAACTACACACCTAGGCTATATGAAATGACATGCTGCTCCCACATGAGTAATGCATTGCACTATGACGTAACGACAGCTACGACATCACCAGGCAATGGGAATTTTTCAGCTCCATTATTATCTTATGGGACCACCACTATATATGTGATGTGGTTTGTTGTTGACTGCATTGTCATTATGCAGCACACGACTGTATTTCAAAGAACTCAAATGCATTCCAGAACACTACAATACCGAGCATCCAACAAGTTAAAATCCACAATGTTTGGCACCCAACCAAAAATTACCAGGTGCGCGAAGAAGCAAGGAAAATAATAAATAGGAAAATCAACCAGTCAAAACCAACCAAGAACTAGCACAGATGTTAAAATTAGCAGCCAAGGACATTAAAACAATTATTATAACTGTATTTCATATTTTTAAAGAGGTAACTTGAGAAGTGGAAGATGTATAAACATACCTACATCCAACTTCTAGAGATGAAAACTGCAATGTCTGAGGTGAAAAATATATTGGATAAGATTAACAGCAGATTAGATATTGCAGAAGAATAAATTAATTAATCTAAGGACATAGCAGTAGAAACCATCACAACGAAACACAAAGGAGGAAAAGAAAATAAAGAACAATATCAAGTAGCCAAATACGCATGTAACTAAAGTCTGCAAGAGGAAGGAGAAGGTGGCAGAAAACATGCTGGAAGAAATAATAGCCACAACTTTCCCAAGTTGAATAAAAATTTTAAACCCACAGATCCAAGAAGTTCAATGAACCCCAGGAAATAAGAAGAAAAATACACCAAGTTTCATCATAATCAATGGCTTAAAACTAGTGATAAAGTAAAAAAATCTTAAAAGCAGCCAGAACATGCATTGGGGAAAAGATCACCTCTTTGATACACGGTTCTGGGAAAACTAGACATTAAAATATAGAAGAAAGAGACTAGACCCTTACCTCTCACCATATACCAAAATCAACTCAAAATGGATTAAAGACTTAAATATAAGACCTGAAACTATAAAACCCCTAAAAAAAAAAACATAGGGGAAACACTTCAGGAAGTAGGAGTGGGCAAAGTCTTCATGAATACAACCCCAAAAGCACAGGCAACAAAAGGAAAAATAAACAAACGGGATTATATCAAACTAAAAAGCTTCTGCACAGCAAAATAAAAATTAACAGAATGAAAACACAACCCACAGAGTCAGAGAAAATATTTGCAAACTAGGCATCTGACAAAAGATTAATATCCAGAATATACAAGGAACTCAAACAACTAACTAGGAAAAAAAGAAAGAACCTGATTATACAATGGGCAAAGGAGCTGAATAGGCATTTCTCAAAGGAAATGAAAAAATGCTCAACATCACTCAGCATTAGGGAAATGTGAATAAAAACCACATTGAGATATCGTCTTACCCCAGTTAGATGGGCTACTATCAAAAAGACAGAGAATAACAAGTGCTGGTGAGGATGCAGAGATGGGGGACCCCTCCTACCCTGTCAGTGGGACTGTAAATTGGTGTAGCCATTATGGAAAATGGTATGGAAGTTTCCCAAACAACTACAGATAGAACTGCCATAAAATCCAGCAATCCCACGCTGGGTATATCCCGAAAGGAATGGAAATCATCATGTTGAAGGGACACCTGCACTCCCATGTTTATCGCAGCTCTATTCACAATAGCCAAGAGTTGGAACCAATGTAAATATCCATCGCTGGGTGACTGGATAAGGAAAATATGATATATTTATACAATGAAACACTTCTCTGACATAAAAAAGAATGAAATACTATCATTTGCAGCAACATGGATGAACTTAGAGAAAATTTTGTTAAGTGAGATAGCCAAGGACAGAAAGAGAAATACTGCATGTCCTCACTTATATGTGGAAGCAAAAAATAAAAATAAACAAATAAATAAAAAAAGAAAGATAGAACAATCACAATAATATGTTAAACTTTCAAGAGAAGAGAACAGAACTGAGGTTACCAAAGGTGGGAAAGGGAGAGAGGAGGATGGGGAAGGGAGGAACTGGTAAAGGGCCATGAAAATCAATTACATCGTATGATGAAGAATATACTAATTACCCTGATTTGAACATCACATATTGCACACAGGTATTGATATTCAATCAAAGGTACATACAACAAACTACGTTTCAATAAAAAATTAATTAATTCAAAAAAAAAGCAGCCAGAGAAAAAAAGACACCCACAGAGGAACAAGGAGATAAGGATAACAGCAGATTTCCCCCAGAAACCATGGAAGCTAGATGACTTTGGAGCATTATTTTTAACATATTAAAAGAAAACAAATTGTCAACCAAGAATTCTATACACACTGAAAATACCTTTCAGAAACAAAGGCAAAATAAAATCCTTTCAAACATACAAAAGCTAAATTCATCACCAGCAGACTTGCACTAAAAAATATTAAAGGAAATCTTTCAGGCCAAAGGAAAACAATACTATATGAAGATCTAGATCTATCCAAAGGAATAAAGAACAACCAGAAATGATGAATTATTGTTTAAATTTTTTTTAAAGAAATCTGACTTTGAGTAGAAGCAATAATAATGTAGTCTGAGGTTTACAACGTACATGAAAGTAAAACGAATGACAAAATATCACCAAGGTCAGGCAGGTGAAAGGAAACTCCAGTATTGTAGGGTTCTTATACGTGGACTGATACAATATCACTAATAAAGAAATTTTTAGCACTAAATGCCATTTAAAAAAAAGAAAACTGTCAGATCGATGACTTTAACCTCCACCTTAAGTAACTAGAAAAAGAAAAGCAAATTACACCCAAACAAGCAAAAGGTAAGAAATAACAATGTTTAAAGTGCAAAGCAATTAAATAGGAAACAAATACAATAGAGAAAAATGAATGACACTAAAGCTGATACTTTGAGAAGATCAATAAAATTGATAAACCTCTAGCCAGACTGATAGGGATAAAAGAGAGAGAATACAGAAATATCAATAGCAGGTACTAGGTGGTATCACCACACGGTACTACAAATAGTAAAAGGATAATAAGAGAATATTATGAATAAAATTACACACAAAACATTGGCACTTCAATGAAATGAACAATTTTTTTGAAAGACACGATTTATCAGCTTCATTCAAGAAGAAATGGATAACCTGAATAGCCTTCTATTAAAGAAATTGAATTTGTAGTTAAAAACCTTCCACAAAGAAAACTTCAGGCTCCAATAATTTCACTGGTGAATTCTACCAAGCACTTAAGGAAGATGTAATGTCAATTCTACCCAAACTCTTCGAGAAAATTGCAGTGGAGTGCATCCTTCTTAACCGAGAGCTCTTCCCAACTCAGAGGCTAGCATTACCCGGATATCAAAACCAGACGGGACACTGCAAGAAAAGTACAGGCCAATATTCCTCATGAACATAGGCATAAAAATTCTAAACAAAATACTAGCAATGTATACAAAGGCTAATACATCATGGCCAAGTAGGTTTTATTTCAAGAACGCAAGGTGAGCTAAGCATTGGAAAATTAATAAATGAAATTCATCGTATTAATAAAACTAAAAAAGGAAAACCATATGATTAGCTCAATAGATGCAGAAAAAAGATTTGACCAAAACCGACATCTATCCCTGAGGAAAATTCAGCAAATTAGGAATAGAAAGAAACTTCCTCAGCCTAATAGAGGGCATTTACAAAGGACCTACAGCTCACATCATGCTTAACAAAAGCCTTCCCCCTAAGATCAGGAACAGCATATCCACTTTCCCCACTTCTATTCAACACTGTACTAAAGGGTGTAGCTGGTACAAAAAAGTCAAGAAAAAGAAATAAAATACATCTAGATTGGAAAGGAAATTGTCTTTATTTGCAGACAACATGGTGGTCGATGTAGAAAATCCTATGGAATCTATAAAAAAGCTACTTTACCTAATAAGTGAGTTTTGCAGATTACAAGATCAACATACAAAAATCAGTTGTATATCTATATACTAGCAATGAACACTCAGAAGTTGAAATTTTAAAAAATACTCTTCAAATGTAGGGATCACTCTGACAAAACATGTGCAGAGTCTGCGTGTGAGGTGGTGGGGGTGGGGGAGACTGTCCCGCCCCAAAGCCGCAGTGTGCCTGGCCCTGCTGCTGCTTTTCTCTGCCCCTCCCCTCCCTGGCTCAGGTTACCTTCTCTGCAGAGTCCATTTCAGGATCTTCCCCAGATTGCTGGCTTTTACTAGGTCCTCTGGGTACCTGCATTTCTACTTGCACACACATAAGAGAGAAAGCAGAAAAAGCACTCAATACCTTCTTAGTCACCATTTTCTTCCTGAGATTCTCTCCTTTTCCTGAGATGGCACAGGAAAAAACTCTCATCCTAGTAAACTTTTGACTTCCCTCTGAATTCAAATTTTGATGTGCTGGGATCTATTCCTCATGCTCTTAGGAAAGCGTACATTCTGGGTACACACCTGCACCCCTTCTCCATGGGTACCTTCTCTTTGATTCTGTTTCTTTGTGCCATTTTTTTGTGTGTGTCCAGGTTTAGTTAGCAAATTGCCAAGTTACTTAACATGCACACAGTTAACACATCAAAGAACAGAGCAAAGCCCCATAAATGATTTTTTTTTCTTAGAGTATAAACAAAAAAGGAATGACAAAAATGTAGAGGATGATAAGATTTTACAATTTCATTTGCCAAGGTAATTGTATTTTAAATCTTTGGGTTTTTTTTTTTTAATCAAAAGGTAATAAATACTCTGTTGCTGATTTTGTGACCCTGTGACTGGAGACCAGTGTTGTCTCTCCTAGAAATCACTATGGGGCAGCAGAAGTTTGGGGTAATGCTTACAATAAAAAACCTTTACAGCCTTCTCCATAGCTGGTCTGTTGATTACTTCTGACATTCTGGATATCGATCTGGTCATATATTGAGTGTTTGGGGACAGGGGATGGAGAGATTCCCCACTCCTCAAAAATACATGGGTTCCTATCTCTGAAGATCTTACATTTATTTTTACTAGAGAAATAAAAATGTAGACACGAAACCATGTATTTACCAAGTGTTATATGAATGAACGTAGAGTGAGTATAATAATATGCAAACTGAGTACCTAAAATATAGAGGGAATGTGTGAGTAGGCAGGATTTAGCTGAGCCATGAAAGACAGACAGAATGATGGTGACATGGTTGATTGAAAGGAAAGAGAAGGGTGTGAAGAAGATTTTTGCTCAGGTAGAGATTTAAAATGAGCAGCTTGTCCATTTTGGATGAAGACCTGCTTTCCAGAGAAGGGCCTTTGCCCCAGAGACCTTGAAGTGTCTAGGCTTTAAGCAGCAATGTCCAACAGAGTATTTTGCAGTGATGAAATGTCCTATGTCTGCTCTGTCCAATGTGTCAGCCACTAGCAGTGTGTGGCTATTGAGCCCTTGAAACGTGGCTAGTGCAACTGAGGAACTGAATTTTTCGTTTCACATAATTTTAAATAATTTAAATAGCCACATGTTTCTAGAGGCTACATGTACTGGATAGCAAAGATCTAGAGGAATAAAAGAGGAAATATTTGTAGCCACTTCCTGAGAGCCCATGTGTAAGTCACACTCAGGGGGCCCCCTGGGTCCCCTGTCCAAAGTCTGGTCGAGTCTTGATCTTGAGCCTTTTATGCCATTACTGGGGAATTGAGGTCACTCTCAGGAGGACTCAAGACCCAGTGGCCTTCTCCAACGACTGTACCATCTTGTGTTCTAGACCATAAGCTGAGCTCACAGCAGGTCTAACACTTCCCGGGTGGGAACAGCTCAGCACCTGCCATCTAGGCTCTTAAGACAGTGATTTACTTATGAGATCGCCAGAGGCAAAGAAGAAATCGCAGGCGCTGCAGCCTCTGCTCCCAGCCCTTGGACCCAAGACAGAATCTCCCAGCTCCCGTCCTCCCTCAGGCAGGCATGGCTAGCTGGTTATTGTTGGACAGCAGTTCACCTGCTGCTGGGCTGTTGCCAAGCTGTTTGTTCTGGAGAAAGACGAGAGAAATAATCTTTGGACATTAGGGAAATGATTCAATGAAAGAGGCACTCAGTCTGAGCAAATTTTTCTTCTGCTTAATGGAAGCAGTGGCCTGCCCTTCACTCTTCCACCAGGTATTTTTGATAGTGGAGACTCAGTCCTCACCGGTTGCACTAATTCTTAGAAAATCATCGGATAATGACACTACTAACTAAATCATTCTGGTGGTTAGCATTTACTTAAGAGTGTGTAGTTATAGGTACATCTTTTACTCAAAACAGTGTATTCAAAACTACGCCTATTTGACCATCTCATAACTCTCATTTTTCCTTTGTTTGCTGGTGAGATCATCATTATAAAAATCTTTAAAAAGCCCTCTGTAACTGAACAGTGTTCAGAGGTGGTGCTGGAGAAGGGAGGAGAGGTGTTGTTGTCATTCTGAGGCCTTACCTGCTAGGCTGACTTTATACGATGCAGGACAGGCCATGGAGAACCATAACACATTCCTGAGCACAGTCATTGTTTGCTTGTCTATTATTGTGCGACAATCCACCCTGAAACTCTGACTTAAAACAACAATGCATTGTTATCTCTCATGATTTTGTGGGTTGATGGGGCTCAGCTGGGTGGTTCTCATTTGGGGCCCCTCATGTGGATGCAGCCAGATAGCCACAGACTAGAGGTGACTGGCCTAACATGCAAAATGGTGCACTCCAGGGCTGGAGTTGTTTCTGCTGACAGCTGGGGCCATGGACTGGTGTGCCTACTACACATGGCCTCCATGTGGCTTGGGCTTTCTAACCATATGGCAATCTCAGGATAGTAAGGCTTCTTACCTGGCAGCTCTGGACACCAACAGTGAGTGTTCCAAGAGGCTCAGGAAGAACCTGAAAGGTTTCTTATGATTGAGGTCAGAAGTTCCAGTAAGTCAATTCTACCTCATTCTATGGGTTGAGATCGGTTGAGCGAGTCACTGAAGCCAGCCCCTATTCAACAGGAGGGAAATGAGCCTTCACCCCTAAATTAGATGAGGAGCAAAGAATTAGCAGCCATCCTTAACTTACTGCAGTGATCATATTAAAAGGAAACCACCTAGAGAACATAAATTGCCACTATTTCAAAAGGGTAAAAAGTTTGAAAGGCTCCAACACCAAAGTCTAGATTTTGGAAAGTGCTTGTGGAAAAGGAAGAGTGTCAAAACTTAGAGACCAGTTATAGAAACTTGCAAGGAACCGAAAATGGTGGGACTATATAGAATTACAGGGAAGAGAGTATTAAATCCAAAAACAGTTTTAAAGGGGGCTGCACTTTTGTTACATGTCTGGAGTTATGGCTGAGCACAAAGGTTGGGTAGGTGGGGAAGCTGGTAAGTGCCGTCTTTGGGTGGCGATAGACAATTCAGTTATTTATGCTTTAAGTTTTATGTGCTAAACTAATCATCGTCATGAGAGAGACAGACAGAGAGAGGCTACCAATCTGGTTCTGTCAGGTGCAGCATACGTGGAAGTTACCAAGTCTATCAGCTTCTGAAACTTGCTATGCTGTGTCTGTGTTAACATGGGGAAAACCAGGTACAAAAAGCCTCTGAGTTATTTGCCTTCACTGAGCAAGATTAAAGCTGCAATGAGAACAAAGAGTTGCCAGTCTGCCTGCCACGTCTTTTCTTCCTCCTCTTAGAAAGGAGGTTAAGAAATGGTTTCTTGCCTGTGACAGTCTTGCGATGTATGTGAAACTTTCTCACCAGCTCTCACCTGTAGCTCACATGTGGCTTTCTGCTTGATAAAGGTCTTACAAAATCAGCAGACCTTGAATAGAAAGATGATCCTAGAAGCCTACAAGTTACTGCTTAGAGAAAGGGAGAGTGTTGAGCCGATTAAAACTGAGAGGCTGCAGTGACCGGAGGCAATGAGAGCTACAGCTAAGAAAGTGCTTATTTGAGGTCAGTAGGTGGAAAATGTGTGGGAGGAACCAAAACCCTGGGCTGCAGCAGGAAGACCATCTAGGACAGTGGTTTTAAATCTTCCTTGTGGTTCTGTGAGAGATTACTGGCAGTCCCATGGATAACAGAAGTAGGCAAAGCAAGTTACAAATCACAGAGGCCCTGTGTGCAAAATGTAATTTTATTTCTCTGCAATTGAAACTTCACTTACGAATTCCCATTTCCATCTGGTGGCAGAAAAAAATCTCACCAATTCAGAATAGTTTTATCTCTGCTGGTTCAAGATTCAGTCTCTTTGGGGGCAATGACATAATCTATTCAGAATTCTTTCCCCTCCAAGCCCTCCTTTTCTTCTTTGCAGGGTAATTGAGGTTCTTTGGGGTGGTGGGGGTAAAGGGGACAGAAGTGATTAAGGGTTGTCCTGGTGTCCTGGGAGGGGTTCTGGTCTCCAGGTCATCCTCTGGTCTTCCTGACTTTAGCTGAGACCATGCTTGTCCTGCCAGCCTCAGTTGCAGGGGTCTTTCCAGGTGCTGGCCCTCTCAGCCCCTTCACAGCCCCTTCTAGGGTCTGGTGACACCTGGCTGCTTTACCTGGACACTGCTGTCAGGGCCAATCCTTGGTTCAGGCTGTGCTGTTCACAGGGCTTTGCTATGACACTGGTGGCGTCCAGGGCTACATCCTGCAAAGCCAAGTGATTCTTTCCTCCAGGACTTCCTACCCATCTCCATCTGGAGGATTCCAGGGTTTCTCTTGAATGGGTTCTGGGCCACCTCTCAGAAGCCTTCCAGGCTCTAACAAATGCCAGCCTCCTCCCTCTGCTTCTGCCCTTCCATCTGCTGGTCAGATCTGCTCCTTCGTGTG
Source organism: Cynocephalus volans (assembly GCF_027409185.1). Lineage (NCBI taxonomy): Eukaryota > Metazoa > Chordata > Mammalia > Dermoptera > Cynocephalidae > Cynocephalus > Cynocephalus volans. Next base: position 92,640,411 of record NC_084473.1, on the reverse strand, counting down.
GCAAAAATAGCTTTACGTTACCGTACACTCTTCTCTGCTCCATGGTTTACGATACAAGCTCTGTGGCCTAAGTTCTACAACACTTGGCCTTGGAAGTTCAAGGCGACAAGCACAAAAATGCTTCCTCTTTCAAACTTTCAAACGTAGTGTTGATGTTTATGATGGAAAATCCTTCAAAATGTTACCTGGCCAGATGGACCATGAGGAATGTTTTATTTTCTCAGGCATTAGATCATGATGTATTGGTTAACGTGATTTTGTTCCATGTGCATTATTACAGACTTCTCCCAAAGAGGGTCCTGGGACCTGAGCAGCTTGACAGGTGGAGATACACTGAAAATCCTCAGGGAACAAGGTCTCTTTTAAGGAAGGTGGCCTGGGAGTGGGTGGCAGACAGCGAAGTCTCCTCAATGATAGGTGTTTCAGAATTGGGAGGTTGGTGTGAGAGATACTCCAAAGGGTGTCCAGAGGTTATGGGTGCTATTTCTGTTTCTCATAAGCTTTTGTCCAGGGTGTAAGCCACTGGATTGCATCTTAAGTGCACAGCATCAGTGTAAGCAGTGTCTTATGCCAAAGCATACTGATTTGTTCAGAGCACCTGTGTCATGCAAAAGCAGAGAGCTGAGAGAAATGTAGGGGTGACAGTCTCCACCTCATGTGAGCCTCCAACCCAGGGGTGAACTGAGGCAGGTGGACACACAGGCTATCCAAGGAAAGGAAGCAAAGGGAAAGGGAGAGTCAGGGAAAGTGCTCAGCATGGAGGCGGGAGAGAGAAGGGGACTTCAAGGTCCCAGGAGAGACATTAGAGGTTATATGGTGAGAAGGGGAGGTCTTTAAATCCCATGTCTGTAATAGGTGGGTTGTTGAGAGTCCTACCTGGGTCTAGAGGTCCTTGTTTCTAGCAAGACACGGGATAAGGGTGGGTGGGAAGGGTTGACATTTTAAAATAAAAGCATAGTTTTTACTTCTACATTATTGCACAAATCAATTTCACTTTCTACTTGTAAACATCTAAAACACGCTTATTCCGTAAGTGGCAAGATGAGTTTATGTTCACCAACTAAGGGCTTCAGCTGTGTTCTTTAGCCTCTAGCAGCCCCACTGCTTCAGCTTTCAGTAAAAATGCCACCTGGATGCACTTGTTGAAGTGGCTTCAGGTGGAGGATTCAGAGTAACAGCATCACTTAGAGGAGTTCGCAACCCTAGCTGCATGTTGGAATCCCCCTGGGAACTTTAAAAATACTGACATTTGGGTCTCAGCTCTGATCTGGGCATGAGGGTGTAAGATCTCCCCGTGATTCCGACAGAGTCAAGGCTATGAGAGCCACCGCTGTATAAGGAATACTGAGCGATGGGGCAGTTAATGTATTCTCATTAGTCCACGCCACTGGCCCCAGATCTAAGCCTGCTCCACTGAGAAAAAGGAAACATGCAAGCTTCTGGAACCAGATAAAATAAAGAAGTGAGAAACTGTCATCATGCCAGGCCGCAAGACGGCTTTCAGGGCTGATGAGTTATTGCTGTTCATTGCTTTACGTTTTCCTTCAGCCTGGAGCTGTGGAGGCAGCGGAGGCTCAGGTTACCTGAATTCTACAGTTTCTGAAGGGGCATGTCACAGGGCGGGTTAGGGAAATCAAAGCCTGCCCAGCCTGAAGGGATGCAGGAAGGGGAGGTGTGTCCTGGAAGGAAGGAAGCAATCACCATCTATTCAGCATCTCCTCAGAGGATGGCCCAGGAAGGCCTCAAAACTGGCAGGGCAGGGAGTCCAGTCACACACTGGCTGGCGGCGCCAGGGTGGAAGGCATGGGCCACTTTCAAGTTCCCAAGCTGTTGGGCGGCTGTTGGGCTCGGAGCCGGGGCGAGCTGCTGCCGGACCACAGCGTCCTTCCTCCCCCACGGAGTCCTAGATGTGACCCCGCCAGGGACTTGCTGTATGACCTTGGCCTTCCTTGCATTTCTGTAACTGTGAATTCTCATTTGCAAAGTGAGCTGGGAGGAGGAGTGAGAGGATTCTAAGTTTAAAAGAGCACCCGGCCCGGCCCAGAGTCTGGTATCAAGACCGTCCACTGCTTTTACATCTGGGCGCATAGCAATGACACCAGCAGGCCACGCTTGCGAGGTGTCAGCTATGTGCCTGGCACTGTTGCACACGTATTAGCTCATTGCTTCTTCTCAAGCACTCCATGCGGTGGGCGCTGTTACGACTCCTTCTTGCAGAAGAGGAAAGGGAGGTACGAGGAAGTTAGCGACTCGTCCAAGTTCACAGAGCCGGTTGGAGGGTGTCCGGGCCAGCCACCCGGCTCAGGGGCCGCGCTGGGCACAGACCTGAGCGTTCGCCTGGGGATCTGCTGCCCGGCGGGTCGCAGCGCAGTTCGCCTTGGGTGGTAGAGCCGGGACGCGATGACCAGGTGGCCGCAGCCGCCGTCCCCACAGGAGCTGGGCGGTGCTTCGGGAGCGCAGGGCAGCCGCCAGCGTCCTGGCACCGGCGGGACCACCGGCAGGGGCGCCGGGACCGCGCAGACGCCCGGGGCGGGGCGGCGTCCGGAGGGGGCCGTGGGGGGCGCCGGGCCAGCTCGCTCGCCTCCGAGGTCGGCCGCCGCCTGCGCGCCGGCCCCGCCTGGTGTCTCCGCCCGCGACCCGCCCCCGCGGCGGCTGGGCCGGAGCCCGAGCCGCGCCCCGCAGTTCCCGGCCGCGAGGGCGGGGGCCGCTCGTGTCCGGAGCCCGGAGCCGCCCGGGAGCGCGCGGCGCCGGCCGGGAGGAGCCGCCTGGGAGCGCGGCCGGGCCCGAGCGGTGGCGGCGCCGGCCTCGCTCGGCTCCCGGGGCTCCCGCCCCGCCCGGCTGGGCCGGCCCAGGTAGGAGGACGCTGGGGCGTCCTGGGGAGGGGTCGGGCGGGGGCGCACGGTGACCTGGACACCCGCGCGGGCTCCCGGATCTGCGGTGCGCCGTGAGCGTCCTTCCTAAATGACACTAAATCACGACTCAGGGTTTGCCGTGCGGGAAGGCGATGGCGCTCAAAGCGGCGTTTTTCCTTCGTGAAGCAGGAGTGAAGGCTGTTCGGGTCCTTTGGGGAGACTTGCCAGTCGTTCTGGAGGGTTGTTCAGGGTGTGTGTCCCCTGCGGAAACTGCTTCCAGGTGCTTCAGTCTGGCCACGTTCATCTGCTTCAGGAGTGTCCCTGGCAGGGGCTTAGGCTCAGGAGCGTCAGTTTCCTAACAAACTAAGGGATAGATGTCCTAAGCCACTGTCGTGGGTAACCTGCCCCTCCAGATAAAGGATGATGCTGGGCAATGTAGCTGCAGACGGGTAGACACCAAGAAGACGTTGTTTACAGGCAGCATGTCCAGCACTTTACAGTTTATAAGGTCCTTTCCTCCTACCGCTCTTTTATCCTGCCAGCAGCCTTGTGGGGAAGGTGCTATTGTCACCCTTGTTTTACAGCACAGGAAGCAGAAGCTTAGACAGGTGACTAACTTGTTAGAGGACTGGCACCCAGAGTCCACCTCTGGACCTCAAACCTGTGTCTTCTACTTTCCCTCATGATGGCTCCCGGCAGCCCCTGCCTGCCAGGGTTTGTCCCCTGCACTGCCAGGAGGGGGAGGTCTGCAGATGCTAATTGCTGCCAGGGCCAGCTCTCCACAGTGTTTCCTGGGTGCCAGGGACATTCGTCAAATGGGCACCCTCCCACGGTTTCAGCGCCACATTATAGGAACTGAGGCAAGGGATGTCCCGGAGAAAAGGCCCATCTGTCTTTGGAACGTGATGCTGGATCACCGTGGCTCTGTGCTGTTTCTGGAAGGGGAATGTGTGCAGTGGAACTCGGTGACCATGGACAAGCTAAGGAAGCCAGGTGGTGCTGGAGACGCTTGCTGCCCCTTTCCCCATGGAGTTTACCAAGCAGCTATTGGCATCTTTTTCTCCCTTAATGCCTTCTAATTTCTTAATATCCTATTTGATATTTCATTTAATAGTCTGTATTCATATCCTACATTAACTCTTGGGCTAGACAAATACATGGAGCCTTTGGGATGGGATTTGATGGGGGAAGGGTGTGGAACCCTGATTTATTTTCAGTCTCTGTTGGTAGCTGCCATTCTTCCTGTGAAGCATTGCCTATACCTGTTTGCCCTCAGGTGGCCTCCATGCAGTTAAAGAAAGGACGTTAGATCTGAATTCTCACATGACCTTGGCAGGGCAGGACCAAGCTCTCCGCCCCCCCCCCCCTTTCCAATGGGTTCTGCTAATACACACTGAATGGCTTAACGTGGCATCAAGATTTTCTTTATGGTTCTGAAACAGATAACATCTTTGGAGTAAATCCTTCACCATTGGAGGAACGCTGCTTAATACTGATTAACTTTTTTGTTAAACCAGTGTTTATTGAACTGTCTATTGTGGCAAGTGCTGGGGATAGAGCAGTAAATAAAGCAAATGAAAATCCCTGTTTTCTTGTGGACGTGAGTCCTCTTGGTAAGTCAGAGGATGTCGGCAGTCTCTCTTCACAAAGGGGTTCTTTGAAGTGTATCCTTTGGATGGGACGTGGGTAGACCGGCTGCTTGGAGACCATCCAGTGTCTCCACTTGAGAAGATGAAATGATAGGTATAGACAGATGCAGCTCTGTGGTTCCCAAAATAACAGCAGGGGTGCCACGATACCCGCAGTGGCTCTGCTGTGCCTGTGGCCCAGGGCAGATGGAAAACCGAGGATGGATGCATGAGTGGGAGGTGGGTGTCACCTGCAAGCAGAGACGTTGTGGAGGAAGTGTCTCATCGATCAATGGGGCAAAGCTGGACAACTACCGTAGCGTAGGGGGTGGGGACTTACAGAGCATATTCTTATGCTACATGAGGGATCCACTGTCAACTTGCCATGTTCACGCAGAGATGTTGTCAGGAGCACTTGTGACTCACTGCCCATGACTATGCTGCTGCAGACTCCTGGCCATGCCTAGCTTGTGGGAGAACGTAGAGAGCCCCGGCACTGAGCTGTCTCACCATGTTGAAAGGGGCTGGGGTTCCGTGAGGCCCTGATCATCTGCATACTTTTGGATTCTGCACTGTTTCCTCTTCATGCACGTCCACAGGTGCACTTGTGGCACAGTCATAGAGACACTTTTTCCATTCCTATCTGTTCCAGAAAAGATTTACAAGATGCCATATATTAAAAGGGAGATGAAAGAAAAACAGGAGTGGAGATGAAGTGGAAATGAGGCTAGAAAATGTGTAAAATGTAAACCTCGACCACCCAGATGCTTGCACAGTTGCCCGAGTGGGGCTGCAAATGAAGAGGTAAGCTGGTGTCCCAGCCCTCCCTGCACCTCAGCCTTGCCCGAGGGATGTACATGCTGAGAGATGCCAGGACTGGATGCAAAGGGAACAAACTAGCATCTTTGGGGTTGTGCCAGGCCCTGGTATTTTTGAAGCTCCCCAGGTGATTTTGATGTGTAGCCAAGGTTGACAACACAAACATGCTTTCTTGCAGGCAGTGGGAGAGAGGAAACCTGGCAGGACACAGCTGTCAGTGTCTTCGAGATGAAAGCAAAGTCAGGAGAAATTTATTTTATCCTTGGTACAAAGACAAGTGGGAATTTTCTCCCAAAGGTCCCTATAAGAGAGGTGAGAAGAGCAAGTTTTAGGCTGTCTCTTGAAATGACCCGCACCACAAGTTCAGTCCCCTGTGGTGGGAGTGGTTTGTTTGCTCATAGTTTGGTACAGCTGTTTCTCTGGAGGAAATAATGTAACCACACTGAACTCACAGTTGGGTTTGTGGGATGTCTGCATGTGACAGGGTGTGTACTAATCTCTACAGGATAGAAATGGTCGTATCACATTTGGAGCACACGTTGGTGGTCCCCATGCCCCTGTGAGGTTGTCTCCACATTTTCTTCCTCAACTTGAGTGTGGCCCAACCTGGGTGGACTCCGTGGTGGTTAGGGTCAGGTTGCTTTGTCTGTCTTGCCCTGTGGATGGAGTTCACTTCTCATAAATGGGATTGCATAAGAGAGATGACTACGAACGTTAGCTTAGGACAGTGCCTCTTGGATTCTGATGTCCACGGACTCCTCTTGAGACATGAAAAGCAAATGCTCAGCCTGCACTCCAAAGCAGCTCGCCTTAAGGGACATATCTTTGGTGCCTTATGTTTTATCTTAGACAGATCTTGGAGATTTTTCTTTCTCCTTCATAATACAGCTGTGTTTGTTCTAATATAAAAATAATAACCCCCCCCCCCCGAAAATCTGCGGGTCAAATCAATACCCAGGAAGAAAGGTACTGGGTTCCCTGCTTGTCTATAGCTACTCCTTGGGAAGTTGTGGATTGCTGTTTAAGAAGCAAGGACTTGTGTAAGTACAGAATTCTAAAGTTCTATGGCTTTCTAATAACTTCCTTTTTGCCTTCTCTTTCCAACCAACGTCTTTGGTCTTAACAACATTGGGGACTGTTTAATGGCCGTTTAAATCCTTATAACAAAGAGGGAATTATGGGCTTAGTTCCAGCACCATCGCCCATTCCCCATAGATGTTTCTACTGATTTTCAGTAGAACATGTAGGCTGTGACATTCCCTAAGCTAAAGATCCTGCTTTAGCCTTTGCTTTTTCCAGGGACTCATCTGTAGTCACTTCCCAGTTATGGCCAAATTAGTTGGAGCCTAATTCTCTGAGTATTTCTCCATTACATCAAATCTACACATGCACTCACACACATATTGATTAATGTTTGGGATGAGAGGTTGCACTAAATGACGCTGAAAATGTAGTTACGAGGCACTCCACAGGAAGACGGAAGAGCGCACTGGTGTAAGGTAGACATGTGGAGAGTATGGTTAGGCTTTCCTTACAGATATTAGATTTGGGGCTCGGCTACTTCAGGTCCATGGAGGAAGGACTCAACTACTGCTGTCCGCTCGCTCTTCTTGGGTTTCTGCAGAGGTTCGGCTGCTACAGAACTTCCTTTAGACCCACACCCTGTACTTTGCAGGGCTCCACTCTGCAACTCGGCCAGCCACATCCCTTGGCATGGCGAGGAGTTCGCAAGGCTGAGAGGATGTGCCCACTTGGAACCTGTGCCACCAGCACCCCCTCTTCTTAACCATGCCTCGAGTCCTGGGGATCCCTGGAATTCCCTCCCCAAACAGCCTGGCCCTGATTCCAGGGCATCCGTGGTCTTCTTTCCTGGGTCATCCCATGGACTCCGCTGCCACTCTGCCCAGCTGGTTTGCAGAGTGTCCCGGACCGTATGGAGGGCCATGGACTTGCACCTGTGTACTGGGCTATCTACTGTGTGCACACTCAGGGCCCCTCCCAATATAGGATGGAGGTGGATGAAGGCTGGAAAGAGAAGCTTGGAGATTAACATGGCTAGATATAGCACAAACGACATGGTGGGTCTGCTCCGTGCAGGTCCCAGTGCAGGACAGTGCAGCCTGTGCTTGGACACTGAGCACAGGTGCCAGGACCAGCTTCCCCTAGTGCTGGGTGCCTCTGCAGCCACTCTCCCAGAAGTGGACCCACAGGATGTTCTGACATTGTCTGGGGTTCGTCTGATGCACGCCACCTTGCCTGTGCCTGGCTTCTATCCTGGAAGGCAGGATTCACAATGTGGGGGAATTCCTCAGGAATAAGAAGGGAATTCCTCAGGGTTGTGGGAAATTCCTCAAGAATAAGAAGGTGTTTAATGGATGTGATGTGTCCCCAAAGCAGGAAAATGGGCCTTAGGCCTTGAGGAAGGCATCTGAGTTCTTGTGACAGCCCCTCTGTCCCCACTGCCACTTTTCCTGTGCCAACACTGGGTATGGAATGTCTCACGGTGACAGGAAGGCACTGTTGGATGAAGTCAGTTCTTCCTGGAAGGGGACTTTTTTGGCCCTGGGAGAAGCTTCTGAGCAGAATCAGCTCAGAGCTGGTCAGAAGTCCCAGACCCACAGACCAGCACCAGAAGCATTGGACCACAGACCTGGGAGCACCGTAGAGGCAGCCCGGAGGCAGAATGGTGCAGAGCTCAGGCAGGAGAAGAGGCTGCCGAGGAGGAGGAGGAGGAGCAAGCTGGGAGGTGAAAGCAGGGGAGTGGGTGGGGCTGATCCTCCTCCCAGGGGGCTGGGGGTCGGGGCGGGTGCTGCACAGTGTCCAGTGAGATGGAAACTGAGGGGTCCTTTGCATGGAGAGCTAGGCGGGGTGGTGTGGGGCAGTGCATTTCACGGGAGCTCTGGGCACGGAAGCTGAGCAGTGGACGAGAAGTAGACACAGTGAGCATAAAAGCTTCTTAAAGGAAGTTTCTGGGACAGAGAAGAAGAGAGAGAGGAAATAGTCAGAGCTCTGCAAGAGGCTTCCTGGGCCTTCCACGTGAATTCATCCATCCAGCCTGCTCTTCTCCCCTTTCCCCATTCTGCTGATTTCCCTGGAACTTTCTCTACAGAGTTCCCTTCAGCAGCAGTCACTTCTGGGGCACACTCGGGGTTGAGAGGGCACTGCACTGGGACGGGGAACAGGAGCATGTGCGAGTTTTCTCCTGGACCTTGCACTGTGATCCACTCGTGCTGATGAGCCGCTGTGCTGCTGATAGCTTAACGGTGGGCACTGTCCTGTGAGTTTACAGTGAATGACAGGTCAGGAGTTAGTATGTTTAGGCTAAGATGCTTAGTCAAGTTGTTATCAAAAGGCACTAAAAGCCCTTATATGCTTGGGTCTTACAAGCTTTCCAAAGGCTCAAGGCAATGATTCAGGCATGAAAAAAAAAATAGACTCCAAAATACTGAAAGAAAACTGCAAAAACAGGTGAATGAATGGTGAAATATCTATTTCCACTCAGCTTTTCTGAAGCTATTTTAGATGAGGTAAGGTGGGGTGCAGGTGTGTGAACATGCTGGGTAAAGGGAGAGCGAGCACGCCTGTTCTTGAAAAGGGCCTGTTCGTTTTTCCAGGCATCAGCGCATCTCTGTCTGGCGAGGCTCTTCTTGCCACGTGCTCTGAGCAGCGACGTGCCCAGAGGAGGTGCAGGGGGTGCACGTGGCAACCAAACAGCTCGTGGTGCCAAGCTCTTTGTATTCCTCACTCCCACGGCTTGATTTCCTGAAAGCGTTCTGTCCCCAAAGACTGTGGAACGTGGCCCTTTTAAACATTTGACTCCTTTTCATGAGCATTTAGAACCTTTTGGCACCTCTCGAGATGCTATCGGTGACCTTGCCCTCTTCACTCCGGCCTCACCTGAGTGTTCTCTTCTCTCCCCAGCTGGACACGCCCCTTAAAGAGGGTGACTCCCTTCTGAGAAGCAGGATCCCTTCCTACAAGGAAAGGCCTTGTCTGAGGCAAGGGGGCTGGGTCACCCAGGTCCCCCCAGCCTTCTCTCGTAACAGCTGAAGTCCTCCACCCTCAGCTCCAGGGGACCTGGGATGTCTGCCATTATATGAGAAAATATTTTATATTTGTTGGCATTTGTGGAAAAGAAATTTGGGGCAGCTCTGGTTTTACCATATTTTTGAAGGAGTCTGCCACCATGGTAGGAGCAACTGCCCACCCACTGTCCAGGGTCCCCTTAGCTGTGTGACAGCTGTGACCTGTGAAACGATGGTTCCCAATGCGGTGTTGGAACTCTCTCCAATTCCAGCACATTCAAATTCTTGTTTTTTTCTGGAGACAGGACTGCCTAGTGGTGCTGTAGGTGACGTCCCCAAGCCTCTCTTCCAAGTTCTCTGTGGGTACCCAAACCTTCCCTCCTGATCAGGGCCTGGCCCTCCCTGGCCTCCACCTCAGTGACTCAGGCCCAGCCAGTCACGCTTCACCCTCTCTGTTCCTAAGTGTCCTCAGATATGCCCTGACTGCCAGCCTTTTTTTGCTGGGGACCCATCCCACATCCTCTCTCTTACCTCCTCTCTTGCCTACAGTTTATGTCCCACACAGATGCCAAAATGTCTATGAAAAATGAAACTCTAACCACACCCACCCCATGACTTAAAACCTTTCTGCCACATGCAAATTACAGTCCCAGCTCCTCCGCAAGACTCCTCATGTCATGGACACTGTTAGCCTCTCGGCTGCACCTCTCGGCACCCGCCTTTGGTTCATGCCCCAGACTGTGATGTTACTTCATCCGTTCCTCCTGCCCTCCAGGCTGAGTCAGGGTCCTGTCTTCCCGCCTGTCCCAGGCACAGCTCTTCCCGGGGACACTCCCACATCACAGTATAACCTAGGGGACACACCCATTTTCCCTGTGGCTGCTGAGCTTCTGGAGCCAGGCCGTGGGTTGTTGTTCCTACTTTTGTTTCCAGGGCCGAGGGCAGATGCCGGTGTGTAGGAGATGTGCAATATGCAGTTGCTGACTGCAGCCGTGAGAGAATACAGAAACGACTGCATAACTGAGAACATTTTACCAGAATTTATATTTGTCATCAGAGCATGGGGAGATTTATAGGAGCTAGCATTTGAGAGTGACCATTTGGCAGACAGTGTTCTAAGCCCTTTCCATGTAGCAGGTAATTTCATCCTCATAGCAATTGCCAATGAAATACTGTGTCGTGGTCTACATTTTGTCAAATGAGGAAACTGAGGCAGGAAGGCTGAGCTTTTCTCCAACATGCTATCTCTGTTGCGGGACTTCCTGACTTGGACAACTTTTCAGCTACTAGCACTATGAAAGCCAGTCAGGGTTGGCTCCACCTGGAAATTTCTGTGTTTTTTGAGGGCATGATGGAGTTTGTGTTGGGTTGTGTTGGGCTGTGTTTGGATTAATCCTGGGTGCATCCTTTTCCTCCTTCCCTTCTGATGTCCTCACTGCCTTAGGTCATGTGACCCTTAATGCCCACCTCAAGGCTCAGTGCTGACCCCTTGCCCCAGGGTCCCAGACACTGACATGAATTCATATAGGCCACTGCTGAGGGGAAGGGGTCACTCCCACCTCCTTGTTCCTTCCCTGAGCAGTTCTGGGGCAGAAGTGGAACCTGGGCCCGTGGTCTTGTCCCCCTCTTTCATACTCTGTTAGAGAAGGAAGGCATCTGAGGTCATCCGACTCATTGCTGCCTTGTGCAGGTGAGGAAACTGGAGCCCAGGCAGGAACCATGTCCGAGATCACCCTGCCTTGTGGTGGCAGGCCACCAGCCTTGGACTGGTGATGATTAAACATTGTCCGTACCCAATTAACTTGGAATTATGTCTCGAGACACTCTCTGTATAAACTTCAGTCTGGCATCTGCCATTTCTTGTCCTCGGCCTGATTAATAATCAGACAAGCCAGATCTTGTAATTAAATGAACTAACAGCTGGCAGTGTTCAGTTGATTTCATAATGTCCCTGCTTTGTTGTTGATGAGCTAACCTGAGGAACTGATTGGCCTGGAACTAGTAATTGAAGAGCATTTTAACCCTTTATTTTCTTTATCTTTAGCATAAAGACTTACAACACACTTCCATGCAGTCACAAAAAGAGGTGATAAGTCAGTTGGCAAGTCTTCAAAGGCTTCTGTTTTATTTTATCATCTGAATATAGTTTAGAGGTAAATATGGTAATAATACAACTAATCTGGGCTAATTTGGGAGAGGGCCAATTTATGTGAATGAAGCGTCAGAATTACAGGATATTCAAGGAACGCAGTGTTACCGCTCTGAGGTGGGTTTTAAGGCTTGAGCCGGGCTTGGGGATAGTCATCCTGATAGTGGAGGTGACGTGAAGAGACTGCGAGTGAGTGTGTCTCGCATGCTTAGAAAATCTTCTATTTTTCTGTATTCCTTTTAAAAGCACATTGTAACATTTCTTTTACCTTTTAATATAACTCCTTAAATAGCACATTTTCCAGCTAATATTCAAATGAGCACGTTATTAGAGACTGTTATGCTAAAATATTTCATGCTTGCATATCTACTTATTTAGAGCCACAGGTAAGAATATAGGTAAATTTAATCTCTTGGAAAAATTAAAAGGCAGATTTTTTTCAAAGCATGGAATTACATGGTCTACTCTGGACATTGCCCCCAAGGTCAAGTGTGGGGGCTGGGGGCAGACACCTATGTCTTGAGTTCATTTTTTAATTCATTCCATGAGACTGTATTAAGGGCCTCTACATTTCAAGCGTTGTGCTGGATCTGTGGGTGCAGAGATGAGTTCCTGCCCTTGTGAAGTTTCCTGTCCTGGGGTAGCTGCAGGAAAGGGTGCGCGGGGCTATGGCAGGATGCACACAGGTTGCTGGGGGTCCAGGAGAGGAAGCCAGGCAAGGGGTTTGGGAGGTCCTGGAGCAGAACCTGTATGCTTTGTTAGGGAGTATGAATTATTTCTGGGCCCACTGGGAAGCCAATGAAGGTGTTTTGAACAGATCATTTTGTAATGGTTTGTAGGATCTCTGGACTGATTGGAAGATGTAAATCCATGATCAGAGAGACCAATAGGAGCCTTTTGCCATAATGAATGCAGGAAAGAGCTGGAGATTGCTTGAGCTAAACCAGCATCAACAGTGGCTGTGAGCGAACTGGGTGGCCTTGACGATGATCTAAGGAGACAGACTGGCCAGGGCTTGGGGAGAGAGCAGCTCTGCAGGTGACGGCCTTGGGGTCATCGATCCCATGTCTCTTGTTGGGAGTGTGCCACATAGATTTGGAGCAGTGCTGTGCCCGTCACTGCAGTGAGGAGCATGGGGGAACGTAAGTTTGGTGAGGCGAGAATGAATTTGGCTTTTGGCACCTATTGAGTTTGAGGTACTAGGTGCCCTTGAGTGGATTTGTGCAAAAGTTAGCTGGAGATACGGGACTGGAACTTGTATGTCATTGTGAGGTCCCCATTCAGAAACGTGTAACAGGAACATTCAGAAAGAAAAAGAGGCTATATTGAACATTAACTTTATTTGGGCTTGAGAGTTTAGAAAGGCAGGCAAAATCAAAGGGTGTGTGTGTGTGTGTGTTTCTCTTTTACATTTGATACTATTTTAGTGACTGTTGTAGATAAAGGGATGGGTGTGTATTTCTTCTAGACTTGCTGTATTGGGCAAGTTCCTAATCTGATTCCATCCTCACCATGTGTGTGGACAAAGCCTTATGTAAATAAACTAAGAAGTCATCAGGACCTCAGTTAATATGGAGCCCTATCACTGACCAATGCCTGTTGTAGCTGATGCTTTGTTGGTGTGGCCTTTTAAACCACTCAGAGGGGCTGAGATGTTTTCTCCTTTTTCTTTTGTCTTAAGATTAATATATGCTCATTGTAGAAATTTTAGAAAGTATAGAAAGCCCCAGAGAAGGGAAAACCACCCAACCACAAGGACCAACCCAATTTTGATATATTATTATGATTTCTTTCAGTCTTTTGGGGGTGTGTTTCTCTACCATATTGTACAAATAATTTAGTGTCTTGCATTATAAAATGAAGGCATGACCTTTGAGCTGACCTCGAAGTATGGGTGGACTTTTGCAAGTGGTTCCTTGCAGCAGGGTATATTCCAGGAGGGGAACAGACTGACACAAGCAGAGGAAGATGATCTGGGGTCTAGTGAATAGTCTACCTTGGATGGAGACTAGATTTGGGGGGAATTCAAGTGATGTATGTTGGAGCAGAAGATGGAAGTTTTTTTTAATCTTAAGTTGTTGAGTTTATCCCCAATTCTGTGAAAAATCTTCGTCCCTCCCCTTCCCTCCATTTTCTTACCAGAAGCCAAACGCAATAATATTAGTGATGTCACAGACTAATTCATCAGTGTGGCTTTTGGGTGGGGTGGGGACAGGTGGGGTGTCACTGTTTTTTATTTTAGAGATTTGCTGGATAGTAACATTTTTTTTTTGTCTTGTTTCTGTTCCTCTATTTTCCTAGGAGAATATGAAAGTGTTACTCAGACTTGTTTGTTTCATAGCTCTGCTGATTTCTTGTCTGGAGGCTGGTAAGTGAAGCATTTCCTTGTGTTCTTATCTGCTAAGAAAATCTGTGCTTTGGAATACACAAAGTACCTCCCCTAGCAGAGGCATTTTTCTTACCTGTTTCTGTTGAATCCCAGGACACAGAGCCTTCTGGTTGGTGAACTGAACTGCTGGAAGTTCCTGTTGGCATCTTTACCTCTTATTCTTTCACTTACAGATTGAGAAACTGAGGCCCAGTGAGGTTAAGGGCCCAGAAGTCATGTAGTTAGTTTTGGATCAAGAGCTAAAATCTAGGTCTCCAATGTCTAGTTCAGGCCTCTTCCCACTTGGTTGTTGATGAAGAATGTGATGCGGGAAATCCTGGCTTTCATTTTGAAAAGGTGTTATTACACGTAGTCGTTATGAACCCACATCTAGAAACCGTGAAGAGACAGTTTTTGTTTTCTCTTGCTATTCTTCATTTTCTCTTTTCCCTTTTCCTCCCTTACTACAAATTTATTGAGCCCTTACTGTGTGCCAGTTACTAGCTTCTGGGACCATAGCAGTGAATAATCCAGAGAGAAGTGCCTGCCTGCGTGGGCTTATATCTCACAGAGGGGAGAAGCAATGCGTTAGATAAGAAAATATATTTTATGTCACGTGATGGTAAGTGTAGGGAGGAAATAAACAGGAATGAAGGGTATAAAGTTTTGGGATTAGAATGGGCAGAAGGTTAAATTTCTGATAGTGTGGCCAGGAAAGGCCTCACCAAGAAGTTGACTTTTGAGCTGAATCTGGAGGAGGAGGAGGGAGCTGGGAGCTATACAGACACTAGGTGGAAGGGCAGAAATATGTAGGCTGCGTGTGTGAAGGCCCCAAGGCCAAGAGTACCTGGCATATTCCAGGAACTAAACTATCACTGTGGCTGGAGCATAGTGAGAGGTGAGGGAAGTCATAAAGAGCAAGGTTATTTGGATAATGGGGGGATGGTAGAGGGTTGATTGCGTAGAACCTTCCAGACCTTTCTAAGGATCTTGCTATTGTAAATCTTTTAAATTTTAATCCTTCTAATAGGTGTATAGTGGTATCTGATTGTGGTTTTAATTTGAATTTTGTTAATGATATTGAGCCTCTTTTCATGTGCCTATTTGCTATCCATATATCTTTGATGAAATTTCTAAATCTTTTACTCATTTTTTATTGGGTTATTTGCTTTCTTATTGTTGACTTTTGAGAATTCTTTATACATTCTGAATAGAAGACCTTTATCATATATGTGTGTATTAGTCCATTTTGTGTTGCTATAACAGAATACCAGAGACTGGGTAATTTATAAAGGAAGATATTTATTTGGCTCATAATTCTGGTGGCTGGAAGTCCAGTATGGGGCAGCTGCATCTGGTGAGGGCCTCAGGCTGCTTTCAGTCATGGTGGAAAGTGGAAGGGGAGCCAGCGTGTGCAAGGAGATCACATGGTAAGAGAGAAAGCAAGAGAAGGGGACGGAGGAGGGTGCCAGGGTGCTCTTTTGAACAACCAGTTCTCAAGGGTGCTGAGAGAGCAAGAACTCAATCACCCCTGAGGGAGGGCATTCATCATTCATGAGAGATTTGCTCCCATGATGCCAACAGCTCCCACTAGGCCCCACCTCCCAAAACCGCCACGTTGAGGATCAAATTC
The DNA here is from genome assembly GCF_027409185.1 of Cynocephalus volans. NCBI lineage: Eukaryota > Metazoa > Chordata > Mammalia > Dermoptera > Cynocephalidae > Cynocephalus > Cynocephalus volans. The sequence continues at coordinate 92,624,937 of NC_084473.1, read as the reverse complement.
CAAAATGAGCTTTGGAGGGACAAACATCCAAACCATAGCAATGTGATTTGTAAATATCTTCTCTGAGAATGTGGTTTCTCTTTTCATTCGCTTCTGGTGTCTTTCAGAAAATAGAATGCTTAATTTTGATGAAGTCCAATTTATTCTTTTTTATTTCTTTTATGGATTGTGCTTTTGGTATTATATCTAAAAAATCTTTGCCTGATTATAGGCCACAAAAATTTTCTCCTGTTTCCCTCTAGATGATTTATAGTTTTAAATTTTGCATGTGGTTCTATGACCCCTTTTGATTGACTTATAGACATTGTTTTATGGAGTTATTTTTTTTAAAAAAAGAGAAGTTACAAGCCAAAAATACTTATTTTTCAAAAAAGTATATTTACCTGTATAGTTTCCTTTACTGGTGTTTCTTATTTCTTTATGTGGATTCAAGTTACTGTCTAGGTTCTTTATTTCAGCCTGAAGAAATCCCTTTAAGAGTTTTTGTAAGGCAGGTCTGTTCATTATGAATTCTCTTGGTTAATGTTCATCTGTGAATGTCTTCATTTATCTTTCATTTTTGAAGGACAGTTTTGCCAGATATAGAATTCTTGGTTGACAGGTTTTGTGGGGTTTTTTCAGCCTTTTGAATATGTCATCCCACTGCCTTCTGGCCTCTGTGGGTTCTGAGAGCCAACTGTTAATCTGAATGAGGCATATATCGCTTACTGCGTTCAATACACACTCTTTGTCTTTCTGTATTTTGACTATGATGTATCTAGGTGTATATCTCATTTAGTTTATCCTACCTGTAACTCTTCGAGCTTCTAGCTATGTAGATGAATGTTTTTCATCAAATTTGGGAAATATTTGGCCATTATTTCTTCCAATATTTTTCCTGACCCCTTCTTTTTTTCTTCTCCTTCTGAGACTCCTTTATGCATGTGTTCGCGTGCATGACAAAGCCACACAAGTCTTTGAGGTTCTGTTTAATTTTCTTGATTTTTTTCCCCCCAAATAATTAGTTGACCTATCTTAAAGTTTACCAATTCTTTCCTTTGCTAGTTCAAATCTGCTGTTGATACCCTTCAATTAATTTTTCGTTTTAGTTATTGGACTTTTCTACTCCATGATGTCTACTTGGTTTCTTTGGTGATTTCTTCTTATTGATATTCTCTACTTCATGAGAAATTGTTGTCATACTTTCCTTTAATTCTTTAGACTTAGTTTTCTTTAGTTCTTTAAAGATATTTGTGGCAGCTTATTTAAAGTCTTTATTTACTAAGTTTAACATCATATTTTCATGTTTCTTGGCATGTTTTGTAAGATTTTTTTGAAAATTGGACATTTTAGGTAATATGATGTTGCAACCCTAGAAATCAGATGCTCCCCTCAACACACACAGGTCTTTTCTGATTACCGATTTTTTATTGTGGTGATTGTTGCTGCTGCTTCTGTTTATTTGTTTAATGACTTTCCTGGGCTAATCCTGTAAAGTCTGTATTTTCTGTAGTGTATGGCCACTGAAGTCACTGCTTTGATAATTTAACGGTCAGCTAATGATTGGCCAGAGATTCCCTTAAATTCCTTGACCCAATAAGTTTTCTACCCTTTGATGAGGGACTCTGTGTGTGTTGGGCATGCCTTCAACACTTAGACTGTTTACAACTCTACCTTAGCCTTCACTTCCTGCTTGTGTATGACCTGAGAGTCATTCAGAAGTGAGAGACTGGTGCCTTCTGTGCTCTTTTATGGGCATGTGCACATCCCTGTATACATGTGCACCATTCTAAATTACCTAGGAATGTGTCAGAGCTTTTTAAAGCCCCTTATAGGCTATGGCTCTCATTTGCCCCAACTGGTATGGTAGCCTCAGACAGCTGTAATGTTCAACAATTGACACTGAGTTTTTCAACAAATACCCCAGGGATGGGGCTTTTCCTGTGGAGCCCTTAGTTAGGTAAATAACACCATCACCCTATGAATGAGATTTCCAGGAACCACAGATCAGGTCAAAGAGTGGCATTGAACTGGGAATGGGACTTTTTGAGGAGCTTCAAACCTGGTCTGTTCTTGCAAGCCTGCTGCCTTTCATGAAGCCTACTGTGTTTGCAAAGCTGCTAGTTTCCATGGGTATTGTGGAGCTGGGAAGAGGGGGATGGGAGTAGTTTAAATTACAAAGCCACAAAACCTGCTTTTAAGGAGGTATGATTTATAGAGACACTCACTCCACCATTTTGGAAATCCTGCCCCCAAAATTCTTTTGTGGACAGGGATATCCAATTTGTTGAAAAGACTGTCTTTTCTCTACTGAATTTCTTTTGTACCTTTGTCAAAAATAAGTTGAATATATTTGTGAAACTTATTTCTGGAATTTCTATTCTGTTCTAGTGACCTACTTATCTTTATGCAAATAGTATACGTTCTTAATTGCTTTTGCTTTATAATTAGTCTTGAAATAAGGCAGTGTAACTCCTCCAACTTTTTTTTTAATCAAAGTTGTTTTAGGTAATTCTATATAAATTTTAGAATCAGCTTGTTAATTTGTGTGAAAAACCCTGATCAGATTTTGATTGGGATTGAAGTAAATTTAAATAAATTTGGAGAGAACTGAAATTTCAACAGTATCAAGTTTGATCCATGAACATAGTATAAGCAGTTTTCAAAAAGTTCATGGAAAGATTCATATTTTTTAATTCTATCTTTCCAAAAAATTTTTGAAGTCTCCATATTTTGGTCTTGTTTAGTTTGTTGAAGTAACATTTTGTAGTTTTCATTGTACTGGTATTACACATCATTTGTCAGATTTATCCTTAATTTTTCATATATTTTGGTGCTATTGTAAATTATTTTCCTTTTAACAATTCAATTATTATTAGTAGTATATTTATTTGCTTTTTTATTGTTGTTTTCTTCTCTTTTTTAAGTCCCACATATGATTGAGAACATGTGGTATTTCTGTGCCTGGCTTATTTCATTTAACATAACTTTCTCCAGGTTCATCCATGTTGCTACATGGATTGTTTTCTTTGCTGTGCAGAAGATTTTTAGTTTGATAAAATCCCACTTGTTTATTTTTGCTTTTGTTGCCTGTGCTTTTGAGATCTTATTCATAAAATCTTTATCTAGTCCTATGTCCTGGAGCATTTCCCCTGTGTTTTCTTCTAACAGTTTTATAGTTTTAAGTCTGACATTTAAGTCTTTGATTCATTTTTAGTTGATTTTTGTATATGGTGAGAGATAGGAGTTTAGTTTCATTCTTCTACACTTGGATGTCCAGTTTTCCTAGCACCATTTGTTGAGGAGGCTGTCCTTTCCCCAATGTATGATTTTAGCACCTTTGTCAAAGATCAGTTGCCTATAAGTATGTGGATTTATTTCTGGGTTATCTATTCTGTTCCAGTGGTCCAATTGTCTATTTTTGTTTTATTTTATTTTTGATATTGCTTTTTAATTTTTAATTTTTCATTATTATCATATTCATTCTTGCAAATCATAATTTTTCTTTATGCCCTTTACCCAACCTATCACTCTCCAAACCCGTCCCTCCCTCTCCCCATCTCTGGTATCCTTAGGTTTGTTCTCTCCTTCTGAAAGTTCAATGTATTGTTGTGGTTTCTCTTTCTTTCTTTCTTTCTTTCTTTCTTTCTTTCTTTCTTTCTTTCTTTCTTTCTTTCTTTCTTTCTTTCTTTCTTTCTTTCTTCTCTCTCTCTCTCTCTCTCTCTCTCTCTCTCTCTCTCTCTCTCTCTCTCTCTCTCTCTCTTCTGTTTTTTCTTTCTTTCCTTCCTTCCTTCCTAGTACCCAGTTATGAATGAGAACATGCAGTATTTATATTATCTTGTTTGGCTTATTTCACTTAACATAATTTTCTACAGATTCATCCATGTTGCTGCAAATGGCAGAATTAATCTTTTTTATGACAGAGTGGTATTCTATTGTGTATATTTACCACACATAGGTTGGTTCCATATTTTGGCTATTGTAATAGCTTTGTAATAAAATTTGAAGTCAGGTAGTGTTATGGTCCAGCTTTTTTTTTTTTTTTTTTTCTTCTCAGGATTGCTTTGGCTATTTGCAGTCTTTTGTTGTTCCATATAAATATTAGGATTGTATTTTCTATTTCTGTGAAGAATGTCATTTGCATTTTGGGGGGATTGCATTGAATCTGTAGATTGCTTTGGGTAGAATGAACATTTTCACAGTTAATTCTTCCCATCCAAGAGCATGGTATGTTTTTCCACCTTTTGTATCCTCTTTAATTTCTTTCTGTAGTGTTTTGTAGTTCTCATTTTAGAGATCTTTCACCTCCTTGGTTAAATTGATTCCCTCACATTTTATTTTTTTGTTGACTATTGAAAATGGGCTTGCTTTCTTGATTTAATTTTCTGCTAGTTTGTTACTGGAGTATAAGAATGTTGCTGATTTTGGGGTGTTGATTTTGTATCCTGCAGCATTACTGAAATTGTTAATCAGCTCTAAGAGTTTTTTGATAGAGTCTCTAGTTTTTTCTGTATATAAGATCATGTCATCTGCAAACAAGGATAGTTTGACTTCATCTTTTCCAGTCTATGTGCCCTTTATTTCTTTCTCTTGCCTGATTGCTCTGGCTACTACTTCCAATACAACGTTAAATAGGAGAGGTGAGAGTGGGCATCCTTGTCTTGTTCCTGTTCTCATTCACGATGATACTGGTGGTGGGCTTGTCACAAATGGCTTTTATTGTGTTGAGATAATTTTCTTCTATACTTAATTTGCTGAGTGTTTATCATGAAGGGATGGTGAATTTTGTTGAATGCTTTTTCTGCATCTATTGAGATAATCATATGGTATTTGTCCTTGATTTAACTGACGCAGTGTATCACATTTATTGTCTTGCATATGTTGAATCATCCTTGCATCTCTGGGATGAAACTCACTTGATCATGGTGTCTAATTTTTTTTGATCTGGTGTTGTAATCTGGTTGCTAATATTTTATTGATGATTTTTGCATCTATGTTCATCAAGGATGTTGGCCTGTAATTTTCTTTTTCTGTTGTATCTCTATCTGGCTTTGGTATCAGGGAGATGCTGGCCTCATAGAATGAGTTTGCAAGAAGGGATTCTCTTTCAATTTTTTGGAATAGTTTGAAGAGGAGTGGTATTAATTCTTCTTTAAAAGTTTGATAGAAATCAGCAGGAATGCCATCTGGCCCTGGGCTTTTCTTTGTTGGAAGACTGTTGATTACTTCTTCAATCTTCCGTGTTGTTGGTCTTTTCACATTTTGTATTTCTTCTTGTTTCAGACTTTGTACTTTATATGTGTCCAGAAATTTATCCCTTTCCTACAGGTTTTCATATTTTTTGGCATACAGTTGTTTATAATAATCTGTAATGATTCTTTATATTTTTGTGGTATCAGTTGTAATGTCTCCCTTTCACTTCTGTTTGTTGTTATTTGGGTTTCTCTCTTCTTTATTTTATTTTTTTTTTGTTAACCTAGCAAATGGTTTGTCCATTTTATTCATCTTCTCAAAAAACCAACTTTTTGTTTCATTGATCTTTTATATCATTTTTTTGGCCTCTATTTCATTTAGTTTTGCCTTGATCTTGATTATTTCTTTCCATCTATTACTTTTAGGATTGGATCGTTGTTGTTTTTCTAGTTCTTTGAGGCATAGTGATAGGTCATTTATTTGGAGTCTTTCCATTCTTTTGATGTAAGTGTTTTTTTGCAACAAACTTCTCTTTTAGTACTGCTTTTTTAGTATCCCACAGGTTTTGGTATGATGTGTCTTTATTTTTGTTAGTTTCAAGAAATTTTTTAATTTCCTGTTTAATTTATTCTTAGACCCATAGGTCATTCCAGAGTCTGTTGTTTACTTTCCATGTACTTGAATAGTTTTCAGTGGTTTGCTTGTTATTGATTTCCAGTTTTAATCCGTTGTGATCTGAAAAAATACTTGGAATGATTTCAGTTTTTTAAGTTTGCTGAGACTTGATTTTTGACCTAACATATGGTCTATCCTGGAAAATGTTCCATGTGCTGATGAGCAGAATATCTATTCTCCAGTTGTTTGACCAAATGTTCTGTAGATTTCTGTCAGGTTTAATTGATCTAAGGTGTAGTTTAAATCCTGTGTTTCTTTGTTGACTTGTTGCCTGGAAGATCTGTTTAATGCTAAGACAGGGGTGTTCAGGTACCCACTATTATCATATTAGGGTCTATCTGTCTTTTTAGTTCTAAGAGCTTTTGCTTTACATATCTAGGTGTTCCAAGGTTGGGTGTATACATATTTATGACTGTTATGTCTTCTAACTGGATGGATACTTTTATTATTATATATGGGCCTTCTTTGTCTCTTTTTATGGTTTTTGGTTTAAAGTCTGTATTATCCAATATAAGAATAGCTACACCTGCTCATTTTTGGTTTCCATTTGCATGGTATATCTTTTTCCATCCCTTCATTTTAGTCTGTTTGTGACTTTATAGGGGAGGTGTGTCTCGAAGACAGCATATAGTTTGGTCTAGCTTTTTAATCCAGTCAATCTGTGTCTTTTGAATGGGAAGTTTAATTCATTTACATTCAGGGTTGTTATTGACAAGTATTGCTTTACTCCTGTCATTATATTGCTTTTTGTTTAGATGTTTTAAATATCTTCCTTCCCCTTTTATTTTTCATCTTCAGTGTTAGTTGGATTTTTGAGATGACATGATTTAGCTTCTTTTTCATTTGCATTTTGGTTTTAACAGTGGATTTTGCTTTCTTGTTAATTGGTGACAGTGATTTTTGTTTTTCAGATTCTAGGAATAGGACTCCTTTGAGAATTTCTTGTGGAGCTGGCCAGGTGGTAGTGAGCTCCCATAATTTTTGTTTGTCTGGGAGATACACTATATCTCCCTCATTTCTGAAGGATCACCTTGTTAGTATAGAATTTTTGGCTGGAAATTTTTTTCTTTCCGTATTTTGAATATATCATTCCATTTCCTTCTGGACTGTAAAATTGCAGTTGATAACTTTACTGTTAGTCTGATGGGGGCTTCTTATAGGTGACTTGACCCTTTTCTCTTGCTGCTTTTAGAATTGTCTCTTTGTCTTCAACTTTTGCCAGCTTGACTATAATGTGTCTTGGAGAGGATCTTTTTGGATTGAATCTTTTTGGGAATCTTTGGGCTTCCTGGATCTGGAGGTCTTCATCTCTCCCTATACCTGAGAATTTTTCTATTATTATTTCCTTGAATGGGTTTTCCATACCTTTTCCTTTCTCCTCCACTTCTGGAATACTCAAGATTTGGATGTATGTGTGATTAAGATTGTCTGCTAGCTCTCTTAGATTGTTTTCATTTTTTAAAATTCTTTTTTCCTTTTTTTTTTTTTGTCTGCCTGGTTTATTTCAAAAAGACCATCTTCAAAGTCTGAAATTCTTCTGCTTGCTTGCTCTAGACTGCTGCTCAAGCTTTCTGTTTTTTTTTTTTTCTTTCATTAAGTATATTTTTCAGTTCTAGGAGTTTTGCTATATTGCTTTTTAAGGTATTAATCTCTTTGTAACTTTCCTCCTTCATATCTTGGATATTTTTTCTTGTTTCATTGTGTTATTTAATTGATTCTTCTCTTATCTCTTTGAGATTTTTTAAGATCAGTGCTCAGAATTCCTTTTCAGACATCTCAAGGGTTTCCTGCTCTATGGAGTCTGGTACTTGAAAATTACCATATTCCTTCAGTGGTGTCATATTTCTTATTTATTTGTAATTCTGGTATTTTTTCATTGATGTTTGGTCATCTTGTAGGGCACTTGTTTCTTCTGTTACTCTGGAGTGGGCTATGAGGGAAGGACTTCCTCCTCTATTTACAGGTTCTTCTGGTGAATCTTCTTGTATCAGTGAAGTTAAGTGTGCAGTGAGCTTCCTTGGCTCCTGTTCAGGCAGTGCGAGGGCCTCTCTGGGGCTCTGGTGGTGTGGGCTGGTGGTCGCAGTAGCATTCACAGGCAGGGCATGGCACTCACCTGGGCTCCCAGTTGGGTGTTGGGTGGTCTGTAGGGCTAAGGTGGTGTGGGCCAGTTGTGGTAGTGGCAGCACACATGGGTAGGTCTGGTGCTCACCTGTGCTCCCACTCGGGCTGTGGGCAGATTTCTGTGGGGATTGGGTGTCATGGGCCAGTGGCAGCAATCGTGGAGGTGTGTGTGGGCTAGGCCAGCAATCATGTGGGCTTCAGCTTGGGTGGTGGGTGGGCCTCTCTGGGGCTTGTGTGGTATGGGCTGCCAGTGGCAGTGGCAGCCTGTGCTGGCAGGGCTGGTGCTCACCTAGGCTTGGGAAGTGGGAAGGCCTTTCCTGGCTTCCAAATGTCTGTTTTTATGCCAGTACCATACTATTTTGTTTACTATAGCTTTGTAGTATAATTTGAAGTCAGGTATTCTAATGCCGCCAGCTTTATTTGTTTATGTTTTATTTTTGTTCAGGATTGCTTTGGCTATTTGGGGTCTTTTATTGCTTCAAATAAATGTTAGGATTGTTTTTCTACTTCTGTGAAAAATGTCATCATTATTTTGATAGAAATTGCTTTGTTTAGTATATACACTTTTACAACATGAATTCTACCAATTTATGAACAGGGAAGGTCTTTCTATGTTTTTGGGTGTCCTCTTTAATTTCTTTCATCAGTGTTTTGTAGTTTTCATTGCAGAGCTCTTTCACCTCCTTGGTTAGATTTATTTGTAGGTATTTTATTTTGGGGGTAGCTATCATAAATGGGATTGCTTTCTTGATTTCTTTTTTTGCTAGTTCATTGTTGGTGTATAGAAATGATACTGCTTTTGTATGCTAATTTTATATCCTGCAACTTTACTGAATTTATCAGCTCTAAGAGTTTTATGGGGGAGTCTTTAGATTTTTCTATATACAAGATCATGTTAGCTGCAAACAGAGACAATTTGACTCACTCTTTTCAAATTTGGATGTCCTTTATTCCTTTCTCTCACCTAATTGCTCTGTCTAGAACTTCCAGTACCATGTTAAATAGGAGTGGTGAGAGTGAGTATCCTTGTCTTCTTCATGTTCTTAGTGGAAAATCTTTAACCTTTTTCCTGTTCAGGATGGTGTTAGCTCTGGGTTTGTCATATATGGCTTTTATTGTGTTGAGATACATTCCTTCTGTATCTAATTTGTTGAGAGATTTTTTGTCATTAAGAGATGTTGAATTTTATCAAATTCACAGTTTTTTCTGTGTCTATTGAGATATTTTTTGTCTATCATTCTGTTGATGTGGTGGTGTATCACATTTCTTGATTTGTGAATGTTGAACCATTTTTGCATCCCTGGATGAATCCCATTTGATCATGGTGTATAATCTTTTTGATGGGCTCTTTGGATTCTGTTTGATAGTATTTCTTGAGAATTTTTGCACCTAAGTTTATCAAGAATATTGGTCTGTGGTCTTCTTTGTGTGTCTTTCATTTTGGTATCAGGGTAATGCTAGCCTCATAGAATGGGTTTGGGAGAATACCCTCTGCTTCAATATTTTTGAATAGTTAGAGAAAAAATCATATTAAATCTTCTTTAAATGTTTGGTAGAATTCAGCAGTGAAGTAATCTGGTCCCAGGCTTTTGTTTTTTGGTAGACTGTTGATTACTGATTCAATATTCTTACTCATTATTGGTCTGCTCAGGTTTTCTATTTCTTCTTGGTTCAGTCTTGGTAAGTTGTATGAGTCCAGATATCTATCCATTTCCTCTAGATTTTCAAATTTGTTGTTGTGTAGTTGTTCATGAAAGTCTCTAATGATTCTCTGTATTTCTGTGGAATCAGTTGTAATGTCTCCTTTTTCATTTCTGATTTTGATATTTAGGTCTTCTCTGTTCTTTTCTTTAGTAGTATAGCTAATGGTTTGTCAATTTTGTTTGTCTTCTCTGAAAAGCAACTTTTTGTTCCATTGATCTTTTATATCATTTTTTTTGGTCTCCATTTTGTTTAGTTTTGCTATGATCCTTATTTCTTTCCTTATGCTAATTTTGGCATTGTATTGTTCTTTATTTTCCAGTTCCTTGAGGTGTAATGTTAGATTGTTTATTTGGGATCTTTCAATTTTTTTTAATATAAGTACTTACTGCAATAATCTTCCCTCCATAGGTTTGTGAATGTTGTGCTTGTATTTTCACTTCTTTCAATAATTTTTTTTCATTTCCTGCTTTATTTCTTCTTTCAGGAGCATGTTGTTTAATTTCTTTGTATTTGTATATTTTCCAAAGTTTTGCTTGTTTTTGATTTCTAGTTTTATTCCGTGTGGCCTGAAATAATAATTGATATGATTTCAGTCTTTTTGAATTTGTTCAGACTTGATATGTGGCCTAACATGTGGTCTGTCCTGGAAAATGGTCTGTGTTCTGATGAGAAGAATGTATATTCTGCTGTTGTTTGATGAAATGTTCTGTAAATGTCTGTCAGGTCTATTTGATCTTACATGCAGTTTAAATCTGATATTTCTCTCCTAATTTTTTGTCTTGATGATCTGTCCAGTGCTGAGAGAGGGTTATTGAAGTCCCCTACTATCATTTTATTGGGCTCCGATAACATTTATTGAGATCTAACAACATTTGCATTATATATCTTGGTGTTCTGATGTTGGGTGCATATACATTTATGATTGTTATATCTTCTTGCTGCATTAATACCTTTATCATTATTTAATGTTCTTCTTTGTCTCTTTTTATAGTGCTTGGTTTAAAATCTATTTTATCCTATATAAGTATAGGAACTCCTGCTCATTTTTGGTTTCCATTTTTGTGGAATATCTTTTTCCATCCCTTCAGTGTTAACTCTATGTGTGTCTTTACTGGTGAAGTGAGTTTCTTGCAGGCAGCGTATACTTGGATCAAGTTTTTTAATCCATTCAGCCAGTCTATATCTTTTAAGTGGGGAATATGATCCATTTACATTCAGGGTTTTTATTGAAAGGAATTGCCTTTTTATTAATTTCTCTATGGTTGTTATATATTTCTTTTGTTCATTTCTTTCCTTTTTATTTTTTATTGTTTGATTTTTTTGTGTATTGATGAGATACAGTTTCTTTCTCCTCTCATTTCCTTATCTGTTCTACTCTTTGTTTTTAATATTTCTCATGTATTCATGTTGATAGTTATTGCTCTTTTGATTTTACATGTAGGACTCCCTTGAATATTTCTTGTAGGGCCATACTTGTGGTGAGGAATTCACATAGTTTTTGTTTGTCTGGGAAAGACACTATTTCTCCTTTATTTCTGAAGGATAGCTTTGCTGGGAATAGTATTCTTGGTTGGAAGTTTTTTAAATCACTTTGAATATGTCATCCCACTCTTTCCTGGCCAGTAAGATTTCTGTTGAGAAGTTTGCTGTTAGGCTGATGAGAATTCTCTTATAGGTAACTTGATGCTTTTCTCTTGCTATTTTTAGAATTATTTTTTTGTGTTTGACTTTTGACAATTTGACTATAATATGCCTCGGAGAGAACCTTTTTTTGGTTGAACCTGTTTGGGGATTTTTAAGCATCTTGGATCTGGGAGGACATATCTCTCTGAATACTGGGGAAGTTTTTAGCTATTATTTCATTAAATAGGCTTTTAATGCCTTTTTTTTCCTTTTCCTTGCCCAGTACACCCATAATACAGATGTTTGTATACTTAAGGTTGATAGCTCTCATAGGCTTTCTTCATTTAAAAAAATTTTTTTTGTTGTTGTTCAACTGGGTTAATTCAAAAAGCTTGTCTTCAAGTTCAGAAAATCTTTCTTCTGTTTGTTCTAGCCTGTTATTTAAGCTCTCAGTTGTATATTTTATTTCATTGAATGAGTTCTTCAGGTCCAAGATTTCTGCTTGGTTCTTGTAAGATTTCTATCTCTTGTTGAATTTCTCTCATTCATGTCCTGGATTGTTTTTCTGACTTCATTGTGATTTCAATGTATTTTTTCTTATATCATGTTGAGTTTCCATAAAGTTAGAATTTCTCTTCAAGCATTTCATTAGTTTCCTGTTGTTTGGGGTCTGGTATTGGAGAATTATTGTCTTCTTTTGGTGGTGTTATTGTTCCCTGTTTTATTATACTTCTCATATATCTGCATTGACGTCTGGAAATCTGGTAGTGTAATTGCTTCTTTTAATTTTGAGAGTAGTTTTTGAAGGGAGAAACTTACCTGTAGAAGTGTTCTATATTGACAGTCAGTTTGGGCATTTTAGGATTGGTTTTGGGTAAGTGCTGTAGTATAGTCTTTGTGTGACTTTTTTACCTGTATTAAATCTTGAAATTGTGAGTGCCTTCATGGCCTAGGCAGTGGGGCCTTCGGCAGTTTCTTGTTGAGGTGGTTGACACTGGGCAGGGCTGTTGTGGCTCTGAATGGGGCCTCAAACACCTTGGGGGTGTGCTGGTGCACTCAGTGCTTCCTAAGCCGAGGTGACTGACCCTGTATGAGGTCACTGGAATCATCTTTGTGGCTTCAAATTCTGGAGTAGGTGTTGTAGCAGTGGGCTGTTTCTTCACTAACATGGGTGGAGTTGCTGGGTTACTGAGCAGGTTGCAAACCCCTGGGAGAAATGCTAGGGCACTTTTCTGAGTCCCTGAGTGAGGTAGCCAGGCTCTCTGGAGCTCTCCCACTCTAGAGTATGTGGATCTATGCAGGTTTACCAGATACATGGTTCTGCATGTACTTGGGAGGTGTCAGCTCATTCTCCACACCCTCACGTGTGGAAGGTGAAGATGGGTCAGAGATGCATGAGGTGCATGCACTTCAGGGTGGCTAGTGCACTCCCTAAACCCTCTCTCCTGGGGCAGGCAGGCTTGTTGTGTCAGGTGGGTCTCTGAGTTCTGAGTTTGGGGGCTGGGTGAAGGAGGAGGTTGGCTTGGATCTAGGCAAGTTCACTGGGTTCACAGAGGGGTGTGTGTACCCCAGAGTGGCCAGTGTACTCCCTGCACCCTCTCTGCTGGGGTGTGCAGGCTTGCTGAATCAGGCAGGACTCTGAGTTCCTAGGGGGGAGGTGGGCATGGATCTAGGCAAGCTTGCCAGAGATGGACAGGGCTGGATGCACCCAAGTGGTGCCAACTCACTCCCCGAATCCTCTCCACCAGGTTGGGATGCTCTGATTGGTTTGTTGAGTTGGACAGGACTCTGAGCTCCCAGAGGAAGGTGGGCCTGGATCCAGGCAAGTTTCCCAGAGATTCATGGTACTGTGTGTATGCAGGAGGGCCTGGCACACTCCCAGCACCCTCTTCGTAAGGGTGTGAGGTTCTCTTCATGTCCTGGCTCCTATCCCAAAATGGCAATGTCCAGAAGCAGCCCAGGACTGAGGGGGCTGGGGGAACTCAGCGTATACCTCTCCTCTGGAAAAATGCAGTCTTGTGGGCTCCCAGGAGCTCTCTCCATGCTGGGCTTACTGTCCATGAGGGCCATGCAGTTATCTTGCAGCTTGAATTACAGGTGTCTGTGGTGGGAGTGCTGATGGCAGACCCCCTTGCCTACCTTGTCTCAGCAGTGCAGGTCTCGCCAGTCTCCATGCAGGTCTTCATTGGGGGCTTCCTGTCTTTCTATGTTGACACCTTGAGTTTCCAGATCTTGGGAGGTTTTCCTCACTGTTTTGTTGGATCCCATCATTTTCTCTGAAACACACTATTATACAGGTGACAATCTACTTGTTACTCTGGAATTTCTTTGCATTAGAGGTAAGAACTGACCACCTCTATTCAGCCAGAAAAAACACCCAAACTATTGTAAATTTTTTTTAATTCAGTTAAAAAAAATTTTGCCGTTATATGCAAACACCTTTAATTTTGCATATTTATATCATATCCTACAACTTCTTGGTGTTTGTAGGTCTTCATAGATTCCATAGCATTTTCTACACAGATGATCATGTTGTATACAATTAAAAACATTTTACTTTTCTTTTTCAATCTGGATACCATTTATTTCTTCTTCTTGCTTTAATGCACTAGCTAGATCCACCAATCCAATGTTGAATAGGAGCAGTTATAGCAGACATTCTTGCCTTGTGCCTAATCTTATTAGATATATTAGTTGTAAGTTTTTCATAGCTGTCCTTTATCAGGTTCAGAATGTTCTCTTTTATTTCTAGTTTTCTGAGTTTTTATCAGGAATGGATGTTCAATTTTGTTAAATGCTTTTTTCTGCATCTATTGAGGTTATTTTATCATTTTTGTTTTAAAATCTCTTAATATGTGGAATTATATTGATAGATATTTTTGAATGTGAATTAAACTTTGCATTCCTAAAATACACCTTACTTCATAATGTATTATCCTTTTTTTATATATTATAGAATTCAATTTGGTAAAATATTTTAAAGAAATTTTGCACTTATGTTTATGGTGGAGATTGGTTTGTGGTTTTCTTTTCTTGTAATGTCTTTGGTTTTGGTGTTAGAATAATGCTGACCTCACAGAGTAAATTGGGAAGTTTTACTTCCTCTTCAATTTTGTGGAAGAGTTTGTGTAAAATTGGTATGATTTATTTGATAAATTCTTGGTAGAGTATGCCAGTGTGGCCATCTGAGCCTGAAATTTTCTTTGTTGGAAGGGTTTTAACTACAAATCCAGTTTCTTTAGTAGATACAGGGAAATTCAGGTTATCTATTTCTTCTTGAGGGAGCTTTATTAGTCTCTTTCAAAAAATTTTCCCATTTCATTTATGTTGTTAAATTTATTGGCATAAAATTGTTCCTAATATTCTCTTCTTATCCCTTAAAAATCTTTTAATCTTATTGATTTTATGATTTCATTTAAATTTATTATTTATAAATTTATAAATAAATCAAATTTATGATTTATTAATTTTATGAAAGAAGTAGCTTTGGTATCTTTGACTTTTTTCTCAAATTTCTGTTTTCTGTTTTACTGATTTCCTCTCTCATCCAAATTATTTACCACCTTCTAACCTTTACTGCTATATTAATCATGATTTTTATTTGCTGTGTATTATGATGTTTTTCCGCTTTGGGGGGTCTTCATACCTGGGAAGAGACTGCTCCTCCGAGGGCTTCGTATTTCCTAGAGGTGTGAACAGCTTGCCTGGAGCATGCCTCTCACGTGCAGACTGCCTCATCCAGGCCTGTGCCCCCACTTACCTTCTTACCTAATTCTCACACTCCAAGCCAATACTACCCTCACCCTAAATCAACCCAGGGCCAGGTAGCAGACAACTAGAGACAGCCTCCATGCCCTAAGCCTGCTAAAATCATTCATACTGGCCAATCCCAAGCTGTTTATGCTGCCCCGCCTTGCCTTTTCCATGGAAATCCCAATAAAGGTTTTGGCTTAGGCATTCCCCTTGTTCCTTCTTCTGCCTCCTAACAAAACCTCATGATTCTTCATGTGGACTTGTGTGACATGGCATACCTCTTCTCTCAGAAATGTAAGTAATAAAAATCTTCTTTCAATGGCATTAGCATCTCTGTGTCATCACTCAGTTACCTTTATAAATTTTGGACCAGGCATAGAACACTGCTTACTGTGGATGTAATTTGTTCTTTTTCTAGTTTCTTAAGGTGGAAGCTGAAGTCATCAAACAGATTTGTTTTTCTTTTATAGGCATTTAATGCTATCAGTTTTCCTCTAAGTAGTGCTTTCATTGAATGCCACAAGTTTTGATATGTTGTGTTTTCCTTATCATTCAGGAAAGTATACTTTATCATCTCCCTTTTGATTTCTTCTGTGATTCACAGGTTATTTAGAAGAGTGTTAGTTTTCAAATATATGGGAATTTCCTATGTATCTTTGTCACTGACTTCTAATTTAACTCATTGTCATTAGAGAGTATGCTTTGTCTAATTTGAATCCCTTTAGATTTATTGAGTCTTGCTTTATGGGGAAGAATATGGTGTATCTTGGTAAGTTTTTTGTGAGTGCTTTAAAAAGAGTGTATACTATGCTGTTGTTGAGTAGAATTTTTTGCAAATGTCAATTATGTCAAGTTGGTTGATAGTGCTCTTCAAATCTTCTATATCATTACTGATTATCCACGTAATTATTCTACTTGTTTTATCAATCATTGCAAGTGGGGTGTTGAAATCTCTGACTGTACTTGTGGGTATCTCTAGTTCTTTCAGGTCTATCAGTTTTTGCTTCATGTATCTTGAAGCGACTGTTAATAGATGCATAAACATTTAGCATTATTGTGTTTCTCTTCAGGAATGACTACTTTTATCATTTTAAAATGACTCTTTTTCTCCCCGGTAATAACTGTGAAGCATTTCACAGTTTGACTGATAGTAACATAATATTAACTCAGGCTTTTTATTAATTTATTTTTATTAAGGTATAATTGACAAAAATTGTATATACATGTGGTGTACAGCATGATGTTTTAATATATGTATATCTTCTGAAATGGCTAAGTAAAGCTAATTAATCAAGCTTTCTTTTATTTAATGTTGTCATGGTATGAGGGTACTTCAAAAAGTTCATGAAAAGATTCATATTGACTTTTAATTCTATTTATCCATGAACTTTTTGAAGTATCCTCACTTATTTTTTTCTCTTCTTTCATTTTTAACCTATTTGTGTCATTATATTTAAGTTGTCTGTATGAGTGTCTACGTGATATAGTTTGGATATATTGTCCACCAAAGCACGTGTTGAAATCTGATTCCCAATGTGGCAGAGTTAGGAGGTGTTTGATTCATGCAGGAAGATCCCTCATGAATAGATTAACACCTTCCTTGGTTGGGGAGCTAGTGAGTGAGTTCTCGCTCTATTTGTTTCCATGAGAGCTGGCTGTTAAAAGGAGCTTGGCACCTCCCCTGTCTCTCTCTCTTGCTTCCTTCCTCTCGCCACGTGATCTCCTTGTACCCATTGGCTGCCCTGCCCCTTTCAGCCATGAGTAGAAGCAGCCTGAGGACTGTGCCAGATGCAGCTGTCCCAGAATCATGAGCCAAATCAACCTTTTTTCTTTACAAATTACCCAGTCTCAGGCAGTCAGTTACAGCAACACAAAAACAGACTAACACAGTATGTTAGGTACTATTTAGTTGGGTCTTTCTTTATGTAATTTGACTATCTGTGCCTTTTAATTGGGATATTTAGACTATTTAAAATTTTAATGTGATTATTAATATATTTGGGTATAATTCTAGGATCTTGCTATTTTGTTTTCTATTTGTCCCATCAATCCTGTTATTTTTCTCTCTTTCTTTCTTTTTTTTTTCCTGCCTTTTGGATTTTATTTATAATTTTTTTAAAGTAGGTAGATTTTATTTATTTTTTAATTTTTGTTTAATTGACATGTAATGATTGTACATATTTATGGGGTACAGAGTGATATTTCAATACATGTATACACTGTGTGATGATCAAATCATGCTAATTAGCATATCCATCACCACAAAAATACATCATTTCTTTGTGATGAGAACATTTGAACCCTCTTCCATTTGAAAATATATAATAAATTACTGTTAATTTTAGATGGCTAACACTACTATCAAATACTAGAACTTATTTTTCCTTTCTAGATGTAATTCTGTATCCATTAACCAACCTCTCCCTCTCCCCCGACCCTCTCTTCTTTCCAGCCTCTATTAACCGTAATTCTACTCTCTTATTCTATGAGCTCACTTTTTTTTTTTTTAACTCCCCCATATGAGTGAGAACATGCAGTATTTATCTTTTTGTGCCTGACATAATGTCTTTCAGGCTCATCCATTTTGCCGTGAATGACATGATTTCATTCTTTCTTCCTTTGTGTATAATATATACCACATTTTCTTTATCCATTTGTCTGTTGATGGACACTTTGTTTCTATGTCTTGGCTATTGTAAGTAGTGCTGTAATAAACATGAGGGTGCAGGTATCGCTTGGTATACTGATTTCCTTTCCTTTGGATAAATACCCAGTAGTGGGATTGCAGGATCATATGGTAGTTCTATTTTTAGTTTTTTGAGGGATGTCCATACTGTTTCCCATAATGGCTGTACTAATTTACAATTCCATCAAAAATGTAGAAGAGTCCTCTTTTCTCCACATCCTTACTAGTCTTTGTTGTTTCTTTTTGATAATAGTTATTCTAATTGGAGTGAGATGATATCTCATTGTAGTTTTGATTTGCATTTCCCTGATGATTAGTGATATTGAGCATTTTTTCATATAGCTGTTAGCCATTTCTATGTTTTCTTTTATGAAATGTCTATTCAGGTCATTTGCCTATTTTAAAAAAGGATTATTTGTGGGTTTTTGTGTTTGTTTTTACTATTGAGTTGTTTGAGTTCTTTGTATATTATGAAGATTAATCTCTTGTTGGATGAATAGTTTGCAAGAGCAGAACTAAATGAAACAGAGACCAGGAAAATGATTCAAAAGATCGATGAAACAAAAAGTTGGTTTTTTGAAAAGATAAACAAAACTGACAAACCATTACATTAGCTAGACTAAGAAAACAAAAGACCCAAATAAAATCTGAAATGAAAAAGATGTTACAACTGATGCCACAAAAATACAAAGAATCATTAGCGACTGTTATGAATAACTATATGCCAACAAATTAGAAAACATAGAGGAAATAGATACGTTTCTGTACACATATAACCTACCAAGACTGAACCAAGAAGAGACAGAAAACCTGAACAGATGGTTAACAAGTAACAAGATTGAATTAGTAATTAGAGTCAATAATTGGTCTTCTATTGAAGAAAAACCTAGGACTAGATGGCTTCGCTGTTGAGTTCTACCTAACATTAATGAAGAGCTAACACCAATTCTTCTCAAACTATTTCAAAAAACCAAAGAGGAAGGAATTCTTCGAAACTTATTCTATGAGGCCAAGCATTGTGATGCCTTTTGGATTAATTGAGAATTTTTATGATTAATTTTATCTCCTTTGTTGGCTTGTTAGTCATAACTGTTTGTTGTGTTCATGGTTTTTTGTTTTTGTTTCTTGTAAATGACTGCTCTAAGGCTTGAATATTCATCTTTAAGCGATTGTTGTCTACCTTCAAGTGACACCATAGAATTTCACATGTAGTATAAAATACTGAAAACAATATACATCCACTTCTTTCTTGAACTTTGCCCTATTATTTTTATGTGCCTTATTTTTCTATGTTATAAACCTTGCAGTACATTATTACTTTTGCATTAAACATTTAGTTCTCCTTAAAGATATTTAAATAATAATAAAAATTATTTTATAATTACCCATGCAGTTAACATTTCTGGTGCTATTTATTCATTTGTGTAGACTCATTTTTCATCTGACAATATTTTCCTTATTTCTGAAGGTCTTCCTTACATATTTCTTGTAGTGCAGGTCTACTGGTGATGACTTCTTACAACTTTATAAATGTGAAAAAATTCATTTTTTTTTTTTTCATTTTGAAAGATATTTCCACTGGATGTAGAATTTTAGGTTGACAATTTTTTTCTTTCAGTTCTTTAAGGGTATCGTACCACTGTCTCCTGGCTGGTATTGTTTCTGGAAAGAAATCTGCATCGTTTTTGTCTTTGTTTCTCTGTAATAATTCTGTCATTTTTCTCTGGCTACTTATAAGATTTTCTCTTTGTCACTGGTTTTAAACAATTTATTATTTGTTTGGTGTAGTTTTCTTCATGTTTCTTTTGCTTGGGGTTTATTGTGATTTGGGAGCCTGTGCGTACATCATTTTAATATCATTTTGAAAATTTTCAGCCTGTATTTCTTCGAATATTTTCTGCTTTCCTTACTTCTTTTTTTCAGTGATTCATACAACATGTGTAAAAGTTGTTCACAGCTAACTAATGCCCCATATTTTGTTCTGCTGTTTTTCTCTCTGTACTTTATTTTGGATAGTTTCTAATGCTGTTTCTTCATGTGTGTTAATCTTTTTTATTTCTGCAGTGTCAAATCTACCATTAATCCCATCTAGTGCATTTTTAAACTCAACATTGTAGTTTTCATCTCATTTAATTTTTAAAAATCTCTTTTATGTCTCTACTCAATGTGTTTGATCTTTTCTGTAGCATCTTGAACAAATGGAATGCACTAGTAATAACTATTTTAATTTTCTTGTCCACTGAACCTATCTTCTATGCCATTTCTGAGTCAGTTTCAGTTGACTGATTTTTTCTTCCTCATTATTGGTTATATATATATTACTGTTTCTTTGCATGCCTAATGATTTTTTCTTAGATGCTAGACATTGTCGATTTTACCATATTGTTGGGTCCTGGATGTTTTTATATTGTTAAAAATGTTCTTGAGCTTTGTTCTGCCACACGGCTGTTACTTGGAAATGGTGTGACCCTTTCAGGTCTCGCTTTTAAGCTTTATTGGGATCAGAAAATGTTTATTTTAAGTCTAATTTCTTTAACTATGAGTCAGAACCCTTCTGGGTATTGTATCTGATGCCCCGTGATTAATGAGGTTTTCCATTCTGGCTGTTGGGACTGTAGCTATTCCCAGCATCGTGTGTGGTCCTGGTATTATCCCCTCTAATAGGTTTGGCAGTTATCACTCTAGCCTTGAGTAGTTTTCTTACGTTCTTACACTGATTGGTACTCAGCTGAAAATGGGGGGCAGGCTCTTGGTAGATCTCCAAGCTCCCTCGCTCTTCATGCCGCTCTAACCACTTGAGCACTCTGCCCTCAAAACTCTTGGTCTGTCCAAATTCCCAGCTCCAGCTCCTCAACTCAGGGAGAACATGGGGCTTTGCCTGTGTTTTTCTCTCTGCAATGTTACAGCCTTGCAGCAGTTTGGACAATAATTTCCATAGCTCTAGGGCTTCTCTCCTTTGTTTTTCACCTTCTGGGATTTCTGTATTTTGTTCCCTGATGTTCAGTGTCTTGAACAGTGTCGTTTCATATACTTTGCCCATTTGTTAGTTGTTCAGGGTGGTGGTGGGGGGGGGTGCTAAACCCAGTCCCTGTTACTCCATGTACTGAAGTGAATGTCTTTCTGTACATTATCTCCACTTTTTAGATGAGTAAAGAGGGGGTGAGAAAGTTTAAATAACTTGCCCAAGGGCACAGCATGCAGTAAGTGACAAAGCTGGGCTTGAATATAAATTTTTTGGACTTCCAAGATAATGCTCTTAATCACAAAGCTATAAAGTTTTTATATATAATATGAATTAATATATTTAATAATTGATTTTTTATGTATATTCATGACATTAGGAAACATTAGCAGATGTTTTATGGAAATTGCTTCCCATTTCTCCCTTTTAAAGATAAATGTGAGGAACGTGAAGAACACGTAATTTCAGTTTCATCTGCAAAGGAAATTGATGTTCGTTCCTGTCCTCTTAACCCAAATGAAAAGAATGGCACTATAATTTGGTATAAAAATGACAGCAAGACACCTATATCTACAAAACAAGATACCAGGATTCATCAGCATGAGGATAAACTTTGGTTTGTTCCTGCTGAGGTAGAGGATTCGGGACATTACTATTGTGCTGTAAGGTAAGACAGGAATTAATAAGTTACAGACATGTTCTGGGTACCTGCAGTAGTTAAGGACAGAAAAGTATTTTCATAATGCTTAATTTACCTATTTTACTTTATTTTAGAAATTCATCTTACTGCCTCAAAATTAAAATAACTGCAAAATTTGTGGAGAATGAGCCTAACTTATGCTACAATACACAAGCTATATTTACACAGAAACTACCCATTGCAGGAGATGGAAGACTTGTATGCCCTTATTTGTATTTTTTTAAAGATGAAAATAATGAGTTACCCAAAATACAGTGGTATAAGGTAATTTTATTTTAAACATGGTATTTTGCTTTTCCAGAAAATAAGACAGTTTTTTGTTATGAACAATAAAGTGAGTGTGCAAAGTACTTTTTAAATTTTGCATATTGTTTTCTCTTTAGTGGTGAAACTTAATAGGGAATCTAATAAGAATTGTAAGACTGCATTCATTTAATTTGAAGCTTAACTGAAATCTTACTTTTTGTTGTTGTTTAACTTAATAAGGTACAGTTGAGAAAAGTCATAGTAGAAATAAAAAATGTTTAAAGAGAAGACTGATGATACATATAAGGTATTGAAGAGATAACTATTGTAAAACCTATTATTTTGTGTTTTATTAAAGATTAAGTGGTCCTCAAATAACCTGGTAGTTTCTGTAAATGTCTGAAAAGCGGGTTGACTAGCATACCATGGAGCGCATCATGTTTTGGTACTTTTGATCTACCTAGTCTGGTGAGACTTGAATGGGCAATCATCTTGTAGAGGTTAATAAATGTAAAATAAATAATATCAGTGACGAAAGGAATTACAGTCTTGATAAGAAACTATAGTGTTAACATTCTTGCCTCAAACATGTTTTCCTTGCAAAATAAATTTATCTTCACTTGCTTCATACTGCGAGGCTCATAAGCATGAAAATTTAATAACATAGGAATATAATTAACTTTTGCCAAAAAATACATTTTAAAACTGTATTCAAGGAACCTTTCTAGTAACTTTTTAAAAATATAACATTTGCTAATGTGAAAACACGGAGTTCTTTTTGTAGATTAGGAAAGTTATTAATTGATTTGCAATGCTTCTTTTCTCTCCTTTTATCTAGGATTGCAAACCTCTGTTTCTTGACAATGTGCACTTCAGTGGAGTCACAAATCAACTCATCATGAGGAATGTGACGAAAGAGCATGAAGGGAACTATACTTGTCACGCATCTTACACATACTTGGGAAAGCGGTATAACATCACCCGGGTAATAGGATTTGTTACTATGGGTGAGTCTTAGCTCCAACCCAAGAAGTTTAAAGTAATTCTAATATTACTTTCATTGTCCATAGAGGACGTATATCCAAGAGAAGCTCAATGATTCCACAAAGGTCACCTGGCTTTAGTTTAGTTTTTTTGTGGCTAAATACTATGTATTTTTTGTTTTTCGTTTCTGGTTCAGACGCAGTGCTGATTAAATACAGACATTATAAGCTATGTTTTCCAACCGATCTAGAATGCTTGTTCTTTGACATGGCTACAGACGGTTCATCCGGAGAGCTCTGGGGCTCCCTCTGGCTAGTCCGTGGCAACATTCTGAGAGCCTGCACTTGGGGAGTCTGAGTGCCTAGCAACAAGGATCCTTATCAGGAATGGGGTGAACACGAACGGGCTTTGGAATAAGTTACAGTCACAGAATCTGCCTCCTGTTCATCCCAAGTTAGCTCAGTTACTTAACCTCTCTAAGCCGTTTCCTCCTCTGTAAGATGATGACGTGACCTGTCAAGACTGCTGGGAAGATTAGAGATGGGGTATGCTAAGCTTCTGCTCATGTGCCTGCGCAAAGCAGCACTTGGTGCAAAACAGGTGTGCAATTAATAGCTGTATGATGATTGTTCCTGTTAATTTTCCTCGGGCTTTCAATTCTGTATTAACCATGTTTTGTATTAAAAGCTATTTTATGACAAAATGAAACAAAATATACTCCTAAAAATTACCTGGGGATGGGCAGAATGCTCAACCTTTCTGTCAACATCAGGATTTTGTAAGCTTTTAGTAATATGAGAATTATTCTAACCAGAACTTTTTTGTAAGTAATTATGCTGAGACAACAGGTATAAATTGGGACAGTTTTTGGCAAACCCAGAATATGATCACCCTATATATAACTACATTTTCCCAATTCTATAATAATTTACTTTTTCAAAGATTCATTTTTTTGAATAAAAATTAATTCCTTGCCTTGGTCCCACAAGCATCAGTGAATCCTAATTTTCAATGGTCTTTGTGTCACAACCACCTTCTTGAGTTTTAGCAGCCTGTTCCCGGTCCTTGTGTAGCTCTGGTATGTCTTTCTTGCGACACAGCAACCAAACCAGCAAGAAGAATTCTAGGGAGAACTGGGCGCTGGGGAATTTTAAAAATAGGTCAAATAAGTTTTAAATATTCTTTTTCTGATCCCATTTGTAGAGACAATATACTCTCTCCAGGGGTAAGATAATATTTTGTTTTCTTCCCAAGGCCCACCCCAATGATGCTTAGTGTTTTTTGTTCATTTCTGGATTCAAAACTATGTATTGAGCATCCACTATACACATTAAGGAACAAAAGAGATAATATCCTGTCCTCGTGGTGGTTACTGTTTGTTTGTTTGTTCTGACTGGTGGAATTCTGGGCATTCAAGTTCTTAGTTTCTCATAGTTTCTTCTTGGCCACAGACCAACCCTTGAAGCCAATTTTCTTATAAATAAGAGTCAGATTAATTTCTGGGGCTCCTTGATGCTTTTTGCCTATTTTAATAAATTATACCAAATTGCTTGGCATTCTTCCTTAACTCTACAGGTATCACTGTTGGGCCATCACCAAAGTTACAACATACAAGCAGGTCTAGCACTGACTGGTCTTTCTGGTTGTTAATGCCCAGTTCAGGGAAGCGCCTTTCCCCTACCCCTTGCTTTTCCTGACTTCCTTTGAGAGAGGTGCTTGTGTGGAGACCCAGGTCCTGGTGATGCGTGTGTGTTTCTGCAGCACCACGCTCTGTGGGTTCAGGAGGGTCCAGCTTTGCAGCGGAGCTCACGGTTTGCTGCAGCGTCTATGTCTGCTTCCTCCTTCTCACCTCCTGTCTCCTGCCACTCGTGAGTACTCAGGGGAATATCTGGCCAGATGCCACTTAGTGTATTTGCTAAGTGTTGTTACCACTTGAGATTCTGATTATAACAGACTGAGAAGCCCTGTGGTTATTTTTCTTCCAGAGGAAAATAGACCCACGAGGCCTGTGATTGTGAGTCCAGCTAATGAGACGATGGAAGTGGTCTTGGGTAAGTGAAGAGTTCAGATCTCTGCACCAGCTAGCTGCACAACCCCCACCCCCCAAAAAGAGAGTTCCAATAAGAATATGCTGAAATCATTATTTTGCACTCAAGATTTAGATATATTGTACCTTGACTTCACATAACCTAAGCCATTTATTGAATATATCTATAATTAGAGGGAAAGTGACACAAATTATATCTTAATTTTTTGTTTTTGTTTCTCGCCTCTATGGTAAAAATCTAGCCATGTCTGATTTTGCCATCCTTACTTTCCTATGGACATGTACTATCCATGAAAACACCAGCCAAAGGCCAAGTTCAAAAGGCCTAGGAATGGGAAATGTAATTTATTTCACTGATACAGAATGGATTTCTTAAAATCATAACTAAGATTTTAGTCAGAAGAATATGACTAGAGTCTAAAAAGGATGGTAGTTATTCTAGAAAAATACTTTTCCAAGTTAGCACAAATGTTTAATTTCAAGAATTAGGAACCCAAAAGTGTCTAGACCCGCACTGTTCAATACAGTAGCTACTAGCCACATGTAGCTGTGTACACCATAAAAGTAAATTAAGACAATTAATTAATTTAGTTAAATTTAAAGTTTGTTCCTCAGTCACATTAATCATATTTCAAGGGCTTAAAAGCCACATGGGACCAGTGAGTACCACATTAAAAGGTACAAATATAAACATTTCCATCATTGCTGAAAGTTTTATTGGAAATCATTGTCCATACATAAAAACAGATTCTTGTATCAGAGGGTCAAAAATCCGGCTGGCCTTGGAATTCTCTTCTGTAACAGGAACTTCATGAATACAGTGAACAACTGTACAGAGACTAGAAGGCACATGTTTGTGACCTGTGAACTCTGTACTTGGCCAAGTTGTTATTCACGGTGGAAGAACAGAAAGGCATCATTAGATATAAACAAAGATGTCAAAACTCAAAGTTAAATATGATTCAATAGAATCTAGAGCCATGTTTCTCAACCTCTTTTTGTTTTTTAAATCATTCCCCTTAAAATCCTAAAAAGACATTTTGTTCCCCTAATCCTCTCCCCTCTTTCAGAATTTCAGTCCCACAGCTATATTGTATATCTGTTGATGTACTATAGCCCTTTAGAGAGCCACAAATCCTTGTAATATCTAAGATTTTCTTGCTCGCCTCCCCCAAAACCACTTTTTGCCCTGTTGGCCACAGCCCCTGTTGAGAATGCTTGCTCTGCAAGTGTATAAATTGAGAGCTCTGAATGAAGGCTACATTCATCTCCAAATCTAAAAACTCATCTCCAGATCTAAAAATAGCTTTATATTAGGAAACAATTGTTTTAATATAACATACTGACAATGGATCAGAAGCTAATATCACCCTGTTGTAGGATTATCCTGAAGGGTATCAAACAGGCATTTGATAAGATTCAATATGAATTACCAATAAAATGACAGAAAAATAGGAATTGAGGGACACTTCCTTAACTTAACAAATAACGTCAGTGCAAACCAAAAATCACTAATGTTCTTAATGGTGAAACACTATGGACCTTTTCACTGAAGTGAAGAGCAAAACAAAGATCCCATGAACAGCGCTGCATAACGTGGTCCAGAAGGGCCCTCCAATACAATAGAAGAAAAAACAACACATGCATACTGCAAGGGAAAAAATACTTTACTATTATTCTCAGATCACATAATTGTCTGCCTACAAATCCCAACAGAATTACTGGGAAAAATTAAAGTTAATATTTTATTAATCTGCCAGATATAAAAAACTAATTTTCTAAAATAATAGATTTGTTTAGCAATAACCAGCTAGAAAATATAATGGGAAAAGAGATTCCATTTTTAAAGGTAAATGTCTTAGAAATGTCTATAAAATATCTTAGCAAAAATTTTTTAAATGTGAGATTTATAAGAGGGGGAAAAAATCCAGAAAACACAAAACTCTGAAGTATAAATTTCAGAAAAACTAAGATTTAAAGCATGCAGTCTTGGGGGTAAGGGCAATATTGTCTCCAACGGGGAGAAAATGGTTCTTGATGGTGAAAAAAATCTGCATCAACAGATATACTATATATCCATGGGACTAAAACTTTATAGGAAAGGAGGCAATTAGAGGGAAAATGTCTAAAAAGGCTCCAAAGGGTAATAATTAAAATCTTTAGAAATGCCAATATAAGGAAAAATGTAATATAGATGCATATGTTTTTCCTATATGGAAAACTAGAAATTCATTTATAGATTTAATGGAATTCCAATAAAAACATGCATGTCTAGAAATTGGCAAGTTATTCTGAAATTCACTGTAGAGAATAAAATGATGAGATGTATTAGATAATATTATTAGTGTTTACTCTCACACTTTAATAATTAAAAGAGTGTTGTACTTTTGGCATCAGTATGCACATTTAGATCAGGCAAGAAAGTCTGAAATAAGTGAGAATTATTTTATGATAAAGGCAGCATTACAAATTAGTGAAGAGGAAGATTATTATCAATCAATGGTTCCGGAATGATCAATCAACTAGTTGGATAAAAACATTATTGAAGCTCTCCCTCCTAATACAGACTAATATATGTAATATAATAATCTAGATAGATTGATTAATGAACACAGTCAAGGCAATGAAACAATGGAAACATGATATGCCTGAAAGAAAACATACAGGGATATCTTCCTCATTTGGTGATTGAGAGGGCTTTTGGAAAACAGATAATTTATCTGTTATTGTGAAAACAGATGAGATAAAGAAAAAACTTATAAATTTGACCAAATAAAAAATAAAAAGATCTATCTCAAAGAATTTTTATAAACAAGTAAAACCTGAAAGCAACAAACTGAAAAATATTTGGAATATTTTCATGTATGACAGACAGTTAACATCCTTGATGAATAAAGAGCTCGTACGTGTCAGTAAGGTGAACATGAGGATACATTAAATATGGACAGCAGGCATAGCAAGCAGTTCTTAAAAGAAAGGCCAATGAGGTCAGTTTTCAGCTTATGAAAAACATGTTAATTCATCATGAACTGAAAAAGTACAGATGAAATTTAAATGGGTTTTTTTGCTTCTTGCAATCTGCAATGACTAACCAAAAACACCCGTTATCTGGAGGTTTGGGGGGAAAATGGTGCTAACATAACACTACTGGACAGAGTGTAGACTGGTATAGCCTCACTTAAGAGAGGGGGGCTTGGCTTTTAAAATCTCCTTTAAAATCTCCTTTTTTAAAAATCTCTTTTAGTTCAATTCTACTTCCAGGTTTTTATTCAAAGTAATACTTCTGGATATGACAAACACTGATAAGCAAGAATGTTTGTTGGTATATTAGTTATCATAATGAAAAATTAGAAACAAATTGTCTTCAGCAATAGGAAAATAGTTAATCATGTTTATCTGTACTATAGAATACTAAGCAGGCATGAAACGGTCTGTTTTGGAAGACTAATCATGTGAGCCAAAATTCATAATCCACAGTAATTACAAAATGCTAGGCAATATGACCCCATTAAAAAATTGCATATGTTCACAGAAAAAGATAAGGAATGAGATATATAAAGTCACTTGTAGTGGTTATCTCGGGATGATGGGCTTAAGGGCAATTTTCTTTTTTCTTTATGCTTTTCTATAATTGAACATTTTTGTTAATAGCCATTTATTATTCTAAATAGATACCTAGATCAGAATAAAAGTCAATTAATGTTATGATTAAAAATACATTGCTTTGCAGGATCCCAGATACAATTGATCTGCAATGTCACCGGCCAGTTGAAAGACTCTGTCTATTGGAAGTGGAACGGGTCCTTCATTGATGAATATAATCCGGTGCTGGTGGAAGATTATAAAACGTAAGTATGCGAAGAGCCAGCCAATTTTTGATTAAATTTCATGTTACATTTTATACAACCTTGATGTTTAATCTGTTAACAAAGGTTGGTAGGTAGATGATTGGTTGTAACCCTTTGTTGTCCATTTTGAGTTTTGCTAAGCTAAACAGGATTTATAAGATCTTATACATTTAAGAAAAAAAATACATGCCATCGTGGTTGGTACAAATTCTAGACCACTTAGAAGCCTTTCTCTAAAATTCAGTTATAAATGTTGCAACATTCCAATGAAACAATTATCCTGAATTTCTCTTCATGTTTTTTAAGTAGTTTAGAAAAGACTCATTAAGCGGGGTCAAGAATCAGGCATCCACTGCTCCAAAGCCTCTGCTGGCTTTCTGCTCTGTCTCTGTAGGAGCAGGATTTACTGGCTTCCTATTCTCTCTCCTTCACATCACCTGCAAAGCCCTTTGTCATCTGCCCCAACCTACTCTTGTTCAATATATTCTTCTCTGTGCCCCATGGTGATCAAAATGTATGTGTTCATATTTTTCTTCTTGGAAGCTGGTAATTTTAATTTGATTTCTCTGCTTCTGAGTCTACTACTGATAATGGTCTTGGGGCTATAAAACCTCAGATTGGTGTTGCCAGAAGCCTGATTGTTATGCCTGTGATTGGTGTGGGTGATTATTTCAGCTGCAATTTACGTGATAGTAAAGAAATAAACCAGGTATTCCTGTCTTACTTGCGGTTGATGCAATTTACTTACAAAACTTTATTTACTCTCTCTTGAACAGTCTGGAAAATCCTTCAAATAAAAAAAGAAGTACAGTCATCACAATGGTTAATATTTCAGAAGTTCAAAGTAGATTTTATCTATATCCATTTGTCTGTTTAGCCAAGAACACATATGCTATGAATGTAGCATATATCCAATTAATACATCCAGGTAAGCAACAAACTGTTTCTCTGAAGGGCAATTTTGTTTTACTGTGGTAAGATGCCATGACCTTGAGGTCTGCAATGCTATTTCCTCTACCTGGAACACTCTTTACTTCTTCACCTGGGTAACTTCTGTTCCTCTTACACTTCTCAGCTGAATTATCTCTTCTTCTAGAAAGATTTCCTGTCCTGCTTCCTGCCCTTAAACCAGCTCTCTGCCCAAACAGATGTGGTTAGGAGCTCTGTAATATACTTCCGTAGCACCATGTGTCCCCAACACAGTATTAATCACCCAGTTTTCTTTATTTGACTATAAATTCTGTGATGGTGCCAACCATTTATTCTACTTATTGTTCTATTTCTAGAGGTAGCAGAAACTTAAGTCTGGTACAATATAGATACCCAATAAATATTTTTAAGTAAATGACTACATGATGGATAGAAAGGGGAAACCTAAATATCCACTTTCCAAAGAGGATGTCAGAAGTTATTGATCTTCATGAATTGGTAAAATCAAACATGGTATTAAAAATATTCATGAAACATTTTAAGGTAATTGGTAGTTGAATTAAAAATAGAGTATTTGGGCCGAGCCTGTGGCGCACTCAGGAGAGTGTGGCGCCGGGAGTGCGGCGACGCTCCCGCCGCGGGTTCGGATCCTATACAGGGATGGCCGGTGCACTCACTCACTGAGTACCGGTCACGAAAAAGACAAAAAAAAAAAAAAAAAAAAATAGAGTATTTATAAATATGAAAGGACTTCAAAAAGTTTGAGGAAAAACAGAATTAAAATATAATACAAATCTTTCCATGAACTCTTTGAAGACCCCTTGTATGTACACGGAAAAATATATAAAAGGACCTACAGACAAACTATTAGAATTAGTAAATGAATTTAGCAAGATTAATTAGGGAGATCGTGTGTGTGTGTGTGTGTGTGTGTGTGTGTGTGTGAATGTGTGTGTGTGTGTGTGTGTGTGTGTATAATTTCTGTGTATATCTAAATACCAAGAACATAAAAATAGAGATTAAATTTAAAAGATAACATTTATGATAGCATTAAAAATCATCAAATACTTAAAAATAAATCTAGCAAAAGCTGTTCAAGACCTCTGTAAAACAAACTAAAAAAACATTTTTGAGATAAATTGGAAAAGACCTAAATAGATGGAGGGGTATACAATGTTCATAGATTGAAAGACTAAATTTAATAAAGATGTTATTTCTCCTTATAGATCTAAAACAATTCCCATCAAAATCTCAACAGTGTTTGTGCAAGTGTGGCTGTGTGTTTGTATGGGATCTGTGGGCACATGTATAATAAATGGGCAGATTTATTCTAAAAGTCATATGGAAATGTAAAGGACCAAGAAGAGTAAATCTGGAGGATTTATATTACAGATGTCATGATCTTGTATGAAGCTACAGTAATTAAGACTGTAAATGTGAGCTATCAGTTGGGCCAGTTGATACTGGTCTGGAAAATGATATATGATGATTTCTACTTCACACCAAAATTAACTCCAGATGGATCAAAGATCTAAATTGGAAAAGTAAAATAGTAAAGCTTTTAGATTTTCTTTTTTGGATGCCTTCATGGTCCCTGACATTTAGAAGTCACTTTCTTCTTCTTTTTTCTTTTTTCTTCTTCTCCAGCCCCCTCCACCTCGCCTTCCCCACCCCCACCTTTTCCCTCTCTCCTTTCTGCTCTGTAATTATTGATGAATAATTGCAGAGAGGCCAGAAGAACGTGGAAATGTGAAACATTCTCTAAATCCTCATCTTTCCTTTCGCCCAGCTTTGGCTTTTCCCAACTGACTCTCCTACCTCGGTGAACTTTTGTACACTTTTGAGTGATTTTGGCTTTTACTTGTTTTACTGTGGAGGGCTCTGTAGTATGGTTTTTGGTATTTTTTCTGTGTTATTGTGCATTATGCTATGTAGGTAGAAATTTAATACAACGCACCTTAATTTTATATAGTATTCATGCTAGATTGCTTTGTACATTGGTATCCATTATTAAGTGATAATAATGAATAGTTAGTACTGTCTGAATGCAGGCCAATCCCAAATATGGTTTCTCTGGGATGCAAATGTTCAATTTGCTATGCTCAAATTTTTATTTTGTTTTGGTTCTAATATTTTTTCCTCTCTTTTCTGCTGTAGTCCCTGATTTCCAGGAGCATACGATTGGTGTGTTTGTCACATTAATAATCGTAATTACATGCTCTGTTTTCATCTATAAAATCTTCAAGGTTGACATTGTTCTTTGGTACAGGGATTCTTGCTATGATTTCCTCATGAAAAAAGGTATAATTTTATATTCAATGTGATATTTTCTTGTTGGAGAGAGGGAATAGTTTCAAAATGAAAGATGCATATACAAGAATAGTAGTTATTCTAACATGTGATTATAGTTTTATAACTGGCTAGGTTGAATATCATTGTTTTCTAAGTTACTTTAGCATTCATATTGGTAGGATAAACAGGTGTTTAGAGCATCTGTTTATAAATTCATTTATTCAGAAGCCATTGTTGAGGACTCCTCTGCACTGGTTAGGACATAGATCCCTCCACAATCTGCCTTCAAATGAAAGAAGTGATTAGATTTTCATGCATTGGGGAGGCTTTCTCTTTTTTTTCTGTTTAAACCTTGCAAAAAACTAATACCACAATAATATATGAAAGGAAGAATGGGTAGAATTTAAGACTGAGGCATTGGGGGAAGAAGGTGAGAACAGGATAGTTCCATACTGGCAGTATGTGAGGTGGCCATCAAACACAATATAAGGACAACTTTATAGTAAAACACAGTAAATAGAAACCTTGTAAGAGAGAAATGCTTTAAAAAGGCATTATACTTTTCGTATTGCTGCTTTAATTGTGCCATTGTGCAAAAAATATTAATTCATTAAGAAATGCATGTTTGATATTGACTTTATCAGATTTTTTATTTTTCCTTTTGGTTCTAAATATATTACGTTTTCCCCTTAGCTTCAGATGGAAAGACCTATGATGCATATATACTATATCCAAAGACCCTTGGGGAAGGGTCCACCTCTAACTCAGATATTTTTGTGTTTAAAGTCTTGCCTGAGGTCTTGGAAAGACAGTGTGGATACAAGCTGTTTATTTATGGAAGGGATGACTATGTAGGGGAAGGTATGTATGTAATGGAATAAAAGAAAAGGCTTACTGTAAAAGTAATTGCCAAAGTTTGGGTTCCATCTTTCCAAAGACTATGGCATCAGTACACATATTTGACAATTTTAAGAACCTTTTTAGTGGTGTTTGATGATGATTTTCACATTTATTGAATGCAAAGTACTCACTTCTCTTATTGTTGGAGCAATAATTAATTTTTGTTTAGTTTTGGAAAACTTAATGACTAATTAGATCCAATAATTATAATAAAATTGGAGTGGAATAGATCAACGATTTAACAAAAAGTTTTAAAATTTTTGACTGAAAGTTTTCTGAGTTCTTAATGATATATTTGACTTTTGTGGGCCAATTCTTGAGCTGTTCTATAAAATGGGAAACTCCTTTAATCTTAAGGAAGGCAAGAAACAAGCATTTGAAGCAATAGGGGATGGGTGGGGAAGAACCCTGTGAGGTTTTGGTTCTGGAGGTAATGATTATAAATTGAAATTTTTACTTACTGTGTTGTGCTTCGTGTTTTTCAGACATTGTTAAGGTCACTAATGAAAACGTAAAGAAAAGCAGAAGGCTGATTATCATTTTGGTCAGAGAAATTTCAGGCTTCAGCTGGCTGGGCAGCTCCTCAGAAGAGCAAATAGCCATGTATAATGCTCTCGTGCAGGACGGAATTAAAGTTGTCCTGCTTGAGCTGGAGAAGATCCAAGACTATGCGAAAATGCCAGAATCCATTCAGTTCATTAAGCGGAAACATGGGGCCATCCGTTGGTCAGGAGATTTTACAGAGGGACCGCAGTCTGCAAAGACAAGGTTCTGGAAAAACGTCAGGTACCACATGCCAGTCCAGCGGCGGTCACCTTCATCCAAACACCAGTTACTGTCCCAGGACACTGTACCGGACTCTAAGGAGAAACTGCAAAGAGAGGTTCACGTGCCTCTGGGGTAGCAGAGAAGCTCGGCCCAGAGTTCTTTGGGTCGTGCTGTCCTGTGGCATTGTGGCTGGGCCGTGCCTTCTGCTGACCTCTGCAGTCATAAAATGTACCTGTCTAGTCTGTTATCCCCAAGGTCACCTGGAATCAGATCGTTAAGGGAGCAGGATGTGCTGCCAATAGCAGCCCAGGGCAATTCAGAGCAGAGGGCCTGGGAAGGCCTTTAAAAAGGTTGATAAATGCCCCAGCTGAATGTTTGAACTGCTGAGAAAAAGCACTCAGACAGCCAGGGCTGTGTCTGGGGACTCTGTAGAGTCCCTGGCCCTGGAGTGGCTCTCCAGGGCAGTGCAGTGAGACCGACACCTCACAGAGGGAGATGGATGTGTCCTCGGACAATTGCCATTCGCTTGCATTTCCATAGGCATCGGCAGCCAACGCCCAGTTTTGGAAGACCACGTTGCATTTCATAGACCTTGGAAAGTGTCACCTCGGTGAGCAAAGGGGTTCTCCAGGATCCCGAGGTTTGGAAATCACCTTGTCTTTCTGCAGGACAGAGCCTTCAAAGCAACACAGCCGCTGCTGGAGCAGCCCCTCGCTTCCTTGCAAGGACGGCTGCGGGTGGCTCCTCCCCGGCTGCCACAGCCGGCCACGGCCGTCCCCCGTAGGACACCGTCGAGTCCTGCCTCTGCCGCAGGCCTGCGAGGGGCTCCTGTTCTGGACCGTGCCGCCCGAGTCCTCCCTCCGCGGGTCACCCCTCCGCTGTCACCCCACCCCGACTCCTCCACCTGTCCCCTCCCCTGCTGTCCTGCCTCGTGGACTCCGGGGTCAGCCTCGGCCCTGGCGCCCGCCCCCGCCGCCTCCGACCGGATCTCCGGCCGCGCTTTCCCCAGCTGCCCGCAAGATACTGACGTTCTAAATGTGTCCCAACTGCACGGTCCCCGAGAGACGTTCCCTCGGAGACTCCGGTCGCGTGGGGGCGGCTGTCCCCTCTGCAGCCCGAACCTGCGCCCCTGACGGGCTGTGCGTCTCTCTCTGTCCCTCGCTGCCGCCACACGTCATTTGCACACAGGACACATATTTGCATGGCGCTTCACTGTTGAAAAATGTCTCAGATTATGTTGTTTCATTTTCTCAATTGTTCTAATTTTAGAGAGAAAGAAAGTGACCTATTTAAAAAGAAAAATCACAATCTTCTGTTGGACCTTGGACTTGAATCTCCATTTCTGGCTTCTTGTCCAATGCTCTGAATACTCAGTTTCAGGTCAATAACTGTCCCCCTGACTCCCACCTTGGCACTTTTGTGACACGAAATGATAATCTTCTAGGAGGTGACTCAGTCTAGGAACACTTTTATTTAAGAAACCCAATTCCAAACTTTTGAGTGCTTAAATTTACAAAAATTGTTTATATTTTATAAGAACTTTCCTACTTTTATATTATTTTCCTAAACATAAATATTTCATAGTCAATTATAAAAACGAAAGCAAATTGGTTTTTTTGGTATAGAAAAAATGTATTTTTAAAATTTGATCACGGTCCTCAGGATAATTTGAGAAATGCGAAAAACCGCAAAGCCAAGTTTATGTGCCACTTTTTACAGGACACATGCACCGTTTTAAAAGTCTTATGAATGTGGATGGGCCTTCTGGTTTTTACATTTTTCATATCTAATATTATGGGTGAACACAAACTTTTATTTGGGAGAATTTTTCTCCCCTAAAGTAATCAGAGCTAGACAGAATCACACAGTTCAAAGTTTTGACTCTTTCCTTTCTACCTGTTTTCTCCTGGGTCTGATTTGACAGCATTGAGTAGCTGTTCTAAAAGAAAAGGCCTAGTTTTCATTTGGCAGCACACAGAGACTACTGCCAGAATTAGAGGTATTGTCACACCCTAAAAGGCCTAATATTTAAAATTTTAATTTTTCTGATGATTTTTAGTCTGTCATCTAGAAAAATATTTTGGCAGGCATAGTGCCAAGAAGGCAAGCCAATTCTGAAACAACACTTGGGAGAAGGTGGGGGGATCGACTAAGAATTATAAGTAGCATGGCACCTGGAATTTAGGGAGTGGCCAGACTCAAGGGATAAGGCTGGGTGGAGAGGATCCCCCACAGGAAAGTGCAAGGTCAATCCCCATGTCCCAAGGGGAGGATTACAGAGGAAGAAGCTGCATTCCTAGTGTGTCCCCCACACCCCGGTGAACTTCCTTTGACTTATTGTCCCTCCCCCCAAATCTTTTTTTAAGCTCTTTCTTTTATGCCTTCCCCATTAATTAGATTTTATTGCACTTTCTGATGGTATTTTTTAAGTTAGCCTAAGTGCTGAAGAAGATTTTGCAAATGCAACAAAGTATTTAATTATCAGTTGTTAAAACTGGTTTAGCAGAATTTATATTTTCTTTCTTCTGCCTTTTTTATTTGTGATAAAAGAAAAGGTATTGAGCCATTTTTTAATGATTTTTTATGAATTATATTTGTACTGGTTGATGATGAAGGGTTGTTGTTTTTAACTTGTTTGTAAAATTCTGCAGCAGACACCAAATATTTTTATATATTAAAACACCAAATTTACATACAGCATGCATCATTGATCAACGGACTATACTTGTTTTCCAATAAAGTTGTCAAGCCTTGTATTGAGTATTATCACTGAAAATCTCTTTCTTTGCCTGCCCTCCCCACAGCTTACCTGCAGACTCCCAGGCCTGATGTAGGGTGAGGACCTCTTCTGCAGAAAGTTCTTTGGGGGCAGGGGGAGGAGGAGCGGAGTGGAGCTTAGAAGCCACTGGTCGAACACTGAGCCCTGACTCCCAGCATGTGGCCTCAGCTCTATCCAACTGTTCGCTTGATTCGAAAATGGATTCAAATATCTTATTATTATTAACCCTTTACCTGTCCAAAAGATGATAAGGGCAATATTTATATAGACCTTTACGTTTTACAAAAGGCTTCCATTTATTTTCTCCTTTGACCCAGGAGGTGGGCAGAATTGAAGAACTGGGTGTCCCAAATGCAAGCTCTAAAGCTGGTAAACTCTGAAGGTCAGAGAGCCCTCCACAGCTGGTCAGTGTCTCCTTGTTCTGACCTCACAGCAGTTCCAGTGGGCAGGCTGCTCTGTCAGTACCTGGGGAGACAGGGAGGTGGCAGGGAGGTGGCAGATCAGTTTGGAGTCTGAGAGAGGCCACTATAAATGCTGCCTTCACCATCTACCTGGTGTGAAACCCTAGACTGACTGAGCTCCGGCATACTCGATTGTAAAACAGGTATGATACCTAACTCAGAGTTGTGTAAAGATTGGAAAGATTATTATGACCAGCATAGTGCCTAGCATATAGCAGGTCCTCAGAAAATGGTAGCTTCATAGTAGCAATTCTATGAATAAACTTGGTTCTCTCAAGACCTATTAGAATCTTCAAATAGAATGTGTAGAGAGGAGCTGTAAAGACAAGAAGCCGCAACTGACACCAAGGGATCCTAAAAACAACATTAGACAAGGTCGAGATAAAGTTATGCAGTGCAGAGGCCAGGAGCCCTGCTCAGCTGCAGTCTCTCCACCAGCCCCAGACCTGGAAGGATGGCTGGTGGTCTCAATCAAGACAGAGACTTTTGTAACATATTCCTGAGGGGTGTTTCAATAAATCCTTCAATAAAAATTCAAAATGCACAAATTTAGAAAAATGTAGGAATAGGCTATGCAGAAAACTTGCCTATCCATAATTTCTTACCAGAAGAATTCAAACAGCTTTCCACCCTGTTTTGGTTATTTTACCAGTGAATGTGTTTTAAAGCAAACTATTATAAAAATCAATGCTAATTGCCATTTAAAAGTCATATTTTTTCCCTCTCTTCTCCTGAGTAAATGCAAAATAGCTTTTTAATTTGAATGGTCTCTGAAATTATTTCTTAATAGGAATGCCATCTGGGAAAAAGACCTGGGTATAAGTTCCTGCACTGTCAGTTTTGAAGTTAGAGCAAAGCACCTGGTTATTTTGAATCCCAGTTTCCACATCCGTAAAATAGGACTTCCTGTGTTACAAGGTGTTTATATGTGGAAAGCCTCTGTCCAGTACGTGGGCTAGAATCCCGAAATATAAAATGTAAGAAATACATTTTCTTAATTTTACCACTTGATCAGTACAGATAAAACAAACAAAAAAAATCATTTATCTAAAATGTATCTTTCTCAAGCTCTGGGATTTTAGGTGCAGAGGGAGAGGGAATATAATTTTGATGTTAACTTTTAAATACTATAATAGCTGCTACTGAATCCAATTTTAGCAAGTCAGGATCTGATTTGCTATCTTTGATATAGTAGGTTTCCCTACTATTTATACAATTATAAAATCAGTGATTTCCTCAGGCTAATTTATCAAAAGAAAATCTTCTCACCTTTGAGCGGAGATTCTGGGAGTGTGGAGAGGTTGGCTTCATGTGGAGGCCACAGACAGGCTAGCAGGTGGGGAGAGAAAGATTTGGGGTTGGAAAGGGGAAAATTGTTCCCCTTCTACTAAAACAAAACGCATGAATGAATCACTTCGGTGGCAAGAATTCATAAAGTAGAGTACACATGAAAAAATGCTCAAGAGGGGACAGGTGAGAAGGCCTTTTTTTGATGTAATATTTATTTTACAACCAATGTGTGTGTGTGTGTGTGTGAGAGAGAGAGAGAGAGAGAGAGAGAGAGAGAGATTGTGTGAGGTTTGGGGAAAGGAAGCATTACAGGAAATACATGATACTATTTAAAATGAGTATTAATCTTTCAAAACAAAAACATGCTCGTCTTACCACATGTTGCTCAGGTTTCTCCTGAAGAAGGCTTGGCTGATTAAACCACGTAAATCTGATACGTTCACCTTAAATCTGAACCACAAACATTAACACAGCCGTCTGTAAAATTTGCAGTGGTCAGACCAGTTGAGCCTGGTCCAACCGCTTGACTCTGGACTCATAGGATCCTGTTGAGTTCTCTAGAGCTGCGCCGAAGCTTGTCTTTCTTGGGACCTTGACCTGGAGGTGATCCCGAGCGTCCTTTGGTTTACGCTTCTGCGTCTGGGAGGGCTGCACTAAGGCCGTGCCGCGGACTGCGCTGCTTTTCCTTTCTATTCAACAAGTCCTGAGGTTGAGGTTCCTCGGGCGTCTGCAGTGCGAGCGCATTGCGCGTGGCGCGGCCCATGTGCAAACCCACTTCTGCTCTTGCCCGTGCGGTGAACCCTGCTGTGGCTGCCACTCCGTGGTCTCTCCTCAGCCATCGTGCATCACTTGTCCTGCTTTGCCTGAGACTCACTCCAGCTTCTCGTTGGCCTTGGAGGCTGTGGACAGCAGCCATCTGCTTGAACACGTCTTATGGTTAGATGATATTCCGTGATACTGCCGTCCACACTGTACTCGATCGCTTCTGAGTGCTGTGAGGCTCCCTCGCACAAGAACGCACTCACACGCCACTCGTGCAGAAAAGGGCAGTACTCAGTCCAGCTGGCCAGCGACCATCTCTCAAGGAGCAACCAAAGGAGAACGGCCCCCGGCCTTGGTCTTCTGGGGTTTTTAAAGGCAAAAACCACATCCCATTGGCACACGGGTTTGTTCAGGTGCACAAAGCAAGCTAGGGAGCTAGGTCACAGAGGCCGAGAATGAGCCGTTCGAGCAATCAAGCATACAAGTCTTCATTGTGTGTGGTTCCTGTTCCCATGTCATAGTTCACTGTGTGTGGCTCCTGTTTCTATGCAACGTTTTTTGTTTCTATGAGGTCAACA
The DNA here is from genome assembly GCF_027409185.1 of Cynocephalus volans. NCBI lineage: Eukaryota > Metazoa > Chordata > Mammalia > Dermoptera > Cynocephalidae > Cynocephalus > Cynocephalus volans. Next base: position 92,585,656 of record NC_084473.1, on the reverse strand, counting down.
GTTTCTCATGCGGGGTGGGGCGGGGGGGTAGTCTGCAGGTCAGACGGGGTAAAACGGAGTTACTGACGTTAAGCAAGCAATTCTACAGAAGCACAGAGCGGAGGTTATGAGAGTGTACGGAGCTCTATTTCAGTTACTACACAATAACACCCTAAATACTTTTTCACTTTTGTTGCCACTAAGCTACATTTTCTCACCTGCGCTTACACTTTCCTTATCACAAATGCATGGTCTCACATTTATCCCTAAACAATGTTTATCTGGTAACAGTAGTTCATTAAAAAGCATCTGCGAGTTGGAACACCTGGGCTCAAATCTCCACCCACTTGCTAACTAAAGAGGGTTGTGATGAATCTGGGGGCAAGGGCTGCCCCCCAGGAGCAGTCACTGTTATGCAAAACTTTCAACCGCATTAATATTTAATTGGCAAACAAATGCTCATTGCAAAGGATGTCCTTTTTGTCTGTCTACTTGGCAATGATTTAAAAGTGAGCATTCTCAGTGCCACACAGTGCTTGTGCAAGAGAAGAGCAAATGTCTCTTCTGAATCTATGCCAAGCAAATGATCAGGGAGGCAGACAAAGATATTTGGGTGAGGATGACTATTTCATTTTGACTACTGATTGCTAAAAAGTGGAAATAATCTAGATATCCAACCAAACTAGAAAAGCTAAATTATGGACCATCCATTTAATAGACTTAATAAGCACTTATAGATCATATTTCAAATAATAGTAATGTAGGCAAATATCTGTGCTGTTTAAAAATGTTAGCATATTAAGCTACATTTATTATATAATCTCAGTTACACCCATAAAAAGACAATACAATATTAATTATCTTTAGGTTGTGAGATTATGGGTGACTTTTTTCTTCCTTACATGTTTCAGAAATTTCTACATTCGCTCAAATCAAGATTGCTTCAATAACAGAAAGGGTTTTTTTTCTAGTTTAGTTTTCAAAAACATTTCTAACACAGTCAACTCACAGGGGGATCACTACGCCAGCTTCCTCATGGCCTCCCTGTCTAACTTTTACCTCTTCCTAATTCTGCTGCCCAACAGTGCCCAGTCAGCCTGTTTCTTTATGCCTAATGTTCACTGAACCAAGAGACTACAATAGCCACCTACTCCCAATGATAAGTCCAAACATTTCAGCCAGGGATGTAAAACCCTCTATCATGTGAGTTTCTTTCCCGAACAACTTTCTTTTCACACTCTTCCCTCTGAAACAGATTTACGTTTTTCCTTACTTTCCAATTTTCTTTGTAATGTTAGGCTCATGGTTAGCACTTTTAAAACAATCTAAAAGTCACGTGGAGAGCAAAAATATTTCCCCCATGTTTTGGAATTTGAGGGAGGACATGGGGTCGGGTTTTAGGAGAGACAAGAACTCATGAAATAGAGCTCCCTACACCCTCATAACGTCCGCTATCTGCTTCTGTAGAATTGCTTGCTTAACCTAAGTAACTCCATTTTACCCCGTCTGACCTGCAGACCACCCCCTCCCTTCTGCATGAGAAACCATTGACCTTCTCATAGAAACAAAAACAATTGCATAGAAACAGGAGCCACACACAGTGAACTATGACATGGGAACAGGAACCACACACAATGAAGACTTGTATGCTTGATTGCTCGAACGGCTCATTCTCGGCCTCTGTGACCTAGCTCCCTAGCTTGCTTTGTGCACCTGAACAAACCTGTGTACTAACGGGATGTGGTTTTTGCTTTTAAAACCACAGAAGACCAAAGTCCAGGGCCGTTCTGCTCCTTGAGAGATGGTCGCTGGCCAGCTGGAGTGAGTAAACTGCCCTTTTCTGCACGAGTGGCAAGTAAGGACACTCTTGTGGGAGGGAGCCTCACGACGTAACCCCAGAACAAGTGAGTGTGCAGTGTGAGAGCAAAACCAAACCAAAACCAATGTGTGCAAACCCAACCAGACCGCAGGTTATGTTAGCACAAGTCGCACCTGTAGAACAGCAGGATGAGGGTCCCTGTTTCCCAGGCTTCGGAGGCCAGGCGACACTAGTTGGCAGGTGAGTGGCCTTGAGGCCTGTTGGAGCCTCTGACTCTGTGTACGTGGTCTGGAGAGAAGCATTGTCTGAGGAACTTCAGCAACATGAGTTGCACGGCAGTGTGGAAAACCAGATTCTTCTTTCTACAGACTCAAAGGGTATAACAAGAATCTCTAAGTGAAGCCATAAGGATGAGATTTCCTTAAGGACTGATTTGCTAGAGTTTGGAGTAGGCTGCCTTGGAGGGAAAAAGTTCCCTTAGGCATAAGCTGAATGAACGTGTGTGTGTGCGTGTGTGTGTTAACATAAAAGCCATTAAAAGTCATTGTGAGGAATTAAAAGTGTTGATTACTGCACCAGGCAGTGCGCCGTGTATAGAAGAGTGCTTATTACTCTACCCAAGAGATGGCCAGGCCTTAGGGTCTATTCCAACCCTGTGATGGTGTGATTCTCTGAATTTGATTTTACCTAGATTGAAACTTAGAAAGAACAGTGAGATGTTCAAAAGGACCTCAAATGGGCCTCCATGATCTTGTCTCCACTGTCCTTGGCCTAGACCGCCAGATCACCTCTTCCTCTTCTACCCAGCAGCCTCCTAATTGGGACCACATTTCTCCTCTTGCCATCCAACCCACCCCTCATAGCCAATTCTTCACACGACATCCAGAGTGAATTTTCTTTGACTTTTTATTGAAGTGTGACCTACATTTAGAAAAGAGCACATATTATTAGTGAGCAGCTCTATGAAGTTTCACAGATAGAACATACCCATGCTGCCAGCACCCAGATCAGGAGAGGAAGATGCCCAGCCCAGAGCATCTGCCCCCTGCCCCTCCACCCCCCACCAAAACCCACCTCCCAGTCACCCACTGCCCCAGCCTCAAGGGAAACCACGACGCTGACATTCAGCAGCATAGATTCATTTTGCCTGTTTTTGAACTTTGGGTTAATAGAATCATGTAGTATGCTCTCCTTTCTTTCTATTTTTTTATATTTTCTTCTATATTTGTGAGATTCATCTATGAGATTCATCAATATTGTTGCCTGTGTTTGCACATAGTTCTTTCTCATGGCTGCCTAGGATTCCACTGTGTGACTCTACCACACCTGTTTTATCCATTCTATCGTTGATGGATGTTTTGGCAATTTTGAGGTTTTGGCTATTATGAATACTGCTGCTAGGAAAATTCTAGCAAACGTCTCTTTTGGTGAACACATGTATGCATTTCTATTTGGGGTATCCCTTGAAGTGAGTTTTCTAAGTTAGCTTTATCAGATACTACCAAACATTTTTACTAAGTAGCTGTAACAATTTATACTCCCACCTGCAGTATGCGAGAGTTCCAGTCACTCCACATCCTTATCAATACTTGGTATTGACAGTCTTTATAATTTTAGCCATTTTAGTGATCAGTGACATTTTAAAAATGTAAATAAGATTGTATCTTACCTGCTTTAAATCTTCTAATTGTTTCTAATTTCACCTAGAATAAAAGCCAACCTTCTTATGTTTGCCTGCAGGCTCCTTTATGGTCTGGTCCCTGCCTACCTCTGTGACCTCATTTACCCTTTATCTCTCCCTTCTTTGCTGTATTCTGGTCATACGGGCTTCATTTCTGTTATTTTGAAATTCCAAACGCTTTCCTCCTTCAGAGATTTTGCACTAGCTGTTCCCTCCACAGAGAGAGCTCATCCCCCAGATGTCACTTGCTGGGCTCCTTGCCATCACTCGGCCCTCAGCTGTACTGTCACTCGTGTAGTGAGGCCTTCCCCAGCACCCTCTCTATCACTTCACCCTATGTGATATCTTCCATGACTCTCATCAACCTGAAATCATCCTTTTAAATGTTCTTATTTACCAGACACTAGAAGGACTGTCATCTCTAAGAGGGTCTGTCTTCTCTCCAGTGGTGTTTCCAGCACTCAGAACCTCACCTGGCACATGGTGGGACCTGTATAAATAGCTGATGAGTGAGTGAATGAACTAACGTGTGGCACTTGAGGGAGAGATCAGGCCTGGGACTGCAGGAAACCACGTGCTTTTAGTACCACCTTCCAGTCTCCCCTGCTGCTTCTTCCAATTCCAGAAATTCACTTCATTCTGACAGTAGAAGTCTACCTGCTATACATTCTCAAGCCTCGTGGGGAGGAAACATGAGAACTGAAGGGCTTTAAGGGTATAAAGATCCTAGTAGAACACCCAGCCCCCACCCCAGCCTAATAATACTAGATTTTGGGCCCATCCCAAGTGAACTCATTTCCGCATCACTGTCTCTGGGAAACTTTATCTTTAGGTTATGTCCAACGGGAAGTCATCACATATTTAGTTAAAACAAATAACAAGCACTACGTATTATGTAAAATGTACATTTGTACACAAAATCTTTAATAAAAATTATTGCCCTGCTGCTCTTCTGAATATGCATCACATCCTAGTCTGAGGATCAAAAGGATTGAAGGTAAAATTCATTCCATCAGAATTCCACAATTCTCCATTACACACAGATATGTGGCTTTTTGCCTGCTGTCAGAAGGAGGTAATGAATCTCTAAAGGAAGTTGATTTACTTCATAAAAAGCGTAAACCATTGGAAGAGTCAATTACCCAAGGCTAGTGACTAACGGTATAAATGACTAAGAATAGTTCCATTGCAAAAAATAACCTGCAAATGGGAAAGAATGAGACAAGGAGCAGCTGGTGGAAGATGATGATAAAGACCTTTTGCTTATTGAGCATGTGTTACATGTCACAGACTCTGCTATGCAAATTTCATAGCTGTTACCTCTGAGAAGTGGGTGTAACCTCCCTGTCTTATAGATAAGGGGTGCTGCTGGGATTTGAACACTGCGGCAGGGAGAAGATGGTGAAATATATTTGTGCTTCCCTTTGAAGATAACCACATGAGACGGCAGAGGTAGAATTTAATGAGTTCTCTATAAATCGATGAGAGGAAGGCAAGGAATTGAGTGGTTAAAAGGGAGAAACACAGGACAAGGAACTTCACATGGAATACACACAAGTGGCTAGTGAGCCTAGGCAAACAGTCCACTTCACTAGTAATTAGGGGAATCTGAAATAAAATCACAAGATAGCTTTTACACCATCCAACTTCAAAACAGGCAAAATTTAAAAGTCTGAAATGACAAAATATTGCCAAGAGTGTGAAGCAACAAAATCCTTATCCTCTGAAGGATATTACTGTGGGAAAAAAAATCAGGGATTTTCTGATACAGTTGAAGGTGCACCTACCCAATGATCCTGCAGTCCCACTCACTGCACAATCTGTCAAATACACACAAGAGGACATTACAAGAATCTTCACAGCCTCACTGCTTTGAAGAGGAAAATACAAATTTAGAACAACCACAATGTCCAAAGGAGATGGACACATAAATTGGAGTATATTCATGCAATAGAGTACTATACAGTAGTGACCTTGAATTAAATAGAACACTTCTCAAAAGGTTTTAATGTCATGAATATAACATTGAGTGAAAAAAGGGCAAGTTACTTAAGTATACAGTACAGTACTATTTATATGAACACTAAAAAACACCTACACAAGAATACCTTAAATTGCTTAAGGAATACACACACACATACACAGCAAATGATAAGCACCAAATTTAGGATAGTGAGTTTGGGGTGTAGGAGGGATACGTACAGGAAGCTTGGTACTTACTATTTCTGAGGTTGGGTCTTGCTTACATGAATTATGACTTGTTATGAATTATTTAGTTCTTAAATATTGCATGATGCACATTTTAGAAGAAAATTTCAAAAGTGAAAAGCAGAGAGGAAAAATGAAGTGATTAAATTCAGGAAGTATCAGCATAACGCAGCATTTCATGGCCATAACAGCAAACCTGAACTTGTCTACCTGGGACCTCTGCAAATAAGTTTAGTTTGAATTTCTTCTTTCCTCTTTCTCCTTAGCAAACAATGCAATCCAGTTTCTCCAACTTTTCAAGGTAATTGAGAATCTGCAGTAATGTTATGTTGTTTTTAATCGCAGATTTTACAATCTCCAAGTCAGTTCTGCCTTCAAAGCCAGATGGTTTGTTCTCCATGTATGAGGAAACACATTTGACATAGAGACCACCCCTGGAAGTGTGTGTCAGTCAGGTCCACAGAATCACTAGCAAACTGCAGTGTCAGAAATGTTTCATAAGAGTAAGGCACTGCAAGGGGTCTGTGATGGCCCGTCTTAACTCCATAAGCTTTGGTGCAGCTGTATCAAATGGACTTGGTGCACATGTCAGTCCTCAAACTATAGAAATAAGATAGGACATAAATGCAGATCTATTCATGAGGTGGAAGTGAATAAAGATACCATAAAGAAAAAGATTTAGAAATCACATTCAACACTGCTCACAGCAATAGTTCTGTATGTGAATCACATGACATTTTCTATAGTAATACCTCTGTTGTGTTTTGGCTGGGGACATAAACCCTGAAAAGTGTACATGTACAGAGGAACCTCACGTGCTGATGTTAGAGGAAAGCAGTAAAGTAGTGAAGATCTCCATCTATAGCATAACAAAGAGGTCTTTAAGGTGTGGGAGCCCTAAGCATCCCTGACAGACCCTTCAAAGAGATCTGTGAAATCAAAACTGTTTTCTTGATAATATTAAGACCTTACTGGATTTTTTATTCTCATTCTCCCACTAGTGTATGGTGAACTTTTTTGGCGACTAAGTGATACATTACATGATAAGATATTTAGTGCAAAAGCAGATACACGAATCCAGCCACCTCCTATTACACTAGACTTTAAAGAGATTTGCAAACATGAAGAACCACGCCACTTTTGTCAATAAGTCTGTTTTAGAAAGTATAGTTATTTTTCATAAAATGTATGACATTTTTGTTAACATATACTGGGTTTATTGTTGTTTAAAATAATTAAGAGGGTAAATGTTTAAAAATTCTTCTTTTTAACTTCTAAGGCAGTGATGTCGACAGGCTCACCACCGGTCGGAGGAAGCTTTGCTGCCAGTGCCGTTCCTGCATTTCTCTCTGCTCCTTTGACCGGGTCCCTGTCTCTAATTCCACAAAGGCAGCCAGGAATAGTTTGGCCAAACATCTGTTGAATGGAGATTACATTTTATATCCTTTCCTACGTCTCAGTGCCCTGTGGGATATCTCTGGGGTGTCTCCTGATGGCCAGGGTGACAGGTCCCCGTTGATATGGTGCTATCGGGAACTCTTAGGCAGAAATAGTCTTCGGTAGTTGAAGATCACTGCCTTGGGTTGAACGTCCCCCAAACTTAATCTCTCTTGTAACTGTGGAGGGCGGGAATCCTATTACCGTAATCGAAAGGTGGGGCCTTGAAGAGGTGATTAGATTGCAGGACCGTGCAGTAGTGAGTGGACTGATAATGGTGGTCAGGGCGTGGTTCTGAGGGCTTTAAAAGAAGAGCACATGAGAGGTTAGTCGCTCCCTCTGCTTCGCCATTTTCTGACATGTGAGACTCCTGGGTCACGGTGGCCACCACCAAGGCCTTCCCCAAATGTGTTCCCTGGACTTTGGACTCCCAGCCTCTGAAACGTAAGCAATAAGTTTTGTTTTTGTAAATTACCCAGTTCCCAGCAGTTTGTCATAACAGAAACAGACTAACACCATCACCGTGGGCTGTTTGACCCACAGGAGTGAATGCACGTGACTCAGGCGGATTAATAATGTGCCTTAGAAGCCATTTGGGACGGCTTCCATTTTGGGGGGGTTCCATATAGGCCAATGCAAGGCGTGTAAAAGCTGCTCAAACGGGATTTGGAAACGAATGAACAGTTTGTTTGTAGGGACAACTCGGAATAGAACTAATCAGAAAATCCTGGTGATGAGGGACTCGTTAGCTGCCAATCAGGCAAAAAGACTTTCAACCCACTTCCTAGAGGGATGCCACGTTCCTTGCCACGGTCCCCTGGTGGAGCCAGGTCTGTCCCGCCCACGGTGGCGAGGAAGTGCCAGGCAGGCGATGCGGTGGCCGGGCACGCTCGGGTCCTGCCGGGATGTCCGCTCTGCACCGGCTCTGCCCGCTCCAGCCTCTCCCGTCGGTGGATGCCGGGTCTGGGCTGAGCCAAGCGCGGGCGGGGCGCTGACGAAAGCCGGTGACAAAGACGTGCGCCACCGGGAGGCCCGAGACTCGCGGGCGGCCCCCGGACCGGCTGGGCGACCTCTACCTTCGGGTGGAGGCGCTCGGTCCCCTCCGTGGTCCCCGCCGTCCTCGCCCGGCGGGCCTGAGCCGGCTTCTCCGGGGGAGCCGCTGGGGGCCTCCCTTTCCACGGCCAGGCCCGGCAGCCCCGAGGCCGGAGACGCGCAGGGAGGCCAGACGGGGGCGCTGCGGCCGCCGGACGCCGCCTCCGCCTCGCGGCCGGGTGGGTCTGAGCTCCCCGTCCTGGAAGCCGCAGGCCGGGCGCCGAGTCACAGGGGCGGGAGGACAGACGGCTCCGAGGAAGGGAACGCGGAGGCCGCCCCGCCGCGCCCTCCCGCCGCCCTCCGTGCAGCCGAGATGGGGGCGCCGTCCTGGCTGCTGTGCGGGGCGTCCCTCGCTCTTCCCCTCTGGGTCGGAGCAGGTACGTGGGTGCGTCCGCGGGCCTCCCCGCCCCGCTCTGCCAGCCCCGTGCGACGTCCCGCGGGCCGCCGGACACCCGCGCGTCGCTGACGACTCCGCCGGGATGGCCCGAGGGAAGCTCGCGGGACGGGGAACAGCAAGTGTCGGGTCCTAGTGCTCCGATGCTCGGCCCCAGATGTCACCTTTGAGCTTTGAGACTGTCTGTCGTGCAAGAAAATGAACATGAATCCTCCCAAATCTTTAACATCCAGATATGATACGAATTTAGTAAACGGTATCATTTTACTTTTTACTTTGAAGAAATTTCAAATGTAAATAAAATTTGCGAAATAGCGTAAAGAACTCTTGTCTATCCTTTATCTAGATTCCTCATTTTAAAGACCATTTCCCCATATTTACTTTATAATTTTCTCTGTGTGTGTGTGTGTATTACACACAATATTTTCTAAACCACCTTTTCTAAGTCATTACAGTTGTGTGCATCACACCCCTTTACCTCTTCATATTTCAATGTATATTTCCTGCATCTTTTCAGTGGATATTTATACATTTCTTACATAAACACAGTATAGTTATCAAATTCAGAAAATTTAGCCGTCGCATAATACTTTTATCTAACTTATAGTTTATATTCTAATCTTATCAATGGTTTCATTAATGACATTTTAAACCCTTTTCTTTCCTTTCCGGTAGAGAATCCAATCCAGGATCACACATTGCATTTGGTTGCCATGAATCTTCCATCTCTTTTAATCTGGAATAGTTCCTCCGTCTTCGTTTTTCATGACACTGACGTTTTCAAGGAACACAGGCAATTGGTTTACATTACACCCTTCACTTAGGTTTGTCAGGCACGTCCTCGTGGTCAGGTCCAGGCTGTACCTTGTTGGCTAGAACGCTGCGTAAGTGCTTTGCGTTCTCTCCAGAGTGACGCTCAGAGGCACACGGCGCCCACTTGCCCCGAACTGGCGATATTCAGTTTAACCACTTGGTTAAGCTGTCGTCCAGTTTCTCCACTGCATAAATCCCATTTGTCTTTTGTAATGAATGATTTGTCAGATGCATATTGTTTTGTTTGAAGCAGAGGGTTTGCACAGGGCCTTGAATATGATTTGAAAAGATGTGAAGATAAGCTGAATCGTTTGATTTTGTGATTGCTGAAGGGTTTATGAGGTTCCCATCTGCCATTTTCTTGCAGGAATACAGACGGCTGTTACAGAATACATGTAAACCTGTTTTAAAAGAATACTGGTGTGACATTTCAAGAAGCAGTCTATCAGATTTATCAGACGTGTATGAACAAATATTACATGTTGGACAAGATGGCTTTCTTATGTGCCATCTGAACTTCCCGAAGAGTTGTGTTTTGGATTCAGTAAAGTGGTATAAGGTAAAATTTTTAAAAAGTCTTCCTATTGATATTTTTCCTCCTCTTCTTTAAAACCCCCTTGTCTTTTTCTACCTTAAGTTGTACCTTTTAAGGCAGAATTGATAAAGAGATTTGTGTGCCTATGATAGATTTGTTAGCTAACAGCCCGTGATGTTACCCTGCCAATTATTTATTTTAAAATTTTTGGTTATTATGGCTTTCTCATGTTTTATCATTTGGATAAAACCTCCACCTTCCCCTCATTATCTTACTTTTTAGCCTATCTCTGTTTTTTTCACATTAATTTGTTTGTTTGAGTGGGTACTACATGTTCATGGTTCAATAATTACAGATTATCTCTTCTCTTTTAATATCTGCTTCTGCAGTAAGAGCCATCTTTAGTCCTTATTCCAATATATTGGTTCTCTCTCCTTCTTTTAATTAGTTATATCAGAAATTTCTCAGTTCTGTTGGTTTTTCAAAAAGCCAACTTTTACCTTTTTTGATCCTTTCAGTGATATGTTTCATGTTCATTTGTTTTTGTTTTCCTCTTCCACAAGGAATGTGGAAAGTGAATGTTCCTATACATGGCTGTTGATGTACATTTACCAGAGTGTGATGTTTTCTAGTGTACATGACTACTAGCCCTAGGACAGCTAGATTTAGGGTATGCGTACGACTGAAGTATTCAACTTTATTGATGTTGCCAAATTGCTATACAAAATTTTATGTCAGTTTATTCTCTCGCCAGTAATATTCTAAATTCCCTATAGCCTTGTGTAGGCCTTTTTGTACTGGAAGACTTTAATTAATTAATTAATTAATTAATTAATTAATTTTAACAATTTGGTGGGTATAAAATGTTACTGTATCATTGTTTTAGTTTGCTTTTCCTTAATTATTAATGAGATTGACCACCTTTTCCCATCTTTTTTCCATATGTTTATTGGCCATTTCTGAATCCCTTCTGGACTGCCCACTCATTCTTTTTGCTATACTTCTTTTTCTCATTTTTCTTACCATTTTCTTGCTGACATATAGTTGATTTTATGTATCTATATATCCTGGGTACCAATGCTGGGCATGCATTAAGAAAATATTTTTAATGAAGTATGACATATACATGAAAATGCACAAATCATAAATGCATGAGCTTGTTGGATTATCAGAAAGCGAACACACCTTTTAATTACCCCTTCCCATCAAGGTCAAGAATGAAAACGTTACCAGCACCTCTGAAGGCCCATCTCTGCCATTTGGCAAAAACTGCAATTCTCAAAGATAACCCTGATTCCCAAAGATAACCATCCACCTGACTTACACTAACATAGATTATATTTGCCATTTTTTGAAACTTTAAAAATTTGAATCATATTGTGTGTAGTATTTTGTGTCTACTTCCTTGGCTCAATAGTAACTAAACCTGTGAGAAGCATCAGTGTTTTTGCATGTAGCTCTAATTCATTCATTTTCATTGCTGTGCAGTATTTCATTATTATCTTCAGATTTTTTAGTTGTTCCTAATTTGAGGGTATTAGAAGTAAAGCTGGTCTGAACATTATTACATGTATCTTTTGGTGCATGCAATTTTGTGGGGCATTTTATGTAAGAGTGAAATGGCTGGATCATAGGGAATACCTTCTTTTAACAAATGACCATTAGATCTGAGAGGAAAGAAAGGAACACTTTATTTCCAGAGAAAAGACAATCTGTAGATCGGGAACACAGCCTCTGAGGAACGGAGAAAGAAGCAATTTTTAAAAAATTTTTATTATTTATTATAAGCATATTCATTATTACAAATCATGATTTTTCTTTATTCCCTTTACCCGACCCATCACTCTCCAAACCCCCTCCTTCTCTGCTCCCCATCTGTAGCATCCTTAGGTTTGGTCTCTCCTTCTGAAAGTTCAATGTATTGTTATGATCTCTCTTTCTTTCTTCCTTCCTTCTTTTCTTTCCCTTCTTTCCTTCCTTCCTTCTAACACCCAGTTATAAGTGAGAACATGCAGTATTTCTCTTTCCTTGCCTGGCTTATTTCATTCAACATAATTTTCTCCAGACACATCCAGGTTGCTGCAAATGACAGAATTTCATTCATTTTTATGGCTGAGTAGTATTCCATTGTGTCTATATACCCATTTTCCTTATCCAGTGGTCTGTCAATGCATACTTAGGTTGGTCCCATATCTTGGCTATTGTAAATAGAGCTGCAATGAACATGGGAGTGCAGGTGTCCCTTTGACATGATGATTTCCATTCCTGTGGATATATACCGAGTAGTGGGATTGCTGGATCATATATGGTAGTTCTATTTGTAGTTGTTTGAGGAATCTCTATACTGTTTTCCATAATGGCTGTGCTAGTTTACGGTCCCACCCACAGTACAGAAGAGTTTCCCTTTCCCCACATCCTCACCAGCGTTTGTTATCCTCAGTCTTTTTAATAATGGCCAGTCTAACCGGGGTGAGATGATATCTCGTCGTGGTTTTGATTGTCATTTCTCTGATGACTAGTGATGCTGAGCATTTTTTTCATGCACCTGCTGTCCATTCTTCCTTTGAAAAATGTCTATTCACCTCCTTTGCCCATTTTTTAATTGGATTATTTGTGTTTTTACTGTAGAGTCATTTGAGTTCTTTGTATATTTTGGATATTAATCATCCCTTGTCAGATTTATAGTTTGCAGATATTTTCTCCCATTCCATAGGTTATCTTTCTGCTCTGTTGATTGTTTCCTTTGCTGTGCAGAAGCTTTTTAATTTGATATAATCACATTTCTTTATTTTTTATTTTGTTGTTTGTGCTTTTGGGGTCTTAATCATAAAGTCTTTGCCCAGTCCTACTTCCTGGAGTGTTTCCCCTATTTTTCCTTTAGTAATTTTATGGTTTTGGGTCTTATATTTAAGTCTTTAATCAGTTTTGAATTGATTTTGGTATATGGTGAGAGGCAAAGGTCTAGTTTCATTTTTGTGCATATGGATGTCCAACTTTGTCAGGACCATTTATTGAAGAGGTAGTCTTTTCCCGAATGTATGTTCTTATTGCCTTTGTCAAAGACCAGCTGGCTGTAAGTATGTGGGTTGATTCCTGGGATTTCTGTTCTGCTCCATTGATAAGAGTGTCTGTTTTTATGCCAGTACCATGTTGTTTTGGTTACAATAGCTTTGTAATATAATTTGAAGTAAGATAGTGTTACATCTCTGGCTTTATTTTTTTTGCTCAGGATTGCTTTGGCTGCTTGCGGTCTTTTGTTGTTCCATATGAATGTTAGGATTGTTTTTCTATTTCTGTGAAGAATGTCATTAGTATTTTTATGGGGATTGCATTGTAGAATGTACATTTTCAGAATGTCAGTTCTTTCCATCCAAGAGTATGGTATGTCTTTCCACCTTTTTGTATACTATTTAATTTCTTTCAGTAATGATTCGTAATTCTCATGTAAACATCTTTCACCTCCTTGGTTAAATTGATTCTTAGGTATTTTATTTTTTTGGTGACTATTGTAAATGAGCTTGCTTTCTTGATTTCGTTTTCTGCTGGTTTGTTACTGGCATATAAAAATGCTGCTGATTTTGGGGTATTGATTTTGTATCCTGCAACATTACTGAGATTGTTAATCAGCTTTAAGAGTTTTTTGGTGGAGTCTGTAGGTTTTTCTAAATTAAAACCACGTTGTCTGCAAACAAGAACAGTGTGACTTCATTATTTCCAATCTGGATGCCCTTTATTTCTTTCTCTTGCCTGATTGCTCTGGCTAGTACTTGCACTACTATGATAAATAGGAGTGGTCAGAGTGGGCATCCTTGTCTTGTTTATGTTCTTAAAGGAAAAGCTTTCAGTTTTTTCCCATTCAGGATGATATTGGTGATTGGTTTGTCGTAAATGGCTTTTATTGTGTTGAGATAATTTCCTTCTATACCTAATTTGCTGAGAGTTTCTATCATGAAGCGACATTGAATTTGTCTAATCCTTTTTCTGCATCTATTGAGATACTTATATGATTTTTATCCTTGGATTTGTTGATGTGGTATATCACATTTATTGACTTGCATATGTTGAAACAACCCTGCATCCCTGGGATGAATCTCACTTGATCATGGTGTATAATTTTTTTTATATGTTGCTGTATTCTGATTGCTGATATTTTGTAGAGTTTTGCATCTATGTTGACCAAGTATATTGGCCTGTAATTTTCTTTTTTGTTGTTTCTTTATCTGGTTTTGGTATCAGGGTGATGCTGGCCTCAAATGAGTTTGGGAGAATGTCTTCTGTTTTAATTTTTTGAAAAGTTTGAAGAGAAGTGGTATTAATTCTTCTTTAAAGGTGTGATAGAATTCAGCTATAAAGCCATCCAGTCCTGGGCTTTTCTTTGTTGGAAGATTGCTGGTTACTGTTTCAGTCTCATTGCTTGTTGTTGATCTGTTCAGGTCCTCTATTTCTTCTTGGTTCAGTCTTGGTAGTTTTTATGTGTTCAGAAATTTATCCATTTTCTACAGGTTTTCATATTTGTTGGTGTACAGTTGTTTTTAATAATCTCTAATGATCCTTCATATTTCTGTGGTATCGGTTGTAATGTCTCCCTTTTCATTTCTGATTTTTATTATTTGGGTCTTTGTTGTTGTTGTTAACCTAGCTAATGGTTCGCCTATTTTATTTACTCCTCAAAAAACCAACTTTTTGTTTCAATGATCTTTTATACAATTTTTTTGGTCTCTATTTCATTTAGTTCTTCCCTGATCTTAATTATTTCTTTCTATATTTTGTTTATCTTCTCAAAAAACCAACTTTTTGTGTCAATGATCTTTTGTACTACTTTTTGGTCTCTATTTCATTTAGTTTTGCCATGATCTTAATTATTTCTTTCTATCTACTACTTTTAGGATTGGATTGCTGTTGTTTTTCTAGTTCCTTGTGGCATGGTGTTAGGTCATTTATTTGAAGTTTTTCCATTCTTTTGATGTAAACGTTTATTGCAATAAACTTCCCTCTTATTACTGCTTTTGCAGTATCCCACCGGTTTTGGTATGATATATTTTTATCTTCTTTAGTTTCAAGAAATTTTTCAATTTCCTGTTTAATTTCTTCTTGGCCCATAGGTCATTCAGGAGTCTGTTGTTTAGTTTCTGTGCACTTGAGTGGTTTCCAGAATTTTTCTTGTTATTGATTTCCAGTTTTAATCCATTGCGGTCTAAAAAGATACTTGGAGTGATTTCAGTTTTTTAAAATTTTCTGAGACTTGATTTGTGACCTAATATGTGGTCTATCCTGGAGAATCTTCCATGTGCCAATAAGCAGAATATGTATTCTCTAGTTGTTTGATGAAATGTTCTATAGATGTCTGCCAGGTCCAATTGGTCTTAGATTTAGTTTAAATCCTATGTTTCTTTGTTGATTTGTTGCCTGGGAGATCTGTCCAATGCTAAGAGAGGGATGTTCAGGTCACCAACTATGATCATATTAGAGTCTATCTTTTATTTTTAGGTCTAAGAGTGTTTGCTTTACATATCTGGATGCTCCAGGGTTGGGTGCATATGTATTTATGATTGTTATGTCTTCTAACTGGACAGATCCCTTTTTGATTACATAATGGTCTTCTTTGTCTCTTTTTATGGTTTTTGGTGTGAAGTCTGTTTTATCCAATATGAGAATAGCTACTCCTGCTCGTTTTTGCTTTCCATTTGCATGGTATGTCTTTTTCCATCCCTTCACTTTTAGTCACTTTTAGTCTGTGTGTGACTTTACAGGTGAGGTGAGTCTCTTGAAGACAGCATATCATTGGGCCCAGCTTTTTAATCCAATCAGTCAGTCTGTGTCATTTCAATGGGGAGTTTAATCCGTTTACATTTAGGGTTGTTATTGACAAGTATTGCTTTACTCCTGTCATTATATTGCTTTTTGTTTAGATGATTTAAATATCATTTGTTGTTTTCTTTTTTTCCTTTTTTTCTTTTTCTTTATTTATTTGTTATAGGTTATGAATATTCATGGAATACAAAGCTGATTGTCACCACTCATGCCCAAGATGTGATGGCCAAATCCATACTGACAGCATGTCCATTACCTCAAATTGCGATTATACCTTGTCTCCTGCACCCAATTATTCCTGACATCACTCTGCATCCCCTTTTCCCCCACTCTACTTTAAATCCCCAGGTATGCTCTCTCCCTCTGCAAGTCCAATGCGCCACTGTGATTTTTCTTTCCTTCCTTCTTTCTCTTTTAGCTCCCACTTATGAGTGAATCCATGTGGTATCTCTCTGTGCTTTGCTTATTTCACTCAACATAAGTTTCTCCAAGCTCATGCAAATTAAAACCACATTGAGATATCACTGGCCATAATTAGACTGGCCATAATCAAAATGATGGAGAGTAAACAAATGCTGGTGAGGGTGTGGAGAGAAGGGAACACTCCTACACTGCTGGTGGTACTGTAAATTAGTACAATCACTATGGAAAACAGTATGGAGGTTTCTCAAACAACTACAGATAGATCTTCCATACAATACAGCAATCCCACTTCTGGGTATATACCCAGAGGAATGGAAATCATCATGTCAAAGGGATACCTGCACTCCCATGTTCATCCCTTATCTGTTCACAATAGCCAAGATATGGAACCAACCTAAATATCCATTGATGGACAATTGGGTAAGGAAAATGTGGTATATATACACCATGGAAAACTACTCTGCCATAAAAAAGAATGAAATTCCCCCATTTGGAATGACATTTGTTCTTTTCTTCCCCTTTTATTTTTCATCTTCAGTGCTACTTGGGTTTTTGAGGTAACATGATTTAGCTTCTCTTTCTTGTTTGCATTTTGGTTCTAATGGTGAGTTTTGCTCTCTCTTGTAAATCTGTGATAGTGATTATTGTTTTCCAGATTCCAGATGCAGGCCTCCTTTGAGAATTCTTGCAAAGCTGGTCACATGGTAGTGAACTCCCATAATTTTTATTTGTCTGGGAAATATGCTATTTCTCTCTCATTTCTGAAGGGTAACCTTGCTGGATATGGAATTCTTGGCTGGCAATTTTTTTCTTTTAGTATTTTGAATATATTATCTCATTTTCTTCTGGCCTGTAAGGTTTCAGTTGAGAAGTCTGCTGTTAATCTGATGGGGCTCCCTTATAGGTGATGATGCTTTTCTCTTGCTTCTTTTAGAATTCTCTCTTTGTCTTTGAGTTTTGCCAGTTTGACTATAATATGTCTTGGAGAGGATCTTTTTGGTTGTCATCTGTCTGGGGATCTGTGGGTTTCCTAGATCTAAAGGGTTTACATATCTCCCTACACCTGGGAAGTTTTCTGTTACTATTTCTTTGGATAGGTTTTCAGTGCTTTTTCTTTTCTCCTCCCCTTCTGAAACACCCATGATTTGGATGTTTGTGCAATTGATGTTGTCCTCTAGCTCTCTTAAACTTTCTTCATTTTTTAAAATTCTTTTTTTCCTTTTTTTTTTTTTTTTGCCTGCCTAGATTATTTCAAAAAGGTCTGAAATTCTTTCTTCTGCTTGCTGTAGCATGCTGCTCAAGCTTTCTGTTCTTTCTTTCATTGAGTGAATCCTTCCTTTTTAGGAGTTCTGTTCATTTCTTTTTAAGGTATGTATCTCTGTAAATTTCTTCCTTCATGACATGGAGTTTTTCTTGTTTCATTGTATTCTCTAGTTGATTCTTCTCTTATCTCTTTGAGTTTTCTTAAGATCGTAGCTCAGGATTCCTTTTCAGACAACTCAAGTGTCTCCTGGTCTATGGGGTCTGGTAGTTGAGAATTACCATATTCATTCAGTGACATCTTATCTTCTTGTTTATTTGTAATTCTAATATTATTTGTTGCTATTTGGTCATCTGGTAGGACGCTTGTTTCTTCTGTTACTCTGGAGTGGGCTATGAGGAGAAAGACTTCCTCCTCTATTTGTAGACTCTTTATGTGACTCTTGTATCAATGCAGGTGAGTGTGAAATGGGCTGCCTCGGCTCCTGTTTGGTCAGTGGGCTGGCTTCTCTGGGGCTCAGCATCAGCTGATGGCTGCACTGGGGTTAGTGCATGGGATGGAGCTCACCTGGGTGCCCACTTGTTCAGTGGGTAGACCCCTCTGGGGCTCAGGTATGGACCTGCTGCTGTGTCTGTGTCAGTGCATGGAACTGGCACTCACCTGGGTGCCCACTTGGTCAGTGGGCAGGCCCCTCCAGGGCTCAGGTGTGGGCAGGCCTGTGGCTGTGTCAGTATCAGTGTGCTGGACTGGCACTCACCTGGATGCCCACTTGGTCAGTGGATGGGCTCTTATGGGGCTTAGACATGGGTAGGCCTGGGGCTGCAAGAACCAATTTTTACGCCTTGCAGAGTCAGCTTTACGTATGCATGTATATATATTCAGCAGGTTCAGGGAAATTCTACGAATTGATGAGGGAGGTCATGAACATGTGCAATGAGTAAACATAGATATAACATATGTCCTATCTTCATTTTGGGGTGGAGATTTAGTATTAAAATGAGGTGAAATTCGACTCTTAATGGCAAGAGGTAACTAGAGGACATCAAAGTTGGTCTGTGCACAGACTCAACAAACTGACCAAAGCTGGTTGGGGTTTGGAGGGCTAATCAAGAGAAGATGTCCCTGAAGCCAACCTTCTGTCCAGTTGGAGCTGCACTGGGCCCTGAGAATGAGAGGGAGGGGTTGATGATTGGCACCAAGTGGGCTGTCTGAAGGCCAGCAAGGAAATTTTCCAGCTGCAGCTGATCTGACATTATCTTCTAGGAGTCGGTCCCTGCTTGGTTACAGGAAAGAAAAATCTCATGATGATTAACAACAAATACATATTTTGTAAGAATGGGAATATATGTCTAACCCCTATTCTGGATGGCTGTTTGGTTCTGTTTGGTAGTTTTAAAGTGTCTCTTTGCAGCCACAGAGAGTCCATTTTTGTTTATCTGTTGGGGTATGTCTTAACAGTTTGAAGTAAGTATAATATGCCAAAACATTTTTCAAATTGGTGTGCCAATTTACAGTTCCAGCAGCAGTGTTCAAGAGTTGTTTTTGCTCCTGTATCTGATAACACATGGTATTTTTAATCTTTTTAATTTTTGGCATTCAGATGACTGAGTAATTGTCTCATTTTGGCTTCAATTAACATATTCCTGTTAATGATAATATCTATCTCCTTTATGCTTGCTTATTGGTCATTGGATGTGTGTCTTTGTGTAATTTTTTCTGCAGAGTACATGTGAAAGTATTTGTCTACTTTTCTATCTGGTTGTCTTGTCCAGAGGTTTTCAAACTTTTTCTGTAAAGAGCCAAATAGTAAATATTTTAGGCATTGTAGGCCAGATGATCTCTGGTTGAACCACTCAGCTCTGTTTTGGTAGTGCAAAAGCAGTTGCAGACAATATGGATACGAATGAGTGTGGGTGTGTTCCACTAACATTTTATTTACAAAAACAGGCAGTGAGCCAAATTTGGTCCATGGCCTCTTGTCTTATCTATTTCTTATTGATTTACAGTAGTTCTTTCTGTATCTAGATATTAGTAATTGTTGGTTACATGTGTTGTGAATATGTTTTTCTGGGCAGTGGCTTGCCTTTTTACTCCTATGATGAGGTCTCAAACTTCATTATAATGTAGTCTAATTTATTAATTTTTTCCTCTGTGGTTAGTGCTTTCTGTGACTTGCTCAAGAATATTTTCCTACCCCAAGATAACAAGATATTTTCCTATATTATATTCTAGAAGTTTCATTGTTTTTTCCTTTTCCATTGATTGTGTGTGTGGTATTAGATAGGGTCAAATTTAATGTTTGCCATGTGGATTTATAGTTCACATATTCTTTCCACATTGCTTTTCATGCCACCACTGATTTAAGTCAATTGCTTTTTGTGTGTGGATTTGTTTCTGAACTCTGTAGTGTTTTATCATTCTATTTGTTTTTCCTTGTTAATTATTATGGCATTAAATAAGTCTTAGAAGTTCGTATAAGCCCATTAGCTTTTGCTTTTTCCTAATTATTGCCTTGACTATTCTAATCCATTGCATTTTACATATAACTTTACAATTAACTTGTCAGTTTTCACAAAAAGACCACCAGAACCTTCATTGGATTTGAACTGAAATTTATAGGTCAGTCTTTATACATGGTGCAATTACTTTTCCCATGTTGTCCCTCTCCTTTGAGGTTATCTTATTTTTATATAGCCCTCTAATTTTCATAAATTTTAGAATCAGAGGACCGGTCCGTGGCTCCCTTGGGAGAGTGTGGTGCTGATAACAACAAGGTCACAGGTTTGGATCCTTATATAGGGATGGTTGGTTAGCTCACTTTGGAGAGCCTGGTGCTGACAACACCAAGCCAAGGGATGAGATCCTCTTACCAGTCATATTAAAAAAAAAAAAAAAAAGAATCAGCATGTCAATTTTCAAAAAACCAGTATTTTATATTTTAATTGTGATTGCAGTATAACTATTAATAAATTTAGCAAAGATTGATATCTTTGCAATTTGGAGTCTTTCAAATCAAACATGATATATCCCACCACTTTATTTTTTAAAATTTCTCACAACAATGTTTTATTGTTGCTTTGTCTACCATGGACTTGTCACCCCTCTTCCCCTGGGTGATGGAGCCACAAAAGATTACTCAAAGCCCATCTCTTCTGAGAAGTGAGAAGCCCCGAAGTGGTTAATCTCCCAGAACCCTCAAGATAGAGGCATTCCTTTCATTTGGCAAATTAACCACAAATTGGGGTTCTCTTCCTGCATTTTTTTTTCCTGACCAGGAAGTTACAGGAACAGAAAATAGGTGGGGTTATAGTTTAACAATATAGGCTGGTAACATTCAGTAAAACAAGCCAGATGACATTTCATAAGGCAATTTAAGTGATTCACCAACAAAAGCTTGATCTTAGCAAACATTTTCTTTTCTGCATACTTGCTACAGTGATTTCTATAGCATATTTAAACATCATTCAAGCAGTTTTCTTGACATATCTAAAGAACAATTGGTAGGTTAGTCAATAGTCATTCAAGCCAGAATGAAACCAGCAACCTGAAACAGTCAAAGTACACAATGCCACCTCTAAACAGTGATTAAAATTGATTAGATGGCTTTTGCTAAACTTATCTGTGGACTTTCGTCCCCTAATCAAGAGCCTTTTGGCTCATTCATGCATTACCTAAAAATCCTATTCTAAGATCAAAGGAGAATCAAGATTTCTAACCCACTACATTTTATAATTTGCTGAGTGGTTATCTCACTTATACACTATTAAACTTATTCCTGGGAAACTGATATTTTTAGATACTTTTGCAATAGTATGTTTTTTTATTTTTATATTCTTTTTGTTGCTGGTTTAAAGAAACACAATTTATTTTTGTACATTGTCCTCGTATCTAGGAATCTTGGTAAATTTGTTTGTTTATCCTAATGATTGATTTGTAGATTCTTTTGGATTTTCCACATATAGTCGTGTTGTTTGCAGATTAATGACAGTTTTAGTTTTTTGCTTTCTTATTGTTATGACTTTTATGTTTTTTTACTTCCTTATTACACTAGGTAGGAACTCCAGAACACTCCAGAAGTTACCACCACTCCAGTGTTATTACTCTACTCCAATGTTATTGCCATTTCAGGAGTGGTGATAACATCATCTTTGTGTCATTTCACCAAAGAAAATGCTTTTAACATTTTTCCATTAAATGTGATGTTTGATTTAAGATTTTAATAAGTTTCCTTTATCCAATTAGAAAATTTTTCTAGCTTGCTTGGACTTTTATTATGCATTGATCTTAGGTTTTGCAAAATGCCTTTTGAATTTTCATATAATTTTTCTTTTTATTCTGTTAATGTGCTGAATAAAAAGGATTACTTTTTAAATGTTACATAAATATTGCATTCCTGGAATAACCCAATTTGGTGAGTAACCCTTTTTATACATTGCCAGATTTGGTTTGCTAATATATCGTTTAAGATTTTTGCATCTATATCATAAGTAATATTGGTTTGCAATTTTTGTTTCTTATATCCTGTCAGATTTTGGTATGAAGGATATGCTGGCCTTATAATATAAGTTGGGGAAAAAAGTCTTACTTTTCTTTTTTCTAGAAATGTTGAAGATTAGTTTTATTTCTTCTTTTATATGCTTTAAGAGTTTAGTAGTGAAGCCAGCTGGGACTGGAATTCTTTCTGAGGGAGGGTGTTTAATTACAGAGTCAGTGTCTTTCATAGCTGTAGGACTATTCAGATTTTCGATTCTTGTAGCAGATTTAGCATGCTGTACTTGTTTTACAATTTCTGCTTCATCTACTAATTTTCAAATTATTGAGGTGATATTATTCAAAATATACTCTTATTGTCTTTATTATTTGTAGGATTTTTAGTGGTGTCTCTTTTTTCACTTTCCCTGTCATATACTTCCATTTTCTCTTGTGTTTTGTTGATTACTCTTTCCAGGGATTTATCAGCATTATTAGTCTTTTCAAAATGCTAAGTTTTGGCTTTGTTAATCTCGTTTTGTAATTAGCTTGTTCTCTGTTTCATTACTTTCTGATATCATCTAGTTTTTTTTTTTCTCTACATGTTCTTTGGTTTTAATTTGCGCTTATTTTTTTAACTTTATGAGATTGATTCTTTGATCATTAATTATGAGCCATTCTTCTTTTATAATATATGCATTTAAAGTTGCAATTTTCCTTTAAGCTCAGTTGTAGCTGCTTTCTACAGGTTTTTGATATATTCTCACCACCATTCAATTCAAAATATTTCCTAATGGTCAATTTGATTTCTTCTTGATTTTGAAAGGTTGCTTAATTTGCAAATGTAGTTTTGTTTTGTTTTAAGTTACTTTGCTGTTTGTGGTATGAAGCTTAATTGCACTTTGACAGAGAACATACTCTATTGAATTTTAATGTTTGTTTTTAAATCCGCATTTTTCTTTTTTATTCCATAAAATTGAACATGATAATTTTATCTTTAATCACAAAAGAGCATAATGAACAAAACTTGTGGTGGGATTATGAAAAATGTGTATTTGTGGGGTTTTTTATGAATATTTCTGAGATACGAAGCTGATTGTCACCCCTCGTGCCCATGATGTGAGGGCCAGATTCATACTGGCAGCAAACCCATTACCACAAATCACATTTGTACCCTGTGTTCCCCACCCAGTTATCCCCAACCTCCCACCCCTTCTCTCTCCCCCCCCTCCACTTTGTAACACAAGGAATGTTCTCTCCCTCTGCAAGACAAATGCACTACTGTGGTCTTTCTTTCCTTCCTTCTTTCTCTCTTAGCTCCCACATATGAGTGAATACATGTGGTATTTATCCCTCCGAGCTTTGCTTATTTCACTCAACATAAGTTTCTCCAAGCTCATCCATGTTGTTGCAAATGGGAGAATTTCATTCTTTTATATGGCAGAGTAGTATTCCATGGTGCATATACACCACAGATTCCTATTCCAATCATCCACTGATTTACATTTAGGTTGGTTCCATGTCTTGGCTATCATAAACAGCTGCAATGAACATGGGAGTGTGTAGAGGATTCTTAAAGCAAATGTACTTCACAGGGCCTGGTTTTCCAAAGCCTTGCAGTTTCAAATATTGACCTCGCAAAGGACAGGAAATTTTCCTCAGGCTATACGTCTCTGGTGTAAGATAAAGAATTCTAACACAGCAAGGTTGCTGGCTCAAAGACAGACTAGTTACTGATTGATATGTAAAGATACTGGAAAATTGCTGGAGGGAGAAGAAATATTTGCTAGATCAAGCTTTTTTTGGTGGATCACTTAATTGTCTAATGGAATGTCATCTGACTTGTTTCACTGAAAGTTACCAGCCTATATTGTTAAACTATAGCCCTACCTATGTTCTCTTCCTGTAACTTCCTGGTCTGGAAGATAAATGCAGGAAGAGAACCCCAATTTGGGGTTAATTTCCCAAGGAAGGGATGCCTCTCACTTGAGGGTTCTGGGGAAGTTAACCACTTCAGGGCTTTTCACTGCTCAGAAGAGATGGGCTTTGAGTAATCCTTTGCATCTCCATCACCCAGGGGAAGTGGGATGACAAATCTGTGGGGGGCAAAGCAACAGGAGTGCAGGTATCCCTACAACATGATTTCCATTCCTCCAGTTAGATACCCAGAAGTGGGATTGCTGGATTGTATGGAAGATCTATCTGTAGTTGTTTGTGAAAACTCCATACTGTATTCCATATTGGTTGTACTAATTTACAGTCCAACCAACAGTGTAGGAGTGTTTCCTTCTCTCCACACCCTTGCCAGCATTTGTTATTCACCATCTTCTTGATTATAGCCAGTCTAACTGGGGTGAGGTGGTATCTCAATGCAGCTTTAATTTGCATTTCCCTGATGACTAGTGATGTTGAGCATTTTTTCATGTACCTGTTGGCCATTTGTATGTCTTCCTTTGAAAAATGTCTATTCAGCTCCTTTGCCCATTTTTTAATTGGGTTATTTGTTTTTTTAATGCATAATTGCTTGCATTCCTTGTATATTATAGATATTAATCCTTTGTCGGATGCATAGTTAGCAAAATTTTTCTCCCACTCTATAGTTGTCATTTCACTCTGTTGATTGTTTCCTTTGCTGTGCAGAACCTTTTTAGTTTGATATAGTCCCATTTGTTTATTTTTTCTTTTGTTGCCTGTGCCTTCAGGCTTATGTTCATAAAGGCTGTGTCCAGACCTAGTTGCTGAAGTGTTTCACCTATATTATCCCTTAATAATTTTACAATTTTGGGTCTTATACTTAAGTCTTTAATCCACTTTGAGTTGATTTTAGTGTATGGTGAGAGATCCGTATCTAGTTTCATTCTTCCACATATGGATATCCAGTATTCCCAGCACCACTTATTGATGAGGCAGTCTCTTCTCCAATGTAGATTTTTGTTGCCTTTGTCCAATATCAGATGGCTGTAAGCCTGAGGAGTGATTTCTAGGTTCTCAATTCTACTCCACTAGTCTGAATGTCTATTTTTATACCAGTACCATGTTGTTTTGGTTACAACAGCTTTGTAGTATATTTTGAAGTCAGGTAGTGTTATGATTCTGGCTTTATTTTATTTGCTCAGAATTGCTTTGGCTATTCAGAGTTTTTTGTTATTCCATATGAAAGATAAGATTTTTTTTACATTTCTGTTAAGAATGTCATTGGTATTTTGATGGGGATTGCATTGAATCTGTAGGTCGCTTTGGTTAGTATGGATGTTTTAACAATGTTAATTCTTCCAATCCAAGAGCATGGAATATCTTTCCAACTTTTTGTGTCTTCTTTAATTTCTTTCAGAAATGGTTTGTAGTTCTCATTGTAGAGGTCTTTCACCTTCTTGGTTAAATTGATCCCTAGGTATTTTTTTCATGAAAATTGTAAATGGGATTCATTTTTTATTTCTCTTTGTGTTAGTTCATTATTTGAGTATGTAAATGCAATGGATTGGGGGGCATTTGTTTTGTATCCTGCAACATTACTGAAGTTATTAACCAGCTCTAGGAGTTTTTTGATAGAGTCTTTAGGTTTTTCTGTATATACTATCATGTCATCTGCAAATAAAGAAAGTTTGACTTCATCTTTTCCCCTCTGGATTTGCTTTATTTCTTTCTCTTACCTGATTGCTCTGGCTAGTACCTCCAGTACTATGTTAAATAGAAGTGGTGAGAGTGGGCATCCTTCTCTTATTCCTGTTCTTAAGGGAAAGGACCTCAGTTTTTTCCCATTCAGAATAATACTGGTGGTGGGCTTGTCATAAATCGTTTTTATTGTGTTGAGATATTTTCCTTCTATACCTAATTTGTTGAGAGTCTTTATCATGAAGGGATGTTGAATTTTGTCAAATGCTTTATCAGCATCTATTGAGATAATCATATGATCTTTATTCTTGAGTTTGTTGATATGATGTATCACATTTATTGACTTTCGTATGTTGAGCCATCCTTGCATCCCTGGGATGAATCCCACCTGATCATGGTGTATAATTTTTTTAATATGTTGCTGTATACTGATTTCTAATATTTTGTTGAGGATTTTTGTGTCTAGGTTCATCAAGGATACTGGCCTGTAATTTTCTTTTTTTGTTGTATCTTTATCTGGTTTTGGTGTCAGAGTTATGTTGGCCTCATAGAATGAGTTTGGGAGAGTAGCTTCTGTGTCAACTGTTTGGAATAGTTTGAGGGGAATTGGTATTAACTCCTCTTTAAAAGTTTGGTAGAATTCAGCTGTAAAGCCATCCAGACCTGGACTTTTCTTTGTTGGACGATTGCTAATTACCACTTCCATCTCCTTGCTTGTTATTTGTCTTTTCAGGTTTTTTATCTCTTCTTGGTTCAGTCTTGGTAGTTTGTCTATATCTAGAAACATCCATATCTTCCAGACAACCTAACACTATGCCTCAAAGAACTTGAAAAACAACAATAATCCAAATCTAAAGATAGTAGATGGAAAGAAATAATTAAGATCAGAGCAGAACTAAATGAAATAGAGACCACAAAAAACAATAGAAAAGATCAACAAAACAAAAAGTTGGTTTTTTGAGAAGATAAATAAAATAGACAAACCATTAGCTATGTTAACTAAAAAGAGAAGAGAGAAGACCCAAATAACAAAAACTATAAATGAAAAGGGAGATATTACAACTGATACCACAGAAATACTAAGAATCATTAGAGACTATTATAAACAACTCTATGACAACAAATTTTAATGTTTTGAAATTTGGTGAGAATGGCTTCATGCCCAGCATATGGTCAACTTTTATAAATGCTCCATGTGTCCTCAAAAGAATGTAAATACTACAGTTTGGGTTTGTTAGCTGTATTATTCAACACTACCTATTTACTTTTTTTCCTTTTTCTTTTAGTCACTTAGAGACATTAAAGTAACCCAGTGTGATTTTTCTATTTCTTCTTTTGATTTCATCAATGTTTGTGTTATATTTTTGAAATTATATTATTACTTACAGAAATTTTTAAAATTATTTTATGCAACTTTTTAGTATAATAAAGAATACCTCTCTTTTTCTTAAGGCTTTATGCCTTAAAATTTACTTTTCTTTGGTACTAATATAGCTACATTAGTCTTCTTGTGGTAGGAGCTTACATGCTCCATCCTTTTTTACTATCTTTTACTTTCATCAACTTTTTACATTTTTATATTTTAGGGCGATTCTGTTATAAGTAGCATATATTTGCATTTTTTAAAATTGTAAGCTGGCAATTTTTACTCCACTAGGAATATTGGTCAATATATTTAATGGGATTACTGATGTGCTTAGGTTTAAACTTATCATTTTAATATTTATTTTCTGTTTATCATAACTTCTCTATATTCTTTTCCTCCTTTTTCCTTACCTTTTGAATTAACTAAGTATTCATTATTATTATTTTGCTGTTAACTTGATAGTATGCATTTCAAACCATTATTTTACTGGTTACTATAGAAAGAAAAACATTTATTCTTGACTTGTCAAAGTCTAATATAAATTAGTACCTTTAACACTTCCTAAATAAAGAATGATTCTTAGAATTTTTTTAACTCTGTATATCAATCGTCTGGCTTACATGCTATTGTGGTTAATGATTTTAATTCTCCGATACTGTAGGCATGATGAGACTTTATTGTTGCTGTCCTCAGTCTACCCTCTTTTACATTTATTCACATATTTAACCTTTGCCTTGCCCTGCATTCTGCCCTGTATCTCTGAGCATCTTTCTTGAATAATTTTTTTTCTGCCTTATATCCCTCCAAAATTTCCTTAGTGTGAATTTTCTTATGGATTATTTCATTTTGTTTGTCTGAAAAGTTTTTATTTACCTTAATTTTTGTAAGATATCTTTTATGGGTTGGCATGTACTTTCTTTCAGCACTATGAACATATCGTATTGTCTTATGGCTTCCGGTATTCCATATGAGCAGTAAATCAAACCATCTCTCTTATTTTTGCTCCTTTGAAGGTAATAGCCTTTATCTCTGAATACTTTTAAAGTTTTTTCCTTGTCTATGGATTCTAGTTGGTTTTGCTATGGTGAGTTGAGATACAGATTTCTTAGTATATATTCCACCTGTGCTTTTAAAAATTATGGCTTGATGTCTTTCTTCCCTCATCATTATTTTCTCAGTCACTAGTTCTTTCAATATTGCTTTTATGTTATTCTATTTTTCATCTCCTTTTGGTACTTCAATTTAATGCATGCTTGATCTTTTTAAAAATATATATTTCCTATATTTCATATGCATTCTCTTTATTTTGAGTTATTTTTCAGCACATGTGCATATGTTTAATGGAATACTTTCTTCTGAACCGTTTTCCAATTTACTACTTTTATCTTCAGATCTATCAGACATTTCATTAAACTCATCGTCATTCCTTAATTTTAGTTATTGTAGTTTTCAAGTCTAGAATTCTTATTTGTCCTTTTTTATAGTTGATGTACATTGTTGAATTTCTTAATCTCGTATTTTAATTTCTTGGCCAAATTAAATACAATTATTTTAGAGTCCATGTTGATAATTCCATTACTTGGTTTCTTTGCTTGTCTGTCATTTCTTTTAGGTTGACATCACATTGCCTTATCTCCTCGTATAGTTGGTTGTTTTTGCTTGAGTAGCATTCATTTGAGGCTCTGTGCATCGTAATACTCAGGAAGAGATTTGCTTTTGCTTCTGACAGGCTAGGTGTACTGGATTACTTTAATTCATTCAGTGAAGCTAGGACTGATTCAGTCTTTCTTAGGGCTGTTACTTCAGTGGTTCAAACAGACTCTGTGGCTTTCTAATTTTTTGTCCCCTAAGCCCATAACTCTGTTGAAAGCACTGTATTATCAGTCTGTCAGGCATCACCTTCAGAATCAGCAGATGATTATAGAAGGAAAGCAGATTCTCATGCCAGGTTCACATGACTGAGTCCCTCTTCTGCTGGATTTTGGCCTCACAATGTCTCACTATTGTAATAATTTTCCAGTGTCTTCAACCAGAAGGTGGGTTTTTTTTTTTTTTTTGCTTGTTTTTGTTTGTTTGTTTTTATTAGTTCACCTTTTCTGGTTGTTCTAAGTACAATACTTAGTTCTAAACATCTAGTTTGCCATTAATGAAAAGCTCATCTTGATGAACTTTTCAAAGGCATCTTTATAGATTTTATAGCTACCACCACTGCCTTCTGCACCTGTGAGTATAATACCTGGCACTGAGGAAATTGTATTAGTCCATTTTGTGTTGCTAACATAGAATACCACATACTGGGTAATTTATAATGAACAGAAATTTATTTCTCACAGTTCTGGAGGCTGGGAAGCTCAAGATCAAGGGGCCATCATCTGGCAAGGGCCTTCTTGCTGCATCTTCCCATGGCAGAAGGGCAAAGAGAAAGCAAGCGAGAGAGCAAGAGGACACCAAACTCATCTTTTTATAACAAACCCACTCTCACAATAATGACCTTAATCTATTCATGAGGGTGGAGCCCTTGTAGCCTAATCACCTCTTAAAGGTTCCACCTTTCAACATCGTTGCCCTGGGGATTAAGCTTCCAACACATGTTTCTTAGGGGATACATTAAAACCACTGCACAGATGTCTAGTGAATATGTACTGAATAGATGAATACCCACCAAGTTCCTTCTACTTTCCAATATTTTCCATATTTCTTTCAACTATTGGGCCAATGAAAAAAATTACAGTGACAAGCATTCTTTCAACACCTGCTGTGTCAGGATGTGTGACATGCACCTCACATGCCCTACCTCATTTTCCTCTTGTTAGCATTGGCTCTGATTACAATTTAACTATTAAAAAGACTCTTGTTCCCTTCAGAGGGTATTGATTGCCAGGCCTCAGTTTCCGCAGTCTCTGTTGGCTTTGACTTTGGCATCACTCACTTTTCAAGCCCAGCTTTGGACTTCTCTGGACATGCTGTCACACACTCCTCTGTGTATGTTCTTCAGACTCCACACCTCAGGCATCTTCCACCTCACAGCCTCAAAACCATCACCTTCTGGCACCAGTATTATGACTCTTTACAGTCTTGACAGTAGGACATTTCTGACAGTTTTTTCCTCCTGACCTGGACCCATTGTCATAGGTACAAAAGCACTTGACATTCATAGAAAGGCAGATTTTCAGAGTCTACTCAGCCTCTAATCAGTGTCAAATCCCAGATGTGTTGTCTTCATTTGCTCACTTATAAAATGAGGATTTAGTTTACATGACTTCAGAAGGCTTGTCAAGCCTCAGGATTACTAGCCTAAGGACAAAAAAATATTCTCTTCTATTCCAGTATTACCAGACTTTGAGAACCAGGTGTTCATTAGCAACATAGGAAGTGTTTGAATCATTTATTATTATCCAGTGTAAATTTCTATTTCTGTAGGACTTGAAGCTGAACTCCCAGCTGTGATTAACAATCCGAAGTGGGCATCAAATTTTTTTTTCATTATAATAACAATACTTTATACTTCTTTTTTAAAAAAATTTTATTTTGTCGATATACAATGTGGTTGATTATTGTGGCCCATTACCGAAACCTCCCTCCTTCCTCCCTCTCCCCCCTCCCACCCAACAATGTCCTTTCTGTTTGCTTGTTGTATCAACTTCAAGGAATTGTAGTTGTTATGTCTTCTTCCCCCCACCCCCGGTTTCTTTGTGTGTGTGTGTGTGTGTGTGTGTGTGTGTGTGTGTGTGTGTGTGTGAATTTATTTATTTATTTTTGGCTCCCACCAATAAGTGAGAACATGTGATATTTCTCTTTCTGTGCCTGACTTGTTTCACTTAATATAATTCTCTCAAGGTCCATCCATGTTGTTGCAAATGGCAGTATTTCATTCTTTTTTATAGCTGAGTAGTATTCCATTGTGTAGATATACCACAGTTTCTGTATCCACTCATCCGATGATGGACATTTGGGCTGGTTCCAACTCTTGGCTGTTGTAAAGAGTGCTGCGATGAACACTGGGGAAAAGGTAGACCTTCTGTGTTTTTGCCACTCACTAGTTCTCAGACCTTGGTTCACTCTTTGGGTGTCAGTGTTTTCATCTGAAAAACGAGAGGGTTAGAATCAATTCTTCAAGTATTTGGAGCCTTTTATCTGCCTGGTGCTGTGCAAGGCTCTGGGGATTTAATAATGAAAGAGAGTCCTTGTAGCATGTGCAGAAGCATTAGTGAGAGAGAGAATGGTGCTTGGGGACACTGCTTGGAGTTTAGGGTACATGTATGAGTGGGGCAAGGTGATGCTAGAAAACAGAGACCTTGTATGCTAACCTAAACACAGCCCTTTCCCCTTTAAGTATTTCAACATCTAATCACACCATCAGGATAGTGACATGATCAAATTTACATTTTAGGAAAATTTTTCTGTAGGCACCATGGTAAATAAACTGGAAGGGCTTAGGAACAGTGGCATGTCGACCATTTAGGCTACTTTAGGAATTTGGTTAAGAAGTCGGGCTCATTTAAGAGAGTGTATAGACAGAACTGATAAAATGACAGAAAAGGAGAAGAGGAAGGGGGAACTCATGCCTGGTGGCCCCTTTTTCCTCCGTTAACTGCAAGATGTTATGGGGAAAAGTTGAAAGAGTAACATAGGCTGGAGAGAGAGGTGAAGGACATGCAAGGAATGTCCAAGGTGAAAGCCATACAATGGCAGTGGTGCCAGGACACATATTCATGTAGTTACCTCCTGTAGTGCTCACCTGGTGGTAGGAGTGTAGGGGTGGGAAGACAGACTGACATAGGGTGGGAGTATTCCAGGGTCCATATGCTGGAAGGACAAAGGGTTATAGAGTTGAAGTGGTTAAAGTAATGGACACACGAGGCCAGGAAGGATAGGAAAGGAAATGACGCCTGAAGGAAACTGGTAATTAGGAGGAAATAGAGGAGTTAAGTGGGCTGATCCAAGCTAAGACAGAGAAGTGGGCTGCATGGAGAGAAAGTTCAGATAGAAAGCTATGATAGACACAGTGGGCAGATACTCACTGTCCATGGTGAGCGTCTTCATCCTATAGAGGCTGTCAAGCTAGAATGCAAGAGCAAACTATCAAAAGCACCCTACACTTTCCAGAGTTGCCTGCAGCTAAGGTTCTAGATGTGGATCAGGTTCTCCAGCTGGCATCGCTGAAAGGTGAAGGTGAGGATGGTGGATCTTCCTGCTTTTTCTACTGGAAAGCATGGGCTGGAGACATGGGAATTTTGGCAGTGGTGTTCCAGGGTTCAGTTTTAAGCTTGTTGGGAGCTGATGTATTTGTTGCTGTGGCTCTACTGGAGGGAATGACTTGACACACTCTAGTGCTTAAGTGCAACTCCTCATCTCTGAATTGCAGGTGGTGCATTCAGCCTGGATTCCCCACTTTCGTGGCTGTGGTAGAGGCAGCAGCTCTCACAGCCAGCTGGTTGTGCTGTGCGGTTCTGGCCTAGATGCTACTCCTCGAGTACATCCATGGCCTTTGTGAAGCACCTAATATCCTGTCCCGAATCCTTTTCTGCATAAAATAGCTAGAATGGTTTTGTTTCCTGCAACTAAATCCAGACTGAGAGATATGGCCTCATAGCATTGTTTTGAGTATTAAATAATATAATCTATTCAGTAATAGATCATTTATTCACTAAATAGATACATAATAAGGACTTAGTAATAAGCTCATCATAGGTACATAATAAGGACTTAAATAAATAAAAACTATATGCTATTTAGTTTAAATAAAGGAATCAAAGAGCTGGAATAATAGGGAATTATGATGAGAAAGTAGTATATTTGATTTTAGGAATTTTGAGACATAGTAATTCTGGATAATAACAAAGTCCAGGGAGAATTGAAACTGAGGGTAGAGGTGGTCCTTGAGATTGAGGGGGTTATGGAGGAAAAGGTTCGGTATCAGAACATCCATTCCTGTAGGTGATGAAGTATCCACACCTGGAAAAGCAATAATCCTAAGTTCCTGCTCAATGCACTGGTTTCCTGTCCCTGCCATTGTGTTGCCTCCGCACTTGATGGGGTTACTTCCGGCTCTCCAGTTGCCAAACCAACGTTCACTTTTAATCCTGATGGTGATCCCTGGTGGCCTCCGACACTGCGGGACGCTCCCGTCAGCTGGAACTCCCTCCTCGTTTCCTTCTGAGACTCACTCATTGTTTGTCTCTGTTTATCTTATTTAATTTTTTCTGTCTTTTCCTTCGTAATCGTCACTGGATTTTCATCCTCTATATTTGGGTCTTAGAACTTGTGGTTCGCCGTGCTTGCAGCTCTGGTCATCTTCTGGTCTTGCTTTGCAAATCTGATCATCATTTTCCCTCGCTCTGAGAGCTTCAGATGTTCATTCTCTTTTCCTGGTTTTCTGTGACGGCCTCTGACTGCTCAGCAGTTTTATCTCCGTCACTCTCCTATACCCACTGCATCTTAGCCAGAATGCACGTTGCTGTTTTGTGTCTCTGAAACATTGTACATGCTGAGTCGGGGTTGTTCTTCTTCGTGTCTAAAATATAAAGACATATTCACATGTTAGCAGCTATTATTATTAATATTTTAATTTTAAATCTTGTTAGTATAATGTCACCTTAAAATTCTAAAATAAAAATCAAGGCTTGCTGAGAATTTAAAATGTAAAATAATGCTCCAGGTGGATCAGAATAGAGGCAGTCCAGATTAATGTTAATATGATTAAATATTTGCATATCTTGAAAGAAACAATGAGTTGACCAGAAAGAAGACTGCTCAGCAGCCGGACATAGAACAAGAGGCCCAATTCGTGTTTGCCTGTTCTCTAAAGAAGGAGACACCACGTTTTATTAGTCTGATGCCTTCACCGCTCTGACTCACTAGCAACTCCCATTCTATTTGGTAAACAATTGTCTGATTGTGATGTGGTTTCCCATATAAGGTATTTATAGGGAAATAATGTAAGACTTCTAGGAAGCCATATTTCACATTGTAAATAAACAAAGGTTCATTCTGGCTTTATTTGTTGAGTTTCACCCTGCAAGGTGGATCCATTCACACTGTTCCATGGTGGAGAATGAAGTATGGCTCTGAACCGTGATTGACCAGGTGATGAGAGAGCTCAGTACCTGGGCAATTACATCTTTATTTAGTTAGGGGTTTACATGTTTGTTTTATCTATTACATTAAATGGCCAGGGTCTCTCACAGGGCTGCAGGATGGTGAGGCTTGTCCTCTGGGTGGCTGCTGAGGATGACAAGAGAGAAAGGCCTTCCTGAGACTAGCTGTTCTTCAGTTGGCTGGGTGTGAGGTTGTTCCCTGTTGCAGTGGAGGCATGGGTGACGTGAGAAGTTCTGTGACATCTGCTCTCCCTAAGCCTGGCTGGCATTCTTTGACTATTGTTCAGGCCTCCAAATAGGATGTTGGTGAAGAGTTACTTTGGATTTTGGTAAAGTCCAACCTCTGATTGGTGGAGAAGATGTAACAGCCTGTAACACAGAGGAGCAGTCACTATTCACCTGGACTTGCAGCCTTGGCAAAGGGGCTTGGCGCCACTAGATGGGGGTCCACTGGGAGAGACGGGCCCCTGTAGGTGGAAGACATTCCTGCCTGTTCATGGCCTCTTGCCAAAATCCTTCATGACCCAGGCGCAATACTCCTCCAGGAAGTCTTACTTCCAGCCTGCATAGGCCTCTGTCCTCTCAGTTCCTATTAGACTTAATGTTTGTGTCACTCATTTTAGCCTGTAAAATATTCTTTGTCAAATCATGTGGATGCACACAGAGAGACTGGGCAAGGAATTCCTGCTATGTATATCTGTCTATCTGTCTGTCTGTCTGTCTATCTGTATTAGTCCATTTCTGTTGCTTATAACATAAATACCTGAAACTGGGTA
This sequence comes from Cynocephalus volans, assembly GCF_027409185.1. NCBI lineage: Eukaryota > Metazoa > Chordata > Mammalia > Dermoptera > Cynocephalidae > Cynocephalus > Cynocephalus volans. The sequence goes on along the minus strand of NC_084473.1, from coordinate 92,550,882 downwards.
ATTTGTAAAGAAAATATTTATTGCTTATAGTGTCAGAGGCTGGGAGTCCAAATCCGGGGAACACATCTGGTGAGGGCCTTCTTTGGTGGTGGCTTCAATGACACAGGGTATCACATTGTGAGAAAGGCAGGAGCAAGAGACAGAACTTCTCATGTGCTCACCTTTTAAAGCCGTCAGAACCATGCCCATGACCACCATTAAGCCATCAAATGGATTAATCCACTCACCACGGCATGGTCCTCACGATCTAACCACCGATTCATAACAGGATTTTCCACCCTCAGCAGTTACAGTGGGAGTTAAGCTTCAGCGAGTTTGGGGGAACAGTCCGTAGCTCTACCTACCTACCTACCTATTATCTTACAGCTAGACTGTAAATTACCTAAGGTCTAGGGACCACACAGGCCTATTGTGTCTCCCACAGTTCATGGGATGGTGCTGACTAGGGGTGTAACTAGTACCCCCAAATATCCATTGGATTGAATTTTGGTGTTTTTAAAAAAAATTTTTCTCTTTAGGACTGTAAAGAGATTGAAGGGGAGCGGTTTACTTCTCGGGAAAAAAAGCTTTTGGTGCAGAATGCGTCAGCCGAGGACGGAGGGAACTATGCATGTCGAGCCAGACTGACGCACATGGGGAAACAGTACGTGGTTTTAAACGGCATCACTGTGAACATCAGTAAGTGTGCTCGTGTCTGTCACCGGGCCTTCCTTGTGCTTTGTGTGAGCTGGCTGGCTTTGCGCAGAAGCGATCCTGATCTTGATTTTCCTGAATGTTAGCAGGCTCTCCACCCTGCCACTGTTAGAATCAGGTACACAGAGTGAGGCAGAAGGGCGTGAGGAGCTCAGTTTTCTCTCTGCAAAAACAGAATTCTCAGAGCTCTTGGTTTACTTGTGAAAATTCAATGAGAGCATGTCTGGAGAGTAGGTCGGTGCCTGACAAGGTGCAGGCGTTCGGTGAATGGCAGACATTCTCAGCATTGCTCTCCCTGCCTCTGGCTCTGCAGACGTCAGGGGCTCTGGACTGGTGCCAGCATAAGCAACTGCTCGTGGGACTTTAGTTCTTGACCCAGAGTAGCCAGTTCTCTTGAACATATGCCCTCGAGGTTTGAAAGCAGAATCTTAGGGATGGAAGAAACCCTAAAAATAGTTCAGCTCAAGCCATTATTTTACAGAGGCCCAGGAGGGGAGCAACTTACTGAAGTTCACAAAGCTGGCTAGTTTCAGAAACAGGGCCAGAACTCGGGCCTTCAGTGACCAGACAAGCATTTTGCCTTTTATACACACCGGACAAGGAACCCCTGCTATGTCGTTTCTGCATTTTCTTCAGTAGAGAGTTGTTTTCTACATTTATTCATCTAGATCGAAAGGACTAAAGGCTGGATATTTCTTCAACTTACACCTTCACGTTTGTCTCCAACTTTTTTTTTTTTTTTTTTGTCGTTTTCGTGACCGGCACTCAGCCAGTGAGTGCACCGGCCATTCCTATATAGGATCCGAACCCGCGGCAGGAGCCTCGCCGCGCTCCCAGCGCCGCACTCTCCCGAGTGCGCCACGGGCTCGGCCCGTTTGTCTCCAACTTCTGTCAGACCCACTCAAGCTGTCTCTTGATGGTGTGGCCTCCTTCGGGGATCTGCTCAGCATGGGTGGATCCCTGCCGCCCCTGAGACAGGCTGCAGGCAGATCCAGGCCAGGGCCCTTCACCCATAGGGCCCAACGACTCCCTGCTCCAGCCCTGTGCTACCCACTTGGGTCCTCTTCCTCTCATCCTCCAGTGTTCTTTGCTGCAATTGCTCATTTGATTTAAATGTTTTTCGGTGGTCTTTGATTTTAATTTTGTTTGCTAAGAGCCCTTAATCAAGAAAATTAATTGCATTAGGTATTATGATTTTTATGCTCTTGGGTTTTCTGCTGACTGTTCTCTTTCTGAAAATAAGCATGTTCCTCATCTTGTTCACTGTTGAATCCCTGGCACCTAGCCCAGTGCCTGGCCTAGACTAGGCACAGATCTACTTATTAACCAAGTGATTGACTATCATAACACTTTCGGCTTACATTGGTAGATGAGGGAACTTTTTGAAAGGTGAAATTTCTAAGGTAAAATAAAAAATACCTCAAGAAGTCACTAGGTACAATAGTCTATATTTTATGCCAGTTCAATAAGCATTTATTTATGATGAGTTATATGCCAAAGGTTATGTTAGATAATGACACCTGCCAATGTCAAAAATGATAATTCAAAGATGAAATACTTGTTCCTTCTATTGAGAAACTCTCAGCCTGGTAGTAGTGAATGGAGAGATATAAATGGACCATTTTAACACCAGTGCTAAGGACAGAGTTATAGACAGTGTCTGGGGAGTGAGAAAAAAAATCAGGAGTCACAACGGAGGCAAGTGACTGAAGGATTCCGAGAGGAAATGAATTCTCAGATGAATTTTCAAGGATGAGTAGGGTTTGTAGAAGTCAAGAAAGTGTGTGTGGGGGGTTCTAGGCAGAGAGGACAGCATAAGTCAAAGTGTAGAAGTGTCAGAAGATGTCATGGTTTATGTTGGATCTAAAGCCAATTTCATTAGCGCACAAGTAAGAACAAGATGAGGAGCAGTGGGAGCTGAGGCTGTAGAGTTAAACAGCGGCAAGGTCAAGGAGGCCACTTATACTTGAGCCTTACCACATGGCTGCTGAAGGGCCCTTGTCCGGGTGCAAGTGCACAGTGACAAGGCTGCATTGGGATGGGAGCGATCAGTCTTGACAATGGTTGAAGCCAATGTTGAAGAAGGTCTCAAGGCCTGGAGACCACACAGGAGGCTGCCGCAGTATCCAGAAGAGTGCTGCTAGTCTGAGCTGGGGTGGAGGCTGGGGCATTTCATCTTCAGATGGTCATTTAGTGACATTTTACTGAGTGCCGAGCAAGGCCGGTTCCTGTGCCAGGCAGAGAGAACATGACAGTGAGGAAAACAGCCATCGCTATTGTTCTGATGAAGTTTAAGCCTGAGAGGGAGGGGAGGCAGCAATTAATCAGATAATCCACTAATGAGATGTGTAATTACCAAGAAGACTAAGGCAGTGAAGGAAAGGAAAATATGAGCTCAAACAGACCAGGACCATTGAGAAGGCAGTGGCTCAGGTAAACGTCCCTGATAACAGTGATGCTGACAGTCAGGAAGCATTAACTGTTTGATGGAATGGGCGTGGTTTTTCCAGACTGTGGAAGTGGCAGAAGTGAAGGCTCTAGAACAAGAAGGACCATGGTGTGTCTGAAGGATGGAAAGCAGGCAAGTTGGGCTGGAGGGATGCTGAGTGAGGGAGGTCACAGTAGGCGATGAGGTTGGAGAAGTACTCAAGGGCCAAGATCAGACGGAATCCTGAAATCCAAAGTGGGAAGGTGTGGGTTTGTTCTAAGAACAATGACAATCAGCCAGAGAGGTTGAGAGCAAGAGAGTAGCATGGCATGATTTTCATTTCTGAAGCAGCTGTCTGGCTACTGTGCACAGAATGATCCATACACGAACGGGAGTAGTGATTAGGAGGCAGGTGCAGAAGTGCAGGTGAGACATCAGGTAGGCTCAGGGAACATGCTGACACTGAAGATGGAGAGATATGGATGGGTTCAAGGCATCTTAGGAGGTAAGCCCCACAGGTCTTAGTATTGGATTGAATATGGAGAGTAAGGAATATGGCGGGTCAAGGAAACTAGGCCTCTTGGCATACGCGACTGACCAGATTATGATGCTATCCAATGAAATAAGATAGCTCTGGAGAAAAACCAGATCTCGGAGTGAGATCATGAGCTTGGTCATTCCTATGCTGAGTATGAAGTGACTTTGAGATGCCCATGTGGAAATGTTGAGCTGACCATGGCCTATATGGGTCCGGAGCTTAGAGGAAGGCCTGGAGGTAAGACTTTCAAAGTCATTGGCCTGTATATGGTAATTGAAGAGGTGAGTGTGAATGAGATTGCTTAGGAGGAGTAGAGACTAGAAAATAGAAGGCTTAGGAGTGAAGCAAGAGGCATAGACCGAGAAATGTTAGGAGGTAAAATTAGCTGGACTTGGGAATTGAGAAGCTGAAGAGGGTGAGAGAAAAAGCTGTTTCCTAAAATGACTTCCACATTTTACATGTGTGTGATCTAGTGTGTGGTGGTACATTAAGTAACTTCTGTTTGGGACATGCTGAATTTAAATAGTTTGTGGAAGGCACAAATGTTATTGCCATCATATAGGACATGTGTTCTTGCATTTTTCCTGGCTTCCATTTTATAACTTTTCCACATCCCACTGCAAATGTATAGGAGAATATGGGATTAAGTAGGTAATTGATAAATTTTGGTGGGCAAACAGAAAAGGAAAGAAGTGGAGAAAGACTAATGGCAAGGAGTCCAGAGAGCCAGTACAAAGTGACAGTCATAAAGTGGGTGATGGAATGAAAGAGTTGAAGAATAACAGAAGGGGAAGGACGTAAAAGAATGTGAGAAGCAGGGTTGGAGGAGGGAAGGGTGGATTGAAGACAGAGCATTAGGGTCAGTAGTTCTCTCTACCTAGGACCTAGGCCACAGCTTTCCTTGTAGACACTTCTTGAAACATGTATTCAGATTTTTAAGTAATGAGATTTTGTTATACATCTCATTAGTTTGTATTTATGTCAAATATATAATGGCCAAAGTGAACTCTCCTGCTAGCTCAGCTTCTAGTTCTTTTCTCTTTAGCAATTCAATTATTTCTTGTTGAAAAATGTGCATATATGGAGTGGTATTTTGTCACGCCATTGGTTTTGTTTTTTCTTGACCAGTGTTTTTGAAGGGTCTGCTCTGTGTTGTGCTTTCTTCATGCTATTGCATTAAAGAACTTGGGAATGTATCCTATGTGATTCTAATGCAACTTTCTATTGGAATGATTTATGAGCAAAAAGATCTGGAGATGGAAGGAGAATCCCTACAATCACTTATCCAAAAGACAAATCAACTGAAGTACCACTTGGTGAGTAAAGTCATTGAAACTACCAAGGGAAGAGTTCATTATGTCCACATACTCTAGTGAGTATTTTGAATTTCATGGTTGAAGACAAATCCCATACACATCCAGTTTCTAGCTTTGGATATACCCATGCTCATCAGGAGAGACAACAAAATTAAAAAAGCAAGAGAACTCTTGGGGAAGTTGTGGCATCAGAGGTCTGGCAATGGGCACTGTGGGTGTAAATGGTTATTGTAAATCCGTTCATGCAAAGGCAATAGCAGTGTGAAAATAATTCCTGAAAAAGACAATACATAATATAAAACTACTAATAAATACTGTTGATCAGGAAGGTTGGATTATATTATCTTACACTGAAAAGTGTTTTAGAGGAGGAGAAATTATCATGTTATGTTCCTTAATTTACATCAGAAAGGATCAACAAACATTGCTTCAGTTTGTGGCCTAAGAAGAGAAAAAGGGCTCAAATTATTTTTTAAAATTTAGAGGTAATCACCAGTAAACTAAAGACATGTTGAGTACCTTTTGAAGACAAGAAAAGGAAATTAAACAAAGTCTCCATTAAAAGATGCTCAGATTGAGTTGAATACTAAAACCCAATCATATGTTCTCCTTAAAAGGCATATATCTTAAAAAGCATGACCTAGAAGTTAAAAATTAATGCATAAGCAAGATATCACTTGCAAAACTTAATGCAAACAGTCAGGTTGGTGATACTAAACTTTCGATCTCATAATATATTTTTCAAGGACAAAAAGGTTAAATGACAAATTGGATCATTTATATTAATACAAATTACAACACCTCCCCAAATAGAAATTTTTATGTGTCAAATAGCAGTGCATCAAAATATGTCAAGCTAAAGGCTCAGACATACATTGACAGAACAGTAAGACAACACAATGGTTTCAGTTGCAGTGGGAAACTAACACACTCTGGCTTTGACAGGATTTACTAGGCAAATAAGAATCTACAAGATTTGAGCAATATGATAAGAATAATGTACTTAAAAGATCAGTGTCATAAATATCTGTGAAAAACAGAATCCCCAAAGAGGAAATTATATAGACCACATGGTATAATCATAATGCAGTATATCTAGAAATTTATAATTAAAGTCAAAACAAAGAATTTTACTCATTAAGTATGTGGGTGACGGATTTGTTAATGAGGTTGATTTAATCATTCCACAATGTAAACATATCAAAACATCACATGGTACCCATAAGTATATATGAGTTTTATTTAGTTTTAACAATTGTTTTAGTCTGTTTGTGTTGCTATAACAGAAATACCTGAGACTGGGTAACTTAAAAGGAAAAGAGATGTATTTGGCTTATGATTCTGGGACAGTTGCATCTGTCACGTGCCTCAGGCTGTTTCTATGTAGAAGGTGGCAGGCAGCCAGCGGGTACAAACAGATCACATAGAGAGAGGAAGAGAGAGAGAGAGAGAGAGAGAGGGAGGGAGGGGGGAGAGAGAGAGGGAGGGAGGGGGGAGAGAGAGAGAGAGAGAGAGAGAGAGAGAGAGATGTGCCAGGGTCCTTTAAGCAACCAGCTCTTGTGGGAACTAATAGAGCGAGAACTCACTCATTAACCCCCCGTCCCCCAGGGAGAGCATGAATCCATCCATGAGGGATCTGCCCCCATGACCCAATAATTTTCCAGCACTGCCACACTGGAGAGCAGATTTCCACATGTGCTTTGGTGGGGACAACACATCCAGACTCCATCAACAATTTTTTAAAAAGAAAGATTAAACAACAAACCCATATTGTAGTTATTTGATTTTTTGGTTAGAGATTAAACCAAAGCTACAGTTATAGTATACTTACAAAATAACGATAGTGAGGATTCTTCATATCAAACTTTATGGCATGTGACTAACGCTGCACTCTAGACATGTTTATATCTTTAAATCTCATCGTTATTATTAATAAGTGTAGATATAATTAAAATACATAAATTAACCATTTAGTTATTTTAAAAGAGTAGCTAAACAACAAAAATAAAAGTAGAAAATGATAAATTTATTAAAAGAGAAAACCAAAATGAATAATAAGTGCCAGAGTTGCTTCTGAATAATAAGTTGCCAGATATTTAAGCTGAGGTGGGGGTGGAGGTGGAGGGAGGAGAAGATAAATAAACTTCCACAAAATCTAATCCCCTAAATGCAGAGCAATCCAGATAAAAAAGACTTAAAAATGTGAAAGCTTATTAAAAAAAAAAAAAACTGGTAAGGAGAACTAGGCCTATATGTTTCAAGGAGAGTTCTTCTAAATTTTCAAGGAAATAATAATGCCTGTAATAAAGGATAATTGTCTACTTATCACTCATTTGTGAATACTCTTGTGGATTTTGTAAATACCTAGAAAGACAAGTTTACTTGTTATATTTCTCTTGACTTTCTTCCTTGCTCCTGTCTTTGGAAATTTTAGTCAATGTATTTAGGTAATTAAAAGGCAAGAGATGTAAATCTTGGAAGGAGACAGATAAACATAAAATTATTTTAAATGATCTATGCATATTTACTTAGAAATTTTAAGAAAATTATCTAGAAAATCACCACTACTAGCAATTGTTTAATAAGGTTATTTCAATACAGAATAAACTTTCAAACCTAATAGCATTTTTACATGCCCGAAATAATCATATATTATGTAATTGGGGAATGGTGTTAATAACTGCAATAAAAATAACAAAATATTAAGAAATAAACTGAATAAGAAATTTGAAAGTCTTGCCTACATTTTAAAAAAATTACAACATTTTAAGGGTAGGACATGAAAAAAGACATGTTTTAATGAAATTCCATATAATGTTCTTAAATGGGAGCAAAATATTAAAAATGTTATTTCTCCTTGGTTAATACATAAATTTAATATAATACCAATTAAATTTCATTGAATGTCCTGGACCTTGTCAAAGAATTTCTAAAATTTATCTCAAAAATGCTAGAAATGGCCAAAAAAAATTGAATAGAAGAAATAGAGACCTTTTCTTGTAAATATTAAAGTATAATGTAGGCTAGAACAAGTAAATACTGGTGTTTGCATATGAATAGAGGACTGAAAGTAAAAGAACAACAGAAATCAAATAAACAAATTAGCATAATTCCTAAAATTTACAAGAATTTAGTAAAAAAGATTTGTGGCATTTAAAGATGTATAGGGAAAGGGAGATATAATAAATATGTTAGTATAACTCATTAAATTTGGAGAAAATGTAGTTTCTTCCTTAGATCACATCAGAAATGAAATTAAATTTTGATGAGCTAAAGAAGTATATATAAAAACAAAAGCACAAGAGTGCCATGAAAACATTTTTATGTTTTCTAAACTCAGAATGCACTTTCTTTTGGAAGGAGCATCAGAATTCAATCTTCATTGTTTAATCGTTTGTCAGTACTATGCTTTAAAATCTATAGTCTTTTTTTATAGCAGAGTAGTATTCCATTGTCTAAATATACCACAGTTTCCTTATCCACTCATCTGATGATAGACATTTGGCTGGTTCCAACTCTTGGCTGTTGTAAATAGTGCTGCAGTAAACATTGGAGTACTGGTATCCCTTCAACATGATGATTTCCATTCCTCTGTGGGGGAAAGCTGGGTCATATGGTAGATCTATCTGTAATTGTCTGAGGAACCTCCATACCATTTTCCATAAAGGCTGCACCATTTTGCAGTCCCACCAACAGCGTATGAGGGTTCCTTTTTTCTCTGCAACTTTGCTAGCATTTATCATTCTCAGTCTTTTGGATTTTAGCCATCCTAACTGGAGTGGGATGGTATCTCAGTGTGGTTTTGATTTGCATTTACCAAATGCTGAGTGATGTTGAGCATTTTTTCATGTGTCTGTTGGCCATTCATTTATCTTCCTTTGAGAAATGTCTGTTCAGCTCCTTTGCCCATTTTTTAAATTAGGTTTCTTGCTTTTTTGCTGTAAAGTTGTTTGAGTTCCTTGTATATTCAGGATATTAATCCTTTGTCAGAAGTATATTTTGCAAATATTTTCTCTCACTCTGTTGGTTGTCTTTTCACTCTGTTAATGTTTCTTTTGATGTGCAGAAGCTTTTTAGTTTGATATAATCCCATTTGTTTATTTTTCTTTTGGTTGTCTGTGCTTTTGAGGTTATATTCATGAGGTCTGTACCCAACCCTCCTCCCTGAGTGTCTCCCCTATGTTTTCTTTAAGGAGTTTTATTGTTTCAGGGTGTGTGTTTAATTCTTTAATCCATTTTGAGTTGATTTGGTATACAGTGAGAGGTACAGGTCTAGTTTCATTCTCCTGAATATGGATATCCAGTTTTCCCCACACCATTTGCTGAAGAGGCAGTCGCTTCCCCAGTGTGTAGACTTGGTGCCTTTGTCAAAGATCAGATGGCTGTAGGTGTATGGGTTGATTTCTGGCTGCTCTATTCTATTCCATTGATCCATGTGTCTATTTTTATGCTGGTACCATGCTGTTTTGGTTATTATAGCTTTGTAGTATAGTTTAAACTCATAGTATTATGCCTCTAGCTTAATTTTTTTTGCTCAGAACATGGATGGACTTAGAAAAAATTATATTAAGTGAAATAAGTCAGGCAGAGAAAAAGAAATACCATGTTCTCACTTATTTGTAGGAGCTAAAAATAAATAAATATGCAAACAAATGGGGGGTGGGGAAGAAGACACAACAATCACAACAATGCCTTGAGCTAGTTAAGACAAATGAACAGATATGATGTTGATGGGTGGGAGGGGGAGAGGGACGGGGGAAAAAGGAATCTGTAAAGGGACACAAAAATCATCTACATTGTATATTGATAAATTAAAATTAAAAATTAATTAATTAATTAATTAATTAAAAGAATAAATATGATTTGTAATAATATAAATGCTAATAATATCGATTTGATCAACATATGTCAACTTTGCACCCCCAAAATATGTATAATCGGGCTGACCCCATGGCTCACTCGGGAGAGTGCAGCACTGGGAGCGCAGTGGCGCTCTCACCGTGGGTTCGGATCCTGTATAGGGATGGCCGGTGCGCTCACTGGCTGAGCACAGTGTGGATGACACCAAGCCAAGGGTTGTGATCCCCTTACCGGTCACAAAAAAGGACAGAAAAAAAATATATATATATATGTATAATCAATTGTGATTCAACAAATAAATAAATAAATCTTTGCATAAACCACAGAAAAAATTTAAAAATAACAATTCAAAATTTAAAAAATAAAAACTATAACATCCATTTAAAAATTTAAAACTAGTACAGATATCCACTCATGTTATTAAGAATCATGCAGTGTAAAATTCAACATAGCCCATAAAATGTTTTGGTTTCAGGCACATGTTCATTTTGAAAATATCCATGGAATGTCTTGCAACCAACTTGAGTGAAACACAAAAGACTCCCAGACAGGCTGGTGTCTGGTGCTGCCTCTAAATTACTCTGAGCCAGTGTCTTGATGTCAACAAGCTTTCTTTGGCTTTGATAATTATTCCTCTAGGCTGCATAAAGCCTGTTTTCACATGGGACACAATTACTATAGTTCATGTCTGTGGGCAAATATCTGCCCTTCCATTGGGCAGCCTCAGCATCATGCTTGCTCTAAAGCACCAAACTCCCTTTTCAGAGATGCACTTAAGACACCATTATTGAAGTAATTAACTTAATGAGGACTTTGTTCTTTTCACATACACTGATGTATTTATTTCATGTAATTACTAAATTGAAATGGATTTACTTATGCAACTGTAAGAATTATAAAATTATTAAATACCAGAATGCTGTACATTCTAAGCATAAAATCAGTGGAAGGCATCAAAATGAAAAGATAGAAAAATTAGACCAGCATAAAAAATATAAATGTTTGTATGTATGAAAAATGGTAAAGTTAAAATGTAAATGATAAGCTAGCAGAGAATGTTTGAAACAGAGATGACAGAAAATGGGTAATACCACTTATATGTAAACATATAAACAAATCAAGAAAAATGAACAACTTAAATGAGGCAAATAATTTACAGAAGGAAAAACCCCCAACAAAATAAGAAAAAAAATGTTCATTTGCAATAAAAGAAAGACATTAAAAAATATTCGTCTATGAAATTGGTAAGGATTAAAAAATATATATAAAATACCAAATATTAGCAAGGGTGATATGGTGTTCTAATACATTACTGGTAATGAATATGAGCAATTCCTTTAAAATGTGTGCTTAAGACTCTCCAAAGTTTTCCCATATCACTCAGAATGGAATTCTGAGTCCTCACCATGCCCAGCATGACCCTCCATGGTTTGCTTCTCCTACCAGTTCATTTTTATCCCTCTCCCTTCAGCCTTTCTGCTTTGACTGCATTGGACTGCTTGCCATTCCTTGAATGCCTCGGGGACAGCTCCACCTCAGGGTCTGGGGACTGGCTGATCCCTCTGCTGGGAATGCTCTTCCCCAGCTGCCACATGGTTTGTTCCCTCACTTCCGTCAGGGCCCCGACCACTGCATTAAAATACACGCCTCGCTCTCCCCATCATGCCTCATTTGCTTAACTTTCTCATTATTCATGAAAGCACTTATCACTATCTCACATATTTTAAACGTTTTTTTGTATCTCTAATTCTGTTTGAATCTATGCTCCTTAAGAACAGGCTTTTTGTCTGTTTGGTTCCCTGCTCTATCACCAGCGCTGAGAGCAGTGCCTAGACCACAGTAAATTTCAGTAAATAGTTGTTAAATAGATAAATAAATAACTAGATTGGTATGGAGGACAATGCAAATATGTATTCAGGACCTTAAAAAATATGTCAGACTTTTGACTCAGTAAATTCTAGATGGTAAACCATATACAGCAGAAACGGGTCCACAGGACTCCAGATATAGAAATATCAGATAACGTATTTTCAAAGAAATTGTGCCTACTGTGTTCAAGGAAGGAAAAGACCTGATTGATATTTTCAAAAAAGAACTGGAAACTATAAATAGCAGCATACCAGATTTGAAAAGGAACAAATAAAATGTCCAGAACTAATAAATACAATAACCAAAACCAAAAACTCAATGAGGTTTTAGTAGCATATGACATATTTGAAAAGAGAATTAATGAAGTAAAATATAGGAGATAATACCTGGGATTAAGCACAGAGATACAAAGAATAGGAAATATAGAGATGAGATTAAAAGAAAGAGGATACAGAGACCTAACGTGTATAATCACATATAAGAGACAAGAGTAAATGGGGGTAGAGGAAAGATTATTTGAGATAACGCTGAGAATGTTCCAAACTGACAGAAGACGTTAATCCAAACACTCTGAAAGCCAAAGAAACCCAAGCAGGATAAATAAATATAAAACTATACCTAGATACACCACAGTGAAACTGTAAAAAACCAAAACTGAAAATAATCTTAAAAGTAGAGAAAAAAAGAAAAATGCCTTCTGTGTGCAAAAATAAAATTGCTGGTTGAATTTTTAACAGAAACAATAAAGGCTACATATTGAGAGGAAAAGCCCTCCTAATTTTATAACCAGTGAAAATGACAATATTTGCCAATTATAGTCATACACTAAAGAAAATACTAGAATATTCTTCAGGCAGAAGGGAGATGCTTCCAGATGATTAATCATCTATGCAGGAAGGAAGGGAAAAGCAAATATTGCTGTAAATATGTGAGTAAAACTAAATGAATCTTGACTACATGAAGCAATAATAATGATTGTTTATGGATTTAAAATATATATGAAATTAAGGTACACAACAGCATTTGACCATTGGCTGGGAAAAGGGTAAATGTAATTGAGTTCTAAGGACTGTGCATTATCTGAGAAAAGGGTAAAAATATCAATAATATCAGACTTTGAGAAGTCCAAGGATATATATTTATAATGCTTAGGGTAACCATAAAAGAATAGTAATTTTAAAAATACAGAGTTAAAGGAATAAAAAAATCAAAAACTAGGTGAGAAGGAATCCAAAAAACAAACAAAAAAGGCATGAAGGAAAAGATAAATATAGGACCAATGCAACACATCAAAAATACATGAGTTGATTTAAACATACATATATCACTAGTAACAAAATGGACTAAATGATCCAAATAAAAAGATTGTCATACTAAATTTAAAAAAAAAATCTCTGTACTATTTACAAGATGCTTGAAGATGATAGGGTAGGAAATAATACAGAATAAACAATAACCAAAATAATGTCAGTATAATTATACTAATATTAATGTGCATTTTAAAGCAAAAGCATCATTAAACAGAGATATTTCATTACGATGAAAAGTTCAATTTTGAACTTGTAGATACATAACATGGCCTTAAAACACATATACAGAGAGAATTTAGAATTACAGGGAGAAATTGATAAATCCACAGTAATAATGAAATTTGTTGACATAGTTTTCACAGTAACTTATAGAACAAGCAAACAAAATGCCCTGTCATGACTAACAAAATATGCCTAATAAATAACCTGATGTTCATATATAGAGCCTAATGCCCAACTACTACAGATTGTACAGTCTCTTCAACCACAAATGAAATGCTTAATAAAATTGACCATACGCATATGAAGCTAGTCTCGACAAAATCCAACAGATTGAAATCATATAGAATATATATTCTCAGACCAAAATACAGTTAAATATTAAAAAGATAACTTGAATAACCACATAGGTTTAAAAACCAACTAAATAAAAAACTCAGTAGCCCATAGATTAAAATAGAAATCACAATAAAATTAGAAAGCATTTTGAAAGTGAATATTAATGAAAGGATTACATCAAAATCGATGGGATAGGCAAAGATTTGCTTAGAGCAAAGTTTATAGCCTAAATTAGAAAAGAAAAGTGGTTGAATATCTGTGAACTAAGAGCTTACTTCTAGAAGATAAAAAATGAGAAACAAAATAAATCCAAAGAAAACAGAAGAAATAAGGTTTTAAAAAAAGTAATAACAGAAAATAATGAAATAGAAAATGAACATACAATCACATGATTCATGAAGCCAGAAGTTGGTTATTTGAAAAATGGAACAATATTTAAAAATCTTTGCATGACTGATTGAGAGAGAAGGCACATACTGAAGTTAGAAGGAGCCATCAATGCAGAGCATGCAGGCATTAAAAAGATTATGAAAAAAAAGAAATAATTTTATTTGAAAAAAGCTCATAAAAGAACATTCTGGAAAACTTAGTTCTCAACAATTTGAAAATTTAGAAGAAATGAACAGATTTCTAAAAATCAGCATATAGACTCTAACACAGGAAGATATAAAATTCCGCATAGTCATACAGCTATTAAATAAATTTAAAATCTTCTCCCAAACAAAATCCCAGATCCAATTGACTTTACTGGTAATTTCTACAAAATATGTAGTGAACAAATATCAATTTTAAACAAATTATTTCCAAGAGTAGCAAAAGGGGAAAGGGTTTTTAACTCATTTTATTAGGTCAGAAAAACCTTGACATCGATGCCCAACAAGGACATTATCACAAAGAAAATTTCAGGCCAATCTCATAAACAGATGAGAAATTCTTTTTTTTTTTTTCCTTAATTTTATTTTGTCGATATACAATGTGGTTGATTATTGTGGCCCATTACCGAAGAAATTCTAAGCTAATTATTAGCAAATTGATTTCAACAACATACATAAAGGATAATACATTGTGACTTAATCGGATTAATTCCAGGAACGTGAAGCTGTTTCATGTTAGAAAGTTCATTCTTTTATTCCACATCAACAAACTAAAGGAGAAAAATAATACATCTACCTCTCAACAGACACTGAAAAGTTATTTAGAAAAATTGATTCAGGAATGTATTATTTTTCAAAAAATAAACTCATAAAACTAGTAATGGAAGAAATTCTTAAACTCTTCTAAGACTAGGAATCTGTAATCTGATTTTTTAAATGTCTTTTTTTTTTTACACCTACAGAAACATCACGTCTGGTACTGAACTGTTGAACATTTTCCCTTTGTGTTGAAGACGACGATAGTGGGGACCTCAACAGATTGTAGTTACTGCAGATTTGATAAGCTGATCATAACACTGATAAGCAAATGCAAAGACTGAATATAGTCACGATGCTTTTAATGAGGAAGAATTAGATGGAAGGACTTGTACTACCAGATTTAAAGATCCATCAGAAAGTTATGATAATTTATTTTTATTTTTATTTCTTTTCTGTGACTGGTAAGGGGATCGCAACCCCGGGCTTGGTGTCGTCCGCACCACGCTCAGCCAGTGAGCGCACCGGCCATCCCTATATAGGATCCGAACCCGCGGCGAGAGCACCGCTGTGCTCCCAGCACCACACTCTCCTGAGGGAGCCACGGGGTCGGCCCAAAGTTACCATAATTTAAATAGTCTACTGCTGGTTCAAGGATAGATAACGAAACAGAACTGCAGGTCTAGACCTGGACCCACATACAGACTTGATTTTGGCCAAGACAGAACAGAGAAGTAGGGGAAGTGTGATCTTTTCAATAAAGGGTCCTGGACAATTGGATGTAATCTTGAGTGAAATGAAACCTGACCCCTTTTTCACACCGTTTGTAAAAATACAGTCGGCCCTTGGTGTATGCGGGTCTCACATCTGCAGATTCAACCAACTACAGATCAAAAATGTTTGAAAAATAAATGGATGGTTGTGACTGCACTGAAAATGTACATACTTTTTTCCTTCTCATTATACCCTAAACAATACAGGATGACAAGTATTTACATCACATTTACACTGTGTCAGTTATTCCAAGTAATCCAGAGATGATTTCAAGTATACGGGAGGATGTGCGTAGGTTATATACAAACACTACACCATTTTATATCAGAGACCTGAGCATCCATGGATTTTGGTATCTGTGGAAGATGAATATTGAGGGACAACTGTAACTTCCAGTGGATTGCAGACCTAAATAGGAAAGTCAAAACAGTACATTTCTAGAAAAACACTTCCACAATTTTAAGGTAAGAAAAGATATATATATAAATCCAGACATACAAAGCACTACTGGAGAGGGAAAAACTTGCTAAGTAGGTCTTATTCAAAATAAGAATTTCTGTTTATTAAAAGACAACATTAAAGGAATGAAAAGACAAGCCATAGAATGGAAGAAAATATGTGAAAAAAGCAAACAAAGGTATCATATCCAGAATCTATGAAAAACTCCTTCAAAGTAATAAGGAAAAGACAACCTACTAGAAGGACAGACAGATGACTTGGACAGACAGTTTACAACAAAGGCTGTCCCCATGGCCAGGAAAAATATGAAAAGGTGCTTGCCCAGGTGCAATCTGAGGAAATGAAAATTAAATTTATAGTGTGATACCACCGTACACATCAGGGTGGGTAAAACAAAACAGACTGGCAGTACCAAGTACTGTTGAGTGTGTAAAGTAACAGGAGCACTTGTACATGGCCAGTGGAAGTGTAAATTGGTACAACCTCTTTAGGAACCAGTTTGAAGTTGAAAATATGCATAATCTGTCATCTACCAGTGTTACTGGTGGATAGGTTTGTCTACCCATCAAGTATACAGGTATGTATACATTAAATGTGTGCACATGTGCAGAGTGCATGAGAGCATTCACAGGAGCCTTATGCATTCTAGGCAAATACCAGAAACAATTCAAGTGTGTATATAGCAGCAGAAGAGATAAACAGCAGTACGTTCCATTATCTGAATGAAGTGTAAGTACGTGCAGCAGCGTGGATGACTCTCACGAACTGCTGAGCAGTGGAAGTAGGAAAGGAGTGTGCAGAGGCTCCTGGGTTCTGGCAATGTCCATCGTCTTGATGGAGCCAAGGTGGTGTAGATGTTTGCTTTATAATAATCCATTAACTTTACACTTATATTCTATACTTTTCACTATACCTCTTATATTTCACAAGAAGTTTTTAAAAAATCACCTTGAATAAATAACACTCCTTGAAACTTAGGATTTACTAGGCTCATGGGGAAAAATTGTGAAAATCTAGATTTATTAAATATAATTTGTGAATATGTGTGGAGGCAGGATAAGGGTGGAAGGGTCATACCTGATGAAGTAGAAATACCACTGCGCTTGGGATTAGGAACCTAGAGTCCACATCTCACTTCTTCCTCTAATTAATGCGTGATCTTGGGCAAGTCCCTCAATGTATCTGAACTTCAATTTTCTCATCTGTAACATGAGGGTAATACTCCTCCCCTTTTCCTGCATTGTAGGATTGTATTGAAGATGTGAAAACTGAAGGAGAAAATGTACAGAAAATACTTTGTAAACTGTCAAGTTCTTTGCCAATGTTGCTAGGAGTAGAAGTAGTATTTGTTGCCAGATGTTGAGGAAAACACTCATCAGAAGCTGGTGATATTTGTCGGCATATGCGAATCCCTTTACAGCAGATTCCCCGGAAGGCCACTTGTCCCTCATGATCTCTGTCCAGGGAGAGAAGAAAAGAGATTAACATTGACCCAGGGGGGTATTGCTGGTAATCAAAAGATAATCAAGCCTCAAAAGCAAAGTGATAACAAATTTGAAAATTTGTAGAACTTTCATTTAATATTTATGAATTTGGGTTTTACAGGCTCCACCCTTGTCATGGACTGCAACATAACGGACACAGGGACAACACAAATCGACAGTGCTGGACAGTCAATGACACTTTGGCAGATACTTACTACAATGAATCCAAACGAATCAGAGAGGGATTGGAGTAGGTGTTTTGCTTTTCTGGATTCTCTAAAAACTAGCAAGAATTTCTCCATCTAAAATAATTTGGTGTTACTACTGCCTTTTTTAGACACTTCTCACTGCCTCCTTATCCCTCCCACTGGCTTCATCTTTCAAAGAACTTCTCAGGCCTGTGCATGGCCAGGCGTCTGGTTGAAAGCAGTGTGACATGTTCGTGTTATCAGTCTTCCTAAAACCTAGTTAGGGAACAAAACACAAAGTATGCCTCAGAGCAGTAAGATCCATTTTTTTCAGCTATTGCTGAAAACTAGTCCCATAGACATCCAGTCATATCATGAGCCTGGGCCTTCAAGGCTTAGACAGCAAAACAATCACCCACCTGGGACTTCTGGGGGAGATAGTGCATAATCATTAGTGGTCTAGAAAGAAGGTTAACAAAGTCAGAAGGCTGAAGAACTTGTGCTGGCCCTTCCAGTGTAGAAGAGTTACTGTATGTGGAGATTGGACAGGGAAGTCTCTCAGGGCCGTGGAGGGCGTCTGTAGTAACAGAGCCCCCCTTCCTTGTCACTGTCTGGAAGAAAGTGCAAATTTGCAACCTCACAATCTACACACATCAAAGGGCCACTCAGTGAAATATTTGCAGCATAAAATGATGGTCCAAAGTGTATTCTAGGAAAAAATTCGATCTCCAGAAAAAGGATTATGAAATGTGTTGGGTAAATATTTTATGTGGGTGAATACTCATGGGTTAATGATCAGCTTTTTTCTTTTATAGAAGCTGTGCTGCTTTTCAGGAACACACTTCATGCACAGTAAACATAACCTTCTTAGAAGTAAGAATGGAGGATTACGGCCTTCCTTTCACGTGCCGTGCTGGAGTGTCTGCAGCATACATCATGTTAGAACTCCCAGGTGAGGTTCCAGTGGGATACAGTGTGTTCAAAACGATGGCCAGGAAACACAGGAAAGAAATGGTATTAAACGCTCCTTGTGAGGCAGCAGGGTGGTATTGAATAGAGACACTAAATATGAAATCTGGGGAAAAGCTGATGTGGTGTCTGATAATGTTCTCAGAGTAAGGCTATGATTTTATTGCAGTATACTTAGAAAATGCCATATAAATGTACATGGAAATTTTAAACATCAAAATTCTAAGAAGCTATTAAGCCTGATTGCTCAACTTTTACAACCATTTGCTTGTGATTTTCACCTTTTAGATGATTTATTATAGATAGTTGGATGTACAAATAAATGCTTATGTAGACTTTTACCATGTAACTTTGTAAAATTATCTATGAGGCTGAATTCCAACATTTGAGCAAGAGAGCTTCAAACTCACTGTGTGTACACAGACTACACTCCTAACACTGTTCAGAGCTTATCCATTAGAGGTAATAAAGCTGGAGAATAGACAGTTAAGGGTAAAATCAGAATCTTCAGAACAACTTTAAATTCATAACATTCCAGGGGAAGTGTATGAACTACCTTGTAAAATGCCATGTGGTTGACCAAGACAGTTTTTTTTCTTGATTCTATTAATATCATTTTTGTGTGTGTGGCTAATTATGTGCGAGAGAGGGCCTGTATTTGCTAGTGTCCCTTAAAGATCAGTTAAACCCACGTTCACATGCATCTAGCTAAAGTCCCATCAGAAATGTTTTTCTAGAACTTAATACAAAATATAGTGGTTGCCACAGGAGCCAGCACATGTGTTTTTGCTCATGCTCAGCTCATAACCACATAAGTGTCCGTCACCTCCCTTAGAACAGGGGCTATTAAGGAGATGTCCATGGCATCCAGCATTTCCAGGTGTGCACGTTCTCACCTTGCTTCTGTGATCTGGGGGCCAAGGTCACTCTGTCTCCAGCTGCCCGGACTGTGAGTGAGCACAGCCCCTCCTCTCCTCACCCCGGACCCGTGGGGAATCCTCTTGGGTTGCGTCATGTGGAAGGAGCCTTGGGCTCATCTGCCACCACTGTCCACTTTTGCTCTTCTCCCTGGCTTCTCCTTGTCATGGAGAGTCACTTTCCATCACTTTCCCCCAGTCAATTGCGTGCATCCCATCTTTCTCTATGGCACCTCACAGTGATTCTTGAAGTCCCAGCATCGGTGCTGTTTTCTTTCTGCATCCTCATCCCCATTAATCTCCCTTCCTTTTATGGTATCACTGTCAACCCTGTGCAGGTGCAAATTCCAGATCTCCAGCTCTCTTCTCTCTTCCCACGTGGCAGCCTGCATTCGCAGCTGTGTACTGGACTGCGGGCACATTGGGCTAAAGATTGGAAGCATATTATCCTCTCAAACCTCTGGGTTCTCTTCCTGTTTTTTTTCATGTTTGTTCCTGGTACCCCCATATCTTCCACATTATCCAGGCTCAGAATCTGGGGTCGCTCTGATGCCCTCTTCTGCTTCCCTCGTGCCTCCACCCAGTTGCAGTTGCCGAGGTCTGAACAGCCTTCCTACGCAGGGCCTGACTGCTGCAGCCGTCCCCGCCTGCTCCCCCTAGCAAGCGAGGTGGCAGAGTGGTTCCAACCCACGCCTTTAGGGTCCAGGTTTTTAGGATCAGATCCTGGCTTTGCCATGTGTGAGCCGTGTGAACTCAGAACTGTTACGCAGCCTGTCTGTGCCTGCGTTTCCTCATCTGTAAATGAGGATCATAACACTACCTTACTTCAAGCATTGTTCTGAGAAACAACTGGGATTTTCTTTTCTTTTTTTTAAATTGTGGAATATAACATACATATAGTAAAGGACACACAGAATATATGGATCACATAACAACTAATAAAAAGTCATTTCTTTGCTTTTCCATCTGCACTGATATCCCTAAGAATAGTTTAGTTTGGCCTGTTTTTGAGCGTTAAGAGCTTATACAGGAGGTTTCCTTTTATGTCTGCTTCTTTGCTCAGGTGTGTGGGGTATGTTGGCGCATCGATGATGCTGCAGGTAACTATAGTCCATTCATCTTCATTGCTGAGTCCTGTTCTGTTGAATGACTAGGTCGCGATGTATCCATTCTACTATAAATATATGGTTATTGGCATTGTTCCCAGTTTGGGACTTTTAACAAATAATGCTGCTATGAAAATTTCTGTATGTGTGTCCTGGTATCCAAGTATGTGCGTCCCTCTGTGATACATCATTCGGAGTAGAATTTCCAGATGAGAGCCTGTCATTAGCTTTTCTAAATAATGCCATACTGTTCTCCAGTGTGATTTACCAATATTTACTGCTAGGGCTAGCAGTGTGTGAGAGACTCTGATGAGATACTTTTATAAACCAAGCACACAGCCTGACATTTCGTGAATTCTTTAAAAAGTGCTTATTTTTATTAGTATTATCCTGGTTCTTAACATTATTAGGTGCCATTTGGAGGATTATATCAATTTTTTTAGTGGTTTCTTTGCCTTGAGGATTTTTTCTAGTCCAATATATTCTGGTGACCATTGTAGAGTCATCTTCTCCCCGGGTGGCTATCACCCTGCCACCCCTGCCTGGACATTAGTGACACATGCTTATCCCTGGGATGAACTGGAAGCCCTGGCTTGGCTTTCCGGGTCTCCCTGGTCTACCTGATCCCACTCATTTCTTAGTTCTCTCTCTCATTTTCCCTGCAGACCAGAGGATCGGAGCAGAGACAAAGGCAGGTCTCTGTGGGCCCCGTGTTTTGATGAAGGAAGGGACTTTGAGGCCTTTGCAGCAGTGTGTGGTAGGCCGGTGAGGACAGGATCATTTTTCACCCAGGGAGCAGGGCAGGATCGGCTGGCCTCTCCTCCCCTCTCGCTCCGCAGTAGCTTCCATCTGAAATGCAACCTGGCTCAGCCCGGAGGGAGTGATTCTGGGTCCACCCCAGGGAAAGGAGGGGAAGCTGATTGTGTAAAGCCTTGGAGATTCCACAAGACCTGAAGTGGTTACAACTGAAATCTGCCTCAACCTAGAAGTTGGAGCTCTTGGTTTGTTAACCTAGACTGAAGTTGGCCAATGCAGATTTCCATGCCAGTACAGACTTACTGGTATCTGTGTTCAGAAGGATTCTGAGACCACGTCCTGGCTCCGAGGCACTATGCTGTCACCAGCTAATACCTGTCAATCATGTGCAAGGAGGGAGGGGTCCTTTGTTCGCTTTGTTTTAGGCTGATTAAGAAGCTGTGCTTACTAAATTCATCTCTGTTCCTACCGACACTCACTTCCAATCTCACATGCAGTGTGTTTGGTCCTGTGAGCTTTGTTTTATTTGCCCTGAGTTCTCAGGAACATCATCCTCTAAACTCAAGCCTCTTGTTGGTTTTCTTGGGGGCAGAGTTATGGTTCCAGCTTCTCCGTTTGACCTCCTTGTTTTTGTTGAAGACACATCCAGATTTGAATTTTATTTGGTTTGTCTGAAATGGATCACTAGAAAGTTGTTTAGATCAGATGTACCCCTCTGTGAATTTCCTTTGATTACTTGTTCTCACCTACTGTCTCAGTTGGAGGCTGGGGGTAGCCATATGGACTCAGCTGGCAAATACCTCCTTTATATATATGCCAGGGCATCTGGTATATATGTCAACAGTGAATTTTCTATTTATTTCTATTTCAAAGCCCCTATTCCCTTTGAATTTATTCATCAATGTCCTGATTTGATTTAATCATCTTTAAACTCATTTACAGAGCAGAAGGTATCAACACTCCTGAATGCAAGGAATGATCAACCCAGAAATTTCAGACCATCTCTCCTGTCTATTGCCAGGGGCTTTTAGAATCCCATAAATGTTGTGGGCATGATCTTCCTATCATGACAGTTTTCACTACCAAGATCTCTAAAATATACACTAAAACTTGCCTGACCTGGATCCTCCCAAAGGAAGAAGTGGCATTTTTGCTCCAAGAAGGAATCACAAGCTGGGAAAGAGCAAGGGGGTGGGGGGTCTCTCATGGTTGGGAGCCAGAAGTTCTAAAAAGTGGTCAGGATTCGATCAGGCACCCACGTAGAGAGCAGTTCACCTGGCTGCAGCAGGACTTAGTTTGGGGGGGTACCGAATGTGGTTTCAGTTGTTGGCTTTATTGTGTGAAGTATTTAGAGACACACAATAACAAATAGGAAGTGTTGGGCCTTGAGATGCCTACAGCATGGTATGGCTTAGGGCCTGTTGTGATAAGCTCTTAATGAGCATTTTAAAAATAAAAGTGTTCTGGGGGTGAGAAGAAAGGACCCCTGTCCTTCCCCTCCTCGCCCACCTCTGGTGAGGAGGGAGGCCCAGGAAGGGCTGATGGAGGAAGCGGTGTGCGAGGTGGGTTCCGAGGATGGGGGTTTCTCTCTTCCTCCCTCCTCCTTCCTCTTTTCCAGCTCTCTCCACCCTGGAGGCTCCTGCATCGGGGCAGGGTCTGGGCTGTGGCACGCAGGCGGTTGGGCGGTTCCTCTTCTTGGACAGGTAGAAGCGTGTTTTGCAGACTTGCAGTGCCAGAGGAACTGGTTCTGCTCCTTGGGCTCTGCCCGCCACTCGTGCTGTGCTCATCATCGCCCGGCACCACGATCCTCGGGCACAGAGGGGTGCACACGCCCTGCCCGAGGCCATGTCTCTCAGGCTCCTCTGTCACGGGGAGGGTTGGGCGACGCTCTGGCTCTCGGCCAGTCTTGTGGAGCCAGCAGCAGTGGCTTCCAGGAAAGACAGCTGATGGCCCTTTATTTGTGATGGGAGCCTTGCTGCTCAGTGTTGAGTGGCCGGGAACCAGTCGGAACAGTAACAGTGTTGCAATCGCCAACATGCAACAGAACCACCTGGGGAACCTCCCAGTAAACTTATTTGGGCTGGGCCCCTGGAGAGTCTAGTGTTGTCACATAAGGCTTGCAGGTAGCAGAACCCAGATATGTGGGTTTGCAAAGCGGTCCTCATGCAGCTGGGACCAGCTATCAGTATCCAGCGCGCTGAGGAATTTTCCTCTCCTGGGTTCCCAAGAACCCATCTCTTTCCTAAAATTCACAGTCCAGATCAGATTACTCTACGCCCAAGCCTATTACTTAACTTTAAAGAAACATTTAAGCAGTGCCCTTATTGACGTTTATATATTTCCATTTGGCATTTAGAATGTGATCTGTATTAGTAGAGGATATACTTGACTCTGTATTCTTATTATTTTGCTGTCATTTGTAGCTCCATATTTTCGAGCTTACTTGGTAGGAGGGCTTGGTGCCTTGGCACTTGTGGCTGTGTCTGCTGTGTGCGTCTACAACATTTTCAAGATCGACATTGTTCTTTGGTACCGCAGTGCCTTCCGTTCTACTGGGACCATAGAAGGTAAGTGTGTGTAATCACTAAAAAACGCCTCAAATTTGTTACCTGCTCACCCGTATAACCACTTTAACACACTTTGTCGTATTTTACTAGCTTACCTTTCATGCTGTTGCAAATTTAGAGGAAGGAATGCCCTGGAACTACTTATGCTTCAGAGAAAAGATCTGTCTGTGCTCATCAGTGTCCTTCCATCAAATAAGGCTTCCAGGTCCTAGTGACAAGTAGCAGGAGCAGGTCATCCTCAGGGTCCCACTGCAACCGTATTAGAAAGGCCCTCACATCCGTCAGTGTTTGCAAAAGAGGAAAATTCCTCATAGAGCCAGGTCTCTGCATCATGATGTGTGCTCAGCACAGCGGCGCTTTGTGTTATGGGGAGTGATGCACCCTGTGGCACCCTGTGGGTGCGGATCTCTAGGCCCTGTCCTCGGTAGAGAGAGAGATGAACCTAAGTCTGAGTGTGAGTTTTCTGCTTCTCCCCGTATGAACTTAGAAAGATATTTAATTTTCTTCTAATTCTAAACTATAGAAAAGAAGACAGGAATAAAGGCAGGGAGGAAGGAAGGGAGGGAGGGAAGGAGGGATGAAAGGAGAGACAGAGGGAGGAAGGAACAAAAGAAAAGGGAAGGAAGGAAGTAAAGAAAAAGGAAAAACCGAAGAAGAAATCAAGCGAATCCCACCTCGCCGAGAGCTGGCAAGTGACTGAGCTGAGCTCTGTGCCGGAAAGCACTCAGCAGGGGCCGGGGCATGGGGGCTCCGCTGCTTGCCTGGAGGTCAAAGCAAGCTGCCCCCCCACCACTCTACTCTGGGGTTTTAGTCTGTGGTGTCTGTGTCCTGCCAGCGCTATTTGACACAGAAATCTTCTTTGTGACTCTGACACTCTGGGGGACAGGCATTTTCCACCATTGTAGTTGTAAATCTTTGTGCTATTTGGATGGAAATATTAACATAAGGTCAAAAGAAATCTGTGCAGCTGACAAGCATGGAGATGCACAAATTTATACCTTTCAAGTCCAGAGACATGCAGTGACAAGAGGAGGAAAAGGGCAGAACTGGGTGTTTGGGCGAGTTTTATGAGTAACTGACACACAGAAGAGCACCATTTACACTGAGGGCCTGCTTTGCACACTAAATACACAGCATAAGTTGTCCACATGTTTTATAAAACACGGATGTCCTAACTCAGACTTGATTCTAAGTTAAATTTCAGAATTCAAAATTAGCAACCCTTGAGCCATGTAGAGAGCACCAAACTCCATTTTGATGGCAAAATTCAATCAAGCCTTGCATATGCAGCACAACTGAAGTCCTGCAAGCACTGCAGATGGCCTGACTGGATGAGGGCTTTCAATTTTTGGCTGTGGTCACTGCAGCGGCTGCCCTGTCTGAGCCCACCCATGACTGTCCTCCTGCCTGCATCCATTTGAAAAGACAATTCAGTCCACCCGCACTTATTTTTCCTGACACACATGTGAATGGTTCTGCTGTTTTCTGTTCTTCGACTATTGGAGGACTGTGTCACTTTGCATGGTGTTCTGGCCCCACGGTGTGTCTCCCTCAGTGACTCACACCCCTCCCAGGAGTGTGACTGCAGCCGTGATGTGCAGAGTGCGTGGTCGGCACAGCAGGAAGAGAAAAAATAGTGACTCACCCTGAGCGGGAGGAGCTAGGCACGTGAGCTGCTCAGGGAGCCTCACTCTCTGCTGAGACTAGGCTGCAGCTCGAATTCTGAACCCAGGGCTGAGCATTTGGAGATCGGAGCTGACATGCAGCCAGTGGTCCTCCTTGTTTGTTTAAACTCAGAAATGTGTGCACTTTGTGATTTAATTCTCTACAGTTCACTCCATGAGAACTACCCTGTAATCACATCCCTTCCCGCTGAGTGTTGGCTTTGACAATGAGCTGGTGATGAGACTCCCAGATAAGTCTCAGATCCTGTTTACAGCTTTGTTTCCCTCGAGGATGTTTCCTGAGTTATCTGGGAGCACACCGAGTAATGGACGGCAGATACAAATGAGGGGGAGAGAGACATTATGTCCCTCTTGTGATAAGTCATTTATGCCACCAGCTGGATTAAGCTTGATAAGACCACTAATAAATAGTTAGGTGTGTGTGACACAGTTTTAGTCAGAGCCATTGACAGGCCTGGCTGAAGTCGGCAGATTCTGTATATACTCATTCAAATCCGAGGCACTTTTATGATTGTCCTGCCAGGTGTGCAGGTGTGCACAAGAACGGAAAGCTCAGCTTAAAAATGCACTGGAGAGATCTGCATGTGCCTCACCTTATTCCAAATAGGCTTATGGAGAATGCACCTGTAGAACAGACAGATTAAAAACAGCACAGTTGAAGCAACACACTGTACCCCACAAATATGTACAAGTGAGTGTTAAAATAAAATAAAAACAAAATAGGTACAGTGAACAAAGGGGAAAAAAGGTAAAATGGTGAAATAAATCAGGGGGAGTTAACGACAAATCTTGGATGGGTTTAGAGGTGAATTTGCTTTCAAAGCTAAAAGAAAGGCGATTACAAGATCCATCGTGTGCTGTTCACAGAAACTTTCCAGTTGCTCATGAAAGAACATGGATTTTCCGGGGCTAGTTTCAAGGGAGATTTTTTGTAGGGAGTTATTTTAAAACAGGATGATGTAAGAAACCCTGTCTGCCTTAACATTCCCGTGGCAAATGTAATAACATGTTTAATGTGGCTTTTCTTCTACTGTCTCTAATGCATGTTGAGGCTAAAAGCCAAACCTTATGCAATTCAGTAAAAACATTTACAGGAAGGCCAGATTGAATCTGTTTGATTTTCCCACCAGTCTGGTTTGGTCAGGTCTAAAATTTAACAATATCATATCAAGAGAAAGCAGGGAATTGAATGATCTTTAGGTAGTCCTTCATAAATACTGACTTATTCAAATGAGCCTTTGTATCTTAAGCCAACAGCCAGTAAAGGCAAATGCACATGCTTAGACACTGGAGGAGGGTTGGTGGTATGCTCAGAAAATAAAGGGACTTGGCCAGGACCTGGGTAACTGTCACCTCAGCGTTACAGAGACGTGCTGTGCAAGCGTCTGCCGCAGGGCCCAGTTTCCTCAGAACGCTCGCTAGTAGGTCTGCACTTCTGGAATCTTCTTGGTGAAAGACAGTGGGAGGTGTCCAGCACGTTGTTACTTGTTGCTGTTCATTGTTATCTCCTCAGTTACTGTTCTAGTTACTACAGCTGGGAAGCAAATTACCTCAAAACTCGGTGGCACAAAACAAGCACTGCTAATGGGGTGTGTGGGCCAGGAGTGTGGACAGGCACAGCGGGGACGGCCTGTCTCAGCTCCGGGATGTCTGGGGTCTCAGCTGGAGGAGCGGCAGTTGATTTTGGCTGTCTTTGGTGGCCTCAGCCCCTCTCCACAGGGGCCTCCTGACGCGACCTCTCTGTGTGGCCTGCTTCAGGCTTCCTTGCAGCACAGTGGCTGGCTTCCAAGAACATGTGTCTCAAGAGCAAGAGAGCCAGGCAAAAGCCATGGATTTTTTATAACCTAACATCTTAATTTCTAGGTCAACTCCTCCACATTCTATTTGTCGGGGCAGCTGCAGAGGCCTACCCAATTTTAAGGAGAAGAAACAGATCCTGCCTCTTTGTGGGGGTGTGGTAAAGTTCTGAAAGAATGTGTGGGACTAGAAACATTGCTGGAGCTGTTTTTGGAAAATACAGTCTGACGCAGTTGCACAGGACCCATGAGGGACAAGCTCTGAGACGTTCCTGCTCCTAATTCCTATTTTAGCCACACCAGAGGGACCCTGGCCCTGGGCTGAG
This sequence comes from Cynocephalus volans, assembly GCF_027409185.1. Classification (NCBI taxonomy): domain Eukaryota; kingdom Metazoa; phylum Chordata; class Mammalia; order Dermoptera; family Cynocephalidae; genus Cynocephalus; species Cynocephalus volans. Next base: position 92,523,153 of record NC_084473.1, on the reverse strand, counting down.
ATCAAGGCTGTGCATTTACCAGCTGGGAGACTTCAGAGAGCTCCTGCAGCCTTGCTGGCCTCGGGTTGCTTATCACACTCCGAGGATGCAGCCGTGCTCCTCACAAGTGATCATGACAGGCAAAGCCGGGAAGTGCCGGCTGCTGTTGCCTGCGAAAGGCAAAAGCTCCCACTGCTCTTTTGCTGTATTTCAGGAAATGACACCCCGGTCATGTGAAGGTGAGGGAAAACTCTGCATTTTGAGGACAAGTCAGCAAGTCGTATCTCTATTCAAATGCTTAGTCAGAAAGAAAGGGGGGGAAAAGATGACCCCAAAATTGGGGATATTTTTATATTTTGAGTTTTTGAAAGGTGTGAGACATTCTCGCTACCCAGATCCCTTCTCCTGAGTTTGGATGTCCAAAAGTGCCTGTGTCCTAGACACCCTGCTTACAGACAGGGAACATGGGACACTAGCAAAAGAGAGAATAACCTAGTAAAAGTGGTGTGTTTGTTTCATAATCAGAGGCAGTGGGGAAAAAAAAAGATACAGATTGAGAGAAAAGAGTTACCAGTGGCAGGGCTTGAGACAGAAGTGGCAATGAACCTGGATGTTCACTGTAGTTACGAGGCCAGGAAATACCGCTTTGCTGGGGAGGCTTCTCTCTGTGGTGAACGGAGCACCAGCACGACCAAACCCTTATCAGAAGCAAAGGGAGAAATACGACCAAATGTTTAAACAGAAAAATTTGATTCCCTAAAAGTTCAGAAACATAAGAACTCTATGAAATGTTTCTTTTTAAAAATTTTTTCTATTCTACAATCCTCTGGCTTTGGAAAGTCAAATGTATGACTTTAAATTTAATACAGAAAAATATCCACTTGTTTGAGTGGTGGTCCAGACCAGTGACCTACAAGATTCCACAAGGATTTTTAGTTGTGTTGGGTTTTTGCCAACTCTAGACACAGAGTTAATCATTCCTTTTATACCTGCCCTATGATTCCACTTTTAAAGCTGAAATTGACCTGTCCCCAACATTGTTATAACCTCTTTGGGCCTCTGTAAAATCAAGCTTTATGCAGACATTTGGCAAGTGCTGATTGAGACCTCTTCTGCACCAGCTCCTGCTCTAGGTGCTGAGAACAGAGCAGGGAGCCCAAGTCCCCACTCTCACATGGCTTCCTTTCATCACAGAGGGTGGGAAGGCAGAGAAAGAGTGTATATGTGTGCATGTGTGTGTGCAATCACATGTACACGTGCATGCATATGCATGACTGCGTGTGTAGGACTGTGCACACGGGGACACGTGTGCACACGACCGCATGTGTACACGTGTGTGCACAGGTGTGCACGTATGTGCGTATGCTTGTGCATTATCATTCTTCACAGGATGGCCAAGAGCAGAAACCTGAAGGTTGGCAGAGGTTGGTGTGAGAACTGATGGAATGAGAAAAGGTAACATGTAAACTGTAAAGTTCAGTATACGTGTTAACTATTGTCACTTAGACAACTAGAGAAAAGCAAGATTTTGCCTTCTCTTGTTAATCTTCAAAGCACCCCATCTCCAAGCCCGTTCATCAAACAAACTCCCATGAAAAGGGATAGAAAAGAAAGCTCCCCTCTTGGGTTCCCCATTAGGTTGGCTGTGACTTTCCAAGTGGCCCGGACCTTGAAATCACATTTTCCAATGCGACGCCCACAGTCCCTGTCCTCCCATGCAAGCCCTCTTGCCCTGCTGAAGTGTGTCATTCACAGAACTCCTGGGAAGGCCCTCTTCGTGCCTGCTCACCCTTCACTCTCAGACCCACACTTCCTTCTAAACCCTCCTCACCCTTTAAAATCCAGGAGCTCTTGCACACCATTTTGAAGTTTTTTAGGAACTCCAGACAGTAGGGAGTTTCCTTTCTTCCTGTCTCTGCTGTTCACTTAGCCGTTGCAGTCTTGTGGTGCCTTATGCTGTTTTTGCTCTGTGCATGTGAAAGGTCTGCCCAGTTAGATCCCGGGTCTTGTGCATCCTTGCACTGGTGAGCACAGAGACTGTTTTTAGTGGTTGCTCAATACTGCTCATTGTGACGGTGGTGACGTGCTGTCATGCTTGACTTCTCAGAATGGCATGGCAGATCCCTAGGGTCTGCTCAGATGCTCGTTCTCTGTATTACACAATTCTGCACAATTGCAGTGATGGAATTCACTAGTGGGTCTAAATTAGGAGGGATTAGGCCTGTTTTGCCTGGTGCAGTTAGGGAAGAACTCTGTGCACAGGCCCCACCAAGGGTAACATGGGTGGAGTCTGCTGCTCTTAATTCTCATTACCAGCCACATCACAGGAGCAGTGGGCTTAGAATCAAGACTTGGGATGGAATTAGGAATGGTGGAAATGGTGCAACCTTCCCAGTCTCACCTCCATTCTTGTGTAGTGGGGATGAAACCTTGCAGGATGATTTGTGAGAGTGAGATGTCATAGCGTGGCAGTGCCTGGCACCAGCCAGCAGGGCACTCTGAAGTCACTGAACCCAAGCCAAAAGCACATCATGGCAGCACCTCGGGTTCTCCCCTTGCTCACGTGAGAGAATTTGGTGGGAATGATTCCTTGAGCTTGCCCCACTTCCTTTTCAGACGGGAAGCTGTATGATGCATACATCTTTTACCCAAAGCCTCAAAGTGAAAGCGAGTCACGATGTGGACACGCTGGTGTTGAAGATCCTGCCCGAGGTGCTGGAGCAGCAGTGCAGATATAAGTTATTCATATTTGGCAGGGATGAGTTCCCCGGACAAGTTGTGTACTAAGTGAGGTATAAAAATAATAATAATAAAAAAGAACCTCTCTCTTCCTTCACTCTACAAAGAGCGGCAACTCTGCTCGCCTTCCCCGTGGAACCTCAGGCAGGCTGTGACCAGAGCCTGCAGGCTCCCTTCTCCACGCAGCTCATTCCTGCACCACCGTGACTGGCATTCGCGGGGGCAGTCGTGTGAGTCTCACTTTAGAGTAAGGATGTACTTAATCCATGCACATGAACAATGGCCCGTGATGTGGTCTTGGCCAAAAGACCAAAAAGAGACTAGTGGTCATTTGCCCTCATGTCACTGAGACTAACTGCAGAGTGTTCTCTATCAGTTTGAATATTTAAATCAGGTCATGTTTAAAGGTGATTTTATAAACCTCAACCCCCCTCGCTCCTTCCCCACCTAAATAAAATGAGAGATTTTTAAATTTACTTCTCCCATTTAACAGGAGCATAGCTTTGGGCAATTCAATGGACATCTCTGAACCTCAGTTGTCTCATCTGTAAAATGGGAATAAGAAAACTTCCCCGACTCAGCTGAGCGACCTGGATGAGAAAATCTGAGAAGGGAAAGTATGGAGCTTAGCACACATTGGACGCCCAACCCAGAAGTTCCCTCCTGTCCTCTGTTCTCTCCCCGTAAAACGGAAAAGTACAGTAAAATGGCTGAAATCTGAAATAAACATCCTTTTTTAGTCACTAGGAAATGTTACTCACTCACTTCTTCAGCAAATATTTATTGAGTACTCTATGTGCTGGCTACTATTCTAGGCACTAGGGATACAAAAATAAGCCAATCAAGAAGACTCTGTCCTTAGAGGTTGCAGTCTATTCTTATATTCTACAGGAGGCAATTGCAGGCCAAAGAGTGTTTGCAGCGATGGGTGTTTAAAGAACCCTCCCCTCCCTTCCCAAGCAATCAGTAGGTTTCCAAGTCAGTTGCATAGATCCTGGTCATTTAAATAGCTATAAAGAACAAGAGGAAAACACAAATACAAGATTAACACAATATCTGAGCTAATTACATTTTCTCTAGCCTTTTAAAACCTACTTTAAAAAAAAAAAACATGTTGATCATCTACCATATACCAGACGTACAGCTAGTCTGGAAATACAAAGTTAGGCACGATAAGATACTTGTTTGCTGGGGAAGGTGACATACCAATAAACTACAAAAAAAAAAAGTGACTCATGACCATAAAGAACTGATTCTTTAGGGAAAAGCAGAAAGGCTTCACAGAGGAGGTGATTAATTAAACAAACAAAAACGAAAACAAAACCCCCCCACACTTTTGTTAATCCATCCCTAAGTCCTGTTCATCTTAAAGTCTATTTTTTCTTCTCAGTGCCATTTCTAATATTCTCAGTAGCATTGTGACCCGGGCTGTGTTACTCATGAGATCTTCTGAATCTGTTTTCTTTCTTTCTAGCTGTGGCCAATGTCATCGATGAAAACACTAAGCTGTGCAGGAGGCTGATGGTCATCATAGACCCCGCATGGGGGGTGAGCTTTGGCCTATTGAAGAACATGCCAGAAGAACAAATCGCAGTCTACAATGCCCTCATCCAGGACGGGATGAAAGCCATTCTGATTGAACTGGGGAAAACTGAAGACTATATGACCATGCCAGAGTCAATCCAGTACATCAGACAGAAGCACGGGGCCATCCAGCGGAGTGGGGACTTCACAGAGCAGTCACAGTGCATAAAGACCAGGTTTTGGAAAAAAGTGAGATACCACATGCCACCCCAAAGGTATCCACCCTCTGCAGTCCAGCTGCAGAAGCGCGCACCCTCCAACTGCACAGCAGGCAGGCGGGAGGCTGGCTAGGGGCGCGTCACCCACTGACGGCTCTGCAACATGCAGTGGCGCCTGCGGGCTGTGCACCCCTGAAACTTGCAGTTATGCACTTATGAGAGAGCTTGCATTCGTTTGACCAGAGCTACTTCTTCAGGGAAGAATGCCTCTCTAGAAGGCCCTCACTAACCTACTGGCTCCCGAACACTCATGAACACTCGCTGAGCTTGGGGTAGAGAGAGCATTTGGGCCCCTTGGGAGTGGGACACAGGGTTCTACGGAGGACGGTTTACATGTCAGAAAATGTGGCCCATGGTGTGGCACCCGTGGGGCTTGGGCAATTGGGACAACAGCAGGGTGGTCTGTGGCTGTGGGAGGACCGGGAAGGGTCACCATACTTTGTCCATCCCTGGCCAAATTTGCCTAAGAAAGAAGGTTTAGGTGTTCAATGGCGAATGGACAAAGAGGCAGTTTATGTGAAAACTGAAGGCTGCCATTAATTATCTCCTGTTTCACTAGCTGAGCCTCATGTCCTGGGGTCTTGGTTCCAGTCCTTGGAGGTGGACCCAGAGCTGATGGGAAACTTGATGGGGTGGGGGCTGACCTGGAGGTGGGGGTGACAGAAAAGGGGAAAGACAGGTGCTGGGACCATTGGTGACTTTCCAGTTCACCTTCCTACAGTGACTGAGTTAGTCACAAGTCCTGCTTCCCTTGGTCACTACCCTCAACCACTCTGAGTCTGTCCATGGGAAAAGCCTGAGGGGAGACTGAGTCACATCAAATAAAGGGTCTGGAGGATACGGTCTTTTTCCAGAAGACCAACTGAGATGAAGATACACAAGAAAGTGCTTGTCAGACCCCGTGATGTAGTGAGGCCAACGTAGTCCGACCAACGTGAGGATTGGGGAGTGGGGGGCCATGGCTTGGGTGCCTCTTGCTCCTGTGGGGACCCCTCAGCAACTCCAACAGCTTCCTGCTGTGTCCCAGTCAACCTTTCCTCAGCTCTTGATTCCGCTGTGTATTTATAAACTTTCTTTCAGCACATGTTTGCTTGGGTTGGTTTCGTTGGTTTGATGGTTGATTAATCCACGGCTGTCTGGAAAATGAAGAAAGTAGAAAATTCCTCCCTGGTTTCCTTCTTAGAACAGAGCCTGTCCTACAGGTGACAAATCTACCACGCCTGGAATGAGCTCCTGGGGCTGACCCTGGCTCTCAGAGCTGTGGAACATCGGGTCTGAATTGCCAGAGGCCTCACATCTCAAGTGGAATTACTCTGGGGCCCTTGAGGGATGAGAACTCTGTGCAACGTCCCCTCCGCTCCTGTACCCAGGGAGCAGCTGAGGAATGCTGCCGCTGCCTTAACACAAGGACGCACCAGGCTCAGGCTGTCCGAGGAGAGAGACTCTCCACTTGGGGAGGACTTCAGAGTCCTGGCTGCTGTCCTCCAAATCCACCTGTCCTTGGAGGCTCTCTATGAAAGGAGGCAGTTGCTGATCACCTTTCATGCCCTGGCCTAGCCACCTAGAAACAATAACAAAAGAGAATCAGAACCTGCAGTAAGGGAGACAGTGCATCTTTTCTGATTTCAGGCCCAGAACTGGGCTCCAGAAAGAATTGTCCTTTCATGCATGGTTAAGACCTGCTGCACTGAAACATTTGGTTGAAAATGCCTTGTTTTGCTCTGTGTCTCCTCTTCCACACACACCGTCTATTTCCAGGGTACTGTGAGGCTGCAATTGGAATTCTGGACACCCAGTTGAGCTCAGTTTAGAGAAGAGCTGGTAGGGGGTATCACTGTGGGCTGAGATGGGTGACAACTGTGGGCTATGCTCATGGGTCACAGTGGGTGACAGCTGAGACATTGCTGTGGGGCCTGTGGGTGAGAGCCGGGGGCATCACCGTGGTCCTGGTGGGCTGAGCCTCATGTGGAAGCCTGTGCCTGATGGCTCATGCCCTTTCCCCTGTCTTTCTACAATGAAAAATGAAACTGTAACTCTTGTAAATATCACAAGTCCATGACATAAATTTTCTTCTCAGCTGAGAAACATAAACCACAAAATTACTTGTTAGCACCCATGTGAAAATCACAAACATTTTTCTCAATCCCGAAAATAAAAACCTACTTCTACTACATTCAAATGATCAGCTTGTCATTCAGATATTTTTCAACTTAATTATACTTTTCTGGCAGGGTTGTCAACTGAAAATTTGGGCAAAACCCAAATTGTGGCTGTAGTTATAGAAAAACGTGGGGGTAAAGTGTCATAGCTTTTTTACTAACTCATTGGATGTATTTTTCTCTGTCTGAGTCACTGACATGTACCATTTTGCTGGATTTATTGTTGTTCCTTACCTGCAAGACCTGGAGACCAGAGCTTCACGACCTGGTGAGTGTTGTAGTCCCCACAGCCTTTCCAACCCCCTTCTGTCCCCCTAATTCTCTCTTCTCTTTGTTGTTGTCAAGATTTACTTCCCACCCCCAGCCACCACCACCACTCTAGTGAGCATCTTTCTGGAAAACAGAAACATGTCTAAGTGGGGAGGCTTGGCAGAGGGTAGATGACTTTTCAACACATCGCCCAGTGTGTTCAGGTTTTCGTTCTCTCTCATGTACCAGACCACACCACGCATGGACAGAGGCAGGAGTGGAGAAGTTGGACTCCCAGGTGTTAGCTGAAATGCTGACACCCGCTACCAATGGCTTTCATAATTCTTTGACTGCAAGGTACAGGAAGAAATAGATTTTACTTTGCAACTCAGTATACATGCGCACATCCACAGAATGAAAAAGTTCAACTTTTCAAATGCCAGTCACAGCACAACAACTTGTTTTAATGACCAACTTATGTGTTTCAATGCAGTTTGGAAAACCAGGCTTCCCAGGAAGCCTGGTCACTCAGTCAGTCCCGTTATTTTCCTTTCTCTAATCAACAAGGCTTATCAAGAACTTATTAGGCTGTTCTTTTAGTTATCTAACTTCCAGGTCAATTAGCTCTGTTTGTGTTTTAATTGACCACAGGGTAGTATAAACCTTCCCAACAGCAAAGATTTACATGAACACAGCTTCCTGCCTGTGTAAAAGGATGACATCAAGAGAAGAAGAAAGCAGCCTTGTGGGAGAAGAGCCTGGAGAAAGAGAAAAGCATTTCCTCCCTTGAGACACCACAGAAACTGCAGTTCCCATCTTAGCTTGGCAAAAAGCAGCGACTCCAGCCTCCCGCGGCGCCGTGGTGCCCCCAAGTGGCAACTGAGGAAATGCTGCCCGTCCCGCACTCACAGAGCCAGGCAGCCCGATATATGGCAGGTGGGCAGGCATGCCAGGGGACACTCACCAGCTTCTCGGGGTCTCCAACTTCAGGCCAAGAGTATCTTTCTTCTTCTTAGCTTGTGGAGGAGGCTGAGACAGTGCCAGTTTCTGTCACTGTGATCCTAACTCTTGGGCTTCCGAGACTGCAGCAGTCTGTCCAACAGTCACGCATGGGACCAGCAGGCCCTACTCACTACGTACACACACGAGCGCACTCTAGTCATAGTGACCCCAGAAAGGTGGCCCAGGAGTCAGACTGCCTGGACTCCAATCACAACTCCACCACTTGCTCATAGAGTACGCTAGCTAACCGGTTCGCTTCTCAACCCCGCAGGCAAGTCACAAATGCTGTGCCTCAGTTTCTTCACCCATAAAAAGAGGATAATAAAAGTACCTACACTGGAGGATAACTTGCACACAAAATGCTTATTGGCACCTAGCAATACCTCAATGAACATATTGTAATGATAATTATTATTGCATTTCCTATACCACTATTTTTACTATAATTATTTTGCACTTCTTACTGCATTAATGGTAATGAGGGTGACAGACAACATTTAGTGGCACTTACAGCATTTGATATTCTTCTCCATGCTTTGTGCACATGAATGCGTTATCAGCTCCGTGAGGCAGGTGCTCTGAGAATTTCCACTTTGCAGGTGAGGAAAGGGAAGCATGGCAGAGTCAGGGGAGGCTTTGCAGTCAGAGAACCTGGGTTCAAGGTGTCTGATCTCTGTGGGCCACAATGTTTCATGTCCAGAAGCCAAGTGGGATAATACTTCCTTGACAACATTTTTGTAAGGATTAAATGCATGTGTGAAAAGTAGTTTGAGCCCTACACAAAAACCAGTTATTGTCACTACTGTGAATATGGTAAGTCCTAGGCTACTTTATGTAACCAAGTTAATTTATCAAATGGTTCTACCTCAAAAACAAACAAACCTGATCCTATAAAATATATAATAAGCTCATGAATTTAGGGAATGATTATATTTTTGCTTTTTTAGTGAAAGAATAGAGATAGGGCTCATGTAAAGAGTAACTCAAAGTTTATATGAACTAAATTTTAAAAATGAAACCACAGAAATGTAGAAAACATAGATGTGTATTATATTGGATCAGAACAAAGAGAAGGGAGGAATGACACATTTTAATATAATCATAAGTAAAATGAAAAAGCATAGAACGAACTGGGAAAATGCAGAGAATCAACATGAAAGACAAAGGCTGCTGTCTTTATTACCCACTAGAAAAAGGGTCAAAGAATATGAACAGGCCTTTGACAAATTAAAGGCTACTTTATGCAAATGCCTAATGAATGAAAAAGTGTGTAACGTCACAAATGATCCGATTCTGCTGGTTAAGTGCATTTACAACATGCCAGGCTCTATGCCAAGCTCTTTAAATATATTAATTAATACTCTTGATTATCCTATGTTTTCTCCATTTTACATGTTTGGTTTTTTGGTGGTTGGCCAGTATGGGGTTCTGAACCTTGACCTTGGTCAAACAAGGTGGTGCTCTACCCAACTGAGTTGGTTAACCAACAAGCTCTCTCCATTTTAAAAATGAAGACATTAAGTACGTAAGAGATTAGGTAACCCACCCAGGGGTAAGGCATTTGTAAGACATGGCCCTAGGGAAATTTATCACTGACTGGATATTTCATGATATTGTAGCATTACTGTTAAATTTCTAGGTATGATAATGATAGCATTGTTATATTTCCAAAAGCATATTTATGTTTTAGAGGTGATATACTGAAACATTTGTGGATGGATGTCTGAGGTTTTCTTCAAAACGGTCCTGTGCAGGGAGAGGTGGAAGGCAGGGGAGCTGGTGAAACAAGACTGGCCATGAATAAGGCTCATGGGCATTTATAGTCCTATTTTTTCTACTTTTGCAAATGTTTGAAGTTTTCTCCAGAAAAAGGTTGAAAATAAACTAGTTAAGATTAAAAGAAAAAAAAAAAAAAAACCCCAACCCTCAGACATTTGAACAAGTTTGCCTGTGAAAAAAGGAATAGTGGGTATTCTGAAGAGCAGGATAAAGCCAGGGAAGGAGGTATTTTGTTTTGTTTTCAAAATAAGAATGAGTCCCCAGCACCCCCAATTATTTGCTTATTGGGAAAATCCATAAAAACAGGAAACTATTAAAAAATTATTAAAAACATTATCCTTTTGGTGTATATTCACATAGATTGGATCTTGCAATACATATCTAATGTATTTAATCCATCCTACATTTATGGATTGTGTTAGAGTTTTCCAGAGAAACAGAACCAATAGGAGATTATATATTTTTTATGTGGCACATATATATATATATATAAAATAGAGAATTGTCTCACATGACTCTGGAGGCTGAGAAGCCCCACAGTCTGCTGTCTGCATGCTGGAGACCCGGGAAGGCCAGTGGTGTATTTCTTCAGCCGGAGTCCAAGGCCCTGAGGACCAGAGGAGCTATTGACGTCAATCCCAGTCTGAAGGTGGAGGATGAGACGAGACATCTCAGCTGAAGCAGTTTGTGAGGCAGGCGGGTAAAAAAGAAAAAAAAAAGGAGCACACTCCTCCTTCCTCTGCTTTTTCGTTCCGTTTGGGCCCTCAGCAGATTGGATGCATGGTACCCCTCACACTGTGGGAGGCCATCTGCTTACTCAGTCCACCCATTCAAATGCAATCGCACCCAGAAGCGCCCTCACAGACACACCCAGAAATAATGCTTAATCTGGGCATCCTTCAGCCCAGTCAAGGTGACACATAAAGTGAACCATCACGTGGATGTTTAGGTTGTTTCCAGTTGGTTACTTCGCAAACAAAGTGCATTCGTTTGATAATTTGCCTTGAATAAATTACTGGAAAAAAATTTCCAGGCTAAGATGTCTGAGGCATCCTTCTAAATAAATGCCCCTCCAGAAAGGTCATACCAGTCATGACTCCCGCCAACACTGGCGATGCCACACATGAAGTATTCCAAGGGGTGCCAGTGAAGAATTATAGGCTTGAATTTGAGTTTTTACTTTGGTAATGACAACAGGAAATTTCTTGTCTTACATATATGTTTTGTGCATTTCAAAAAAATGGTCAATAAGTTGGGATGGGATGTTTTTGGTCTTGAAGGGCCTGGTAATACATGTCTCCATTCCAGGGTGTAGGTATGTAATTCCTTGTCCCCTGCACTTGTCAGTTGCATGTGCCCTGCTGCTGGTGACTCATAGCAGGGCACATTCTCTAGCTGGGCTTCCTCATGGTGGCAAGGCCATTCCTGCAGGGTCATGCTCTATTGCTCTTCCGTCTAGTTGGCTGCATCCTAGAAACTTGACTGGCCACAATACAGGGGTGAGGAAAAGCCAGGGCTCCAAACAAGGGGAGAATCATGCAGCCTTTCCCAGTAAACACCTGATAGAGTAAGTTACTTCAACAACAGCAACCACTAAACCTTCTCCCCTAAGGAAGTTGGATCCCCTAAAACTAAGAGAAAGCTTGTGACGTTAGGATATACCGGGCCTGCTTTGATGTTATCCTCTCTGATTTTATTTCATGTATCACAGTACAAGGGCACAGATGTTCCTGAGACATTTCTAAAAGAGATGCTTGGGATTTTGAGAAGACTATGGGTCTTCCTACTAGGTGTTCAGTATATGTTCATTGAAATAAATCCACAAAACCAAACACTTTATTGGGGGCAGATGGGTGTACAATAGCAGGAAATTTCCTCTCATTCTCCATGCTTGAAAACCAGTTCCCTTTCCAGTTTTCCAACTTTTCTGTTTCACAGCTGTCAAAATGCCCACAAAGCTTCCTGACTGAATAACAGGTAGGCCCTATCTCATTCTGTGTGAAAATAAAAGGTCTGCATCTTGCAACTCTTACAATAGCCATGTCCCAGAAGGTGCCGCCGTGGCCCTCTCTGGAGTGGAGGGCCTGGCACAGTGCCAGCACCTGATAGGGCCTCTGCAGAGCTCTGCTGACTGAGGCCATCAGGGGAGCACAGAAGCCAAAGCAGCAGAAGGCATGGGTCCCAGCTGCAGACACTCAGCAGGTGGCGCCACGTGGCCATTTAGCGATGCTGTGACAAACACCCCAGACTGGCCTTTCTGATTTTATTGTCATCTTCTACCACTCATTGAACAAGTGGGCACCCTAAATTGGATGCAAAGCAGGCAAAGCCTCATGGTCTGTGCCCTGATAAAGTGCATGTTCTAGTGGATGGACGAGAGCGCGAGGAAGAACTGGAGATGCGGGGCAGAGAGAGAGAGGAAAAAAGAAAACCACAAAAGAGGATACAATGTGATGGGAGACTGTCTCTCTCTATTTCATTTTTAAAAACTGGAACATGGTTGATTGTACATATCTCTGGGATACAGCATTGACTATCAATACCTGTGTACAATATATGTGCTCGAATCAGGATAATCGGTATATTTAACATTATACAATGTAATCAACTTTAGTGGCCCTTTACCAGGTCCTCTCTTACCTCCTTCCCTTCTCCCTTTCCCACTCTGAAAGCCTCAGTTCTGTTCTCTTCTTTTGAAAGTTCGATGTATTATTGTGATTGTCATATATTTTATTTGTTTATTTTATTTTTTCAGCTCCCACTTATGAGTGAGGACATGCAGTATTTTTCTGTGTCTGGCTTATTTCACTTAACATAACTTTCTCTAACTCCATCCCTATTGCTGCAAATGGCAGAATTTCATTCCTTTTTATGACTGAGTAGTATTCCATTGTGTAAATAACCACATTTTCCTTGAAAATGAAACAGCAGTCACTAGGGGATGTGGCTAACCCGAATGTGACCTCCCTAAATGAAGAGGCCGCTGCACCCCAGTTGTTTGTTTTTTTGTTTTGTTTCTGTTTTTTGGAGGCTGTTGGTACCGGGATGAACTCTGGACTGTGGTGCTAACCAGCTGACCTGGCCCCCTGCCCTCACAGATGTTTTTGACTGAGGGGCTGGTGATGGTCTGGCTCCCATCCCAGATCTGAGGTGGGGAGGAGCCGCCACCAGGGGCCTTGTGGAGGCTTGGAACAGGGTTGTGCTTTCTAACACTTGGTTGGCTTAAATGAAACCCAGGGCTAAACCCTCCACTGGGGTTGTCCATTTTGGAGGTCATTATGGCATAGGAAGTATAATTTAGACTGGTTTTCCCTCAGTACTTGGAAAAATTGTCACCTGGATGGAACCAGCCTAAAATGAACATGGAGGGCATGCTTAGGGGTTCTGGGTTGCCTGTGAGGGAGGGGTGGCCGCAGCACGGGGTCACTCGGGAGATTATTCATGGGGTAAAAAGGATATTTAAACAGACAACTAAAACAAACCGCATCCCAAGGAATTTGTTGACAAAGTTGGTAATAATTAAATGAAGGCAACTCTTGATTTTAGATTAAAGGGAATTAGTTGGGTCATATACTATGCGGATTTTTAAAGTGTCAAATCTATTGAAAGCATGAAGTAATCAAATTTGAATGAGATACAAATTTGAACACTAGGCAATAATCTAGATGAGGATTATTTCCTTTGCCAGAGGAAGAGGAACTTTCTGAGGTGGTAGTATTTCCCATCAATTTTAGCAAATGTGAAATTTCACAATATTATGGTGCAAAATAATTTCACTTTCTCTAACTTCTAGATTAACAATCTGCTCCATCCAACCACTGCTGTTTTAGGCTTTTATTGTCTTTCAATTGCTTTGACGTCTTTTAGCTAATTACAACTCTGTAAATTGTAGAAAACTGAGTGTTGCAAATAATTATTGTCTGTAGTCATGCAACTGGATTCTGTAAGGTGGAGAGACAGTTTATTTCCTCTTCCATCATGCAGAAAGCTTTTCCCCTCATCTATTTCTAAGTTCACTTTAGCATTCCTGAGTGCCTATAAATGATTTTTAAATTTTCCTTTAAACTGGCTGAAACATCATATTGGTTCCCTGATTAATTAATAAGCTGAATATAATCATCAACAAGTGTTCATTTTATATTCGAGAGTCGTGATTTTAACTTTTTAAAAATATCTTTTCACAGGATCTAAGCAGTCCGACTCCACAGTCCACACCTGACAAATACTCCATGCTTGACCAAACACTCACCAGGCTCCTAAACCTTCTCCTGGGCCCATCTGTGCACTCCCTTGTAAAATCTGTTTTAGTAAAGAATCCTGTCAAGTCAGTTTGGCAAGGACCTCTCACCCTCAATATCTGATCAGGTTCCTCACCCTCCACCCTGGCCTATATTTAGTAAAAATCTTGTTAGGTTGGTTTAGCCAGAATTTCCCTTACCCCTAATGTTTCCTCTTGGTAATTTTCTATCCACTGACCCTCACCCTGCTCCTTGGCTATGAATTCTCACTTGCCCATGCTGTATTCGGAGTTGAACCCAATCTCCCTCCCTCCCCAACACACGCACACTGCAAAATCACATTGCTGTGGTCTCTTTACCTATCACGATGGTCCTGCATAAAGTCTGCCTTACAGTGCTTTAACAGGTGTCATTGAATAACTGTTTCTTTAACACACTTTGTCAACCTAAGAAAACTTAGGCAAAACTATAAAACAAAGAGTTTACTTGGGCCAGATTTTAGGACTGCAGCCTAGAAGACGCCTACCCAGTTTCCCCCTAGTACATACTCTTTTTGGCAGCAGTTACGAGCTGATTTTTAAAAGAAGAAAGGGAGCAGTTGAGGGCAGGTTCCAAAGTGGTTCAGCAAGAATTTACACTGGTTCACTAAAGAAACAAACTGCTAATTGGTTATACATTTCTCGTTGGGTCATAAATTCCAGGGAATTTGTAATAATGAATGAGGGTCACATTGTACAACTTGCTACAACACTGGGATGATCTATACCTGGTGGTAATGGCAGCCTGTCAACTAGAAACATGCCTTTTAGCAGTTATCCCAGACATGGGCAAGGGCATGTGACTGAAGCCCCCATGCTCATGTCTCTCTGGGCCTGACAAGTTTTGCAGACTTCACAGGGCCTAGATGGCTTTAAGCCTCTTCTTTTCTCAACCGTTAACTACAAAACTATCTAAAACCATCACTAGGGTAAGAGCTAAAGTATATTGTGCACTGAAGTATATGCCAAACCTTCTGCTGATGCTTAGAAGGGCTAAACAAATTTTCTAAATAAGGTCTTACAGAGCTAAGGAATAGGATTAAAATTCAGCTCTATTTTACGCTTGTATTTCAGCTCTCAACCACTTGTATTTCCTCGTCAAGTTCTTTCATTGGCACAAAAATGCTCTGTTCACTCAAAATGGACACAGGACTCAATACTGAAGAGTTTACTAAACTCATGACCTATCAAGTCTTACAACCATTTCATGATGTAGGTGGAGTACATGTCCTTATCTCCAATTTAATGATATGGAACTGACTTGAGAGGTCAAAGGGCTTGGTCAATATCATAAAACTACTAATTCATGGAGCTAGTAATCCAACCCACACCTTCTGATTCTGAATTCTTATATGTTGCTCTGCTGAAGGAGGACACTGTAGGGTCATCCCCAGACAGGTGGCCAGTGCCGACTGAGAAGGCATTTGCTGCAAGGTAAACTACACTCACTGCAATCCTGGAGATGGTTCAGAAGCCATAAGAACTGAGCCTGTAGTGCTAAACCAAGATTTAATCACTGCTCTAAGACACAAACATCTTAGGACTTGCTAGGGCACAGTGATGGAGTGACATTTTTCCAGGGCTTTTCTTATGTCTGGCATTCTGAGAGCTTAAAGGCTAGAAGAGAACTCTGAACAGTACACTAAGCCTTTCAAATAATTTCCCCAGTGTAAAATTGCCTTCCTATGTATGAAAGTTTCCTGAGTCCACCCTAAATATGAGGAGAGGCTTAGCATTGTGATTTAATGACAGTAGTCCATTTTCTCCTCCAGCAAATTCATCCTACCTCAAGTCATTAAGAAACTAACTAACCCTCTTTTGAGGTACCCCCCAAATATTTTCTTTTCTTTCTGCCTGGAAAATTTTAATTACCCAAATTCACCACAGATGTAGTTTACTTTTCAAATTTTCATTTTCATTGTTGTAATATTTGCTCAAATATTTTTACCAGAGAGTTGCCTGAAACTCTATGTGTCATGGAGTTCATGAAGCTGCAGAAATTCCAGCTGTACCGTCTAAATTCAGAACTTGGAATTCCACTCCAGGGGAGTGGGTGCGGCAGCACAAGCATTGCTTGCCAAACCCATGCTCAGAGGATGCTGGTTTGAGCTACCCCGCTCTGTGTGACTCTCCAATGGGTGTATCGTTGGTTAAGGACCTGTCCTTTTGTCCTCTCCTTTTAGGAATATCCCCTTTTTGGAGGACAGAACATTTGTCCTCCTTTCTTCTTTCTGAGTGGTTGGTTTTTCACTTCTACATTGAGAACTTCAGTGACATCCCCCCTGCTCCAATATACACAAACCCTTTTAAAGATGGCACAGTTAGATAATAGAGCTGACTCCTGAACCAGGTCCAGGACAAGCACAAACTCAAAACAAAGGCAGCTTTCACCAGTGAAAAAGTACACCAGCGAAACCCAGAGTCAGTTTCACTTGCTCTTAGTTATCCAAAAAAATTCCTGTGATGAAGCAAAATAAATGAAAGACTGAGGAGCCTTCCTTCCTTTTAAACTGGTCCAGAGCCATGGTTCTAGGTGACCCCTAATTTTAAAAGTTTCTAACTGGCTCTATTTCCAGTATTTCCACTAGCTCAAAGAAAAAATACAATGGGAATAGAAATATTAAATTTTTTTAAAAAGATTAAAGGATAACTCACATTCTCATTTCACTCTACTTGACCAAAGACACACACTCTTGAATATGAATGATTTGGCTACAGTCACTGTTAGCTTGAGTTACCACTTCAACATCAAGCAAAACTGAAAGGAACTTTGGGGCAGCTGATAAATGAGACCTAAAATATTACCCAGTCTGGTAAAGTGATATTTAGAATTCAAATGATGGTGGCAAAGGGCATATTCTTTTTTTTTTTTTTTTTTTTTGGTTACTAAGTGTATTCTTTACAACAGCTACAAGGCCATTACCGCAGTTTGGTGGACAGGAGTTAGTGGTTTTTGGTTCAGACAGCTCTAAACGATATGGCCACTTACTTGGCTTGTGTCCTGGGTGAAAACTTTTCTGCGACTCACTTTCCTCATCTGTACAGGTGATAATAGTCATAATAACTACTGAATAAGGTTATCTATAAGAATTAAATTTTTAAATGTTTGTATAGATTTCTTAGTAAAACGCTGAGCATAGTAAGTTTTCAATTAATGGCATAGTACTTGCCAGGAATGTAAGTTGCTTTTTAAATATTATGTCAATGTTTTAATAGTCGAAGTCATTCTCCCTATACCCTGCCACCCTTTCAGTGGGATTGTTGGTTTCTATTTCCATCATGAGTAAACAGCACAGTTCAGTGTTTCAACGTGCCCAGGGCTGTGGAGATTGTCTGGTTAGGGACTCCCTAGGGAACCAAGAAAAAAGTTCTTTGGAAACAACACATAACTGAAATTCAAAAAAAAAAAAAAAACTCAGTTTAAAACCAGTCACAAAACATTTTGTGAATCCTCAAAAAAAAAAAAAAAAAGTAATGGCTCAAATTATCGAACATGTTCATTATCTGACTTTCAGATCATCTTTTAAGTTTATAAAAGCAGACTTTCAAAATGACAGCAGCTTCTACTGTATTAGCACATTTTAAACAATGTTGTTTTTTGGCAGGATGGAGCTTCTCTGTTTCTTCCTATTGGATCTTTCCCAAGTGAGAAAGAAAACCATGTGCAGATCTGAGTCCCTTATTAAATTCCCAATTCTGCTCAAGGAGGGAGTTTAGGTCAGTGTTAATGAACCAAGACAAATCTGGCTTCTAATGTCTTCCCTGGAAGAAGGGAAACCATGGACTTGTTACTCAATCTCTCTCAACCTGTTTCCATTCATTTAAGATGGGGTGATACTGGCATTTATGTAGGTGAAGCATTTTGAATCATGCTTTTTGCATGTAATAAGCACTCTATAAATGCTGGCTATTACTGTTCTATCCAAGACTGATTTCTTAGAACACAGAATAAATAGCTTGATTTTAGGACCACTTAGTTTGATTTGAGGTCTGCATTACCATGTCTGGAAACCGACAGTCGCGACTGTCTTGGTTCCATCTACAACATGGTTTTAGTCTCTTTGTTGAGTAAACCCTATCTTGAAGAAAGCTGGGCATCTGATTTCTAACTGCCATACTTACTTGAGTATCCCTGGCTTGGAAGCTTATTAGAGTCACAGAAAGAAAAAGAATTTATTAAGTCAATTATTGTACACAGATAAAAGGACATGCCATTTGCTAATTGTGGGAGTGACTGGCTTATGGGCCCATTAACAATGAACAGTGACTGATGTCCTAAAATGAAGTCTTCTGTCTGCACTGCTGGGTTTTCTCAGGAGGAGTTAGAAATAAGATACTTGGGCCGACCCCGTGGCGCACTCGGGAGAGTGCAGCACTGGGAGCGCAGCAACGCTCCCGCCGCGGGTTCGGATCCTATATAGGAATGGCCGGTGCACTCACTGGCTGAGTACCAGGCACAAAAAAGACTTAAAAAAAAAAAAAAGAAATAAGATACTTGACAGAGTTTAGTAGGGAAAAAAAAATCAAAAACTGTGAGAAACCACTTGCTTTATTTGTGCATGAGATATACTTGTGAAAGCCTTATATAACACTAACACAATCATTGACTTTATTAAAAAAAGATTACTTTGCCTAGTTTTGGAATGCTGTGAAACATACTGGAAACTATTTTTTTCCATACTGAAAATGCTGAAACACTTATTTCTCTAGTTAATATCCATAAGTTAAGAAAATCACTTTATTGAAGGGAAGATCTCTTACAGGAAATAAATTCCAAGCTGAGGAATGAAACACCATTGAGTTTTCCCCAGCAAATATCCTTTTTCTTCACTGGCTGCCCATCATGATACACACAGAGGCAGGACCTGTAAATTCATGTCTCTTTGGGAATAAGTCAAAATTAGAATTACACACCAGGGTAACTTTCCCCAAAGAAGGAAAGTGAAATAATTTTGAGAAAATAACACAAAAATAAGCAAGATGCGGTTGTGCTCCGATGGAAAAATGTGAATCTAGATCTAGACCTTATCTCTAGTTTTGCTTTTGATTGAGGGATTCTGGAAAGAAACATGTCCGGGTAGAGTTGTGATCACGCTTTTCAGTGTTCTCTGTTTCTGTCACATCCTATCCCTAGTCCCTCCAAGTATCCTCTATCAAACAACCTCTCAGAAAAGTCTCGGATATCAGCTACTTACAACTCTTCATGTAATTTAATCAATGTACGTTCTCTTTTATCAGTGCATATAGTTCAGCCTAAATAATTATGGCTCATAGAGATCAAGCTCTTATTATAAAACAAGCACTAAGCTAAGAATTTTCCATACATTATCTCATTTAATCCTCATGAACATTCTATGAGATAGATAAATTACCCAATCTTATCGATTGGTAAATTTCAGCTTAGGAATGATAATTAATTTGCCCAAGATCTCACAGCTAAAAGTGCTTTGACTTCAGAGCCTGAGCGCTTAACTACCTACATTGCTTTAAAATCGAAATGATCAGAGTGCCAGGCATCCAAAGAGGTGAGGAAGTACTCAGGGGGCTTCCCTGCAGGCTGAAGCTGACACTCCAGGCTGAAGACTTAAGTTTTCCACATACCTGCCTTAGTGGTGGCCTCTTGTATAGGAATGGTAATTCTAACATGGAATTCAGTTGGCAGTTCTAGCTCTACCTCCTGCTGTTTCCAAGAAGAGAAGTGCAAAGTACAGCCTTCATGAGAGCAAGAAACGCATGAGGGAAGCATAGGAAAGTGTCCAGAATCTCATCCTCCACTTCGTTGTAGCAGAGTCCCTCCTAGGGCTGATGTCTCTTTCAGCAGGTGGCTTAAGGTCAGGAGAGGTGCTCACGGCATCGTGTCAGCTTTGTGAAACTGAAGATAAAAAGGACAAGTTCTTTGGGGCTTCTGGTAGAGGACATTGGCTGGTCAGTGGACCAGAGCCAGGAGAAGGAAGGGAGCCCTGTGCAGCTCACTCACTCCCAGGGGTGAGTAGAGAAAAGGAACCAGGTCTTTCTCAACACTCAGGAGGACACTCCATCTGCTGCTCTGCCTGCCTGGGGCCTGTTGGGAAAACCCCTCATGGAATACCCAAGACATTCCTGGGATGCCAGTTCTACACTCCACCAATCTCCAAAGCAGGCTGTCACTCAAGAGAGTGGGGGAGATCAGACCACACTGAATTTTGAACAATACTGGAAGAGCACTCAAAGAGGCCATTTCAGTGGTGAAAAGTCTCTCTCAAGTCTGACAGAGCCACCAGGACCACTGGGGGCCTTAACAGCCACACATTTCAGGCAGGAGCTTCAGGCACATCACAGGCTTGGGAAGCTGTGGACAGCCTGTGTCTAGATCAACAAATAGCCTTGGGGAAAACAACTCCATTATGGCTTCTACTATCTGAAAGGGCAAGTTCCAGTCTACTCTCTAAATCCCACCACCTCTCACCTTAACAGCACCAGTGTCTCTTGCTGACAACACCAAGGTCAAGGGTTTAGATCCCCTTACCAGACAGCTACCAAAAAAAAAAAAAAAAAAAAAAAACCACCCAAAACAAAACAGCACCAGTGTCTCAGAGAAAAACAGGAGAGCTACAGTGATTCCACAAAATCTTAGACCTACTGGCTACTCTGGGAAAGACCCTTCACAATTTGGATTTCTGTTGTTATGTGGACAGAGTCCAATAAGAGATGTAGGCACTATTTAGCTCTCAAGAATTGGTTTTACTTATGGCCTTGGAAAGGCAAATTCTGATGACTCCTCTCTGCCTCTGTATCCACATCTACAGTTTTAGGATAATGACTCACTGCCTTCCTCTCATGGGGCATAAAGTTTTTCTGTTGCTTTGATTGCTTGCTTGTTTAAGGAAAAAGAAAAACCCAGAGGTCCCTGAGTTTTATGTGTGCGTATATCCCTTTGGACTGACTATGTTCATTTGGTAGTGTATAATTATTATTAAAATCAAAATATTCAGACAATTTAGAAATAACGTTATGTTTCAGATATAGAAGAAGATGGGGTTTTGTTGATTGCCGTTTCTATCACTGAAGCAGGAACTGAGTGAAAATCATTCACAAAATATAAATCCGGGAGAAAGTCATATGTTTCTAATTGTTCTCAGTGGTCTGGAACATACTATTCTGATGCCCTTGCCTGAACTTAAGAAAATTAAGAAATGATTGCCAAAATGAAAAACTAATCAGTAAAGGGGCTGAAAGTCAAAGTCAAGATTTTTCAGTAAACAAGCAGAAACAGAAAGTCAAAAACTTTAATCAAAAAGATAAAGAGAAAAAATGAGACAGAGTGAATCCTCTAGGTAGAACATCCAACAAATGAATTCCTGCCATGCCAGAGTTAGTGAAATTAGGGAACAAAATAATAGATCATCAGACTTCAGATTGAGAGGGACTACTAAATGTCAACTAGAATAATTGAAAAAAAATATTGAATAAATGAATCTGAAATAAACTCAAAGTATTCCAAACACCAAAGATAAAAGAAAAATCCAAGATGCTTCCAGAAAGGGAAACTTTCAAGTACTAAGTCCTCACATCAGCAACAACAAAGTGACAGAGATAATGGAACAATATCTTCACAATTCTGACTGAAATTTATGTTACTATGGAATTTTATTCCCTGGCAAATTATCAATCAATTATGAGACATGGGATGAATATAAACATTTCCAGAGACAGAGGACCTAACGTTTTCTTCCCATATGCGCTTTCTGAGGAAGTTACTCAAGGATGTGCTTCAAGAAAATAAGGAAGGAAAACAAAAAAGAGAAGGAAATGAAATCCAGAAAGCATCTGAAATCTAATCCTATGGAACAGTGATTATGGAAGGGAAGTCCCAGAATGAGATCTGACCAGTAGACCTAGACAGAAACCAGTTCAGGCTAGAGCAGGAAGCTACAGTGGTACTACTAAAAAAAAGTTCATGTGTTGTTTATTTTGATAGTCCTGGTATTTACACAGGTAATTTTGTCAAAACTCATCAAAATGTACATTTTAAATGGTTACATTTTATTCTTTTTTTTCCTCATTCTTAAATTTACAAGTTTAATTTACAATATGAAGTCTGTAATTTCTTGAAATTCTCACCTGGCTCTTATAAAGAGTTGAGTCTACAATTTCGGTCTTCATCATCAGGAAGGATACCTAATTCTTCACCTGTCCACTGGGAAGGATCTGGATAAGGAAAGTGACCCAGCACAGCATCTGAGTCATGCCCAAAGCGTCAGAGAATCCAGAACCACATGGTTGCACAGTAGACCTCAGCCCGAATCACCTGTGATCTAGTCAGCTGGGGAAACTGTCTGTATCGGGGCTCGATATGCACACCCCGCCAGCACGACGGACTGTGTGGCCATCTCGGAAGAGGCGGCCTCCAGCGCCCACGGAGCCAGCCGGGTCAGAGCTCACATACTCGCTTGCCCGGTTACGTTTTATTCTATGTAAATTATTCTTCAATAAAGTTGATTTTTAAAAGTTGCTGAAGAACTAACCTTTAATTGAAATTTAACCAACAGAAGAGTGAAAATATATAATTCTGAAAAGTTGGAGAAAAGAATAAGAAATGAGAAGTAAATTAGCCAAAGCCTTGTTTTTCTTAACAGGGAGTTAACAAGTACTTAAATTGATAAACAAAAAAAGCATTTTAACATATTTTAAAGTCCCTATTAAATTAATGAGGTATTTGTGCATGACTGACAGACAAATGGAACAAAACAGAGGATCCATAAATAGTCCCAAATTACACATACAAATTTATTATATGATAAAGATGTCACCTCAAATCAGCAGGGATAAGATGAGCTTTTTAATGTGTTAAGGGATATCAAGATAATCATACGGAAAAGATAACATCAGATTTATTGCTCACACTGTATATGAGAATCAATCCAGACACATCAGAAAATGAAACATTTAAAAAAGGAGCAGGAGAAAAGAAACTAAATACTAGAAGCAAATATGAGCAAATTCCTCTAAAATCAGGATTGGAACACTTTTTTGGACTCAAAATCTAGATGAAATAAGGGAAAGCATGATTGTTGACTACATACAAATAAAATTTGTTTTACCCAGTGTAAAAAGTAATTTTAGAAAAGTAAAATGGAAAATAAACTGGGGGAAATATTTGTACCTTATGACACACAAAATACTATCACTAACATATAGAGTTCCTGAGAATAGTAAAGAAAAGAGTACAAAAGTGGGCAAGAGATAGGAGCAGATACCTTACAGGAAAAGAAATACAAATGGCTCTTAAGTGTGTGGAAAAATGCTCAACATCCTTGACAATAAGAGAAATGCAAATAAAAACAATATTGAGATACAATTTGTAAGTTTAATACATTCTGTTGGCGAGGCTGTGGGGAAACTCTCCTACACTTTTGCTGGGAATGAGAAATAGTATGACTTCGTCAGAGGGAGACTGGGCATCATTTAGAGAAATTACATATTCATTTACCATTTGACCCAGAAATGCTTTCAAGAGTCTATTCCAAAGATATGGTGGCAAAAATTCAATCAAGACATGTGCACAAGGTTATTAATTGGAGGATCATGTAAGTATCAAAAGACTAGAATGACTGGAAAGACCAGACAAACACCTGTCAGGAGGGCCACCCAGTGGGACCTATGCGGCTGTCAGCAGCAGTGGGACCAGGGTGGGAGCAAGGACCAGCTGCAAAGAGGCAGAAGGGGCTCTCCAGGGTACTGAATGCTCTAAAATGGATTGGGGCAACAGCTGCATTACTGCATAAACAGACTGACACTCACTCACCGGACCTTTCGGATGGACGAATTTTAGGGTATGAAAATTGTACCTCAAAAAAGTTGTGAAAAAAATGCAAAGTATCTTTCTGTGTGGCTATGGAGTTATCTCTGGAATATATTATTAAATAAAGCATGCGGGGAAAGTGAGGTCGGCAAAGAGTGAATACAAATATACAAACACATTTGCTTATATATTTTTCTAAAATGGAAGAATAAATGAAAACTCATAAAATAGTTACAGTGATAAGGAAGACACTGATGGAGGGAAGGAAGCTTAAATTCTTTGACTAGATTTTGTTTTGTAGATTTGACTTTAGAACAAGGTGATATTTTATACAATTATAAAACTAAAAGCAATCCCTAAAAATGTAAAGCAAAATGAAATACCAAGCTGGTAGCATAACCACTCTAAGGACAAAAAAACAAAACAAAACCTACTCCCAAACAAACCTTAAATTGTTTTCAGTAATCACATTACTAGTGATCATTGTGATATTATTCTGAACCTGTGGTATGGGTATCCTGGCAAATGAATGATACTGTTGGTGTTATTGGCAATGGGACTGTTGAGGTAAGAGAAAGAGAGGCAGATGATGATACTAAAGAGGTTAAAGAAATACCCTATCATTCTGAATTTCAGTATAAATCCACGATGCGTTTTCTATCACTTAAAAAAATCCTCTTTACATTGAAAAGACCCAGAAAAACGGCCACCTTTGTAGCAGTGAGCAAAACCACCACCAGACTGTGGTCCCCAAATATGATTTCCCATGAAAAGAATCCCAAGTCCTGGAGAAACGGCTGATTCCAGGCCCGGGAGGCAATACACAAAATGAACTTGGAACGTGTCATGCCTGAACGCAAGAAAACAAGCAAAGACCACTATCCAAGAGCCAACTAAAATACCCAAGAGCCAACTTGAAGAGACCACTGGCCAAAGCTGGGGCCATTTGGGCATCAATAATCCTGACAATACTTTAAAAAAGAGGGATGTATCAACCAATTACAATGTGCTAAACTTATTTAGATCTTGGTCCAAACACACCGTTAAAAAAAAAAAAAAAGAAAGAAACACTGTGAGCTGAACAGGGACATCTGAATACCGAATGAATACTTGATGAAATTAAGGAATTTTTGTTAGTTTTTTATGGTGGGATAATGGTTTGGTAGATTTGGAGACGGATACTGAAACATTTATTGATAAAAGGATGTAATGTCTGGGAATTGCTTCAAAATAATCCATGAGGAAAGTGAATGGGAAAACAGATTTAAAAGATGGCTATAAATTGATAATAGTTGAAGCAGGGTGATGGATACATAAGGGTCCATTCTTTTTGTTAATTCTGTATATATTTAAGTTTTTCCATAATGAAATGTTTTTAAAAAGTATAAGCTTAGCCACTATTTTCTTACACATTCTGTAGTAGACATGAATTTGCTCCATTAGGGCAAGAGTGGCACATTATTTTAAGCAATCGGATCCAATCTGATCCAAGCCCCCTCTGGTTAAAATGTTGACAAATTCAATCTCCATCATGTTTGGGGATGGCTGCTTCTCTGTAGGACTGTCCCAGAACCTTTGTGGCTTATGAGTCAACTGAAAGCAGGAGGCAGGTCTGCACTCTTCAGTCCACAGGAACATTCACTATTCCAGCCTATGGGATCTGTCACCTGGGGCTCTGCCTCCTGTGACCACACATTTTCATGACACCTCACCTCTTCAGAGGTCCTGCCACCTGGTGGGCGCTAGCCGAGTCTGCACCTGCAGAACTCCTCTTCTGAACCCATCCCCTTCACCAGCTTCAGGAGGCCCACTCTCTCACCTTGGTTGGACCCTGTGTCATTCTGCTCTGGCTGCCATAACAAACTACCATAGACTGGGTAGCTTAAGCAACAAAAACTCTTTTTGTAACTGTTCAGGAAACTGGACATCCAAGACCAAGGTGCCAGCAGGGTTGGTTTCTCTAAAGCCTCTCCTTGGCTTGCAGACAGCCGCCTTCTCACTGTGTCTTCATGTGGTCTTTCTTCTGTACATACACATCCTATTGTCTCTTCCTCTACTTATGACACCAGTCCTATTGGATTAGGGCCCAACCCTTATGACCTCATTTAACCTAATTACCACTTTGAAGGTCCTATCTGCAGATACAGTCACACTGGGGGTCAAGGCTTCAACATATGAATTTGGTTGGGGTGGGGAGGCAGGGAGCATAACAGGTCCATAACAGATGCCTCTTTTTCTCTCCCCACCAAACTTCCCCAGAGGACCTGGACTCTTAAACAGAAGTCTTGGCAGTGAAGTTGTCTTCCAGGTGCCTTGTTTTGACTCTGAAATGCAAAATCTGTCACTGCCCCTGGGAGGGCTGGCTCGGGTGAGAAGAATCAATACAAGCTGTTCTAGTATTTCTCACAGCTGAAAGTGTGAAACATACATTATATCAATAATGACAGACAACAGATCTGGGCATCAGTCTCTGATTCCATCTCGCTAAGGAATTTTCCAATGAGGTTTAGGAAGTGTGAGCAAGTGACAGCCTCTCTCCACTCTGGCCTGAACTCTCTCTGCTGGGTGTTGATTCTATGATTTTGAACTTGCCTTATCTTAACACATTTTCCAATGTCCTTAATTGTCGTATTTTGCTAATGATTTCTATGGAACAATGTGGTCCCCTGACCAGCAGCATCTGCACCACCTGGAAATTTGTTAGAAGGGCAAATTGCCCGGTCTCACCTCAGATCTTTAGAATCAGGAGCTCACTCGGAGGGTGAGGCCCAGCCCCCTGTTTTCACCAACCATTGAGGGGATCTGATGAATTCTCAAGGCTTGGTGACACCTGGAAAGGCTGCACAGCCCCTCCTCACCTGAGCCTGTGCTGGACTCTTCTCGGTGGTCCACAGGGTTCTTGATGCACCACATCTTGGGAACTTCCTTTTGAAATCTGAACTAAAATCCGATCGTCTTCCCTCACTCTGTACAATAACCTCAGCATGTAACACAGGGGATTGTACAAAGTATGGTACTTCATAGATATTTATTGAATGGATAAACGCTTCAGTGCATAAAATCATATACACTTAATTTGATGCAGACGTTTTACGCTTACTTTATGTAGGTTAAAAAGTAGGCTCTCAGAAAACTGAACTTGATTTCCTATGTTGGAGGAATGTTGTGTAAGGTTCAATCCCACATGATAAGAAGCCATTACTTCTGGCAGATTCCAGGCTAAGCACTCTCTTATGTTACTCCCAACTCAAAACGATGGCTTCCACGTAAATGATGTGGTAAAAACACCTGCAACTAGCTTTCTAGAATTAAGATTATAAATTAAGACAACAGAATTGTATTTCAATACCAGGAAGATTCTCACTTGGACTCTAAGGAGAGAACCTGAATTATGGAAACAGTAGAGTGATTTGAGAATGTGACACTCAAAATTTTGTTGCTCAGTGACCACATCATATGTGAACACACCATGAGCACTCCAGGTTACACAGCTACTGGCTACCGCTCCACTTCTCAGTTTCTACCACATGGGTCTTTGTTCCATTCCTTCTTTTACAGCTTACACAACAGCAGAAACCTGTGTCTGGACGTAATGGTGGAACGGGTTTTCCTCAAACTACAAGAAGTCCCCGACAACTTCATTTCCCAGCAGGATGGGCCCTAGTTCGCTCCCATCCAGAGACTCAGAGGTTCCTGACTGAGCACTGTCCCCCACACAGGACAGGGCATTCTGTCTAAAACACCTACGTGCCTCAGGAAAACACCCAGCTGCACAGATCCTACAGCACTTGACTCCTTGTGGGATATGTGAAAAAAATCCCAGTTGATATCCTTCCTCATGGCCTTTAGTAAACTAATAATGTGGCAGGGAGACTTTCAGTGTTAAAACATGCCACGTCAGTCCCACAGGGAAGAGTGAGGTCTCCTTAGGCTCCAGGACCACCAGATTAAACCCCCTGTGATTTGCAAATTATGTCCTCTGCCTATCTTTGTCTCTCTCATGTTTGTTTTAATAAAGCCAAGGGACAAATCTTTGTAAATGGGAGGAAAAACCCATTTTCTAAAATCAAGGTTTCTTGATGAAAATGTGAATGAATGAGATGGATCAGAATCCCACCCCACCCCAGGCTCGTATCCCAGCTGAGATTGGAGTGGAACTGTGTCTCAGTTATTCTGTAAGCCTTTAACTCAGAAAAATGAGTGTTTTTAAAACTCCCTTAAACCAATCAAAATTATATGCACTGAGGTATGGAAAAAATAGCCTTTGGAGATTAGCAAACAAGGTCATAATTCTGGCTCCTCATTAATAAATTGTAGAATGACTCCTGCAGGTTACTTAACTTTTGTGAGCTTGGGAAGAGGTAGACAAAAATGCTTATCTCAAAAGACACTACGTGGAGATTAATCACGATAATGTACAAGGATACTTCAAAAAGTTCATGGAAAAATAAAATAGAAAGATAATGTGGGGGGATGGCCAGTTATCTCAGTTGGTAGAACTCAGTGCTGATGACACTAAGATCAAGGGTTTGGATCCCCATAGCAGCCAGCTGTCAAAAAAAAAAAAAAAAAAAAAAAAAAAAGATAATACAAACCTTTCCATGAACTTTTAAAAATACTTTGTATATAAAGCCACTAGCCACACGTGGCTATCTAGTGCTGAAAATGTGGCTCGCGGTGACTGAGATGCGCTGTGTGAAATATACACATTTCAAAATCTTAGTATGAAAAAAAGAATGTAAACTATCCCATTTTTCAAAAAAATATTGATTACATGCTGAAATAATATTGTGAAATATATTTAAAAACTCTAAATTGCACAATTAAATGTATAGATCTACATTACAGACCAACAAAAATGACAGCTTGTGTTGCATGTTGACTTCTTGAGATAACTCTGAATCACTAAAAAATAATTCCAAGATTGCTGCCTTCATATACATTTTAAGTTATCTTGCAAGGGTAACTGTTTTAAAATTGTGATCATATGCCTATGGGCATCAAAGAACTAAAAACAAAAAATAAGAAATTTGACAATGACATTTGACAGACGATATCCATAAACTCCAATAGCAATGCAGTATCTGTTCTCAGTACTTGACCTTTGAAGAATGTTATGACTTTGGACCTAAAATCCACATCAATGTTTCTTTAATAAGCTTTATATATTGGCATGCCATGTTTAAGTAAGACTGAAAATCTGAGACAGACCTGGGTCTGGGAACAGGCAGTCATTTCTCTTTAGCAACCTCAAGGGTCGACTAAATGTAGAAAGCTCTCCAGGGCCAGACAGATGGAACAACTTTGTCTGATCTCAGATCCAGCAGGGCTTGCCCATTTCCTGTGGTGGGAAGGTCTGCAGAATTCCTAACTTGGTTGCTGTAGGTTCACGAGGGAGCTGGCCGCATTACTGGGAAGGAGGAATCAAGAGTGGTGATCATTCCACGGAGAGGCCCCAGAGAAGGAGGGAATGGAGTGGTGAGACACACCTACGGGTCCTGCAGAAAGTTCCATCCTCTGCCACTGCCAACTGCACTTCTGCTGCACCCACAGAAACTCTGCAGACTGGTACCTGAACACCTGTTTGCTCAAAAGTACATTGTTACTAAGGATAGCAGAGCCATTCTTTACATGGGTTCAAAAGTGTTCCTAGTGGCTCATGGACTATTTGCCACGCTGGTACATACCTAGCCCCACCCACCCCAAGGCAGGCAGATGCTGGAGGGCACCGAAGGGACCTGAGGTCCTCTATATCCCAACAAAGGCCACCTTGACAGGCACGGGCCTGGCCAAACTCTGAAGTTGCCCATTTCATCCCCTTGGACAATTCTGATTGTCCTGTTCATACTGCAGGCATTCTGTCCCCTGTACACACAACCTACTTTTCCTAACTCTACCTGCATTTTAATGTCTCTCCAAATAAATTTAAGACAACAAATGGGACCCCAAGTCTCCTCTTCTACAGTCTGAGGGGACATGCACAAAAGCCCTGAGCACAGCGCCCGGTGCACAAAAAACAGACACAAAACCCTACTGCCATCAGCATCGTTACTAACCCCAAAGCAGGACGCATTGCTCAGTTGAAAGATCTGAGGTTCACATTACTTCTAACAATTATTTTTGTTACCCTTTCTTTCAACCAGTCTTTATTGGACCTAGCTTTTGGGCCCTTTCCAGCTGGGCTCCTCTTGACAAGGCTGTTGCAGACCCCACTAGGAGTGCATCCACGTGTGATGTGACCACAGTGGGGGCATCAAGTTCTCTCATTTCAAAACTATATCCACAGTCCAAACTCACACCAGCTTTTCTGGTAGCTACATGTTGTTGTAGCTAAAGAGTGTAAATTTCTTTCATATGCACTGTTACTAAAGGCTCTGCTTTAACATCTGGAATGCACTAAGCACTGTTCCAAGTTACATTTTAGCCAACTCCTCCGCATTTCCCCAGAGGGGCACCATACCTTCAGACTGAGCTAAGCACACAGCGTTTGCTCAACTTGTTAGACTGATCAGAATGTCACCAAGTTCCCAGAAGTTTACTAGTGCCCACACTTACTCAATGATGTACCCTGCAAAGGAAGGTCAGGGGACAACTAGGCCTTCCAGGAGGCAGCACTGAGGAAATATCCTTGATGCCAGTAAGAAACACATGAGGGGCTGACAAGACACAGCCTTTTTGAAACAAGATAGTTCCATGTAATTGCCAGGATGAGAAGAGGACCCCATCTCAGCACGGCCAGTTCTATGTCCCTTCTTGAGGGACAGCACACTTGCTGGAGGGACAACCTGAGTAGCCGGATTGCAGCTATGGGCTGGAGGCTCACTCTCACGCAGGCAGCACAGTCTGCAGGAACGGCAGCTGTACTTCCAGAATGGGCCTCCATTCCATCAGGGGAAGGGGATCATTGGGTTTCTAAGAGCTCAAACCCAAAACACACCTCAATAGGAATCCATTTCTGGGGTGGCTCTTTGGGCTGTTTCCCCTGAATTGTGAAAGGTTAACTCCGTGGCTTTTGTCTGAGGCTGCAGACCTAGCTGGCTGTTGGTGAGGTAGTTGGCCCTAAAGCTGAAGGAAGGCACCAGTGACACACATTAAGAGCCTAGGGTGCCAATGAAAAGAAGTGATGTACTGATAAATGCTATAATATGAGTGAACAAAAAACATTATGCTAAGTGACAGAAGCCAGTCACAAAGGACCAGAGTAAAGCTTTGGGGGTGAGGGGGTAATTGGAGGGTAACATCAAAGGGGTGTGTGATGTCCTCTCAGAGTAATAAAAATGTTTAAAACTTGTGTTAGTGAGGAATGCAGAACCCTAAGGGCCACTGAACTGTGTACTCTATTTTTTGTTTTATTTTATTTTTTGGACCGGTAAGGGGATCGGAACCCTCAGCACGGTGTCCACACCACGCACAGCCACTGAGCACACCGGCCATCCCTATATAGGGATCCGAACCCATGGCCTTGGTGTTATCAGCACCACACTCATCCAAGTGAGCCAGGGGAGGCCCCTTGCACTGTGTACTTTAAAAGAGTTAATTGCATGGTATGTGAGTATATCAATAAAGCTGTTAAAACTGAATAAAGGATGTATTCAGGATCACTTATTGGGGAGTTGTTTAACACTCGTTTCTAATGGCTGTAGTTATATCTTATGTCTAAACAAATGTAAGGAAGCAGCAGGACTGCTTCACTCAAGGTTCATACACATCCCTCCACAGAGCTTCTGGCAATACACTACCAGAACTTCACGCCTTAGACCAAAATAGAAATGAAGATTTTTTTTTTTTATCACTTTGTGCTGCAACATCTAGTTCAAATTGCCTAGAACCAAGCAAACTAGGATTGGACTTAGGAATCAGGGTCCTGCAGTGTTGCTACAGCAACCAAGCCACAGCTGGGGACTGGTGAGTATCATGGGCCTGTCATAGGACAAGGTGGCCTCATGCCCAGCGTGGTAGAGCTCCGCACCCCTCCTGGGGCCTGGCTAGACCACAGCCCTTCCTCCCTGGTCCCACACAGCATAGGAGGGCTCGTTTTCCCTTGGATTAACACCAGAGTTTTTCTTTCATGCTACTTAAGCAAACGACCAGAGAATCTGAGGGCCTGCTCTGTACAGCACAATGTTTGGTAGTTTTTTGGAGAAGAAGAGCAGAGCAGAAGTCAAATTTAATAAATGGTTATTAAATCTAAGAACAATCTCAGCTCATATGCAGCCCCTGTACCTGACAGAAAATAGTGAACAAGATAATACTATGCAAAGCCATTAGGGAATAGAGTTCGATATGCACAGAGAAGTTAGGCAGGGCACAGGCAAAGATGCGACATTTTTGGGAAGGTTTTGAATCACGGATAAAATATGATTAACCCTGAGATGAAGACAGAGGTAGGTCAGGTATGAGAACCTAATATGTGAGCACACATTTCTTCTTCTATCCTATTCCCAACTTTCAGTTCCTTAACGATTTTACTCTTTAAAATACTCCAACTACTTCTAAGGTGAAGCATGGGCATTTTTTTTAAGTGACAGATGGCTGAGAAAGAAGCAGTTTTACTGCTTCTTTGAATGTGATGCCCAAACACAGCGCTGGTGTTGGCTAGAGGGGCTGATGTGATCCTTGCTTCCATTAAGTGAAGTCTCAGCCAGTGAAGGAGAAAGTTGGAGTAGAAGACATAAATGACAGTCTGAAGAAAACTCCACCAGACTTTTATTCCTAATCACCCACCAGCTACAATAAACAGCAAGTAGGAAAAGGAAAAAACTTACTCATCAGGTGGCCTAGGAATTTACAATTTCATTTTCACTTAGGAGAAATAAAGGACATGCATCTAATACGAAGCACAAACGAGTTAGTGGACTTACGTTTAACTGATGATGATGGAGCACGGGCAGCCCTGGAGGCTTTGGCAAGGTGGCCCCAGATCTGTCAAATGGGGATCACACTGACTAGACATATGGGGGATACATGGGGCACCCCAGCACTTAGGCACAATGACTTTACACTGAAGGAGCTCCAATAACTAGGCCAAGTTAGTATTTCTGTGCCAAATTGAGAAAGAGCCACTTTAGTTGTCCTATTAGGTACAGATATCATGCTATTTTGCTTTTTGATCCAATTTAGACTTGAGAAAATCCAACCTTAACTCTTCCTGAAGGATGAGCTTTACTCCATTTTGGCTTCAGGAACATGGCAATAAAGAGCTCATCACCCATTTCATCTCTGAGACCTTTGGACAAACGCTGGCTACTTTCATAACCTATGCCTGGGTATCCCTTGGGCAAGCTCCTGTTGTCTGAGACAGCGGGCTGTGGGAGCCCACTCAGGCTCGGGTGGCTCAGGGCAGGAGGTGTGTCTAAAATATGGATCCTCACAGGAAGAAAACACTGAAACTCATGCCACATAAAACAGGTGTCATTTTTAACTTTTATTTAAGAAAAGAAAAGGGGGTGGGGGAGGATGACAATAGTGGTTTTCACACAGTAGACAAGTTAGCACTGAAAAAAAAGGGGGGGTGTACTTGCCACTAGTCTGCTTTGCAGCTTTATAATTGGTATATCTGATGCAGTTTGTCATTATATTACTATTTAGCATTTATAATTGGAAAATTAGGGATTATGAATCACCATAACTGTGCTACAACTAAGACAAAAACCTAAATAACCCATAAAAAAAATCACTAAAATAAACCATAAATATGTGATGCACATGAGTGTAAGGAAACTGTTTTCATAAACATTTTCTCCAACACTACGTGCGTGAGAAAAAAGTCAAAACACAGAACTCAATAGAGAAAAGGGCTACTCTCATTTAAATACAGAAAGGTATTAATCATTAAAGCCTTGACTAAACCTAGAGACATATTTGTGTTGCTGTGTACAGCACTCCTGCAACAGTCCAATGTTCCACATTTAATGGCATCATCTTAACACTGCTTTCTGTTGTAATTTTGCCATATTGGCACTGCTGTGAAGTCACTACCCTGTAGAAGGGAAAAAAATCATTCCTTCCCTAGAAGAACCTAAAATTTCAACAGCTTATAGCCTTTTATGGAGAAACCTCACTGGGTACCTGCATCAAGCTGTAGCAACAGTCTTGGTTTACAAGATATTGAAGTCAAGAAGGGAAAGAGGATAGGACAGTTAAGGAAAGGACACACCAGGGGCCCACCCAGAAGGACAAACAGCTGTCCAGCTTCAGTGGATTAAGCCCAGCAATGCAGTCATCAAGAGAAGACCCACTGGGT
This sequence comes from Cynocephalus volans, assembly GCF_027409185.1. NCBI lineage: Eukaryota > Metazoa > Chordata > Mammalia > Dermoptera > Cynocephalidae > Cynocephalus > Cynocephalus volans. The sequence continues at coordinate 92,489,144 of NC_084473.1, read as the reverse complement.
GCCTGGCACAGTGCAAGCAGGACAGCCCGATCTGACCTGCGCCCAAGGTCCCATTACCACACCCTCTTAAGGGAAAGCCATTTTTTGTCAAGTTCTTAAATACTCAGTAATTCCAATGAAACACCATTTCTATTATTTGCTGCTTGACTTATAGACATCGGCTTCCAGTCTGTGCATAATCTAGGACCACAACACCACATCTTCTGTCACTTCTCCCTTATTGGCATTGGACATTTGGAATTTCTTCAAAGACACCTACCCACCTTTTGCTGCTCTCCAAAGCCAAGGAGGAGCTGCAATTAGCCAAGCTGTTCTTTATTCTTTTGATATGTGCACCTGTGTGTTCACTGTGGTGCATTTCATCTTATGAAAAGCCTAAACATGGATAGGAAATGGCCAGCAGGAACTTGGTTCTGACTACAGTCCAGGGGTGAGGAAACCCAGTCTATCTCAAATCCTTTCCAAAGGTGCGATCAACTCTCAACCTTCTCTAGGGTAACTACAAACTAGCAAAAAAGAACCAGTTCTTTCTGCTTTGGCCATTAGCATTACTCCAAAGTCACACAAACGGAAAATCCTTTTCCATCTCTTTGTCCCTCCAAAAGAAAGTAAGGCTTTCTTAGCTGATTTTGTCTGTATGGGAGCGTACGACCAGCTGTTCTTCCGGCATTTGTTGAGTGTCTGTATTTCTTTCTAGATTTTTGAAGTTCAAAGGAAAGCCTTTAGTGAAAATGCTGAACCAAGAGTAAGAGAATGACATGGTCAGAATGGAAGCCAAAAGGGATGCAGAAGCTGGCAAAGCCTTGGCAAATAGGTACTAATGAATGTCATATTTTAGGGGGGAAAATAGAGGAAAATTCCCATTTTCATGCTATAAAAGAAAATTAACCACAGTGGGAGAAGACTAAGCCCACGAAACACCCAGCTTCTGTTTGGTGAACAAAGCCTAAGGCAGCTGCTGCACAACATTCCCACTGAGAAGTCAGCAAGAGGAAAGTAAGACAGCAGAAGCAAGCACCACTCCTCACAAAGACATCTCCTCACCAAGACATCTATACCCTTAGAGGAAATGACCACAAAGCTGTGAACCAAGTTATTACTCATGACATTTATTACAAATGTCACGAACATATCCATAAAGTAAAACCAGTTTAAAAAACAGAGAACAAGAGAGCAAGTGAGAAAACAAGAAAAGCCAGGGCTTTGATATTACACCTAAAACACAGAAAGATGCCATTTTTATGAATAAGCAGAATTAACTACATTCTTATAAGTTTAGTGCATTGCATTTTTAGAAAAGGGAAATACCCCCACCCCCAAGAAAAGGTTCCTGCAATGCTGAACAGTTTGTGTGACTATTCTAACGTGACCACCTGTCTGCAACCAAACCCCAGTTAAGAACAATGAGATCTCTTGTGTCGTAGGCTGAAATGGCCCCATCAACCACTAATGCTGCATCTGGTGATACTGAAGAGTTCTGCTTTCTATCCTTAGAAAGCAGACTGCATTAGCCGTAGGACTATTTCCCACTTTCACGGACAGTTTTCTTGGGCCTGCTGAGGCTTCTGACAAAATAATAGTCAAACTTCAATCTGATAGTTTTGGTATTAAGATTAAATTAAATGTTAATGGTTTCCTCCAAAAACACATAAACTAAATCACCTCTCAATGCATTAAAGACAATGAGTAGGCCAAAAAAATAAACATGTGGATTGAGGGGTTTTTCTCTTCTGCAAGTGCAGACTGTGCTAAAACTGTTGCTGCACTTCAAGGTTTAAACAAAAATTAAACCTTTAACTGAGGCAGTGCTACTACTGTCACATGACAAAGTTCTGGCCATTATACAAACTGCACATATTTTCTTTTTCTTTTTTTAGAATGATTTGCTCATGATTTAGGCAAAACCGGGTACACAGAAAAATGACTGGGTTCTAGGCAACGATCCACCCCCCCACCCCCCAAAATCCAGAGAAACAAAATGAGACCCTTTAACCTATCCCACTCCACCTCCCTAGCCCCACCCACAGAAGTTATCCTAGTAACTGTCTTTCACATTTGATAAATATTAACTTCTTAAACCTGCACCTTCTTTTGTCCACATATGGTCACATTACAAAAAAAGGAATGTCAGTTAAATACATTGTTAATGTTACTATATTAAATCTGCTCTCTGCTTCATCAGACTGCTCCTTATACCACCACTTTTCACCTCCTTGTGCCCACTGCCAGTAAAACCAACAGCATGTTCACTGTTGCCACCTTCAGACACCCATAAGACAGTCATTCAGAGATGAGGAATTCTGGAGCTGCAGGAAAGTGTCTGCTTCCCAGTCTGAAGCTCAATCCCAAAGACTTATAGCACCTGATGGTAGAATCTGAACAGCATCAGCTGCACTGTAGCCTTGATTTATTTTTGAGTAAAGAAAAGAAGAGAACAGGCATAAACTGGTAAAAGAAGAGCAGGAAGGAAGGGAGAGAGAGAACCCAGTACGTGACGTCTGCACACACAGCTGTCCTGGCTGTACCAGTGCAGCTGAGTTCCAGTTGCAAGGAATTCCAAGTTCTCAGGACCTTGAAGACCCTGGAGGCCAGCAATCCTGGATCACACTGCTTCTACCAGCTCAGAAGAGAAGTCCTGCCTAAAGTCATGAAATAAACATGACTGCTGCCACCAGACCGAACAGAGACAAAGAACACCTGCCAAAACAAGAGAACAGAATGCAGTTACTACAGCCACAGGGTACCTTCCATGGGAGCAGGGCTTCCTGTGGTCCCCAGCCAGAAAACTTAAGCCACCACAACACTCTACACTGCCACGTGCCAGAAATGTAGACCCCAAAGAACCTTTTTGAAAGAAACTCTAGGATGATAATTTATTATTTGTAAGAAGTGACAATCAGGAGCATGTTTTATAATAACTAAAGATTATTAACTGGGTAATTCCTCATACATTGCCATATTGAGAAAACTCAAAGGAAAAAAAATATGATGTCTCTGAAATTGGGTAATTTCTTTCCACTTCCACTGTTAACACCCTCTAAAAGAAACATATTTGAAAAATGCAATGAGCAACAGGGAAGACTCCTCAGCAACTCATTTCTCTCTTTTTAAAATATTAGGTAAAAAATGTATTAATTTCTTCATGTGACTCTATAGGTAAAGCAATATGCTTTATTGTGTGCCTTTTAGTAATGATGTTAAGGGACATGATGTCGTACATGATAAAAATACTGAAAAGCCTGAAGTTCAAAGAATGTTATAGTTAAGGCTACATTAAATATACTCAGAAAAAAGCATAAGCCAAAAAGCTGACAAAACCCTGGATTAGGCCTGAGTTGAACAGATTTTCAAGTTAACAGATTTGGGAGATACTATATAGGAAAAAACCATAAACCCCATTCACAAATAAGGCACAGGACTGCAGGAGACAGTGGGCTGGTGGTGATGTGCCGTTTGCGTTTAGTGTGTGGTTGTGCAGCAGCAGGACCGGCTGGCTGTCAAGGAGATGTGAGGCTCTCTTCTTTCTCACATTGAGTTTGTGAGTTTAATCTGAGAAGTCAGCCTGCAGGTTGGGTGCTAAAATGTTTGCTATATCTCAATATGAGGCAAGAGGTGGAAATATCCTTAAGAGGCAAGTTTCTAGGGCCGCAGTGCATTGCCTTAGGTGGTGAGACATGCCTTCATCCTACTAGACAAAACGGGGGAAGGCTGGATTTGGAAAAGGTCAGTTCCACCCTCAATGTCCTTCCCACAGCAGGCCGGGATGGGCCAGTACCCTGGGCTATCGATCTGTTCCACAACCAGGCTGGTTTGAGAGGGACTCTCCAAGAGAGAGTCACCACCAGAGCAGATAGGGATGTTGTGGCCAGTTCTGAAAAGGAAAGGGGCTTTGACACCCTAGCGAGGTGCAGAAGCTGTGGTGCTTTTGCACAAAATGAATTGTACTGTTTAACATTTCTGATGTGCAAACCAGGAAGCTATTTCACTGCTCAAAAAGCAGTCTAACAAGTGTTATCTTTGTGATACACATCACAGAAGAATCTTTAACTCACCCAACTGCATGAGTGGTTCCTTCCACTCATAAAAGAATCCCATCCAACTAAATCGGCAGCTTTAAACTTCACTATCCCCAAACCAAATACAGCCTAGACAGGTCACCTAATAGGGTTAAAAAATAATCCATGAAAGCAAACATATGACGATTTCTATAGACACAAATACTTCCATCCCCTCACAATAAAAAACAAACTAAAATGCACTCCAATCCCAACAAACATGCATAAAAGTGATGTCTAAAAGTTCCTGGATGAATTTATTTCAGAATCTATCCAAACTCCAAGGAAATTCATCACCAAACTCCATGGAAAATAAACCACTGCTAAAAGATAGCAGAACTAAAAAGAAGCCAGAAGGTAACCATTACCTTGTCATTGCGTTCACTTAGGAATTTTAGTCTTTGAGCCCTTTTGTGCATAAACACACATCCAAGTGGCCACTTTCCACAGAGTGGATCTCTATAGCCTTTTCGCCCCAGACCATTGTCTGATTGGATTGAGTACATGCTTTCGGGAGGAAAAAAAAAAGCAAATCATTCAAGACAAGGAAACAGCCTTGAAAAGATGTACTTATGTCACACCCGCACTCCCACCCACCCACCCACAAACACACACACCTAAATGGCTAGCATTTGACGATTTTTGTTTTGAAGAAACTTTGCCTTCCTAATTGCCTAGTCTATCCTGGAAAGTGGTAATCTTAATCAATGGTTGAATCTATTAATTTCCCTCAGGCCTTACATACTTGTCTTGAAAAATGACCCACTGAGTTTAGTTTATTAGTGCATGTATTTTCATCAATCCAGTCATGAGAGAAGGCACTAAGAAGAAATGATGAGTGGGTTTTCAAGATGGCGGTGGCTGCGGCGGTTGGCGCGGAGTAGCTGAGGTGGAAAAGGCGGCCACTGGGCCTCAGGCAGCCGGGAAACTTGTGGACCTTCCTCTTGCCATCTCTTAAGGGAGGACCGCTGCTGGTGGCCGGTCGTGGGGGCTGAACGCCACTTTGCCCCCGGCAGGAGAGGCTGCCCCATTTACAGGCAACAGCTTTGAAGTGTGGAGCAGGAAAAGAACTGTTTCGTAGCTGCAAAAGCGAGTCTCGAAACAGGGAACACGGCGCCAGGGCTGCTGTGGATGCAGACAGGATCCCAGAGGCCGGGGCCGCGCTGAAGGCAGCCAGCTGCCCTATTCAGGATTCGAGGTTTCAGGCCGGCATTAAAGAAGATTCCTGGGAGCGCCCGAGCCGCGCCGCGACTAAACAGCCTGAGGCGGCAGCGGCCGAGAACAGGGAAAGTGGCAAACCAGAGAGAGAGAGTGAGCACCCGACCTGGCACAGTCCTGTGAGTGACCCCTGGCCCAGCTCTGTTTGGGGGGCTTTCCGGAGCCTGCGGGCCGGCCTCCCCTCCCACTCCCTCTGCGGTTCTCTGGCGGGTTGGTGGCGTGGGGCATCCCTGGCCAGTGTCGGGAGGGCAAGGAAGTACGGGCGGGCCGACTGTCACTCCACCACACCCTGGACTCCGGCCCCCAGTAAACTTCCTGTTACTGGGAGGCAGATACCATCTCTGCAGCCACCAGTTCGGAAAAAAAGCCTAACCAATTTCTGGTTGGGAATAGTGTGGTAGGAGAGTTCCCAGGTCCGCTTGAACCTGCTGGAGAGCTGGCTGCAGGCGGACGCTAGACTCGGTTTATACCGGGGGGATACAAAGGTGAACAAGTCCTGAGAAAGATCTACACAGTGCTACAAAGGCACCCAGAGCGACCGGTGGTCTGTGCCTAGCAGAAACCTGGTAGACTTCCTGGGCGAGGCGGTGCCAAGCAGGGTCTGGAAGGCCCAGCTGATAGACGAGGATTGCAGAAGACACGCCCCAGCCCAGCACAGTGTGCACAGAGTGGGGAAACGTGCGGCCAGGGAGGCGGAGACTCGACAGAAACCACACACCCTGTGGGGTCGCCACTGCACGACCCAACAGCCTCGGCCAGAGCACAGGAACAGGGAGAAGTCCTGCACAGGAAGTGAAAGTTCAACAGCGATCACACACCCTGTGGTACGTGATCCACCAGCCCAGCAGAGTCCAAGCTGACCAGAAAGGTGGCTCCCTGGAGAAGCCCAAGACCCGAGGCAACCACACACACAAGGCACTAGAGGTCAACTGAGCAGCCACGGAGGTAGCCATATGAAATTGGCAACCACAGCAACATCCTAGTTAGTCATTAGTCTCAAACCGGTGGACTGTGAAACCCCCTGCCACAATGAATAAACATCAAAAACAAAGACAGCAGAAATACAAAAAATCAAGAAAGTACACCACCAAAAGTTAATAAATCTCAAACTCTAGATCCTATAGAACAAGAAGCCCTTGAAATGACTGACAAGGAATTTCGAGTGATAATTCTAAGGAAACTGAATGAGATACAAGAAAACTCAGCTAGACATCATGATGAAATGAGGAAAAGTATACAGGATCTGAAAGAGGAAATGTACAAAGAAATCAATGTCCTGAAAAAAAATGTAGCAGAACTTGCTGAACTGAAGAAGTTATTCAGCGAAATAAAAAACACAACGGAGAGTTTAACCAGCAGGCTTGTCGAAGTTGAAGAGAGAACCTCTGAACTTGAAGATGGGCTGTTTGAAATAACACAAGCAGACAAAAAGAAAGAAAAAAGAATCAAGGACATTGAAGAAAATCTGAGAGAGATATCAGATAACCTTAAGCGCTCAAATATCTGAGTCATGGGTATTCCAGAAGGGGAGGAAAATGGAGATTCCATTGAAAACATATTCAAAAAAATAGTGGCAGAAAACTTCCCAGGTATAGGAAAAGTCACAGATCTTCAGATCCGAGAAGCTCAACGATCTCCAAACGTATTCAACCCAAAAAGGCCTTCTCCAAGACATGTCATAGTCAAACTGGCAAAACTCTGAGACAAAGAGAGAATCTTAAAAGCTGCAAGAGAGAAGCATCAAATCACCTATAAGGGAGCGCCAATCAGGCTAACATCAGACTTTTCATCACAAACCCTAAAAGCTAGAAAGGAATTGGATGATATTTTCAAAATACTAAAAGACAAAGATTGCCAGCCAAGAATACTCTACCCTGCAAGGCTATCCTTCCGAAATGAAGGGCAAATAGTAGATTTCTCAGACAAACAAAAACTGCGGGAGTTCACTACCACACGACCACCCTTACAAGAAATCCTCAAGGGAGTACTGGGTTTGGTTCCTGAAAAATAACTACCACTGCCATAAAAACCCAAGAAAAATCAATACCCACTAGTATAATAAAAATGGCCTTCATAAAGAGAAAACAAGCAAACAAAAACACTATCTACAACCTAAGGAACCAACAAACACAGAAACCAAACAGTAAATCAGAAAGCAAGGAACAAAAGACACCTAAGACAACCAAACAACCAATAAAATGCTAAGAATAAATCAACACCTTTCAATAACAACTCTTAATGTAAAAGGCTTAAATTCCCCAGTCAAAAGACACAGACTGGCTGACTGGATCAAAAAGGAGGACCCAACTATATGCTGCCTACAAGAGACCCACCTCACCCATAAAGATTCACACAGACTAAGAGTGAAAGGATGGAAAAAGATTTACCATGCAAACAGAAAAGAAAAACGAGCTGGAGTAGCTATTCTTATATCTGACAAAATAGACTTTAAACTAAAAACCATAAAAAGAGACAATGAGGGACACTACTTAATGATAAAAGGACTGATCCATCAAGAAGACATAACAATCATAAATATGTATGCACCCAATGTTGGAGCAGCCAGATTTATAAAACAAACTCTATTAGACCTAAAGAAGGAAATAGACACTAATACCATAATAGCAGGGGACCTGAACACCCCACTGTCAATATTAGACAGATCATCTAGGCAAAGAATCAGTAGAGAAACACAAGATCTAAACAAGACTCTAGACCAATTGGAATTGGCAGATATCTACAGAACATTCCACCCAACAACTTCAGAATATTCATTCTTCTCATCAGCACATGGATCATTCTCCAGGATAGATCACATATTAGGTCACAAATCAAGTCTCAATAAATTCAAAAAAACTGGAATTATCCCATGTATCTTCTCAGACCACAATGGATTAAAACTAGAAATTAATAACAAACGAAACTCTGGAAACTATACAAACACATGGAAATTAAACAGCATTCTACTTAATGACATATGGGTCCAAGAAGAAATCAAGCAGGAAATCAAAAAATTTCTTGAAACTAATGAAAACAATGATACATCATACCAAAACCTGTGGGATACTGCAAAAGCAGTATTGAGGGGGAAATTTATTGCATTAAACGCTCACTTCAGAAGAATGGAAAGATGGCAAGTGAACAACCTAACACTTCACCTTAAAGAACTAGAAAAACAAGAACAATCCAAACCTAAAGTTAGCAGACGGAAAGAAATCATTAAGATCAGAGCAGAACTGAATGAAATTAAAAACCAAAAAACAACTCAAAAGATCAACGAATCAAAAAGTTGGTTTTTTGAAAAGATAATTAAAATTGACAAACCATTAGCATTTGACAAACCATTAGAGAAGACTCAAATAACAAAAATTAGAAATGAAAAAGGCGATATTACAACTGATTCATCTGAAATACAAGGAATCATTCGAGACTACTATAAACAACTATATGCCAACAAATTTGAAAATCTGGAAGAAATGGATAAATTTCTGGACACACACAAGCTCCCAAAACTGAACCATGAAGACGTAGAAAATTTGAACAGACCAATAACAATAAAGGAGATTGAAGCTGTTATCAGAAGGCTCCCAACAAAGAAAAGCCCAGGACCAGATGGATTCACAGCAGAATTTTACCAAACATTCAAAGAGGAATTGACACCGATTCTTTACAAACTATTCCAAAAGATTGAAACAGACGCAAATCTCCCAAACTCATTCTATGAAGCAAACATCATCCTGATACCAAAACCAGGTAAAGATACAACCAAAAAAGAAAACTACAGGCCGATATCCTTGATGAATATAGATGCAAAAATCCTCACTAAAATACTAGCAAACAGAATACAGCAACACATACGAAAAATTATTCATCACGATCAAGTGGGATTCATCCCAGAGATGCAAGGTTGGTTCAACATACACAAATCAATAAATGTGATACACCATATTAATAAACTCAAACACAAGGACCATATGATCATCTCTATAGATGCTGAAAAAGCATTTGATAAAGTTCAGCACTCATTCATGACAAAGACCCTCTATAAGTTAGGTATAGACGGAAAGTATCTCAACATAATTAAAGCCATATATGCCAAACCCACTGCCAATATCATCCTGAATGGGGAAAAGCTGAAAGCTTTTCCTTTAAGAACAGGAACTAGACAAGGATGCCCACTCTCACCACTCCTATTCAACATAGTGTTGGAAATACTAGCCAGAGCAATCAGAGAAGAGAAGGAAATAAAGGGCATCCAGATTGGAAAAGATGAAGTCAAACTGTCCTTGTCTGCAGATGACATGATCCTATATATCGAACAGCCCAAAACCTCTACAAAAAAACTGTTGGAATTGATAAATGATTTCAGCACAGTAGCAGGATACAAAATCAACACACAAAAATCTGTAGCATTTCTTTTCTCCAATAGTGAACATGCAGAACGAGAAATCAAGAAAGCCTGCCCATTTACAATAGCCACCAAAAAAATAAAATACTTAGGAATTGAGTTAACCAAGGAGGTGAAAAATCTCTATAATAAGAACTACAAACCACTGCTGAGAGAAACGAGAGAGGATACAAGAAGATGGAAAGATATCCCATGCTCTTGGATTGGAAGAATCAACATAGTGAAAATGTCCATACTACCCAAAGTGATATACAAATTCAATGCAATCCCCATCAAAATTCCAAAGACATTTTTCTCAGAAATGGAAAGAACTATCCAGTCATTTATATGGAACAATAAAAGACCACGCATAGCCAAAGCAATGCTCAGCAAAAAAAATAAAGCTGGAGGCATAACACTACCTGACTTTAAGCTATACTACAAAGCTATAATAACCAAAACAGTATGGTACTGGCATAAAAACAGACACACTGACCAATGGAATAGAATAGAGAATCCAGAAATCAACCCACACACTTACTGCCATCTGATCTTTGACAAAGGCACCAAGCCTATTCACTGGGGAAGGGACTGCCTCTTCAGCAAATGGTGCTGGGATAACTGGATATCCATATGCAGGAGAATGAAACTAGATCCATACCTCTCACCGTATACTAAAATCAACTCAAAATGGATTAAGGATTTAAATATACACCCTGAAACAATAAAACTTCTTAAAGAAAACATAGGAGAAACACTTCAGGAAATAGGACTGGGCACAGACTTCATGAATACGACCCCAAAAGAACGGGCAACCAAAGGAAAAATAAACAAATGGGATTATATCAAACTAAAAAGCTTCTGCACAGCAAAAGAAACAATTAACAGAGTTAAAAGACAACCAACAGAGTGGGAGAAAATATTTGCAAAATATACATCTGACAAAGGATTAATATCCAGAATATATAAGGAACTCAAACAACTCTACAAGAAGAAAACAAGCAACCCAATTAAAAAATGGGCAAAAGAGCTAAGTAGGCATTTCTCTAAGGAAGATATACAAATGGCCAACAGGCATATGAAAAAATGCTCAACATCACTCAGCATCCGGGAAATGCAAATCAAAACCACACTGAGATACCATCTAACCCCAGTTAGGATGGCTAAAATCCAAAAGACTCTGAACGATAAATGCTGGCGAGGTTGCGGAGAAAAAGGAACTCTCATACATTGTTGGTGGGACTGCAAAATGGTGCAGCCTCTATGGAAAATGGTATGGAGGTTCCTCAAACAATTGCAGATAGATCTACCATACGACCCAGCTATCCCACTGTTGGGAATATACCCAGAGGAATGGAAATCATCAAGTCGAAGGTATACCTGTTCCCCAATGTTCCTCGCAGCACTCTTTACAATAGCCAAGAGTTGGAACCAGCCCAAATGTCCATCATCAGATGAGTGGATACGGAAAATGTGGTACATCTACACAATGGAATACTACTCAGCTATAAAAACGAATGAAATACTGCCATTTGCAACAACATGGATGGACCTCGAGAGAATTATATTAAGTGAAACAAGTCAGGCACAGAAAGAGAAATACCACATGTTCTCACTTATTGGTGGGAGCTAAAAATTAATATATAAATTCACACACACACACACACACACACACACACACACACACACACAAAACCGGGGGGAGGGGAGAAGATATAACAACCACAATTACTTGAAGTTGATACGACAAGCAAACAGAAAGGACATTGTTGGGGGCGAGGGGGGGAGGGAGAAGGGAGGGAGGTTTTGGTGATGGGGAGCAATAATCAGCCACAATGTATGTCGACAAAATAAAATTAAAAAAAAAAAAAAGAAAAAAAAAGTGATTTATGTTTGCTAGGTTTATAAATACAATAAAATGTATAAGCTAAAAAAAAAAAGAAATGATGAGTGGACAGACGTGACTTAATTGTAATAAAACAAAAATAGTTTTGGGATATGAATGTAAACCTATGAAAATTTCAAACATCAGCCCTTATTCTCAAATGCATAGCAGAAGACTGTGTATGAGGCTGTGTGCCTGGCTGTGGCCCTGCCACTCCCAAGAGCAAATCGCTTCCCTTTCTGTCTCCCTTTCCTTTCCACAGATTGGTCAGCAAAAACACCTGTCCTGTTTTCTCCAGATATCTTAAGTTAAATTAAATGAGAGACTGTTGAGTTTTAAAAAATATAAAATAATTGGATTTTGTTCTAAAATAGACCAATAACTATTTCCATGGTCTGCAACTGAACTTTCCACTATCTATTGCCAACCACTCTGCTAAATGACCAGAAGAGTTAAACCACAGGTAAAATTAGTATGATAAATATATGCAGTCTTAGAGAAGGCTCCACTTTCACAAACACTGCCTGAGTTCTACATACCTACAGATGTGGGCACCTCTCCCCACTGCAGAACCACATCCTTGGTGATCCTTCCACATATATTCACATAAACCCCCTCATCTTCATAGCACACCAGAAGCTCCATCTCATCCGTGTTGGGGAGGATGATGTCCGCATGGGGTTTGATGCTACATTGGATCTAGAAAAGAGGAACAAAGTGCAGAAAAGCAGGTTTGTGGCTATGTCCAGCCCTGTGAAAGTGCTCAGTAAGACTGTCTTGGTGAATGCACCCGTACCATATCCCTGACGATAAATACAGCAATTAGATAATGTTTTGGAACAGCCATACGACATACATCCCCAGTCTACCTTTATACTCTGACTCATTTTCTGAGGCCCCTGAAACATATCTGGACAGTGGGCTCCATTTGAGAATCACTCCCACCCCACGGGTGTTCTGGCCTGCCAGCACCTGCCCCAAATCCATCCCATGTTAGTCAAAGCAGGGGCTAAGAGGTTCTCAGGAGGGCTTCACAGAGTGGGGAGAGTGGATTTCCACTGGTCTCACAGCATGGAGCTATTGGAAATGACACATCATTTAAATACTCACCCCCACACCAAGGGGAAATGAAGAATCCCTGCTTATGTTGCCTCACTAAGCACAGTAAAGAAAAAAGTCCAAACAAAATGAAGCCAGTCAATCAACCACAGGGTGTGGGTTCTTTCTTATGTGTGATCCTAAATCCACATCAACAGCATGAAGTCCAGCACAGGATCCATAGATCACTTTCAACCTCTGACCTTCCTCCACCGTGAGATCCACCAGTAATGGCTTATGTACCAATTCTCCAAATGACTACAAAGAAGTCACCAAGAAAAAAGCAGTATGATGAAGCTGAACTTATTTCTCACAGATCACACTAGACAAGCTGGATCAAGCTAGACTCAGCTATTCGATTACTGAACCACACTGCCAACAACCATAAGGCAAAAGATATGTTATAAAATTAGTCTTTACTATGCTTTTGACTGTTAATTAGCATCAGGAAGACACTCCTCCCAGAAGTTATGTCCCATATCTCCCCTATCCAGCCTAAGAATTCTGCTCTGTCACTTATTATCTTATTGTATGTCTTGGTCAGAAAAACATATAAAATAAAACAACTGGACTTTCTACAGCATACCATTCAACTTCGCACATGCAGGCATCAGAGCAAGAGGAGGAGTCGCACACTGAGAATTCTATCAGTGTTACCGTCCTAGTAACTACTTGAGCTACAAAGGCTTCTGAATTAATTTTTGACCATACAGACAGGTGATGAAAGGCGGTAACATACTGTGATAGCTGTAGCTATATCCAGCTATACCGGACAGCCGCAGGTTTTCATTAATATCAACATCCACAGCCCACAAGACTGGGATGATGACGAAACAGAATATAGTTGTCCCTTGGTATCCATAAGGGACGGCTTCCAGGACCTCCCAGTTACCAAAATACAAGGATGCCCGAGTCCCTGATATAAAATGGTGTAGCATCCTCCCGTACACTTTAAATCACCTCTAGATTACTTATAATACCTAACACAATGTAAATACCATGTAAATAGTTGTATACTATATTGCTCAGGCAATAATGACAAGAAAAAAAGTCTGTATGTGTTTGGTACAGATGTAATTTTTTTCAAATATTTTCTATCCATGGTTGGTTGAGTAAATCCACAAATATAGAAGGCTGACTGTAGCTTTAAATAAGGTAATATTTGTAAAAGTAATTACTATGCTACCCGGGACATAAACAATATTAAGTCCAGATCTCAGAGGTTAATGTAATTTGAGAACCAATTACCTTTCTTCAATATACTTAGGTTTATTTTTTAAAATAAGTACAGTAAGCCCATTTATCCTGCTTTACTGGTGAATCAAGCAATAAGCAATACAAAAATGTAAATTTTCTGAGTAACTCAAACTTATCCTTTCAATAAGACATACTCAAACTATTTCTAAAAATAACCAAACAAGAATTTAAATTAAAAAAATAAGAATTTTGGATGAAAAATTCTTAATTTTTTGCCCTGCACTAAAATGGCCCTAGGAGCTATGACTAAGGTTTTATCTTTAGTATTAGAAATGATGTAATTAAGTTATTTGTAATATTCGATGTCAGAGTAATGTCAATTTTACTTAAGAATTTCATAAAGTTGTATTTAGTACACATTTAAAATTATCAAAAAGACATTTAAAATACCCACAGAAAATGACTGCTATTTTCTATAGGTTTGCAGGGAGATCTGCTAAAGAACTTTACTTAAACACATTAAAGACCACTAATTTTACTTAAAAAATTGTTTTATTTGCAACTCTTTAGAAACCTAACCACCAATCAAAGTGAGGTAGGTTTACAACCACAATTACACGTGTATGTGTAAAGTCACAAATGGAAACAATCCTAATTTTAAAACAAAGTGTCCATTCACTTCCTTTCCTAAAACTGTGTACAGGCAAAATGGCAAAACCATCTGAGTTTATACGTTAGTTTGGATGTTATGTACAGTTTCTTAATTTAAACAAACATGGTATCATATTACACATACTTTTAACTTGCTTTTTCCATTTAATGTATATCATTAAGAATTTCTGTAATTTAATTTTTAACTAGTACTCTACTGAATAGGTACACCTTAAAACTGCCTGTTGTTGGACACTTTTTTGTTATCAAAAACACATCTAAATCTTGATACAAATCCACGACTTACTGTGAAGGTCTGCTTTTTAAATGGAGAGTGGAAGTGTTGTTGTTTTGTCTTTTCCTGTGTTACCATATTGGCACATCAATCAAAGTGTCTGCCCAACATCCAGCTCACTCCCTTTGACACTCTGAGGGCTTGGAAAGCAGTTAACTAAGCTTATTACACTAAAAATGACCTCTTATGATAAAGTTAGATGCTACACTAGCTCTTATATTATCATTAGCTTTCATATTATGGATTTGAACTATATAGACTCTTTAAACTTACTCCCTGGCTCTTGGTCACAGTTGCATGGCTGATACTACTTTTAAATGCACTTGATGTTCTTACCTTAAAGCCATAAATTTGTGACATGGCTTGGGTGCCCACGCATAGATTTCCACAGAACTCTTCAAAGCAATTACCAGAAATTTGATTCTTTCATATTTTACTGGGGGAAAAAAACATAAAAAGCAAGAAGCACAGGTCACTACCAACAGGAATTCTAAATTGTTTAAGTTGTCTTCTATAAACTATATAAATATGCCTTCTATTGATTCATCTAAACTAGCAGTGGAAAAAATGCAGAGAGAGATCAAGTCACACAGTTTCCGTTCCCAATTCTTTAATGTATGCTCCATGCTGTTCCCATCTCTTTTGATGTTGTACTGGGCTCAACTCAAACATGCTGGACACCATCAATGAGTACTGTCATTAATGTTCATAGCCCTCATACATGCCAAGTGTTGATAGTCAAGGACAACACCAGGCATATCATCCTAATGTCTCAAGGGCTCAACATTACTTCAAAAGAACAATGGCAGAACCAATCAGCCAAGAGGCTCCTGAACCACAGAAAAGAGGTCAAGGTCTTCTGTGCAGCTTTCCCCAAGTCCTGCACGGGCCTCACAAAGACAGAGGAACACAGAAGGTGACAACAAAATAGTCAGGAAATTCTATCAGGAGAAATAAATGTCGGTGCACAAGTCCAAGTATCACTCCAGACCTCTTCCTGACATACAAAGTCAGTCATTTCTAGGATGCTACAAAACGTTCTGCACCAGACGTGCAGTAATAAAATAAATCTCATTTCAACCACTTAAAAAAACAACAACAAAAACTGTTTCCTTTCCACAGCTGTTTCAGTTCCTTCACAGCCAGGCAACTCTGCTAATCAAAACAGCCACTCCGAGGATCCCTGACCACACGTGGCTTACATGCAAATCCACTGGTTCCTTCGTAAGCTCTCTAACTTCACACTGCTACTTGATTCTTTGTGTGTGAGATGACTCGTAAACTTGAAAACTCTCCTTGTTAAATTCCACATATTGTCATTCAAATAAATCACTGGCATTAATATTAAGAAATAAAGGATTGTAAGAGGTTGTCCAAACCAGTGCTGTTTAATAGAATTTTCCATGATAATGGAAATGCTTTATGTCTGCACTACTGATATAATTGCCAATATACAAATGTGGCTGCTGGGCACTTAGAATGTCCTAGTGCCACTGAGGAACTAAATTCTAAGGTTTACTTAATTTTATTAATCAAAATATACATTTAAATAGCACCCGGTTCTTGGTGGTAACCACAAAGATAATGAATAGACGCTATTACCCATGCTTACCTCCAGGAAATACTTGGGATTCATTCTGTAAGAATGACAGTTTTGTGCTGATGAAAAGCCCAGTACACACAATCTAACACACTCACCTCTAGCTTCCTCTGTGGAATCCTCTAATCATGTACATTTCAGCTGTTATGAGATGGTCCATTAAATTTAGCCTTAGATAATTTTAGCTATACCTCAACAAATACAAATACTTCACAGAAACACAACACAGAAAATCCTAACCCCCAAATCCCAAGGAGATAGTACTACTTTCCAGTATCACTCAGAATCATTCCAAATACTGAGGTTGCTCCCATAATTATTATTAGTCAGTGAGCTGAGGATTGAAGACAGACGTCATAAACAAGACAATGTCAAGGATTATAATATCCTGGGAGCAGAGGAACTAACTATAGTACATACTTCATAAACACAGAAAAAGGAAAACATGCATGCAGAAATCAACATTCAGTAGCTCTTACAAATTCAACTACGATACAACATCTTTCCCATAAAGCTTTTATTTGGCTAAGGTCCATTATTTCCCCTTTATTTCCAACATTAGAACCAGTATTTTGATTTTTTCAATAGGAAATTTGTTTTGATTTTGTTTCTGTAAGATTGTTCATGAGAATCACTGCATGCATGCCAAAAGAAAAAATAGATAGATAGATAGATAGATAGATAGATAGATAGATAGATAGTTGCCAGGAAACACTGACTGGCCAGCTGCAGTCATTTACTAGTAAGAGCACAGTAGCTTTGCAGAGTGCACCTAATTCAAAATGACAAGCTATGTAATGCTTTGGGTCGAACTCTCAAATGTTCTATCAGTGATTGCCAAGGACCCACAGTCCTCTAAATGGAGAATAAGCCTGGTGTGTAAACAAGGAGTTCAGGTCAGCTGGCTTTCATTTGACAAGGCTTCCTTAAAGAGAGATTACTTTGCACCACATTTTACAGAGGAGAAGAGAGTGGACTGTCAAAAGAGAAGGGTGAAAAGACTCTTTTGCAAGATGAATGGTGTCAGGGAGACTGAAGACAGAGGAAGCTGCAGGAACAACGATGTTATGCTTATACGTGCACACAGGCAATGTCTAGATGAGACCTTAAGAATAGAAGATGCCTTAGAAACAGAATACCAGAAAAGAGTCACATGTTTCAGAAACAAGTTTACTAATATAAGCGTCAAAGAACACATGGATTTTAAACTACCCTAATTAGACACTGGAAAAACAAACACTTAGGACCCTCCTTGAACTTACCAACTTTATAGTGTACACATCCTTCCAAATCCCCTACAGTTGTCCATCCCTGCTTCTTCTCAACTTCTAGATCATGGTGAAGTATTTTATTTCTTAACCAGGACAAATAGTAGACACATAACTTATCCTTTACGCCTATCAAATAAATACATATATGTTACATGCAGATTCAAAAGCAGATATCATCATTCATAACAACAGTAACCAAAAGAAACTTCTACAATGGTAAATATTATTTCCCCTGAGGCAACCATTTAGTATCAAAGTTTTAATGGAAAATCAATTCAGGCTATTCATGTGGACTATTGAAACCCCTACAAAATTATCACTGAGTGCTGGCCCAGGCTAGAAGGAAAGGTTTTAAAAGAATAATGAACTCACACTTATGTAGATGGATAGGATCGATAATCCAGAAAGAAATACAAAAACCTGCACAACAATACAAGCAAGAGAGCTTATAAGATGCTTTCACATGTATCATGCCACCTTCTCAAAACCCTCTAGAGTAGCTGCTATATCCCATTAGAAAGATAAGCACAGAAGGGTTACATTAATCACCCAATGCAGGAATCTAGAGAAAGGCCAGTCACAAACTGGAGATGTGTGGCACTTAAAAAGCTGACAAAGGATTCACATCTAGAATATGAAATAATGCCTATAAATCAAATAGAGAGATAACCCAATAGAAAAAGTGGCAAGTCACTGGAACAGGCACTTCACAAAAGAAGTGATCTCACAGATACATTTTTAAAAAGTGCTTGCTTTGCATACTGAACAGTGAATGCATACTAAAACCATAAAGAGATACAATTTCATGCACCTGTTAGAATACCTAAAATACTGACCATATCAAAGGTAGGCAAGATGTGGAGCAACTAGAAACTTTGTAAGCTAGTGTGATAAACTGTTAGAACATTTCTAGGACACGTGCGTACCCTACATATGATCCTGCAATTTCTCTCCTAATACAAATGAATGTGTATGAGCCCCCAAATCCATGAATGGGAATGTTCACAGCAGCATTATTCATAACAGCCCCAAAAGGGAAACAACATAAATGTCTATGTCAACAGTAGAATGAATGAATAACTGTGCTGTCCTCATTAATAGGAATGAAGAGCAAACTATGGCTACAAGCAACAACAAAATGATACTGAGCAAAAGCAGCCAGACACTCACATCAACAAGACAGAGAAGAAAAATCCTACAATCATATCAACAGATGCAGAAAAAGTGTCTGACAAAACCCAACACCCAGTCATGATAAAAACTCCCAGGAAAATAGGAATAGAGAGGAATTGCCCCAATGTGATAAAGAACATCTACAAAAAACTTACAGCTAGCTAACACCATACCTAATGGTGAGAATCAAAATGATTTTCCCCTAAGATTGGAAATAAGGGAAAGATGTCCCCTCTCACAACTCCTATGAAAGATCATACTGGGTCTCCTAAGCTAATGCATAAGACAAGAAAATAAACAAATAAATAAAAGGTAGAAGGACTGAGAGGAAAAAAATAAAACTATCTCTGTTCGCAGAAGACATGATTGCCTTGGCAGAAAATCTCAAAGAATGAGCAATAAAACTCCTGGAACTAATAAGCAATTATAATGAAGCTGCCGGACGCAAGCCTAATATATAAAAGTCAATCCCTTTCCTATATACCAGGAACAAACAGTTAGAATTTGAAATTAAAAACACAATGCTATTTACATTAGCACTAAAAAAGCCAAAATCAGTATAAGTTTAACAAAAAAAGCCCTTTCAAGATCTACTTGAAAACTACAAAACTCTGATGAAAGAAAACAAAGAATTAAATAAACAGAAAGATATTCCATGTTCGCAGAGAGGAAGACTCAAGATTATCATTTCTTCCCAACGTGATCAATGCACTTCCAATCAAAATTGCAGCAAGTTATTTTCTTTCATATCAATAAACTGACTCTAAAGTTTATGTAAAGAGGCCAAAGACTCAACATAGACAATACAATATTGAAAAAAAAAAAAAAAAGTTGGAAGATTGATAGGACCTGACTTCAAAAGAACAGACAAACAGATCAATGTATCAAAACAGAGAGACCAGAGAGAGACCCACACAAATGCAGTGAACTAATCTTTGACAAGGGAGCAAAGGCAATTCAATGGAGAAAGGACAATCTTTTCAAGAAATGCTGCTAGAACAATTAGATATCCACATGCAAAAGAAAATGAATTTATATACAGACTTCTAAACTCACAAAAATCAACTCAAACAGACTGTAGACCTAAATGTAGAATGCAAATCTATAAAGTTTCTGGGATACAACACGGGAGGAAATCTATGCGACCTCAGATTTGGCAATGACATTTTAGATACTACACCAAAAGCACAATCCATGAAATAAAAAACTGGTAAGTTGGACTTCTTTAAAATTTTAAACTTCTGTTCTGCAAGAGACACTCACTGTTAAAGAAAATAAACAGATAAGCCACAGATTGGGAGAAAATATTTGCAAAACATGTATCTGATCAAAGCCTTGTATCCAAAATATACGAAGAAAGGAGCAGGGTCTGTCTGGGAGCGAGGAAGGCAAAGGGCAGGGAAGACAGAAAGGCAAGCTTCAGGATGCAAGAAGGCAGAATTCTATCAACACCCTCCCATGGTGTCTTAAGTTTGGAAGATGCTACACAAAAACCACAGGTCTTCAACAGGCAAAGTCAGCTCAACTGTCCCTTTCTGCCGATTCTTTGGTCAACTGCAGACAGCTTTTAATTTAGATGTTATGCCAAAGTCACAAAAGGCAAGAAAAAGTGAAATGGAAACATTTAAAGAAAAGCATCTCAGTGTACTTCTTCATTCTCCCTGTATGGACCAACTCTCTGACCCATCTTTTTACTCTCCTCCTCCAACATCTGACTACAGACACAGGTGCAAGCACACACACGTACCACACCATTCTATTCATGCACCGCTGAGCCGACAGCAAGAGGCATGAGGGTGGGCATCACAGAAGTCTCCCATCCTGTCTCTCACCAACCCTTCACAAAATCCCCCAACTATTCAAGGTAGTACTTCTCTAAAAGACTAACCCACACTTCAGAATAAAAATGAAAAGAGTCAGAGTAGCAGCAAGACACCTACCCCAAAAGGCAGCACACAGAATCTCAGAGTTAAACCTCTTCTTCTATTTATGAATCTCTGCGGTGTCACTCTGTGGCCTTGTGTTGGTTGGATTCACACTGACCACTGAGCCCTTCTGGGTAGGTTCTTGCTTTATGGCTTCCAGTCTAATTCCAACACAGGAAAATCCTATTGAAACACAGTACACTTGAAATTATTTTCTGTACACACACATACCATGCCTGTCCCCCTCCCCACTATTCCTCAGGTAAATACTCATATGCCATAACTGACACTTTGTCAAGGAGAAGAAATCTGTAAGAGATGTATATGGAAATAGGTCATTGACGATGCAGCTCATTGCAAGTTAGGCAATGCCAGTGGGATGTAAGGTTTCTCTAGCCAAGGCCTGCACCTGTGAACAACCATCATGCCGTGCCTAAGCCATTGAAAGAGCAATGCAACGTGACTGAGTCCTGTTTGTCAGCTGCTTTCTTTCTTTTTTTTTTTTTAAAAAAGATGACCAGTAAGGGGATCTTGACCCTTGACTTGGTGTTGTCGGCACCACACTCTCTGAAGTGAGGGAACCGGCCATCTCTATATGGGATCCGAACCCACGGCCTTGGTGTTACCAACACCATACTCTCCCAAGTAAACCAGGGGACGGCCCCTGATTTCCTGTTGCTACTGTACTTACCCACAGAAGTCACTGTTTTCCCACTAGATGGAGAAATCTACAGGAATCTGGGGTCTATACAAGATCAAAGGAGGAGGAAGATTTGTGTTTCTGGAGTGTGCTACTAGCGGACTGAGTCTGCAACGTAAATTTCAATTTCATTAATACAAATGACATTTTAAACATGAACATAAAAAAACATTTCAATCCACTTCTATACTGCACTACTTCCCAGTACAAAGCCCTCCTGCATCACTCCCTAAAAATGCCCTGCAGGGGGCCTCCACATGGGCCCAGCACTCCCCTGGCAGGTTGCCCCACTTGGAACACTGCAGGAGCCACACCTCCTTCAGAGATGTCGCTCACCTAGGACAGCGATGCTGCGAGCTCCCAATAAAATCTACACTTCAAGCTCTTAGATTTAATGAAATAAATAATCAGAATAAAAACTCCTAAAGGAGGTCTCAAATGTCTTGGTCCCAATTCACCAATTTCTGAATTTGATGTCCTACCCAAAATAGCCCAATTAATCTATGTTGGATATTGGGAAATCTTAATTTAATTTTATTTATTTTAAATTAAGCCTCTTGCCAGAAAGCTACAGAAGCTTTGGCTGCCATTGTTTTAGGTGCATCACCATTAATCCCGTACCACACAGGGGTTCATTAGTGAAAGGTGCAAATGACAAACTAAGGTGTACCCTTTTGATCTTTTAGGATCACTAGTGTTTGGTTACTAATGTAACTTAAGACAAAAAAACATGAAGGAAGTGAAACAAATTGTTAAGTGGAAATGTAATGACAATTAAAAACAAAACAATAAAAGTTAAAAAAAATTAAAATAAATAAAATAAAATCAGTGTGAAAAGAAAAAAAAAACTAAACCCAACACAAAGCTTTCCAGGAGGATCATAAAATTGGTCCATTCAGAAGGTAGAGTTGGGTCCATTAAGTTTTTATTGCAGGATGTTGCATATCTGATGATTCAGTTATATAAAATAAATGTTTTGTTGTAAACATGAAAAATAAAAAAAATAAAAACAAAACAAACAGAAAAGTAAATAAAATTTCCATTTTAGTGAGTAACAGGTTATAGTAAAATACTGTACATTACAGCAAAATGGAGCAAAATTTAAATTATGAATTTAAAGAGGAATGTGAGTGTAGGCAGATATATAAATCTCAGAAGAAAAAAAGAACAAGTCCAATCAAGTGCTTTTGTCCTGTACCATTTCACTCCCTCCATACACACCTGAAAGTCACCATGCCGTAAAGCCCACACCCTCCTCAGCTCCCTGCCTGACACATCTGCCACTTGGCAGGATCCCCTCCCTGTCCTATGAGCCAGTGGCCAACCTAGCCGCTGGCAATCCTATGCCAAGCCTACCCAGGATGCAGCTGACTTGCTCCTGCTCCTCAGGAGAGGATTTTTCTGATTCTTCCTAACAAGAGAACTAAAGTAGGAGTGCGCAGTCAACTAAGTACTTATATTAACAAGATTGGCTGAAGCTGCATGTCAACCTCCCTCAACTGTTAGAGGCATTTAAACCAAGCTTCCTGTGAAGTCAAACCCCTGCTTAATTAAGTACAGGGTGTTCATGGTGTGCTCTGTCACCGAACTTGAGCAAACAATCACCCAGCCAGGCCCTGACAGAGCACCACAGCCAAGCCTTTGAACAAGCACATAGAATTTCCCACAGGAAATTTTAAATTAAAAGCAGGCTCAGACCTTTGTCCTTCTTGCTCAACATCCTGATTTTCTAGGTCTCCCCAAAAAGCATTTGGCTGCTCCTCTAACTCTGAGTGATTGCAAATTTCAAGGAAAGAAATTATTTTGACAGCCTTGGTGAAAAACAAGTAAGAGTAACCAACCAACCAACAACCGCCCCCCCAAAAAGAAGGGAAATAAAAATCCAGCCCTGATTGAAAGAGATTCCTGTACAGGATAACAAGTATGCCCACAAAGGCAAAGTCTGCTTAAATAAATTTTCCTACATTTTATTTATTGGATAAAAAGAATGAAAAAGGCAAATTCCACAAATGATTTCAAGAATTTCATGCCAAATGGGTCTGAGAACAGAGCAATCATTTTACTTAGGATTTTAAAAAATAAACTGAAGAAAGCCGTGCAACTACACTCATCTACAGAAAAGTAAACAATGAACTGGCTAGTTGGAGGGAAATTGACCTAGGGTTAGGGGATTTGTATGCAGATCTGAAACATGTTACTTGGGGATTGGGGAGAAGGGGAAGTGACAGAAGACAGCAGGGTGGGTAGGAAAGGGGTGAGGGTGTTGGAAAGGTCTCTTTTGCAAACTAGCTCCTAGGCAGTGCTGGTCTAACCCCAGGAAAGCAGCCAGCTGTGGTGCGAGACATACCTCATTAGCAGTGAGCTTGTCCTGGGGTGTCTGTGGGGACATGGGGGGTGTCAGCTGGCTGGAGAATGAGGAGGAGGAAGTGGAGGAAGTGGAGGAGGAATGGTTTTGCTGTAACAGATATGGCAAGAGGTGAATGCGACCAGCAAAGCCATTGCTGTCATGATGGCTGGAACGCTTTTGGTCAACTGTACTCTGCAGAAAAAACAGGCACACTTGCCTCGCTCAAGCACTGCTGAAATTGCCTACGATCTGCTGATAACTGCTTTTGTTTAAGGCGCTGTGTGACTTTTCAAACTCTGTTAAATTACCAAGGAAAAACCAAAAAAAATAGCCTGAATTGCTCACGCTTCCTTGCCAAACATCTAAGTTGAGCCAACAGAATTCAAAGTTTGGTAGCTGCATGACTGAAGCACTGAGAGTTTAATCGGTTTATCTATCACACTAACTTCTGTGACCAAAACCACTACTCTTTTTCTTTTCTTTCTGTCTAGAGCTCTGGAAAGTACCCTGTGGCTTCTTTGAATCCCAGTCTTTTCCATGTTCTTACTTTCCATCTGAATGCATTGCCATGGCATGAAATACACTCCGGGCAAAGGCCAAAACACTAGCTGGTGCCCTGTTCTACTGAAATAAGAACCGTATCTTTTAATGAAGCGTAAGATAAGAAATGAACAGACAGTCATAAAACTTAGCAATCCAGACTAAGCACATCTGGGTGGCATACATTTAATTATTCAACAAGTGAGGAGACTAGCATTTTGGAACACAGAAGAGAGACTAATGCTCTCCGAGTCTGCGGGGCTGTGACGAGTCTTGTCCTGTCTGCCCATCTACTCCTGATGTAGCACTGCAGATGCTCACAGCTGAGCACTCCCAGCAGGGCCACTGTGGCCACTCTGCCACAGCCTTCATGCCTGCTTCCACCCTCACATGGCTGTTTAAGGATGCCCTGTGGCTCGTCTACCACTCAGACAGAGACCGTGAGACTCAGCGTGGTGCTTGCGTGAGGGCTGCCGCAGACATGCAGAGGAGCAGCAATGTGGGGTGGAAGACTTGGCGCTACCTTCTGGGCATGCAGCACACACCTGCCTCCCTGTCCCTGGGCACTCGCCCCTCGGCTCCTGTTAACACGAAAACAGATGGTGATGTAGACACAGCATGAGTGAGTGAATGAGCAAGTGGGTTAATGACTACAGGAGAAGCTCAGCCTCTGACAACAGAGAAAAGACAAAGGTACCTGGCGGACGATCAGAGTGCCCTCCTTGGATGGGGTCATGGCCAGTTCACTCTCTACATTGTCATGGACGATCATGGTTTTCACAGGCTCCGTTTTCATTGCTCCAATTCAGAGATGACCTATGGAGACAAAATCCAGAAGTAAAGGACCCTAATCCATGAGCTGAGAATATCGTTTAGACTTTTCACCTTAACGAAGTCATGAGATGAGGCTACAGGTATAAAGATTTCTCAAGGAAAGCAAGTGCTCAGCTTTTTCCCTTCAACAAATAATTGCCTTCCAGTGCAGTCTGTTTTTGAGCAAAAAGAATAAATGTTTATGGTTAATTCAAGTAGTTATACCAAAGTGAAATATCCTTTTAGCATATTCTCAAAGCAAAGGGAAAAAGTAAAGCAAGCAGTGGGCTGCTGAGGAAGACACTGATATGCACACACACAAATGAAGAGAAGGGGACAACACAAGGACTGTCTGCTGCTGAATATGTGACAACTAAATCGTAAATGCTTGTGGAGTCAAGTGACAGGCTTAGAGAAAACGTTCTGGCTCCCAGTGGAAAGAAGGCTCAGTGGGTTACACCCTCTCTAAGATACGCCCTGGACTGACGTTGCTCTGGTGTCCTCGGGTCCAGAGGTGGACTCACCAGCCCCTTCCTGTTCCACAGCTTCGTCCTCCTCGTCTGTCATCCCCGACTCCTCACTGGACGAGGAGTAATCCGTCATGCTCTGAGGTGGCCGCACATCTTCCACTGCTCGAAGCTCTTTGGCCAGTGCAGTCAAATCCTAGTGCATGAATAGAGAAAAGAGAGTAAGGCAAAAAAGGAAAAAAGGAAGATGGGAAGGAAACAGGAAAGAATGACGAGTTCTTTATTTTAACTATCAACAAATAGCCACAATATCAGTTTTATAAAACGGTTTGGTAGAGTACTTTCAAGTTTCATAGGAAGGTCAGTTTTTGATAGAAAAGACCAAAAAAGTCAAAAATGTTGTATATAGATCAAATCCCACAACAGTAAAAAACATAACAGTCTGCTTATGATGAGCATTTTTTCAAATGTAAGGTAAAATTCTAGAACAACAATTGTATAGAGACAGATGCTTGGGCTTTGTTGGAAAGACACCTGTCTATATGACAAAGTCTTCTTTTAAGGGAACTATGTAGAAAGCAAGCTTCTAGCTAAATATGCCTAATTTAAAGTATTTATTTTTTCTCAAACTTTCATTAGAAATTTCAAACCTACAGAAAAGAGAAAGAACAGTGAAGTGAGCCTCACCAACTGTACACAACCTGCCATATGCATAAAAAAAGTTCATGACATATAAAGAAAGTGGTGACCCCGTGTACACTGCGGGCAGAAGGCAAGGTGGGCTTCCCTACTGCTCCCTTTGAGCCTTATCCACGTCTCCACACCAGTGCCAATGAACGTCAACATCAGACAGAAAAGAATCCACAGCAGAATTTACGTTAAAAGGTTCCATTTCCCTTTACTCTTCGATACTGAGATACTTTAAGACTCAGTCAATTCACAGAACATAATTTTCAAGAGTGACTATTACTTATACTCCACATTTTCATATAAAAGTCCAAATTTAAAACTAATGGCTTTTTAAAAAGCAGGCTATGTAGATATTTTTCTCTTTTAATTTTAGAAGTTCCAACTGCTAAGACTTAAAGTTGCTCAGTGTAAGTATTTTCTAAATAACCTATAATTAGGTTACAAAGTTCAGACACATGTTTGAATACAAGAATAAGAACAGGCCTACAAATATCTCCCTTATTTTTCTGAAATTTTCTATGCTATACAAGTGCAAAGGTGTTTACCACCTTAACCCAGCAACCCAAAGTGGCAGTGGCAGTGGTGGCATAATCAGGGCTGCACATACCCTGGGGTGTAAGGCAACACGAGACACCCCCATTTCCTGTGAGGGGATCTTGCTGAGAAGGTTTCCCTTAATACTAACTGAGCCTTCCCAGTTCACAGGAAACAAGCTAAATGACACTACAGAGAAGTACTCAGACAAATGTAGAGGGTAGAACATTTTACAACAGGCCCAGCCTCTTCAGCAAGTCAGCCTCATGAAAACAAACGGGGGGGGGGGGGGTGTTGTGAGTGGGAGGTTCTAGATTAAAAGAGACTGATTGGCCAAACAACCAAATACATTGCTTTTTCCTGTACTGGATATTAGCTTAAACAAAACAGCAAGGTCTCATTACGGACGTTGTATTAAGGAAATATTCTTATTTATTGAGGTATGATAATATTTTGAGTGTGTTGGAAAATGTTTTCAAATTTTAGAGATATGTAATGTTATATTAAAGAATGGAAAGTCACAAAGTCTATAATCTATTTTTAAACACTTCAGCATATAAAAACAAAAAATAAAAATTTCTCTGCACTATAGCCTTAAATTAAGCCTCATTAATCACATACTTCTAATAAATACACTGGGAGACTGTTGAGACATGAACTCAATTCTGAAAATCATTAACAGGTACACTAACCACTCTGGCTCATTTAATTACAAGTAAGGGTTTAATTATTTTTTAAACAGTTTTTTGTAAGCATAGTCAACCTGAGTCCGATTATCGAACATGGTTTTTACATCTGGATCAAAAAAGTGCATTACTGATTCAAGTCCCTAGAGGTCACTCTAATAATTTAAACATATTCGTGTACAGAATCAAAGCTATAAAGCCCTTTAACAAGAATACTCAAAAATTCCACATAGATGGAGCTACTACTATACGTTCTGACAATATTTTTAAAAGAACAAATAATTGATTCTAATATATTCTTCAAGTTAAAAAGGACAGCAAACATATGCAGAAGCATTTTACTCATGATGAAAAGATCTAAGCACAACAAAGTGGCCCAGACTGCCCTGAAACCAGAGTATTCTTTAGAGATGAGAACAAAGCTGATGCAAACAGACAAAAAAGACGGCATCTAAACACTGTCCTGCATAATTTGCACCCACAATAGGGTGCCCATGTCTTCCTCACTGAGAAAGTAAGTATGGATAAAAAGTGTGCGATTTGTAAACAAAGCCCGCGTCCCTCGGAAGTCAGTGTCTCAGCAAAGGCCCACCGGCAGGTCCCTCTTACTCTGTAGTCATAGGTGGCATCTGGGTTCTCGTCACAGGCAATGACCTCAGGAGCCATCCAGAAGGGGGTGCTTCTGAATGTATTTCTCTGCCCAACTGTCCTGTCTAGCTGAGCGCTCACACCAAAATCAACTGCAGGAGAAAGAGAAAGAAAAGTGGAATGCAATTAATTAACAAACCAGATATAAAAGAAAAAAATGTGAGGAGGAGGTGTCTTCATAGTAAACGGAAACAGCAGTGCTTCATGAATATGTGATTCTCCTCAAGGCAGGCAACACAGGAAAGGAGTGCCCCTTCCAGAGCAGAGCCACCAAGACTGCAAAACCCTCTACCAGTCTGGAAGCTCCTGGGAGGCCTGGACCCAGCTGCCTCCCTGAGCTCCCCAAACAGTGACCAGCAGCAGAAGGCCTTTTCAATGAATGGAGATCTTCAGTGCTCTCAGAGAACACACCTGCCACAAACAAGATCAAGTCCTAAAAAGCCTGTAGTTCAGGAGAACTGACTGAGACCCGCTGGACTTGGCTACTTAAGCAGCCTATTAACCATACAAAGAAACCCACAAAGGTTTTCTGGGAGAGAACATGGTACTACGTTAAATAAACAGAATCATGCTAAATTGCAAATACACAAAGAGTACCCCAGAAGCAATTGGAACTTCTGCCGATTTTTCAGAACTTCTACACCCAACCAAATTTAATGGTGGTGGTGGTCTTGAGGAAAGTTCAAGGATGGGCAGCAGAGTTGTCAGGAAACCCACGATCTCTAACGGAATGTTTGCCAGTTCAGTACCTGCCAACATCAGCACTGCACACACTGGCATTACCCCAGCAGAAAATTACAAAGGTGGAAGAGGTCAGGCAAAAGGACTCGTGAACTGCTGAGATGATTCACAGGGGTCACAGACTCTGTTTCTGTGCATAGAACATGCGCAGCACACAACCTGCTGGGGGTGAGCTCATTGAATGGTCCTCTTGAGACAGAGATGCACAGGCCATGCAGTCAGCCGATAAAACCTAAGCAAGCTTACCAGCAACATGGATGACAACAGCAACCAATCGCTAAGTGATGACAGGGACTATCACAGGACCAGCACCGTGAGGTCAGTGCAGGGAACACACTGAGTCGTTAGGTATGAGAACAACTTTAGTGCTTTGGAAGTTTCCAACTGGGCAGACTATTCCTCCACAAATGACCAATCAATGCAGACAGTATGTAAGAAGGAAATGATGAAGATTTTATGTTTAAAGTACAATTACTATACCTAAGGTTTTTGAAAGAAAGATGGACCAGATCCTTTTAAGAACAAGTATAAAGAAATATTTTGTGTGTGATGGCTTACTGGAAAAAAAATAAACGCTAATTCTGTTTAAAATTTTGTTTTTTTATTTTAACTTCTCAATATACATTGTAGTTCAAATTCATGACCCCCTTTGACCATAATTCTGTTTAAAATTTTGACAGAATCATTACATGAAAGTGAAATGGGAACAAAACTCAGCTAAGGGAAATGGGAAATACAAAATAACCATCATAAAATCATCTTTGGGAAGACACAATGGGCTGCAATGACCTACCCACACAGAAATTTATCGAGCACCTACTGAACTCAAGGCACTACACTAGTAGTGTAGTGCTGGATAAGAATTCTGGTCAGTGCACTTCTAGAAGTTATATTCTGTTAAAGGAGACAGAAATACAAGTCAATAAATAACCATATAATGGTAAGTTGTGAACGATTCTACGTAAGAAACAAGCAGGGGTTCCAAGACAGATCAGAGGGTCAGAGAAGGCCCCCGAAAATGACGAAAAAACTGGAACTTCAAAACAGGCCAAGTGTTCCCCAATGGGGAACAGTACATACAAAGGCCCTGAAGCAAGTTCCAAGAAGTTAAAAAAAAAAAAAAAAGACATGACAAAGACAGGAAGAGGGACACAAAATGAGGTAGGAAAGTCAACAGGGGCCAGATCCTATCTGGCTTTTTATGGGCCAGGGTATGAACTGTAGATTTTATCCAAAGTAAAATAAAAAGCCAGTAAGTGTTGTTAAGCAGGAAAGTGATATCGTCTGATTTTTAAAATCAGTCTGGCGGCTATACAGAGAACAGAGCAACAGACAGAAGCACGGGAGAAGGGAAGTTGGAGCCAGGCTAAGCAATTAGCCCACTTCCCACATTCCTGCGTGGAGTAGAAATAGAAAAGGTGGGTGCACTGAGTGTCAATGGTTTGTGCCAGGGCAAGTATGAGATCATGCTGCAAGTCTGTCACATACCAAGTTTCACCTCTGCATTCTCGGTCAGCAGTACATTCTGGCCCTTGATATCCCGGAGAATCACATGATGAATGTGAGGATGTGTCAGTCCCTGAATAGGAAAGACAGATCTAAACTTTAGTTCTTTGTTGCTGTAAGGGTAAACAGCCAGGAACACACCTTTTATAACAGAGTGCATACATGGGCCAAAAGTTTCTGTGAATTCACATTTAGAACATAAAATTTATTCTTAGTACATTCCCAGCGAGACATCACCAATATTAACCACGCACAATGAAAGAAGCCCCCCCACCCCAACTCCCCATAATTCCAACAGGGTTAGGTTCCCCGTGTGAGCAACATTACCACTTTCTAGCTGTGCCTTATGACACTTTAGATTACCACCTGCAGTTCCTCTGCTATAATTTGTGCTATTTCTACACAGGGTGGTTCCTTTCCCACGCTAAACATCTATCTTTCAGTGGGTGACCCCGTGGGCATATTTGAATTAGACACATCTCAGGGGGAAAGCAAAGGGCTAGAGAGGGGTTTAAAATCTGCCTCTGCAACACTGGCTAGTCTTCCCACTGCATAGCGACAAACTGCTAAGTGCTGATCAATCCCGCCTCCACCAAAGCGTAAAAGGATTCTGCTGTCAAAAGAGCCTTGTGTTCAAATAAACTATCTTTCTTTCCCAAGGAAACAAACCCTACTGGGCATATAGCACGTTGTGA
Source organism: Cynocephalus volans (assembly GCF_027409185.1). Taxonomy (NCBI): domain Eukaryota; kingdom Metazoa; phylum Chordata; class Mammalia; order Dermoptera; family Cynocephalidae; genus Cynocephalus; species Cynocephalus volans. Next base: position 92,458,022 of record NC_084473.1, on the reverse strand, counting down.
TGACCTTCTATCTGGAATGAGGCCCAAGAGCCTGTCTCTCCTGAGAGGTGGTGGAAGAAGAAAAACACATGTTGCATCCAAATATGGTCCAAAAGACAGCAATTCCTCATTTTCACAACTCATTTACTTGTTCTATTCTTAGCTAGAGAAGCCAAATCTATAGCGTGCCTCCTTAAGACACAGCAACCTGCTTACTCTGAAATGTCTCAATCCAAAAAGGGCAGATTAGAAGGAAGGGTTTATTTGATTTTCCTGCTTAACTTTTCTTGTGGAGTTTTACTGTTGTTATCATTACTTTGTAGGATATGAGTTAAATACAGTAGCTGCTCTACAACACTAATTTTTCTAACACAGGAGGTTTCTGATATTCATTTACTAGTCTGCCTGTAAAAGAGTAGAGCTTATTGGATGGCTATTTTTCACAACACAGGACATGCAGTGTTATACCACAAAGCACTGACTAGGGGGAAAAGCACTAAAAACACACGGTGCTGTAGTTAGGAAGTGCTACAGTTGAGAAGAAGGTCCTTCCTTTCAGCATGGCATAAGTTCAAACAGCAAAAGAAAAGACAAAAAAATGGACCTTCCCTAATTCTTTTGTCATTCCTACTTCTATTACTTCATTTCATTTTTGTTCTCTAACTTGCACAAACCTTCTTACACTTTTACAGGATTATCTTAGCAACAAACATGAGCACCCACATCTTCTCAAACAAATGTGGCCCACATGCAGTGTTGCTCATTACCAGCAGTAAATGTATGAAACGATGTCAATTTCCCTGTCCATACTTCTAAAGGATCACTACAGAAACCCTCTTAAGTGTGTCTAACAGCTCTACAACAATGTTAGCTCGAGTTATGATTATTCTAAAAGGTGCATACGTTTTCCTGTAAGAAGTGCCTGGTAGTGTGTGTGTGCTCCACTACTCCCATGCCAGAAGTTAGGCCACAATTATGCCTCCTTAGCAGGAATGTCAAGTCCAAATACTCAGTAAATACCTCATCCTAGGACAAAAGAGTCAATGCTGAAAAGCTCAAGAATTGTTTCCTGGAACTCTTTCATTTGTAGACAGAGCAAAGGAGCAGTCAAGACTGTCTCCCACTATTGGTTGTGGCAAGCTCTAAGTTCCCGTACTCAATATGAAATGTTGGCTTCTACCACAACGAGAAAACTGCTCTGTAGAATGTGAACAGGGAAGTGCGCCGGAAGGAACAGGCTGGCTTTGCTGGTAAACCTTTTGGTCCAGAGGATTTCAGTGTCCTGGCCCAAGACAGCATTTCTACTGATCTGAGGCTTACGTGCTCACAACCCTCACCCTTTTGAGGATCTTAACATAGTGTCTAAATCTAACATCTACTGAGAAATGAGCAAAGGTTTTACTGCTACCGAAAGAGCCACCCACAACTGTTTTTGATGCCCCAGGTAATCCTCGTGGGGGCGGCTGCCTTCCCTTCCTGTGAGACCTCACTTCCATCTTACCATCTTGCTTTCCCTTTACCAAAACCAACTCTTAGTAACTCCAATAATAAACACACACTAGTGAAAAATACTTAACTCTCTCTGAGGCATCTGTTTGTTTCTAGTTAATTTAATCTTTAGTTATAGGAAAAAGTCCCATTTTACATGAAACGTAGGTGAAGGAAGCTCTTGATCCAGATGCTACTGAGGTGGAAAAGATTTGCTGCATCTCAAAAAGATTTGCTACATCTCAAAAAGATGTCCATTCACCTACCATACTCAAGTTGACTCAGGGCCTCAACCACCCAGGCTTCTTATAAATCTTGCCCAACATCAATGATAGCAAAAGGTTTAAATATACATATTGCATATGATATTAATAATAAGTTAATAATCCTTGCCTGGGTATACAAAAACATGGAAATTATCTTTAATGCCTTTGAAAGCCGAAATCCATTTAAAATCTAGGACATTATGTTAAAAAGCTAGTTCTCTTCATGAAAAATCAGATACTGAAATTATATACAAGAAAAGCATGTGTGTGTGTGTGTGTGTGTGTGTGTCTGTGTGTGTGTGTTAAAACAGAATAATGACAACTAATAGTTACTGAGAGCTAGCTCTGTACCCTCATTACATTAAATGATTCGTGTACACTAAGCTCACTTAACTCTTCTGACAACAGTAATTTCACAGGAGTAGTATCTAAAATGTGATGAGAAAAATAAGTCCTAAGAAAAAGGTAAACACTACAGGGTGGGCAGCAGATAAGTGGCAGAGGCAGGACTCACACCTAAGTCTGGCTTAATAAAGTGCGGAACCTCTTAACCACTGTTCTATCCTGCCTGCCAGGCTGTTTTAGTTACTAACATGATAAATACATGTGCCCATTTACTGAATTCTTCCTTTGTAGTAGTACAGGGAAGGATGCTTAGTTTCCCACTTTCAGGCTCTGCTTCCAATAATAAGCATAAAAGATGAGAACCTGATATTTTAATAATGATGCTTGCGTGTGATTATAAAAAGATGTTCTCCCACCACCCTATACCCCGCCCCACAACTAGTCTTTTAAAGGGAAGTGTCTCTTTAAAATATCTAAATAAAAAGAAATTAAACATTTCTCTAGGAATTCTAGATGGCAATTTTAAAACCCGCAGCCCTCTATGAGTTTTAAATATAAAAAGTGGGGTAACTTTACCTATAAATAAAAAATAAAATGACTCACAAGATTTTTTATATTAGTGAGAGAAGCATAAGAATTGGACTTCAGTTTAATTCCGTAGTCTTTATTTATAAAATGTGCTAGGTAAATAAAATGCAATCAAGCAATTTAAGTGTGTAATTTCGGGCTGAAGTAGAAAGAAAAACTGTGATGGCAGAACAAAAGAAACAGAACAACCGGAAACTCACATGCACCTTTGAAATACGAAACCCGAAAAACGTTCCGCCTGAACTGTCAGGATGGCTTCACTACTGAAAGGAACTATTTATTAGAAAGGCGCTAAAACAGCAGTTCAGAAACTTACTCTAGGATAGTTAGCTAGCTTTTCAATTGGCTGTCAACAACATTAAACATTAAAACTTTTCTTCATAAACACTGCAACAGATTCTAACACCTAATGCGAAAGTCCAGAAGTTAATTTTGAAAATCAGTATTTGGCACCATTAGTATTGATTTATAAGCTTATACACAGGATTCCTATTAAAACAGTAGTTAGAGATTATTTCTCTTCCCCTCTACTCTTTTACACTTTTTAATTCCAAAGAAAAGTTGTCATTAGGTATGTCATGATGACCTGGAAGATAAATTCATGGAAACACAGAAAAAGTATTCTTGTTCAAATCTACCTTTAGATATCCACCAGAGTCAAACCATGATGTAGCTTAACAACTTGCCTAGCTACACAGAGCCCACAACTGTCAAAAAGAAAATATCTGTACAGGTGTAACTGATGCACAGAAATACTGGGGGTAGGAAAATGAAAACGGAAGCACAAAACACAGGCAGGCACAGTGCAGCTGTGCACTCTCCTTACCCTCAGGATCTCCCTGGAGATGGGTGCGATCCAGTCTTCTCTGAACGTGTGCCCCCTGGTGTTCTTCACAAAGTCTGTGGTCGATCCCATTCCACAGAACTCCATAACAAGCTACAGGGAGACAAGACACGTTGTGACTAACACATCCCAGATTTCAGTGTACATCCAAGAAAAGTTAGGAAAAAACAGTCTAATCCCCCACCTTCCCCTTTCCTAAAGGCCTGGGCATGTGATCATTTGGGAGGCATCCAAATTACTGAAGCTCATTTCCCAGTCCATTGTATTCACAGTGCACATTTGGCCCAGGAGATTCAGAGTGTCTGAAGTTCTGCAGAAGCTCCCAGTGCGGCGGTTCCTGAGTGCTCGCGCTCTTTCACAAGCAGACGGGCAAGGGAGGACCATGTGTACCTCGTCACTGCCCGATAATGAGAAATCTGACTCAAATACACCCTACCATTCTTTCTGACTTTGCCTCAGGGATGTTCTATTTTTCACATATTATGATCCTCAAACTATTATACATTGACTGGGTTTAACGCAAAAGAAAGAACGCTATTTGTAAGCAGTTACGCATTTTTTAAAATGCAATATTGACAATATCTAAATGTTTGAACAATATGATCACGACTCAGTGAGGGTACTTCAAAACTTCATGGAAAAACAGACTTAAAAAATAATATGAATCTTTCCACGAACTTTTTGAAGCATCGTTGTATTTATAAATTACCTAGAAAATGAACTGAATTGAACTATTCTAAAATTTTAACTATGATTGGATTTGGGCAATAGAAATAAGGGTAACTTTTTTTCCCTTCTACTTTCTCAATTTTGCAAACATTTTCTGGAAGGGCCTTTAAAAGAAAACCATTAGAAAAGTATCTATCTTCCTGCTTTATAAATCCAATACATTGAGCATAACTAATGTAATAACCACAGATCTGACAGTATCTAAGTGTCATCACCTCGAATATAAATATGTTCAAAAAACCATAAGGTTGAACATGTCAATTCCAGAAATTTCCCCGGAATATACTATTTTTAATTAACTAGTATTATTAATATTATTAACAAATTACTGACAGAAGTCTGTTTTCTTAATAACATCTATCTCTCACTTCCAGGTAGTAGAGAAAAATTAAATTTACTGAGCTTTCATATTAATTAGTTCCCATAAATAATGTTTTTATTGTATTGCTTTCCAGTTCCTAATTACCTTACAGTTAGGTCATATTCCTTCTACAAGATGCCATTTTATTCCTGAAACATTAAGTTAACCTTTTATCCATGCAACGCAAAATCAACATTAAAATAAACATTTGATGTATTTTCAACTGAGAGATAAAGGCCAAGGAAGCCTTTAGAATCTACCAGCTACTGACCCCTCTTTGCTTTTCTCTCCCACCACTTAGAAAGTCCTTATAGTGCAACCCCAGAGGAAAGCCCAAAAAATGCTCAGAAAATACCCACCTACCCAGAGTTGGTCATCATGTTCTGGGGGGCTCTTTTTAATGAAAGCACCATAAGATGTTGCAATATTCCTATGATGAGAATATTTCTTCAGCATATTTATCTCCAGTTTGATTTCTTCCTCACTCTTCATCCTTAAGAAAAAATAAAAATAAAATGTGTGGCTTTTGAATGACATGCATGAATTCACTTTCCACACACACACACACACACAATAACACGAGGAATACAAGTCCCCAGTCCCTCCAGGAGCAGGAGGATATACATGGTCACTTTATCCTCGTGCCAAGATCTGGAGACTTTAAGGGGACTCATGGCTATGCAAGAACTACATGAAATATAAAAGGTGAAGATGAATGTGGGAGGCAGCACAGAGAGTGCAGCAAGCAGAGGGCGCAGCCCAGCTCCACTCCCCCACTGTGACCTTGGGCAATTCACTCCACTTCCTTCAGCCTCAATGTGCTCATCTGTAAAAGTGGGACAAAAAAATGGAATTGACTGATACTCACACTTCAACTAATTACTAGGAAAGGCTGTTTCCTTTCTAGAAAACATTTGCAAATACAAATTATCTGGCCCACTGAAGGCCAGAAAAGGTTTACGTCGAACAACCCCACAGCTCTGCGCGGCCATGGACACATTACTAAATACAGGAATACAGGCCAGCAGTGCTGCTCTGAGATGGCACTTAGTGAGAATCCACTAACCCAAAGAGGTTAAGGGGAGTCCAACAGACCCCAGTAACAAAACATCACTCAGCAGGTTATTTCAGACTCAGCTCCTCCCCTAGCCATTTCCTTTATTAAAATAAGACGAGCAGAGGAAGAAACACAGTTTGTGTGAGGGGCGGATGGGGGGTCAGTTAAGGAAGGAGATGGTGACACAGGTCTGCTGAAATGACGAGGGCTGACCAGTCTCCACCTTTCTTTCACACACACCCAGGAAAGAAACCACCAGCCAGCAACGGCATTCCATTCCTTGTGGCACACGCATGACAAACTGCCTGCAAAGAGTCTGGTTAAAGAAGATTTCCAGGTAGCATGAGAATGAGAGGAAAGCAGGATTAAACTGAGAAAGAAGAGAGGATGTCCAGGAAAAGAGAAAATCAACATTGGTTAGAAAAGCAAAGTGTAAGATCTCTGAGAAAAATCTGATGACTCAGATGCTGCCTGAGTGCCTACATCACCGGGTGTGTGAGACCCATGCTTTGTGCAACAGGGAGGTTCTCACTGAAGTAGCACAGGTCACACCTCTCAAACTGGCCCTGGGCCCACAACCCCAGAGGGAGCAAGACAAAAGTTTAGAATAGAGGAGTTAGCCCTATAAGAATTCAAAATGAGACTTCTGATCAAGATGGCAGAATAGATGGTCCCCAGCATCACCCTCTCACAGTCCACCAATTTACAACTATTAAGAAGCAATGACTGCCAACCTGGGACCGTGAGAGCTCAGGGGAAGAGGAGGAGAGACCACGAAGGTGGCAGAAGCCACGATGAGAGAAAGAAAGGACTGCGCCGAACATTATGAGGCAGGCCCTGGGGACCACACAAAGCTGCAGCTATGCCCTTTGGATGAAGTTGCTTGGAGGCAGCAGGGGAGAAGAGGGCTTTGGTGGCCCCCAGGACAGCAAGACCACTGACAGGGTTCCCTTGGACCCATATAGGAGTGAGGGGCCACAGACAACTGAAAAAAGGAGCCACTCAGAGGCTGGTGAGTTACCGCCACGCCAGAGGGACCAATGCGTGGCCCGCCCCATGGGAAGTGTTTGGAGTGCGGACAGTGGGGGAGACAGGCCCACTTCGGGAACACTGGGAGAAAACAAGGACAGCTGATCTACCCTCCAATCACTGCAAGACCACCCAGTGGAGACTGGTCAGGAATACAGAACTGCAGGGGGTGCTGAACAGTCTCAGGCCCAGACCAGAGTTTCCACACAACCCAAGTGTACTGGATACCTCACAAGACCTGAAAGTACATACAAGGTCAACCATTAAAAGTTGAGCTGCACGAACGAGAAATCAAGAAAGCCTGCCCATTTACAATAGCCACCAAAAAAATGAAATACTTAGGAATTGAGTTAACCAAGGAGGTGAAAAATCTCTATAATAAGAACTACAAACCACTGCTGAGAGAAATTAGAGAGGCTACAAGAAGATGGAAAGATATCCCATGCTCTTGGATTGGAAGAATCAACATAGTGAAAATGTCCATACTACCCAAAGTGATATACAAATTCAATGCAATCCCCATCAAAATTCCAAAGATATTTTTCTCAGAAATGGAAAGAACTATCCAGACATTTATATGGAATAATAAAAGACCACGCGTAGCCAAAGCAATTCTGAGCAAAAAAAATAAAGCTGGAGGCATAACATTACCCGACTTTAAGCTATACTACAAAGCTATAATAACCAAAACAGTATGGTACTGGCATAAAAACAGACACACTGATCAATGGAATAGAATAGAGAATCCAGAAATCAACCCACACACCTACAGCCATCTAATCTTTGATAAAGGCACCAAGCCTATTCACTGGGGAAGAGACTGCCTCTTCAGCAAATGGTGCTGGGATAACTGGATATCCATATGCAGGAGAATGAAACTAGCTCCATACCTCTCACCATATACTAAAATCAACTCAAAATGGATTAAGGATTTAAATATACACCCTGAAACAATAAAACTTCTTAAAGAAAACATAGGAGAAACACTTCAGGAAATAGAACTGGACACAGACTTCATGAATATGACCGCAAAAGCACGGGCAACCAAAGGAAAAATAAACAAATGGGATTATATCAAACTAAAGAGCGTCTGCACAGCAAAAAAAACAATTAACAGAGTTAAAAGACAACCAACAGAGTGGGAGAAAATATTTGCAAAATATACATCTGACAAAGGATTAATATCCAGAATATATAAGGAACTCAAGCAACTTTACAAGAAAAAAACAAGCAACTCAATTAAAAAATGGGCAAAAGAGCTAAGTAGGCATTTCTCTAAGGAAGACATACAAATGGCCAACAGACATATGAAAAAATGCTCAACATCACTCAGCATCCGGGAAATGCAAATCAAAACCACACTGAGATACCATCTAACCCCAGTTAGGATGGCTAAAATCCAAAAGACTCTGAACGATAAATGCTGGCGAGGTTGTGGAGAAAAAGGAACTCTCATACATTGTTGGTGGGACTGCAAAATGGTGCAGCCTCTATGGAAAATGGTATGGAGGTTCCTCAAACAATTGCAGATAGATCTACCATATGACTCAGCTATCCCACTGTTGGGAATATACCCAGAGAAATGGAAATCATCAAGTCAAAGGTATACCTGTTCCCCAATGTTCACTGCAGCACTCTTTACAATAGCCAAGAGTTGGAACCAACCCAAATGTCCATCATCGGATGAGTGGATACGGAAAATGTGGTACATCTACACAATGGAATACTACTCAGCTATAAAAACGAATGAAATACTGCCGTTTGCAACAACATGGATGGACCTGGAGAGAATTATATTAAGTGAAATGAGTCAGGCACAGAAAGAGAAATACCACATGTTCTCACTTATTGGTGGGAGCTAAAAATTAATACATAAATTCACACACACACACACACAAAAAAAACCCGGGGGGGGGGGGATATAACAACCACAATTACTTGAAGTTGATATGACAAGCAAACAGAAAGGACATTGTTAGGGGGGAGGGAGGAGAGGGAGGAGGGAGGCAGGTTTTGGTAAGGGGCAACAATAATCAACCACAATGTATATCGACAAAATAAAAGTTTAAAAAAAAAAAAAAAAAAAGGTGAGCTGCACAGAAAGCCTTCCCCAGAGAACCAGCAGCAAAGCAGCAATTTAGCTCAACCACAGGGCTCAAGTGCTGGTTCTCACAGGAAGTTCCCCCATTTTAGAAGTAACTAAAGGACAACCAAAATTTCCAGTTCAGAGTTTAAGTGGTGGGGGCAGCTAATAATCCAACACAGAACTGAAAGAAAACACAAAAAACCCACACACCAAAGTTCTGATATTAACCAGTAACAGTCTACCACCACCAAAGAACACCTAGAAAACCTAGAAGGACCAGAAACCCCCAACTCCCAAGGGTTCCCAAGCCAGGAAGGGGAGGGCCCAGGGCCTGAGCACTGTCCCCTCAAGCCCTCATCCAGCCCAGCAACACCGGATGTGCCCAGGCTCCCAAGCTGGGGTGGGGGGGCCTCAGCCACACCATGTTTCCCCCAAAGTCCACATCCAGTCCAGCCAGGACCATGCTGCCACCAGAGGCCCCCTGAGCTCCCCTGCTAGAATGAGGTGGGTGCCATGGGCCTTGACCACGCCCCCTCCCTCCCTCCTCCTCCTCCCATCCTATCCCTTTCCCTTTCCCCTCTCCCAATCTCCCCCAACTGCTCCACAACATCTTAGAATGTAATAATAATAATAAATTAATTTGGGGGAAAAAAAGAATTCAAAATGACCTTCCTGGAAACACACATGCTCCACCTCCCTCTGTCCCTGCTTGCGGCTCCCCTCCTTGCTGCTCTACGGTCACTGCCAATCTCCTGCTCAGGCTGCTTCCACCAATGGAAGTTGTGCAGGAAGGCCTACGAGTGAGTGCCTGAAGAACTAAAGCCTTCCTGGTTCAACTGCCTTCTCCTGGGTCAGAGGCACCACAAAGCACTGACCTTGGCATCATGGTCGTTTCCTCCTGTTTGCTACATACCAATCCAGACCCATGACTTTCTAAGATTGGCTCTTTCCAAGCTTAAGTCATTCCTGGAGCAAAGGGAGAAGGTAAGTAGGGCAGGCATCACGCTCTGTCTTCATTTTCTGACTTGCCAGAGGGTCCCTTAAGGAGAATCTTGCTTCAGTCCACTCACACCCTTCCCTAAGCCAGTGTGAAGCTTCCCATAGTACAAGCAGGAAAAGAATACTACGTACCCCAAACAGAGCATTACTTAAAACCCTAAAAACAGGTTCAAGTTGGCAATGGCAACAAGGAGCACAGCTCTGAACAAAGGCGTGGTAAGTCATACATGTTTCCACATTCTGTACTGGCTCCATCTGCACACGCACCGGAGCGCCTGCTGACACATCTGACATGGCAAGGCAGATAAAGCGCAGGCTTTGAAAAAAGTCTTCAGTAAAAAAGGATGAAGGAAACGTCTGCTTCCAGCCAAGATAAAGTATCAACAGCCAGATGATTTACCCTCCCACCTAAACAAATAAAACTAGACAAAACATACGAAAGAGTTTCAGACACAAGGCAGTGAAGAGAGGTGAAGAGAGGTGAAGAGTCAACAGCAAATACTGAATGCCTTCACCGAGACACCACGCATACCAACACCCTCTAAACCCCTACGGCTCCCTTCCCCCATGCCAGACAAAAATAGGTCGGCCCCAAACAGCTCTGAAACACACTGATGGGAAATCTGAAGACGTTTCTACCTATGCTGCGAATGGACAGCATCAGTCTCCACAGCTGCGACATCTTTTATGAGCACGAAAGTCACTTCATAGAATACTGAAATTTAATATCGGTATGTTTCACATTTAGCTCTAAAAGTCCTAACATATTTTTTGCTTTTTTTTCATTTCTATTTCACTTTAAATTCTCATTCCAGGATGCAACATTGGCTTTTCTCACCTTACTCCTTTCAGTTAAAATTTATCAGAGGTTTAAAACCATGTAGGTATGTACCTCAAAATGTGTTAAAGCACATGTGCGTGAGAGTGAGAAAGAACAATTCTCAGGGAAAGGTTTTCATATACAGCAAAATGCTGCCAGCAATAGTTTAAGAAATGTGAAATGACTGAGGAATCATTGTGTACATCTTAAACCAGAAGCAATCCATTACATGACAAATATATAGGAGCTTAAATGAAATAAAGTTTTTTTATACTGAGGTTGCAGCTTCAGTTTAATACACCATAATTTAATAAACTATGCCTAGAGCTTCAGCTTTGTGTCCCATTAGTTATAAAGTTACACATTCTTCTCATTATAAATGTGCACTTACATCCTCATACAATCTAAAAACGCTGTGATGACACAATTACTTAAAAGACTACCCAATGATGTAATGTGAACCATAATCTGAAACCCAATTTCATAAACTACTCCAGAGCACCAGAGGAAGAATAAAGTAAAAATTAGTCTCACTACAGAACTACTAAAAATACTATTAAAAATGCCCACATGGAAGCATAATTTCGATAGTTTCAAAATCAAGAAAAACGTATTACCACTCTTAACCTAAGATGACTTATCTCATCCAAATCTTCAACTACAAATGATAAATTCATCTGAGGCCGCTGATAACCACTATAGAAGCTTTTAGAAATAAAGTTTTCATATGTATTTTTCAAATATCAAAAACAAAGGGAATTTGTGCTGGTTTTGTTTTTTGAATGCCCAATTACAGAAAAAGTGTGAAAAAAAATGATTGTTCCACTCCAGAGCGACAGATTATTATGAAGAAAAAGTAGCCTATAAATAATTTTAATTAGTTATAAGTACAAACTGGTGTTTTCTCGAAAATATAAATGAAGAAAAGTTCCTGAATTAAAACTCTTTAAACATTATCTTCTAAATTAACATTTTAAAATTAATTTCTAAACAGTAATTATCTAATATAGAGGGAAGATAAACAAATCTCAGGATTATAAACACAGGGCCACTCTCCAATGATAGTTTGAAAGATACTGAGATATATAAATTAATGTTTTTACTTCATATTCAAAGTAAAACCTAGTTTCTAAACATAAAATAGTAAGGTATGAGTTCAAATACTGTTCCTTCAACACGAATTGTCTAAGCTGTATTAGCTATGTGCTCTATGTTGTAATTACAGTCCCAGAAATCAGCCACACAGAATGAATGAAACTCACATGTTCCATAAAAATGAAATGCCCTGGCCATAAATATCACTGATGACATAAAAGCAAATATAGTCACTCCATAAATCCAGATTACGATGCAGATAAGCCTTAGATCGTATAAAACTGCAAAAGGAAGTGCTCGTTTGGGCTTTTATAACAGGAAAACTTTTGACTCTGTCATCTGTATCTTGCTGTCTTCCTCCTCACTTTTCTAATCTCTAAAACGTAAAGCAAAACAACTTATGTGCACAACATCCAGCAATATTCAGCTTTTAACTGTAAAGCTATTTATGCGGGAAATAACAGTGAAACACCAGATTTGGGAGGAAAGGGCGCTGTGTCCTGGGGGAGACAGCATGGGATACGCATTACATATGAAAGCCTTCATCTTCTGCATCCTCCCGCATACAAAGCTCCAGAGCCACGGAGTATCCAAACCGTCTGAGGAAAGACAAATATTTAGATTCCCAAGGTCCAGGCTGAATCATCACATACTCAGAAACATACGTTTTAAAGGGTCAGGGATTAAAACTAAGAAGAGCTAAAAAATCTTTCCGAACCGCGAGATCATGTGGGGGTAACTCCTAGCACTTCCTTTCGTATAAAAACATCTGAGTAAACTCTCCAGGAAACACAGCACAAAACGAAGAATCCTGAAAACATGCAACTAGGAACAACAGCCAGCGACCACGGGATGGTCTTTCTAAGGCGGGCTTAGCTTCATCGAGAGAAGATGAATCGGACATTTGTGGCTGGTCGTGGGGAGAACACGAACACCCACACCCACACCCACACCCACACGCGAAGCCGCGCTTTATCTTCGTTAGAAATAGTAACGGTCAAAGGGATCAAAACGTTAGGAGAGGAGGGGGGCGGGGGAGGCAGAGAACAGACAGAATCCAGTTCCAAACCAGGCCGGTGGGGGCTGCAGGGAAGAGACCAGAGAGAAATGGGCTTCGGTTCCCAACTGTCACAAGCGCCAGGCATCACAAAAGACCAACACAACCCCCCCCCCCACACACACACCAGGACATATATAAATAGACCCCGCAAGGTCTTCCCCGGGCCGCCACTGGGACGCGGCGCAGCCGGACCCGGCGCTCTCCAGGAGAGACTCCATGTGCAGCAACCACGCCGTCGGGAGAGCAGCGACAGAGCCAGCCGGGCACTTTCCACGGCGACATTTATCCCGCACTTTTGCAGAGACTGAGTTCCAGGATGCGGCTGGGAGAGGGAAGGGGCTGGAGGGAAGAGAAGGATGGGGAACTGAGAGCGGAAGGGGTAGGAGAGGGAAGGAGGCCGGGAGGGAGCAGGCAGCAGGGGACGGGAGGGGGAGGGATAGAAAGGGCGAGAACCGGGGGCAGGAGGCTCGCGGGAGGCGGCGCGGGGAAGCCGGCGCCGAGGGGCCTGCAAGGGGAGAAGCCGGCGCCTGCGGTGTCGGCAGAGCCGGCGGCGGGGAGAGCAGGTCGGGGTGCGAGGGACGCCTGCGAGGAGGACGCCCGCGGCCGGGGCGCGGGTGCGGCCGAGCGCGCTCCTGAGGGAGGGACGGGTGTCCGCGCATGTCGCGGGCTCCACACGTCGCCAGGGCAGAGACGGCGGCTGAAGCGCGAGGGGCCCCGAAACAGAACGTCCCCGCCGACCGTCTCGTCACCGAAAGCCGGACCCACGCACACCGCACCCGAGCGCCCCGCCACGCCCGCCCGGACTCACCCTCAGAGCCGCCGCTGCCGCGCCCGGCCTTGTAGCTCCGACTCCCGAGCCCGCTGCCCGCGGCTACCGCCCTGGCCGCTCCTGAGTCCTGGAAAGTGAAGCCACCACCTCCGGGAGCCGCCGCCGCCTCTGCCCGTCCGTCCGCGCGCGCGCGCGCGCGGCCCCACGTCGGCTGCGGCCCCACGTCGGCTGCGGCCCCACGTCGGCTGCGGCCCCACGTCGGCTGCGGCCCCACGTCGGCTGCGGCCCCCGCCCCGCCCCTCTCAACACGCGGGGTCAGGACCCGAGCGCAGGGTTCCAGGAGTCAGCTCAGCGCAGGGCGGGAGGAAGCGAGTTGTCACCTGCTGTCCCCATCCCAGGAACCTTCGATGCCCCAAAGCTAGATGGAATAGGAATTCCTGTGATGCACCCAGATTCTGCTTTTCAACCACATGTTAAAATAGGGTCAAAAGGGGCCGACCCCGTGGCTAAGCACTAAGAATTCAACATAAGCTGGGCCATTCCTGTTCTCAAAGAGCTCAGAGTGTGCCATAGAAGACAGAAGGGCAGGAGGGTCCCAGTGCATAGTGGCACATGGAAAAATGTTACACATCACCATTAAAGCTCAAGGGGCCAGGGCTGTTGTCGCTTCCCCGGGGAATGACATGGTGGTTTTCTGCAATGGAAAGCCTTTGGCTTACCAACTACCTTTACTTGGTTCTCTCAGGATGAGCTGCAGGGTGGCAAGAAGGCAGAGTGAGAACCTAATTGCTCTGCACAAGGACATGCTAAGAAGCAGGTGTCTGTGGGCAGAGAAGATGTCCCAGGATGGGAGGGATGAGGGGCGGGGGAATGTAAGGTGGAAAAGGTTGGAAGGGAGAAGGCAGGAAACGAAGGGAGGAATAGGGCCAAATGAGCAGAGGATATGAACACAGACAATCTCCTAAGACAAAAATACAAACTGTAAGCAAGTGCAAAAATGTTTCTTCCTAGGTAAAGGTGTGCAGGGCAGAGACTTCTAGTGGCTGCTCCTCCTCTGCCAGGATTCTGAGTTGCTCCACTGCCACCCCAGGGGCGACTCCTGATGAACTCAGGCCATCACAGTGGTCCAACCTCCAGGACAGTGATTAGCTAAGAAATGAGACAGTGCTCAAAACAAGGAAGGTTATCTCTTGTGGGGTGCATTTAGGAGGTGCTGCAGCTGGAATGGCACACAAGAAGTTAGCTGAGAAAGCAGAAATGGGGGTGTAGCTCCAACAGTTAAATGTGTGGGCGGGTCGCCCAGTCCTGTGGCAATGGATGTAACCAGGCCTTGACTCCCCCTATGCCTGTGCTCTGCCCATGGGATGGCTGAGTCTGCTGGCTTGTGGGACTCCTTGCTTCCCACTGTAGTATAAGTGTGACATGGTCAGTCACCCAAAGGATGTCCTTGGTGGAAGATTAGGGTGCACAAATTCTGCAGGGGTCTACGGTGCCAGATCGTCATCTTTTAGAAGAGAGCCATTTGACAGGTACTGTATGTAGAGGAAGACCCCTCTGTGAGTCAGGCAGTGTGTCAGGAACCAGGGTCCCACAGTGGGTCCTGAGAGCCACTTGTCCACTTACTTCTCCATTTCCAAGTAAATGGGAAGATGGATATGGTGAATTCCTCAGGGGCCAATTACAATCTGGACTATGGGGCCTGAGATCACTGAAGGGCCAAGAAAAGATTGAGTCAAGTACCCTCCCACGGCTGCCAAGAGTGGGTGGGGAGAGAAACTGAGGGCCTGGGTCTCCCATGATGTCCGAACACTCACAGTAAGTCCACAGACAGTGTCAGAAGAAAGAGAGAGGTTTGCATGTGTTACACACGGGCATGATTATGAAGCAAAGGGTGGCCATCAGAGTCTCCTGCACTATTTGTTTACGGCCACAGTCACAATCTTGTCAGGAACCTTTCTCAACTCGAGAGAGAGAATGGGGTGCAAATGTGGTCAGCCTTGATGTTGTAAGGTAGAGTATGCAGAGAAGTAACTTGTAAGAAGAGGTACTATCAAAACTCAGTGCAAAAAGGTAAATAAAAATTATGCGCACTAACAGGAGGTTGCAGGAGACTCTTGACCCCTGAGGAGAGAGAAGGGGGCAGAGGTGACTGCACAGCTCCAACTGCGAGGCAGATGCCCAACAGTTGCTCAATTTTCTGAGACTAGCCTTAGTTAGAAAACAGGCCCAGATTTCTCAGACTTGCAGCCATCTCCAGAAGCAGTGAGGAATAGGCGTCAATGACCCCTAATCTCTTTACCCAGACATTGGTCCCTTACATAGGTAACATTTTCTTTTGGAATCAGGCAGCAAGTCTCTACGCAGAAATGCAAAGGTATTGCCAATCTTCCGATCAAACTCACAGCAAGGGAAGGAACTCACCCAACTTCCCACTTAAGGCAGAAATGCCCGACCTGTGCTTCCTGGGTTCTCCTCCCCTTCAGTCACTGCACTGATCCAGAACATTAGGCAAAGCTTTTGTCTGCCCAGCCTCTGTTGTCCCTTCTCTGAGCTACATCACCCCAGTTATTCTTCAGCAGTCACCCACTCCCTCACCCCAAACCACGTGGTTCTGGTTGGTGACCCTGCCTCAGAAGACACCAACTGGACAGGGCCAATCCTTGTCCCTGGCCCCAGTGACCACTTCAAGGAAGGGCAATGGCCAGCTGGGTCAGTGAGGGTGGCCTGGGCCAGGCTGGAAAGCAAAGAGGGTCACACTCCTCCTACATGGTTTCTGAGCTGTTGGACATGCACCTGGAGCTCTGAAGGCCATGAGAGGGACAGGAGCTGTCTGAGCATGAGGAGAGCAGAGCTGGGGATTCCTGACAGCGTCACCCCAGCACCTGGATTCCAGCCTCTGCACCTGAAGCCAGTGTGAGCATTTTTGACTCTGCAACTGAAACAGGAGTGGCTACTTATGCTAACTGGGTGCTTTTGGTTGCAAGCAACAGAAAACCAAGTTCCATTTACCTGAATGGTAAAGGAGACGTACTACCTTAAGGAGTTGGGGAGGCCAGATTTGGGGCAGGCTTCAGGAAAGGTTTGACTCTGTGGCTCAAGGATGTCCTCAAAGCTTAGTGGCTCTCTGCTCTGCCTCTGTGGGTCAATTCATCCTCGGGCTGGCTTCCTTCATGGTGACACCAGGGCTAGCTTCACATTCAAACTCCACCCTGTCCAAAATGAGAGGTGTGCCCCTCCGACAGATCTCTCAAATAAGCAAGAAAGCATCTTTCCCAGGAGTACCCAAAAACCCCTCACATCTCCTTGACTATTCCTGAACCAACTCCCATGGCCAGAGGGCTGCCATGCCTGGAGTGGCTTCCTCTAGGGGTTATGAGACAACCCCTATGGCGAGGTGACTGGCTGGCTTTCCCCAAATCACACAACCTGTGAGAGAGGGGCGTGTGTCCAAGTGGAAAGCTAGGTAATGCTGGGAGGGGGGCACGATATGAGGCCAGGACCTCCTTCACTACAACTGCTCCTGATGAGGAAGTCAAGGCAAGTGTGACCACTCCACCATCTTCTCTAAGTGGACTTCTCACATTACATTAGTAAACAGAATTCAGCATTATCAAAACCTGCAGATCCCACCTCTTAACCACCTGTCCTCTCTACAGTTTTCACCAGAATGATTCTTTTCTTAAACTTCACTGTTACCATCTTTAACTGTTAAATGAATTAAAAATCATGCCACCAATAACATTTCTGGGACCTAGAGTCCCATGACGGTGAACAAGGAACACAGGGTCTCTGCTTCTTACAAGCAAGTGTTTTACTCATTTCACTTGAGATCTGTGTGTGTGTCTCTCTCTCTCTCTCTGTGTGTGTTTCTGTCTGTCTCTATCTGTGTGTCTGTCTGTATTTGTGTGTGTGTCTGTCTGTCTGTCTCTCTCTCTCTCTCTGTGTGTGTCTGTCTGTCTTTGTGTGTGTGTCTGTCTGTCTGTCTCTGTCTGTGTGTGTGTGTGTACCCTGAGCAGGTACCAGTTGGTTCATGGGCTGCAGGCTGAGCAGGGGCAGGAAGCAGGATGGGGGTTGGAATGGGGTCACGTTCATGACAAGGTCAGCACCTGAGGGACCCCAGAGGCAGCACCCAACCATACCCAGGGGAAGGAGAGTCTCCTAAAACTACTGGGTGCTATTACCCCCAAGAGGACACCATGGAGTAAGCTAGGGGGTGCCCATCTGCTGCCCTACATGGGACTTCACTGATGCCAGCCAAGTAGGACAGCCACGTGGGAGGGGGAAGGGCACTGTCACAATGCATCAACATCGGAGGTCCCCACTTCCTTCTCCCCAAAGACCTGGCTTTTCGAAGGAACGTGGAAGAACGGGACTGTAAAGACCTCTTTTCTACCTGACGGCCATGCACTACCCAGCATTAACCGGAATCTCGCCCCTCTCTCTCAAACCCTTCCAGTGCTTCCGAAGGTTTAAGTGTTCTATCTTCAATGTTTCTCCTTCACATTTGTTTGAAAGAGCATATACATCCCAAACAAAACGTCCTTATATCAGGATACTTCAAAAATTTCATGGAAAGATTCATATTATCTTTTAACTCTATTTTTCCACAAACTTTCTGAAGTACCGTTTTATCTCCAAACTAAGAGAGCAATTATATATTTATTTTCTCTTTGAGCTAATGTTCCCCATAATCATTCTCGACTGCTAAATTATTAAAGGTCTTCACAAGGGGGAATCACACATGCTCATTTGTAGTTTGCTGCTACACGGACATAAAGAAAAAAATCCAAAGTCTGGGCATTACTTGTTCTCCCCGAATTGGACTCACCAAATCCTGGAAGTGATAAAGGTGCTGCAACAGGTCCCTGAGTACCCACTGAGGATGCGTTCAGAGAGCGTGAGTCATCCTCAGAGTGACACAGCTGCTGCAGAAGCCACTAACTACATGGGAAAGCAGGTGGGTGAAATCCTAAGGGCTAGGAAAAATTCCTAAAGCCTTGGGAGGGGACACAGAAACTGTGGGTGATTTTAAAAGAAGGGGGCAAAGTGCTGTGAGTGGCGCATCTGTCCTACCGCTACGCTTCTGTCCTGGTAAAATGGGGTTCTGTGACCCCTAGAGGCCCAGCAGCACCCGCTGACCACCGTCCAGCCTTCCTCACCAAGTCTCTGAACTTGGGGTTTTTTCCAACACTTGCATTCTTACTTCATAATGGAAGTTAGTGGAAAAGTAGCACAGTTTTGGACAATAAATCAGAGTGGTCATTGTGACTGACTGCTTAAGAAAAAGGAACATCTTCCAGAAGAAAAAGTAGGGTTCTGCAGCCAAA
Organism: Cynocephalus volans; assembly: GCF_027409185.1. Classification (NCBI taxonomy): domain Eukaryota; kingdom Metazoa; phylum Chordata; class Mammalia; order Dermoptera; family Cynocephalidae; genus Cynocephalus; species Cynocephalus volans. Next base: position 92,439,180 of record NC_084473.1, on the reverse strand, counting down.
ATGCCCAGGCCCACTGCCACCTCCCCACATGGCCAGGTAGAAAACAAACTAGATGGGACTGCATGAATTTAGCAGGACAACACCTATATTTACAAAATAGGAAATTATCTGCCTGATATATGCATACATGTAATGTCATCCAACCACAAAAAGAAACAAAGTACTGATATTACATGGTAGTTGGTAGTTGTCGAATTGCTACAACTTGAATGAACCTCACAAACATTACCCCAAGTGAAAGAAGCCAGACACAAAAGGTCACCTATTGTAACATTCTATATGAAATGTCCAGAATAGGCAAAGCCATTGAGACTGAAAGCAGATCAGTGGTTGCCAGGGGATTAAGTGAAGGGGACTAGAGAGTGATTAGTTCATGGGCACAGGGTGTTTTTCTGGGGTGATGAAAAAAGTTTTGGACTAGATAGAAGTGATGGCTCCACAACATGGTGTATACACTAAATGTCACTGAATTGTACGAAGTGGCTAACTGTATGTTATGTGCGTTTCACCTCTTCTCTCAGAGAAGAGAGAAAAAGGAAAGAAATACGGAGAAAGAGAGGGAGGGAAAGAAGAGAGAGAGAAAAAGAAACTATCTGCGTGAACATGTATTGCAGGGATGTCATTATGGGAGCTCCCCCATACACAGGCCACCTGAGACAGGATAAGACACGACCGGTGTTTCTCAGCCAGGCCATTGGCATTTGGGGCAGGACAGTATTCACTGGGTGACCACCTCATGCCCATGAGAAGCAGCAAATGCCAGCAGCACCCTCATTCACAATGAAAACCCAAACACACCCACACATTCCCTGCTGCCCTGGGAGGAAGCACTGACTTCATCAAAACATGGCCCCTCAAAGGACGGACAGCCAAGTGGTCAGAGCACAAACTCTGGGTCCAGGACACCCCCTTTGAATCTCATCTCTCCCACCCCTCTTCTGGTGACTTTGGGCAAGTTACTTGACATCTGTATGCCCCCATTTCTTCATATGGAGAAGTGGGAAAATAATAGTGCCAAATAGTGGGGATATCATTAAGAACAAGATAGTTAATACACTAAAAAGAAGATCTGGCACAGAGTACATGCTCAATACATTTTTTAGCTAATAAAAAAATTGCATATATTTATGGTATACAACACTATGTTTTGATATATGTGTATATTATGAAATGCTAAATCAAGCTACTTAACATATCATTTCCTCACATACTTACCTTTTTGTGTGTGTGGCGAGAACACTTAAAATCTACTTGCAATTTTCAAGAACACCATACATTGTTGTTAACTATAGTCACCATATTGTACAATAGAGTTCCTGATCTTATTTCTCCTAACTGAAATTTGGTATCTGTTGTGCCACGGCTGTGGCCTGGAATCCTCACAGCATCCATTGTCTAGCTCTTAATCCTGTTCGTGATGCCAATTGTAAAGCTAGGCGACCACGCTAGTTGTCGTGCTCTTTTACCTGCCGGTAATCCTGCCGACTGGGCCGATTGTTGAGCTAGGGCTGGGTCTGGAGCTCACAGACCCCTCAAGCCCATTGTCCAGACTGGGTCACAAATCCTTCATATGCCGGGCTGGGTCACCAGACACCTTCACGCAGGTCTATGAGCTAGGTAACCAGCCAAAAGGTCCTTGGAGCCATAGGTTGGAAAGCATGGCTGTGCGGGGCAGATGCCCAAGGCCGATGCCCGCCCACCTGCTTCACAAAACTAACTCTCTCTGTCTCTGTCTCTCTCTCTCTGTCTCAAGAACACAAGAATAGCAACAAAACTAAAAGGATTCATTGGTGCACATGCGCACTAACTCCACACACACACACACACACACAATTTGCTTACAAAGGATGCTGAACCACACCCAGCTGGACCCGAGGCAAGGGCCCTGACCAAACTATTCTATTTTCCCAACAGTATCCTCTGACTAACATCTCGCTACTCTGCCCCCAACCCCCAGCCTTCCAAGACCACTTTCTTCTCTCTGCTCCTACAAGGCCAACTTTTTCAGATTCCACATGTAAGTAAGATTGTGCAGTATTTGTCTTTTTGTGCCTGGCTTATTTCATTTAGCAAAATGTCCTCTATAGTTATCCACGGTGTCACCAACAACAGGATTTCCTTCTTTTTAAAGGCTGACTAGTAATCCTTTGTGTATATACCACATTTCCCTATATATTCATCTGTCAATGGACACTTAGGTTGCTTCCATATCTTGGCTACTGTGAATAATGCTGCAATGAACATGGAAGTACAAATACCTCTTCAATATACTGATTTCATTTTCTTTGGATATACAACCAAAAGTGAAATTACTGGATCATACGATAGTTCTATTTCAAGTTTTTGAGGAATCTCCACACTGCTGCTTATAGTGGCTGTGCTAGTTAGAGTCCCACCCACAATGCACAAGCATTCCCTTTCTTCCATATCCTCACCAACACTTGCTATCTCTTGTCTTTTTGATAATAGCCATTCCAACAGGTGTGAGGTGATATCTCATTGTGGTTTTAATTTGCATTTCCCAAATGATTAATGATGTTGAGCAGTTTTTCATATACCTGTTGGCCATATGTACGTCTTCTTTTAAGAAATGTCTGTTCAGGCCCTTTGTCTATTTTTTAATTGGGTTATTTATTTTCTTACTATTGAGTTGTTTGAGCTCCTTATATATTTTGAGTAGTAACCCCTTGTCAGATGTATGGTTCACAAGTATTTTCTCCTGTTCCACAGGTTGTCTCTTCACTCTGTTGATTATTTCCTTTGCTCTGCAGAAGCTTTTTCATTTGATGCAATCTCATTTGCCTATTTTTGTTTTTGTTGCCTGTGTTTTGGGGTCATTTCCAAAAAAATCTTTGGTCAAACCAATGCCAAGAAGCTTTTCCCTATGTTTTCTTCTCGTAGACTTAAGTTTTCTGTCTTCTGTATAAGTCTTCAATTCACTGTGAGTTGATCTTCGTATGTGCTCAATAAATTTAGCGATGGTATTATTATTATTGAGAGTACAGGAAAGCCCTAAACCTCTTTGTGATACAAAAGTAACTGGGAGCATTCGCAAAACTCACCTACCTTTCATCTTTTACTTTTCACTGCCCATGTTCTAGAAGTGGTTGGAGCATGCAAGTGGGGTGAGGAAGGGCTCCCAGGAGCTCTGCCACCCAAGGGCATCAGGACTCAAGGCATCAAGAGGCATCAAAACTTTCCGCCCATCCCTCAAAGCAAATGGTCATAACACATCACCCCAGAACGTCCCAAGGGAAGAGGGAAAGAAGGAAACTTTCTACATGCATAGTCAACAATCCTTTTTCCAATATACAATTTTTTTTAAGGTTGAGGAAACTAATCTAAGAGGTTGACAGTGCCCCTTAATAATGTCACATGGTGGACATAGCACAAAGCAGTACTATAATTGTCTTAATGCCTAGACCTGGGAAGAGATGCTCTTGAAATATTTAAATGTTCTCAAAATAATTAAAGAGCCTTTACAGAATTGCCCATATCAAAAACATGCTTTGTTCTCATGTGATTTTTTTAAAAAAAAATCAACATACTGTCATGATTTTAGCTGGTGGATACGCATAAGAGAAGACAGGAACAGCTGTCGTGGAGGGCCCTGGGACTCTCTGCCCACCGTGCTGTGTTTCCTTCTAGGAGTGAAAGCCCTGCTAGATGGTTATTACACAGGCAGGGGCACGGAGTCTGACAAGGCCCTTGAAATATGCTGTCCCTTGCAGGTTTGTGGGACTAATTAACAAGAGAATGTGCAAAAATCTTTCTGCCCTCTCCTTTCCCACTGCTGGTGACATACACAAGAAAAACCACAAGCCCACCGATCCCTTGCATTCCTTCGGTTTACACTTTCTCTGAGCACTTGAATGCAACAACGTGGAAGGAAGCCACATATAAGAAGGTGGTTAGACCAAATGCCTTAGGGGTCTCTTCCAGTCCCAAGGGTTTTGATTTCATGTCTCTTCATTTCTGCCCATGTATTCAGCACAAACTCTCTGAGATCCTACTGGATGACAACCCACCATGCTGGGCTTGGAGATCCAGCACTTCTCGAGAAATGACTTTCCAATTGAGGGCAGAGGTAGAGACTTCTATTTAAATTTAACACACATGCAAGTTCTTGTTCTTACTCTTACTCTGTAACATTCTCCACTTGGGGTGAATTGTGTCACCCCCATCCCTAGTACCTCAGAATGTGACTGGATTTGGAGATAAGGGCTTTACAAGGATAATTTAGTTAAAATGGGGGCCCTAATTCATTACAGCTTGGCCTCCTTATAAAAAGTGGGAATTTGGAGACAAACAGGTACAGAGTGAACAGTAGGTGAGGACACAGGACACCATCTACAAGCCAAGAAGGGAAGCCCAGAACAGATCCTTCCCTCACAGCCCTCAGAAGAAACTCATCCTACCAACACCATGATCTTGAACTTCTGGTCTCCAGAACTCTTAGACAATAAATTTACGTCATTTACTCCAAAGTCACACATTGGAAATGACTGCTCTGGGGATCTGAAGACCAGAGGTCTCATCTTAGCTTTACCACTCCAAGCCTGGTGAACCCAAGCAAGCCACTTTTCCCTGAGCCTTTGTTTCCTCCTTTACAAATGGGCAAGTTGACCCCAAGAGTCCCCTCCAACATGAACAACCGATGATTCCATGGCCCCCCTGGACTGGGCCAAGAACTAACTGCCACGTCAGCTACAATCTAACAATGTTCTGACTCTGAGAAATTCCCAAGTTCCAGCATCGAAACAAATGGACATCCCCAGTATTCCTCTGGCCCTAGCCACATTAGACTGTGACTTTCCAAAGAACAGGGCCAGTGGATCCCCCACTCTCAAGTCCTCAGTGCCGGCTGACAGAGGCCCTGACACAAGCTTCTTCTTGGAGCATTCTTAACGCTCTCAACTGCTTGTCCAGAGGTCTGGACCCTAGACCCAAGAAACATCATAAAACTTGGCATTAGAGTTTGCAAATACAAAAGCCACATCTTAAACATCACAAATTAGAACTGTGGTTTGGCAAAATATTTTTGTGCTCCTTTGAGGACCTGAAACTCCAAGAATAGTAGAAAACAGAATGTCTGGGATATTTATATACAGGTTAAGAGTCTCTAATCCAAAAATCCAAACTCCTAAACTTTTTGAGTGCTAACATGACACTCAAAGGAAATGCTCATTGGAGCATTCTGCAAATGTATTCTCCAAATATTCCCAAATCTGAAAACATCCTAAATCCAAAATACTTTCCAAGCATTTTGGATAAGGGGTACTCAATCTGTATTTTAATGGGGAGAAGAGAATGACAAAGTTGACAGTGGGACCGCAGGCTGCCAGAGTCATCCGACAGCCATGTTACACATGGTGTAGACAGCTGGAAGCCAGGAGTCATCTCATGCACGCACCTGTCTCCAGAGGCCTGACGCAATACCTCAGACAATGAAGAGATGAACACTAGAATTTAGATTAGACTCAACACATCCACAATTCACCTCAATTTAAAATTGCCTCACATAGTCTTGGTAGCAATAAAACCGCAGCCTTTGGAAGATAATCTGGTCCTATCTTTCAGTATTTTCCATGTGGATATTCTTTGTCCCATCAGTGTCACCTCTAGGCCCAAACCCAGAGAAATCTCTGAAGGACACCAGGATGCTCACTGCAGCATTGTGTAGGACAGCACAACCTGGACACAACCTGAGTGTCCACCCGTGGGGCACGGGGTAAATACATGATGGTAAAATCATAATTGATGCAGCTTTAAAAAAGAATGAGACGGTCCTCTCTACCCTGACATGGAAATAGAGGTCTGCAGGTTTCTGGATATCAGAGCAGATTTAAACACAGGTGTTCGGACAGCGTGACGGGACCTGAGCTGAGGGACAGGAAAGTGCAGCCTCAAGACCCCGTGTCATTCCGCTTTCTCGCTCTCTTTCCCTGGGATCCAGAACCTCCGCCCTCCTTTTAGGCGCACTGGCTGGGGAGAAGCTGTGGCGGGAGCGCTAGCACTCGGGCAGCCGCTCCAGTGAGCCAGAGGCTGCAGCGGAATCAGGAGCGCGCGGGCAGTGACTGGAGCAGGGCAGAGGCTGCAGCGGGATCGGGAGCAAGCGGGTAGCAGCTCTAGCGGGACAGAGGCTAGACCCGGAGCGGGAGGGCGCAGGCAACAGCTGGAGCTGGGCAAAGGCGGAGGCAGGAGCCGGAGCACGAGCGTGGGGGCAGCGGCTCGAGCGGGACATAGGCTGCAGCGGGATCCAGACCGCCCGGGCAGCGAGTGGAACGGGGCAGCGGCTGCATCGGGAGCGGGAGCGCGCTGGCACCGGCTCCAGCGGGGCAGAGGCTGCGAGGGAGTGGGAGCGCGAGGGCGCAGGCAACACCTGGAGCTGGGCAAAGGCTGCGGCGGGAGCGGGAGCGTGAGCGTGCGGGCCGCAGCTCGAGCGGGGCAGAGGCTACGGCGGGACCGGGAGCTCGCGGACAGCGGCTTGAGTCAGGCAGAGGCTGCAGCGGGAGAGTGAGGGCGTGGACAGAGGCTCCAGCCGGGCAGAGGCTGCAGCGGGATCGGGAGCGCTCGAACAGCGGCTCGAACGGGGCAGAGGCTGCGGCGGGAGAGGGTGCGGGAACGCGCGGGCAGCGCATGGAGCTGGGCAGAGGCTGCCGCGGCAGCGGGAGCGGGAGCGCAACGGGCAGTGGCTGCGCAGGAGCGGGAGCGGAAGCGTGCGGGCAGCAGTTTGAGTAGGGCAGAGGCAGCTGTGGGATAGGGAGCGGGCGGGCAGCAGCTGGAACGGGGCAGAGGCTGCAGCGGGATGGGGAGTGCGCGGGCAGCGGGTCTAGCAGGGCAGAGGCTGCAGCAGGAGCGGGAGGGCGCGGGCAACAGCTGTAGCTGTTCAAAGGCGGCGGTGGGGAGCGGGAGCATGAGAGCTTGGGCAACAGCTGGAGCTGGGCAAAGACTGCGGCGGGAGCGGGAGCGCGCGGGCAGCAGCTTGAACGGGGCAGAGGCTGCAGCGGGAGCAGGAGCAGGAGCGTGCGTGCAGTGGCTCCAACGGGGGAGAGGCTGCAGTGGGATCAGGAGCGCGCGGGAGCGGCTCTAGAGGGACAGAGGTAGCAGTGGGATCGGGAGCGCGCATGCAGTGGCTGGAGTGGGGCAGAGGCTGCAGCGGGATCGGGAGAGTGCAGGCAGCTGCTTAAACGGGACAGAGGCTGCAGAGGGATCGGGAGCGCGCGGGCAGCGGCACCAGTAGGGCTCAGGCAGCAGCGCGTTCCGGAGAGCGCGGGCAGCGGCTCCAGCCGGGCAGAGGCTGCAGCGCGATTGGGAGCATGTGGGCAGCTGCTCGAGTGGGGCAGAGGCTGCAGCGGGATCGGGAACGCGCGGGCAGTGGCTCCAGCTGGGCAGAGGCTGCAGCCTGAGCGGGAGCGCGCAGGCAGCCGCTCGAGAGAGGCAGAGGCTGCAGCGGGACCGTGAGCGCGGGCAGCGGCTTCAGCAGGGCAAAAGCTGCAGCGGGATCCGGAGCAAGCGGGCAGCAGCTGTAGCGGAGCAGAGGCTGGAGCGGGAGCAGGAGGGCGCGGGCAACAGCTGGAGCTGGGAAAAGGCGGAGGCGGGAGCGGGAGCGTAAGCGTGGGGGAAGCGGCTCGAGAGGGGCACAGGCTCCAGAGGAGCAGAGGCTGCAGCGGGATCGGGAGGGCGCGGGCAGCGGCTCGAACGGTGCAGACGCTGCAGTGGGATCGGCAGCGCGCGAGCAGCGGCTCCAGAGGGACAGAGGTTGCAGTGGGATCCGCAGCGCGCATGCAGTGACTGGAGCGGGGCAGAGGCTGCAGCGGGATCAGGAGTCGGCGGGCAGCGGCTGGAGTGGGCAGAGCCTGCAGGGGGAGCGGGAGAGCACGGGCATCAGCTCCAGCCGGGCATAGGCTGCAGGGGGATCAGGAGCGCGCAGGGAGAGGCTCGAGCAGGGCAGAGGCTGCAGTGAGATCGGGAGCGCGCGGGCAGTGGCTCCAGTGGGGCAGAGGCTTAAGCCAGATAGGGAGAGCAGGGGCAGCGGCTGAGCGGTGCAGAGGCTGCAGCGGGATCGGGAACGCGGGGGCAGTGGCTCCAGCAGGACAGAGGCTGAAGCGGGTTCCGGAGCGCGCGGGGAGCGGCTCCAGCCGGGCTGAGGCTGCAGCGAGATCCGGAGCGTGCGGGCAGCCGCTGGAGCGAGGCAGGGGCTGCAGCGGGATCGTGAGCACGGGCAGCGGCTCCAGCAGGGCAAAAGCTGCAGCGGGATCGGGAGCAAGCGGGCAGCAGCTCTAGCGGAGCAGAGGCTGGAGCGGGAGCAGGAGGGCTCGGGCAACAGCTGGAGCTGGGCCAAGGCGGAGGCGGGAGCGGGAGCGTGAGTGTGGGGGCAGCGGCGGGAGAGGGGCAGAGGCTCGAGAGGGGCAGAGGCTGCAGCGTGATCGGGAGAGCCAGGGCAGCGGCTGCAGCAGGGCAGCGGCTGCAGCGGGAGCGGGAGGGCGTGGGCAACAGCTGGAGCTGGGCAAAGGCTGCGGTGGGGCGGGAGCAGGAAGGGGTAGGAAACAGCTCAAGCTGAGCAAAGACTGCAGCGGGAGCTGGAGCGCTAGCGTGCGGGCAGAAGCTCGAGCGGGGCAGAGGCTGCTGCGGGATCAGGAGCGGGTGGGCAGCGGCTCGAGCCGGGCAGAGCCTGCAGGGGGAGCGGGAGCGCACGGGCGGCGGCTCCAGCCAGGCAGAGGCTGCAGCGGGATCGGGAGCGCGCAGGCAGCGGCTCGAGCAGGGCAGAGGCTGCAGCCAGATCGGGAGCGCGGGGGCAGCGGCTCAAGCGGTGCAGAGGCTGCAGCCAGATCGGGAGCGTGCGGGCAGCTGCTCGAGCGGGGCAAAGGCTGCAGCGGGATCGGGAACGCGCGGGCAGTGGCTCCAGCTGGGCAGAGGCTGCAGCCTGAGCGGGAGCGCGCGGGCAGCCGCTCTAGAGAGGCAGAGGCTGCAGCGGGATCGTGAGCGCGGGCAGCGGCTCCAGCAGGGCAAACGCTGCAGCGGGATCGGAAGCAAGCGGGCAGCAGCTGTATCGGAGCAGAGGCTGGAGCCGGAGCAGGAGGGCGCGGGCAATAGCTGGAGCTGGGCAAAGGCGGAGGCGGGAGCGGGCGCGTGAGTGGGGGGGGGGAAGCTGCTCGAGAGGGGCAGAAGCTCGAGAGGGGCACGGGCTGCAGCGGGATCGGGAGCGCCAGGGCAGCGGCTCAAGCCAGGCAGAGGCTGCAGCGCGATTGGGAGCGCACGGCAGCAGCTCGAACGGGGCGGAGGCTGCAGCGGGAGCAGGAGCGGGAGCGTGCATGCAGCGGCTGCAGCGGGGCAGCGGCTGGAAAGGGGCAGAGGCTGGAAAGGGGGGCTGCATAGGGAGCGGGAGCTGGCGGCAGCAGCTCCAATGGGCCGACGCTGCAGTGGGATCGGGAGCACGCGGGCAGCGGCTCTAGCGGGGCAGAGGCTGCAGCGGAGCGGGAGCGCTGGAGCGCTGAGGAGGCCGCTGCAGCGCTGACGCTCCTCAGAAGCAGCTGGACTCTCCTACCTGCTGCTGCAGGAATCTGTGGCAACACGTTGCTTTGGTGGAAGAACGTGAAGCAAGTTGAGCGTCACAGAGACACTAACTGCAGAAGAAGTGCTTCAGCAGCCACTTCAGATGACTGTGGAGGGTCTTTGATGCTGCACCAAAACTCAACTGACAAATACTAGGTTTTTAAAGGCCAAGAAGCTTTAGAGAAGAAAATTTCCAGAAAAATGGCTTTGGTTTGAGGAGAACATCCGTGAACAAAGAAAAACGGAAGCACTCCCCTCAGGACAACCTCGGGATACGTCACTTCACAGACTCGGCTGGAGGTTTTTACCCACATGGGCCCGGCCTCTTCTTCTGTCTGTCTCTGAATCTGCCTGAGAAAAGATCTGCAGATGGTTATGGCCACTGCCTCATTTCCAGTTTCCAATATTCTGCAAGTTTCTTTCTTGGCCAATTCTAATCTGGAAGAAGAGACGGAAGGAAACTGTGGAAAATGTAATTAATTCCCAGCTTAGCTGCACTGACAGAGTACAAAGCACCAGAGTGTAATGCCACATACTGTCTTTTTTCTAAGGCATAAATAGGAGACTTACCAAATTATTTTCTAGATAAGAAATATCAAAGAATTTTCTAGAGAATTTCCCCTATTTTACAAAAAAAATTTTTTTTTTTTTGCAAAAACTGAGAAGAAAATCTCATTTATTTTGTTAATGCATACCACCCATATAGGCGCTATAGAGTTGAATGATTTTTTTTTCCCCAAGGATTAAAGTTCTTAACGTTGCGGTCACATGGAAATCATCCTTAATTTTAACCTAAAGATTGACTGGTGCATATTCTTCAGATATTTCAAGCAAAACTTAGCAGTAATGTATTATTTTTATCATCAGAAAGACGTTAACTGTCAATTACACACACACATGCATAATTATATAATACACACATCTCCATGTACGGCGGCACTTCACAAAGCTCAGGGAAGATTCATATTATCTTTCAATTCTATTTTTCCACAAACATTTTGAAGTTCTCAGATACCCATATATGCAGGATGTTATATGGCTTTTTACCTGTATACAGTGCTCACTGTTTTCTATTCATAAAAAATTTAAATTAGAACCATAGAAGCATCATTATACCCTCCTTACAGGTTTCTTTCTAGATAGTAAAGGTCTATGAAACACATAAACACTGGTTAATAATATGCTTCATCTTCTTATCATATCTTCTCACCACAGACTTTTTCATTGCAGCATGGACAGAGGCTTAGATTTCATGTTTTAAGAGCATAAAAATATCCATCGACAGCAAGTTTTTATGAATAGAGGGTCTTGAAGGGTCTTAGATCCACAATTTCCTTTGGTAATTTTAAAAGATTATTATTATTTTTAACGGACACCTAATAACTGTACATATTTATGGGGTACATTGTGATTTTTTTAATTAAAAACCTAGCTGATTTTATTATTATTATCAATACCAAGCAAGTCTTTAAATCAATGAAAATTTAATTAAGCATAAAGTTACTTTCACATTTGTCTACAACCGTAGTAAATACAGTCCTTGGCATAAAGACACAGCCCTTGGAGTTTAAAACATCCCCAACTGCAAGATAACCTAAATAAATTTCCCATTATTGTTTATGTAATAGTGGGTTAGTCAATCAAATTAAAATAATTATACAATCTAGGATAAAATAAAATGGAAATAATTTACTCACGAAATTCATATTTAAATCATCTTTATTTACAAAATAGTATCCTGAGAATTATAATTCCATTAAGCTTCAATTTGAGCAAAAATTGTAGTTACTTAAACTGAAAATGAAAGATAAGTCAAAACTATTTATGAAGAGAGACCAAAAATATCATCAGGTTTCTTGCTGTGCTTCTGGATTTCAGGAGCAGGCTCATTTGAGCACGGAATCGACCCTGAAGGGAACTCACCCCTACTTTCAGAATGTGGGGGTGGAGGTGACAATCCAGCTCCTAGAGGAACATAAGGAGGAAATCCCCTCAGTGAATAGACATTTCTCATTGCAAATGGAGGTGGTGGCTGGACAGAGAAATCCCTTGGTAGAAAATAATTTTGAGGAGCTCCATACATGCTTCCTGGAGGAGGTGGAGGAAAAAGAGGTTCTCTTCTCATGAATGGACCCCTCCTATCCACTGGAAACAATGGACCTCTGATTGCAGGAAAAGGTGGAGGAGCAAAGCCAGGGCCACTTGCTTCCCTTTCAGCAGGCACAGATGAATGAGGCACATTTACATTACCAAGGTCGTCTTTGGTTTCATTTCTGCTGGATTCCGTTTGTGAGGGCTTTGGCCCATCCACTTTGTCCAAAGAAGCCAGGTTAAAACTTCTGAGTTCTGCTGGGCCAGACGGTCCACCAGGATCAGGATCAAATCCGTCTTGCCTTTGTGGAAGAAGAGCTGGATCAGAACATGGGTGGCCTGGTGGGGGAATCATCATCCTTCGGTGTTGTTCCCACGGAGGTGACAGGAACCCAGACGGAGGTGGTGGCTACACAGGGAAATCCCTTGGGAGATAATAATTTTGAGGAGCTCCATACATGCTTCCTGGAGGAGGTGGAGGAAAAGGAGGTTCTCTTCTCATGAATGGACCCCTCCTATCCACTGGAAACAATGGACCTCTGATTGCAGGAAAAGGTGGAGGAGCAAAGCCAGGGCCACAGGCTTCCCTTTCAGCAGGCACCGATGAATGAGGCACATTTACATTACCAAGGTCGTCTTTGGTATCATTTCTGCTGGATTCCGTTTGTGAGGGCTTTGGCCCATCCACTTTATCCAAAGAAGCCAGGTTAAAACTTCTGAGTTCTGCTGGGCCAGACGGTCCACCAGGATTAGAATCAAATCCGTCTTGCCTTCGTGGAAGAAGAGCTGGATCAGAACATGGGTGGCCTGGTGGAGGGATCCTCATCCTCCGGTGCTGTTCCCACGGAGGTGACAGGTACCCAGATGGTGCTCCATGAGAATCGGTTAACCTATCACAGCCCGATTCTCCTCTTTCATTGGTCATCTGGTGATCCAGAGTATTCTCTGGGCCTCTTGAGCCTCTTCCTCCTCCTCGCCCTGGAGTCAAAGGTGCGAGTCTGAGTGGAGAGAGAAAAGCTCTCGTTTCGGATGAAGGTCGACCCACTGGTGAGGCACCACATGGGGAATGCTCTCCGCCAAATGCTGTCTTTGGAACATCAACTACATATGGATCTTTTTTGAAAAGTTCAAATTTAAACTCTTTTTCAGCTAATTTTTGTCTCTTGGAAACATTTACTTTCCTTAAATACCTGAGGTGTCTTTCAGCAGTCTCAGCTGCCACCCAGCTGCCATGCGCTTCTTTCTCATAGGAAGTCATCTGCCCTTGATAAGAACGAACGCTTCTCTCCAATTCTTCTTCTGCATCTCTGGCTCTCCTTCTGTAGGTCTCCAGTTCCTCAGCTGCATGGCTCATCTTCTCTCTACTTTGGAAAGTTTCTCCTCCTTCTCTAACCGGTCCTTTTCCTCTGCTATTAACTTCCTGTGGAGTTTCATTCCATTTTCTTGATACAGTTCAGTCATTCCTTTAAGTTTCTGCCGAAGCTTCTGATTTTCACTTTCCAACTGTGTGTTTTCTGACTGTAAAGATGCTTGTTCAGTCTGGAGATTTGTAATATGCTCTATAAGCTCTTCCTTTGTTTTATCTACTTCAGACAACTCAGTGTAAATTTGGTTTCTTTCTCCTTCTAGGGTTTTGAAAGAAGCATTTAACTTAGCAGTGTGAATCATTTTCTTCAAAGCTCCTTTTGGCAGATCATCTAAGCGAGCACCCTTTTGTGATTCACTCTTCATCTGCAATTCCAAGTCATCAGCCATCATGTCTTCTCCAAGCACAGCAGCCCAGTCTGTCATCTTGAGCAAGCGTTCAGCCAGAGACTTGATGTGATTTTCTTTATCACTCAGAACTCGTTCTGCCTGGACTTTGGAGTTTTCAAATATTATTTTCTGTTTATTAAGTTCACTCACTTGTTCTTTCAATACTTCCGCTTCTTGTAAAAGCTGTTTCTGGCTTTCCTGAAGTTGGGAATTTTCATTCAAGGCGTCTTTTATTGCCACCTTCAGACGTTCTTCATTCATTTGAAATATTTTGCAGATTAGTTTGGCTTCAGCTACTTGTGACTGGATGGATTTCGATTCATCTTCTAGGGACTGTATCCTTTTTGAAATATCCGCCATCAATTCATCTTGCTCACAATGTTTAGATTTCTGTTCCTTTAATTCTTTTGCTAGAAAGACTATTTCATCCTCAAGTTTAGATTTGGAGCTGCTCAGCTTTTCATAGGTTGCCTCCAAGCTTTGTGCTTCTGTTGACCCCTTCTCAAAGCTGGCATCCTTCACAGCTGACTCCAAGCCTTCATACTCCTCTTGAACAACGCAAAGTTTGTCAAGTAGTTTACATTTTTCTTCAATTAGTCCAGAAAGCTTTTCAGCAAGCTTTTTCTCTCTTCTTACATAAAGCCGGCTTCTCACCGATCGAACACTTCTCCACAAAAACAAGAGAATCAAAAATCCAGTAAGAGCCGCACATGTCACCAGTTCCCACGGAAAACCAGGGCCCGGTCTCAGGTCTTCAGGCAATGCTGCCACAGTCCTGCACAGCTTTCCCAGGACCAGCCCCAAGTACGGCTGAGGGGCAGCCCCGGGCACCTCCATGGCGCCCCCGAGGCTGCTCCGGCTGTGGCCACAGTAGCCACGGCCTGGCCGGGCCACCACCAGCAGCTGAGACAGCTCTGCGTTCTGTCGGGAACGCGAACCGGCCCCGGCGACAGCAGCAGACACAGCGCAGCCGGCCTTGAGGGGAGCCGGGGAGCACTGGCGCCCACCGGCCTCAGGCGTCCCCCACGCGCACCATGGTAACCAGGCCCCTTTGTGACGTCACTTCCGCCACGCGGTTCCGGAGCCTGCCCCCCCGCGAGCCTGTGGCACACGTTGTCCTAGCCACCCCCACCTCGGCTTGGTTTTGGCCGGGCCACCGCTGGATTTGAATCCATGTTTATAATGATGAAATCTGGGTAATCAGCATACTCATCACTCAAATATTTGTCATTTCTTTGTGCTGGGAAAATTCAAAATCCTCTCTTTTAGCTATTTGAAATTATCTAATAAATGTGTGCTGACTCTAGCCACCTTACAAAGCTGTAGATCAGTACAAATAGTTCCTCCTGTCCAGCTGCAACTTTGTATCTGTAACCTCTGCCTTTCCCCTCCTCGCCCTACCCTTCCCAGCCTCTAGTGACCACTATTCTGCTACTTCTAGGAGATCAACTTTTCCTTTGGCAGTTTTTTAAAGGAAATTTTGCGATTTTAATTTCTTTCAGAGGAGCATCCTTCCTTAGATATCTGCCAAGGAACAAAAGTGTTTTCTTTGGACTAACTTTGCCAAAATAGCCGTAGAATGTGGCAATGGGAAGAGGCCTGAGACACTCTGGGCTTCAGCTGGCCCAACGCTTTCTTTATAGGTAATGAAGCAAAGGTCTACAGTAAGTGCACTACTTGTCCAGGGCTGTTTAGCTATTTAGTGGCAGAAGTGTGTTGTATTTCGGGATCTGCTGGATGTCAGTGAAATGCTCTTTGTTTAAAAAACACTTTATTGAGGAATATTTTAGATACCTTGTAATCCACCCATTTCAGGTATGCAATTCAATGAGTTCTAGTAAGTTCATCAAGTTGTGCAGCCATCACCACAAATCAGTTTTAGAACATTTTCACCACACCAATAAGATCTCCTGTACCCATTTATTCTTTTTTCCCCCCAGTTTTATTGGTTATGAATATTCACGGGATGCAAGGCTGATTGTCACCGTTCATACCCAAGCTGTGATGGCCAGATTCATACTGGCCACATGACCGTTACATTTATTGTATCACCTTTATTGACTTTCATATGTTGAACCATCCTTGTATCCCTGGCATGAATCCCACTTCAGGTGCCTGAAACCTCTGCCAAGTTTCTCTTTTTGGTGCCCATAGGAGCCAGCCTGTGCCGCTGGTTCCCATGGAAACAGATCCCTGAGACACACCCTGCCTTGCAGCACGCACAAAGCGCTTGCTCGCCCTTTGCCTTTTCTTTTTTGTTTTTTTAGCCAGCCAGTTAGTTCCAACTTTCAGGACCCCAGGGGAATAAAATGAGGACTGTTCCAGAGGGGAGGCAGCTGCCCAGGTGTCTGGCCCAAGCTCCCAGCCCACCCTGCCCCCTGGGGAAAGGGGGGGCAAGCCTCAGGTCAGGGCACAGCTCCCCAGGAGCCCCTCGGCCTTTCAAGGCCAGGACAGCCCTGCTCCTTTGGCTCCCAGCACACTTCCAGGAGCAGGGACGCGCTGAGCGTTTTGAGTCTTCACGGTGGACTTGGGAGGAAGGTGTCTTTATCTCACTCTATGGATGATGACAGTGAGACCCAGAAAAGTAAAAGGGTTTGCCCAAGTCACAGGCTAGAAAGTGACAAAGCCGGGACATAAAGCCTGTTCCTTTCATCCCAAAGCGAGCATGGCGGTCAAGATGCACCCCAACCGATGACACACCCATGTTTCATACGTCAGCTTGGAGACTTGCTGATCACACTGCCCAGGACAGGCCTGGCCTTCCTTACTGTGTGAACTGAAAAGGTAGGACCAGAGAAGCCCACCCCCAAACCAGTGCTGCCCTCTGGTGAGTCACCCTCCCACTGCTCAGAGGTGCTTTCTTCGAAGTTAACAAGCTGTGCAACCAAACAGGTCAGGACGACTGCCCTGCCCACTGGGCCCCCCAGGCCCCGGGGCCTTGGGAACCTCCCACTGCAGCAGCCAACCTGGAGGGTTCCCCTCATGCAACACAGATGTGAATGTTCCTGCCCCCTGCCATGACCCCCCTCTGCCACTGGGTCCTTTCCCAGGCAGGAGGGAATGGGGACCGAGGACGCCTGAGTAGGCTCCTTGCATGGGCCTCAGCGGTGGCCGTGCTGTGGGCACGTGGCCATTAGCAAACTCCCCAAGAGAGAGTCAGTTTTGCAAGAGTCTCTGGCAGCTATCAGACCCAGAAAAGGGGCGGAAGGCTGCAGGAGTGCCTGCCCTGTTAGCTACGAGCTTGAGCCTGATGGGTTGGAACTGTGCTTTTCCTCCCACGGTGGCAGGAGCCCGAGGGCAGGGCAGTTTGGAAGTGGAAAGGGAAGGAATCGTTTCAAGTCTGGATGAAGGCTGCGTTTCCTTATGTTGCAGTTACTGAGCACTTCACACTGGAGGCGGCGGTGATGAGACGCGTTAGCTGACCAGGGTCTCATACTCTCATCCCAGGCAGGAGAGGGGCTTGGCAAGCCCCACCCACAAGTCTTGGGGTCTCCTGGACCTTCCTCATGACCCCCTCCACTCCAGGCCCAAGTTCAATCCCTCCTCCCCAGGACCCCAAGCCGGCAGGTGGAGCTCTTCCGTACCTTTCCCTCAGGCCCTTTCTACTGTTGGGCCTGGCTGAGGGGCAGAGACAGAGAAATTCCCCCTCGGGGTTTGGGCCCTGCCCCACCAAGAGCCCCTGCCTGAGACCAAGGCCCCTCTGGGAGGGGGGTGCGTCTCACCATGCACGTGGTGCCCGCTCTTTAAAGAAGGTCAATAAACACCTGTTGCCCCCCCAAAGCCCTCCTCTGGATGCCACAGAACTCAGGGATGTCACCAGGACACTGAGCCAGCACAGCTGTGGAACTGGAAACCACTTAAAGCAGCTTTATTTGTGTCCACCTCTGGCCCTTGAAACCTCTTCTGCTGGCCAGTCCTCCCACGGCCAGATGGAAACCTGACAGGCCCAGGCTGCTTCTTGGTAGGGAAATACCCGTGGTCTCCACCACTTCACGTCACACAGCACCGCTCGGCTCACGTCCAGGCCCAACAATAAAAAGGGCCTGACGTCATCGTCAAGTCCCCTGCTTTGAAGTGGAGGCCGCTCCTGCTGCCCCGGCCTGGTGGGGTGGGAAGCCTCGGCCGGGCAGCAGGCGTGGTCAGCCTCCAGCTGAACTGTGCTCTGGGCTTGGCGGAGGTTGAAAGCTACGCCTCTTTCTCTCATCGGCATCTCCAAGGGTCTTCAGAGCCCGGACATGGTCCCCACTGTCCCCCTGACTAGAATATTTTGTGTGGGCCTCAGAGAACCAAGGAGCCCCTGACGGGTAGCGGCAGCCCCACCTTCTCTTGGCCTGCATCTGTTCACTGCCCAGGCTGCCTCCTGGGACTGGGCCTGTGAGATTCCACGCCGACTCTCTCACACGAGGCCCTCACCTGGGCCGTCGGCCCTCTCCTCAGCTCCGCCATCAAAGCAGCCAGCCTGTCTCTTGCCCTCTAGACTTTGGGGTGGGGGTGGGGGTGAGGCATCAGTCCACTGGATTTCTCCACCTGCGGAGGACACCTCAAAGCCTAAAGCTCTCTTTAAAGCCCTCTTCCTCTGGCTTGATGTGAACGAGGGCATCTCACCTCACCCTCTGGTCTCAGCTCACCTCCCTGATATCCCCGCCTCTAACCTCAACACTTGACTCCTTGGTACCCTTGGTGTGGGTGAGGGGTCAGGCCATCTCTTCTCTAAATGCGGCATCAATGTGGGCAGGGGTCAGGGGCTGGGCGGGGTCATCTCACGGCACACACCGGCCTCCCTCCCCACATGGGGCTGTGATCATCAGTGTTTGTACGAGGGTTGGAAGCTAACTGCTCCATGCTTTGTCCAGAAAGTGCAAGGAAGGATTTGGAACCATGGAGGAGGGGCCCATGGTGTGGACCAGGCTGGCTGCCAGCCTCCTGGTTTGGTCCCTGGCATTTAGGCTCAGAGAGACAGGGTGCTAGGAGGTAAGATGGGAGGCCCAGAGGGTGGGGAGGGACACTGGCCACCACCACCCAGAGCAGGGCCTCAGGCTGACTCCAGAGAACTCAGTTATGTCCTGAAATGCCACCATCATACGTTGACTCCTTTGGGTAAGTATTGCCTTTGCTATGCAGCCCACATCCAGTCTCTGCATCCTAGTTTCTCAGCCCTCAGGTAGATAAGCAACAAGTCCTGTCTCTTGGTTGATCCTTGTAAAGCGTATAACACGCTTCCCCGTTGATACTCATAGCTCGATAAATAAATGTTAACTCACACTGCTTGTCCCTTCGGGTAGCATGGGCAGGCTCTCGCCCACCAGGCGACCCTCTCTTAGCACAACTCGGCCAACTGGAGCTGCCCTGGCCAGTCACCTGAGACCTTGGATGCCTTGGCCCATCTGGCATTTCTTTGGCAGAATCTTCCATGGGGCCTTTTGCTGGGTGGCAAGGCTGGAGCGTCTGGCACAACAATTCGAGTTTGCAAATACAAAAGCCACATCTTAAACATCACAAATTAGAACTGTGGTTTGGCAAAATATTTTTGTGCTCCTTTGAGGACCTGAAACTCCAAGAATAGTAGAAAACAGAATGTCTGGGATATTTATATACAGGTTAAGAGTCTCTAATCCAAAAATCCAAACTCCTAAACTTTTTGAGTGCTAACATGACACTCAAAGGAAATGCTCATTGGAGCATTCTGCAAATGTATTCTCCAAATATTCCCAAATCTGAAAACATCCTAAATCCAAAATACTTTCCAAGCATTTTGGATAAGGGGTACTCAATCTGTATTTTAATGGGGAGAAGAGAATGACAAAGTTGACTGTGGGACCGCAGGCCGCCAGAGTCATCCGACAGCCATGTTACACATGGTGTAGACAGCTGGAAGCCAGGAGTCATCTCATGCACGCACCTGTCTCCAGAGGCCTGACGCAATACCTCAGACAATGAAGAGACCAACACTAGAATTTTGATTAGACTCAACACATCCACAATTCAACTCAATTTAAAATTGCCTCACATACTCTTGGTAGCAATAAAACTGCAGCCTTTGGAAGATAATCTGGTCCTATCTTTCAGTATTTTCCATGTGGATATTCTTTGTCCCATCAGTGTCACCTCTAGGCCCAAACCCAGAGAAATCTCTGAAGGACACCAGGATGCTCACTGCAGCATTGTGTAGGACAGCACAACCTGGACACAACCTGAGTGTCCACCCGTGGGGCACGGGGTAAATACATGATGGTAAAATCATAATTGATGCAGCTTTAAAAAAGAATGAGACGGTCCTCTCTACCCTGACATGGAAATAGAGGTCTGCAGGTTTCTAGATAGCAGAGCAGATTTAAACACAGGTGTTCGGACAGCGCAACGGGACCTGAGCTGAGGGACAGGAAAGTGCAGCCTCAAGACCCCGTGTCATTCCGCTTTCTCGCTCTCTTTCCCTGGGATCCAGAACCTCCGCCCTCCTTTTAGGTGCACTGGCTGGGGAGAGGCTGTGGCGGGAGCGGGAGCACGCGGGCAGCGGCTCAAGCGGGGCAGAGGCTGCAGCGGGATCAGGAGCGGGCGGGCAGCGGCCGGAGCCGGGCAGAGCCTGCAGGGGGATCGGGAGCGCGCAGGCAGCGGCTCGAGCAGGCCAGAGGCTGCGGCCAGATCGGGAGAGCGGGGACAGCGGCTGAGCGGTGCAGAGGCTGCAGCGCGATCGGGAGTGCGCAGGCAGCGGATCGAGCGGGACAGAGGCTGGAGCCGGAGCAGGAGGGCGCAGGCAACAGCTGGAGCTGGGCAAAGGCGGAGGCGGGAGCGGGAGCGTGAGCGTCGGGGCAGCGGCGGGAGAGGGGCAGAGGCTCGAGAGGGGCAGAGGCTGCAGCTAGATCGGGAGTGAGCGGGCAGCGGCTCTAGCGGGGCAGAGGCTGCAGCGGGAGCGGGAGGGCGTGGGCAACAGCTGGAGCTGGGCAAAGGCTGCGGTGGGGCGGGAGCAGGAGGGAGTGGGAAACAGCTCGAGCTGGGCAAAGACTGCTGCGTGAGCTGGAGCGCTAGCGTGCGGGCAGAAGCTCGAGCAGGGCAGAGGTTGCGGCGGGATCGGGAACGCGCAGGCAGCGCCTCGAGCGGTGCAGGGGCTGCAGCGCGATCGGGAGCGCGCGGGCAGCGGCTCGAGCGGGGCAGAGGCTGCTGTGGGATCAGGAGCGGGTGGGGAGCGGCTCGAGCCGGGCAGAGCCTGCAGGGGGAGCGGGAGCACACGGGCAGCGGCTCCAGCCGGGCAGAGGCTGCAGCAGGATCGGGAGCGCGCAGGCAGCGGCTCGAGCAGGGCAGAGGCTGCAGCGAGATCGGGAGCGCGCGGGCAGTGGCTCCAGTGAGGCAGAGGCTGCAGCGGGTTCTGGAGCGCGCGGGCAGCGGCTCCAGGCGGGCAGAGGCTGCAGCGAGATCGGGAGCGTGCGGGCAGCCGCTGGAGCGAGGCAGGGGCTGCAGCGGGATCCTGAGCACGGGCAGCGGCTCCAGCAGGGCAAAAGCTGCAGCGGGATCGGGAGCAAGCGGGCAGCAGCTCTAGCGGAGCAGAGGCTGGAGCGGGAGCAGGAGGGCTCGGGCAACAGCTGGAGCTGGGCCAAGGCGGAGGCGGGAGCGGGAGCGTGAGTGTGGGGGCAGCGGCGGGAGAGGGGCAGAGGCTCGAGAGGGGCAGAGGCTGCAGCGTGATCGGGAGTGAGCGGGCAGCGGCTCTAGCGGGGCAGAGGCTGCAGCGGGAGCGGGAGGGCGTGGGCAACAGCTGGAGCTGGGCAAAGGCTGCGGTGGGGCGGGAGCAGGAGGGGGTGGGAAACAGCTCGAGCTGGGCAAAGACTGCAGCGGGAGCTGGAGCGCTAGCGTGCGGGCAGAAGCTCGAGCGGTGCAGAGGCTGCAGCGCGATCGGGAGCGCGCAGGCAGCGGCAGCGGCTCGAGCGGGGCAGAGGCTGCTGCGGGATCAGGAGCGGTTGGGCAGCGGCTCTAGCCAGGCAGAGCCTGCAGGGGGAGCGGGAGCGCACGGGCGGCGGCTCCAGCCAGGCAGAGGCTGCAGCGGGATCGGGAGCGCGCAGGCAGCGGCTCGAGCAGGGCAGAGGCTGCAGCCAGATCGGGAGCGCGGGGGCAGCGGCTCAAGCGGTGCAGAGGCTGCAGCCAGATCGGGAGCGTGCGGGCAGCTGCTCGAGCGGGGCAGAGGCTGCAGCGGGATCGGGAACGCGCGGGCAGTGGCTCCAGCTGGGCAGAGGCTGCAGCCTGAGCGGGAGCGCGCGGGCAGCCGCTCTAGAGAGGCAGAGGCTGCAGCGGGATCGTGAGCGCGGGCAGCGGCTCCAGCAGGGCAAACGCTGCAGCGGGATCGGAAGCAAGCGGGCAGCAGCTGTAGCGGAGCAGAGGCTGGAGCCGGAGCAGGAGGGCGCGGGCAATAGCTGGAGCTGGGCAAAGGCGGAGGCGGGAGCGGGCGCGTGAGCGGGGGGGAAGCTGCTCGAGAGGGGCAGAAGCTCGAGAGGGGCACGGGCTGCAGCGGGATCGGGAGGGCGCGGGCAGCGGCTCAAACAGGGCAGAGGCTGCAGCGGGATCGGGAGCGCCAGGGCAGCGGCTCGAGCCAGGCAGAGGCTGCAGCGCGATCGGGAGCGCACGGCAGCAGCTCGAACGGGGCAGAGGCTGCAGCGGGAGCAGGAGCGGGAGCGTGCATGCAGCGGCTGCAGCGGGGCAGCGGCTGGAAAGGGGCAGAGGCTGGAAAGGGGGGCTGCATAGGGAGCGGGAGCTGGCGGCAGCAGCTCCAATGGGCCGACGCTGCAGTGGGATCGGGAGCACGCGGGCAGCGGCTCTAGCGGGGCAGAGGCTGCAGCGGAGCGGGAGCGCTGGAGCGCTGAGGAGGCCGCTGCAGCGCTGACGCTCCTCAGAAGCAGCTGGACTCTCCTACCTGCTGCTGCAGGAATCTGTGGCAACACGTTGCTTTGGTGGAAGGATGTGAAGCAAGTTGAGCTTCACAGAGACACTAACTGCAGAAGAAGTGCTTCAGCAGCCACTTCAGATGACTGTGGAGGGTCTTTGGTGCTGCACCAAAACTCAACTGACAAATACTAGCTTTTTAAAGGCCAAGAAGCTTTAGAGAAGAAAATTTCCAGAAAAATGGCTTTGGTTTGAGGAGAACACCCGTGAACAAAGAAAAACGGAAGCACTCCCCTCAGGACAACCTCGGGATACGTCACTTCACAGACTCGGCTGGAGGTTTTTACCCACATGGGCCCGGCCTCTTCTTCTGTCTGTCTCTGAATCTGCCTGAGAAAAGATCTGCAGATGGTTATGGCCACTGCCTCATTTCCAGTTTCCAATATTCTGCAAGTTTCTTTCTTGGCCAATTCTAATCTGGAAGAAGAGACGGAAGGAAACTGTGGAAAATGTAATTAATTCCCAGCTTAGCTGCACTGACAGAGTACAAAGCACCAGAGTGTAATGCCACATACTGTCTTTTTTCTAAGGCATAAATAGGAGACTTACCAAATTATTTTCTAGATAAGAAATATCAAAGAATTTTCTAGAGAATTTCCCCTATTTTACAAAAAAAAAAAATTTTTTTTTTTTGCAAAAACTGAGAAGAAAATCTCATTTATTTTGTTAATGCATACCACCCATATAGGCGCTATAGAGTTGAATGATTTTTTTTTCCCCAAGGATTAAAGTTCTTAACGTTGCGGTCACATGGAAATCATCCTTAATTTTAACCTAAAGATTGACTGGTGCATATTCTTCAGATATTTCAAGCAAAACTTAGCAGTAATGTATTATTTTTATCATCAGAAAGACGTTAACTGTCAATTACACACACACATGCATAATTATATAATACACACATCTCCATGTACGGCGGCACTTCACAAAGCTCAGGGAAGATTCATATTATCTTTCAATTCTATTTTTCCACAAACATTTTGAAGTTCTCAGATACCCATATATGCAGGATGTTATATGGCTTTTTACCTGTATACAGTGCTCACTGTTTTCTATTCATAAAAAATTTAAATTAGAACCATAGAAGCATCATTATACCCTCCTTACAGGTTTCTTTCTAGATAGTAAAGGTCTATGAAACACATAAACACTGGTTAATAATATGCTTCATCTTCTTATCATATCTTCTCACCACAGACTTTTTCATTGCAGCATGGACAGAGGCTTAGATTTCATGTTTTAAGAGCATAAAAATATCCATCGACAGCAAGTTTTTATAAATAGAGGGTCTTGAAGGGTCTTAGATCCACAATTTCTTTTGGTAATTTTAAAAGATTATTATTATTTTTAACGGACACCTAATAACTGTACATATTTATGGGGTACATTGTGATTTTTTTAATTAAAAACCTAGCTGATTTTATTATTATTATCAATACCAAGCAAGTCTTTAAATCAATGAAAATTTAATTAAGCATAAAGTTACTTTCACATTTGTCTACAACCGTAGTAAATACAGTTCTTGGCATAAAGACACAGCCCTTGGAGTTTAAAACATCCCCAACTGCAAGATTACCTAAATAAATTTCCCATTATTGTTTATGTAATAATGGGTTAGTTAATCAAATTAAAATAATTATACAATCTAGGATAAAATAAAATGGAAATAATTTACTCACGAAATTCATATTTAAATCATCTTTATTTACAAAATAGTATCCTGAGAATTATAATTCCATTAAGCTTCAATTTGAGCAAAAATTGTAGTTACTTAAACTGAAAATGAAAGATAAGTCAAAACTATTTATGAAGAGAGACCAAAAATATCATCAGGTTTCTTGCTGTGCTTCTGGATTTCAGGAGCAGGCTCATTTGAGCACGGAATCGACCCTGAAGGGAACTCACCCCTACTTTCAGAATGTGGGGGTGGAGGTGACAATCCAGCTCCTAGAGGAACATAAGGAGGAAATCCCCTCAGTGAATAGACATTTCTCATTGCAAATGGAGGTGGTGGCTGGACAGAGAAATCCCTTGGTAGAAAATAATTTTGAGGAGCTGCATACATGCTTCCTGGAGGAGGTGGAGGAAAAGGAGGTTCTCTTCTCATGAATGGACCCCTCCTATCCACTGGAAACAATGGACCTCTGATTGCAGGAAAAGGTGGAGGAGCAAAGCCAGGGCCACTTGCTTCCCTTTCAGCAGGCACAGATGAATGAGGCACATTTACATCACCAAGGTCGTCTTTGGTATCATTTCTGCTGGATTCCGTTTGTGAGGGCTTTGGCCCATCCACTTTATCCAAAGAAGCCAGGTTAAAACTTCTGAGCTCTGCTGGGCCAGACGGTCCACCAGGATCAGGATCAAATCCGTCTTGCCTTTGTGGAAGAAGAGCTGGATCAGAACATGGGTGGCCTGGTGGGGGAATCATCATCCTTCGGTGTTGTTCCCACGGAGGTGACAGGAACCCAGATGGAGGTGGTGGCTGCACAGGGAAATCCCTTGGGAGATAATAATTTTGAGGAGCTCCATACATGCTTCCTGGAGGAGGTGGAGGAAAAGGACGTTCTCTTCTCATGAATGGACCCCTACTATCCACTGGAAACAATGGACCTCTGATTGCAGGAAAAGGTGGAGGAGCAAAGCCAGGGCCACACGCTTCCCTTTCAGCAGGCACAGATGAATGAGGCACATTTACATTACCAAGGTCGTCTTTGGTATCATTTCTGCTGGATTCCGTTTGTGAGGGCTTTGGCCCATCCACTTTATCCAAAGAAGCCAGGTTAAAACTTCTGAGTTCTGCTGGGCCAGACGGTCCACCAGGATTAGAATCAAATCCGTCTTGCCTTCGTGGAAGAAGAGCTGGATCAGAACATGGGTGGCCTGGTGGAGGGATCCTCATCCTCCGGTGCTGTTCCCACGGAGGTGACAGGTACCCAGATGGTGCTCCATGAGAATCGGTTAACCTATCACAGCCCGATTCTCCTCTTTCATTGGTCATCTGGTGATCCAGAGTATTCTCTGGGCCTCTTGAGCCTCTTCCTCCTCCTCGCCCTGGAGTCAAAGGTGCGAGTCTGAGTGGAGAGAGAAAAGCTCTCGTTTCGGATGAAGGTCGACCCACTGGTGAGGCACCACATGGGGAATGCTCTCCGCCAAATGCTGTCTTTGGAACATCAACTACATATGGATCTTTTTTGAAAAGTTCAAATTTAAACTCTTTTTCAGCTAATTTTTGTCTCTTGGAAACATTTACTTTCCTTAAATACCTGAGGTGTCTTTCAGCAGTCTCAGCTGCCACCCAGCTGCCGTGCGCTTCTTTCTCATAGGAAGTCATCTGCCCTTGATAAGAACGAACGCTTCTCTCCAATTCTTCTTCTGCATCTCTGGCTCTCCTTCTGTAGGTCTCCAGTTCCTCAGCTGCATGGCTCATCTTCTCTTCTACTTTGGAAAGTTTCTCCTCCTTCTCTAACCGGTCCTTTTCCTCTGCTATTAACTTCCTGTGGAGTTTCATTCCATTTTCTTGATACAGTTCAGTCATTCCTTTAAGTTTCTGCCGAAGCTTCTGATTTTCACTTTCCAACTGTGTGTTTTCTGACTGTAAAGATGCTTGTTCAGTCTGGAGATTTGTAATATGCTCTATAAGCTCTTCCTTTGTTTTATCTACTTCAGACAACTCAGTGTAAATTTGGTTTCTTTCTCCTTCTAGGGTTTTGAAAGAAGCATTTAACTTAGCAGTGTGAATCAGTTTCTTCAAAGCTCCTTTTGGCAGATCATCTAAGCGAGCACCCTTTTGTGATTCACTCTTCATCTGCAATTCCAAGTCATCAGCCATCATGTCTTCTCCAAGCACAGCAGCCCAGTCTGTCATCTTGAGCAAGCGTTCAGCCAGAGACTTGATGTGATTTTCTTTATCACTCAGAACTCGTTCTGCCTGGACTTTGGAGTTTTCAAATATTATTTTCTGTTTATTAAGTTCACTCACTTGTTCTTTCAATACTTCCGCTTCTTGTAAAAGCTGTTTCTGGCTTTCCTGAAGTTGGGAATTTTCATTCAAGGCGTCTTTTATTGCCACCTTCAGACGTTCTTCATTCATTTGAAATATTTTGCAGATTAGTTTGGCTTCAGCTACTTGTGACTGGATGGATTTCGATTCATCTTCTAGGGACTGTATCCTTTTTGAAATATCCGCCATCAATTCATCTTGCTCACAATGTTTAGATTTCTGTTCCTTTAATTCTTTTGCTAGAAAGACTATTTCATCCTCAAGTTTAGATTTGGAGCTGCTCAGCTTTTCATAGGTTGCCTCCAAGCTTTGTGCTTCTGTTGACCCCTTCTCAAAGCTGGCATCCTTCACAGCTGACTCCAAGCCTTCATACTCCTCTTGAACAACGCAAAGTTTGTCAAGTAGTTTACATTTTTCTTCAATTAGTCCAGAAAGCTTTTCAGCAAGCTTTTTCTCTCTTCTTACATAAAGCCGGCTTCTCACCGATCGAACACTTCTCCACAAAAACAAGAGAATCAAAAATCCAGTAAGAGCCGCACATGTCACCAGTTCCCACGGAAAACCAGGGCCCGGTCTCAGGTCTTCAGGCAATGCTGCCACAGTCCTGCACAGCTTTCCCAGGACCAGCCCCAAGTACGGCTGAGGGGCAGCCCCGGGCACCTCCATGGCGCCCCCGAGGCTGCTCCGGCTGTGGCCACAGTAGCCACGGCCTGGCCGGGCCACCACCAGCAGCTGAGACAGCTCTGCGTTCTGTCGGGAACGCGAACCGGCCCCGGCGACAGCAGCAGACACAGCGCAGCCGGCCTTGAGGGGAG
This sequence comes from Cynocephalus volans, assembly GCF_027409185.1. Classification (NCBI taxonomy): domain Eukaryota; kingdom Metazoa; phylum Chordata; class Mammalia; order Dermoptera; family Cynocephalidae; genus Cynocephalus; species Cynocephalus volans. The sequence continues at coordinate 92,412,042 of NC_084473.1, read as the reverse complement.
CCGGGGAGCACTGGCGCCCACCGGCCTCAGGCGTCCCCCACGCGCACCATGGTAACCAGGCCCCTTTGTGACGTCACTTCCGCCACGCGGTTCCGGAGCCTGCCCCCCCGCGAGCCTGTGGCACACGTTGTCCTAGCCACCCCCACCTCGGCTTGGTTTTGGCCGGGCCACCGCTGGATTTGAATCCATGTTTATAATGATGAAATCTGGGTAATCAGCATACTCATCACTCAAATATTTGTCATTTCTTTGTGCTGGGAAAATTCAAAATCCTCTCTTTTAGCTATTTGAAATTATCTAATAAATGCGTGCTGACTCTAGCCACCTTACAAAGCTGTAGATCAGTACAAATAGTTCCTCCTGTCCAGCTGCAACTTTGTATCTGTAACCTCTGCCTTTCCCCTCCTCGCCCTACCCTTCCCAGCCTCTAGTGACCACTATTCTGCTACTTCTAGGAGATCAACTTTTCCTTTGGCAGTTTTTTAAAGGAAATTTTGCGATTTTAATTTCTTTCAGAGGAGCATCCTTCCTTAGATATCTGCCAAGGAACAAAAGTGTTTTCTTTGGACTAACTTTGCCAAAATAGCCGTAGAATGTGGCAATGGGAAGAGGCCTGAGACACTCTGGGCTTCAGCTGGCCCAACGCTTTCTTTATAGGTAATGAAGCAAAGGTCTACAGTAAGTGCACTACTTGTCCAGGGCTGTTTAGCTATTTAGTGGCAGAAGTGTGTTGTATTTCGGGATCTGCTGGATGTCAGTGAAATGCTCTTTGTTTAAAAAACACTTTATTGAGGAATATTTTATATACCTTGTAATCCACCCATTTCAGGTATGCAATTCAATGAGTTCTAGTAAGTTCATCAAGTTGTGCAGCCATCACCACAAATCAGTTTTAGAACATTTTCACCACACCAATAAGATCTCCTGTACCCATTTATTCTTTTTTCCCCCCAGTTTTATTGGTTATGAATATTCACGGGATGCAAGGCTGATTGTCACCGTTCATACCCAAGCTGTGATGGCCAGATTCATACTGGCCACATGACCGTTACATTTATTGTATCACCTTTATTGACTTTCATATGTTGAACCATCCTTGTATCCCTGGCATGAATCCCACTTCAGGTGCCTGAAACCTCTGCCAAGTTTCTCTTTTTGGTGCCCATAGGAGCCAGCCTGTGCCGCTGGTTCCCATGGAAACAGATCCCTGAGACACACCCTGCCTTGCAGCACGCACAAAGCGCTTGCTCGCCCTTTGCCTTTTCTTTTTTGTTTTTTTAGCCAGCCAGTTAGTTCCAACTTTCAGGACCCCAGGGGAATAAAATGAGGACTGTTCCAGAGGGGAGGCAGCTGCCCAGGTGTCTGGCCCAAGCTCCCAGCCCACCCTGCCCCCTGGGGAAAGGGGGGGCAAGCCTCAGGTCAGGGCACAGCTCCCCAGGAGCCCCTCGGCCTTTCAAGGCCAGGACAGCCCTGCTCCTTTGGCTCCCAGCACACTTCCAGGAGCAGGGACGCGCTGAGCGTTTTGAGTCTTCACGGTGGACTTGGGAGGAAGGTGTCTTTATCTCACTCTATGGATGATGACAGTGAGACCCAGAAAAGTAAAAGGGTTTGCCCAAGTCACAGGCTAGAAAGTGACAAAGCCGGGACATAAAGCCTGTTCCTTTCATCCCAAAGCGAGCATGGCGGTCAAGATGCACCCCAACCGATGACACACCCATGTTTCATACGTCAGCTTGGAGACTTGCTGATCACACTGCCCAGGACAGGCCTGGCCTTCCTTACTGTGTGAACTGAAAAGGTAGGACCAGAGAAGCCCACCCCCAAACCAGTGCTGCCCTCTGGTGAGTCACCCTCCCACTGCTCAGAGGTGCTTTCTTCGAAGTTAACAAGCTGTGCAACCAAACAGGTCAGGACGACTGCCCTGCCCACTGGGCCCCCCAGGCCCCGGGGCCTTGGGAACCTCCCACTGCAGCAGCCAACCTGGAGGGTTCCCCTCATGCAACACAGATGTGAATGTTCCTGCCCCCTGCCATGACCCCCCTCTGCCACTGGGTCCTTTCCCAGGCAGGAGGGAATGGGGACCGAGGACGCCTGAGTAGGCTCCTTGCATGGGCCTCAGCGGTGGCCGTGCTGTGGGCACGTGGCCATTAGCAAACTCCCCAAGAGAGAGTCAGTTTTGCAAGAGTCTCTGGCAGCTATCAGACCCAGAAAAGGGGCGGAAGGCTGCAGGAGTGCCTGCCCTGTTAGCTACGAGCTTGAGCCTGATGGGTTGGAACTGTGCTTTTCCTCCCACGGTGGCAGGAGCCCGAGGGCAGGGCAGTTTGGAAGTGGAAAGGGAAGGAATCGTTTCAAGTCTGGATGAAGGCTGCGTTTCCTTATGTTGCAGTTACTGAGCACTTCACACTGGAGGCGGCGGTGATGAGACGCGTTAGCTGACCAGGGTCTCATACTCTCATCCCAGGCAGGAGAGGGGCTTGGCAAGCCCCACCCACAAGTCTTGGGGTCTCCTGGACCTTCCTCATGACCCCCTCCACTCCAGGCCCAAGTTCAATCCCTCCTCCCCAGGACCCCAAGCCGGCAGGTGGAGCTCTTCCGTACCTTTCCCTCAGGCCCTTTCTACTGTTGGGCCTGGCTGAGGGGCAGAGACAGAGAAATTCCCCCTCGGGGTTTGGGCCCTGCCCCACCAAGAGCCCCTGCCTGAGACCAAGGCCCCTCTGGGAGGGGGGTGCGTCTCACCATGCACGTGGTGCCCGCTCTTTAAAGAAGGTCAATAAACACCTGTTGCCCCCCCAAAGCCCTCCTCTGGATGCCACAGAACTCAGGGATGTCACCAGGACACTGAGCCAGCACAGCTGTGGAACTGGAAACCACTTAAAGCAGCTTTATTTGTGTCCACCTCTGGCCCTTGAAACCTCTTCTGCTGGCCAGTCCTCCCACGGCCAGATGGAAACCTGACAGGCCCAGGCTGCTTCTTGGTAGGGAAATACCCGTGGTCTCCACCACTTCACGTCACACAGCACCGCTCGGCTCACGTCCAGGCCCAACAATAAAAAGGGCCTGACGTCATCGTCAAGTCCCCTGCTTTGAAGTGGAGGCCGCTCCTGCTGCCCCGGCCTGGTGGGGTGGGAAGCCTCGGCCGGGCAGCAGGCGTGGTCAGCCTCCAGCTGAACTGTGCTCTGGGCTTGGCGGAGGTTGAAAGCTACGCCTCTTTCTCTCATCGGCATCTCCAAGGGTCTTCAGAGCCCGGACATGGTCCCCACTGTCCCCCTGACTAGAATATTTTGTGTGGGCCTCAGAGAACCAAGGAGCCCCTGACGGGTAGCGGCAGCCCCACCTTCTCTTGGCCTGCATCTGTTCACTGCCCAGGCTGCCTCCTGGGACTGGGCCTGTGAGATTCCACGCCGACTCTCTCACACGAGGCCCTCACCTGGGCCGTCGGCCCTCTCCTCAGCTCCGCCATCAAAGCAGCCAGCCTGTCTCTTGCCCTCTAGACTTTGGGGTGGGGGTGGGGGTGAGGCATCAGTCCACTGGATTTCTCCACCTGCGGAGGACACCTCAAAGCCTAAAGCTCTCTTTAAAGCCCTCTTCCTCTGGCTTGATGTGAACGAGGGCATCTCACCTCACCCTCTGGTCTCAGCTCACCTCCCTGATATCCCCGCCTCTAACCTCAACACTTGACTCCTTGGTACCCTTGGTGTGGGTGAGGGGTCAGGCCATCTCTTCTCTAAATGCGGCATCAATGTGGGCAGGGGTCAGGGGCTGGGCGGGGTCATCTCACGGCACACACCGGCCTCCCTCCCCACATGGGGCTGTGATCATCAGTGTTTGTACGAGGGTTGGAAGCTAACTGCTCCATGCTTTGTCCAGAAAGTGCAAGGAAGGATTTGGAACCATGGAGGAGGGGCCCATGGTGTGGACCAGGCTGGCTGCCAGCCTCCTGGTTTGGTCCCTAGCATTTAGGCTCAGAGAGACAGGGTGCTAGGAGGTAAGATGGGAGGCCCAGAGGGTGGGGAGGGACACTGGCCACCACCACCCAGAGCAGGGCCTCAGGCTGACTCCAGAGAACTCAGTTATGTCCTGAAATGCCACCATCATACGTTGACTCCTTTGGGTAAGTATTGCCTTTGCTATGCAGCCCACATCCAGTCTCTGCATCCTAGTTTCTCAGCCCTCAGGTAGATAAGCAACAAGTCCTGTCTCTTGGTTGATCCTTGTAAAGCGTATAACACGCTTCCCCGTTGATACTCATAGCTCGATAAATAAATGTTAACTCACACTGCTTGTCCCTTCGGGTAGCATGGGCAGGCTCTCGCCCACCAGGCGACCCTCTCTTAGCACAACTCGGCCAACTGGAGCTGCCCTGGCCAGTCACCTGAGACCTTGGATGCCTTGGCCCATCTGGCATTTCTTTGGCAGAATCTTCCATGGGGCCTTTTGCTGGGTGGCAAGGCTGGAGCGTCTGGCACAACAATTCGAGTTTGCAAATACAAAAGCCACATCTTAAACATCACAAATTAGAACTGTGGTTTGGCAAAATATTTTTGTGCTCCTTTGAGGACCTGAAACTCCAAGAATAGTAGAAAACAGAATGTCTGGGATATTTATATACAGGTTAAGAGTCTCTAATCCAAAAATCCAAACTCCTAAACTTTTTGAGTGCTAACATGACACTCAAAGGAAATGCTCATTGGAGCATTCTGCAAATGTATTCTCCAAATATTCCCAAATCTGAAAACATCCTAAATCCAAAATACTTTCCAAGCATTTTGGATAAGGGGTACTCAATCTGTATTTTAATGGGGAGAAGAGAATGACAAAGTTGACTGTGGGACCGCAGGCCGCCAGAGTCATCCGACAGCCATGTTACACATGGTGTAGACAGCTGGAAGCCAGGAGTCATCTCATGCACGCACCTGTCTCCAGAGGCCTGACGCAATACCTCAGACAATGAAGAGACCAACACTAGAATTTTGATTAGACTCAACACATCCACAATTCAACTCAATTTAAAATTGCCTCACATACTCTTGGTAGCAATAAAACTGCAGCCTTTGGAAGATAATCTGGTCCTATCTTTCAGTATTTTCCATGTGGATATTCTTTGTCCCATCAGTGTCACCTCTAGGCCCAAACCCAGAGAAATCTCTGAAGGACACCAGGATGCTCACTGCAGCATTGTGTAGGACAGCACAACCTGGACACAACCTGAGTGTCCACCCGTGGGGCACGGGGTAAATACATGATGGTAAAATCATAATTGATGCAGCTTTAAAAAAGAATGAGACGGTCCTCTCTACCCTGACATGGAAATAGAGGTCTGCAGGTTTCTAGATAGCAGAGCAGATTTAAACACAGGTGTTCGGACAGCGCAACGGGACCTGAGCTGAGGGACAGGAAAGTGCAGCCTCAAGACCCCGTGTCATTCCGCTTTCTCGCTCTCTTTCCCTGGGATCCAGAACCTCCGCCCTCCTTTTAGGTGCACTGGCTGGGGAGAGGCTGTGGCGGGAGCGGGAGCACGCGGGCAGCGGCTCAAGCGGGGCAGAGGCTGCAGCGGGATCAGGAGCGGGCGGGCAGCGGCCGGAGCCGGGCAGAGCCTGCAGGGGGATCCGGAGCGCGCAGGCAGCGGCTCGAGCAGGCCAGAGGCTGCGGCCAGATCGGGAGAGCGGGGACAGCGGCTGAGCGGTGCAGAGGCTGCAGCGCGATCGGGAGTGCGCAGGCAGCGGATCGAGCGGGACAGAGGCTGGAGCCGGAGCAGGAGGGCGCAGGCAACAGCTGGAGCTGGGCAAAGGCGGAGGCGGGAGCGGGAGCGTGAGCGTCGGGGCAGCGGCGGGAGAGGGGCAGAGGCTCGAGAGGGGCAGAGGCTGCAGCTAGATCGGGAGTGAGCGGGCAGCGGCTCTAGCGGGGCAGAGGCTGCAGCGGGAGCGGGAGGGCGTGGGCAACAGCTGGAGCTGGGCAAAGGCTGCGGTGGGGCGGGAGCAGGAGGGAGTGGGAAACAGCTCGAGCTGGGCAAAGACTGCTGCGTGAGCTGGAGCGCTAGCGTGCGGGCAGAAGCTCGAGCAGGGCAGAGGTTGCGGCGGGATCGGGAACGCGCAGGCAGCGCCTCGAGCGGTGCAGGGGCTGCAGCGCGATCGGGAGCGCGCGGGCAGCGGCTCGAGCGGGGCAGAGGCTGCTGTGGGATCAGGAGCGGGTGGGGAGCGGCTCGAGCCGGGCAGAGCCTGCAGGGGGAGCGGGAGCACACGGGCAGCGGCTCCAGCCGGGCAGAGGCTGCAGCAGGATCGGGAGCGCGCAGGCAGCGGCTCGAGCAGGGCAGAGGCTGCAGCGAGATCGGGAGCGCGCGGGCAGTGGCTCCAGTGAGGCAGAGGCTGCAGCGGGTTCTGGAGCGCGCGGGCAGCGGCTCCAGGCGGGCAGAGGCTGCAGCGAGATCGGGAGCGTGCGGGCAGCCGCTGGAGCGAGGCAGGGGCTGCAGCGGGATCGTGAGCACGGGCAGCGGCTCCAGCAGGGCAAAAGCTGCAGCGGGATCGGGAGCAAGCGGGCAGCAGCTCTAGCGGAGCAGAGGCTGGAGCGGGAGCAGGAGGGCTCGGGCAACAGCTGGAGCTGGGCCAAGGCGGAGGCGGGAGCGGGAGCGTGAGTGTGGGGGCAGCGGCGGGAGAGGGGCAGAGGCTCGAGAGGGGCAGAGGCTGCAGCGTGATCGGGAGTGAGCGGGCAGCGGCTCTAGCGGGGCAGAGGCTGCAGCGGGAGCGGGAGGGCGTGGGCAACAGCTGGAGCTGGGCAAAGGCTGCGGTGGGGCGGGAGCAGGAGGGGGTGGGAAACAGCTCGAGCTGGGCAAAGACTGCAGCGGGAGCTGGAGCGCTAGCGTGCGGGCAGAAGCTCGAGCGGTGCAGAGGCTGCAGCGCGATCGGGAGCGCGCAGGCAGCGGCAGCGGCTCGAGCGGGGCAGAGGCTGCTGCGGGATCAGGAGCGGTTGGGCAGCGGCTCTAGCCAGGCAGAGCCTGCAGGGGGAGCGGGAGCGCACGGGCGGCGGCTCCAGCCAGGCAGAGGCTGCAGCGGGATCGGGAGCGCGCAGGCAGCGGCTCGAGCAGGGCAGAGGCTGCAGCCAGATCGGGAGCGCGGGGGCAGCGGCTCAAGCGGTGCAGAGGCTGCAGCCAGATCGGGAGCGTGCGGGCAGCTGCTCGAGCGGGGCAGAGGCTGCAGCGGGATCGGGAACGCGCGGGCAGTGGCTCCAGCTGGGCAGAGGCTGCAGCCTGAGCGGGAGCGCGCGGGCAGCCGCTCTAGAGAGGCAGAGGCTGCAGCGGGATCGTGAGCGCGGGCAGCGGCTCCAGCAGGGCAAACGCTGCAGCGGGATCGGAAGCAAGCGGGCAGCAGCTGTAGCGGAGCAGAGGCTGGAGCCGGAGCAGGAGGGCGCGGGCAATAGCTGGAGCTGGGCAAAGGCGGAGGCGGGAGCGGGCGCGTGAGCGGGGGGGAAGCTGCTCGAGAGGGGCAGAAGCTCGAGAGGGGCACGGGCTGCAGCGGGATCGGGAGGGCGCGGGCAGCGGCTCAAACAGGGCAGAGGCTGCAGCGGGATCGGGAGCGCCAGGGCAGCGGCTCGAGCCAGGCAGAGGCTGCAGCGCGATCGGGAGCGCACGGCAGCAGCTCGAACGGGGCAGAGGCTGCAGCGGGAGCAGGAGCGGGAGCGTGCATGCAGCGGCTGCAGCGGGGCAGCGGCTGGAAAGGGGCAGAGGCTGGAAAGGGGGGCTGCATAGGGAGCGGGAGCTGGCGGCAGCAGCTCCAATGGGCCGACGCTGCAGTGGGATCGGGAGCACGCGGGCAGCGGCTCTAGCGGGGCAGAGGCTGCAGCGGAGCGGGAGCGCTGGAGCGCTGAGGAGGCCGCTGCAGCGCTGACGCTCCTCAGAAGCAGCTGGACTCTCCTACCTGCTGCTGCAGGAATCTGTGGCAACACGTTGCTTTGGTGGAAGGATGTGAAGCAAGTTGAGCTTCACAGAGACACTAACTGCAGAAGAAGTGCTTCAGCAGCCACTTCAGATGACTGTGGAGGGTCTTTGGTGCTGCACCAAAACTCAACTGACAAATACTAGCTTTTTAAAGGCCAAGAAGCTTTAGAGAAGAAAATTTCCAGAAAAATGGCTTTGGTTTGAGGAGAACACCCGTGAACAAAGAAAAACGGAAGCACTCCCCTCAGGACAACCTCGGGATACGTCACTTCACAGACTCGGCTGGAGGTTTTTACCCACATGGGCCCGGCCTCTTCTTCTGTCTGTCTCTGAATCTGCCTGAGAAAAGATCTGCAGATGGTTATGGCCACTGCCTCATTTCCAGTTTCCAATATTCTGCAAGTTTCTTTCTTGGCCAATTCTAATCTGGAAGAAGAGACGGAAGGAAACTGTGGAAAATGTAATTAATTCCCAGCTTAGCTGCACTGACAGAGTACAAAGCACCAGAGTGTAATGCCACATACTGTCTTTTTTCTAAGGCATAAATAGGAGACTTACCAAATTATTTTCTAGATAAGAAATATCAAAGAATTTTCTAGAGAATTTCCCCTATTTTACAAAAAAAAAAAATTTTTTTTTTTTGCAAAAACTGAGAAGAAAATCTCATTTATTTTGTTAATGCATACCACCCATATAGGCGCTATAGAGTTGAATGATTTTTTTTTCCCCAAGGATTAAAGTTCTTAACGTTGCGGTCACATGGAAATCATCCTTAATTTTAACCTAAAGATTGACTGGTGCATATTCTTCAGATATTTCAAGCAAAACTTAGCAGTAATGTATTATTTTTATCATCAGAAAGACGTTAACTGTCAATTACACACACACATGCATAATTATATAATACACACATCTCCATGTACGGCGGCACTTCACAAAGCTCAGGGAAGATTCATATTATCTTTCAATTCTATTTTTCCACAAACATTTTGAAGTTCTCAGATACCCATATATGCAGGATGTTATATGGCTTTTTACCTGTATACAGTGCTCACTGTTTTCTATTCATAAAAAATTTAAATTAGAACCATAGAAGCATCATTATACCCTCCTTACAGGTTTCTTTCTAGATAGTAAAGGTCTATGAAACACATAAACACTGGTTAATAATATGCTTCATCTTCTTATCATATCTTCTCACCACAGACTTTTTCATTGCAGCATGGACAGAGGCTTAGATTTCATGTTTTAAGAGCATAAAAATATCCATCGACAGCAAGTTTTTATAAATAGAGGGTCTTGAAGGGTCTTAGATCCACAATTTCTTTTGGTAATTTTAAAAGATTATTATTATTTTTAACGGACACCTAATAACTGTACATATTTATGGGGTACATTGTGATTTTTTTAATTAAAAACCTAGCTGATTTTATTATTATTATCAATACCAAGCAAGTCTTTAAATCAATGAAAATTTAATTAAGCATAAAGTTACTTTCACATTTGTCTACAACCGTAGTAAATACAGTTCTTGGCATAAAGACACAGCCCTTGGAGTTTAAAACATCCCCAACTGCAAGATTACCTAAATAAATTTCCCATTATTGTTTATGTAATAATGGGTTAGTTAATCAAATTAAAATAATTATACAATCTAGGATAAAATAAAATGGAAATAATTTACTCACGAAATTCATATTTAAATCATCTTTATTTACAAAATAGTATCCTGAGAATTATAATTCCATTAAGCTTCAATTTGAGCAAAAATTGTAGTTACTTAAACTGAAAATGAAAGATAAGTCAAAACTATTTATGAAGAGAGACCAAAAATATCATCAGGTTTCTTGCTGTGCTTCTGGATTTCAGGAGCAGGCTCATTTGAGCACGGAATCGACCCTGAAGGGAACTCACCCCTACTTTCAGAATGTGGGGGTGGAGGTGACAATCCAGCTCCTAGAGGAACATAAGGAGGAAATCCCCTCAGTGAATAGACATTTCTCATTGCAAATGGAGGTGGTGGCTGGACAGAGAAATCCCTTGGTAGAAAATAATTTTGAGGAGCTGCATACATGCTTCCTGGAGGAGGTGGAGGAAAAGGAGGTTCTCTTCTCATGAATGGACCCCTCCTATCCACTGGAAACAATGGACCTCTGATTGCAGGAAAAGGTGGAGGAGCAAAGCCAGGGCCACTTGCTTCCCTTTCAGCAGGCACAGATGAATGAGGCACATTTACATCACCAAGGTCGTCTTTGGTATCATTTCTGCTGGATTCCGTTTGTGAGGGCTTTGGCCCATCCACTTTATCCAAAGAAGCCAGGTTAAAACTTCTGAGCTCTGCTGGGCCAGACGGTCCACCAGGATCAGGATCAAATCCGTCTTGCCTTTGTGGAAGAAGAGCTGGATCAGAACATGGGTGGCCTGGTGGGGGAATCATCATCCTTCGGTGTTGTTCCCACGGAGGTGACAGGAACCCAGATGGAGGTGGTGGCTGCACAGGGAAATCCCTTGGGAGATAATAATTTTGAGGAGCTCCATACATGCTTCCTGGAGGAGGTGGAGGAAAAGGACGTTCTCTTCTCATGAATGGACCCCTACTATCCACTGGAAACAATGGACCTCTGATTGCAGGAAAAGGTGGAGGAGCAAAGCCAGGGCCACACGCTTCCCTTTCAGCAGGCACAGATGAATGAGGCACATTTACATTACCAAGGTCGTCTTTGGTATCATTTCTGCTGGATTCCGTTTGTGAGGGCTTTGGCCCATCCACTTTATCCAAAGAAGCCAGGTTAAAACTTCTGAGTTCTGCTGGGCCAGACGGTCCACCAGGATTAGAATCAAATCCGTCTTGCCTTCGTGGAAGAAGAGCTGGATCAGAACATGGGTGGCCTGGTGGAGGGATCCTCATCCTCCGGTGCTGTTCCCACGGAGGTGACAGGTACCCACATGGTGCTCCATGAGAATCGGTTAACCTATCACAGCCCGATTCTCCTCTTTCATTGGTCATCTGGTGATCCAGAGTATTCTCTGGGCCTCTTGAGCCTCTTCCTCCTCCTCGCCCTGGAGTCAAAGGTGCGAGTCTGAGTGGAGAGAGAAAAGCTCTCGTTTCGGATGAAGGTCGACCCACTGGTGAGGCACCACATGGGGAATGCTCTCCGCCAAATGCTGTCTTTGGAACATCAACTACATATGGATCTTTTTTGAAAAGTTCAAATTTAAACTCTTTTTCAGCTAATTTTTGTCTCTTGGAAACATTTACTTTCCTTAAATACCTGAGGTGTCTTTCAGCAGTCTCAGCTGCCACCCAGCTGCCGTGCGCTTCTTTCTCATAGGAAGTCATCTGCCCTTGATAAGAACGAACGCTTCTCTCCAATTCTTCTTCTGCATCTCTGGCTCTCCTTCTGTAGGTCTCCAGTTCCTCAGCTGCATGGCTCATCTTCTCTTCTACTTTGGAAAGTTTCTCCTCCTTCTCTAACCGGTCCTTTTCCTCTGCTATTAACTTCCTGTGGAGTTTCATTCCATTTTCTTGATACAGTTCAGTCATTCCTTTAAGTTTCTGCCGAAGCTTCTGATTTTCACTTTCCAACTGTGTGTTTTCTGACTGTAAAGATGCTTGTTCAGTCTGGAGATTTGTAATATGCTCTATAAGCTCTTCCTTTGTTTTATCTACTTCAGACAACTCAGTGTAAATTTGGTTTCTTTCTCCTTCTAGGGTTTTGAAAGAAGCATTTAACTTAGCAGTGTGAATCAGTTTCTTCAAAGCTCCTTTTGGCAGATCATCTAAGCGAGCACCCTTTTGTGATTCACTCTTCATCTGCAATTCCAAGTCATCAGCCATCATGTCTTCTCCAAGCACAGCAGCCCAGTCTGTCATCTTGAGCAAGCGTTCAGCCAGAGACTTGATGTGATTTTCTTTATCACTCAGAACTCGTTCTGCCTGGACTTTGGAGTTTTCAAATATTATTTTCTGTTTATTAAGTTCACTCACTTGTTCTTTCAATACTTCCGCTTCTTGTAAAAGCTGTTTCTGGCTTTCCTGAAGTTGGGAATTTTCATTCAAGGCGTCTTTTATTGCCACCTTCAGACGTTCTTCATTCATTTGAAATATTTTGCAGATTAGTTTGGCTTCAGCTACTTGTGACTGGATGGATTTCGATTCATCTTCTAGGGACTGTATCCTTTTTGAAATATCCGCCATCAATTCATCTTGCTCACAATGTTTAGATTTCTGTTCCTTTAATTCTTTTGCTAGAAAGACTATTTCATCCTCAAGTTTAGATTTGGAGCTGCTCAGCTTTTCATAGGTTGCCTCCAAGCTTTGTGCTTCTGTTGACCCCTTCTCAAAGCTGGCATCCTTCACAGCTGACTCCAAGCCTTCATACTCCTCTTGAACAACGCAAAGTTTGTCAAGTAGTTTACATTTTTCTTCAATTAGTCCAGAAAGCTTTTCAGCAAGCTTTTTCTCTCTTCTTACATAAAGCCGGCTTCTCACCGATCGAACACTTCTCCACAAAAACAAGAGAATCAAAAATCCAGTAAGAGCCGCACATGTCACCAGTTCCCACGGAAAACCAGGGCCCGGTCTCAGGTCTTCAGGCAATGCTGCCACAGTCCTGCACAGCTTTCCCAGGACCAGCCCCAAGTACGGCTGAGGGGCAGCCCCGGGCACCTCCATGGCGCCCCCGAGGCTGCTCCGGCTGTGGCCACAGTAGCCACGGCCTGGCCGGGCCACCACCAGCAGCTGAGACAGCTCTGCGTTCTGTCGGGAACGCGAACCGGCCCCGGCGACAGCAGCAGACACAGCGCAGCCGGCCTTGAGGGGAGCCGGGGAGCACTGGCGCCCACCGGCCTCAGGCGTCCCCCACGCGCACCATGGTAACCAGGCCCCTTTGTGACGTCACTTCCGCCACGCGGTTCCGGAGCCTGCCCCGCGCGAGCCTGTGACACACGCTGTCCTAGCCACCCCCACCTCGGCTTGGTTTTGGCCGGGCCACCGCTGGATTTGAATCCATGTTTATAATGATGAAATCTGGGTAATCAGCATACTCATCACTCAAATATTTGTCATTTCTTTGTGCTGGGAAAATTCAAAATCCTCTCTTTTAGCTATTTGAAATTATCTAATAAATGCGTGCTGACTCTAGCCACCTTACAAAGCTGTAGATCAGTACAAATAGTTCCTCCTGTCCAGCTGCAACTTTGTATCTGTAACCTCTGCCTTTCCCCTCCTCGCCCTACCCTTCCCAGCCTCTAGTGACCACTATTCTGCTACTTCTAGGAGATCAACTTTTCCTTTGGCAATTTTTTAAAGGAAATTTTGCGATTTTAATTTCTTTCAGAGGAGCATCCTTCCTTAGATATCTGCCAAGGAACAAAAGTGTTTTCTTTGGACTAACTTTGCCAAAATAGCCGTAGAATGTGGCAATGGGAAGAGGCCTGAGACACTCTGGGCTTCAGCTGGCCCAACGCTTTCTTTATAGGTAATGAAGCAAAGGTCTACAGTAAGTGCACTACTTGTCCAGGGCTGTTTAGCTATTTAGTGGCAGAAGTGTGTTGTATTTCAGGATCTGCTGGATGTCAGTGAAATGCTCTTTGTTTAAAAAACACTTTATTGAGGAATATTTTATATACCTTGTAATCCACCCATTTCAGGTATGCAATTCAATGAGTTCTAGTAAGTTCATCAAGTTGTGCAGCCATCACCACAAATCAGTTTTAGAACATTTTCACCACACCAATAAGATCTCCTGTACCCATTTATTCTTTTTTCCCCCCAGTTTTATTGGTTATGAATATTCACGGGATGCAAGGCTGATTGTCACCGTTCATACCCAAGCTGTGATGGCCAGATTCATACTGGCCACATGACCGTTACATTTATTGTATCACCTTTATTGACTTTCATATGTTGAACCATCCTTGTATCCCTGGCATGAATCCCACTTCAGGTGCCTGAAACCTCTGCCAAGTTTCTCTTTTTGGTGCCCATAGGAGCCAGCCTGTGCCGCTGGTTCCCATGGAAACAGATCCCTGAGACACACCCTGCCTTGCAGCACGCACAAAGCGCTTGCTCGCCCTTTGCCTTTTCTTTTTTGTTTTTTTAGCCAGCCAGTTAGTTCCAACTTTCAGGACCCCAGGGGAATAAAATGAGGACTGTTCCAGAGGGGAGGCAGCTGCCCAGGTGTCTGGCCCAAGCTCCCAGCCCACCCTGCCCCCTGGGGAAAGGGGGGGCAAGCCTCAGGTCAGGGCACAGCTCCCCAGGAGCCCCTCGGCCTTTCAAGGCCAGGACAGCCCTGCTCCTTTGGCTCCCAGCACACTTCCAGGAGCGGGGACGCGCTGAGCGTTTTGAGTCTTCACGGTGGACTTGGGAGGAAGGTGTCTTTATCTCACTCTATGGATGATGACAGTGAGACCCAGAAAAGTAAAAGGGTTTGCCCAAGTCACAGGCTAGAAAGTGACAAAGCCGGGACATAAAGCCTGTTCCTTTCATCCCAAAGCGAGCATGGCGGTCAAGATGCACCCCAACCGATGACACACCCATGTTTCATACGTCAGCTTGGAGACTTGCTGATCACACTGCCCAGGACAGGCCTGGCCTTCCTTACTGTGTGAACTGAAAAGGTAGGACCAGAGAAGCCCACCCCCAAACCAGTGCTGCCCTCTGGTGAGTCACCCTCCCACTGCTCAGAGGTGCTTTCTTCGAAGTTAACAAGCTGTGCAACCAAACAGGTCAGGACGACTGCCCTGCCCACTGGGCCCCCCAGGCCCCGGGGCCTTGGGAACCTCCCACTGCAGCAGCCAACCTGGAGGGTTCCCCTCATGCAACACAGATGTGAATGTTCCTGCCCCCTGCCATGACCCCCCTCTGCCACTGGGTCCTTTCCCAGGCAGGAGGGAATGGGGACCGAGGACGCCTGAGTAGGCTCCTTGCATGGGCCTCAGCGGTGGCCGTGCTGTGGGCACGTGGCCATTAGCAAACTCCCCAAGAGAGAGTCAGTTTTGCAAGAGTCTCTGGCAGCTATCAGACCCAGAAAAGGGGCGGAAGGCTGCAGGAGTGCCTGCCCTGTTAGCTACGAGCTTGAGCCTGATGGGTTGGAACTGTGCTTTTCCTCCCACGGTGGCAGGAGCCCGAGGGCAGGGCAGTTTGGAAGTGGAAAGGGAAGGAATCGTTTCAAGTCTGGATGAAGGCTGCGTTTCCTTATGTTGCAGTTACTGAGCACTTCACACTGGAGGCGGCGGTGATGAGACGCGTTAACTTACCAGGGTCTTATACTCTCATCCCAGGCAGGAGAGGGGCTTGGCAAGCCCCACCCACAAGTCTTGGGGTCTCCTGGACCTTCCTCATGACCCCCTCCACTCCAGGCCCAAGTTCAATCCCTCCTCCCCAGGACCCCAAGCCGGCAGGTGGAGCTCTTCCGTACCTTTCCCTCAGGCCCTTTCTACTGTTGGGCCTGGCTGAGGGGCAGAGACAGAGAAATTCCCCCTCGGGGTTTGGGCCCTGCCCCACCAAGAGCCCCTGCCTGAGACCAAGGCCCCTCTGGGAGGGGGGTGCGTCTCACCATGCACGTGGTGCCCGCTCTTTAAAGAAGGTCAATAAACACCTGTTGCCCCCCCAAAGCCCTCCTCTGGATGCCACAGAACTCAGGGATGTCACCAGGACACTGAGCCAGCACAGCTGTGGAACTGGAAACCACTTAAAGCAGCTTTATTTGTGTCCACCTCTGGCCCTTGAAACCTCTTCTGCTGGCCAGTCCTCCCACGGCCAGATGGAAACCTGACAGGACCAGGCTGCTTCTTGGTAGGGAAATACCCGTGGTCTCCACCACTTCACGTCACACAGCACCGCTCGGCTCACGTCCAGGCCCAACAATAAAAAGGGCCTGACGTCATCGTCAAGTCCCCTGCTTTGAAGTGGAGGCCGCTCCTGCTGCCCCGGCCTGGTGGGGTGGGAAGCCTCGGCCGGGCAGCAGGCGTGGTCAGCCTCCAGCTGAACTGTGCTCTGGGCTTGGCGGAGGTTGAAAGCTACGCCTCTTTCTCTCATCGGCATCTCCAAGGGTCTTCAGAGCCCGGACATGGTCCCCACTGTCCCCCTGACTAGAATATTTTGTGTGGGCCTCAGAGAACCAAGGAGCCCCTGACGGGTAGCGGCAGCCCCACCTTCTCTTGGCCTGCATCTGTTCACTGCCCAGGCTGCCTCCTGGGACTGGGCCTGTGAGATTCCACGCCGACTCTCTCACACGAGGCCCTCACCTGGGCCGTCGGCCCTCTCCTCAGCTCCGCCATCAAAGCAGCCAGCCTGTCTCTTGCCCTCTAGACTTTGGGGTGGGGGTGGGGGTGAGGCATCAGTCCACTGGATTTCTCCACCTGCGGAGGACACCTCAAAGCCTAAAGCTCTCTTTAAAGCCCTCTTCCTCTGGCTTGATGTGAACGAGGGCATCTCACCTCACCCTCTGGTCTCAGCTCACCTCCCTGATATCCCCGCCTCTAACCTCAACACTTGACTCCTTGGTACCCTTGGTGTGGGTGAGGGGTCAGGCCATCTCTTCTCTAAATGCAGCATCAATGTGGGCAGGGGTCAGGGGCTGGGCGGGGTCATCTCACGGCACACACCGGCCTCCCTCCCCACATGGGGCTGTGATCATCAGTGTTTGTACGAGGGTTGGAAGCTAACTGCTCCATGCTTTGTCCAGAAAGTGCAAGGAAGGATTTGGGACCATGGAGGAGGGGCCCATGGTGTGGACCAGGCTGGCTGCCAGCCTCCTGGTTTGGTCCCTGGCATTTAGGCTCAGAGAGACAAGGTGCTAGGAGGTAAGATGGGAGGCCCAGAGGGTGGGGAGGGACACTGGCCACCACCACCCAGAGCAGGGCCTCAGGCTGACTCCAGAGAACTCAGTTATGTCCTGAAATGCCACCATCATACGTTGACTCCTTTGGGTAAGTATTGCCTTTGCTATGCAGCCCACATCCAGTCTCTGCATCCTAGTTTCTCAGCCCTCAGGTAGATAAGCAACAAGTCCTGTCTCTTGGTTGATCCTTGTAAAGCGTATAACACGCTTCCCCGTTGATACTCATAGCTCGATAAATAAATGTTAACTCACACTGCTTGTCCCTTCGGGTAGCATGGGCAGGCTCTCGCCCACCAGGCGACCCTCTCTTAGCACAACTCGGCCAACTGGAGCTGCCCTGGCCAGTCACCTGAGACCTTGGATGCCTTGGCCCATCTGGCATTTCTTTGGCAGAATCTTCCATGGGGCCTTTTGCTGGGTGGCAAGGCTGGAGCGTCTGGCACAACAATTCGAGTTTGCAAATACAAAAGCCACATCTTAAACATCACAAATTAGAACTGTGGTTTGGCAAAATATTTTTGTGCTCCTTTGAGGACCTGAAACTCCAAGAATAGTAGAAAACAGAATGTCTGGGATATTTATATACAGGTTAAGAGTCTCTAATCCAAAAATCCAAACTCCTAAACTTTTTGAATGCTAACATGACACTCAAAGGAAATGCTCATTGGAGCATTCTGCAAGTGTATTCTCCAAATATTCCCAAATCTGAAAACATCCTAAATCCAAAATACTTTCCAAGCATTTTGGATAAGGGGTACTCAATCTGTATTTTAATGGGGAGAAGAGAATGACAAAGTTGACTGTGGGACCGCAGGCCGCCAGAGTCATCCGACAGCCATGTTACACATGGTGTAGACAGCTGGAAGCCAGGAGTCATCTCATGCACGCACCTGTCTCCAGAGGCCTGACGCAATACCTCAGACAATGAAGAGACCAACACTAGAATTTTGATTAGACTCAACACATCCACAATTCAACTCAATTTAAAATTGCCTCACATACTCTTGGTAGCAATAAAACTGCAGCCTTTGGAAGATAATCTGGTCCTATCTTTCAGTATTTTCCATGTGGATATTCTTTGTCCCATCAGTGTCACCTCTAGGCCCAAACCCAGAGAAATCTCTGAAGGACACCAGGATGCTCACTGCAGCATTGTGTAGGACAGCACAACCTGGACACAACCTGAGTGTCCACCCGTGGGGCACGGGGTAAATACATGATGGTAAAATCATAATTGATGCAGCTTTAAAAAAAGAATGAGACGGTCCTCTCTACCCTGACATGGAAATAGAGGTCTGCAGGTTTCTAGATAGCAGAGCAGATTTAAACACAGGTGTTCGGACAGCGCAACGGGACCTGAGCTGAGGGACAGGAAAGTGCAGCCTCAAGACCCCGTGTCATTCCGCTTTCTCGCTCTCTTTCCCTGGGATCCAGAACCTCCGCCCTCCTTTTAGGTGCACTGGCTGGGGAGAGGCTGTGGCGGGAGCGGGAGCACGCGGGCAGCGGCTCAAGCGGGGCAGAGGCTGCAGCGGGATCAGGAGCGGGCGGGCAGCGGCCGGAGCCGGGCAGAGCCTGCAGGGGGATCGGGAGCGCGCAGGCAGCGGCTCGAGCAGGCCAGAGGCTGCGGCCAGATCGGGAGAGCGGGGACAGCGGCTGAGCGGTGCAGAGGCTGCAGCGCGATCGGGAGTGCGCAGGCAGCGGATCGAGCGGGACAGAGGCTGGAGCGGGAGCAGGAGGGTGCAGGCAACAGCTGGAGCTGAGCAAAGGCGGAGGCGGGAGCGGGAGCGTGAGCGTCGGGGCAGCGGCGGGAGAGGGGCAGAGGCTCGAGAGGGGCAGAGGCTGCAGCTAGATCGGGAGTGGGCGGGCAGCGGCTCTAGCGGGGCAGAGGCTGCAGCGGGAGCGGGAGGGCGTGGGCAACAGCTGGAGCTGGGCAAAGACTGCTGCGTGAGCTGGAGCGCTAGCGTGCGGGCAGAAGCTCGAGCAGGGCAGAGGTTGCGGCGGGATCGGGAACGCGCAGGCAGTGCCTCGAGCGGTGCAGAGGCTGCAGCGCGATCGGGAGCGCGCAGGCAGCCGCTCGAGCGGGGCAGAGGCTGCTGTGGGATCAGGAGCGGGTGGGGAGCGGCTCGAGCCGGGTAGAGCCTGCAGGGGGAGCGGCAGCACAGGGGCAGTGGCTCCAGTGAGGCAGAGGCTGCAGCGGGTTCTGGAGCGCGCGGGCAGCGGCTCCAGGCGGGCAGAGGCTGCAGCGAGATCGGGAGCGTGCGGGCAGCCGCTGGAGCGAGGCAGGGGCTGCAGCGGGATCGTGAGCACGGACAGCGGCTCCAGCAAGGCAAAAGCTGCAGCGGGATCGGGAGCAAGCGGGCAGCAGCTCTAGCGGAGCAGAGGCTGGAGCGGGAGCAGGAGGGCTCGGGCAACAGCTGGAGCTGGGCCAAGGCGGAGGCGGGAGCGGGAGCGTGAGTGTGGGGGCAGCGGCGGGAGAGGGGCAGAGGCTCGAGAGGGGCAGAGGCTGCAGCGTGATCGGGAGAGCCAGGGCAGCGGCTGCAGCAGGGCAGAGGCTGCAGCGGGAGCGGGAGGGCGTGGGCAACAGCTGGAGCGGGGCAAAGGCTGCGGTGGGGCGGGAGCAGGAGGGAGTGGGAAACAGCTCGAGCTGGGCAAAGACTGCTGCGTGAGCTGGAGCGCTAGCGTGCGGGCAGAAGCTCGAGCGGGGCAGAGGTTGCGGCGGGATCGGGAACGCGCACGCAGCGCCTCGAGCGGTGCAGAGGCTGCAGCGCGATCGGGAGCGCGCAGGCAGCGGCTCAAGCGGGGCAGAGGCTGCTGTGGGATCAGGAGCGGGTGGGGAGCAGCTCGAGCCGGGCAGAGCCTGCAGGGGGAGCAGGAGCACACGGGCAGCGGCTCCAGCCGGGCAGAGGCTGCAGCAGGATCGGGAGCGCGCAGGCAGCGGCTCGAGCAGGGCAGAGGCTGCAGCGAGATCGGGAGCGCGCGGGCAGTGGCTCCAGTGAGGCAGAGGCTGCAGCGGGTTCTGGAGCGCGCGGGCAGCGGCTCCAGGCGGGGAGAGGCTGCAGCGAGATCGGGAGCGTGCGGGCAGCCGCTGGAGCGAGGCAGGGGCTGCAGCGGGATCGTGAGCACGGGCAGCGGCTCCAGCAGGGCAAAAGCTGCAGCGGGATCGGGAGCAAGCGGGCAGCAGCTCTAGCGGAGCAGAGGCTGGAGCGGGAGCAGTAGGGCTCGGGCAACAGCTGGAGCTGGGCCAAGGCGGAGGCGGGAGCGGGAGCGTGAGTGTGGGGGCAGCGGCGGGAGAGGGGCAGAGGCTCGAGAGGGGCAGAGGCTGCAGCGTGATCGGGAGAGCCAGGGCAGCGGCTGCAGCAGGGCAGAGGCTGCAGCGGGAGCGGGAGGGCGTGGGCAACAGCTGGAGCTGGGCCAAGGCTGCGGTGGGGCGGGAGCAGGAGGGGGTGGGAAACAGCTCGAGCTGGGCAAAGACTGCAGCGGGAGCTGGAGCGCTAGCGTGCGGGCAGAAGCTCGAGCGGTGCAGAGGCTGCAGCGCGATCGGGAGCGCGCAGGCAGCGGCAGCGGCTCGAGCGGGGCAGAGGCTGCTGCGGGATCAGGAGCGGTTGGGCAGCGGCTCTAGCCAGGCAGAGCCTGCAGGGGGAGCGGGAGCGCACGGGCGGCGGCTCCAGCCAGGCAGAGGCTGCAGCGGGATCGGGAGCGCGCAGGCAGCGGCTCGAGCAGGGCAGAGGCTGCAGCCAGATCGGGAGCGCGGGGGCAGCGGCTCAAGCGGTGCAGAGGCTGCAGCCAGATCGGGAGCGTGCGGGCAGCTGCTCGAGCGGGGCAGAGGCTGCAGCGGGATCGGGAACGCGCGGGCAGTGGCTCCAGCTGGGCAGAGGCTGCAGCCTGAGCGGGAGCGCGCGGGCAGCCGCTCTAGAGAGGCAGAGGCTGCAGCGGGATCGTGAGCGCGGGCAGCGGCTCCAGCAGGGCAAACGCTGCAGCGGGATCGGAAGCAAGCGGGCAGCAGCTGTAGCGGAGCAGAGGCTGGAGCCGGAGCAGGAGGGCGCGGGCAATAGCTGGAGCTGGGCAAAGGCGGAGGCGGGAGCGGGCGCGTGAGCGTGGGGGAAGCTGCTCGAGAGGGGCAGAAGCTCGAGAGGGGCACGGGCTGCAGCGGGATCGGGAGGGCGCGGGCAGCGGCTCAAACAGGGCAGAGGCTGCAGCGGGATCGGGAGCGCCAGGGCAGCGGCTCGAGCCAGGCAGAGGCTGCAGCGCGATCGGGAGCGCACGGCAGCAGCTCGAACGGGGCAGAGGCTGCAGCGGGAGCAGGAGCGGGAGCGTGCATGCAGCGGCTGCAGCGGGGCAGCGGCTGGAAAGGGGCAGAGGCTGGAAAGGGGGGCTGCATAGGGAGCGGGAGCTGGCGGCAGCAGCTCCAATGGGCCGACGCTGCAGTGGGATCGGGAGCACGCGGGCAGCGGCTCTAGCGGGGCAGAGGCTGCAGCGGAGCGGGAGCGCTGGAGCGCTGAGGAGGCCGCTGCAGCGCTGACGCTCCTCAGAAGCAGCTGGACTCTCCTACCTGCTGCTGCAGGAATCTGTGGCAACACGTTGCTTTGGTGGAAGGATGTGAAGCAAGTTGAGCTTCACAGAGACACTAACTGCAGAAGAAGTGCTTCAGCAGCCACTTCAGATGACTGTGGAGGGTCTTTGGTGCTGCACCAAAACTCAACTGACAAATACTAGCTTTTTAAAGGCCAAGAAGCTTTAGAGAAGAAAATTTCCAGAAAAATGGCTTTGGTTTGAGGAGAACACCCGTGAACAAAGAAAAACGGAAGCACTCCCCTCAGGACAACCTCGGGATACGTCACTTCACAGACTCGGCTGGAGGTTTTTACCCACATGGGCCCGGCCTCTTCTTCTGTCTGTCTCTGAATCTGCCTGAGAAAAGATCTGCAGATGGTTATGGCCACTGCCTCATTTCCAGTTTCCAATATTCTGCAAGTTTCTTTCTTGGCCAATTCTAATCTGGAAGAAGAGACGGAAGGAAACTGTGGAAAATGTAATTAATTCCCAGCTTAGCTGCACTGACAGAGTACAAAGCACCAGAGTGTAATGCCACATACTGTCTTTTTTCTAAGGCATAAATAGGAGACTTACCAAATTATTTTCTAGATAAGAAATATCAAAGAATTTTCTAGAGAATTTCCCCTATTTTACAAAAAAAAAAAATTTTTTTTTTTTGCAAAAACTGAGAAGAAAATCTCATTTATTTTGTTAATGCATACCACCCATATAGGCGCTATAGAGTTGAATGATTTTTTTTTCCCCAAGGATTAAAGTTCTTAACGTTGCGGTCACATGGAAATCATCCTTAATTTTAACCTAAAGATTGACTGGTGCATATTCTTCAGATATTTCAAGCAAAACTTAGCAGTAATGTATTATTTTTATCATCAGAAAGACGTTAACTGTCAATTACACACACACATGCATAATTATATAATACACACATCTCCATGTACGGCGGCACTTCACAAAGCTCAGGGAAGATTCATATTATCTTTCAATTCTATTTTTCCACAAACATTTTGAAGTTCTCAGATACCCATATATGCAGGATGTTATATGGCTTTTTACCTGTATACAGTGCTCACTGTTTTCTATTCATAAAAAATTTAAATTAGAACCATAGAAGCATCATTATACCCTCCTTACAGGTTTCTTTCTAGATAGTAAAGGTCTATGAAACACATAAACACTGGTTAATA
Organism: Cynocephalus volans; assembly: GCF_027409185.1. Taxonomy (NCBI): domain Eukaryota; kingdom Metazoa; phylum Chordata; class Mammalia; order Dermoptera; family Cynocephalidae; genus Cynocephalus; species Cynocephalus volans. Next base: position 92,389,531 of record NC_084473.1, on the reverse strand, counting down.
ATATGCTTCATCTTCTTATCATATCTTCTCACCACAGACTTTTTCATTGCAGCATGGACAGAGGCTTAGATTTCATGTTTTAAGAGCATAAAAATATCCATCGACAGCAAGTTTTTATAAATAGAGGGTCTTGAAGGGTCTTAGATCCACAATTTCTTTTGGTAATTTTAAAAGATTATTATTATTTTTAACGGACACCTAATAACTGTACATATTTATGGGGTACATTGTGATTTTTTTAATTAAAAACCTAGCTGATTTTATTATTATTATCAATACCAAGCAAGTCTTTAAATCAATGAAAATTTAATTAAGCATAAAGTTACTTTCACATTTGTCTACAACCGTAGTAAATACAGTTCTTGGCATAAAGACACAGCCCTTGGAGTTTAAAACATCCCCAACTGCAAGATTACCTAAATAAATTTCCCATTATTGTTTATGTAATAATGGGTTAGTTAATCAAATTAAAATAATTATACAATCTAGGATAAAATAAAATGGAAATAATTTACTCACGAAATTCATATTTAAATCATCTTTATTTACAAAATAGTATCCTGAGAATTATAATTCCATTAAGCTTCAATTTGAGCAAAAATTGTAGTTACTTAAACTGAAAATGAAAGATAAGTCAAAACTATTTATGAAGAGAGACCAAAAATATCATCAGGTTTCTTGCTGTGCTTCTGGATTTCAGGAGCAGGCTCATTTGAGCACGGAATCGACCCTGAAGGGAACTCACCCCTACTTTCAGAATGTGGGGGTGGAGGTGACAATCCAGCTCCTAGAGGAACATAAGGAGGAAATCCCCTCAGTGAATAGACATTTCTCATTGCAAATGGAGGTGGTGGCTGGACAGAGAAATCCCTTGGTAGAAAATAATTTTGAGGAGCTGCATACATGCTTCCTGGAGGAGGTGGAGGAAAAGGAGGTTCTCTTCTCATGAATGGACCCCTCCTATCCACTGGAAACAATGGACCTCTGATTGCAGGAAAAGGTGGAGGAGCAAAGCCAGGGCCACTTGCTTCCCTTTCAGCAGGCACAGATGAATGAGGCACATTTACATCACCAAGGTCGTCTTTGGTATCATTTCTGCTGGATTCCGTTTGTGAGGGCTTTGGCCCATCCACTTTATCCAAAGAAGCCAGGTTAAAACTTCTGAGCTCTGCTGGGCCAGACGGTCCACCAGGATCAGGATCAAATCCGTCTTGCCTTTGTGGAAGAAGAGCTGGATCAGAACATGGGTGGCCTGGTGGGGGAATCATCATCCTTCGGTGTTGTTCCCACGGAGGTGACAGGAACCCAGATGGAGGTGGTGGCTGCACAGGGAAATCCCTTGGGAGATAATAATTTTGAGGAGCTCCATACATGCTTCCTGGAGGAGGTGGAGGAAAAGGACGTTCTCTTCTCATGAATGGACCCCTACTATCCACTGGAAACAATGGACCTCTGATTGCAGGAAAAGGTGGAGGAGCAAAGCCAGGGCCACACGCTTCCCTTTCAGCAGGCACAGATGAATGAGGCACATTTACATTACCAAGGTCGTCTTTGGTATCATTTCTGCTGGATTCCGTTTGTGAGGGCTTTGGCCCATCCACTTTATCCAAAGAAGCCAGGTTAAAACTTCTGAGTTCTGCTGGGCCAGACGGTCCACCAGGATTAGAATCAAATCCGTCTTGCCTTCGTGGAAGAAGAGCTGGATCAGAACATGGGTGGCCTGGTGGAGGGATCCTCATCCTCCGGTGCTGTTCCCACGGAGGTGACAGGTACCCAGATGGTGCTCCATGAGAATCGGTTAACCTATCACAGCCCGATTCTCCTCTTTCATTGGTCATCTGGTGATCCAGAGTATTCTCTGGGCCTCTTGAGCCTCTTCCTCCTCCTCGCCCTGGAGTCAAAGGTGCGAGTCTGAGTGGAGAGAGAAAAGCTCTCGTTTCGGATGAAGGTCGACCCACTGGTGAGGCACCACATGGGGAATGCTCTCCGCCAAATGCTGTCTTTGGAACATCAACTACATATGGATCTTTTTTGAAAAGTTCAAATTTAAACTCTTTTTCAGCTAATTTTTGTCTCTTGGAAACATTTACTTTCCTTAAATACCTGAGGTGTCTTTCAGCAGTCTCAGCTGCCACCCAGCTGCCATGCGCTTCTTTCTCATAGGAAGTCATCTGCCCTTGATAAGAACGAACGCTTCTCTCCAATTCTTCTTCTGCATCTCTGGCTCTCCTTCTGTAGGTCTCCAGTTCCTCAGCTGCATGGCTCATCTTCTCTTCTACTTTGGAAAGTTTCTCCTCCTTCTCTAACCGGTCCTTTTCCTCTGCTATTAACTTCCTGTGGAGTTTCATTCCATTTTCTTGATACAGTTCAGTCATTCCTTTAAGTTTCTGCCGAAGCTTCTGATTTTCACTTTCCAACTGTGTGTTTTCTGACTGTAAAGATGCTTGTTCAGTCTGGAGATTTGTAATATGCTCTATAAGCTCTTCCTTTGTTTTATCTACTTCAGACAACTCAGTGTAAATTTGGTTTCTTTCTCCTTCTAGGGTTTTGAAAGAAGCATTTAACTTAGCAGTGTGAATCAGTTTCTTCAAAGCTCCTTTTGGCAGATCATCTAAGCGAGCACCCTTTTGTGATTCACTCTTCATCTGCAATTCCAAGTCATCAGCCATCATGTCTTCTCCAAGCACAGCAGCCCAGTCTGTCATCTTGAGCAAGCGTTCAGCCAGAGACTTGATGTGATTTTCTTTATCACTCAGAACTCGTTCTGCCTGGACTTTGGAGTTTTCAAATATTATTTTCTGTTTATTAAGTTCACTCACTTGTTCTTTCAATACTTCCGCTTCTTGTAAAAGCTGTTTCTGGCTTTCCTGAAGTTGGGAATTTTCATTCAAGGCGTCTTTTATTGCCACCTTCAGACGTTCTTCATTCATTTGAAATATTTTGCAGATTAGTTTGGCTTCAGCTACTTGTGACTGGATGGATTTCGATTCATCTTCTAGGGACTGTATCCTTTTTGAAATATCCGCCATCAATTCATCTTGCTCACAATGTTTAGATTTCTGTTCCTTTAATTCTTTTGCTAGAAAGACTATTTCATCCTCAAGTTTAGATTTGGAGCTGCTCAGCTTTTCATAGGTTGCCTCCAAGCTTTGTGCTTCTGTTGACCCCTTCTCAAAGCTGGCATCCTTCACAGCTGACTCCAAGCCTTCATACTCCTCTTGAACAACGCAAAGTTTGTCAAGTAGTTTACATTTTTCTTCAATTAGTCCAGAAAGCTTTTCAGCAAGCTTTTTCTCTCTTCTTACATAAAGCCGGCTTCTCACCGATCGAACACTTCTCCACAAAAACAAGAGAATCAAAAATCCAGTAAGAGCCGCACATGTCACCAGTTCCCACGGAAAACCAGGGCCCGGTCTCAGGTCTTCAGGCAATGCTGCCACAGTCCTGCACAGCTTTCCCAGGACCAGCCCCAAGTACGGCTGAGGGGCAGCCCCGGGCACCTCCATGGCGCCCCCGAGGCTGCTCCGGCTGTGGCCACAGTAGCCACGGCCTGGCCGGGCCACCACCAGCAGCTGAGACAGCTCTGCGTTCTGTCGGGAACGCGAACCGGCCCCGGCGACAGCAGCAGACACAGCGCAGCCGGCCTTGAGGGGAGCCGGGGAGCACTGGCGCCCACCGGCCTCAGGCGTCCCCCACGCGCACCATGGTAACCAGGCCCCTTTGTGACGTCACTTCCGCCACGCGGTTCCGGAGCCTGCCCCGCGCGAGCCTGTGACACACGCTGTCCTAGCCACCCCCACCTCGGCTTGGTTTTGGCCGGGCCACCGCTGGATTTGAATCCATGTTTATAATGATGAAATCTGGGTAATCAGCATACTCATCACTCAAATATTTGTCATTTCTTTGTGCTGGGAAAATTCAAAATCCTCTCTTTTAGCTATTTGAAATTATCTAATAAATGCGTGCTGACTCTAGCCACCTTACAAAGCTGTAGATCAGTACAAATAGTTCCTCCTGTCCAGCTGCAACTTTGTATCTGTAACCTCTGCCTTTCCCCTCCTCGCCCTACCCTTCCCAGCCTCTAGTGACCACTATTCTGCTACTTCTAGGAGATCAACTTTTCCTTTGGCAATTTTTTAAAGGAAATTTTGCGATTTTAATTTCTTTCAGAGGAGCATCCTTCCTTAGATATCTGCCAAGGAACAAAAGTGTTTTCTTTGGACTAACTTTGCCAAAATAGCCGTAGAATGTGGCAATGGGAAGAGGCCTGAGACACTCTGGGCTTCAGCTGGCCCAACGCTTTCTTTATAGGTAATGAAGCAAAGGTCTACAGTAAGTGCACTACTTGTCCAGGGCTGTTTAGCTATTTAGTGGCAGAAGTGTGTTGTATTTCGGGATCTGCTGGATGTCAGTGAAATGCTCTTTGTTTAAAAAACACTTTATTGAGGAATATTTTATATACCTTGTAATCCACCCATTTCAGGTATGCAATTCAATGAGTTCTAGTAAGTTCATCAAGTTGTGCAGCCATCACCACAAATCAGTTTTAGAACATTTTCACCACACCAATAAGATCTCCTGTACCCATTTATTCTTTTTTCCCCCCAGTTTTATTGGTTATGAATATTCACGGGATGCAAGGCTGATTGTCACCGTTCATACCCAAGCTGTGATGGCCAGATTCATACTGGCCACATGACCGTTACATTTATTGTATCACCTTTATTGACTTTCATATGTTGAACCATCCTTGTATCCCTGGCATGAATCCCACTTCAGGTGCCTGAAACCTCTGCCAAGTTTCTCTTTTTGGTGCCCATAGGAGCCAGCCTGTGCCGCTGGTTCCCATGGAAACAGATCCCTGAGACACACCCTGCCTTGCAGCACGCACAAAGCGCTTGCTCGCCCTTTGCCTTTTCTTTTTTGTTTTTTTAGCCAGCCAGTTAGTTCCAACTTTCAGGACCCCAGGGGAATAAAATGAGGACTGTTCCAGAGGGGAGGCAGCTGCCCAGGTGTCTGGCCCAAGCTCCCAGCCCACCCTGCCCCCTGGGGAAAGGGGGGGCAAGCCTCAGGTCAGGGCACAGCTCCCCAGGAGCCCCTCGGCCTTTCAAGGCCAGGACAGCCCTGCTCCTTTGGCTCCCAGCACACTTCCAGGAGCGGGGACGCGCTGAGCGTTTTGAGTCTTCACGGTGGACTTGGGAGGAAGGTGTCTTTATCTCACTCTATGGATGATGACAGTGAGACCCAGAAAAGTAAAAGGGTTTGCCCAAGTCACAGGCTAGAAAGTGACAAAGCCGGGACATAAAGCCTGTTCCTTTCATCCCAAAGCGAGCATGGCGGTCAAGATGCACCCCAACCGATGACACACCCATGTTTCATACGTCAGCTTGGAGACTTGCTGATCACACTGCCCAGGACAGGCCTGGCCTTCCTTACTGTGTGAACTGAAAAGGTAGGACCAGAGAAGCCCACCCCCAAACCAGTGCTGCCCTCTGGTGAGTCACCCTCCCACTGCTCAGAGGTGCTTTCTTCGAAGTTAACAAGCTGTGCAACCAAACAGGTCAGGACGACTGCCCTGCCCACTGGGCCCCCCAGGCCCCGGGGCCTTGGGAACCTCCCACTGCAGCAGCCAACCTGGAGGGTTCCCCTCATGCAACACAGATGTGAATGTTCCTGCCCCCTGCCATGACCCCCCTCTGCCACTGGGTCCTTTCCCAGGCAGGAGGGAATGGGGACCGAGGACGCCTGAGTAGGCTCCTTGCATGGGCCTCAGCGGTGGCCGTGCTGTGGGCACGTGGCCATTAGCAAACTCCCCAAGAGAGAGTCAGTTTTGCAAGAGTCTCTGGCAGCTATCAGACCCAGAAAAGGGGCGGAAGGCTGCAGGAGTGCCTGCCCTGTTAGCTACGAGCTTGAGCCTGATGGGTTGGAACTGTGCTTTTCCTCCCACGGTGGCAGGAGCCCGAGGGCAGGGCAGTTTGGAAGTGGAAAGGGAAGGAATCGTTTCAAGTCTGGATGAAGGCTGCGTTTCCTTATGTTGCAGTTACTGAGCACTTCACACTGGAGGCGGCGGTGATGAGACGCGTTAGCTGACCAGGGTCTTATACTCTCATCCCAGGCAGGAGAGGGGCTTGGCAAGCCCCACCCACAAGTCTTGGGGTCTCCTGGACCTTCCTCATGACCCCCTCCACTCCAGGCCCAAGTTCAATCCCTCCTCCCCAGGACCCCAAGCCGGCAGGTGGAGCTCTTCCGTACCTTTCCCTCAGGCCCTTTCTACTGTTGGGCCTGGCTGAGGGGCAGAGACAGAGAAATTCCCCCTCGGGGTTTGGGCCCTGCCCCACCAAGAGCCCCTGCCTGAGACCAAGGCCCCTCTGGGAGGGGGGTGCGTCTCACCATGCACGTGGTGCCCGCTCTTTAAAGAAGGTCAATAAACACCTGTTGCCCCCCCCAAAGCCCTCCTCTGGATGCCACAGAACTCAGGGATGTCACCAGGACACTGAGCCAGCACAGCTGTGGAACTGGAAACCACTTAAAGCAGCTTTATTTGTGTCCACCTCTGGCCCTTGAAACCTCTTCTGCTGGCCAGTCCTCCCACGGCCAGATGGAAACCTGACAGGACCAGGCTGCTTCTTGGTAGGGAAATACCCGTGGTCTCCACCACTTCACGTCACACAGCACCGCTCGGCTCACGTCCAGGCCCAACAATAAAAAGGGCCTGACGTCATCGTCAAGTCCCCTGCTTTGAAGTGGAGGCCGCTCCTGCTGCCCCGGCCTGGTGGGGTGGGAAGCCTCGGCCGGGCAGCAGGCGTGGTCAGCCTCCAGCTGAACTGTGCTCTGGGCTTGGCGGAGGTTGAAAGCTACGCCTCTTTCTCTCATCGGCATCTCCAAGGGTCTTCAGAGCCCGGACATGGTCCCCACTGTCCCCCTGACTAGAATATTTTGTGTGGGCCTCAGAGAACCAAGGAGCCCCTGACGGGTAGCGGCAGCCCCACCTTCTCTTGGCCTGCATCTGTTCACTGCCCAGGCTGCCTCCTGGGACTGGGCCTGTGAGATTCCACGCCGACTCTCTCACACGAGGCCCTCACCTGGGCCGTCGGCCCTCTCCTCAGCTCCGCCATCAAAGCAGCCAGCCTGTCTCTTGCCCTCTAGACTTTGGGGTGGGGGTGGGGGTGAGGCATCAGTCCACTGGATTTCTCCACCTGCGGAGGACACCTCAAAGCCTAAAGCTCTCTTTAAAGCCCTCTTCCTCTGGCTTGATGTGAACGAGGGCATCTCACCTCACCCTCTGGTCTCAGCTCACCTCCCTGATATCCCCGCCTCTAACCTCAACACTTGACTCCTTGGTACCCTTGGTGTGGGTGAGGGGTCAGGCCATCTCTTCTCTAAATGCGGCATCAATGTGGGCAGGGGTCAGGGGCTGGGCGGGGTCATCTCACGGCACACACCGGCCTCCCTCCCCACATGGGGCTGTGATCATCAGTGTTTGTACGAGGGTTGGAAGCTAACTGCTCCATGCTTTGTCCAGAAAGTGCAAGGAAGGATTTGGGACCATGGAGGAGGGGCCCATGGTGTGGACCAGGCTGGCTGCCAGCCTCCTGGTTTGGTCCCTGGCATTTAGGCTCAGAGAGACAAGGTGCTAGGAGGTAAGATGGGAGGCCCAGAGGGTGGGGAGGGACACTGGCCACCACCACCCAGAGCAGGGCCTCAGGCTGACTCCAGAGAACTCAGTTATGTCCTGAAATGCCACCATCATACGTTGACTCCTTTGGGTAAGTATTGCCTTTGCTATGCAGCCCACATCCAGTCTCTGCATCCTAGTTTCTCAGCCCTCAGGTAGATAAGCAACAAGTCCTGTCTCTTGGTTGATCCTTGTAAAGCGTATAACACGCTTCCCCGTTGATACTCATAGCTCGATAAATAAATGTTAACTCACACTGCTTGTCCCTTCGGGTAGCATGGGCAGGCTCTCGCCCACCAGGCAACCCTCTCTTAGCACAACTCGGCCAACTGGAGCTGCCCTGGCCAGTCACCTGAGACCTTGGATGCCTTGGCCCATCTGGCATTTCTTTGGCAGAATCTTCCATGGGGCCTTTTGCTGGGTGGCAAGGCTGGAGCGTCTGGCACAACAATTCGAGTTTGCAAATACAAAAGCCACATCTTAAACATCACAAATTAGAACTGTGGTTTGGCAAAATATTTTTGTGCTCCTTTGAGGACCTGAAACTCCAAGAATAGTAGAAAACAGAATGTCTGGGATATTTATATACAGGTTAAGAGTCTCTAATCCAAAAATCCAAACTCCTAAACTTTTTGAGTGCTAACATGACACTCAAAGGAAATGCTCATTGGAGCATTCTGCAAATGTATTCTCCAAATATTCCCAAATCTGAAAACATCCTAAATCCAAAATACTTTCCAAGCATTTTGGATAAGGGGTACTCAATCTGTATTTTAATGGGGAGAAGAGAATGACAAAGTTGACTGTGGGACCGCAGGCCGCCAGAGTCATCCGACAGCCATGTTACACATGGTGTAGACAGCTGGAAGCCAGGAGTCATCTCATGCACGCACCTGTCTCCAGAGGCCTGACGCAATACCTCAGACAATGAAGAGACCAACACTAGAATTTTGATTAGACTCAACACATCCACAATTCAACTCAATTTAAAATTGCCTCACATACTCTTGGTAGCAATAAAACTGCAGCCTTTGGAAGATAATCTGGTCCTATCTTTCAGTATTTTCCATGTGGATATTCTTTGTCCCATCAGTGTCACCTCTAGGCCCAAACCCAGAGAAATCTCTGAAGGACACCAGGATGCTCACTGCAGCATTGTGTAGGACAGCACAACCTGGACACAACCTGAGTGTCCACCCGTGGGGCACGGGGTAAATACATGATGGTAAAATCATAATTGATGCAGCTTTAAAAAAAGAATGAGACGGTCCTCTCTACCCTGACATGGAAATAGAGGTCTGCAGGTTTCTAGATAGCAGAGCAGATTTAAACACAGGTGTTCGGACAGCGCAACGGGACCTGAGCTGAGGGACAGGAAAGTGCAGCCTCAAGACCCCGTGTCATTCCGCTTTCTCGCTCTCTTTCCCTGGGATCCAGAACCTCCGCCCTCCTTTTAGGTGCACTGGCTGGGGAGAGGCTGTAGCGGGAGCGGGAGCACGCGGGCAGCGGCTCAAGCGGGGCAGAGGCTGCAGCGGGATCAGGAGCGGGCGGGCAGCGGCCGGAGCCGGGCAGAGCCTGCAGGGGGATCGGGAGCGCGCAGGCAGCGGCTCGAGCAGGCCAGAGGCTGCGGCCAGATCGGGAGAGCGAGAGCGGGGACAGCGGCTGAGCGGTGCAGAGGCTGCAGCGCGATCGGGAGTGCGCAGACAGCGGATCGAGCGGGACAGAGGCTGGAGCGGGAGCAGGAGGGTGCAGGCAACAGCTGGAGCTGGGCAAAGGCGGAGGCGGGAGCGGGAGCGTGAGCGTCGGGGCAGCGGCGGGAGAGGGGCAGAGGCTCGAGAGGGGCAGAGGCTGCAGCTAGATCGGGAGTGGGCGGGCAGCGGCTCTAGCGGGGCAGAGGCTGCAGCGGGAGCGGGAGGGCGTGGGCAACAGCTGGAGCTGGGCAAAGACTGCTGCGTGAGCTGGAGCGCTAGCGTGCGGGCAGAAGCTCGAGCAGGGCAGAGGTTGCGGCGGGATCGGGAACGCGCAGGCAGCGCCTCGAGCGGTGCAGAGGCTGCAGCGCGATCGGGAGCGCGCAGGCAGCCGCTCGAGCGGGGCAGAGGCTGCTGTGGGATCAGGAGCGGGTGGGGAGCGGCTCGAGCCGGGTAGAGCCTGCAGGGGGAGCGGCAGCACAGGGGCAGTGGCTCCAGTGAGGCAGAGGCTGCAGCGGGTTCTGGAGCGCGCGGGCAGCGGCTCCAGGCGGGCAGAGGCTGCAGCGAGATCGGGAGCGTGCGGGCAGCCGCTGGAGCGAGGCAGGGGCTGCAGCGGGATCGTGAGCACGGGCAGCGGCTCCAGCAAGGCAAAAGCTGCAGCGGGATCGGGAGCAAGCGGGCAGCAGCTCTAGCGGAGCAGAGGCTGGAGCGGGAGCAGGAGGGCTCGGGCAACAGCTGGAGCTGGGCCAAGGCGGAGGCGGGAGCGGGAGCGTGAGTGTGGGGGCAGCGGCGGGAGAGGGGCAGAGGCTCGAGAGGGGCAGAGGCTGCAGCGTGATCGGGAGAGCCAGGGCAGCGGCTGCAGCAGGGCAGAGGCTGCAGCGGGAGCGGGAGGGCGTGGGCAACAGCTGGAGCGGGGCAAAGGCTGCGGTGGGGCGGGAGCAGGAGGGAGTGGGAAACAGCTCGAGCTGGGCAAAGACTGCTGCGTGAGCTGGAGCGCTAGCGTGCGGGCAGAAGCTCGAGCGGGGCAGAGGTTGCGGCGGGATCGGGAACGCGCACGCAGCGCCTCGAGCGGTGCAGAGGCTGCAGCGCGATCGGGAGCGCGCAGGCAGCGGCTCAAGCGGGGCAGAGGCTGCTGTGGGATCAGGAGCGGGTGGGGAGCAGCTCGAGCCGGGCAGAGCCTGCAGGGGGAGCAGGAGCACACGGGCAGCGGCTCCAGCCGGGCAGAGGCTGCAGCAGGATCGGGAGTGCGCAGGCAGCGGCTCGAGCAGGGCAGAGGCTGCAGCGAGATCGGGAGCGCGCGGGCAGTGGCTCCAGTGAGGCAGAGGCTGCAGCGGGTTCTGGAGCGCGCGGACAGCGGCTCCAGGCGGGCAGAGGCTGCAGCGAGATCGGGAGCGTGCGGGCAGCCGCTGGAGCGAGGCAGGGGCTGCAGCGGGATCGTGAGCACGGGCAGCGGCTCCAGCAGGGCAAAAGCTGCAGCGGGATCGGGAGCAAGCGGGCAGCAGCTCTAGCGGAGCAGAGGCTGGAGCGGGAGCAGGAGGGCTCGGGCAACAGCTGGAGCTGGGCCAAGGCGGAGGCGGGAGCGGGAGCGTGAGTGTGGGGGCAGCGGCGGGAGAGGGGCAGAGGCTCGAGAGGGGCAGAGGCTGCAGCGTGATCGGGAGAGCCAGGGCAGCGGCTGCAGCAGGGCAGAGGCTGCAGCGGGATCGGGAGCGCGCAGGCAGCGGCTCGAGCAGGGCAGAGGCTGCAGCCAGATCGGGAGCGCGGGGGCAGCGGCTCAAGCGGTGCAGAGGCTGCAGCCAGATCGGGAGCGTGCGGGCAGCTGCTCGAGCGGGGCAGAGGCTGCAGCGGGATCGGGAACGCGCGGGCAGTGGCTCCAGCTGGGCAGAGGCTTCAGCCTGAGCGGGAGCGCGCGGGCAGCCGCTCTAGAGAGGCAGAGGCTGCAGCGGGATCGTGAGCGCGGGCAGCGGCTCCAGCAGGGCAAACGCTGCAGCGGGATCGGAAGCAAGCGGGCAGCAGCTGTAGCGGAGCAGAGGCTGGAGCCGGAGCAGGAGGGCGCGGGCAATAGCTGGAGCTGGGCAAAGGCGGAGGCGGGAGCGGGCGCGTGAGCGTGGGGGAAGCTGCTCGAGAGGGGCAGAAGCTCGAGAGGGGCACGGGCTGCAGCGGGATCGGGAGGGCGCGGGCAGCGGCTCAAACAGGGCAGAGGCTGCAGCGGGATCGGGAGCGCCAGGGCAGCGGCTCGAGCCAGGCAGAGGCTGCAGCGCGATCGGGAGCGCACGGCAGCAGCTCGAACGGGGCAGAGGCTGCAGCGGGAGCAGGAGCGGGAGCGTGCATGCAGCGGCTGCAGCGGGGCAGCGGCTGGAAAGGGGCAGAGGCTGGAAAGGGGGGCTGCATAGGGAGCGGGAGCTGGCGGCAGCAGCTCCAATGGGCCGACGCTGCAGTGGGATCGGGAGCACGCGGGCAGCGGCTCTAGCGGGGCAGAGGCTGCAGCGGAGCGGGAGCGCTGGAGCGCTGAGGAGGCCGCTGCAGCGCTGACGCTCCTCAGAAGCAGCTGGACTCTCCTACCTGCTGCTGCAGGAATCTGTGGCAACACGTTGCTTTGGTGGAAGAATGTGAAGCAAGTTGAGCTTCACAGAGACACTAACTGCAGAAGAAGTGCTTCAGCAGCCACTTCAGATGACTGTGGAGGGTCTTTGGTACTGCACCAAAACTCAACTGACAAATACTAGCTTTTTAAAGGCCAAGAAGCTTTAGAGAAGAAAATTTCCAGAAAAATGGCTTTGGTTTGAGGAGAACACCCGTGAACAAAGAAAAACGGAAGCACTCCCCTCAGGACAACCTCGGGATACGTCACTTCACAGACTCGGCTGGAGGTTTTTACCCACATGGGCCCGGCCTCTTCTTCTGTCTGTCTCTGAATCTGCCTGAGAAAAGATCTGCAGATGGTTATGGCCACTGCCTCATTTCCAGTTTCCAATATTCTGCAAGTTTCTTTCTTGGCCAATTCTAATCTGGAAGAAGAGACGGAAGGAAACTGTGGAAAATGTAATTAATTCCCAGCTTAGCTGCACTGACAGAGTACAAAGCACCAGAGTGTAATGCCACATACTGTCTTTTTTCTAAGGCATAAATAGGAGACTTACCAAATTATTTTCTAGATAAGAAATATCAAAGAATTTTCTAGAGAATTTCCCCTATTTTACAAAAAAAAAAAATTTTTTTTTTTTGCAAAAACTGAGAAGAAAATCTCATTTATTTTGTTAATGCATACCACCCATATAGGCGCTATAGAGTTGAATGATTTTTTTTTCCCCAAGGATTAAAGTTCTTAACGTTGCGGTCACATGGAAATCATCCTTAATTTTAACCTAAAGATTGACTGGTGCATATTCTTCAGATATTTCAAGCAAAACTTAGCAGTAATGTATTATTTTTATCATCAGAAAGACGTTAACTGTCAATTACACACACACATGCATAATTATATAATACACACATCTCCATGTACGGCGGCACTTCACAAAGCTCAGGGAAGATTCATATTATCTTTCAATTCTATTTTTCCACAAACATTTTGAAGTTCTCAGATACCCATATATGCAGGATGTTATATGGCTTTTTACCTGTATACAGTGCTCACTGTTTTCTATTCATAAAAAATTTAAATTAGAACCATAGAAGCATCATTATACCCTCCTTACAGGTTTCTTTCTAGATAGTAAAGGTCTATGAAACACATAAACACTGGTTAATAATATGCTTCATCTTCTTATCATATCTTCTCACCACAGACTTTTTCATTGCAGCATGGACAGAGGCTTAGATTTCATGTTTTAAGAGCATAAAAATATCCATCGACAGCAAGTTTTTATAAATAGAGGGTCTTGAAGGGTCTTAGATCCACAATTTCTTTTGGTAATTTTAAAAGATTATTATTATTTTTAACGGACACCTAATAACTGTACATATTTATGGGGTACATTGTGATTTTTTTAATTAAAAACCTAGCTGATTTTATTATTATTATCAATACCAAGCAAGTCTTTAAATCAATGAAAATTTAATTAAGCATAAAGTTACTTTCACATTTGTCTACAACCGTAGTAAATACAGTTCTTGGCATAAAGACACAGCCCTTGGAGTTTAAAACATCCCCAACTGCAAGATTACCTAAATAAATTTCCCATTATTGTTTATGTAATAGTGGGTTAGTTAATCAAATTAAAATAATTATACAATCTAGGATAAAATAAAATGGAAATAATTTACTCACGAAATTCATATTTAAATCATCTTTATTTACAAAATAGTATCCTGAGAATTATAATTCCATTAAGCTTCAATTTGAGCAAAAATTGTAGTTACTTAAACTGAAAATGAAAGATAAGTCAAAACTATTTATGAAGAGAGACCAAAAATATCATCAGGTTTCTTGCTGTGCTTCTGGATTTCAGGAGCAGGCTCATTTGAGCACGGAATCGACCCTGAAGGGAACTCACCCCTACTTTCAGAATGTGGGGGTGGAGGTGACAATCCAGCTCCTAGAGGAACATAAGGAGGAAATCCCCTCAGTGAATAGACATTTCTCATTGCAAATGGAGGTGGTGGCTGGACAGAGAAATCCCTTGGTAGAAAATAATTTTGAGGAGCTCCATACATGCTTCCTGGAGGAGGTGGAGGAAAAAGAGGTTCTCTTCTCATGAATGGACCCCTCCTATCCACTGGAAACAATGGACCTCTGATTGCAGGAAAAGGTGGAGGAGCAAAGCCAGGGCCACTTGCTTCCCTTTCAGCAGGCACAGATGAATGAGGCACATTTACATTACCAAGGTCGTCTTTGGTTTCATTTCTGCTGGATTCCGTTTGTGAGGGCTTTGGCCCATCCACTTTGTCCAAAGAAGCCAGGTTAAAACTTCTGAGTTCTGCTGGGCCAGACGGTCCACCAGGATCAGGATCAAATCCGTCTTGCCTTTGTGGAAGAAGAGCTGGATCAGAACATGGGTGGCCTGGTGGGGGAATCATCATCCTTCGGTGTTGTTCCCACGGAGGTGACAGGAACCCAGACGGAGGTGGTGGCTGCACAGGGAAATCCCTTGGGAGATAATAATTTTGAGGAGCTGCATACATGCTTCCTGGAGGAGGTGGAGGAAAAGGAGGTTCTCTTCTCATGAATGGACCCCTCCTATCCACTGGAAACAATGGACCTCTGATTGCAGGAAAAGGTGGAGGAGCAAAGCCAGGGCCACTTGCTTCCCTTTCAGCAGGCACAGATGAATGAGGCACATTTACATTACCAAGGTCGTCTTTGGTTTCATTTCTGCTGGATTCCGTTTGTGAGGGCTTTGGCCCATCCACTTTGTCCAAAGAAGCCAGGTTAAAACTTCTGAGCTCTGCTGGGCCAGACGGTCCACCAGGATCAGGATCAAATCCGTCTTGCCTTTGTGGAAGAAGAGCTGGATCAGAACATGGGTGGCCTGGTGGGGGAATCATCATCCTTCGGTGTTGTTCCCACGGAGGTGACAGGAACCCAGACGGAGGTGGTGGCTGCACAGGGAAATCCCTTGGGAGATAATAATTTTGAGGAGCTGCATACATGCTTCCTGGAGGAGGTGGAGGAAAAGGAGGTTCTCTTCTCATGAATGGACCCCTCCTATCCACTGGAAACAATGGACCTCTGATTGCAGGAAAAGGTGGAGGAGCAAAGCCAGGGCCACACGCTTCCCTTTCAGCAGGCACCGATGAATGAGGCACATTTTCATTACCAAGGTCGTCTTTGGTATCATTTCTGCTGGATTCCGTTTGTGAGGGCTTTGGCCCATCCACTTTATCCAAAGAAGCCAGGTTAAAACTTCTGAGTTCTGCTGGGCCAGACGGTCCACCAGGATTAGAATCAAATCCGTCTTGCCTTCGTGGAAGAAGAGCTGGATCAGAACATGGGTGGCCTGGTGGAGGGATCCTCATCCTCCGGTGCTGTTCCCACGGAGGTGACAGGTACCCAGATGGTGCTCCATGAGAATCGGTTAACCTATCACAGCCCGATTCTCCTCTTTCATTGGTCATCTGGTGATCCAGAGTATTCTCTGGGCCTCTTGAGCCTCTTCCTCCTCCTCGCCCTGGAGTCAAAGGTGCGAGTCTGAGTGGAGAGAGAAAAGCTCTCGTTTCGGATGAAGGTCGACCCACTGGTGAGGCACCACATGGGGAATGCTCTCCGCCAAATGCTGTCTTTGGAACATCAACTACATATGGATCTTTTTTGAAAAGTTCAAATTTAAACTCTTTTTCAGCTAATTTTTGTCTCTTGGAAACATTTACTTTCCTTAAATACCTGAGGTGTCTTTCAGCAGTCTCAGCTGCCACCCAGCTGCCATGCGCTTCTTTCTCATAGGAAGTCATCTGCCCTTGATAAGAACGAACGCTTCTCTCCAATTCTTCTTCTGCATCTCTGGCTCTCCTTCTGTAGGTCTCCAGTTCCTCAGCTGCATGGCTCATCTTCTCTTCTACTTTGGAAAGTTTCTCCTCCTTCTCTAACCGGTCCTTTTCCTCTGCTATTAACTTCCTGTGGAGTTTCATTCCATTTTCTTGATACAGTTCAGTCATTCCTTTAAGTTTCTGCCGAAGCTTCTGATTTTCACTTTCCAACTGTGTGTTTTCTGACTGTAAAGATGCTTGTTCAGTCTGGAGATTTGTAATATGCTCTATAAGCTCTTCCTTTGTTTTATCTACTTCAGACAACTCAGTGTAAATTTGGTTTCTTTCTCCTTCTAGGGTTTTGAAAGAAGCATTTAACTTAGCAGTGTGAATCAGTTTCTTCAAAGCTCCTTTTGGCAGATCATCTAAGCGAGCACCCTTTTGTGATTCACTCTTCATCTGCAATTCCAAGTCATCAGCCATCATGTCTTCTCCAAGCACAGCAGCCCAGTCTGTCATCTTGAGCAAGCGTTCAGCCAGAGACTTGATGTGATTTTCTTTATCACTCAGAACTCGTTCTGCCTGGACTTTGGAGTTTTCAAATATTATTTTCTGTTTATTAAGTTCACTCACTTGTTCTTTCAATACTTCCGCTTCTTGTAAAAGCTGTTTCTGGCTTTCCTGAAGTTGGGAATTTTCATTCAAGGCGTCTTTTATTGCCACCTTCAGACGTTCTTCATTCATTTGAAATATTTTGCAGATTAGTTTGGCTTCAGCTACTTGTGACTGGATGGATTTCGATTCATCTTCTAGGGACTGTATCCTTTTTGAAATATCCGCCATCAATTCATCTTGCTCACAATGTTTAGATTTCTGTTCCTTTAATTCTTTTGCTAGAAAGACTATTTCATCCTCAAGTTTAGATTTGGAGCTGCTCAGCTTTTCATAGGTTGCCTCCAAGCTTTGTGCTTCTGTTGACCCCTTCTCAAAGCTGGCATCCTTCACAGCTGACTCCAAGCCTTCATACTCCTCTTGAACAACGCAAAGTTTGTCAAGTAGTTTACATTTTTCTTCAATTAGTCCAGAAAGCTTTTCAGCAAGCTTTTTCTCTCTTCTTACATAAAGCCGGCTTCTCACCGATCGAACACTTCTCCACAAAAACAAGAGAATCAAAAATCCAGTAAGAGCCGCACATGTCACCAGTTCCCACGGAAAACCAGGGCCCGGTCTCAGGTCTTCAGGCAATGCTGCCACAGTCCTGCACAGCTTTCCCAGGACCAGCCCCAAGTACGGCTGAGGGGCAGCCCCGGGCACCTCCATGGCGCCCCCGAGGCTGCTCCGGCTGTGGCCACAGTAGCCACGGCCTGGCCGGGCCACCACCAGCAGCTGAGACAGCTCTGTGTTCTGTCGGGAACGCGAACCGGCCCCGGCGACAGCAGCAGACACAGTGCAGCGCAGCCGGCCTTGAGGGGAGCCGGGGAGCACTGGCGCCCACCGGCCTCAGGCGTCCCCCACGCGCACCATGGTAACCAGGCCCCTTTGTGACGTCACTTCCGCCACGCGGTTCCGGAGCCTGCCCCGCGCGAGCCTGTGACACACGTTGTCCTAGCCACCCCCACCTCGGCTTGGTTTTGGCCGGGCCACCGCTGGATTTGAATCCATGTTTATAATGATGAAATCTGGGTAATCAGCATACTCATCACTCAAATATTTGTCATTTCTTTGTGCTGGGAAAATTCAAAATCCTCTCTTTTAGCTATTTGAAATTATCTAATAAATGCGTGCTGACTCTAGCCACCTTACAAAGCTGTAGATCAGTACAAATAGTTCCTCCTGTCCAGCTGCAACTTTGTATCTGTAACCTCTGCCTTTCCCCTCCTCGCCCTACCCTTCCCAGCCTCTAGTGACCACTATTCTGCTACTTCTAGGAGATCAACTTTTCCTTTGGCAGTTTTTTAAAGGAAATTTTGCGATTTTAATTTCTTTCAGAGGAGCATCCTTCCTTAGATATCTGCCAAGGAACAAAAGTGTTTTCTTTGGACTAACTTTGCCAAAATAGCCGTAGAATGTGGCAATGGGAAGAGGCCTGAGACACTCTGGGCTTCAGCTGGCCCAACGCTTTCTTTATAGGTAATGAAGCAAAGGTCTACAGTAAGTGCACTACTTGTCCAGGGCTGTTTAGCTATTTAGTGGCAGAAGTGTGTTGTATTTCGGGATCTGCTGGATGTCAGTGAAATGCTCTTTGTTTAAAAAACACTTTATTGAGGAATATTTTATATACCTTGTAATCCACCCATTTCAGGTATGCAATTCAATGAGTTCTAGTAAGTTCATCAAGTTGTGCAGCCATCACCACAAATCAGTTTTAGAACATTTTCACCACACCAATAAGATCTCCTGTACCCATTTATTCTTTTTTCCCCCCAGTTTTATTGGTTATGAATATTCACGGGATGCAAGGCTGATTGTCACCGTTCATACCCAAGCTGTGATGGCCAGATTCATACTGGCCACATGACCGTTACATTTATTGTATCACCTTTATTGACTTTCATATGTTGAACCATCCTTGTATCCCTGGCATGAATCCCACTTCAGGTGCCTGAAACCTCTGCCAAGTTTCTCTTTTTGGTGCCCATAGGAGCCAGCCTGTGCCGCTGGTTCCCATGGAAACAGATCCCTGAGACACACCCTGCCTTGCAGCACGCACAAAGCGCTTGCTCGCCCTTTGCCTTTTCTTTTTTGTTTTTTTAGCCAGCCAGTTAGTTCCAACTTTCAGGACCCCAGGGGAATAAAATGAGGACTGTTCCAGAGGGGAGGCAGCTGCCCAGGTGTCTGGCCCAAGCTCCCAGCCCACCCTGCCCCCTGGGGAAAGGGGGGGCAAGCCTCAGGTCAGGGCACAGCTCCCCAGGAGCCCCTCGGCCTTTCAAGGCCAGGACAGCCCTGCTCCTTTGGCTCCCAGCACACTTCCAGGAGCGGGGACGCGCTGAGCGTTTTGAGTCTTCACGGTGGACTTGGGAGGAAGGTGTCTTTATCTCACTCTATGGATGATGACAGTGAGACCCAGAAAAGTAAAAGGGTTTGCCCAAGTCACAGGCTAGAAAGTGACAAAGCCGGGACATAAAGCCTGTTCCTTTCATCCCAAAGCGAGCATGGCGGTCAAGATGCACCCCAACCGATGACACACCCATGTTTCATACGTCAGCTTGGAGACTTGCTGATCACACTGCCCAGGACAGGCCTGGCCTTCCTTACTGTGTGAACTGAAAAGGTAGGACCAGAGAAGCCCACCCCCAAACCAGTGCTGCCCTCTGGTGAGTCACCCTCCCACTGCTCAGAGGTGCTTTCTTCGAAGTTAACAAGCTGTGCAACCAAACAGGTCAGGACGACTGCCCTGCCCACTGGGCCCCCCAGGCCCCGGGGCCTTGGGAACCTCCCACTGCAGCAGCCAACCTGGAGGGTTCCCCTCATGCAACACAGATGTGAATGTTCCTGCCCCCTGCCATGACCCCCCTCTGCCACTGGGTCCTTTCCCAGGCAGGAGGGAATGGGGACCGAGGACGCCTGAGTAGGCTCCTTGCATGGGCCTCAGCGGTGGCCGTGCTGTGGGCACGTGGCCATTAGCAAACTCCCCAAGAGAGAGTCAGTTTTGCAAGAGTCTCTGGCAGCTATCAGACCCAGAAAAGGGGCGGAAGGCTGCAGGAGTGCCTGCCCTGTTAGCTACGAGCTTGAGCCTGATGGGTTGGAACTGTGCTTTTCCTCCCACGGTGGCAGGAGCCCGAGGGCAGGGCAGTTTGGAAGTGGAAAGGGAAGGAATCGTTTCAAGTCTGGATGAAGGCTGCGTTTCCTTATGTTGCAGTTACTGAGCACTTCACACTGGAGGCGGCGGTGATGAGACGCGTTAGCTTACCAGGGTCTTATACTCTCATCCCAGGCAGGAGAGGGGCTTGGCAAGCCCCACCCACAAGTCTTGGGGTCTCCTGGACCTTCCTCATGACCCCCTCCACTCCAGGCCCAAGTTCAATCCCTCCTCCCCAGGACCCCAAGCCGGCAGGTGGAGCTCTTCCGTACCTTTCCCTCAGGCCCTTTCTACTGTTGGGCCTGGCTGAGGGGCAGAGACAGAGAAATTCCCCCTCGGGGTTTGGGCCCTGCCCCACCAAGAGCCCCTGCCTGAGACCAAGGCCCCTCTGGGAGGGGGGTGCGTCTCACCATGCACGTGGTGCCCGCTCTTTAAAGAAGGTCAATAAACACCTGTTGCCCCCCCAAAGCCCTCCTCTGGATGCCACAGAACTCAGGGATGTCACCAGGACACTGAGCCAGCACAGCTGTGGAACTGGAAACCACTTAAAGCAGCTTTATTTGTGTCCACCTCTGGCCCTTGAAACCTCTTCTGCTGGCCAGTCCTCCCACGGCCAGATGGAAACCTGACAGGACCAGGCTGCTTCTTGGTAGGGAAATACCCGTGGTCTCCACCACTTCACGTCACACAGCACCGCTCGGCTCACGTCCAGGCCCAACAATAAAAAGGGCCTGACGTCATCGTCAAGTCCCCTGCTTTGAAGTGGAGGCCGCTCCTGCTGCCCCGGCCTGGTGGGGTGGGAAGCCTCGGCCGGGCAGCAGGCGTGGTCAGCCTCCAGCTGAACTGTGCTCTGGGCTTGGCGGAGGTTGAAAGCTACGCCTCTTTCTCTCATCGGCATCTCCAAGGGTCTTCAGAGCCCGGACATGGTCCCCACTGTCCCCCTGACTAGAATATTTTGTGTGGGCCTCAGAGAACCAAGGAGCCCCTGACGGGTAGCGGCAGCCCCACCTTCTCTTGGCCTGCATCTGTTCACTGCCCAGGCTGCCTCCTGGGACTGGGCCTGTGAGATTCCACGCCGACTCTCTCACACGAGGCCCTCACCTGGGCCGTCGGCCCTCTCCTCAGCTCCGCCATCAAAGCAGCCAGCCTGTCTCTTGCCCTCTAGACTTTGGGGTGGGGGTGGGGGTGAGGCATCAGTCCACTGGATTTCTCCACCTGCGGAGGACACCTCAAAGCCTAAAGCTCTCTTTAAAGCCCTCTTCCTCTGGCTTGATGTGAACGAGGGCATCTCACCTCACCCTCTGGTCTCAGCTCACCTCCCTGATATCCCCGCCTCTAACCTCAACACTTGACTCCTTGGTACCCTTGGTGTGGGTGAGGGGTCAGGCCATCTCTTCTCTAAATGCGGCATCAATGTGGGCAGGGGTCAGGGGCTGGGCGGGGTCATCTCACGGCACACACCGGCCTCCCTCCCCACATGGGGCTGTGATCATCAGTGTTTGTACGAGGGTTGGAAGCTAACTGCTCCATGCTTTGTCCAGAAAGTGCAAGGAAGGATTTGGGACCATGGAGGAGGGGCCCATGGTGTGGACCAGGCTGGCTGCCAGCCTCCTGGTTTGGTCCCTGGCATTTAGGCTCAGAGAGACAAGGTGCTAGGAGGTAAGATGGGAGGCCCAGAGGGTGGGGAGGGACACTGGCCACCACCACCCAGAGCAGGGCCTCAGGCTGACTCCAGAGAACTCAGTTATGTCCTGAAATGCCACCATCATACGTTGACTCCTTTGGGTAAGTATTGCCTTTGCTATGCAGCCCACATCCAGTCTCTGCATCCTAGTTTCTCAGCCCTCAGGTAGATAAGCAACAAGTCCTGTCTCTTGGTTGATCCTTGTAAAGCGTATAACACGCTTCCCCGTTGATACTCATAGCTCGATAAATAAATGTTAACTCACACTGCTTGTCCCTTCGGGTAGCATGGGCAGGCTCTCGCCCACCAGGCAACCCTCTCTTAGCACAACTCGGCCAACTGGAGCTGCCCTGGCCAGTCACCTGAGACCTTGGATGCCTTGGCCCATCTGGCATTTCTTTGGCAGAATCTTCCATGGGGCCTTTTGCTGGGTGGCAAGGCTGGAGCGTCTGGCACAACAATTCGAGTTTGCAAATACAAAAGCCACATCTTAAACATCACAAATTAGAACTGTGGTTTGGCAAAATATTTTTGTGCTCCTTTGAGGACCTGAAACTCCAAGAATAGTAGAAAACAGAATGTCTGGGATATTTATATACAGGTTAAGAGTCTCTAATCCAAAAATCCAAACTCCTAAACTTTTTGAATGCTAACATGACACTCAAAGGAAATGCTCATTGGAGCATTCTGCAAATGTATTCTCCAAATATTCCCAAATCTGAAAACATCCTAAATCCAAAATACTTTCCAAGCATTTTGGATAAGGGGTACTCAATCTGTATTTTAATGGGGAGAAGAGAATGACAAAGTTGACTGTGGGACCGCAGGCCGCCAGAGTCATCCGACAGCCATGTTACACATGGTGTAGACAGCTGGAAGCCAGGAGTCATCTCATGCACGCACCTGTCTCCAGAGGCCTGACGCAATACCTCAGACAATGAAGAGACCAACACTAGAATTTTGATTAGACTCAACACATCCACAATTCAACTCAATTTAAAATTGCCTCACATACTCTTGGTAGCAATAAAACTGCAGCCTTTGGAAGATAATCTGGTCCTATCTTTCAGTATTTTCCATGTGGATATTCTTTGTCCCATCAGTGTCACCTCTAGGCCCAAACCCAGAGAAATCTCTGAAGGACACCAGGATGCTCACTGCAGCATTGTGTAGGACAGCACAACCTGGACACAACCTGAGTGTCCACCCGTGGGGCACGGGGTAAATACATGATGGTAAAATCATAATTGATGCAGCTTTAAAAAAAGAATGAGACGGTCCTCTCTACCCTGACATGGAAATAGAGGTCTGCAGGTTTCTAGATAGCAGAGCAGATTTAAACACAGGTGTTCGGACAGCGCAACGGGACCTGAGCTGAGGGACAGGAAAGTGCAGCCTCAAGACCCCGTGTCATTCCGCTTTCTCACTCTCTTTCCCTGGGATCCAGAACCTCCGCCCTCCTTTTAGGTGCACTGGCTGGGGAGAGGCTGTAGCGGGAGCGGGAGCACGCGGGCAGCGGCTCAAGCGGGGCAGAGGCTGCAGCGGGATCAGGAGCGGGCGGGCAGCGGCCGGAGCCGGGCAGAGCCTGCAGGGGGATCGGGAGCGCGCAGGCAGCGGCTCGAGCAGGCCAGAGGCTGCGGCCAGATCGGGAGAGCGAGAGCGGGGACAGCGGCTGAGCGGTGCAGAGGCTGCAGCGCGATCGGGAGTGCGCAGACAGCGGATCGAGCGGGACAGAGGCTGGAGCGGGAGCAGGAGGGTGCAGGCAACAGCTGGAGCTGGGCAAAGGCGGAGGCGGGAGCGGGAGCGTGAGCGTCGGGGCAGCGGCGGGAGAGGGGCAGAGGCTCGAGAGGGGCAGAGGCTGCAGCTAGATCGGGAGTGGGCGGGCAGCGGCTCTAGCGGGGCAGAGGCTGCAGCGGGAGCGGGAGGGCGTGGGCAACAGCTGGAGCTGGGCAAAGACTGCTGCGTGAGCTGGAGCGCTAGCGTGCGGGCAGAAGCTCGAGCAGGGCAGAGGTTGCGGCGGGATCGGGAACGCGCAGGCAGCGCCTCGAGCGGTGCAGAGGCTGCAGCGCGATCGGGAGCGCGCAGGCAGCCGCTCGAGCGGGGCAGAGGCTGCTGTGGGATCAGGAGCGGGTGGGGAGCGGCTCGAGCCGGGTAGAGCCTGCAGGGGGAGCGGCAGCACAGGGGCAGTGGCTCCAGTGAGGCAGAGGCTGCAGCGGGTTCTGGAGCGCGCGGGCAGCGGCTCCAGGCGGGCAGAGGCTGCAGCGAGATCGGGAGCGTGCGGGCAGCCGCTGGAGCGAGGCAGGGGCTGCAGCGGGATCGTGAGCACGGGCAGCGGCTCCAGCAAGGCAAAAGCTGCAGCGGGATCGGGAGCAAGCGGGCAGCAGCTCTAGCGGAGCAGAGGCTGGAGCGGGAGCAGGAGGGCTCGGGCAACAGCTGGAGCTGGGCCAAGGCGGAGGCGGGAGCGGGAGCGTGAGTGTGGGGGCAGCGGCGGGAGAGGGGCAGAGGCTGGAGAGGGGCAGAGGCTGCAGCGTGATCGGGAGAGCCAGGGCAGCGGCTGCAGCAGGGCAGAGGCTGCAGCGGGAGCGGGAGGGCGTGGGCAACAGCTGGAGCGGGGCAAAGGCTGCGGTGGGGCGGGAGCAGGAGGGAGTGGGAAACAGCTCGAGCCGGGCAAAGACTGCTGCGTGAGCTGGAGCGCTAGCGTGCGGGCAGAAGCTCGAGCGGGGCAGAGGTTGCGGCGGGATCGGGAACGCGCACGCAGCGCCTCGAGCGGTGCAGAGGCTGCAGCGCGATCGGGAGCGCGCAGGCAGCGGCTCAAGCGGGGCAGAGGCTGCTGTGGGATCAGGAGCGGGTGGGGAGCAGCTCGAGCCGGGCAGAGCCTGCAGGGGGAGCAGGAGCACACGGGCAGCGGCTCCAGCCGGGCAGAGGCTGCAGCGAGATCGGGAGCGCGCGGGCAGTGGCTCCAGTGAGGCAGAGGCTGCAGCGGGTTCTGGAGCGCGCGGACAGCGGCTCCAGGCGGGCAGAGGCTGCAGCGAGATCGGGAGCGTGCGGGCAGCCGCTGGAGCGAGGCAGGGGCTGCAGCGGGATCGTGAGCACGGGCAGCGGCTCCAGCAGGGCAAAAGCTGCAGCGGGATCGGGAGCAAGCGGGCAGCAGCTCTAGCGGAGCAGAGGCTGGAGCGGGAGCAGGAGGGCTCGGGCAACAGCTGGAGCTGGGCCAAGGCGGAGGCGGGAGCGGGAGCGTGAGTGTGGGGGCAGCGGCGGGAGAGGGGCAGAGGCTCGAGAGGGGCAGAGGCTGCAGCGTGATCGGGAGAGCCAGGGCAGCGGCTGCAGCAGGGCAGAGGCTGCAGCGGGAGCGGGAGGGCGTGGGCAACAGCTGGAGCTGGGCCAAGGCTGCGGTGGGGCGGGAGCAGGAGGGGGTGGGAAACAGCTCGAGCTGGGCAAAGACTGCAGCGGGAGCTGGAGCGCTAGCGTGCGGGCAGAAGCTCGAGCGGTGCAGAGGCTGCAGCGCGATCGGGAGCGCGCAGGCAGCGGCAGCGGCTCGAGCGGGGCAGAGGCTGCTGCGGGATCAGGAGCGGTTGGGCAGCGGCTCTAGCCAGGCAGAGCCTGCAGGGGGAGCGGGAGCGCACGGGCGGCGGCTCCAGCCAGGCAGAGGCTGCAGCGGGATCGGGAGCGCGCAGGCAGCGGCTCGAGCAGGGCAGAGGCTGCAGCCAGATCGGGAGCGCGGGGGCAGCGGCTCAAGCGGTGCAGAGGCTGCAGCCAGATCGGGAGCGTGCGGGCAGCTGCTCGAGCGGGGCAGAGGCTGCAGCGGGATCGGGAACGCGCGGGCAGTGGCTCCAGCTGGGCAGAGGCTTCAGCCTGAGCGGGAGCGCGCGGGCAGCCGCTCTAGAGAGGCAGAGGCTGCAGCGGGATCGTGAGCGCGGGCAGCGGCTCCAGCAGGGCAAACGCTGCAGCGGGATCGGAAGCAAGCGGGCAGCAGCTGTAGCGGAGCAGAGGCTGGAGCCGGAGCAGGAGGGCGCGGGCAATAGCTGGAGCTGGGCAAAGGCGGAGGCGGGAGCGGGCGCGTGAGCGTGGGGGAAGCTGCTCGAGAGGGGCAGAAGCTCGAGAGGGGCACGGGCTGCAGCGGGATCGGGAGGGCGCGGGCAGCGGCTCAAACAGGGCAGAGGCTGCAGCGGGATCGGGAGCGCCAGGGCAGCGGCTCGAGCCAGGCAGAGGCTGCAGCGCGATCGGGAGCGCACGGCAGCAGCTCGAACGGGGCAGAGGCTGCAGCGGGAGCAGGAGCGGGAGCGTGCATGCAGCGGCTGCAGCGGGGCAGCGGCTGGAAAGGGGCAGAGGCTGGAAAGGGGGGCTGCATAGGGAGCGGGAGCTGGCGGCAGCAGCTCCAATGGGCCGACGCTGCAGTGGGATCGGGAGCCCGCGGGCAGCGGCTCTAGCGGGGCAGAGGCTGCAGCGGAGCGGGAGCGCTGGAGCGCTGAGGAGGCCGCTGCAGCGCTGACGCTCCTCAGAAGCAGCTGGACTCTCCTACCTGCTGCTGCAGGAATCTGTGGCAACACGTTGCTTTGGTGGAAGAATGTGAAGCAAGTTGAGCTTCACAGAGACACTAACTGCAGAAGAAGTGCTTCAGCAGCCACTTCAGATGACTGTGGAGGGTCTTTGGTACTGCACCAAAACTCAACTGACAAATACTAGCTTTTTAAAGGCCAAGAAGCTTTAGAGAAGAAAATTTCCAGAAAAATGGCTTTGGTTTGAGGAGAACACCCGTGAACAAAGAAAAACGGAAGCACTCCCCTCAGGACAACCTCGGGATACGTCACTTCACAGACTCGGCTGGAGGTTTTTACCCACATGGGCCCGGCCTCTTCTTCTGTCTGTCTCTGAATCTGCCTGAGAAAAGATCTGCAGATGGTTATGGCCACTGCCTCATTTCCAGTTTCCAATATTCTGCAAGTTTCTTTCTTGGCCAATTCTAATCTGGAAGAAGAGACGGAAGGAAACTGTGGAAAATGTAATTAATTCCCAGCTTAGCTGCACTGACAGAGTACAAAGCACCAGAGTGTAATGCCACATACTGTCTTTTTTCTAAGGCATAAATAGGAGACTTACCAAATTATTTTCTAGATAAGAAATATCAAAGAATTTTCTAGAGAATTTCCCCTATTTTACAAAAAAAAAAAATTTTTTTTTTTTGCAAAAACTGAGAAGAAAATCTCATTTATTTTGTTAATGCATACCACCCATATAGGCGCTATAGAGTTGAATGATTTTTTTTTCCCCAAGGATTAAAGTTCTTAACGTTGCGGTCACATGGAAATCATCCTTAATTTTAACCTAAAGATTGACTGGTGCATATTCTTCAGATATTTCAAGCAAAACTTAGCAGTAATGTATTATTTTTATCATCAGAAAGACGTTAACTGTCAATTACACACACACATGCATAATTATATAATACACACATCTCCATGTACGGCGGCACTTCACAAAGCTCAGGGAAGATTCATATTATCTTTCAATTCTATTTTTCCACAAACATTTTGAAGTTCTCAGATACCCATATATGCAGGATGTTATATGGCTTTTTACCTGTATACAGTGCTCACTGTTTTCTATTCATAAAAAATTTAAATTAGAACCATAGAAGCATCATTATACCCTCCTTACAGGTTTCTTTCTAGATAGTAAAGGTCTATGAAACACATAAACACTGGTTAATAATATGCTTCATCTTCTTATCATATCTTCTCACCACAGACTTTTTCATTGCAGCATGGACAGAGGCTTAGATTTCATGTTTTAAGAGCATAAAAATATCCATCGACAGCAAGTTTTTATAAATAGAGGGTCTTGAAGGGTCTTAGATCCACAATTTCTTTTGGTAATTTTAAAAGATTATTATTATTTTTAACGGACACCTAATAACTGTACATATTTATGGGGTACATTGTGATTTTTTTAATTAAAAACCTAGCTGATTTTATTATTATTATCAATACCAAGCAAGTCTTTAAATCAATGAAAATTTAATTAAGCATAAAGTTACTTTCACATTTGTCTACAACCGTAGTAAATACAGTTCTTGGCATAAAGACACAGCCCTTGGAGTTTAAAACATCCCCAACTGCAAGATTACCTAAATAAATTTCCCATTATTGTTTATGTAATAGTGGGTTAGTTAATCAAATTAAAATAATTATACAATCTAGGATAAAATAAAATGGAAATAATTTACTCACGAAATTCATATTTAAATCATCTTTATTTACAAAATAGTATCCTGAGAATTATAATTCCATTAAGCTTCAATTTGAGCAAAAATTGTAGTTACTTAAACTGAAAATGAAAGATAAGTCAAAACTATTTATGAAGAGAGACCAAAAATATCATCAGGTTTCTTGCTGTGCTTCTGGATTTCAGGAGCAGGCTCATTTGAGCACGGAATCGACCCTGAAGGGAACTCACCCCTACTTTCAGAATGTGGGGGTGGAGGTGACAATCCAGCTCCTAGAGGAACATAAGGAGGAAATCCCCTCAGTGAATAGACATTTCTCATTGCAAATGGAGGTGGTGGCTGGACAGAGAAATCCCTTGGTAGAAAATAATTTTGAGGAGCTCCATACATGCTTCCTGGAGGAGGTGGAGGAAAAAGAGGTTCTCTTCTCATGAATGGACCCCTCCTATCCACTGGAAACAATGGACCTCTGATTGCAGGAAAAGGTGGAGGAGCAAAGCCAGGGCCACTTGCTTCCCTTTCAGCAGGCACAGATGAATGAGGCACATTTACATTACCAAGGTCGTCTTTGGTTTCATTTCTGCTGGATTCCGTTTGTGAGGGCTTTGGCCCATCCACTTTGTCCAAAGAAGCCAGGTTAAAACTTCTGAGTTCTGCTGGGCCAGACGGTCCACCAGGATCAGGATCAAATCCGTCTTGCCTTTGTGGAAGAAGAGCTGGATCAGAACATGGGTGGCCTGGTGGGGGAATCATCATCCTTCGGTGTTGTTCCCACGGAGGTGACAGGAACCCAGACGGAGGTGGTGGCTGCACAGGGAAATCCCTTGGGAGATAATAATTTTGAGGAGCTGCATACATGCTTCCTGGAGGAGGTGGAGGAAAAGGAGGTTCTCTTCTCATGAATGGACCCCTCCTATCCACTGGAAACAATGGACCTCTGATTGCAGGAAAAGGTGGAGGAGCAAAGCCAGGGCCACTTGCTTCCCTTTCAGCAGGCACAGATGAATGAGGCACATTTACATTACCAAGGTCGTCTTTGGTTTCATTTCTGCTGGATTCCGTTTGTGAGGGCTTTGGCCCATCCACTTTGTCCAAAGAAGCCAGGTTAAAACTTCTGAGCTCTGCTGGGCCAGACGGTCCACCAGGATCAGGATCAAATCCGTCTTGCCTTTGTGGAAGAAGAGCTGGATCAGAACATGGGTGGCCTGGTGGGGGAATCATCATCCTTCGGTGTTGTTCCCACGGAGGTGACAGGAACCCAGACGGAGGTGGTGGCTGCACAGGGAAATCCCTTGGGAGATAATAATTTTGAGGAGCTGCATACATGCTTCCTGGAGGAAGTGGAGGAAAAGGAGGTTCTCTTCTCATGAATGGACCCCTCCTATCCACTGGAAACAATGGACCTCTGATTGCAGGAAAAGGTGGAGGAGCAAAGCCAGGGCCACACGCTTCCCTTTCAGCAGGCACCGATGAATGAGGCACATTTTCATTACCAAGGTCGTCTTTGGTATCATTTCTGCTGGATTCCGTTTGTGAGGGCTTTGGCCCATCCACTTTATCCAAAGAAGCCAGGTTAAAACTTCTGAGTTCTGCTGGGCCAGACGGTCCACCAGGATTAGAATCAAATCCGTCTTGCCTTCGTGGAAGAAGAGCTGGATCAGAACATGGGTGGCCTGGTGGAGGGATCCTCATCCTCCGGTGCTGTTCCCACGGAGGTGACAGGTACCCAGATGGTGCTCCATGAGAATCGGTTAACCTATCACAGCCCGATTCTCCTCTTTCATTGGTCATCTGGTGATCCAGAGTATTCTCTGGGCCTCTTGAGCCTCTTCCTCCTCCTCGCCCTGGAGTCAAAGGTGCGAGTCTGAGTGGAGAGAGAAAAGCTCTCGTTTCGGATGAAGGTCGACCCACTGGTGAGGCACCACATGGGGAATGCTCTCCGCCAAATGCTGTCTTTGGAACATCAACTACATATGGATCTTTTTTGAAAAGTTCAAATTTAAACTCTTTTTCAGCTAATTTTTGTCTCTTGGAAACATTTACTTTCCTTAAATACCTGAGGTGTCTTTCAGCAGTCTCAGCTGCCACCCAGCTGCCGTGCGCTTCTTTCTCATAGGAAGTCATCTGCCCTTGATAAGAACGAACGCTTCTCTCCAATTCTTCTTCTGCATCTCTGGCTCTCCTTCTGTAGGTCTCCAGTTCCTCAGCTGCATGGCTCATCTTCTCTTCTACTTTGGAAAGTTTCTCCTCCTTCTCTAACCGGTCCTTTTCCTCTGCTATTAACTTCCTGTGGAGTTTCATTCCATTTTCTTGATACAGTTCAGTCATTCCTTTAAGTTTCTGCCGAAGCTTCTGATTTTCACTTTC
Organism: Cynocephalus volans; assembly: GCF_027409185.1. Classification (NCBI taxonomy): domain Eukaryota; kingdom Metazoa; phylum Chordata; class Mammalia; order Dermoptera; family Cynocephalidae; genus Cynocephalus; species Cynocephalus volans. The sequence goes on along the minus strand of NC_084473.1, from coordinate 92,359,693 downwards.
CAACTGTGTGTTTTCTGACTGTAAAGATGCTTGTTCAGTCTGGAGATTTGTAATATGCTCTATAAGCTCTTCCTTTGTTTTATCTACTTCAGACAACTCAGTGTAAATTTGGTTTCTTTCTCCTTCTAGGGTTTTGAAAGAAGCATTTAACTTAGCAGTGTGAATCAGTTTCTTCAAAGCTCCTTTTGGCAGATCATCTAAGCGAGCACCCTTTTGTGATTCACTCTTCATCTGCAATTCCAAGTCATCAGCCATCATGTCTTCTCCAAGCACAGCAGCCCAGTCTGTCATCTTGAGCAAGCGTTCAGCCAGAGACTTGATGTGATTTTCTTTATCACTCAGAACTCGTTCTGCCTGGACTTTGGAGTTTTCAAATATTATTTTCTGTTTATTAAGTTCACTCACTTGTTCTTTCAATACTTCCGCTTCTTGTAAAAGCTGTTTCTGGCTTTCCTGAAGTTGGGAATTTTCATTCAAGGCGTCTTTTATTGCCACCTTCAGACGTTCTTCATTCATTTGAAATATTTTGCAGATTAGTTTGGCTTCAGCTACTTGTGACTGGATGGATTTCGATTCATCTTCTAGGGACTGTATCCTTTTTGAAATATCCGCCATCAATTCATCTTGCTCACAATGTTTAGATTTCTGTTCCTTTAATTCTTTTGCTAGAAAGACTATTTCATCCTCAAGTTTAGATTTGGAGCTGCTCAGCTTTTCATAGGTTGCCTCCAAGCTTTGTGCTTCTGTTGACCCCTTCTCAAAGCTGGCATCCTTCACAGCTGACTCCAAGCCTTCATACTCCTCTTGAACAACGCAAAGTTTGTCAAGTAGTTTACATTTTTCTTCAATTAGTCCAGAAAGCTTTTCAGCAAGCTTTTTCTCTCTTCTTACATAAAGCCGGCTTCTCACCGATCGAACACTTCTCCACAAAAACAAGAGAATCAAAAATCCAGTAAGAGCCGCACATGTCACCAGTTCCCACGGAAAACCAGGGCCCGGTCTCAGGTCTTCAGGCAATGCTGCCACAGTCCTGCACAGCTTTCCCAGGACCAGCCCCAAGTACGGCTGAGGGGCAGCCCCGGGCACCTCCATGGCGCCCCCGAGGCTGCTCCGGCTGTGGCCACAGTAGCCACGGCCTGGCCGGGCCACCACCAGCAGCTGAGACAGCTCTGCGTTCTGTCGGGAACGCGAACCGGCCCCGGCGACAGCAGCAGACACAGCGCAGCCGGCCTTGAGGGGAGCCGGGGAGCACTGGCGCCCACCGGCCTCAGGCGTCCCCCACGCGCACCATGGTAACCAGGCCCCTTTGTGACGTCACTTCCGCCACGCGGTTCCGGAGCCTGCCCCGCGCGAGCCTGTGACACACGTTGTCCTAGCCACCCCCACCTCGGCTTGGTTTTGGCCGGGCCACCGCTGGATTTGAATCCATGTTTATAATGATGAAATCTGGGTAATCAGCATACTCATCACTCAAATATTTGTCATTTCTTTGTGCTGGGAAAATTCAAAATCCTCTCTTTTAGCTATTTGAAATTATCTAATAAATGCGTGCTGACTCTAGCCACCTTACAAAGCTGTAGATCAGTACAAATAGTTCCTCCTGTCCAGCTGCAACTTTGTATCTGTAACCTCTGCCTTTCCCCTCCTCGCCCTACCCTTCCCAGCCTCTAGTGACCACTATTCTGCTACTTCTAGGAGATCAACTTTTCCTTTGGCAGTTTTTTAAAGGAAATTTTGCGATTTTAATTTCTTTCAGAGGAGCATCCTTCCTTAGATATCTGCCAAGGAACAAAAGTGTTTTCTTTGGACTAACTTTGCCAAAATAGCCGTAGAATGTGGCAATGGGAAGAGGCCTGAGACACTCTGGGCTTCAGCTGGCCCAACGCTTTCTTTATAGGTAATGAAGCAAAGGTCTACAGTAAGTGCACTACTTGTCCAGGGCTGTTTAGCTATTTAGTGGCAGAAGTGTGTTGTATTTCGGGATCTGCTGGATGTCAGTGAAATGCTCTTTGTTTAAAAAACACTTTATTGAGGAATATTTTATATACCTTGTAATCCACCCATTTCAGGTATGCAATTCAATGAGTTCTAGTAAGTTCATCAAGTTGTGCAGCCATCACCACAAATCAGTTTTAGAACATTTTCACCACACCAATAAGATCTCCTGTACCCATTTATTCTTTTTTCCCCCCAGTTTTATTGGTTATGAATATTCACGGGATGCAAGGCTGATTGTCACCGTTCATACCCAAGCTGTGATGGCCAGATTCATACTGGCCACATGACCGTTACATTTATTGTATCACCTTTATTGACTTTCATATGTTGAACCATCCTTGTATCCCTGGCATGAATCCCACTTCAGGTGCCTGAAACCTCTGCCAAGTTTCTCTTTTTGGTGCCCATAGGAGCCAGCCTGTGCCGCTGGTTCCCATGGAAACAGATCCCTGAGACACACCCTGCCTTGCAGCACGCACAAAGCGCTTGCTCGCCCTTTGCCTTTTCTTTTTTGTTTTTTTAGCCAGCCAGTTAGTTCCAACTTTCAGGACCCCAGGGGAATAAAATGAGGACTGTTCCAGAGGGGAGGCAGCTGCCCAGGTGTCTGGCCCAAGCTCCCAGCCCACCCTGCCCCCTGGGGAAAGGGGGGGCAAGCCTCAGGTCAGGGCACAGCTCCCCAGGAGCCCCTCGGCCTTTCAAGGCCAGGACAGCCCTGCTCCTTTGGCTCCCAGCACACTTCCAGGAGCAGGGACGCGCTGAGCGTTTTGAGTCTTCACGGTGGACTTGGGAGGAAGGTGTCTTTATCTCACTCTATGGATGATGACAGTGAGACCCAGAAAAGTAAAAGGGTTTGCCCAAGTCACAGGCTAGAAAGTGACAAAGCCGGGACATAAAGCCTGTTCCTTTCATCCCAAAGCGAGCATGGCGGTCAAGATGCACCCCAACCGATGACACACCCATGTTTCATACGTCAGCTTGGAGACTTGCTGATCACACTGCCCAGGACAGGCCTGGCCTTCCTTACTGTGTGAACTGAAAAGGTAGGACCAGAGAAGCCCACCCCCAAACCAGTGCTGCCCTCTGGTGAGTCACCCTCCCACTGCTCAGAGGTGCTTTCTTCGAAGTTAACAAGCTGTGCAACCAAACAGGTCAGGACGACTGCCCTGCCCACTGGGCCCCCCAGGCCCCGGGGCCTTGGGAACCTCCGACTGCAGCAGCCAACCTGGAGGGTTCCCCTCATGCAACACAGATGTGAATGTTCCTGCCCCCTGCCATGACCCCCCTCTGCCACTGGGTCCTTTCCCAGGCAGGAGGGAATGGGGACCGAGGACGCCTGAGTAGGCTCCTTGCATGGGCCTCAGCGGTGGCCGTGCTGTGGGCACGTGGCCATTAGCAAACTCCCCAAGAGAGAGTCAGTTTTGCAAGAGTCTCTGGCAGCTATCAGACCCAGAAAAGGGGCGGAAGGCTGCAGGAATGCCTGCCCTGTTAGCTACGAGCTTGAGCCTGATGGGTTGGAACTGTGCTTTTCCTCCCACGGTGGCAGGAGCCCGAGGGCAGGGCAGTTTGGAAGTGGAAAGGGAAGGAATCGTTTCAAGTCTGGATGAAGGCTGCGTTTCCTTATGTTGCAGTTACTGAGCACTTCACACTGGAGGCGGCGGTGATGAGACGCGTTAGCTGACCAGGGTCTCATACTCTCATCCCAGGCAGGAGAGGGGCTTGGCAAGCCCCACCCACAAGTCTTGGGGTCTCCTGGACCTTCCTCATGACCCCCTCCACTCCAGGCCCAAGTTCAATCCCTCCTCCCCAGGACCCCAAGCCGGCAGGTGGAGCTCTTCCGTACCTTTCCCTCAGGCCCTTTCTACTGTTGGGCCTGGCTGAGGGGCAGAGACAGAGAAATTCCCCCTCGGGGTTTGGGCCCTGCCCCACCAAGAGCCCCTGCCTGAGACCAAGGCCCCTCTGGGAGGGGGGTGCGTCTCACCATGCACGTGGTGCCCGCTCTTTAAAGAAGGTCAATAAACACCTGTTGCCCCCCCAAAGCCCTCCTCTGGATGCCACAGAACTCAGGGATGTCACCAGGACACTGAGCCAGCACAGCTGTGGAACTGGAAACCACTTAAAGCAGCTTTATTTGTGTCCACCTCTGGCCCTTGAAACCTCTTCTGCTGGCCAGTCCTCCCACGGCCAGATGGAAACCTGACAGGACCAGGCTGCTTCTTGGTAGGGAAATACCCGTGGTCTCCACCACTTCACGTCACACAGCACCGCTCGGCTCACGTCCAGGCCCAACAATAAAAAGGGCCTGACGTCATCGTCAAGTCCCCTGCTTTGAAGTGGAGGCCGCTCCTGCTGCCCCGGCCTGGTGGGGTGGGAAGCCTCGGCCGGGCAGCAGGCGTGGTCAGCCTCCAGCTGAACTGTGCTCTGGGCTTGGCGGAGGTTGAAAGCTACGCCTCTTTCTCTCATCGGCATCTCCAAGGGTCTTCAGAGCCCGGACATGGTCCCCACTGTCCCCCTGACTAGAATATTTTGTGTGGGCCTCAGAGAACCAAGGAGCCCCTGACGGGTAGCGGCAGCCCCACCTTCTCTTGGCCTGCATCTGTTCACTGCCCAGGCTGCCTCCTGGGACTGGGCCTGTGAGATTCCACGCCGACTCTCTCACACGAGGCCCTCACCTGGGCCGTCGGCCCTCTCCTCAGCTCCGCCATCAAAGCAGCCAGCCTGTCTCTTGCCCTCTAGACTTTGGGGTGGGGGTGGGGGTGAGGCATCAGTCCACTGGATTTCTCCACCTGCGGAGGACACCTCAAAGCCTAAAGCTCTCTTTAAAGCCCTCTTCCTCTGGCTTGATGTGAACGAGGGCATCTCACCTCACCCTCTGGTCTCAGCTCACCTCCCTGATATCCCCGCCTCTAACCTCAACACTTGACTCCTTGGTACCCTTGGTGTGGGTGAGGGGTCAGGCCATCTCTTCTCTAAATGCGGCATCAATGTGGGCAGGGGTCAGGGGCTGGGCGGGGTCATCTCACGGCACACACCGGCCTCCCTCCCCACATGGGGCTGTGATCATCAGTGTTTGTACGAGGGTTGGAAGCTAACTGCTCCATGCTTTGTCCAGAAAGTGCAAGGAAGGATTTGGGACCATGGAGGAGGGGCCCATGGTGTGGACCAGGCTGGCTGCCAGCCTCCTGGTTTGGTCCCTGGCATTTAGGCTCAGAGAGACAGGGTGCTAGGAGGTAAGATGGGAGGCCCAGAGGGTGGGGAGGGACACTGGCCACCACCACCCAGAGCAGGGCCTCAGGCTGACTCCAGAGAACTCAGTTATGTCCTGAAATGCCACCATCATACGTTGACTCCTTTGGGTAAGTATTGCCTTTGCTATGCAGCCCACATCCAGTCTCTGCATCCTAGTTTCTCAGCCCTCAGGTAGATAAGCAACAAGTCCTGTCTCTTGGTTGATCCTTGTAAAGCGTATAACACGCTTCCCCGTTGATACTCATAGCTCGATAAATAAATGTTAACTCACACTGCTTGTCCCTTCGGGTAGCATGGGCAGGCTCTCGCCCACCAGGCGACCCTCTCTTAGCACAACTCGGCCAACTGGAGCTGCCCTGGCCAGTCACCTGAGACCTTGGATGCCTTGGCCCATCTGGCATTTCTTTGGCAGAATCTTCCATGGGGCCTTTTGCTGGGTGGCAAGGCTGGAGCGTCTGGCACAACAATTCGAGTTTGCAAATACAAAAGCCACATCTTAAACATCACAAATTAGAACTGTGGTTTGGCAAAATATTTTTGTGCTCCTTTGAGGACCTGAAACTCCAAGAATAGTAGAAAACAGAATGTCTGGGATATTTATATACAGGTTAAGAGTCTCTAATCCAAAAATCCAAACTCCTAAACTTTTTGAGTGCTAACATGACACTCAAAGGAAATGCTCATTGGAGCATTCTGCAAATGTATTCTCCAAATATTCCCAAATCTGAAAACATCCTAAATCCAAAATACTTTCCAAGCATTTTGGATAAGGGGTACTCAATCTGTATTTTAATGGGGAGAAGAGAATGACAAAGTTGACTGTGGGACCGCAGGCCGCCAGAGTCATCCGACAGCCATGTTACACATGGTGTAGACAGCTGGAAGCCAGGAGTCATCTCATGCACGCACCTGTCTCCAGAGGCCTGACGCAATACCTCAGACAATGAAGAGACCAACACTAGAATTTTGATTAGACTCAACACATCCACAATTCAACTCAATTTAAAATTGCCTCACATACTCTTGGTAGCAATAAAACTGCAGCCTTTGGAAGATAATCTGGTCCTATCTTTCAGTATTTTCCATGTGGATATTCTTTGTCCCATCAGTGTCACCTCTAGGCCCAAACCCAGAGAAATCTCTGAAGGACACCAGGATGCTCACTGCAGCATTGTGTAGGACAGCACAACCTGGACACAACCTGAGTGTCCACCCGTGGGGCACGGGGTAAATACATGATGGTAAAATCATAATTGATGCAGCTTTAAAAAAAGAATGAGACGGTCCTCTCTACCCTGACATGGAAATAGAGGTCTGCAGGTTTCTAGATAGCAGAGCAGATTTAAACACAGGTGTTCGGACAGCGCAACGGGACCTGAGCTGAGGGACAGGAAAGTGCAGCCTCAAGACCCCGTGTCATTCCGCTTTCTCGCTCTCTTTCCCTGGGATCCAGAACCTCCGCCCTCCTTTTAGGTGCACTGGCTGGGGAGAGGCTGTGGCGGGAGCGGGAGCACGCGGGCAGCGGCTCAAGCGGGGCAGAGGCTGCAGCGGGATCAGGAGCGGGCGGGCAGCGGCCGGAGCCGGGCAGAGCCTGCAGGGGGATCGGGAGCGCGCAGGCAGCGGCTCGAGCAGGCCAGAGGCTGCAGCCAGATCGGGAGAGCGGGGACAGCGGCTGAGCGGTGCAGAGGCTGCAGCGCGATCGGGAGTGCGCAGGCAGCGGATCGAGCGGGACAGAGGCTGGAGCGGGAGCAGGAGGGTGCAGGCAACAGCTGGAGCTGGGCAAAGGCGGAGGCGGGGAGCGGGAGCGTGAGCGTCGGGGCAGCGGCGGGAGAGGGGCAGAGGCTCGAGAGGGGCAGAGGCTGCAGCTAGATCGGGAGTGGGCGGGCAGCGGCTCTAGCGGGGCAGAGGCTGCAGCGGGAGCGGGAGGGCGTGGGCAACAGCTGGAGCTGGGCAAAGACTGCTGCGTGAGCTGGAGCGCTAGCGTGCGGGCAGAAGCTCGAGCGGGGCAGAGGTTGCGGCGGGATCGGGAACGCGCAGGCAGCGCCTCGAGCGGTGCAGAGGCTGCAGCGCGATCGGGAGCGCGCAGGCAGCCGCTCGAGCGGGGCAGAGGCTGCTGTGGGATCAGGAGCGGGTGGGGAGCGGCTCGAGCCGGGCAGAGCCTGCAGGGGGAGCGGGAGCACAGGGGCAGGGGCTCCAGCCGGGCAGAGGCTGCAGCAGGATCGGGAGCGCGCGGGCAGTGGCTCCAGTGAGGCAGAGGCTGCAGCGGGTTCTGGAGCGCGCGGGCAGCGGCTCCAGGCGGGCAGAGGCTGCAGCGAGATCGGGAGCGTGCGGGCAGCCACTGGAGCGAGGCAGGGGCTGCAGCGGGATCGTGAGCACGGGCAGCGGCTCCAGCAAGGCAAAAGCTGCAGCGGGATCGGGAGCAAGCGGGCAGCAGCTCTAGCGGAGCAGAGGCTGGAGCGGGAGCAGGAGGGCTCGGGCAACAGCTGGAGCTGGGCCAAGGCGGAGGCGGGAGCGGGAGCGTGAGTGTGGGGGCCGCGGCGGGAGAGGGGCAGAGGCTCGAGAGGGGCAGAGGCTGCAGCGAGATCGGGAGAGCCAGGGCAGCGGCTGCAGCAGGGCAGAGGCTGCAGCGGGAGCGGGAGGGCGTGGGCAACAGCTGGAGCTGGGCCAAGGCTGCGGTGGGGCGGGAGCAGGAGGGAGTGGGAAACAGCTCGAGCTGGGCAAAGACTGCTGCGTGAGCTGGAGCGCTAGCGTGCAGGCAGAAGCTCGAGCGGGGCAGAGGTTGCGGCGGGATCGGGAACGCGCAGGCAGCGCCTCGAGCGGTGCAGAGGCTGTAGCGCGATCGGGAGCGCGCAGGCAGCGGCTCAAGCGGGGCAGAGGCTGCTGTGGGATCAGGAGCGGGTGGGGAGCAGCTCGAGCCGGGCAGAGCCTGCAGGGGGAGCGGGAGCACACGGGCAGCGGCTCCAGCCGGGCAGAGGCTGCAGCAGGATCGGGAGCGCGCAGGCAGCGGCTCGAGCAGGGCAGAGGCTGCAGCGAGATCGGGAGCGCGCGGGCAGTGGCTCCAGTGAGGCAGAGGCTGCAGCGGGTTCTGGAGCGCGCGGGCAGCGGCTCCAGGCGGGCAGAGGCTGCAGCGAGATCGGGAGCGTGCGGGCAGCCGCTGGAGCGAGGCAGGGGCTGCAGCGGGATCGTGAGCACGGGCAGCGGCTCCAGCAGGGCAAAAGCTGCAGCGGGATCGGGAGCAAGCGGGCAGCAGCTCTAGCGGAGCAGAGGCTGGAGCGGGAGCAGGAGGGCTCGGGCAACAGCTGGAGCTGGGCCAAGGCGGAGGCGGGAGCGGGAGCGTGAGTGTGGGGGCAGCGGCGGGAGAGGGGCAGAGGCTCGAGAGGGGCAGAGGCTGCAGCGTGATCGGGAGGGCCAGGGCAGCGGCTGCAGCAGGGCAGAGGCTGCAGCGGGAGCGGGAGGGCGTGGGCAACAGCTGGAGCTGGGCCAAGGCTGCGGTGGGGCGGGTGCAGGAGGGGGTGGGAAACAGCTCGAGCTGGGCAAAGACTGCAGCGGGAGCTGGAGCGCTAGCGTGCGGGCAGAAGCTCGAGCGGTGCAGAGGCTGCAGCGCGATCGGGAGCGCGCAGGCAGCGGCAGCGGCTCGAGCGGGGCAGAGGCTGCTGCGGGATCAGGAGCGGTTGGGCAGCGGCTCTAGCCGGGCAGAGCCTGCAGGGGGAGCGGGAGCGCACGGGCGGCGGCTCCAGCCAGGCAGAGGCTGCAGCCAGATCGGGAGCGCGGGGGCAGCGGCTCAAGCGGTGCAGAGGCTGCAGCCAGATCGGGAGCGTGCGGGCAGCTGCTCGAGCGGGGCAGAGGCTGCAGCGGGATCGTGAACGCGCGGGCAGTGGCTCCAGCTGGGCAGAGGCTGCAGCCTGAGCGGGAGCGCGCGGGCAGCCGCTCTAGAGAGGCAGAGGCTGCAGCGGGATCGTGAGCGCGGGCAGCGGCTCCAGCAGGGCAAACGCTGCAGCGGGATCGGAAGCAAGCGGGCAGCAGCTGTAGCGGAGCAGAGGCTGGAGCCGGAGCAGGAGGGCGCGGGCAATAGCTGGAGCTGGGCAAAGGCGGAGGCGGGAGCGGGCGCGTGAGCGTGGGGGAAGCTGCTCGAGAGGGGCAGAAGCTCGAGAGGGGCACGGGCTGCAGCGGGATCGGGAGGGCGCGGGCAGCGGCTCAAACAGGGCAGAGGCTGCAGCGGGATCGGGGGCGCCAGGGCAGCGGCTCGAGCCAGGCAGAGGCTGCAGCGCGAACGGGGCAGAGGCTGCAGCGGGAGCAGGAGCGGGAGCGTGCATGCAGCGGCTGCAGCGGGGCAGCGGCTGGAAAGGGGCAGAGGCTGGAAAGGGGGGCTGCATAGGGAGCGGGAGCTGGCGGCAGCAGCTCCAATGGGCCGACGCTGCAGTGGGATCGGGAGCACGCGGGCAGCGGCTCTAGCGGGGCAGAGGCTGCAGCGGAGCGGGAGCGCTGGAGCGTTCAGGAGGCCGCTGCAGCGCTGACGCTCCTCAGAAGCAGCTGGACTCTCCTACCTGCTGCTGCAGGAATCTGTGGCAACACGTTGCTTTGGTGGAAGAATGTGAAGCAAGTTGAGCTTCACAGAGACACTAACTGCAGAAGAAGTGCTTCAGCAGCCACTTCAGATGACTGTGGAGGGTCTTTGGTGCTGCACCAAAACTCAACTGACAAATACTAGGTTTTTAAAGGCCAAGAAGCTTTAGAGAAGAAAATTTCCAGAAAAATGGCTTTGGTTTGAGGAGAACATCCGTGAACAAAGAAAAACGGAAGCACTCCCCTCAGGACAACCTCGGGATACGTCACTTCACAGACTCGGCTGGAGGTTTTTACCCACATGGGCCCGGCCTCTTCTTCTGTCTGTCTCTGAATCTGCCTGAGAAAAGATCTGCAGATGGTTATGGCCACTGCCTCATTTCCAGTTTCCAATATTCTGCAAGTTTCTTTCTTGGCCAATTCTAATCTGGAAGAAGAGACGGAAGGAAACTGTGGAAAATGTAATTAATTCCCAGCTTAGCTGCACTGACAGAGTACAAAGCACCAGAGTGTAATGCCACATACTGTCTTTTTTCTAAGGCATAAATAGGAGACTTACCAAATTATTTTCTAGATAAGAAATATCAAAGAATTTTCTAGAGAATTTCCCCTATTTTACAAAAAAAAATTTTTTTTTTTTGCAAAAACTGAGAAGAAAATCTCATTTATTTTGTTAATGCATACCACCCATATAGGCGCTATAGAGTTGAATGATTTTTTTTTCCCCAAGGATTAAAGTTCTTAACGTTGCGGTCACATGGAAATCATCCTTAATTTTAACCTAAAGATTGACTGGTGCATATTCTTCAGATATTTCAAGCAAAACTTAGCAGTAATGTATTATTTTTATCATCAGAAAGACGTTAACTGTCAATTACACACACACATGCATAATTATATAATACACACATCTCCATGTACGGCGGCACTTCACAAAGCTCAGGGAAGATTCATATTATCTTTCAATTCTATTTTTCCACAAACATTTTGAAGTTCTCAGATACCCATATATGCAGGATGTTATATGGCTTTTTACCTGTATACAGTGCTCACTGTTTTCTATTCATAAAAAATTTAAATTAGAACCATAGAAGCATCATTATACCCTCCTTACAGGTTTCTTTCTAGATAGTAAAGGTCTATGAAACACATAAACACTGGTTAATAATATGCTTCATCTTCTTATCATATCTTCTCACCACAGACTTTTTCATTGCAGCATGGACAGAGGCTTAGATTTCATGTTTTAAGAGCATAAAAATATCCATCGACAGCAAGTTTTTATAAATAGAGGGTCTTGAAGGGTCTTAGATCCACAATTTCTTTTGGTAATTTTAAAAGATTATTATTATTTTTAACGGACACCTAATAACTGTACATATTTATGGGGTACATTGTGATTTTTTTAATTAAAAACCTAGCTGATTTTATTATTATTATCAATACCAAGCAAGTCTTTAAATCAATGAAAATTTAATTAAGCATAAAGTTACTTTCACATTTGTCTACAACCGTAGTAAATACAGTTCTTGGCATAAAGACACAGCCCTTGGAGTTTAAAACATCCCCAACTGCAAGATTACCTAAATAAATTTCCCATTATTGTTTATGTAATAATGGGTTAGTTAATCAAATTAAAATAATTATACAATCTAGGATAAAATAAAATGGAAATAATTTACTCACGAAATTCATATTTAAATCATCTTTATTTACAAAATAGTATCCTGAGAATTATAATTCCATTAAGCTTCAATTTGAGCAAAAATTGTAGTTACTTAAACTGAAAATGAAAGATAAGTCAAAACTATTTATGAAGAGAGACCAAAAATATCATCAGGTTTCTTGCTGTGCTTCTGGATTTCAGGAGCAGGCTCATTTGAGCACGGAATCGACCCTGAAGGGAACTCACCCCTACTTTCAGAATGTGGGGGTGGAGGTGACAATCCAGCTCCTAGAGGAACATAAGGAGGAAATCCCCTCAGTGAATAGACATTTCTCATTGCAAATGGAGGTGGTGGCTGGACAGAGAAATCCCTTGGTAGAAAATAATTTTGAGGAGCTGCATACATGCTTCCTGGAGGAGGTGGAGGAAAGGAGGTTCTCTTCTCATGAATGGACCCCTCCTATCCACTGGAAACAATGGACCTCTGATTGCAGGAAAAGGTGGAGGAGCAAAGCCAGGGCCACTTGCTTCCCTTTCAGCAGGCACAGATGAATGAGGCACATTTACATCACCAAGGTCGTCTTTGGTATCATTTCTGCTGGATTCCGTTTGTGAGGGCTTTGGCCCATCCACTTTATCCAAAGAAGCCAGGTTAAAACTTCTGAGCTCTGCTGGGCCAGACGGTCCACCAGGATCAGGATCAAATCCGTCTTGCCTTTGTGGAAGAAGAGCTGGATCAGAACATGGGTGGCCTGGTGGGGGAATCATCATCCTTCGGTGTTGTTCCCACGGAGGTGACAGGAACCCAGATGGAGGTGGTGGCTGCACAGGGAAATCCCTTGGGAGATAATAATTTTGAGGAGCTCCATACATGCTTCCTGGAGGAGGTGGAGGAAAAGGACGTTCTCTTCTCATGAATGGACCCCTACTATCCACTGGAAACAATGGACCTCTGATTGCAGGAAAAGGTGGAGGAGCAAAGCCAGGGCCACACGCTTCCCTTTCAGCAGGCACAGATGAATGAGGCACATTTACATTACCAAGGTCGTCTTTGGTTTCATTTCTGCTGGATTCCGTTTGTGAGGGCTTTGGCCCATCCACTTTGTCCAAAGAAGCCAGGTTAAAACTTCTGAGCTCTGCTGGGCCAGACGGTCCACCAGGATCAGGATCAAATCCGTCTTGCCTTTGTGGAAGAAGAGCTGGATCAGAACATGGGTGGCCTGGTGGGGGAATCATCATCCTTCGGTGTTGTTCCCACGGAGGTGACAGGAACCCAGACGGAGGTGGTGGCTGCACAGGGAAATCCCTTGGGAGATAATAATTTTGAGGAGCTGCATACATGCTTCCTGGAGGAGGTGGAGGAAAAGGAGGTTCTCTTCTCATGAATGGACCCCTCCTATCCACTGGAAACAATGGACCTCTGATTGCAGGAAAAGGTGGAGGAGCAAAGCCAGGGCCACACGCTTCCCTTTCAGCAGGCACCGATGAATGAGGCACATTTTCATTACCAAGGTCGTCTTTGGTATCATTTCTGCTGGATTCCGTTTGTGAGGGCTTTGGCCCATCCACTTTATCCAAAGAAGCCAGGTTAAAACTTCTGAGTTCTGCTGGGCCAGACGGTCCACCAGGATTAGAATCAAATCCGTCTTGCCTTCGTGGAAGAAGAGCTGGATCAGAACATGGGTGGCCTGGTGGAGGGATCCTCATCCTCCGGTGCTGTTCCCACGGAGGTGACAGGTACCCAGATGGTGCTCCATGAGAATCGGTTAACCTATCACAGCCCGATTCTCCTCTTTCATTGGTCATCTGGTGATCCAGAGTATTCTCTGGGCCTCTTGAGCCTCTTCCTCCTCCTCGCCCTGGAGTCAAAGGTGCGAGTCTGAGTGGAGAGAGAAAAGCTCTCGTTTCGGATGAAGGTCGACCCACTGGTGAGGCACCACATGGGGAATGCTCTCCGCCAAATGCTGTCTTTGGAACATCAACTACATATGGATCTTTTTTGAAAAGTTCAAATTTAAACTCTTTTTCAGCTAATTTTTGTCTCTTGGAAACATTTACTTTCCTTAAATACCTGAGGTGTCTTTCAGCAGTCTCAGCTGCCACCCAGCTGCCATGCGCTTCTTTCTCATAGGAAGTCATCTGCCCTTGATAAGAACGAACGCTTCTCTCCAATTCTTCTTCTGCATCTCTGGCTCTCCTTCTGTAGGTCTCCAGTTCCTCAGCTGCATGGCTCATCTTCTCTTCTACTTTGGAAAGTTTCTCCTCCTTCTCTAACCGGTCCTTTTCCTCTGCTATTAACTTCCTGTGGAGTTTCATTCCATTTTCTTGATACAGTTCAGTCATTCCTTTAAGTTTCTGCCGAAGCTTCTGATTTTCACTTTCCAACTGTGTGTTTTCTGACTGTAAAGATGCTTGTTCAGTCTGGAGATTTGTAATATGCTCTATAAGCTCTTCCTTTGTTTTATCTACTTCAGACAACTCAGTGTAAATTTGGTTTCTTTCTCCTTCTAGGGTTTTGAAAGAAGCATTTAACTTAGCAGTGTGAATCAGTTTCTTCAAAGCTCCTTTTGGCAGATCATCTAAGCGAGCACCCTTTTGTGATTCACTCTTCATCTGCAATTCCAAGTCATCAGCCATCATGTCTTCTCCAAGCACAGCAGCCCAGTCTGTCATCTTGAGCAAGCGTTCAGCCAGAGACTTGATGTGATTTTCTTTATCACTCAGAACTCATTCTGCCTGGACTTTGGAGTTTTCAAATATTATTTTCTGTTTATTAAGTTCACTCACTTGTTCTTTCAATACTTCCGCTTCTTGTAAAAGCTGTTTCTGGCTTTCCTGAAGTTGGGAATTTTCATTCAAGGCGTCTTTTATTGCCACCTTCAGACGTTCTTCATTCATTTGAAATATTTTGCAGATTAGTTTGGCTTCAGCTACTTGTGACTGGATGGATTTCGATTCATCTTCTAGGGACTGTATCCTTTTTGAAATATCCGCCATCAATTCATCTTGCTCACAATGTTTAGATTTCTGTTCCTTTAATTCTTTTGCTAGAAAGACTATTTCATCCTCAAGTTTAGATTTGGAGCTGCTCAGCTTTTCATAGGTTGCCTCCAAGCTTTGTGCTTCTGTTGACCCCTTCTCAAAGCTGGCATCCTTCACAGCTGACTCCAAGCCTTCATACTCCTCTTGAACAACGCAAAGTTTGTCAAGTAGTTTACATTTTTCTTCAATTAGTCCAGAAAGCTTTTCAGCAAGCTTTTTCTCTCTTCTTACATAAAGCCGGCTTCTCACCGATCGAACACTTCTCCACAAAAACAAGAGAATCAAAAATCCAGTAAGAGCCGCACATGTCACCAGTTCCCACGGAAAACCAGGGCCCGGTCTCAGGTCTTCAGGCAATGCTGCCACAGTCCTGCACAGCTTTCCCAGGACCAGCCCCAAGTACGGCTGAGGGGCAGCCCCGGGCACCTCCATGGCGCCCCCGAGGCTGCTCCGGCTGTGGCCACAGTAGCCACGGCCTGGCCGGGCCACCACCAGCAGCTGAGACAGCTCTGCGTTCTGTCGGGAACGCGAACCGGCCCCGGCGACAGCAGCAGACACAGCGCAGCCGGCCTTGAGGGGAGCCGGGGAGCACTGGCGCCCACCGGCCTCAGGCGTCCCCCACGCGCACCATGGTAACCAGGCCCCTTTGTGACGTCACTTCCGCCACGCGGTTCCGGAGCCTGCCCCGCACGAGCCTGTGACACACGCTGTCCTAGCCACCCCCACCTCGGCTTGGTTTTGGCCGGGCCACCGCTGGATTTGAATCCATGTTTATAATGATGAAATCTGGGTAATCAGCATACTCATCACTCAAATATTTGTCATTTCTTTGTGCTGGGAAAATTCAAAATCCTCTCTTTTAGCTATTTGAAATTATCTAATAAATGCGTGCTGACTCTAGCCACCTTACAAAGCTGTAGATCAGTACAAATAGTTCCTCCTGTCCAGCTGCAACTTTGTATCTGTAACCTCTGCCTTTCCCCTCCTCGCCCTACCCTTCCCAGCCTCTAGTGACCACTATTCTGCTACTTCTAGGAGATCAACTTTTCCTTTGGCAATTTTTTAAAGGAAATTTTGCGATTTTAATTTCTTTCAGAGGAGCATCCTTCCTTAGATATCTGCCAAGGAACAAAAGTGTTTTCTTTGGACTAACTTTGCCAAAATAGCCGTAGAATGTGGCAATGGGAAGAGGCCTGAGACACTCTGGGCTTCAGCTGGCCCAACGCTTTCTTTATAGGTAATGAAGCAAAGGTCTACAGTAAGTGCACTACTTGTCCAGGGCTGTTTAGCTATTTAGTGGCAGAAGTGTGTTGTATTTCGGGATCTGCTGGATGTCAGTGAAATGCTCTTTGTTTAAAAAACACTTTATTGAGGAATATTTTAGATACCTTGTAATCCACCCATTTCAGGTATGCAATTCAATGAGTTCTAGTAAGTTCATCAAGTTGTGCAGCCATCACCACAAATCAGTTTTAGAACATTTTCACCACACCAATAAGATCTCCTGTACCCATTTATTCTTTTTTCCCCCCAGTTTTATTGGTTATGAATATTCACGGGATGCAAGGCTGATTGTCACCGTTCATACCCAAGCTGTGATGGCCAGATTCATACTGGCCACATGACCGTTACATTTATTGTATCACCTTTATTGACTTTCATATGTTGAACCATCCTTGTATCCCTGGCATGAATCCCACTTCAGGTGCCTGAAACCTCTGCCAAGTTTCTCTTTTTGGTGCCCATAGGAGCCAGCCTGTGCCGCTGGTTCCCATGGAAACAGATCCCTGAGACACACCCTGCCTTGCAGCACGCACAAAGCGCTTGCTCGCCCTTTGCCTTTTCTTTTTTGTTTTTTTAGCCAGCCAGTTAGTTCCAACTTTCAGGACCCCAGGGGAATAAAATGAGGACTGTTCCAGAGGGGAGGCAGCTGCCCAGGTGTCTGGCCCAAGCTCCCAGCCCACCCTGCCCCCTGGGGAAAGGGGGGGCAAGCCTAAGGTCAGGGCACAGCTCCCCAGGAGCCCCTCGGCCTTTCAAGGCCAGGACAGCCCTGCTCCTTTGGCTCCCAGCACACTTCCAGGAGCGGGGACGCGCTGAGCGTTTTGAGTCTTCACGGTGGACTTGGGAGGAAGGTGTCTTTATCTCACTCTATGGATGATGACAGTGAGACCCAGAAAAGTAAAAGGGTTTGCCCAAGTCACAGGCTAGAAAGTGACAAAGCCGGGACATAAAGCCTGTTCCTTTCATCCCAAAGCGAGCATGGCGGTCAAGATGCACCCCAACCGATGACACACCCATGTTTCATACGTCAGCTTGGAGACTTGCTGATCACACTGCCCAGGACAGGCCTGGCCTTCCTTACTGTGTGAACTGAAAAGGTAGGACCAGAGAAGCCCACCCCCAAACCAGTGCTGCCCTCTGGTGAGTCACCCTCCCACTGCTCAGAGGTGCTTTCTTCGAAGTTAACAAGCTGTGCAACCAAACAGGTCAGGACGACTGCCCTGCCCACTGGGCCCCCCAGGCCCCGGGGCCTTGGGAACCTCCCACTGCAGCAGCCAACCTGGAGGGTTCCCCTCATGCAACACAGATGTGAATGTTCCTGCCCCCTGCCATGACCCCCCTCTGCCACTGGGTCCTTTCCCAGGCAGGAGGGAATGGGGACCGAGGACGCCTGAGTAGGCTCCTTGCATGGGCCTCAGCGGTGGCCGTGCTGTGGGCACGTGGCCATTAGCAAACTCCCCAAGAGAGAGTCAGTTTTGCAAGAGTCTCTGGCAGCTATCAGACCCAGAAAAGGGGCGGAAGGCTGCAGGAGTGCCTGCCCTGTTAGCTACGAGCTTGAGCCTGATGGGTTGGAACTGTGCTTTTCCTCCCACGGTGGCAGGAGCCCGAGGGCAGGGCAGTTTGGAAGTGGAAAGGGAAGGAATCGTTTCAAGTCTGGATGAAGGCTGCGTTTCCTTATGTTGCAGTTACTGAGCACTTCACACTGGAGGCGGCGGTGATGAGACGCGTTAGCTGACCAGGGTCTCATACTCTCATCCCAGGCAGGAGAGGGGCTTGGCAAGCCCCACCCACAAGTCTTGGGGTCTCCTGGACCTTCCTCATGACCCCCTCCACTCCAGGCCCAAGTTCAATCCCTCCTCCCCAGGACCCCAAGCCGGCAGGTGGAGCTCTTCCGTACCTTTCCCTCAGGCCCTTTCTACTGTTGGGCCTGGCTGAGGGGCAGAGACAGAGAAATTCCCCCTCGGGGTTTGGGCCCTGCCCCACCAAGAGCCCCTGCCTGAGACCAAGGCCCCTCTGGGAGGGGGGTGCGTCTCACCATGCACGTGGTGCCCGCTCTTTAAAGAAGGTCAATAAACACCTGTTGCCCCCCCAAAGCCCTCCTCTGGATGCCACAGAACTCAGGGATGTCACCAGGACACTGAGCCAGCACAGCTGTGGAACTGGAAACCACTTAAAGCAGCTTTATTTGTGTCCACCTCTGGCCCTTGAAACCTCTTCTGCTGGCCAGTCCTCCCACGGCCAGATGGAAACCTGACAGGACCAGGCTGCTTCTTGGTAGGGAAATACCCGTGGTCTCCACCACTTCACGTCACACAGCACCGCTCGGCTCACGTCCAGGCCCAACAATAAAAAGGGCCTGACGTCATCGTCAAGTCCCCTGCTTTGAAGTGGAGGCCGCTCCTGCTGCCCCGGCCTGGTGGGGTGGGAAGCCTCGGCCGGGCAGCAGGCGTGGTCAGCCCCCAGCTGAACTGTGCTCTGGGCTTGGCGGAGGTTGAAAGCTACGCCTCTTTCTCTCATCGGCATCTCCAAGGGTCTTCAGAGCCCGGACATGGTCCCCACTGTCCCCCTGACTAGAATATTTTGTGTGGGCCTCAGAGAACCAAGGAGCCCCTGACGGGTAGCGGCAGCCCCACCTTCTCTTGGCCTGCATCTGTTCACTGCCCAGGCTGCCTCCTGGGACTGGGCCTGTGAGATTCCACGCCGACTCTCTCACACGAGGCCCTCACCTGGGCCGTCGGCCCTCTCCTCAGCTCCGCCATCAAAGCAGCCAGCCTGTCTCTTGCCCTCTAGACTTTGGGGTGGGGGTGGGGGTGAGGCATCAGTCCACTGGATTTCTCCACCTGCGGAGGACACCTCAAAGCCTAAAGCTCTCTTTAAAGCCCTCTTCCTCTGGCTTGATGTGAACGAGGGCATCTCACCTCACCCTCTGGTCTCAGCTCACCTCCCTGATATCCCCGCCTCTAACCTCAACACTTGACTCCTTGGTACCCTTGGTGTGGGTGAGGGGTCAGGCCATCTCTTCTCTAAATGCGGCATCAATGTGGGCAGGGGTCAGGGGCTGGGCGGGGTCATCTCACGGCACACACCGGCCTCCCTCCCCACATGGGGCTGTGATCATCAGTGTTTGTACGAGGGTTGGAAGCTAACTGCTCCATGCTTTGTCCAGAAAGTGCAAGGAAGGATTTGGGACCATGGAGGAGGGGCCCATGGTGTGGACCAGGCTGGCTGCCAGCCTCCTGGTTTGGTCCCTGGCATTTAGGCTCAGAGAGACAGGGTGCTAGGAGGTAAGATGGGAGGCCCAGAGGGTGGGGAGGGACACTGGCCACCACCACCCAGAGCAGGGCCTCAGGCTGACTCCAGAGAACTCAGTTATGTCCTGAAATGCCACCATCATACGTTGACTCCTTTGGGTAAGTATTGCCTTTGCTTTGCAGCCCACATCCAGTCTCTGCATCCTAGTTTCTCAGCCCTCAGGTAGATAAGCAACAAGTCCTGTCTCTTGGTTGATCCTTGTAAAGCGTATAACACGCTTCCCCGTTGATACTCATAGCTCGATAAATAAATGTTAACTCACACTGCTTGTCCCTTCGGGTAGCATGGGCAGGCTCTCGCCCACCAGGCGGCCCTCTCTTAGCACAACTCGGCCAACTGGAGCTGCCCTGGCCAGTCACCTGAGACCTTGGATGCCTTGGCCCATCTGGCATTTCTTTGGCAGAATCTTCCATGGGGCCTTTTGCTGGGTGGCAAGGCTGGAGCGTCTGGCACAACAATTCGAGTTTGCAAATACAAAAGCCACATCTTAAACATCACAAATTAGAACTGTGGTTTGGCAAAATATTTTTGTGCTCCTTTGAGGACCTGAAACTCCAAGAATAGTAGAAAACAGAATGTCTGGGATATTTATATACAGGTTAAGAGTCTCTAATCCAAAAATCCAAACTCCTAAACTTTTTGAGTGCTAACATGACACTCAAAGGAAATGCTCATTGGAGCATTCTGCAAATGTATTCTCCAAATATTCCCAAATCTGAAAACATCCTAAATCCAAAATACTTTCCAAGCATTTTGGATAAGGGGTACTCAATCTGTATTTTAATGGGGAGAAGAGAATGACAAAGTTGACTGTGGGACCGCAGGCCGCCAGAGTCATCCGACAGCCATGTTACACATGGTGTAGACAGCTGGAAGCCAGGAGTCATCTCATGCACGCACCTGTCTCCAGAGGCCTGACGCAATACCTCAGACAATGAAGAGACCAACACTAGAATTTTGATTAGACTCAACACATCCACAATTCAACTCAATTTAAAATTGCCTCACATACTCTTGGTAGCAATAAAACTGCAGCCTTTGGAAGATAATCTGGTCCTATCTTTCAGTATTTTCCATGTGGATATTCTTTGTCCCATCAGTGTCACCTCTAGGCCCAAACCCAGAGAAATCTCTGAAGGACACCAGGATGCTCACTGCAGCATTGTGTAGGACAGCACAACCTGGACACAACCTGAGTGTCCACCCGTGGGGCACGGGGTAAATACATGATGGTAAAATCATAATTGATGCAGCTTTAAAAAAAGAATGAGACGGTCCTCTCTACCCTGACATGGAAATAGAGGTCTGCAGGTTTCTAGATAGCAGAGCAGATTTAAACACAGGTGTTCGGACAGCGCAACGGGACCTGAGCTGAGGGACAGGAAAGTGCAGCCTCAAGACCCCGTGTCATTCCGCTTTCTCGCTCTCTTTCCCTGGGATCCAGAACCTCCGCCCTCCTTTTAGGTGCACTGGCTGGGGAGAGGCTGTGGCGGGAGCGGGAGCACGCGGGCAGCGGCTCAAGCGGGGCAGAGGCTGCAGCGGGATCAGGAGCGGGCGGGCAGCGGCCGGAGCCGGGCAGAGCCTGCAGGGGGATCGGGAGCGCGCAGGCAGCGGCTCGAGCAGGCCAGAGGCTGCGGCCAGATCGGGAGAGCGGGGACAGCGGCTGAGCGGTGCAGAGGCTGCAGCGCGATCGGGAGTGCGCAGGCAGCGGATCGAGCGGGACAGAGGCTGGAGCGGGAGCAGGAGGGTGCAGGCAACAGCTGGAGCTGGGCAAAGGCGGAGGCGGGAGCGGGAGCGTGAGCGTCGGGGCAGCGGCGGGAGAGGGGCAGAGGCTCGAGAGGGGCAGAGGCTGCAGCTAGATCGGGAGTGGGCGGGCAGCGGCTCTAGCGGGGCAGAGGCTGCAGCGGGAGCGGGAGGGCGTGGGCAACAGCTGGAGCTGGGCAAAGACTGCTGCGTGAGCTGGAGCGCTAGCGTGCGGGCAGAAGCTCGAGCGGGGCAGAGGTTGCGGCGGGATCGGGAACGCGCAGGCAGCGCCTCGAGCGGTGCAGAGGCTGCAGCGCGATCGGGAGCGCGCAGGCAGCGGCTCGAGCGGGGCAGAGGCTGCTGTGGGATCAGGAGCGGGTGGGGAGCGGCTCGAGCCGGGCAGAGCCTGCAGGGGGAGCGGGAGCACAGGGGCAGCGGCTCCAGCCGGGCAGAGGCTGCAGCAGGATCGGGAGCGCGCGGGCAGTGGCTCCAGTGAGGCAGAGGCTGCAGCGGGTTCTGGAGCGCGCGGGCAGCGGCTCCAGGCGGGCAGAGGCTGCTGTGGGATCAGGAGCGGGTGGGGAGCAGCTCGAGCCGGGCAGAGCCTGCAGGGGGAGCGGGAGCACACGGGCAGCGGCTCCAGCCGGGCAGAGGCTGCAGCAGGATCGGGAGCGCGCAGGCAGCGGCTCGAGCAGGGCAGAGGCTGCAGCGGGTTCTGGAGCGCGCGGGCAGCGGCTCCAGGCGGGCAGAGGCTGCAGCGAGATCGGGAGCGTGCGGGCAGCCGCTGGAGCGAGGCAGGGGCTGCAGCGGGATCGTGAGCACGGGCAGCGGCTCCAGCAGGGCAAAAGCTGCAGCGGGATCGGGAGCAAGCGGGCAGCAGCTCTAGCGGAGCAGAGGCTGGAGCGGGAGCAGGAGGGCTCGGGCAACAGCTGGAGCTGGGCCAAGGCGGAGGCGGGAGCGGGAGCGTGAGTGTGGGGGCAGCGGCGGGAGAGGGGCAGAGGCTCGAGAGGGGCAGAGGCTGCAGCGTGATCGGGAGAGCCAGGGCAGCGGCTGCAGCAGGGCAGAGGCTGCAGCGGGAGCGGGAGGGCGTGGGCAACAGCTGGAGCTGGGCCAAGGCTGCGGTTGGGCGGGAGCAGGAGGGGTTGGGAAACAGCTCGAGCTGGGCAAAGACTGCAGCGGGAGCTGGAGCGCTAGCGTGCGGGCAGAAGCTCGAGCGGTGCAGAGGCTGCAGCGCGATCGGGAGCGCGCAGGCAGCGGCAGCGGCTCGAGCGGGGCAGAGGCTGCTGCGGGATCAGGAGCGGGTGGGCAGCGGCTCTAGCCGGGCAGAGCCTGCAGGGGGAGCGGGAGCGCACGGGCGGCGGCTCCAGCCAGGCAGAGGCTGCAGCGGGATCGGGAGCGCGCAGGCAGCGGCTCGAGCAGGGCAGAGGCTGCAGCCAGATCGGGAGCGCGGGGGCAGCGGCTCAAGCGGTGCAGAGGCTGCAGCCAGATCGGGAGCGTGCGGGCAGCTGCTCGAGCGGGGCAGAGGCTGCAGCGGGATCGGGAACGCGCGGGCAGTGGCTCCAGCTGGGCAGAGGCTGCAGCCTGAGCGGGAGCGCGCGGGCAGCCGCTCTAGAGAGGCAGAGGCTGCAGCGGGATCGTGAGCGCGGGCAGCGGCTCCAGCAGGGCAAACGCTGCAGCGGGATCGGAAGCAAGCGGGCAGCAGCTGTAGCGGAGCAGAGGCTGGAGCCGGAGCAGGAGGGCGCGGGCAATAGCTGGAGCTGGGCAAAGGCGGAGGCGGGAGCGGGCGCGTGAGCGTGGGGGAAGCTGCTCGAGAGGGGCAGAAGCTCGAGAGGGGCACGGGCTGCAGCGGGATCGGGAGGGCGCGGGCAGCGGCTCAAACAGGGCAGAGGCTGCAGCGGGATCGGGAGCGCCAGGGCAGCGGCTCGAGCCAGGCAGAGGCTGCAGCGCGATCGGGAGCGCACGGCAGCAGCTCGAACGGGGCAGAGGCTGCAGCGGGAGCAGGAGCGGGAGCGTGCATGCAGCGGCTGCAGCGGGGCAGCGGCTGGAAAGGGGCAGAGGCTGGAAAGGGGGGCTGCATAGGGAGCGGGAGCTGGCGGCAGCAGCTCCAATGGGCCGACGCTGCAGTGGGATCGGGAGCACGCGGGCAGCGGCTCTAGCGGGGCAGAGGCTGCAGCGGAGCGGGAGCGCTGGAGCGCTGAGGAGGCCGCTGCAGCGCTGACGCTCCTCAGAAGCAGCTGGACTCTCCTACCTGCTGCTGCAGGAATCTGTGGCAACACGTTGCTTTGGTGGAAGAACGTGAAGCAAGTTGAGCTTCACAGAGACACTAACTGCAGAAGAAGTGCTTCAGCAGCCACTTCAGATGACTGTGGAGGGTCTTTGGTGCTGCACCAAAACTCAACTGACAAATACTAGGTTTTTAAAGGCCAAGAAGCTTTAGAGAAGAAAATTTCCAGAAAAATGGCTTTGGTTTGAGGAGAACATCCGTGAACAAAGAAAAACGGAAGCACTCCCCTCAGGACAACCTCGGGATACGTCACTTCACAGACTCGGCTGGAGGTTTTTACCCACATGGGCCCGGCCTCTTCTTCTGTCTGTCTCTGAATCTGCCTGAGAAAAGATCTGCAGATGGTTATGGCCACTGCCTCATTTCCAGTTTCCAATATTCTGCAAGTTTCTTTCTTGGCCAATTCTAATCTGGAAGAAGAGACGGAAGGAAACTGTGGAAAATGTAATTAATTCCCAGCTTAGCTGCACTGACAGAGTACAAAGCACCAGAGTGTAATGCCACATACTGTCTTTTTTCTAAGGCATAAATAGGAGACTTACCAAATTATTTTCTAGATAAGAAATATCAAAGAATTTTCTAGAGAATTTCCCCTATTTTACAAAAAAAAAATTTTTTTTTTTGCAAAAACTGAGAAGAAAATCTCATTTATTTTGTTAATGCATACCACCCATATAGGCGCTATAGAGTTGAATGATTTTTTTTTCCCCAAGGATTAAAGTTCTTAACGTTGCGGTCACATGGAAATCATCCTTAATTTTAACCTAAAGATTGACTGGTGCATATTCTTCAGATATTTCAAGCAAAACTTAGCAGTAATGTATTATTTTTATCATCAGAAAAACGTTAACTGTCAATTACACACACACATGCATAATTATATAATACACACATCTCCATGTACGGCGGCACTTCACAAAGCTCAGGGAAGATTCATATTATCTTTCAATTCTATTTTTCCACAAACATTTTGAAGTTCTCAGATACCCATATATGCAGGATGTTATATGGCTTTTTACCTGTATACAGTGCTCACTGTTTTCTATTCATAAAAAATTTAAATTAGAACCATAGAAGCATCATTATACCCTCCTTACAGGTTTCTTTCTAGATAGTAAAGGTCTATGAAACACATAAACACTGGTTAATAATATGCTTCATCTTCTTATCATATCTTCTCACCACAGACTTTTTCATTGCAGCATGGACAGAGGCTTAGATTTCATGTTTTAAGAGCATAAAAATATCCATCGACAGCAAGTTTTTATAAATAGAGGGTCTTGAAGGGTCTTAGATCCACAATTTCTTTTGGTAATTTTAAAAGATTATTATTATTTTTAACGGACACCTAATAACTGTACATATTTATGGGGTACATTGTGATTTTTTTAATTAAAAACCTAGCTGATTTTATTATTATTATCAATACCAAGCAAGTCTTTAAATCAATGAAAATTTAATTAAGCATAAAGTTACTTTCACATTTGTCTACAACCGTAGTAAATACAGTTCTTGGCATAAAGACACAGCCCTTGGAGTTTAAAACATCCCCAACTGCAAGATTACCTAAATAAATTTCCCATTATTGTTTATGTAATAGTGGGTTAGTTAATCAAATTAAAATAATTATACAATCTAGGATAAAATAAAATGGAAATAATTTACTCACGAAATTCATATTTAAATCATCTTTATTTACAAAATAGTATCCTGAGAATTATAATTCCATTAAGCTTCAATTTGAGCAAAAATTGTAGTTACTTAAACTGAAAATGAAAGATAAGTCAAAACTATTTATGAAGAGAGACCAAAAATATCATCAGGTTTCTTGCTGTGCTTCTGGATTTCAGGAGCAGGCTCATTTGAGCACGGAATCGACCCTGAAGGGAACTCACCCCTACTTTCAGAATGTGGGGGTGGAGGTGACAATCCAGCTCCTAGAGGAACATAAGGAGGAAATCCCCTCAGTGAACAGACATTTCTCATTGCAAATGGAGGTGGTGGCTGGACAGAGAAATCCCTTGGTAGAAAATAATTTTGAGGAGCTCCATACATGCTTCCTGGAGGAGGTGGAGGAAAAGGAGGTTCTCTTCTCATGAATGGACCCCTCCTATCCACTGGAAACAATGGACCTCTGATTGCAGGAAAAGGTGGAGGAGCAAAGCCAGGGCCACTTGCTTCCCTTTCAGCAGGCACAGATGAATGAGGCACATTTACATTACCAAGGTCGTCTTTGGTTTCATTTCTGCTGGATTCCGTTTGTGAGGGCTTTGGCCCATCCACTTTATCCAAAGAAGCCAGGTTAAAACTTCTGAGTTCTGCTGGGCCAGATGGTCCACCAGGATCAGGATCAAATCCGTCTTGCCTTTGTGGAAGAAGAGCTGGATCAGAACATGGGTGGCCTGGTGGAGGAATCATCATCCTTCGGTGTTGTTCCCACGGACGTGACAGGAACCCAGATGGAGGTGGTGGCTGCACAGGGAAATCCCTTGGGAGATAATAATTTTGAGGAGCTCCATACATGCTTCCTGGAGGAGGTGGAGGAAAAGGAGGTTCTCTTCTCATGAATGGACCCCTCCTATCCACTGGAAACAATGGACCTCTGATTGCAGGAAAAGGTGGAGGAGCAAAGCCACGGCCACTTGCTTCCCTTTCAGCAGGCACAGATGAATGAGGCACATTTACATTACCAAGGTCGTCTTTGGTTTCATTTCTGCTGGATTCCGTTTGTGAGGGCTTTGGCCCATCCACTTTGTCCAAAGAAGCCAGGTTAAAACTTCTGAGCTCTGCTGGGCCAGACGGTCCACCAGGATCAGGATCAAATCCGTCTTGCCTTTGTGGAAGAAGAGCTGGATCAGAACATGGGTGGCCTGGTGGGGGAATCATCATCCTTCGGTGTTGTTCCCACGGAGGTGACAGGAACCCAGATGGAGGTGGTGGCTGCACAGGGAAATCCCTTGGGAGATAATAATTTTGAGGAGCTGCATACATGCTTCCTGGAGGAGGTGGAGGAAAAGGAGGTTCTCTTCTCATGAATGGACCCCTCCTATCCACTGGAAACAATGGACCTCTGATTGCAGGAAAAGGTGGAGGAGCAAAGCCAGGGCCACACGCTTCCCTTTCAGCAGGCACAGATGAATGAGGCACATTTACATTACCAAGGTCGTCTTTGGTTTCATTTCTGCTGGATTCCGTTTGTGAGGGCTTTGGCCCATCCACTTTATCCAAAGAAGCCAGGTTAAAACTTCTGAGTTCTGCTGAGCCAGACGGTCCACCAGGATTAGAATCAAATCCGTCTTGCCTTCGTGGAAGAAGAGCTGGATCAGAACATGGGTGGCCTGGTGGAGGGATCCTCATCCTCCGGTGCTGTTCCCACGGAGGTGACAGGAACCCAGATGGAGGTGGTGGCTGCACAGGGAAATCCCTTGGGAGATAATAATTTTGAGGAGCTCCATACATGCTTCCTGGAGGAGGTGGAGGAGAAAGAGGTTCTCTTCTCATGAATGGACCCCTCCTATCCACTGGAAACAATGGACCTCTGATTGCAGGAAAAGGTGGAGGAGCAAAGCCAGGGCCACTTGCTTCCCTTTCAGCAGGCACAGATGAATGAGGCACATTTACATCACCAAGGTCGTCTTTGGTATCATTTCTGCTCGATTCCGTTTGTGAGGGCTTTGGCCCATCCACTTTATCCAAAGAAGCCAGGTTAAAACTTCTGAGCTCTGCTGGGCCAGACGGTCCACCAGGATCAGGATCAAATCCGTCTTGCCTTTGTGGAAGAAGAGCTGGATCAGAACATGGGTGGCCTGGTGGGGGAATCATCATCCTTCGGTGTTGTTCCCACGGAGGTGACAGGAACCCAGATGGAGGTGGTGGCTGCACAGGGAAATCCCTTGGGAGATAATAATTTTGAGGAGCTCCATACATGCTTCCTGGAGGAGGTGGAGGAAAAGGAGGTTCTCTTCTCATGAATGGACCCCTCCTATCCACTGGAAACAATGGACCTCTGATTGCAGGAAAAGGTGGAGGAGCAAAGCCAGGGCCACTTGCTTCCCTTTCAGCAGGCACAGATGAATGAGGCACATTTACATTACCAAGGTCGTCTTTGGTTTCATTTCTGCTGGATTCCGTTTGTGAGGGCTTTGGCCCATCCACTTTATCCAAAGAAGCCAGGTTAAAACTTCTGAGCTCTGCTGGGCCAGACGGTCCACCAGGATCAGGATCAAATCCGTCTTGCCTTTGTGGAAGAAGAGCTGGATCAGAACATGGGTGGCCTGGTGGGGGAATCATCATCCTTCGGTGTTGTTCCCACGGAGGTGACAGGAACCCAGACGGAGGTGGTGGCTGCACAGGGAAATCCCTTGGGAGATAATAATTTTGAGGAGCTGCATACATGCTTCCTGGAGGAGGTGGAGGAAAAGGAGGTTCTCTTCTCATGAATGGACCCCTCCTATCCACTGGAAACAATGGACCTCTGATTGCAGGAAAAGGTGGAGGAGCAAAGCCAGGGCCACACGCTTCCCTTTCAGCAGGCACAGATGAATGAGGCACATTTTCATTACCAAGGTCGTCTTTGGTATCATTTCTGCTGGATTCCGTTTGTGAGGGCTTTGGCCCATCCACTTTATCCAAAGAAGCCAGGTTAAAACTTCTGAGTTCTGCTGGGCCAGACGGTCCACCAGGATTAGAATCAAATCCGTCTTGCCTTCGTGGAAGAAGAGCTGGATCAGAACATGGGTGGCCTGCTGGAGGGATCCTCATCCTCCGGTGCTGTTCCCACGGAGGTGACAGGTACCCAGATGGTGCTCCATGAGAATCGGTTAACCTATCACAGCCCGATTCTCCTCTTTCATTGGTCATCTGGTGATCCAGAGTATTCTCTGGGCCTCTTGAGCCTCTTCCTCCTCCTCGCCCTGGAGTCAAAGGTGCGAGTCTGAGTGGAGAGAGAAAAGCTCTCGTTTCGGATGAAGGTCGACCCACTGGTGAGGCACCACATGGGGAATGCTCTCCGCCAAATGCTGTCTTTGGAACATCAACTACATATGGATCTTTTTTGAAAAGTTCAAATTTAAACTCTTTTTCAGCTAATTTTTGTCTCTTGGAAACATTTACTTTCCTTAAATACCTGAGGTGTCTTTCAGCAGTCTCAGCTGCCACCCAGCTGCCATGCGCTTCTTTCTCATAGGAAGTCATCTGCCCTTGATAAGAACGAACGCTTCTCTCCAATTCTTCTTCTGCATCTCTGGCTCTCCTTCTGTAGGTCTCCAGTTCCTCAGCTGCATGGCTCATCTTCTCTTCTACTTTGGAAAGTTTCTCCTCCTTCTCTAACCGGTCCTTTTCCTCTGCTATTAACTTCCTGTGGAGTTTCATTCCATTTTCTTGATACAGTTCAGTCATTCCTTTAAGTTTCTGCCGAAGCTTCTGATTTTCACTTTCCAACTGTGTGTTTTCTGACTGTAAAGATGCTTGTTCAGTCTGGAGATTTGTAATATGCTCTATAAGCTCTTCCTTTGTTTTATCTACTTCAGACAACTCAGTGTAAATTTGGTTTCTTTCTCCTTCTAGGGTTTTGAAAGAAGCATTTAACTTAGCAGTGTGAATCAGTTTCTTCAAAGCTCCTTTTGGCAGATCATCTAAGCGAGCACCCTTTTGTGATTCACTCTTCATCTGCAATTCCAAGTCATCAGCCATCATGTCTTCTCCAAGCACAGCAGCCCAGTCTGTCATCTTGAGCAAGCGTTCAGCCAGAGACTTGATGTGATTTTCTTTATCACTCAGAACTCGTTCTGCCTGGACTTTGGAGTTTTCAAATATTATTTTCTGTTTATTAAGTTCACTCACTTGTTCTTTCAATACTTCCGCTTCTTGTAAAAGCTGTTTCTGGCTTTCCTGAAGTTGGGAATTTTCATTCAAGGCGTCTTTTATTGCCACCTTCAGACGTTCTTCATTCATTTGAAATATTTTGCAGATTAGTTTGGCTTCAGCTACTTGTGACTGGATGGATTTCGATTCATCTTCTAGGGACTGTATCCTTTTTGAAATATCCGCCATCAATTCATCTTGCTCACAATGTTTAGATTTCTGTTCCTTTAATTCTTTTGCTAGAAAGACTATTTCATCCTCAAGTTTAGATTTGGAGCTGCTCAGCTTTTCATAGGTTGCCTCCAAGCTTTGTGCTTCTGTTGACCCCTTCTCAAAGCTGGCATCCTTCACAGCTGACTCCAAGCCTTCATACTCCTCTTGAACAACGCAAAGTTTGTCAAGTAGTTTACATTTTTCTTCAATTAGTCCAGAAAGCTTTTCAGCAAGCTTTTTCTCTCTTCTTACATAAAGCCGGCTTCTCACCGATCGAACACTTCTCCACAAAAACAAGAGAATCAAAAATCCAGTAAGAGCCGCACATGTCACCAGTTCCCACGGAAAACCAGGGCCCGGTCTCAGGTCTTCAGGCAATGCTGCCACAGTCCTGCACAGCTTTCCCAGGACCAGCCCCAAGTACGGCTGAGGGGCAGCCCCGGGCACCTCCATGGCGCCCCCGAGGCTGCTCCGGCTGTGGCCACAGTAGCCACGGCCTGGCCGGGCCACCACCAGCAGCTGAGACAGCTCTGCGTTCTGTCGGGAACGCGAACCGGCCCCGGCGACAGCAGCAGACACAGCGCAGCCGGCCTTGAGGGGAGCCGGGGAGCACTGGCGCCCACCAGCCTCAGG
This sequence comes from Cynocephalus volans, assembly GCF_027409185.1. NCBI lineage: Eukaryota > Metazoa > Chordata > Mammalia > Dermoptera > Cynocephalidae > Cynocephalus > Cynocephalus volans. Next base: position 92,329,853 of record NC_084473.1, on the reverse strand, counting down.
CGTCCCCCACGCGCACCATGGTAACCAGGCCCCTTTGTGACGTCACTTCCGCCACGCGGTTCCGGAGCCTGCCCCCCGCGAGCCTGTGGCACACGTTGTCCTAGCCACCCCCACCTCGGCTTGGTTTTGGCCGGGCCACCGCTGGATTTGAATCCATGTTTATAATGATGAAATCTGGGTAATCAGCATACTCATCACTCAAATATTTGTCATTTCTTTGTGCTGGGAAAATTCAAAATCCTCTCTTTTAGCTATTTGAAATTATCTAATAAATGCGTGCTGACTCTAGCCACCTTACAAAGCTGTAGATCAGTACAAATAGTTCCTCCTGTCCAGCTGCAACTTTGTATCTGTAACCTCTGCCTTTCCCCTCCTCGCCCTACCCTTCCCAGCCTCTAGTGACCACTATTCTGCTACTTCTAGGAGATCAACTTTTCCTTTGGCAGTTTTTTAAAGGAAATTTTGCGATTTTAATTTCTTTCAGAGGAGCATCCTTCCTTAGATATCTGCCAAGGAACAAAAGTGTTTTCTTTGGACTAACTTTGCCAAAATAGCCGTAGAATGTGGCAATGGGAAGAGGCCTGAGACACTCTGGGCTTCAGCTGGCCCAACGCTTTCTTTATAGGTAATGAAGCAAAGGTCTACAGTAAGTGCACTACTTGTCCAGGGCTGTTTAGCTATTTAGTGGCAGAAGTGTGTTGTATTTCGGGATCTGCTGGATGTCAGTGAAATGCTCTTTGTTTAAAAAACACTTTATTGAGGAATATTTTAGATACCTTGTAATCCACCCATTTCAGGTATGCAATTCAATGAGTTCTAGTAAGTTCATCAAGTTGTGCAGCCATCACCACAAATCAGTTTTAGAACATTTTCACCACACCAATAAGATCTCCTGTACCCATTTATTCTTTTTTCCCCCCAGTTTTATTGGTTATGAATATTCACGGGATGCAAGGCTGATTGTCACCGTTCATACCCAAGCTGTGATGGCCAGATTCATACTGGCCACATGACCGTTACATTTATTGTATCACCTTTATTGACTTTCATATGTTGAACCATCCTTGTATCCCTGGCATGAATCCCACTTCAGGTGCCTGAAACCTCTGCCAAGTTTCTCTTTTTGGTGCCCATAGGAGCCAGCCTGTGCCGCTGGTTCCCATGGAAACAGATCCCTGAGACACACCCTGCCTTGCAGCACGCACAAAGCGCTTGCTCGCCCTTTGCCTTTTCTTTTTTGTTTTTTTAGCCAGCCAGTTAGTTCCAACTTTCAGGACCCCAGGGGAATAAAATGAGGACTGTTCCAGAGGGGAGGCAGCTGCCCAGGTGTCTGGCCCAAGCTCCCAGCCCACCCTGCCCCCTGGGGAAAGGGGGGGCAAGCCTCAGGTCAGGGCACAGCTCCCCAGGAGCCCCTCGGCCTTTCAAGGCCAGGACAGCCCTGCTCCTTTGGCTCCCAGCACACTTCCAGGAGCAGGGACGCGCTGAGCGTTTTGAGTCTTCACGGTGGACTTGGGAGGAAGGTGTCTTTATCTCACTCTATGGATGATGACAGTGAGACCCAGAAAAGTAAAAGGGTTTGCCCAAGTCACAGGCTAGAAAGTGACAAAGCCGGGACATAAAGCCTGTTCCTTTCATCCCAAAGCGAGCATGGCGGTCAAGATGCACCCCAACCGATGACACACCCATGTTTCATACGTCAGCTTGGAGACTTGCTGATCACACTGCCCAGGACAGGCCTGGCCTTCCTTACTGTGTGAACTGAAAAGGTAGGACCAGAGAAGCCCACCCCCAAACCAGTGCTGCCCTCTGGTGAGTCACCCTCCCACTGCTCAGAGGTGCTTTCTTCGAAGTTAACAAGCTGTGCAACCAAACAGGTCAGGACGACTGCCCTGCCCACTGGGCCCCCCAGGCCCCGGGGCCTTGGGAACCTCCGACTGCAGCAGCCAACCTGGAGGGTTCCCCTCATGCAACACAGATGTGAATGTTCCTGCCCCCTGCCATGACCCCCCTCTGCCACTGGGTCCTTTCCCAGGCAGGAGGGAATGGGGACCGAGGACGCCTGAGTAGGCTCCTTGCATGGGCCTCAGCGGTGGCCGTGCTGTGGGCACGTGGCCATTAGCAAACTCCCCAAGAGAGAGTCAGTTTTGCAAGAGTCTCTGGCAGCTATCAGACCCAGAAAAGGGGCGGAAGGCTGCAGGAGTGCCTGCCCTGTTAGCTACGAGCTTGAGCCTGATGGGTTGGAACTGTGCTTTTCCTCCCACGGTGGCAGGAGCCCGAGGGCAGGGCAGTTTGGAAGTGGAAAGGGAAGGAATCGTTTCAAGTCTGGATGAAGGCTGCGTTTCCTTATGTTGCAGTTACTGAGCACTTCACACTGGAGGCGGCGGTGATGAGACGCGTTAGCTGACCAGGGTCTCATACTCTCATCCCAGGCAGGAGAGGGGCTTGGCAAGCCCCACCCACAAGTCTTGGGGTCTCCTGGACCTTCCTCATGACCCCCTCCACTCCAGGCCCAAGTTCAATCCCTCCTCCCCAGGACCCCAAGCCGGCAGGTGGAGCTCTTCCGTACCTTTCCCTCAGGCCCTTTCTACTGTTGGGCCTGGCTGAGGGGCAGAGACAGAGAAATTCCCCCTCGGGGTTTGGGCCCTGCCCCACCAAGAGCCCCTGCCTGAGACCAAGGCCCCTCTGGGAGGGGGGTGCGTCTCACCATGCACGTGGTGCCCGCTCTTTAAAGAAGGTCAATAAACACCTGTTGCCCCCCCAAAGCCCTCCTCTGGATGCCACAGAACTCAGGGATGTCACCAGGACACTGAGCCAGCACAGCTGTGGAACTGGAAACCACTTAAAGCAGCTTTATTTGTGTCCACCTCTGGCCCTTGAAACCTCTTCTGCTGGCCAGTCCTCCCACGGCCAGATGGAAACCTGACAGGACCAGGCTGCTTCTTGGTAGGGAAATACCCGTGGTCTCCACCACTTCACGTCACACAGCACCGCTCGGCTCACGTCCAGGCCCAACAATAAAAAGGGCCTGACGTCATCGTCAAGTCCCCTGCTTTGAAGTGGAGGCCGCTCCTGCTGCCCCGGCCTGGTGGGGTGGGAAGCCTCGGCCGGGCAGCAGGCGTGGTCAGCCCCCAGCTGAACTGTGCTCTGGGCTTGGCGGAGGTTGAAAGCTACGCCTCTTTCTCTCATCGGCATCTCCAAGGGTCTTCAGAGCCCGGACATGGTCCCCACTGTCCCCCTGACTAGAATATTTTGTGTGGGCCTCAGAGAACCAAGGAGCCCCTGACGGGTAGCGGCAGCCCCACCTTCTCTTGGCCTGCATCTGTTCACTGCCCAGGCTGCCTCCTGGGACTGGGCCTGTGAGATTCCACGCCGACTCTCTCACACGAGGCCCTCACCTGGGCCGTCGGCCCTCTCCTCAGCTCCGCCATCAAAGCAGCCAGCCTGTCTCTTGCCCTCTAGACTTTGGGGTGGGGGTGGGGGTGAGGCATCAGTCCACTGGATTTCTCCACCTGCGGAGGACACCTCAAAGCCTAAAGCTCTCTTTAAAGCCCTCTTCCTCTGGCTTGATGTGAACGAGGGCATCTCACCTCACCCTCTGGTCTCAGCTCACCTCCCTGATATCCCCGCCTCTAACCTCAACACTTGACTCCTTGGTACCCTTGGTGTGGGTGAGGGGTCAGGCCATCTCTTCTCTAAATGCGGCATCAATGTGGGCAGGGGTCAGGGGCTGGGCGGGGTCATCTCACGGCACACACCGGCCTCCCTCCCCACATGGGGCTGTGATCATCAGTGTTTGTACGAGGGTTGGAAGCTAACTGCTCCATGCTTTGTCCAGAAAGTGCAAGGAAGGATTTGGGACCATGGAGGAGGGGCCCATGGTGTGGACCAGGCTGGCTGCCAGCCTCCTGGTTTGGTCCCTGGCATTTAGGCTCAGAGAGACAGGGTGCTAGGAGGTAAGATGGGAGGCCCAGAGGGTGGGGAGGGACACTGGCCACCACCACCCAGAGCAGGGCCTCAGGCTGACTCCAGAGAACTCAGTTATGTCCTGAAATGCCACCATCATACGTTGACTCCTTTGGGTAAGTATTGCCTTTGCTTTGCAGCCCACATCCAGTCTCTGCATCCTAGTTTCTCAGCCCTCAGGTAGATAAGCAACAAGTCCTGTCTCTTGGTTGATCCTTGTAAAGCGTATAACACGCTTCCCCGTTGATACTCATAGCTCGATAAATAAATGTTAACTCACACTGCTTGTCCCTTCGGGTAGCATGGGCAGGCTCTCGCCCACCAGGCGGCCCTCTCTTAGCACAACTCGGCCAACTGGAGCTGCCCTGGCCAGTCACCTGAGACCTTGGATGCCTTGGCCCATCTGGCATTTCTTTGGCAGAATCTTCCATGGGGCCTTTTGCTGGGTGGCAAGGCTGGAGCGTCTGGCACAACAATTCGAGTTTGCAAATACAAAAGCCACATCTTAAACATCACAAATTAGAACTGTGGTTTGGCAAAATATTTTTGTGCTCCTTTGAGGACCTGAAACTCCAAGAATAGTAGAAAACAGAATGTCTGGGATATTTATATACAGGTTAAGAGTCTCTAATCCAAAAATCCAAACTCCTAAACTTTTTGAGTGCTAACATGACACTCAAAGGAAATGCTCATTGGAGCATTCTGCAAATGTATTCTCCAAATATTCCCAAATCTGAAAACATCCTAAATCCAAAATACTTTCCAAGCATTTTGGATAAGGGGTACTCAATCTGTATTTTAATGGGGAGAAGAGAATGACAAAGTTGACTGTGGGACCGCAGGCCGCCAGAGTCATCCGACAGCCATGTTACACATGGTGTAGACAGCTGGAAGCCAGGAGTCATCTCATGCACGCACCTGTCTCCAGAGGCCTGACGCAATACCTCAGACAATGAAGAGACCAACACTAGAATTTTGATTAGACTCAACACATCCACAATTCAACTCAATTTAAAATTGCCTCACATACTCTTGGTAGCAATAAAACTGCAGCCTTTGGAAGATAATCTGGTCCTATCTTTCAGTATTTTCCATGTGGATATTCTTTGTCCCATCAGTGTCACCTCTAGGCCCAAACCCAGAGAAATCTCTGAAGGACACCAGGATGCTCACTGCAGCATTGTGTAGGACAGCACAACCTGGACACAACCTGAGTGTCCACCCGTGGGGCACGGGGTAAATACATGATGGTAAAATCATAATTGATGCAGCTTTAAAAAAAGAATGAGACGGTCCTCTCTACCCTGACATGGAAATAGAGGTCTGCAGGTTTCTAGATAGCAGAGCAGATTTAAACACAGGTGTTCGGACAGCGCAACGGGACCTGAGCTGAGGGACAGGAAAGTGCAGCCTCAAGACCCCGTGTCATTCCGCTTTCTCGCTCTCTTTCCCTGGGATCCAGAACCTCCGCCCTCCTTTTAGGTGCACTGGCTGGGGAGAGGCTGTGGCGGGAGCGGGAGCACGCGGGCAGCGGCTCAAGCGGGGCAGAGGCTGCAGCGGGATCAGGAGCGGGCGGGCAGCGGCCGGAGCCGGGCAGAGCCTGCAGGGGGATCGGGAGCGCGCAGGCAGCGGCTCGAGCAGGCCAGAGGCTGCGGCCAGATCGGGAGAGCGGGGACAGCGGCTGAGCGGTGCAGAGGCTGCAGCGCGATCGGGAGTGCGCAGGCAGCGGATCGAGCGGGACAGAGGCTGGAGCGGGAGCAGGAGGGTGCAGGCAACAGCTGGAGCTGGGCAAAGGCGGAGGCGGGAGCGGGAGCGTGAGCGTCGGGGCAGCGGCGGGAGAGGGGCAGAGGCTCGAGAGGGGCAGAGGCTGCAGCTAGATCGGGAGTGGGCGGGCAGCGGCTCTAGCGGGGCAGAGGCTGCAGCGGGAGCGGGAGGGCGTGGGCAACAGCTGGAGCTGGGCAAAGACTGCTGCGTGAGCTGGAGCGCTAGCGTGCGGGCAGAAGCTCGAGCGGGGCAGAGGTTGCGGCGGGATCGGGAACGCGCAGGCAGCGCCTCGAGCGGTGCAGAGGCTGCAGCGCGATCGGGAGCGCGCAGGCAGCGGCTCGAGCGGGGCAGAGGCTGCTGTGGGATCAGGAGCGGGTGGGGAGCGGCTCGAGCCGGGCAGAGCCTGCAGGGGGAGCGGGAGCACAGGGGCAGCGGCTCCAGCCGGGCAGAGGCTGCAGCAGGATCGGGAGCGCGCGGGCAGTGGCTCCAGTGAGGCAGAGGCTGCAGCGGGTTCTGGAGCGCGCGGGCAGCGGCTCCAGGCGGGCAGAGGCTGCTGTGGGATCAGGAGCGGGTGGGGAGCAGCTCGAGCCGGGCAGAGCCTGCAGGGGGAGCGGGAGCACACGGGCAGCGGCTCCAGCCGGGCAGAGGCTGCAGCAGGATCGGGAGCGCGCAGGCAGCGGCTCGAGCAGGGCAGAGGCTGCAGCGGGTTCTGGAGCGCGCGGGCAGCGGCTCCAGGCGGGCAGAGGCTGCAGCGAGATCGGGAGCGTGCGGGCAGCCGCTGGAGCGAGGCAGGGGCTGCAGCGGGATCGTGAGCACGGGCAGCGGCTCCAGCAGGGCAAAAGCTGCAGCGGGATCGGGAGCAAGCGGGCAGCAGCTCTAGCGGAGCAGAGGCTGGAGCGGGAGCAGGAGGGCTCGGGCAACAGCTGGAGCTGGGCCAAGGCGGAGGCGGGAGCGGGAGCGTGAGTGTGGGGGCAGCGGCGGGAGAGGGGCAGAGGCTCGAGAGGGGCAGAGGCTGCAGCGTGATCGGGAGAGCCAGGGCAGCGGCTGCAGCAGGGCAGAGGCTGCAGCGGGAGCGGGAGGGCGTGGGCAACAGCTGGAGCTGGGCCAAGGCTGCGGTTGGGCGGGAGCAGGAGGGGTTGGGAAACAGCTCGAGCTGGGCAAAGACTGCAGCGGGAGCTGGAGCGCTAGCGTGCGGGCAGAAGCTCGAGCGGTGCAGAGGCTGCAGCGCGATCGGGAGCGCGCAGGCAGCGGCAGCGGCTCGAGCGGGGCAGAGGCTGCTGCGGGATCAGGAGCGGGTGGGCAGCGGCTCTAGCCGGGCAGAGCCTGCAGGGGGAGCGGGAGCGCACGGGCGGCGGCTCCAGCCAGGCAGAGGCTGCAGCGGGATCGGGAGCGCGCAGGCAGCGGCTCGAGCAGGGCAGAGGCTGCAGCCAGATCGGGAGCGCGGGGGCAGCGGCTCAAGCGGTGCAGAGGCTGCAGCCAGATCGGGAGCGTGCGGGCAGCTGCTCGAGCGGGGCAGAGGCTGCAGCGGGATCGGGAACGCGCGGGCAGTGGCTCCAGCTGGGCAGAGGCTGCAGCCTGAGCGGGAGCGCGCGGGCAGCCGCTCTAGAGAGGCAGAGGCTGCAGCGGGATCGTGAGCGCGGGCAGCGGCTCCAGCAGGGCAAACGCTGCAGCGGGATCGGAAGCAAGCGGGCAGCAGCTGTAGCGGAGCAGAGGCTGGAGCCGGAGCAGGAGGGCGCGGGCAATAGCTGGAGCTGGGCAAAGGCGGAGGCGGGAGCGGGCGCGTGAGCGTGGGGGAAGCTGCTCGAGAGGGGCAGAAGCTCGAGAGGGGCACGGGCTGCAGCGGGATCGGGAGGGCGCGGGCAGCGGCTCAAACAGGGCAGAGGCTGCAGCGGGATCGGGAGCGCCAGGGCAGCGGCTCGAGCCAGGCAGAGGCTGCAGCGCGATCGGGAGCGCACGGCAGCAGCTCGAACGGGGCAGAGGCTGCAGCGGGAGCAGGAGCGGGAGCGTGCATGCAGCGGCTGCAGCGGGGCAGCGGCTGGAAAGGGGCAGAGGCTGGAAAGGGGGGCTGCATAGGGAGCGGGAGCTGGCGGCAGCAGCTCCAATGGGCCGACGCTGCAGTGGGATCGGGAGCACGCGGGCAGCGGCTCTAGCGGGGCAGAGGCTGCAGCGGAGCGGGAGCGCTGGAGCGCTGAGGAGGCCGCTGCAGCGCTGACGCTCCTCAGAAGCAGCTGGACTCTCCTACCTGCTGCTGCAGGAATCTGTGGCAACACGTTGCTTTGGTGGAAGGATGTGAAGCAAGTTGAGCTTCACAGAGACACTAACTGCAGAAGAAGTGCTTCAGCAGCCACTTCAGATGACTGTGGAGGGTCTTTGGTGCTGCACCAAAACTCAACTGACAAATACTAGGTTTTTAAAGGCCAAGAAGCTTTAGAGAAGAAAATTTCCAGAAAAATGGCTTTGGTTTGAGGAGAACATCCGTGAACAAAGAAAAACGGAAGCACTCCCCTCAGGACAACCTCGGGATACGTCACTTCACAGACTCGGCTGGAGGTTTTTACCCACATGGGCCCGGCCTCTTCTTCTGTCTGTCTCTGAATCTGCCTGAGAAAAGATCTGCAGATGGTTATGGCCACTGCCTCATTTCCAGTTTCCAATATTCTGCAAGTTTCTTTCTTGGCCAATTCTAATCTGGAAGAAGAGACGGAAGGAAACTGTGGAAAATGTAATTAATTCCCAGCTTAGCTGCACTGACAGAGTACAAAGCACCAGAGTGTAATGCCACATACTGTCTTTTTTCTAAGGCATAAATAGGAGACTTACCAAATTATTTTCTAGATAAGAAATATCAAAGAATTTTCTAGAGAATTTCCCCTATTTTACAAAAAAAAAATTTTTTTTTTTGCAAAAACTGAGAAGAAAATCTCATTTATTTTGTTAATGCATACCACCCATATAGGCGCTATAGAGTTGAATGATTTTTTTTTCCCCAAGGATTAAAGTTCTTAACGTTGCGGTCACATGGAAATCATCCTTAATTTTAACCTAAAGATTGACTGGTGCATATTCTTCAGATATTTCAAGCAAAACTTAGCAGTAATGTATTATTTTTATCATCAGAAAAACGTTAACTGTCAATTACACACACACATGCATAATTATATAATACACACATCTCCATGTACGGCGGCACTTCACAAAGCTCAGGGAAGATTCATATTATCTTTCAATTCTATTTTTCCACAAACATTTTGAAGTTCTCAGATACCCATATATGCAGGATGTTATATGGCTTTTTACCTGTATACAGTGCTCACTGTTTTCTATTCATAAAAAATTTAAATTAGAACCATAGAAGCATCATTATACCCTCCTTACAGGTTTCTTTCTAGATAGTAAAGGTCTATGAAACACATAAACACTGGTTAATAATATGCTTCATCTTCTTATCATATCTTCTCACCACAGACTTTTTCATTGCAGCATGGACAGAGGCTTAGATTTCATGTTTTAAGAGCATAAAAATATCCATCGACAGCAAGTTTTTATAAATAGAGGGTCTTGAAGGGTCTTAGATCCACAATTTCTTTTGGTAATTTTAAAAGATTATTATTATTTTTAACGGACACCTAATAACTGTACATATTTATGGGGTACATTGTGATTTTTTTAATTAAAAACCTAGCTGATTTTATTATTATTATCAATACCAAGCAAGTCTTTAAATCAATGAAAATTTAATTAAGCATAAAGTTACTTTCACATTTGTCTACAACCGTAGTAAATACAGTTCTTGGCATAAAGACACAGCCCTTGGAGTTTAAAACATCCCCAACTGCAAGATTACCTAAATAAATTTCCCATTATTGTTTATGTAATAGTGGGTTAGTTAATCAAATTAAAATAATTATACAATCTAGGATAAAATAAAATGGAAATAATTTACTCACGAAATTCATATTTAAATCATCTTTATTTACAAAATAGTATCCTGAGAATTATAATTCCATTAAGCTTCAATTTGAGCAAAAATTGTAGTTACTTAAACTGAAAATGAAAGATAAGTCAAAACTATTTATGAAGAGAGACCAAAAATATCATCAGGTTTCTTGCTGTGCTTCTGGATTTCAGGAGCAGGCTCATTTGAGCACGGAATCGACCCTGAAGGGAACTCACCCCTACTTTCAGAATGTGGGGGTGGAGGTGACAATCCAGCTCCTAGAGGAACATAAGGAGGAAATCCCCTCAGTGAACAGACATTTCTCATTGCAAATGGAGGTGGTGGCTGGACAGAGAAATCCCTTGGTAGAAAATAATTTTGAGGAGCTCCATACATGCTTCCTGGAGGAGGTGGAGGAAAAGGAGGTTCTCTTCTCATGAATGGACCCCTCCTATCCACTGGAAACAATGGACCTCTGATTGCAGGAAAAGGTGGAGGAGCAAAGCCAGGGCCACTTGCTTCCCTTTCAGCAGGCACAGATGAATGAGGCACATTTACATTACCAAGGTCGTCTTTGGTTTCATTTCTGCTGGATTCCGTTTGTGAGGGCTTTGGCCCATCCACTTTATCCAAAGAAGCCAGGTTAAAACTTCTGAGTTCTGCTGGGCCAGATGGTCCACCAGGATCAGGATCAAATCCGTCTTGCCTTTGTGGAAGAAGAGCTGGATCAGAACATGGGTGGCCTGGTGGAGGAATCATCATCCTTCGGTGTTGTTCCCACGGACGTGACAGGAACCCAGATGGAGGTGGTGGCTGCACAGGGAAATCCCTTGGGAGATAATAATTTTGAGGAGCTCCATACATGCTTCCTGGAGGAGGTGGAGGAAAAGGAGGTTCTCTTCTCATGAATGGACCCCTCCTATCCACTGGAAACAATGGACCTCTGATTGCAGGAAAAGGTGGAGGAGCAAAGCCACGGCCACTTGCTTCCCTTTCAGCAGGCACAGATGAATGAGGCACATTTACATTACCAAGGTCGTCTTTGGTTTCATTTCTGCTGGATTCCGTTTGTGAGGGCTTTGGCCCATCCACTTTGTCCAAAGAAGCCAGGTTAAAACTTCTGAGCTCTGCTGGGCCAGACGGTCCACCAGGATCAGGATCAAATCCGTCTTGCCTTTGTGGAAGAAGAGCTGGATCAGAACATGGGTGGCCTGGTGGGGGAATCATCATCCTTCGGTGTTGTTCCCACGGAGGTGACAGGAACCCAGATGGAGGTGGTGGCTGCACAGGGAAATCCCTTGGGAGATAATAATTTTGAGGAGCTGCATACATGCTTCCTGGAGGAGGTGGAGGAAAAGGAGGTTCTCTTCTCATGAATGGACCCCTCCTATCCACTGGAAACAATGGACCTCTGATTGCAGGAAAAGGTGGAGGAGCAAAGCCAGGGCCACACGCTTCCCTTTCAGCAGGCACAGATGAATGAGGCACATTTACATTACCAAGGTCGTCTTTGGTTTCATTTCTGCTGGATTCCGTTTGTGAGGGCTTTGGCCCATCCACTTTATCCAAAGAAGCCAGGTTAAAACTTCTGAGTTCTGCTGAGCCAGACGGTCCACCAGGATTAGAATCAAATCCGTCTTGCCTTCGTGGAAGAAGAGCTGGATCAGAACATGGGTGGCCTGGTGGAGGGATCCTCATCCTCCGGTGCTGTTCCCACGGAGGTGACAGGAACCCAGATGGAGGTGGTGGCTGCACAGGGAAATCCCTTGGGAGATAATAATTTTGAGGAGCTCCATACATGCTTCCTGGAGGAGGTGGAGGAGAAAGAGGTTCTCTTCTCATGAATGGACCCCTCCTATCCACTGGAAACAATGGACCTCTGATTGCAGGAAAAGGTGGAGGAGCAAAGCCAGGGCCACTTGCTTCCCTTTCAGCAGGCACAGATGAATGAGGCACATTTACATCACCAAGGTCGTCTTTGGTATCATTTCTGCTCGATTCCGTTTGTGAGGGCTTTGGCCCATCCACTTTATCCAAAGAAGCCAGGTTAAAACTTCTGAGCTCTGCTGGGCCAGACGGTCCACCAGGATCAGGATCAAATCCGTCTTGCCTTTGTGGAAGAAGAGCTGGATCAGAACATGGGTGGCCTGGTGGGGGAATCATCATCCTTCGGTGTTGTTCCCACGGAGGTGACAGGAACCCAGATGGAGGTGGTGGCTGCACAGGGAAATCCCTTGGGAGATAATAATTTTGAGGAGCTCCATACATGCTTCCTGGAGGAGGTGGAGGAAAAGGAGGTTCTCTTCTCATGAATGGACCCCTCCTATCCACTGGAAACAATGGACCTCTGATTGCAGGAAAAGGTGGAGGAGCAAAGCCAGGGCCACTTGCTTCCCTTTCAGCAGGCACAGATGAATGAGGCACATTTACATTACCAAGGTCGTCTTTGGTTTCATTTCTGCTGGATTCCGTTTGTGAGGGCTTTGGCCCATCCACTTTATCCAAAGAAGCCAGGTTAAAACTTCTGAGCTCTGCTGGGCCAGACGGTCCACCAGGATCAGGATCAAATCCGTCTTGCCTTTGTGGAAGAAGAGCTGGATCAGAACATGGGTGGCCTGGTGGGGGAATCATCATCCTTCGGTGTTGTTCCCACGGAGGTGACAGGAACCCAGACGGAGGTGGTGGCTGCACAGGGAAATCCCTTGGGAGATAATAATTTTGAGGAGCTGCATACATGCTTCCTGGAGGAGGTGGAGGAAAAGGAGGTTCTCTTCTCATGAATGGACCCCTCCTATCCACTGGAAACAATGGACCTCTGATTGCAGGAAAAGGTGGAGGAGCAAAGCCAGGGCCACACGCTTCCCTTTCAGCAGGCACAGATGAATGAGGCACATTTTCATTACCAAGGTCGTCTTTGGTATCATTTCTGCTGGATTCCGTTTGTGAGGGCTTTGGCCCATCCACTTTATCCAAAGAAGCCAGGTTAAAACTTCTGAGTTCTGCTGAGCCAGACGGTCCACCAGGATTAGAATCAAATCCGTCTTGCCTTCGTGGAAGAAGAGCTGGATCAGAACATGGGTGGCCTGCTGGAGGGATCCTCATCCTCCGGTGCTGTTCCCACGGAGGTGACAGGTACCCAGATGGTGCTCCATGAGAATCGGTTAACCTATCACAGCCCGATTCTCCTCTTTCATTGGTCATCTGGTGATCCAGAGTATTCTCTGGGCCTCTTGAGCCTCTTCCTCCTCCTCGCCCTGGAGTCAAAGGTGCGAGTCTGAGTGGAGAGAGAAAAGCTCTCGTTTCGGATGAAGGTCGACCCACTGGTGAGGCACCACATGGGGAATGCTCTCCGCCAAATGCTGTCTTTGGAACATCAACTACATATGGATCTTTTTTGAAAAGTTCAAATTTAAACTCTTTTTCAGCTAATTTTTGTCTCTTGGAAACATTTACTTTCCTTAAATACCTGAGGTGTCTTTCAGCAGTCTCAGCTGCCACCCAGCTGCCATGCGCTTCTTTCTCATAGGAAGTCATCTGCCCTTGATAAGAACGAACGCTTCTCTCCAATTCTTCTTCTGCATCTCTGGCTCTCCTTCTGTAGGTCTCCAGTTCCTCAGCTGCATGGCTCATCTTCTCTTCTACTTTGGAAAGTTTCTCCTCCTTCTCTAACCGGTCCTTTTCCTCTGCTATTAACTTCCTGTGGAGTTTCATTCCATTTTCTTGATACAGTTCAGTCATTCCTTTAAGTTTCTGCCGAAGCTTCTGATTTTCACTTTCCAACTGTGTGTTTTCTGACTGTAAAGATGCTTGTTCAGTCTGGAGATTTGTAATATGCTCTATAAGCTCTTCCTTTGTTTTATCTACTTCAGACAACTCAGTGTAAATTTGGTTTCTTTCTCCTTCTAGGGTTTTGAAAGAAGCATTTAACTTAGCAGTGTGAATCAGTTTCTTCAAAGCTCCTTTTGGCAGATCATCTAAGCGAGCACCCTTTTGTGATTCACTCTTCATCTGCAATTCCAAGTCATCAGCCATCATGTCTTCTCCAAGCACAGCAGCCCAGTCTGTCATCTTGAGCAAGCGTTCAGCCAGAGACTTGATGTGATTTTCTTTATCACTCAGAACTCGTTCTGCCTGGACTTTGGAGTTTTCAAATATTATTTTCTGTTTATTAAGTTCACTCACTTGTTCTTTCAATACTTCCGCTTCTTGTAAAAGCTGTTTCTGGCTTTCCTGAAGTTGGGAATTTTCATTCAAGGCGTCTTTTATTGCCACCTTCAGACGTTCTTCATTCATTTGAAATATTTTGCAGATTAGTTTGGCTTCAGCTACTTGTGACTGGATGGATTTCGATTCATCTTCTAGGGACTGTATCCTTTTTGAAATATCCGCCATCAATTCATCTTGCTCACAATGTTTAGATTTCTGTTCCTTTAATTCTTTTGCTAGAAAGACTATTTCATCCTCAAGTTTAGATTTGGAGCTGCTCAGCTTTTCATAGGTTGCCTCCAAGCTTTGTGCTTCTGTTGACCCCTTCTCAAAGCTGGCATCCTTCACAGCTGACTCCAAGCCTTCATACTCCTCTTGAACAACGCAAAGTTTGTCAAGTAGTTTACATTTTTCTTCAATTAGTCCAGAAAGCTTTTCAGCAAGCTTTTTCTCTCTTCTTACATAAAGCCGGCTTCTCACCGATCGAACACTTCTCCACAAAAACAAGAGAATCAAAAATCCAGTAAGAGCCGCACATGTCACCAGTTCCCACGGAAAACCAGGGCCCGGTCTCAGGTCTTCAGGCAATGCTGCCACAGTCCTGCACAGCTTTCCCAGGACCAGCCCCAAGTACGGCTGAGGGGCAGCCCCGGGCACCTCCATGGCGCCCCCGAGGCTGCTCCGGCTGTGGCCACAGTAGCCACGGCCTGGCCGGGCCACCACCAGCAGCTGAGACAGCTCTGCGTTCTGTCGGGAACGCGAACCGGCCCCGGCGACAGCAGCAGACACAGCGCAGCCGGCCTTGAGGGGAGCCGGGGAGCACTGGCGCCCACCGGCCTCAGGCGTCCCCCACGCGCACCATGGTAACCAGGCCCCTTTGTGACGTCACTTCCGCCACGCGGTTCCGGAGCCTGCCCCCCGCGAGCCTGTGGCACACGTTGTCCTAGCCACCCCCACCTCGGCTTGGTTTTGGCCGGGCCACCGCTGGATTTGAATCCATGTTTATAATGATGAAATCTGGGTAATCAGCATACTCATCACTCAAATATTTGTCATTTCTTTGTGCTGGGAAAATTCAAAATCCTCTCTTTTAGCTATTTGAAATTATCTAATAAATGCGTGCTGACTCTAGCCACCTTACAAAGCTGTAGATCAGTACAAATAGTTCCTCCTGTCCAGCTGCAACTTTGTATCTGTAACCTCTGCCTTTCCCCTCCTCGCCCTACCCTTCCCAGCCTCTAGTGACCACTATTCTGCTACTTCTAGGAGATCAACTTTTCCTTTGGCAGTTTTTTAAAGGAAATTTTGCGATTTTAATTTCTTTCAGAGGAGCATCCTTCCTTAGATATCTGCCAAGGAACAAAAGTGTTTTCTTTGGACTAACTTTGCCAAAATAGCCGTAGAATGTGGCAATGGGAAGAGGCCTGAGACACTCTGGGCTTCAGCTGGCCCAACGCTTTCTTTATAGGTAATGAAGCAAAGGTCTACAGTAAGTGCACTACTTGTCCAGGGCTGTTTAGCTATTTAGTGGCAGAAGTGTGTTGTATTTCGGGATCTGCTGGATGTCAGTGAAATGCTCTTTGTTTAAAAAACACTTTATTGAGGAATATTTTAGATACCTTGTAATCCACCCATTTCAGGTATGCAATTCAATGAGTTCTAGTAAGTTCATCAAGTTGTGCAGCCATCACCACAAATCAGTTTTAGAACATTTTCACCACACCAATAAGATCTCCTGTACCCATTTATTCTTTTTTCCCCCCAGTTTTATTGGTTATGAATATTCACGGGATGCAAGGCTGATTGTCACCGTTCATACCCAAGCTGTGATGGCCAGATTCATACTGGCCACATGACCGTTACATTTATTGTATCACCTTTATTGACTTTCATATGTTGAACCATCCTTGTATCCCTGGCATGAATCCCACTTCAGGTGCCTGAAACCTCTGCCAAGTTTCTCTTTTTGGTGCCCATAGGAGCCAGCCTGTGCCGCTGGTTCCCATGGAAACAGATCCCTGAGACACACCCTGCCTTGCAGCACGCACAAAGCGCTTGCTCGCCCTTTGCCTTTTCTTTTTTGTTTTTTTAGCCAGCCAGTTAGTTCCAACTTTCAGGACCCCAGGGGAATAAAATGAGGACTGTTCCAGAGGGGAGGCAGCTGCCCAGGTGTCTGGCCCAAGCTCCCAGCCCACCCTGCCCCCTGGGGAAAGGGGGGGCAAGCCTCAGGTCAGGGCACAGCTCCCCAGGAGCCCCTCGGCCTTTCAAGGCCAGGACAGCCCTGCTCCTTTGGCTCCCAGCACACTTCCAGGAGCAGGGACGCGCTGAGCGTTTTGAGTCTTCACGGTGGACTTGGGAGGAAGGTGTCTTTATCTCACTCTATGGATGATGACAGTGAGACCCAGAAAAGTAAAAGGGTTTGCCCAAGTCACAGGCTAGAAAGTGACAAAGCCGGGACATAAAGCCTGTTCCTTTCATCCCAAAGCGAGCATGGCGGTCAAGATGCACCCCAACCGATGACACACCCATGTTTCATACGTCAGCTTGGAGACTTGCTGATCACACTGCCCAGGACAGGCCTGGCCTTCCTTACTGTGTGAACTGAAAAGGT
Source organism: Cynocephalus volans (assembly GCF_027409185.1). Classification (NCBI taxonomy): domain Eukaryota; kingdom Metazoa; phylum Chordata; class Mammalia; order Dermoptera; family Cynocephalidae; genus Cynocephalus; species Cynocephalus volans. The sequence goes on along the minus strand of NC_084473.1, from coordinate 92,313,372 downwards.
AGGACCAGAGAAGCCCACCCCCAAACCAGTGCTGCCCTCTGGTGAGTCACCCTCCCACTGCTCAGAGGTGCTTTCTTCGAAGTTAACAAGCTGTGCAACCAAACAGGTCAGGACGACTGCCCTGCCCACTGGGCCCCCCAGGCCCCGGGGCCTTGGGAACCTCCCACTGCAGCAGCCAACCTGGAGGGTTCCCCTCATGCAACACAGATGTGAATGTTCCTGCCCCCTGCCATGACCCCCCTCTGCCACTGGGTCCTTTCCCAGGCAGGAGGGAATGGGGACCGAGGACGCCTGAGTAGGCTCCTTGCATGGGCCTCAGCGGTGGCCGTGCTGTGGGCACGTGGCCATTAGCAAACTCCCCAAGAGAGAGTCAGTTTTGCAAGAGTCTCTGGCAGCTATCAGACCCAGAAAAGGGGCGGAAGGCTGCAGGAGTGCCTGCCCTGTTAGCTACGAGCTTGAGCCTGATGGGTTGGAACTGTGCTTTTCCTCCCACGGTGGCAGGAGCCCGAGGGCAGGGCAGTTTGGAAGTGGAAAGGGAAGGAATCGTTTCAAGTCTGGATGAAGGCTGCGTTTCCTTATGTTGCAGTTACTGAGCACTTCACACTGGAGGCGGCGGTGATGAGACGCGTTAGCTGACCAGGGTCTCATACTCTCATCCCAGGCAGGAGAGGGGCTTGGCAAGCCCCACCCACAAGTCTTGGGGTCTCCTGGACCTTCCTCATGACCCCCTCCACTCCAGGCCCAAGTTCAATCCCTCCTCCCCAGGACCCCAAGCCGGCAGGTGGAGCTCTTCCGTACCTTTCCCTCAGGCCCTTTCTACTGTTGGGCCTGGCTGAGGGGCAGAGACAGAGAAATTCCCCCTCGGGGTTTGGGCCCTGCCCCACCAAGAGCCCCTGCCTGAGACCAAGGCCCCTCTGGGAGGGGGGTGCGTCTCACCATGCACGTGGTGCCCGCTCTTTAAAGAAGGTCAATAAACACCTGTTGCCCCCCCAAAGCCCTCCTCTGGATGCCACAGAACTCAGGGATGTCACCAGGACACTGAGCCAGCACAGCTGTGGAACTGGAAACCACTTAAAGCAGCTTTATTTGTGTCCACCTCTGGCCCTTGAAACCTCTTCTGCTGGCCAGTCCTCCCACGGCCAGATGGAAACCTGACAGGACCAGGCTGCTTCTTGGTAGGGAAATACCCGTGGTCTCCACCACTTCACGTCACACAGCACCGCTCGGCTCACGTCCAGGCCCAACAATAAAAAGGGCCTGACGTCATCGTCAAGTCCCCTGCTTTGAAGTGGAGGCCGCTCCTGCTGCCCCGGCCTGGTGGGGTGGGAAGCCTCGGCCGGGCAGCAGGCGTGGTCAGCCCCCAGCTGAACTGTGCTCTGGGCTTGGCGGAGGTTGAAAGCTACGCCTCTTTCTCTCATCGGCATCTCCAAGGGTCTTCAGAGCCCGGACATGGTCCCCACTGTCCCCCTGACTAGAATATTTTGTGTGGGCCTCAGAGAACCAAGGAGCCCCTGACGGGTAGCGGCAGCCCCACCTTCTCTTGGCCTGCATCTGTTCACTGCCCAGGCTGCCTCCTGGGACTGGGCCTGTGAGATTCCACGCCGACTCTCTCACACGAGGCCCTCACCTGGGCCGTCGGCCCTCTCCTCAGCTCCGCCATCAAAGCAGCCAGCCTGTCTCTTGCCCTCTAGACTTTGGGGTGGGGGTGGGGGTGAGGCATCAGTCCACTGGATTTCTCCACCTGCGGAGGACACCTCAAAGCCTAAAGCTCTCTTTAAAGCCCTCTTCCTCTGGCTTGATGTGAACGAGGGCATCTCACCTCACCCTCTGGTCTCAGCTCACCTCCCTGATATCCCCGCCTCTAACCTCAACACTTGACTCCTTGGTACCCTTGGTGTGGGTGAGGGGTCAGGCCATCTCTTCTCTAAATGCGGCATCAATGTGGGCAGGGGTCAGGGGCTGGGCGGGGTCATCTCACGGCACACACCGGCCTCCCTCCCCACATGGGGCTGTGATCATCAGTGTTTGTACGAGGGTTGGAAGCTAACTGCTCCATGCTTTGTCCAGAAAGTGCAAGGAAGGATTTGGGACCATGGAGGAGGGGCCCATGGTGTGGACCAGGCTGGCTGCCAGCCTCCTGGTTTGGTCCCTGGCATTTAGGCTCAGAGAGACAGGGTGCTAGGAGGTAAGATGGGAGGCCCAGAGGGTGGGGAGGGACACTGGCCACCACCACCCAGAGCAGGGCCTCAGGCTGACTCCAGAGAACTCAGTTATGTCCTGAAATGCCACCATCATACGTTGACTCCTTTGGGTAAGTATTGCCTTTGCTTTGCAGCCCACATCCAGTCTCTGCATCCTAGTTTCTCAGCCCTCAGGTAGATAAGCAACAAGTCCTGTCTCTTGGTTGATCCTTGTAAAGCGTATAACACGCTTCCCCGTTGATACTCATAGCTCGATAAATAAATGTTAACTCACACTGCTTGTCCCTTCGGGTAGCATGGGCAGGCTCTCGCCCACCAGGCGGCCCTCTCTTAGCACAACTCGGCCAACTGGAGCTGCCCTGGCCAGTCACCTGAGACCTTGGATGCCTTGGCCCATCTGGCATTTCTTTGGCAGAATCTTCCATGGGGCCTTTTGCTGGGTGGCAAGGCTGGAGCGTCTGGCACAACAATTCGAGTTTGCAAATACAAAAGCCACATCTTAAACATCACAAATTAGAACTGTGGTTTGGCAAAATATTTTTGTGCTCCTTTGAGGACCTGAAACTCCAAGAATAGTAGAAAACAGAATGTCTGGGATATTTATATACAGGTTAAGAGTCTCTAATCCAAAAATCCAAACTCCTAAACTTTTTGAGTGCTAACATGACACTCAAAGGAAATGCTCATTGGAGCATTCTGCAAATGTATTCTCCAAATATTCCCAAATCTGAAAACATCCTAAATCCAAAATACTTTCCAAGCATTTTGGATAAGGGGTACTCAATCTGTATTTTAATGGGGAGAAGAGAATGACAAAGTTGACTGTGGGACCGCAGGCCGCCAGAGTCATCCGACAGCCATGTTACACATGGTGTAGACAGCTGGAAGCCAGGAGTCATCTCATGCACGCACCTGTCTCCAGAGGCCTGACGCAATACCTCAGACAATGAAGAGACCAACACTAGAATTTTGATTAGACTCAACACATCCACAATTCAACTCAATTTAAAATTGCCTCACATACTCTTGGTAGCAATAAAACTGCAGCCTTTGGAAGATAATCTGGTCCTATCTTTCAGTATTTTCCATGTGGATATTCTTTGTCCCATCAGTGTCACCTCTAGGCCCAAACCCAGAGAAATCTCTGAAGGACACCAGGATGCTCACTGCAGCATTGTGTAGGACAGCACAACCTGGACACAACCTGAGTGTCCACCCGTGGGGCACGGGGTAAATACATGATGGTAAAATCATAATTGATGCAGCTTTAAAAAAAGAATGAGACGGTCCTCTCTACCCTGACATGGAAATAGAGGTCTGCAGGTTTCTAGATAGCAGAGCAGATTTAAACACAGGTGTTCGGACAGCGCAACGGGACCTGAGCTGAGGGACAGGAAAGTGCAGCCTCAAGACCCCGTGTCATTCCGCTTTCTCGCTCTCTTTCCCTGGGATCCAGAACCTCCGCCCTCCTTTTAGGTGCACTGGCTGGGGAGAGGCTGTGGCGGGAGCGGGAGCACGCGGGCAGCGGCTCAAGCGGGGCAGAGGCTGCAGCGGGATCAGGAGCGGGCGGGCAGCGGCCGGAGCCGGGCAGAGCCTGCAGGGGGATCGGGAGCGCGCAGGCAGCGGCTCGAGCAGGCCAGAGGCTGCGGCCAGATCGGGAGAGCGGGGACAGCGGCTGAGCGGTGCAGAGGCTGCAGCGCGATCGGGAGTGCGCAGGCAGCGGATCGAGCGGGACAGAGGCTGGAGCGGGAGCAGGAGGGTGCAGGCAACAGCTGGAGCTGGGCAAAGGCGGAGGCGGGAGCGGGAGCGTGAGCGTCGGGGCAGCGGCGGGAGAGGGGCAGAGGCTCGAGAGGGGCAGAGGCTGCAGCTAGATCGGGAGTGGGCGGGCAGCGGCTCTAGCGGGGCAGAGGCTGCAGCGGGAGCGGGAGGGCGTGGGCAACAGCTGGAGCTGGGCAAAGACTGCTGCGTGAGCTGGAGCGCTAGCGTGCGGGCAGAAGCTCGAGCGGGGCAGAGGTTGCGGCGGGATCGGGAACGCGCAGGCAGCGCCTCGAGCGGTGCAGAGGCTGCAGCGCGATCGGGAGCGCGCAGGCAGCGGCTCGAGCGGGGCAGAGGCTGCTGTGGGATCAGGAGCGGGTGGGGAGCGGCTCGAGCCGGGCAGAGCCTGCAGGGGGAGCGGGAGCACAGGGGCAGCGGCTCCAGCCGGGCAGAGGCTGCAGCAGGATCGGGAGCGCGCGGGCAGTGGCTCCAGTGAGGCAGAGGCTGCAGCGGGTTCTGGAGCGCGCGGGCAGCGGCTCCAGGCGGGCAGAGGCTGCTGTGGGATCAGGAGCGGGTGGGGAGCAGCTCGAGCCGGGCAGAGCCTGCAGGGGGAGCGGGAGCACACGGGCAGCGGCTCCAGCCGGGCAGAGGCTGCAGCAGGATCGGGAGCGCGCAGGCAGCGGCTCGAGCAGGGCAGAGGCTGCAGCGGGTTCTGGAGCGCGCGGGCAGCGGCTCCAGGCGGGCAGAGGCTGCAGCGAGATCGGGAGCGTGCGGGCAGCCGCTGGAGCGAGGCAGGGGCTGCAGCGGGATCGTGAGCACGGGCAGCGGCTCCAGCAGGGCAAAAGCTGCAGCGGGATCGGGAGCAAGCGGGCAGCAGCTCTAGCGGAGCAGAGGCTGGAGCGGGAGCAGGAGGGCTCGGGCAACAGCTGGAGCTGGGCCAAGGCGGAGGCGGGAGCGGGAGCGTGAGTGTGGGGGCAGCGGCGGGAGAGGGGCAGAGGCTCGAGAGGGGCAGAGGCTGCAGCGTGATCGGGAGAGCCAGGGCAGCGGCTGCAGCAGGGCAGAGGCTGCAGCGGGAGCGGGAGGGCGTGGGCAACAGCTGGAGCTGGGCCAAGGCTGCGGTTGGGCGGGAGCAGGAGGGGTTGGGAAACAGCTCGAGCTGGGCAAAGACTGCAGCGGGAGCTGGAGCGCTAGCGTGCGGGCAGAAGCTCGAGCGGTGCAGAGGCTGCAGCGCGATCGGGAGCGCGCAGGCAGCGGCAGCGGCTCGAGCGGGGCAGAGGCTGCTGCGGGATCAGGAGCGGGTGGGCAGCGGCTCTAGCCGGGCAGAGCCTGCAGGGGGAGCGGGAGCGCACGGGCGGCGGCTCCAGCCAGGCAGAGGCTGCAGCGGGATCGGGAGCGCGCAGGCAGCGGCTCGAGCAGGGCAGAGGCTGCAGCCAGATCGGGAGCGCGGGGGCAGCGGCTCAAGCGGTGCAGAGGCTGCAGCCAGATCGGGAGCGTGCGGGCAGCTGCTCGAGCGGGGCAGAGGCTGCAGCGGGATCGGGAACGCGCGGGCAGTGGCTCCAGCTGGGCAGAGGCTGCAGCCTGAGCGGGAGCGCGCGGGCAGCCGCTCTAGAGAGGCAGAGGCTGCAGCGGGATCGTGAGCGCGGGCAGCGGCTCCAGCAGGGCAAACGCTGCAGCGGGATCGGAAGCAAGCGGGCAGCAGCTGTAGCGGAGCAGAGGCTGGAGCCGGAGCAGGAGGGCGCGGGCAATAGCTGGAGCTGGGCAAAGGCGGAGGCGGGAGCGGGCGCGTGAGCGTGGGGGAAGCTGCTCGAGAGGGGCAGAAGCTCGAGAGGGGCACGGGCTGCAGCGGGATCGGGAGGGCGCGGGCAGCGGCTCAAACAGGGCAGAGGCTGCAGCGGGATCGGGAGCGCCAGGGCAGCGGCTCGAGCCAGGCAGAGGCTGCAGCGCGATCGGGAGCGCACGGCAGCAGCTCGAACGGGGCAGAGGCTGCAGCGGGAGCAGGAGCGGGAGCGTGCATGCAGCGGCTGCAGCGGGGCAGCGGCTGGAAAGGGGCAGAGGCTGGAAAGGGGGGCTGCATAGGGAGCGGGAGCTGGCGGCAGCAGCTCCAATGGGCCGACGCTGCAGTGGGATCGGGAGCACGCGGGCAGCGGCTCTAGCGGGGCAGAGGCTGCAGCGGAGCGGGAGCGCTGGAGCGCTGAGGAGGCCGCTGCAGCGCTGACGCTCCTCAGAAGCAGCTGGACTCTCCTACCTGCTGCTGCAGGAATCTGTGGCAACACGTTGCTTTGGTGGAAGGATGTGAAGCAAGTTGAGCTTCACAGAGACACTAACTGCAGAAGAAGTGCTTCAGCAGCCACTTCAGATGACTGTGGAGGGTCTTTGGTGCTGCACCAAAACTCAACTGACAAATACTAGGTTTTTAAAGGCCAAGAAGCTTTAGAGAAGAAAATTTCCAGAAAAATGGCTTTGGTTTGAGGAGAACATCCGTGAACAAAGAAAAACGGAAGCACTCCCCTCAGGACAACCTCGGGATACGTCACTTCACAGACTCGGCTGGAGGTTTTTACCCACATGGGCCCGGCCTCTTCTTCTGTCTGTCTCTGAATCTGCCTGAGAAAAGATCTGCAGATGGTTATGGCCACTGCCTCATTTCCAGTTTCCAATATTCTGCAAGTTTCTTTCTTGGCCAATTCTAATCTGGAAGAAGAGACGGAAGGAAACTGTGGAAAATGTAATTAATTCCCAGCTTAGCTGCACTGACAGAGTACAAAGCACCAGAGTGTAATGCCACATACTGTCTTTTTTCTAAGGCATAAATAGGAGACTTACCAAATTATTTTCTAGATAAGAAATATCAAAGAATTTTCTAGAGAATTTCCCCTATTTTACAAAAAAAAAATTTTTTTTTTTGCAAAAACTGAGAAGAAAATCTCATTTATTTTGTTAATGCATACCACCCATATAGGCGCTATAGAGTTGAATGATTTTTTTTTCCCCAAGGATTAAAGTTCTTAACGTTGCGGTCACATGGAAATCATCCTTAATTTTAACCTAAAGATTGACTGGTGCATATTCTTCAGATATTTCAAGCAAAACTTAGCAGTAATGTATTATTTTTATCATCAGAAAAACGTTAACTGTCAATTACACACACACATGCATAATTATATAATACACACATCTCCATGTACGGCGGCACTTCACAAAGCTCAGGGAAGATTCATATTATCTTTCAATTCTATTTTTCCACAAACATTTTGAAGTTCTCAGATACCCATATATGCAGGATGTTATATGGCTTTTTACCTGTATACAGTGCTCACTGTTTTCTATTCATAAAAAATTTAAATTAGAACCATAGAAGCATCATTATACCCTCCTTACAGGTTTCTTTCTAGATAGTAAAGGTCTATGAAACACATAAACACTGGTTAATAATATGCTTCATCTTCTTATCATATCTTCTCACCACAGACTTTTTCATTGCAGCATGGACAGAGGCTTAGATTTCATGTTTTAAGAGCATAAAAATATCCATCGACAGCAAGTTTTTATAAATAGAGGGTCTTGAAGGGTCTTAGATCCACAATTTCTTTTGGTAATTTTAAAAGATTATTATTATTTTTAACGGACACCTAATAACTGTACATATTTATGGGGTACATTGTGATTTTTTTAATTAAAAACCTAGCTGATTTTATTATTATTATCAATACCAAGCAAGTCTTTAAATCAATGAAAATTTAATTAAGCATAAAGTTACTTTCACATTTGTCTACAACCGTAGTAAATACAGTTCTTGGCATAAAGACACAGCCCTTGGAGTTTAAAACATCCCCAACTGCAAGATTACCTAAATAAATTTCCCATTATTGTTTATGTAATAGTGGGTTAGTTAATCAAATTAAAATAATTATACAATCTAGGATAAAATAAAATGGAAATAATTTACTCACGAAATTCATATTTAAATCATTTTATTTACAAAATAGTATCCTGAGAATTATAATTCCATTAAGCTTCAATTTGAGCAAAAATTGTAGTTACTTAAACTGAAAATGAAAGATAAGTCAAAACTATTTATGAAGAGAGACCAAAAATATCATCAGGTTTCTTGCTGTGCTTCTGGATTTCAGGAGCAGGCTCATTTGAGCACGGAATCGACCCTGAAGGGAACTCACCCCTACTTTCAGAATGTGGGGGTGGAGGTGACAATCCAGCTCCTAGAGGAACATAAGGAGGAAATCCCCTCAGTGAATAGACATTTCTCATTGCAAATGGAGGTGGTGGCTGGACAGAGAAATCCCTTGGTAGAAAATAATTTTGAGGAGCTCCATACATGCTTCCTGGAGGAGGTGGAGGAAAAGGAGGTTCTCTTCTCATGAATGGACCCCTCCTATCCACTGGAAACAATGGACCTCTGATTGCAGGAAAAGGTGGAGGAGCAAAGCCAGGGCCACTTGCTTCCCTTTCAGCAGGCACAGATGAATGAGGCACATTTACATTACCAAGGTCGTCTTTGGTTTCATTTCTGCTGGATTCCGTTTGTGAGGGCTTTGGCCCATCCACTTTATCCAAAGAAGCCAGGTTAAAACTTCTGAGTTCTGCTGGGCCAGATGGTCCACCAGGATCAGGATCAAATCCGTCTTGCCTTTGTGGAAGAAGAGCTGGATCAGAACATGGGTGGCCTGGTGGAGGAATCATCATCCTTCGGTGTTGTTCCCACGGACGTGACAGGAACCCAGATGGAGGTGGTGGCTGCACAGGGAAATCCCTTGGGAGATAATAATTTTGAGGAGCTCCATACATGCTTCCTGGAGGAGGTGGAGGAAAAGGAGGTTCTCTTCTCATGAATGGACCCCTCCTATCCACTGGAAACAATGGACCTCTGATTGCAGGAAAAGGTGGAGGAGCAAAGCCACGGCCACTTGCTTCCCTTTCAGCAGGCACAGATGAATGAGGCACATTTACATTACCAAGGTCGTCTTTGGTTTCATTTCTGCTGGATTCCGTTTGTGAGGGCTTTGGCCCATCCACTTTGTCCAAAGAAGCCAGGTTAAAACTTCTGAGCTCTGCTGGGCCAGACGGTCCACCAGGATCAGGATCAAATCCGTCTTGCCTTTGTGGAAGAAGAGCTGGATCAGAACATGGGTGGCCTGGTGGGGGAATCATCATCCTTCGGTGTTGTTCCCACGGAGGTGACAGGAACCCAGATGGAGGTGGTGGCTGCACAGGGAAATCCCTTGGGAGATAATAATTTTGAGGAGCTGCATACATGCTTCCTGGAGGAGGTGGAGGAAAAGGAGGTTCTCTTCTCATGAATGGACCCCTCCTATCCACTGGAAACAATGGACCTCTGATTGCAGGAAAAGGTGGAGGAGCAAAGCCAGGGCCACACGCTTCCCTTTCAGCAGGCACAGATGAATGAGGCACATTTACATTACCAAGGTCGTCTTTGGTTTCATTTCTGCTGGATTCCGTTTGTGAGGGCTTTGGCCCATCCACTTTATCCAAAGAAGCCAGGTTAAAACTTCTGAGTTCTGCTGAGCCAGACGGTCCACCAGGATTAGAATCAAATCCGTCTTGCCTTCGTGGAAGAAGAGCTGGATCAGAACATGGGTGGCCTGGTGGAGGGATCCTCATCCTCCGGTGCTGTTCCCACGGAGGTGACAGGAACCCAGATGGAGGTGGTGGCTGCACAGGGAAATCCCTTGGGAGATAATAATTTTGAGGAGCTCCATACATGCTTCCTGGAGGAGGTGGAGGAGAAAGAGGTTCTCTTCTCATGAATGGACCCCTCCTATCCACTGGAAACAATGGACCTCTGATTGCAGGAAAAGGTGGAGGAGCAAAGCCAGGGCCACTTGCTTCCCTTTCAGCAGGCACAGATGAATGAGGCACATTTACATCACCAAGGTCGTCTTTGGTATCATTTCTGCTCGATTCCGTTTGTGAGGGCTTTGGCCCATCCACTTTATCCAAAGAAGCCAGGTTAAAACTTCTGAGCTCTGCTGGGCCAGACGGTCCACCAGGATCAGGATCAAATCCGTCTTGCCTTTGTGGAAGAAGAGCTGGATCAGAACATGGGTGGCCTGGTGGGGGAATCATCATCCTTCGGTGTTGTTCCCACGGAGGTGACAGGAACCCAGATGGAGGTGGTGGCTGCACAGGGAAATCCCTTGGGAGATAATAATTTTGAGGAGCTCCATACATGCTTCCTGGAGGAGGTGGAGGAAAAGGAGGTTCTCTTCTCATGAATGGACCCCTCCTATCCACTGGAAACAATGGACCTCTGATTGCAGGAAAAGGTGGAGGAGCAAAGCCAGGGCCACTTGCTTCCCTTTCAGCAGGCACAGATGAATGAGGCACATTTACATTACCAAGGTCGTCTTTGGTTTCATTTCTGCTGGATTCCGTTTGTGAGGGCTTTGGCCCATCCACTTTATCCAAAGAAGCCAGGTTAAAACTTCTGAGCTCTGCTGGGCCAGACGGTCCACCAGGATCAGGATCAAATCCGTCTTGCCTTTGTGGAAGAAGAGCTGGATCAGAACATGGGTGGCCTGGTGGGGGAATCATCATCCTTCGGTGTTGTTCCCACGGAGGTGACAGGAACCCAGACGGAGGTGGTGGCTGCACAGGGAAATCCCTTGGGAGATAATAATTTTGAGGAGCTGCATACATGCTTCCTGGAGGAGGTGGAGGAAAAGGAGGTTCTCTTCTCATGAATGGACCCCTCCTATCCACTGGAAACAATGGACCTCTGATTGCAGGAAAAGGTGGAGGAGCAAAGCCAGGGCCACACGCTTCCCTTTCAGCAGGCACAGATGAATGAGGCACATTTTCATTACCAAGGTCGTCTTTGGTATCATTTCTGCTGGATTCCGTTTGTGAGGGCTTTGGCCCATCCACTTTATCCAAAGAAGCCAGGTTAAAACTTCTGAGTTCTGCTGGGCCAGACGGTCCACCAGGATTAGAATCAAATCCGTCTTGCCTTCGTGGAAGAAGAGCTGGATCAGAACATGGGTGGCCTGGTGGAGGGATCCTCATCCTCCGGTGCTGTTCCCACGGAGGTGACAGGTACCCAGATGGTGCTCCATGAGAATCGGTTAACCTATCACAGCCCGATTCTCCTCTTTCATTGGTCATCTGGTGATCCAGAGTATTCTCTGGGCCTCTTGAGCCTCTTCCTCCTCCTCGCCCTGGAGTCAAAGGTGCGAGTCTGAGTGGAGAGAGAAAAGCTCTCGTTTCGGATGAAGGTCGACCCACTGGTGAGGCACCACATGGGGAATGCTCTCCGCCAAATGCTGTCTTTGGAACATCAACTACATATGGATCTTTTTTGAAAAGTTCAAATTTAAACTCTTTTTCAGCTAATTTTTGTCTCTTGGAAACATTTACTTTCCTTAAATACCTGAGGTGTCTTTCAGCAGTCTCAGCTGCCACCCAGCTGCCATGCGCTTCTTTCTCATAGGAAGTCATCTGCCCTTGATAAGAACGAACGCTTCTCTCCAATTCTTCTTCTGCATCTCTGGCTCTCCTTCTGTAGGTCTCCAGTTCCTCAGCTGCATGGCTCATCTTCTCTTCTACTTTGGAAAGTTTCTCCTCCTTCTCTAACCGGTCCTTTTCCTCTGCTATTAACTTCCTGTGGAGTTTCATTCCATTTTCTTGATACAGTTCAGTCATTCCTTTAAGTTTCTGCCGAAGCTTCTGATTTTCACTTTCCAACTGTGTGTTTTCTGACTGTAAAGATGCTTGTTCAGTCTGGAGATTTGTAATATGCTCTATAAGCTCTTCCTTTGTTTTATCTACTTCAGACAACTCAGTGTAAATTTGGTTTCTTTCTCCTTCTAGGGTTTTGAAAGAAGCATTTAACTTAGCAGTGTGAATCAGTTTCTTCAAAGCTCCTTTTGGCAGATCATCTAAGCGAGCACCCTTTTGTGATTCACTCTTCATCTGCAATTCCAAGTCATCAGCCATCATGTCTTCTCCAAGCACAGCAGCCCAGTCTGTCATCTTGAGCAAGCGTTCAGCCAGAGACTTGATGTGATTTTCTTTATCACTCAGAACTCGTTCTGCCTGGACTTTGGAGTTTTCAAATATTATTTTCTGTTTATTAAGTTCACTCACTTGTTCTTTCAATACTTCCGCTTCTTGTAAAAGCTGTTTCTGGCTTTCCTGAAGTTGGGAATTTTCATTCAAGGCGTCTTTTATTGCCACCTTCAGACGTTCTTCATTCATTTGAAATATTTTGCAGATTAGTTTGGCTTCAGCTACTTGTGACTGGATGGATTTCGATTCATCTTCTAGGGACTGTATCCTTTTTGAAATATCCGCCATCAATTCATCTTGCTCACAATGTTTAGATTTCTGTTCCTTTAATTCTTTTGCTAGAAAGACTATTTCATCCTCAAGTTTAGATTTGGAGCTGCTCAGCTTTTCATAGGTTGCCTCCAAGCTTTGTGCTTCTGTTGACCCCTTCTCAAAGCTGGCATCCTTCACAGCTGACTCCAAGCCTTCATACTCCTCTTGAACAACGCAAAGTTTGTCAAGTAGTTTACATTTTTCTTCAATTAGTCCAGAAAGCTTTTCAGCAAGCTTTTTCTCTCTTCTTACATAAAGCCGGCTTCTCACCGATCGAACACTTCTCCACAAAAACAAGAGAATCAAAAATCCAGTAAGAGCCGCACATGTCACCAGTTCCCACGGAAAACCAGGGCCCGGTCTCAGGTCTTCAGGCAATGCTGCCACAGTCCTGCACAGCTTTCCCAGGACCAGCCCCAAGTACGGCTGAGGGGCAGCCCCGGGCACCTCCATGGCGCCCCCGAGGCTGCTCCGGCTGTGGCCACAGTAGCCACGGCCTGGCCGGGCCACCACCAGCAGCTGAGACAGCTCTGCGTTCTGTCGGGAACGCGAACCGGCCCCGGCGACAGCAGCAGACACAGCGCAGCCGGCCTTGAGGGGAGCCGGGGAGCACTGGCGCCCACCGGCCTCAGGCGTCCCCCACGCGCACCATGGTAACCAGGCCCCTTTGTGACGTCACTTCCGCCACGCGGTTCCGGAGCCTGCCCCGCGCGAGCCTGTGACACACGCTGTCCTAGCCACCCCCACCTCGGCTTGGTTTTGGCCGGGCCACCGCTGGATTTGAATCCATGTTTATAATGATGAAATCTGGGTAATCAGCATACTCATCACTCAAATATTTGTCATTTCTTTGTGCTGGGAAAATTCAAAATCCTCTCTTTTAGCTATTTGAAATTATCTAATAAATGCGTGCTGACTCTAGCCACCTTACAAAGCTGTAGATCAGTACAAATAGTTCCTCCTGTCCAGCTGCAACTTTGTATCTGTAACCTCTGCCTTTCCCCTCCTCGCCCTACCCTTCCCAGCCTCTAGTGACCACTATTCTGCTACTTCTAGGAGATCAACTTTTCCTTTGGCAATTTTTTAAAGGAAATTTTGCGATTTTAATTTCTTTCAGAGGAGCATCCTTCCTTAGATATCTGCCAAGGAACAAAAGTGTTTTCTTTGGACTAACTTTGCCAAAATAGCCGTAGAATGTGGCAATGGGAAGAGGCCTGAGACACTCTGGGCTTCAGCTGGCCCAACGCTTTCTTTATAGGTAATGAAGCAAAGGTCTACAGTAAGTGCACTACTTGTCCAGGGCTGTTTAGCTATTTAGTGGCAGAAGTGTGTTGTATTTCGGGATCTGCTGGATGTCAGTGAAATGCTCTTTGTTTAAAAAACACTTTATTGAGGAATATTTTATATACCTTGTAATCCACCCATTTCAGGTATGCAATTCAATGAGTTCTAGTAAGTTCATCAAGTTGTGCAGCCATCACCACAAATCAGTTTTAGAACATTTTCACCACACCAATAAGATCTCCTGTACCCATTTATTCTTTTTCCCCCCCAGTTTTATTGGTTATGAATATTCACGGGATGCAAGGCTGATTGTCACCGTTCATACCCAAGCTGTGATGGCCAGATTCATACTGGCCACATGACCGTTACATTTATTGTATCACCTTTATTGACTTTCATATGTTGAACCATCCTTGTATCCCTGGCATGAATCCCACTTCAGGTGCCTGAAACCTCTGCCAAGTTTCTCTTTTTGGTGCCCATAGGAGCCAGCCTGTGCCGCTGGTTCCCATGGAAACAGATCCCTGAGACACACCCTGCCTTGCAGCACGCACAAAGCGCTTGCTCGCCCTTTGCCTTTTCTTTTTTGTTTTTTTAGCCAGCCAGTTAGTTCCAACTTTCAGGACCCCAGGGGAATAAAATGAGGACTGTTCCAGAGGGGAGGCAGCTGCCCAGGTGTCTGGCCCAAGCTCCCAGCCCACCCTGCCCCCTGGGGAAAGGGGGGGCAAGCCTCAGGTCAGGGCACAGCTCCCCAGGAGCCCCTCGGCCTTTCAAGGCCAGGACAGCCCTGCTCCTTTGGCTCCCAGCACACTTCCAGGAGCAGGGACGCGCTGAGCGTTTTGAGTCTTCACGGTGGACTTGGGAGGAAGGTGTCTTTATCTCACTCTATGGATGATGACAGTGAGACCCAGAAAAGTAAAAGGGTTTGCCCAAGTCACAGGCTAGAAAGTGACAAAGCCGGGACATAAAGCCTGTTCCTTTCATCCCAAAGCGAGCATGGCGGTCAAGATGCACCCCAACCGATGACACACCCATGTTTCATACGTCAGCTTGGAGACTTGCTGATCACACTGCCCAGGACAGGCCTGGCCTTCCTTACTGTGTGAACTGAAAAGGTAGGACCAGAGAAGCCCACCCCCAAACCAGTGCTGCCCTCTGGTGAGTCACCCTCCCACTGCTCAGAGGTGCTTTCTTCGAAGTTAACAAGCTGTGCAACCAAACAGGTCAGGACGACTGCCCTGCCCACTGGGCCCCCCAGGCCCCGGGGCCTTGGGAACCTCCCACTGCAGCAGCCAACCTGGAGGGTTCCCCTCATGCAACACAGATGTGAATGTTCCTGCCCCCTGCCATGACCCCCCTCTGCCACTGGGTCCTTTCCCAGGCAGGAGGGAATGGGGACCGAGGACGCCTGAGTAGGCTCCTTGCATGGGCCTCAGCGGTGGCCGTGCTGTGGGCACGTGGCCATTAGCAAACTCCCCAAGAGAGAGTCAGTTTTGCAAGAGTCTCTGGCAGCTATCAGACCCAGAAAAGGGGCGGAAGGCTGCAGGAGTGCCTGCCCTGTTAGCTACGAGCTTGAGCCTGATGGGTTGGAACTGTGCTTTTCCTCCCACGGTGGCAGGAGCCCGAGGGCAGGGCAGTTTGGAAGTGGAAAGGGAAGGAATCGTTTCAAGTCTGGATGAAGGCTGCGTTTCCTTATGTTGCAGTTACTGAGCACTTCACACTGGAGGCGGCGGTGATGAGACGCGTTAGCTGACCAGGGTCTCATACTCTCATCCCAGGCAGGAGAGGGGCTTGGCAAGCCCCACCCACAAGTCTTGGGGTCTCCTGGACCTTCCTCATGACCCCCTCCACTCCAGGCCCAAGTTCAATCCCTCCTCCCCAGGACCCCAAGCCGGCAGGTGGAGCTCTTCCGTACCTTTCCCTCAGGCCCTTTCTACTGTTGGGCCTGGCTGAGGGGCAGAGACAGAGAAATTCCCCCTCGGGGTTTGGGCCCTGCCCCACCAAGAGCCCCTGCCTGAGACCAAGGCCCCTCTGGGAGGGGGGTGCGTCTCACCATGCACGTGGTGCCCGCTCTTTAAAGAAGGTCAATAAACACCTGTTGCCCCCCCAAAGCCCTCCTCTGGATGCCACAGAACTCAGGGATGTCACCAGGACACTGAGCCAGCACAGCTGTGGAACTGGAAACCACTTAAAGCAGCTTTATTTGTGTCCACCTCTGGCCCTTGAAACCTCTTCTGCTGGCCAGTCCTCCCACGGCCAGATGGAAACCTGACAGGCCCAGGCTGCTTCTTGGTAGGGAAATACCCGTGGTCTCCACCACTTCACGTCACACAGCACCGCTCGGCTCACGTCCAGGCCCAACAATAAAAAGGGCCTGACGTCATCGTCAAGTCCCCTGCTTTGAAGTGGAGGCCGCTCCTGCTGCCCCGGCCTGGTGGGGTGGGAAGCCTCGGCCGGGCAGCAGGCGTGGTCAGCCTCCAGCTGAACTGTGCTCTGGGCTTGGCGGAGGTTGAAAGCTACGCCTCTTTCTCTCATCGGCATCTCCAAGGGTCTTCAGAGCCCGGACATGGTCCCCACTGTCCCCCTGACTAGAATATTTTGTGTGGGCCTCAGAGAACCAAGGAGCCCCTGACGGGTAGCGGCAGCCCCACCTTCTCTTGGCCTGCATCTGTTCACTGCCCAGGCTGCCTCCTGGGACTGGGCCTGTGAGATTCCACGCCGACTCTCTCACACGAGGCCCTCACCTGGGCCGTCGGCCCTCTCCTCAGCTCCGCCATCAAAGCAGCCAGCCTGTCTCTTGCCCTCTAGACTTTGGGGTGGGGGTGGGGGTGAGGCATCAGTCCACTGGATTTCTCCACCTGCGGAGGACACCTCAAAGCCTAAAGCTCTCTTTAAAGCCCTCTTCCTCTGGCTTGATGTGAACGAGGGCATCTCACCTCACCCTCTGGTCTCAGCTCACCTCCCTGATATCCCCGCCTCTAACCTCAACACTTGACTCCTTGGTACCCTTGGTGTGGGTGAGGGGTCAGGCCATCTCTTCTCTAAATGCGGCATCAATGTGGGCAGGGGTCAGGGGCTGGGCGGGGTCATCTCACGGCACACACCGGCCTCCCTCCCCACATGGGGCTGTGATCATCAGTGTTTGTACGAGGGTTGGAAGCTAACTGCTCCATGCTTTGTCCAGAAAGTGCAAGGAAGGATTTGGGACCATGGAGGAGGGGCCCATGGTGTGGACCAGGCTGGCTGCCAGCCTCCTGGTTTGGTCCCTGGCATTTAGGCTCAGAGAGACAGGGTGCTAGGAGGTAAGATGGGAGGCCCAGAGGGTGGGGAGGGACACTGGCCACCACCACCCAGAGCAGGGCCTCAGGCTGACTCCAGAGAACTCAGTTATGTCCTGAAATGCCACCATCATACGTTGACTCCTTTGGGTAAGTATTGCCTTTGCTATGCAGCCCACATCCAGTCTCTGCATCCTAGTTTCTCAGCCCTCAGGTAGATAAGCAACAAGTCCTGTCTCTTGGTTGATCCTTGTAAAGCGTATAACACGCTTCCCCGTTGATACTCATAGCTCGATAAATAAATGTTAACTCACACTGCTTGTCCCTTCGGGTAGCATGGGCAGGCTCTCGCCCACCAGGCGGCCCTCTCTTAGCACAACTCGGCCAACTGGAGTTGCCCTGGCCAGTCACCTGAGACCTTGGATGCCTTGGCCCATCTGGCATTTCTTTGGCAGAATCTTCCATGGGGCCTTTTGCTGGGTGGCAAGGCTGGAGCGTCTGGCACAACAATTCGAGTTTGCAAATACAAAAGCCACATCTTAAACATCACAAATTAGAACTGTGGTTTGGCAAAATATTTTTGTGCTCCTTTGAGGACCTGAAACTCCAAGAATAGTAGAAAACAGAATGTCAGGTTAAGAGTCTCTAATCCAAAAATCCAAACTCCTAAACTTTTTGAGTGCTAACATGACACTCAAAGGAAATGCTCATTGGAGCATTCTGCAAATGTATTCTCCAAATATTCCCAAATCTGAAAACATCCTAAATCCAAAATACTTTCCAAGCATTTTGGATAAGGGGTACTCAATCTGTATTTTAATGGGGAGAAGAGAATGACAAAGTTGACTGTGGGACCGCAGGCCGCCAGAGTCATCCGACAGCCATGTTACACATGGTGTAGACAGCTGGAAGCCAGGAGTCATCTCATGCACGCACCTGTCTCCAGAGGCCTGACGCAATACCTCAGACAATGAAGAGACCAACACTAGAATTTTGATTAGACTCAACACATCCACAATTCAACTCAATTTAAAATTGCCTCACATACTCTTGGTAGCAATAAAACTGCAGCCTTTGGAAGATAATCTGGTCCTATCTTTCAGTATTTTCCATGTGGATATTCTTTGTCCCATCAGTGTCACCTCTAGGCCCAAACCCAGAGAAATCTCTGAAGGACACCAGGATGCTCACTGCAGCATTGTGTAGGACAGCACAACCTGGACACAACCTGAGTGTCCACCCGTGGGGCACGGGGTAAATACATGATGGTAAAATCATAATTGATGCAGCTTTAAAAAAAGAATGAGACGGTCCTCTCTACCCTGACATGGAAATAGAGGTCTGCAGGTTTCTAGATAGCAGAGCAGATTTAAACACAGGTGTTCGGACAGCGCAACGGGACCTGAGCTGAGGGACAGGAAAGTGCAGCCTCAAGACCCCGTGTCATTCCGCTTTCTCGCTCTCTTTCCCTGGGATCCAGAACCTCCGCCCTCCTTTTAGGTGCACTGGCTGGGGAGAGGCTGTGGCGGGAGCGGGAGCACGCGGGCAGCGGCTCAAGCGGGGCAGAGGCTGCAGCGGGATCAGGAGCGGGCGGGCAGCGGCCGGAGCCGGGCAGAGCCTGCAGGGGGATCGGGAGCGCGCAGGCAGCGGCTCGAGCAGGCCAGAGGCTGCGGCCAGATCGGGAGAGCGGGGACAGCGGCTGAGCGGTGCAGAGGCTGCAGCGCGATCGGGAGTGCGCAGGCAGCGGATCGAGCGGGACAGAGGCTGGAGCGGGAGCAGGAGGGTGCAGGCAACAGCTGGAGCTGGGCAAAGGCGGAGGCGGGAGCGGGAGCGTGAGCGTCGGGGCAGCGGCGGGAGAGGGGCAGAGGCTCGAGAGGGGCAGAGGCTGCAGCTAGATCGGGAGTGGGCGGGCAGCGGCTCTAGCGGGGCAGAGGCTGCAGCGGGAGCGGGAGGGCGTGGGCAACAGCTGGAGCTGGGCAAAGACTGCTGCGTGAGCTGGAGCGCTAGCGTGCGGGCAGAAGCTCGAGCGGGGCAGAGGTTGCGGCGGGATCGGGAACGCGCAGGCAGCGCCTCGAGCGGTGCAGAGGCTGCAGCGCGATCGGGAGCGCGCAGGCAGCGGCTCGAGCGGGGCAGAGGCTGCTGTGGGATCAGGAGCGGGTGGGGAGCGGCTCGAGCCGGGCAGAGCCTGCAGGGGGAGCGGGAGCACAGGGGCAGCGGCTCCAGCCGGGCAGAGGCTGCAGCAGGATCGGGAGCGCGCGGGCAGTGGCTCCAGTGAGGCAGAGGCTGCAGCGGGTTCTGGAGCGCGCGGGCAGCGGCTCCAGGCGGGCAGAGGCTGCAGCGAGATCGGGAGCGCGCGGGCAGTGGCTCCAGTGAGGCAGAGGCTGCAGCGGGTTCTGGAGCGCGCGGGCAGCGGCTCCAGGCGGGCAGAGGCTGCAGCGAGATCGGGAGCGTGCGGGCAGCCGCTGGAGCGAGGCAGGGGCTGCAGCGGGATCGTGAGCACGGGCAGCGGCTCCAGCAGGGCAAAAGCTGCAGCGGGATCGGGAGCAAGCGGGCAGCAGCTCTAGCGGAGCAGAGGCTGGAGCGGGAGCAGGAGGGCTCGGGCAACAGCTGGAGCTGGGCCAAGGCGGAGGCGGGAGCGGGAGCGTGAGTGTGGGGGCAGCGGCGGGAGAGGGGCAGAGGCTCGAGAGGGGCAGAGGCTGCAGCGTGATCGGGAGAGCCAGGGCAGCGGCTGCAGCAGGGCAGAGGCTGCAGCGGGAGCGGGAGGGCGTGGGCAACAGCTGGAGCTGGGCCAAGGCTGCGGTGGGGCGGGAGCAGGAGGGGTTGGGAAACAGCTCGAGCTGGGCAAAGACTGCAGCGGGAGCTGGAGCGCTAGCGTGCGGGCAGAAGCTCGAGCGGTGCAGAGGCTGCAGCGCGATCGGGAGCGCGCAGGCAGCGGCAGCGGCTCGAGCGGGGCAGAGGCTGCTGCGGGATCAGGAGCGGGTGGGCAGCGGCTCTAGCCGGGCAGAGCCTGCAGGGGGAGCGGGAGCGCACGGGCGGCGGCTCCAGCCAGGCAGAGGCTGCAGCGGGATCGGGAGCGCGCAGGCAGCGGCTCGAGCAGGGCAGAGGCTGCAGCCAGATCGGGAGCGCGGGGGCAGCGGCTCAAGCGGTGCAGAGGCTGCAGCCAGATCGGGAGCGTGCGGGCAGCTGCTCGAGCGGGGCAGAGGCTGCAGCGGGATCGGGAACGCGCGGGCAGTGGCTCCAGCTGGGCAGAGGCTGCAGCCTGAGCGGGAGCGCGCGGGCAGCCGCTCTAGAGAGGCAGAGGCTGCAGCGGGATCGTGAGCGCGGGCAGCGGCTCCAGCAGGGCAAACGCTGCAGCGGGATCGGAAGCAAGCGGGCAGCAGCTGTAGCGGAGCAGAGGCTGGAGCCGGAGCAGGAGGGCGCGGGCAATAGCTGGAGCTGGGCAAAGGCGGAGGCGGGAGCGGGCGCGTGAGCGGGGGGGAAGCTGCTCGAGAGGGGCAGAAGCTCGAGAGGGGCACGGGCTGCAGCGGGATCGGGAGGGCGCGGGCAGCGGCTCAAACAGGGCAGAGGCTGCAGCGGGATCGGGAGCGCCAGGGCAGCGGCTCGAGCCAGGCAGAGGCTGCAGCGCGATCGGGAGCGCACGGCAGCAGCTCGAACGGGGCAGAGGCTGCAGCGGGAGCAGGAGCGGGAGCGTGCATGCAGCGGCTGCAGCGGGGCAGCGGCTGGAAAGGGGCAGAGGCTGGAAAGGGGGGCTGCATAGGGAGCGGGAGCTGGCGGCAGCAGCTCCAATGGGCCGACGCTGCAGTGGGATCGGGAGCACGCGGGCAGCGGCTCTAGCGGGGCAGAGGCTGCAGCGGAGCGGGAGCGCTGGAGCGCTGAGGAGGCCGCTGCAGCGCTGACGCTCCTCAGAAGCAGCTGGACTCTCCTACCTGCTGCTGCAGGAATCTGTGGCAACACGTTGCTTTGGTGGAAGAACGTGAAGCAAGTTGAGCTTCACAGAGACACTAACTGCAGAAGAAGTGCTTCAGCAGCCACTTCAGATGACTGTGGAGGGTCTTTGGTGCTGCACCAAAACTCAACTGACAAATACTAGGTTTTTAAAGGCCAAGAAGCTTTAGAGAAGAAAATTTCCAGAAAAATGGCTTTGGTTTGAGGAGAACATCCGTGAACAAAGAAAAACGGAAGCACTCCCCTCAGGACAACCTCGGGATACGTCACTTCACAGACTCGGCTGGAGGTTTTTACCCACATGGGCCCGGCCTCTTCTTCTGTCTGTCTCTGAATCTGCCTGAGAAAAGATCTGCAGATGGTTATGGCCACTGCCTCATTTCCAGTTTCCAATATTCTGCAAGTTTCTTTCTTGGCCAATTCTAATCTGGAAGAAGAGACGGAAGGAAACTGTGGAAAATGTAATTAATTCCCAGCTTAGCTGCACTGACAGAGTACAAAGCACCAGAGTGTAATGCCACATACTGTCTTTTTTCTAAGGCATAAATAGGAGACTTACCAAATTATTTTCTAGATAAGAAATATCAAAGAATTTTCTAGAGAATTTCCCCTATTTTACAAAAAAAAAATTTTTTTTTTTGCAAAAACTGAGAAGAAAATCTCATTTATTTTGTTAATGCATACCACCCATATAGGCGCTATAGAGTTGAATGATTTTTTTTTCCCCAAGGATTAAAGTTCTTAACGTTGCGGTCACATGGAAATCATCCTTAATTTTAACCTAAAGATTGACTGGTGCATATTCTTCAGATATTTCAAGCAAAACTTAGCAGTAATGTATTATTTTTATCATCAGAAAAACGTTAACTGTCAATTACACACACACATGCATAATTATATAATACACACATCTCCATGTACAGCGGCACTTCACAAAGCTCAGGGAAGATTCATATTATCTTTCAATTCTATTTTTCCACAAACATTTTGAAGTTCTCAGATACCCATATATGCAGGATGTTATATGGCTTTTTACCTGTATACAGTGCTCACTGTTTTCTATTCATAAAAAATTTAAATTAGAACCATAGAAGCATCATTATACCCTCCTTACAGGTTTCTTTCTAGATAGTAAAGGTCTATGAAACACATAAACACTGGTTAATAATATGCTTCATCTTCTTATCATATCTTCTCACCACAGACTTTTTCATTGCAGCATGGACAGAGGCTTAGATTTCATGTTTTAAGAGCATAAAAATATCCATCGACAGCAAGTTTTTATAAATAGAGGGTCTTGAAGGGTCTTAGATCCACAATTTCTTTTGGTAATTTTAAAAGATTATTATTATTTTTAACGGACACCTAATAACTGTACATATTTATGGGGTACATTGTGATTTTTTTAATTAAAAACCTAGCTGATTTTATTATTATTATCAATACCAAGCAAGTCTTTAAATCAATGAAAATTTAATTAAGCATAAAGTTACTTTCACATTTGTCTACAACCGTAGTAAATACAGTTCTTGGCATAAAGACACAGCCCTTGGAGTTTAAAACATCCCCAACTGCAAGATTACCTAAATAAATTTCCCATTATTGTTTATGTAATAGTGGGTTAGTTAATCAAATTAAAATAATTATACAATCTAGGATAAAATAAAATGGAAATAATTTACTCACGAAATTCATATTTAAATCATCTTTACTTACAAAATAGTATCCTGAGAATTATAATTCCATTAAGCTTCAATTTGAGCAAAAATTGTAGTTACTTAAACTGAAAATGAAAGATAAGTCAAAACTATTTATGAAGAGAGACCAAAAATATCATCAGGTTTCTTGCTGTGCTTCTGGATTTCAGGAGCAGGCTCATTTGAGCACGGAATCGACCCTGAAGGGAACTCACCCCTACTTTCAGAATGTGGGGGTGGAGGTGACAATCCAGCTCCTAGAGGAACATAAGGAGGAAATCCCCTCAGTGAATAGACATTTCTCATTGCAAATGGAGGTGGTGGCTGGACAGAGAAATCCCTTGGTAGAAAATAATTTTGAGGAGCTCCATACATGCTTCCTGGAGGAGGTGGAGGAAAAAGAGTTTCTCTTCTCATGAATGGACCCCTCCTATCCACTGGAAACAATGGACCTCTGATTGCAGGAAAAGGTGGAGGAGCAAAGCCAGGGCCACTTGCTTCCCTTTCAGCAGGCACAGATGAATGAGGCACATTTACATCACCAAGGTCGTCTTTGGTATCATTTCTGCTGGATTCCGTTTGTGAGGGCTTTGGCCCATCCACTTTATCCAAAGAAGCCAGGTTAAAACTTCTGAGTTCTGCTGGGCCAGATGGTCCACCAGGATCAGGATCAAATCCGTCTTGCCTTTGTGGAAGAAGAGCTGGATCAGAACATGGGTGGCCTGGTGGAGGAATCATCATCCTTCGGTGTTGTTCCCACGGAGGTGACAGGAACCCAGATGGAGGTGGTGGCTGCACAGGGAAATCCCTTGGGAGATAATAATTTTGACGAGCTCCATACATGCTTCCTGGAGGAGGTGGAGGAAAAGGAGGTTCTCTTCTCATGAATGGACCCCTCCTATCCACTGGAAACAATGGACCTCTGATTGCAGGAAAAGGTGGAGGAGCAAAGCCAGGGCCACTTGCTTCCCTTTCAGCAGGCACAGATGAATGAGGCACATTTACATTACCAAGGTCGTCTTTGGTTTCATTTCTGCTGGATTCCATTTGTGAGGGCTTTGGCCCATCCACTTTATCCAAAGAAGCCAGGTTAAAACTTCTGAGCTCTGCTGGGCCAGACGGTCCACCAGGATCAGGATCAAATCCGTCTTGCCTTTGTGGAAGAAGAGCTGGATCAGAACATGGGTGGCCTGGTGGGGGAATCATCATCCTTCGGTGCTGTTCCCACGGAGGTGACAGGAACCCAGACGGAGGTGGTGGCTGCACAGGGAAATCCCTTGGGAGATAATAATTTTGAGGAGCTGCATACATGCTTCCTGGAGGAGGTGGAGGAAAAGGAGGTTCTCTTCTCATGAATGGACCCCTCCTATCCACTGGAAACAATGGACCTCTGATTGCAGGAAAAGGTGGAGGAGCAAAGCCAGGGCCACACGCTTCCCTTTCAGCAGGCACAGATGAATGAGGCACATTTTCATTACCAAGGTCGTCTTTTGTATCATTTCTGCTGGATTCCGTTTGTGAGGGCTTTGGCCCATCCACTTTATCCAAAGAAGCCAGGTTAAAACTTCTGAGTTCTGCTGGGCCAGACGGTCCACCAGGATTAGAATCAAATCCGTCTTGCCTTCGTGGAAGAAGAGCTGGATCAGAACATGGGTGGCCTGGTGGAGGGATCCTCATCCTCCGGTGCTGTTCCCACGGAGGTGACAGGTACCCAGATGGTGCTCCATGAGAATCGGTTAACCTATCACAGCCCGATTCTCCTCTTTCATTGGTCATCTGGTGATCCAGAGTATTCTCTGGGCCTCTTGAGCCTCTTCCTCCTCCTCGCCCTGGAGTCAAAGGTGCGAGTCTGAGTGGAGAGAGAAAAGCTCTCGTTTCAGATGAAGGTCGACCCACTGGTGAGGCACCACATGGGGAATGCTCTCCGCCAAATGCTGTCTTTGGAACATCAACTACATATGGATCTTTTTTGAAAAGTTCAAATTTAAACTCTTTTTCAGCTAATTTTTGTCTCTTGGAAACATTTACTTTCCTTAAATACCTGAGGTGTCTTTCAGCAGTCTCAGCTGCCACCCAGCTGCCATGCGCTTCTTTCTCATAGGAAGTCATCTGCCCTTGATAAGAACGAACGCTTCTCTCCAATTCTTCTTCTGCATCTCTGGCTCTCCTTCTGTAGGTCTCCAGTTCCTCAGCTGCATGGCTCATCTTCTCTTCTACTTTGGAAAGTTTCTCCTCCTTCTCTAACCGGTCCTTTTCCTCTGCTATTAACTTCCTGTGGAGTTTCATTCCATTTTCTTGATACAGTTCAGTCATTCCTTTAAGTTTCTGCCGAAGCTTCTGATTTTCACTTTCCAACTGTGTGTTTTCTGACTGTAAAGATGCTTGTTCAGTCTGGAGATTTGTAATATGCTCTATAAGCTCTTCCTTTGTTTTATCTACTTCAGACAACTCAGTGTAAATTTGGTTTCTTTCTCCTTCTAGGGTTTTGAAAGAAGCATTTAACTTAGCAGTGTGAATCAGTTTCTTCAAAGCTCCTTTTGGCAGATCATCTAAGCGAGCACCCTTTTGTGATTCACTCTTCATCTGCAATTCCAAGTCATCAGCCATCATGTCTTCTCCAAGCACAGCAGCCCAGTCTGTCATCTTGAGCAAGCGTTCAGCCAGAGACTTGATGTGATTTTCTTTATCACTCAGAACTCGTTCTGCCTGGACTTTGGAGTTTTCAAATATTATTTTCTGTTTATTAAGTTCACTCACTTGTTCTTTCAATACTTCCGCTTCTTGTAAAAGCTGTTTCTGGCTTTCCTGAAGTTGGGAATTTTCATTCAAGGCGTCTTTTATTGCCACCTTCAGACGTTCTTCATTCATTTGAAATATTTTGCAGATTAGTTTGGCTTCAGCTACTTGTGACTGGATGGATTTCGATTCATCTTCTAGGGACTGTATCCTTTTTGAAATATCCGCCATCAATTCATCTTGCTCACAATGTTTAGATTTCTGTTCCTTTAATTCTTTTGCTAGAAAGACTATTTCATCCTCAAGTTTAGATTTGGAGCTGCTCAGCTTTTCATAGGTTGCCTCCAAGCTTTGTGCTTCTGTTGACCCCTTCTCAAAGCTGGCATCCTTCACAGCTGACTCCAAGCCTTCATACTCCTCTTGAACAACGCAAAGTTTGTCAAGTAGTTTACATTTTTCTTCAATTAGTCCAGAAAGCTTTTCAGCAAGCTTTTTCTCTCTTCTTACATAAAGCCGGCTTCTCACCGATCGAACACTTCTCCACAAAAACAAGAGAATCAAAAATCCAGTAAGAGCCGCACATGTCACCAGTTCCCACGGAAAACCAGGGCCCGGTCTCAGGTCTTCAGGCAATGCTGCCACAGTCCTGCACAGCTTTCCCAGGACCAGCCCCAAGTACGGCTGAGGGGCAGCCCCGGGCACCTCCATGGCGCCCCCGAGGCTGCTCCGGCTGTGGCCACAGTAGCCACGGCCTGGCCGGGCCACCACCAGCAGCTGAGACAGCTCTGCGTTCTGTCGGGAACGCGAACCGGCCCCGGCGACAGCAGCAGACACAGCGCAGCCGGCCTTGAGGGGAGCCGGGGAGCACTGGCGCCCACCGGCCTCAGGCGTCCCCCACGCGCACCATGGTAACCAGGCCCCTTTGTGACGTCACTTCCGCCACGCGGTTCCGGAGCCTGCCCCGCGCGAGCCTGTGACACACGCTGTCCTAGCCACCCCCACCTCGGCTTGGTTTTGGCCGGGCCACCGCTGGATTTGAATCCATGTTTATAATGATGAAATCTGGGTAATCAGCATACTCATCACTCAAATATTTGTCATTTCTTTGTGCTGGGAAAATTCAAAATCCTCTCTTTTAGCTATTTGAAATTATCTAATAAATGCGTGCTGACTCTAGCCACCTTACAAAGCTGTAGATCAGTACAAATAGTTCCTCCTGTCCAGCTGCAACTTTGTATCTGTAACCTCTGCCTTTCCCCTCCTCGCCCTACCCTTCCCAGCCTCTAGTGACCACTATTCTGCTACTTCTAGGAGATCAACTTTTCCTTTGGCAGTTTTTTAAAGGAAATTTTGCGATTTTAATTTCTTTCAGAGGAGCATCCTTCCTTAGATATCTGCCAAGGAACAAAAGTGTTTTCTTTGGACTAACTTTGCCAAAATAGCCGTAGAATGTGGCAATGGGAAGAGGCCTGAGACACTCTGGGCTTCAGCTGGCCCAACGCTTTCTTTATAGGTAATGAAGCAAAGGTCTACAGTAAGTGCACTACTTGTCCAGGGCTGTTTAGCTATTTAGTGGCAGAAGTGTGTTGTATTTCGGGATCTGCTGGATGTCAGTGAAATGCTCTTTGTTTAAAAAACACTTTATTGAGGAATATTTTAGATACCTTGTAATCCACCCATTTCAGGTATGCAATTCAATGAGTTCTAGTAAGTTCATCAAGTTGTGCAGCCATCACCACAAATCAGTTTTAGAACATTTTCACCACACCAATAAGATCTCCTGTACCCATTTATTCTTTTTCCCCCCCAGTTTTATTGGTTATGAATATTCACGGGATGCAAGGCTGATTGTCACCGTTCATACCCAAGCTGTGATGGCCAGATTCATACTGGCCACATGACCGTTACATTTATTGTATCACCTTTATTGACTTTCATATGTTGAACCATCCTTGTATCCCTGGCATGAATCCCACTTCAGGTGCCTGAAACCTCTGCCAAGTTTCTCTTTTTGGTGCCCATAGGAGCCAGCCTGTGCCGCTGGTTCCCATGGAAACAGATCCCTGAGACACACCCTGCCTTGCAGCACGCACAAAGCGCTTGCTCGCCCTTTGCCTTTTCTTTTTTGTTTTTTTAGCCAGCCAGTTAGTTCCAACTTTCAGGACCCCAGGGGAATAAAATGAGGACTGTTCCAGAGGGGAGGCAGCTGCCCAGGTGTCTGGCCCAAGCTCCCAGCCCACCCTGCCCCCTGGGGAAAGGGGGGGCAAGCCTCAGGTCAGGGCACAGCTCCCCAGGAGCCCCTCGGCCTTTCAAGGCCAGGACAGCCCTGCTCCTTTGGCTCCCAGCACACTTCCAGGAGCAGGGACGCGCTGAGCGTTTTGAGTCTTCACGGTGGACTTGGGAGGAAGGTGTCTTTATCTCACTCTATGGATGATGACAGTGAGACCCAGAAAAGTAAAAGGGTTTGCCCAAGTCACAGGCTAGAAAGTGACAAAGCCGGGACATAAAGCCTGTTCCTTTCATCCCAAAGCGAGCATGGCGGTCAAGATGCACCCCAACCGATGACACACCCATGTTTCATACGTCAGCTTGGAGACTTGCTGATCACACTGCCCAGGACAGGCCTGGCCTTCCTTACTGTGTGAACTGAAAAGGTAGGACCAGAGAAGCCCACCCCCAAACCAGTGCTGCCCTCTGGTGAGTCACCCTCCCACTGCTCAGAGGTGCTTTCTTCGAAGTTAACAAGCTGTGCAACCAAACAGGTCAGGACGACTGCCCTGCCCACTGGGCCCCCCAGGCCCCGGGGCCTTGGGAACCTCCCACTGCAGCAGCCAACCTGGAGGGTTCCCCTCATGCAACACAGATGTGAATGTTCCTGCCCCCTGCCATGACCCCCCTCTGCCACTGGGTCCTTTCCCAGGCAGGAGGGAATGGGGACCGAGGACGCCTGAGTAGGCTCCTTGCATGGGCCTCAGCGGTGGCCGTGCTGTGGGCACGTGGCCATTAGCAAACTCCCCAAGAGAGAGTCAGTTTTGCAAGAGTCTCTGGCAGCTATCAGACCCAGAAAAGGGGCGGAAGGCTGCAGGAGTGCCTGCCCTGTTAGCTACGAGCTTGAGCCTGATGGGTTGGAACTGTGCTTTTCCTCCCACGGTGGCAGGAGCCCGAGGGCAGGGCAGTTTGGAAGTGGAAAGGGAAGGAATCGTTTCAAGTCTGGATGAAGGCTGCGTTTCCTTATGTTGCAGTTACTGAGCACTTCACACTGGAGGCGGCGGTGATGAGACGCGTTAGCTGACCAGGGTCTCATACTCTCATCCCAGGCAGGAGAGGGGCTTGGCAAGCCCCACCCACAAGTCTTGGGGTCTCCTGGACCTTCCTCATGACCCCCTCCACTCCAGGCCCAAGTTCAATCCCTCCTCCCCAGGACCCCAAGCCGGCAGGTGGAGCTCTTCCGTACCTTTCCCTCAGGCCCTTTCTACTGTTGGGCCTGGCTGAGGGGCAGAGACAGAGAAATTCCCCCTCGGGGTTTGGGCCCTGCCCCACCAAGAGCCCCTGCCTGAGACCAAGGCCCCTCTGGGAGGGGGGTGCGTCTCACCATGCACGTGGTGCCCGCTCTTTAAAGAAGGTCAATAAACACCTGTTGCCCCCCCAAAGCCCTCCTCTGGATGCCACAGAACTCAGGGATGTCACCAGGACACTGAGCCAGCACAGCTGTGGAACTGGAAACCACTTAAAGCAGCTTTATTTGTGTCCACCTCTGGCCCTTGAAACCTCTTCTGCTGGCCAGTCCTCCCACGGCCAGATGGAAACCTGACAGGCCCAGGCTGCTTCTTGGTAGGGAAATACCCGTGGTCTCCACCACTTCACGTCACACAGCACCGCTCGGCTCACGTCCAGGCCCAACAATAAAAAGGGCCTGACGTCATCGTCAAGTCCCCTGCTTTGAAGTGGAGGCCGCTCCTGCTGCCCCGGCCTGGTGGGGTGGGAAGCCTCGGCCGGGCAGCAGGCGTGGTCAGCCTCCAGCTGAACTGTGCTCTGGGCTTGGCGGAGGTTGAAAGCTACGCCTCTTTCTCTCATCGGCATCTCCAAGGGTCTTCAGAGCCCGGACATGGTCCCCACTGTCCCCCTGACTAGAATATTTTGTGTGGGCCTCAGAGAACCAAGGAGCCCCTGACGGGTAGCGGCAGCCCCACCTTCTCTTGGCCTGCATCTGTTCACTGCCCAGGCTGCCTCCTGGGACTGGGCCTGTGAGATTCCACGCCGACTCTCTCACACGAGGCCCTCACCTGGGCCGTCGGCCCTCTCCTCAGCTCCGCCATCAAAGCAGCCAGCCTGTCTCTTGCCCTCTAGACTTTGGGGTGGGGGTGGGGGTGAGGCATCAGTCCACTGGATTTCTCCACCTGCGGAGGACACCTCAAAGCCTAAAGCTCTCTTTAAAGCCCTCTTCCTCTGGCTTGATGTGAACGAGGGCATCTCACCTCACCCTCTGGTCTCAGCTCACCTCCCTGATATCCCCGCCTCTAACCTCAACACTTGACTCCTTGGTACCCTTGGTGTGGGTGAGGGGTCAGGCCATCTCTTCTCTAAATGCGGCATCAATGTGGGCAGGGGTCAGGGGCTGGGCGGGGTCATCTCACGGCACACACCGGCCTCCCTCCCCACATGGGGCTGTGATCATCAGTGTTTGTACGAGGGTTGGAAGCTAACTGCTCCATGCTTTGTCCAGAAAGTGCAAGGAAGGATTTGGGACCATGGAGGAGGGGCCCATGGTGTGGACCAGGCTGGCTGCCAGCCTCCTGGTTTGGTCCCTGGCATTTAGGCTCAGAGAGACAGGGTGCTAGGAGGTAAGATGGGAGGCCCAGAGGGTGGGGAGGGACACTGGCCACCACCACCCAGAGCAGGGCCTCAGGCTGACTCCAGAGAACTCAGTTATGTCCTGAAATGCCACCATCATACGTTGACTCCTTTGGGTAAGTATTGCCTTTGCTATGCAGCCCACATCCAGTCTCTGCATCCTAGTTTCTCAGCCCTCAGGTAGATAAGCAACAAGTCCTGTCTCTTGGTTGATCCTTGTAAAGCGTATAACACGCTTCCCCGTTGATACTCATAGCTCGATAAATAAATGTTAACTCACACTGCTTGTCCCTTCGGGTAGCATGGGCAGGCTCTTGCCCACCAGGCGACCCTCTCTTAGCACAACTCGGCCAACTGGAGCTGCCCTGGCCAGTCACCTGAGACCTTGGATGCCTTGGCCCATCTGGCATTTCTTTGGCAGAATCTTCCATGGGGCCTTTTGCTGGGTGGCAAGGCTGGAGCGTCTGGCACAACAATTCGAGTTTGCAAATACAAAAGCCACATCTTAAACATCACAAATTAGAACTGTGGTTTGGCAAAATATTTTTGTGCTCCTTTGAGGACCTGAAACTCCAAGAATAGTAGAAAACAGAATGTCTGGGATATTTATATACAGGTTAAGAGTCTCTAATCCAAAAATCCAAACTCCTAAACTTTTTGAGTGCTAACATGACACTCAAAGGAAATGCTCATTGGAGCATTCTGCAAATGTATTCTCCAAATATTCCCAAATCTGAAAACATCCTAAATCCAAAATACTTTCCAAGCATTTTGGATAAGGGGTACTCAATCTGTATTTTAATGGGGAGAAGAGAATGACAAAGTTGACTGTGGGACCGCAGGCCGCCAGAGTCATCCGACAGCCATGTTACACATGGTGTAGACAGCTGGAAGCCAGGAGTCATCTCATGCACGCACCTGTCTCCAGAGGCCTGACGCAATACCTCAGACAATGAAGAGACCAACACTAGAATTTTGATTAGACTCAACACATCCACAATTCAACTCAATTTAAAATTGCCTCACATACTCTTGGTAGCAATAAAACTGCAGCCTTTGGAAGATAATCTGGTCCTATCTTTCAGTATTTTCCATGTGGATATTCTTTGTCCCATCAGTGTCACCTCTAGGCCCAAACCCAGAGAAATCTCTGAAGGACACCAGGATGCTCACTGCAGCATTGTGTAGGACAGCACAACCTGGACACAACCTGAGTGTCCACCCGTGGGGCACGGGGTAAATACATGATGGTAAAATCATAATTGATGCAGCTTTAAAAAAAGAATGAGACGGTCCTCTCTACCCTGACATGGAAATAGAGGTCTGCAGGTTTCTAGATAGCAGAGCAGATTTAAACACAGGTGTTCGGACAGCGCAACGGGACCTGAGCTGAGGGACAGGAAAGTGCAGCCTCAAGACCCCGTGTCATTCCGCTTTCTCGCTCTCTTTCCCTGGGATCCAGAACCTCCGCCCTCCTTTTAGGTGCACTGGCTGGGGAGAGGCTGTGGCGGGAGCGGGAGCACGCGGGCAGCGGCTCAAGCGGGGCAGAGGCTGCAGCGGGATCAGGAGCGGGCGGGCAGCGGCCGGAGCCGGGCAGAGCCTGCAGGGGGATCGGGAGCGCGCAGGCAGCGGCTCGAGCAGGCCAGAGGCTGCGGCCAGATCGGGAGAGCGGGGACAGCGGCTGAGCGGTGCAGAGGCTGCAGCGCGATCGGGAGTGCGCAGGCAGCGGATCGAGCGGGACAGAGGCTGGAGCGGGAGCAGGAGGGTGCAGGCAACAGCTGGAGCTGAGCAAAGGCGGAGGCGGGAGCGGGAGCGTGAGCGTCGGGGCAGCGGCGGGAGAGGGGCAGAGGCTCGAGAGGGGCAGAGGCTGCAGCTAGATCGGGAGTGGGCGGGCAGCGGCTCTAGCGGGGCAGAGGCTGCAGCGGGAGCGGGAGGGCGTGGGCAACAGCTGGAGCTGGGCCAAGGCTGCGGTGGGGCGGGAGCAGGAGGGGGTGGGAAACAGCTCGAGCTGGGCAAAGACTGCAGCGGGAGCTGGAGCGCTAGCGTGCGGGCAGAAGCTCGAGCGGTGCAGAGGCTGCAGCGCGATCGGGAGCGCGCAGGCAGCGGCAGCGGCTCGAGCGGGGCAGAGGCTGCTGCGGGATCAGGAGCGGGTGGGCAGCGGCTCTAGCCGGGCAGAGCCTGCAGGGGGAGCGGGAGCGCACGGGCGGCGGCTCCAGCCAGGCAGAGGCTGCAGCGGGATCGGGAGCGCGCAGGCAGCGGCTCGAGCAGGGCAGAGGCTGCAGCCAGATCGGGAGCGCGGGGGCAGCGGCTCAAGCGGTGCAGAGGCTGCAGCCAGATCGGGAGCGTGCGGGCAGCTGCTCGAGCGGGGCAGAGGCTGCAGCGGGATCGGGAACGCGCGGGCAGTGGCTCCAGCTGGGCAGAGGCTGCAGCCTGAGCGGGAGCGCGCGGGCAGCCGCTCTAGAGAGGCAGAGGCTGCAGCGGGATCGTGAGCGCGGGCAGCGGCTCCAGCAGGGCAAACGCTGCAGCGGGATCGGAAGCAAGTGGGCAGCAGCTGTAGCGGAGCAGAGGCTGGAGCCGGAGCAGGAGGGCGCGGGCAATAGCTGGAGCTGGGCAAAGGCGGAGGCGGGAGCGGGCGCGTGAGCGGGGGGGAAGCTGCTCGAGAGGGGCAGAAGCTCGAGAGGGGCACGGGCTGCAGCGGGATCGGGAGGGCGCGGGCAGCGGCTCAAACAGGGCAGAGGCTGCAGCGGGATCGGGAGCGCCAGGGCAGCGGCTCGAGCCAGGCAGAGGCTGCAGCGCGATCGGGAGCGCACGGCAGCAGCTCGAACGGGGCAGAGGCTGCAGCGGGAGCAGGAGCGGGAGCGTGCATGCAGCGGCTGCAGCGGGGCAGCGGCTGGAAAGGGGCAGAGGCTGGAAAGGGGGGCTGCATAGGGAGCGGGAGCTGGCGGCAGCAGCTCCAATGGGCCGACGCTGCAGTGGGATCGGGAGCACGCGGGCAGCGGCTCTAGCGGGGCAGAGGCTGCAGCGGAGCGGGAGCGCTGGAGCGCTGAGGAGGCCGCTGCAGCGCTGACGCTCCTCAGAAGCAGCTGGACTCTCCTACCTGCTGCTGCAGGAATCTGTGGCAACACGTTGCTTTGGTGGAAGAACGTGAAGCAAGTTGAGCTTCACAGAGACACTAACTGCAGAAGAAGTGCTTCAGCAGCCACTTCAGATGACTGTGGAGGGTCTTTGGTGCTGCACCAAAACTCAACTGACAAATACTAGGTTTTTAAAGG
Source organism: Cynocephalus volans (assembly GCF_027409185.1). Classification (NCBI taxonomy): domain Eukaryota; kingdom Metazoa; phylum Chordata; class Mammalia; order Dermoptera; family Cynocephalidae; genus Cynocephalus; species Cynocephalus volans. The sequence goes on along the minus strand of NC_084473.1, from coordinate 92,279,998 downwards.
CCAAGAAGCTTTAGAGAAGAAAATTTCCAGAAAAATGGCTTTGGTTTGAGGAGAACATCCGTGAACAAAGAAAAACGGAAGCACTCCCCTCAGGACAACCTCGGGATACGTCACTTCACAGACTCGGCTGGAGGTTTTTACCCACATGGGCCCGGCCTCTTCTTCTGTCTCTCTCTGAATCTGCCTGAGAAAAGATCTGCAGATGGTTATGGCCACTGCCTCATTTCCAGTTTCCAATATTCTGCAAGTTTCTTTCTTGGCCAATTCTAATCTGGAAGAAGAGACGGAAGGAAACTGTGGAAAATGTAATTAATTCCCAGCTTAGCTGCACTGACAGAGTACAAAGCACCAGAGTGTAATGCCACATACTGTCTTTTTTCTAAGGCATAAATAGGAGACTTACCAAATTATTTTCTAGATAAGAAATATCAAAGAATTTTCTAGAGAATTTCCCCTATTTTACAAAAAAAAAATTTTTTTTTTTGCAAAAACTGAGAAGAAAATCTCATTTATTTTGTTAATGCATACCACCCATATAGGCGCTATAGAGTTGAATGATTTTTTTTTCCCCAAGGATTAAAGTTCTTAACGTTGCGGTCACATGGAAATCATCCTTAATTTTAACCTAAAGATTGACTGGTGCATATTCTTCAGATATTTCAAGCAAAACTTAGCAGTAATGTATTATTTTTATCATCAGAAAAACGTTAACTGTCAATTACACACACACATGCATAATTATATAATACACACATCTCCATGTACGGCGGCACTTCACAAAGCTCAGGGAAGATTCATATTATCTTTCAATTCTATTTTTCCACAAACATTTTGAAGTTCTCAGATACCCATATATGCAGGATGTTATATGGCTTTTTACCTGTATACAGTGCTCACTGTTTTCTATTCATAAAAAATTTAAATTAGAACCATAGAAGCATCATTATACCCTCCTTACAGGTTTCTTTCTAGATAGTAAAGGTCTATGAAACACATAAACACTGGTTAATAATATGCTTCATCTTCTTATCATATCTTCTCACCACAGACTTTTTCATTGCAGCATGGACAGAGGCTTAGATTTCATGTTTTAAGAGCATAAAAATATCCATCGACAGCAAGTTTTTATAAATAGAGGGTCTTGAAGGGTCTTAGATCCACAATTTCTTTTGGTAATTTTAAAAGATTATTATTATTTTTAACGGACACCTAATAACTGTACATATTTATGGGGTACATTGTGATTTTTTTAATTAAAAACCTAGCTGATTTTATTATTATTATCAATACCAAGCAAGTCTTTAAATCAATGAAAATTTAATTAAGCATAAAGTTACTTTCACATTTGTCTACAACCGTAGTAAATACAGTTCTTGGCATAAAGACACAGCCCTTGGAGTTTAAAACATCCCCAACTGCAAGATTACCTAAATAAATTTCCCATTATTGTTTATGTAATAGTGGGTTAGTTAATCAAATTAAAATAATTATACAATCTAGGATAAAATAAAATGGAAATAATTTACTCACGAAATTCATATTTAAATCATCTTTACTTACAAAATAGTATCCTGAGAATTATAATTCCATTAAGCTTCAATTTGAGCAAAAATTGTAGTTACTTAAACTGAAAATGAAAGATAAGTCAAAACTATTTATGAAGAGAGACCAAAAATATCATCAGGTTTCTTGCTGTGCTTCTGGATTTCAGGAGCAGGCTCATTTGAGCACGGAATCGACCCTGAAGGGAACTCACCCCTACTTTCAGAATGTGGGGGTGGAGGTGACAATCCAGCTCCTAGAGGAACATAAGGAGGAAATCCCCTCAGTGAATAGACATTTCTCATTGCAAATGGAGGTGGTGGCTGGACAGAGAAATCCCTTGGTAGAAAATAATTTTGAGGAGCTCCATACATGCTTCCTGGAGGAGGTGGAGGAAAAAGAGTTTCTCTTCTCATGAATGGACCCCTCCTATCCACTGGAAACAATGGACCTCTGATTGCAGGAAAAGGTGGAGGAGCAAAGCCAGGGCCACTTGCTTCCCTTTCAGCAGGCACAGATGAATGAGGCACATTTACATCACCAAGGTCGTCTTTGGTATCATTTCTGCTGGATTCCGTTTGTGAGGGCTTTGGCCCATCCACTTTATCCAAAGAAGCCAGGTTAAAACTTCTGAGTTCTGCTGGGCCAGATGGTCCACCAGGATCAGGATCAAATCCGTCTTGCCTTTGTGGAAGAAGAGCTGGATCAGAACATGGGTGGCCTGGTGGAGGAATCATCATCCTTCGGTGTTGTTCCCACGGAGGTGACAGGAACCCAGATGGAGGTGGTGGCTGCACAGGGAAATCCCTTGGGAGATAATAATTTTGACGAGCTCCATACATGCTTCCTGGAGGAGGTGGAGGAAAAGGAGGTTCTCTTCTCATGAATGGACCCCTCCTATCCACTGGAAACAATGGACCTCTGATTGCAGGAAAAGGTGGAGGAGCAAAGCCAGGGCCACTTGCTTCCCTTTCAGCAGGCACAGATGAATGAGGCACATTTACATTACCAAGGTCGTCTTTGGTTTCATTTCTGCTGGATTCCATTTGTGAGGGCTTTGGCCCATCCACTTTATCCAAAGAAGCCAGGTTAAAACTTCTGAGCTCTGCTGGGCCAGACGGTCCACCAGGATCAGGATCAAATCCGTCTTGCCTTTGTGGAAGAAGAGCTGGATCAGAACATGGGTGGCCTGGTGGGGGAATCATCATCCTTCGGTGTTGTTCCCACGGAGGTGACAGGAACCCAGACGGAGGTGGTGGCTGCACAGGGAAATCCCTTGGGAGATAATAATTTTGAGGAGCTGCATACATGCTTCCTGGAGGAGGTGGAGGAAAAGGAGGTTCTCTTCTCATGAATGGACCCCTCCTATCCACTGGAAACAATGGACCTCTGATTGCAGGAAAAGGTGGAGGAGCAAAGCCAGGGCCACACGCTTCCCTTTCAGCAGGCACAGATGAATGAGGCACATTTTCATTACCAAGGTCGTCTTTTGTATCATTTCTGCTGGATTCCGTTTGTGAGGGCTTTGGCCCATCCACTTTATCCAAAGAAGCCAGGTTAAAACTTCTGAGTTCTGCTGGGCCAGACGGTCCACCAGGATTAGAATCAAATCCGTCTTGCCTTCGTGGAAGAAGAGCTGGATCAGAACATGGGTGGCCTGGTGGAGGGATCCTCATCCTCCGGTGCTGTTCCCACGGAGGTGACAGGTACCCAGATGGTGCTCCATGAGAATCGGTTAACCTATCACAGCCCGATTCTCCTCTTTCATTGGTCATCTGGTGATCCAGAGTATTCTCTGGGCCTCTTGAGCCTCTTCCTCCTCCTCGCCCTGGAGTCAAAGGTGCGAGTCTGAGTGGAGAGAGAAAAGCTCTCGTTTCAGATGAAGGTCGACCCACTGGTGAGGCACCACATGGGGAATGCTCTCCGCCAAATGCTGTCTTTGGAACATCAACTACATATGGATCTTTTTTGAAAAGTTCAAATTTAAACTCTTTTTCAGCTAATTTTTGTCTCTTGGAAACATTTACTTTCCTTAAATACCTGAGGTGTCTTTCAGCAGTCTCAGCTGCCACCCAGCTGCCATGCGCTTCTTTCTCATAGGAAGTCATCTGCCCTTGATAAGAACGAACGCTTCTCTCCAATTCTTCTTCTGCATCTCTGGCTCTCCTTCTGTAGGTCTCCAGTTCCTCAGCTGCATGGCTCATCTTCTCTTCTACTTTGGAAAGTTTCTCCTCCTTCTCTAACCGGTCCTTTTCCTCTGCTATTAACTTCCTGTGGAGTTTCATTCCATTTTCTTGATACAGTTCAGTCATTCCTTTAAGTTTCTGCCGAAGCTTCTGATTTTCACTTTCCAACTGTGTGTTTTCTGACTGTAAAGATGCTTGTTCAGTCTGGAGATTTGTAATATGCTCTATAAGCTCTTCCTTTGTTTTATCTACTTCAGACAACTCAGTGTAAATTTGGTTTCTTTCTCCTTCTAGGGTTTTGAAAGAAGCATTTAACTTAGCAGTGTGAATCAGTTTCTTCAAAGCTCCTTTTGGCAGATCATCTAAGCGAGCACCCTTTTGTGATTCACTCTTCATCTGCAATTCCAAGTCATCAGCCATCATGTCTTCTCCAAGCACAGCAGCCCAGTCTGTCATCTTGAGCAAGCGTTCAGCCAGAGACTTGATGTGATTTTCTTTATCACTCAGAACTCGTTCTGCCTGGACTTTGGAGTTTTCAAATATTATTTTCTGTTTATTAAGTTCACTCACTTGTTCTTTCAATACTTCCGCTTCTTGTAAAAGCTGTTTCTGGCTTTCCTGAAGTTGGGAATTTTCATTCAAGGCGTCTTTTATTGCCACCTTCAGACGTTCTTCATTCATTTGAAATATTTTGCAGATTAGTTTGGCTTCAGCTACTTGTGACTGGATGGATTTCGATTCATCTTCTAGGGACTGTATCCTTTTTGAAATATCCGCCATCAATTCATCTTGCTCACAATGTTTAGATTTCTGTTCCTTTAATTCTTTTGCTAGAAAGACTATTTCATCCTCAAGTTTAGATTTGGAGCTGCTCAGCTTTTCATAGGTTGCCTCCAAGCTTTGTGCTTCTGTTGACCCCTTCTCAAAGCTGGCATCCTTCACAGCTGACTCCAAGCCTTCATACTCCTCTTGAACAACGCAAAGTTTGTCAAGTAGTTTACATTTTTCTTCAATTAGTCCAGAAAGCTTTTCAGCAAGCTTTTTCTCTCTTCTTACATAAAGCCGGCTTCTCACCGATCGAACACTTCTCCACAAAAACAAGAGAATCAAAAATCCAGTAAGAGCCGCACATGTCACCAGTTCCCACGGAAAACCAGGGCCCGGTCTCAGGTCTTCAGGCAATGCTGCCACAGTCCTGCACAGCTTTCCCAGGACCAGCCCCAAGTACGGCTGAGGGGCAGCCCCGGGCACCTCCATGGCGCCCCCGAGGCTGCTCCGGCTGTGGCCACAGTAGCCACGGCCTGGCCGGGCCACCACCAGCAGCTGAGACAGCTCTGCGTTCTGTCGGGAACGCGAACCGGCCCCGGCGACAGCAGCAGACACAGCGCAGCCGGCCTTGAGGGGAGCCGGGGAGCACTGGCGCCCACCGGCCTCAGGCGTCCCCCACGCGCACCATGGTAACCAGGCCCCTTTGTGACGTCACTTCCGCCACGCGGTTCCGGAGCCTGCCCCGCGCGAGCCTGTGACACACGCTGTCCTAGCCACCCCCACCTCGGCTTGGTTTTGGCCGGGCCACCGCTGGATTTGAATCCATGTTTATAATGATGAAATCTGGGTAATCAGCATACTCATCACTCAAATATTTGTCATTTCTTTGTGCTGGGAAAATTCAAAATCCTCTCTTTTAGCTATTTGAAATTATCTAATAAATGCGTGCTGACTCTAGCCACCTTACAAAGCTGTAGATCAGTACAAATAGTTCCTCCTGTCCAGCTGCAACTTTGTATCTGTAACCTCTGCCTTTCCCCTCCTCGCCCTACCCTTCCCAGCCTCTAGTGACCACTATTCTGCTACTTCTAGGAGATCAACTTTTCCTTTGGCAATTTTTTAAAGGAAATTTTGCGATTTTAATTTCTTTCAGAGGAGCATCCTTCCTTAGATATCTGCCAAGGAACAAAAGTGTTTTCTTTGGACTAACTTTGCCAAAATAGCCGTAGAATGTGGCAATGGGAAGAGGCCTGAGACACTCTGGGCTTCAGCTGGCCCAACGCTTTCTTTATAGGTAATGAAGCAAAGGTCTACAGTAAGTGCACTACTTGTCCAGGGCTGTTTAGCTATTTAGTGGCAGAAGTGTGTTGTATTTCGGGATCTGCTGGATGTCAGTGAAATGCTCTTTGTTTAAAAAACACTTTATTGAGGAATATTTTATATACCTTGTAATCCACCCATTTCAGGTATGCAATTCAATGAGTTCTAGTAAGTTCATCAAGTTGTGCAGCCATCACCACAAATCAGTTTTAGAACATTTTCACCACACCAATAAGATCTCCTGTACCCATTTATTCTTTTTCCCCCCCAGTTTTATTGGTTATGAATATTCACGGGATGCAAGGCTGATTGTCACCGTTCATACCCAAGCTGTGATGGCCAGATTCATACTGGCCACATGACCGTTACATTTATTGTATCACCTTTATTGACTTTCATATGTTGAACCATCCTTGTATCCCTGGCATGAATCCCACTTCAGGTGCCTGAAACCTCTGCCAAGTTTCTCTTTTTGGTGCCCATAGGAGCCAGCCTGTGCCGCTGGTTCCCATGGAAACAGATCCCTGAGACACACCCTGCCTTGCAGCACGCACAAAGCGCTTGCTCGCCCTTTGCCTTTTCTTTTTTGTTTTTTTAGCCAGCCAGTTAGTTCCAACTTTCAGGACCCCAGGGGAATAAAATGAGGACTGTTCCAGAGGGGAGGCAGCTGCCCAGGTGTCTGGCCCAAGCTCCCAGCCCACCCTGCCCCCTGGGGAAAGGGGGGGCAAGCCTCAGGTCAGGGCACAGCTCCCCAGGAGCCCCTCGGCCTTTCAAGGCCAGGACAGCCCTGCTCCTTTGGCTCCCAGCACACTTCCAGGAGCAGGGACGCGCTGAGCGTTTTGAGTCTTCACGGTGGACTTGGGAGGAAGGTGTCTTTATCTCACTCTATGGATGATGACAGTGAGACCCAGAAAAGTAAAAGGGTTTGCCCAAGTCACAGGCTAGAAAGTGACAAAGCCGGGACATAAAGCCTGTTCCTTTCATCCCAAAGCGAGCATGGCGGTCAAGATGCACCCCAACCGATGACACACCCATGTTTCATACGTCAGCTTGGAGACTTGCTGATCACACTGCCCAGGACAGGCCTGGCCTTCCTTACTGTGTGAACTGAAAAGGTAGGACCAGAGAAGCCCACCCCCAAACCAGTGCTGCCCTCTGGTGAGTCACCCTCCCACTGCTCAGAGGTGCTTTCTTCGAAGTTAACAAGCTGTGCAACCAAACAGGTCAGGACGACTGCCCTGCCCACTGGGCCCCCCAGGCCCCGGGGCCTTGGGAACCTCCCACTGCAGCAGCCAACCTGGAGGGTTCCCCTCATGCAACACAGATGTGAATGTTCCTGCCCCCTGCCATGACCCCCCTCTGCCACTGGGTCCTTTCCCAGGCAGGAGGGAATGGGGACCGAGGACGCCTGAGTAGGCTCCTTGCATGGGCCTCAGCGGTGGCCGTGCTGTGGGCACGTGGCCATTAGCAAACTCCCCAAGAGAGAGTCAGTTTTGCAAGAGTCTCTGGCAGCTATCAGACCCAGAAAAGGGGCGGAAGGCTGCAGGAGTGCCTGCCCTGTTAGCTACGAGCTTGAGCCTGATGGGTTGGAACTGTGCTTTTCCTCCCACGGTGGCAGGAGCCCGAGGGCAGGGCAGTTTGGAAGTGGAAAGGGAAGGAATCGTTTCAAGTCTGGATGAAGGCTGCGTTTCCTTATGTTGCAGTTACTGAGCACTTCACACTGGAGGCGGCGGTGATGAGACGCGTTAGCTGACCAGGGTCTTATACTCTCATCCCAGGCAGGAGAGGGGCTTGGCAAGCCCCACCCACAAGTCTTGGGGTCTCCTGGACCTTCCTCATGACCCCCTCCACTCCAGGCCCAAGTTCAATCCCTCCTCCCCAGGACCCCAAGCCGGCAGGTGGAGCTCTTCCGTACCTTTCCCTCAGGCCCTTTCTACTGTTGGGCCTGGCTGAGGGGCAGAGACAGAGAAATTCCCCCTCGGGGTTTGGGCCCTGCCCCACCAAGAGCCCCTGCCTGAGACCAAGGCCCCTCTGGGAGGGGGGTGCGTCTCACCATGCACGTGGTGCCCGCTCTTTAAAGAAGGTCAATAAACACCTGTTGCCCCCCCAAAGCCCTCCTCTGGATGCCACAGAACTCAGGGATGTCACCAGGACACTGAGCCAGCACAGCTGTGGAACTGGAAACCACTTAAAGCAGCTTTATTTGTGTCCACCTCTGGCCCTTGAAACCTCTTCTGCTGGCCAGTCCTCCCACGGCCAGATGGAAACCTGACAGGCCCAGGCTGCTTCTTGGTAGGGAAATACCCGTGGTCTCCACCACTTCACGTCACACAGCACCGCTCGGCTCACGTCCAGGCCCAACAATAAAAAGGGCCTGACGTCATCGTCAAGTCCCCTGCTTTGAAGTGGAGGCCGCTCCTGCTGCCCCGGCCTGGTGGGGTGGGAAGCCTCGGCCGGGCAGCAGGCGTGGTCAGCCTCCAGCTGAACTGTGCTCTGGGCTTGGCGGAGGTTGAAAGCTACGCCTCTTTCTCTCATCGGCATCTCCAAGGGTCTTCAGAGCCCGGACATGGTCCCCACTGTCCCCCTGACTAGAATATTTTGTGTGGGCCTCAGAGAACCAAGGAGCCCCTGACGGGTAGCGGCAGCCCCACCTTCTCTTGGCCTGCATCTGTTCACTGCCCAGGCTGCCTCCTGGGACTGGGCCTGTGAGATTCCACGCCGACTCTCTCACACGAGGCCCTCACCTGGGCCGTCGGCCCTCTCCTCAGCTCCGCCATCAAAGCAGCCAGCCTGTCTCTTGCCCTCTAGACTTTGGGGTGGGGGTGGGGGTGAGGCATCAGTCCACTGGATTTCTCCACCTGCGGAGGACACCTCAAAGCCTAAAGCTCTCTTTAAAGCCCTCTTCCTCTGGCTTGATGTGAACGAGGGCATCTCACCTCACCCTCTGGTCTCAGCTCACCTCCCTGATATCCCCGCCTCTAACCTCAACACTTGACTCCTTGGTACCCTTGGTGTGGGTGAGGGGTCAGGCCATCTCTTCTCTAAATGCGGCATCAATGTGGGCAGGGGTCAGGGGCTGGGCGGGGTCATCTCACGGCACACACCGGCCTCCCTCCCCACATGGGGCTGTGATCATCAGTGTTTGTACGAGGGTTGGAAGCTAACTGCTCCATGCTTTGTCCAGAAAGTGCAAGGAAGGATTTGGGACCATGGAGGAGGGGCCCATGGTGTGGACCAGGCTGGCTGCCAGCCTCCTGGTTTGGTCCCTGGCATTTAGGCTCAGAGAGACAGGGTGCTAGGAGGTAAGATGGGAGGCCCAGAGGGTGGGGAGGGACACTGGCCACCACCACCCAGAGCAGGGCCTCAGGCTGACTCCAGAGAACTCAGTTATGTCCTGAAATGCCACCATCATACGTTGACTCCTTTGGGTAAGTATTGCCTTTGCTATGCAGCCCACATCCAGTCTCTGCATCCTAGTTTCTCAGCCCTCAGGTAGATAAGCAACAAGTCCTGTCTCTTGGTTGATCCTTGTAAAGCGTATAACACGCTTCCCCGTTGATACTCATAGCTCGATAAATAAATGTTAACTCACACTGCTTGTCCCTTCGGGTAGCATGGGCAGGCTCTTGCCCACCAGGCGACCCTCTCTTAGCACAACTCGGCCAACTGGAGCTGCCCTGGCCAGTCACCTGAGACCTTGGATGCCTTGGCCCATCTGGCATTTCTTTGGCAGAATCTTCCATGGGGCCTTTTGCTGGGTGGCAAGGCTGGAGCGTCTGGCACAACAATTCGAGTTTGCAAATACAAAAGCCACATCTTAAACATCACAAATTAGAACTGTGGTTTGGCAAAATATTTTTGTGCTCCTTTGAGGACCTGAAACTCCAAGAATAGTAGAAAACAGAATGTCTGGGATATTTATATACAGGTTAAGAGTCTCTAATCCAAAAATCCAAACTCCTAAACTTTTTGAGTGCTAACATGACACTCAAAGGAAATGCTCATTGGAGCATTCTGCAAATGTATTCTCCAAATATTCCCAAATCTGAAAACATCCTAAATCCAAAATACTTTCCAAGCATTTTGGATAAGGGGTACTCAATCTGTATTTTAATGGGGAGAAGAGAATGACAAAGTTGACTGTGGGACCGCAGGCCGCCAGAGTCATCCGACAGCCATGTTACACATGGTGTAGACAGCTGGAAGCCAGGAGTCATCTCATGCACGCACCTGTCTCCAGAGGCCTGACGCAATACCTCAGACAATGAAGAGACCAACACTAGAATTTTGATTAGACTCAACACATCCACAATTCAACTCAATTTAAAATTGCCTCACATACTCTTGGTAGCAATAAAACTGCAGCCTTTGGAAGATAATCTGGTCCTATCTTTCAGTATTTTCCATGTGGATATTCTTTGTCCCATCAGTGTCACCTCTAGGCCCAAACCCAGAGAAATCTCTGAAGGACACCAGGATGCTCACTGCAGCATTGTGTAGGACAGCACAACCTGGACACAACCTGAGTGTCCACCCGTGGGGCACGGGGTAAATACATGATGGTAAAATCATAATTGATGCAGCTTTAAAAAAAGAATGAGACGGTCCTCTCTACCCTGACATGGAAATAGAGGTCTGCAGGTTTCTAGATAGCAGAGCAGATTTAAACACAGGTGTTCGGACAGCGCAACGGGACCTGAGCTGAGGGACAGGAAAGTGCAGCCTCAAGACCCCGTGTCATTCCGCTTTCTCGCTCTCTTTCCCTGGGATCCAGAACCTCCGCCCTCCTTTTAGGTGCACTGGCTGGGGAGAGGCTGTGGCGGGAGCGGGAGCACGCGGGCAGCGGCTCAAGCGGGGCAGAGGCTGCAGCGGGATCAGGAGCGGGCGGGCAGCGGCCGGAGCCGGGCAGAGCCTGCAGGGGGATCGGGAGCGCGCAGGCAGCGGCTCGAGCAGGCCAGAGGCTGCGGCCAGATCGGGAGAGCGGGGACAGCGGCTGAGCGGTGCAGAGGCTGCAGCGCGATCGGGAGTGCGCAGGCAGCGGATCGAGCGGGACAGAGGCTGGAGCGGGAGCAGGAGGGTGCAGGCAACAGCTGGAGCTGAGCAAAGGCGGAGGCGGGAGCGGGAGCGTGAGCGTCGGGGCAGCGGCGGGAGAGGGGCAGAGGCTCGAGAGGGGCAGAGGCTGCAGCTAGATCGGGAGTGGGCGGGCAGCGGCTCTAGCGGGGCAGAGGCTGCAGCGGGAGCGGGAGGGCGTGGGCAACAGCTGGAGCTGGGCCAAGGCTGCGGTGGGGCGGGAGCAGGAGGGGGTGGGAAACAGCTCGAGCTGGGCAAAGACTGCAGCGGGAGCTGGAGCGCTAGCGTGCGGGCAGAAGCTCGAGCGGTGCAGAGGCTGCAGCGCGATCGGGAGCGCGCAGGCAGCGGCAGCGGCTCGAGCGGGGCAGAGGCTGCTGCGGGATCAGGAGCGGGTGGGCAGCGGCTCTAGCCGGGCAGAGCCTGCAGGGGGAGCGGGAGCGCACGGGCGGCGGCTCCAGCCAGGCAGAGGCTGCAGCGGGATCGGGAGCGCCAGGGCAGCGGCTCGAACGGGGCAGAGGCTGCAGCCAGATCGGGAGCGTGCGGGCAGCTGCTCGAGCGGGGCAGAGGCTGCAGCGGGATCGGGAACGCGCGGGCAGTGGCTCCAGCTGGGCAGAGGCTGCAGCCTGAGCGGGAGCGCGCGGGCAGCCGCTCTAGAGAGGCAGAGGCTGCAGCGGGATCGTGAGCGCGGGCAGCGGCTCCAGCAGGGCAAACGCTGCAGCGGGATCGGAAGCAAGCGGGCAGCAGCTGTAGCGGAGCAGAGGCTGGAGCCGGAGCAGGAGGGCGCGGGCAATAGCTGGAGCTGGGCAAAGGCGGAGGCGGGAGCGGGCGCGTGAGCGGGGGGGAAGCTGCTCGAGAGGGGCAGAAGCTCGAGAGGGGCACGGGCTGCAGCGGGATCGGGAGGGCGCGGGCAGCGGCTCAAACAGGGCAGAGGCTGCAGTGGGATCGGGAGCGCCAGGGCAGCGGCTCGAGCCAGGCAGAGGCTGCAGCGCGATCGGGAGCGCACGGCAGCAGCTCGAACGGGGCAGAGGCTGCAGCGGGAGCAGGAGCGGGAGCGTGCATGCAGCGGCTGCAGCGGGGCAGCGGCTGGAAAGGGGCAGAGGCTGGAAAGGGGGGCTGCATAGGGAGCGGGAGCTGGCGGCAGCAGCTCCAATGGGCCGACGCTGCAGTGGGATCGGGAGCACGCGGGCAGCGGCTCTAGCGGGGCAGAGGCTGCAGCGGAGCGGGAGCGCTGGAGCGCTGAGGAGGCCGCTGCAGCGCTGACGCTCCTCAGAAGCAGCTGGACTCTCCTACCTGCTGCTGCAGGAATCTGTGGCAACACGTTGCTTTGGTGGAAGAACGTGAAGCAAGTTGAGCTTCACAGAGACACTAACTGCAGAAGAAGTGCTTCAGCAGCCACTTCAGATGACTGTGGAGGGTCTTTGGTGCTGCACCAAAACTCAACTGACAAATACTAGGTTTTTAAAGGCCAAGAAGCTTTAGAGAAGAAAATTTCCAGAAAAATGGCTTTGGTTTGAGGAGAACATCCGTGAACAAAGAAAAACGGAAGCACTCCCCTCAGGACAACCTCGGGATACGTCACTTCACAGACTCGGCTGGAGGTTTTTACCCACATGGGCCCGGCCTCTTCTTCTGTCTGTCTCTGAATCTGCCTGAGAAAAGATCTGCAGATGGTTATGGCCACTGCCTCATTTCCAGTTTCCAATATTCTGCAAGTTTCTTTCTTGGCCAATTCTAATCTGGAAGAAGAGACGGAAGGAAACTGTGGAAAATGTAATTAATTCCCAGCTTAGCTGCACTGACAGAGTACAAAGCACCAGAGTGTAATGCCACATACTGTCTTTTTTCTAAGGCATAAATAGGAGACTTACCAAATTATTTTCTAGATAAGAAATATCAAAGAATTTTCTAGAGAATTTCCCCTATTTTACAAAAAAAAAATTTTTTTTTTTGCAAAAACTGAGAAGAAAATCTCATTTATTTTGTTAATGCATACCACCCATATAGGCGCTATAGAGTTGAATGATTTTTTTTTCCCCAAGGATTAAAGTTCTTAACGTTGCGGTCACATGGAAATCATCCTTAATTTTAACCTAAAGATTGACTGGTGCATATTCTTCAGATATTTCAAGCAAAACTTAGCAGTAATGTATTATTTTTATCATCAGAAAAACGTTAACTGTCAATTACACACACACATGCATAATTATATAATACACACATCTCCATGTACGGCGGCACTTCACAAAGCTCAGGGAAGATTCATATTATCTTTCAATTCTATTTTTCCACAAACATTTTGAAGTTCTCAGATACCCATATATGCAGGATGTTATATGGCTTTTTACCTGTATACAGTGCTCACTGTTTTCTATTCATAAAAAATTTAAATTAGAACCATAGAAGCATCATTATACCCTCCTTACAGGTTTCTTTCTAGATAGTAAAGGTCTATGAAACACATAAACACTGGTTAATAATATGCTTCATCTTCTTATCATATCTTCTCACCACAGACTTTTTCATTGCAGCATGGACAGAGGCTTAGATTTCATGTTTTAAGAGCATAAAAATATCCATCGACAGCAAGTTTTTATAAATAGAGGGTCTTGAAGGGTCTTAGATCCACAATTTCTTTTGGTAATTTTAAAAGATTATTATTATTTTTAACGGACACCTAATAACTGTACATATTTATGGGGTACATTGTGATTTTTTTAATTAAAAACCTAGCTGATTTTATTATTATTATCAATACCAAGCAAGTCTTTAAATCAATGAAAATTTAATTAAGCATAAAGTTACTTTCACATTTGTCTACAACCGTAGTAAATACAGTTCTTGGCATAAAGACACAGCCCTTGGAGTTTAAAACATCCCCAACTGCAAGATTACCTAAATAAATTTCCCATTATTGTTTATGTAATAGTGGGTTAGTTAATCAAATTAAAATAATTATACAATCTAGGATAAAATAAAATGGAAATAATTTACTCACGAAATTCATATTTAAATCATCTTTACTTACAAAATAGTATCCTGAGAATTATAATTCCATTAAGCTTCAATTTGAGCAAAAATTGTAGTTACTTAAACTGAAAATGAAAGATAAGTCAAAACTATTTATGAAGAGAGACCAAAAATATCATCAGGTTTCTTGCTGTGCTTCTGGATTTCAGGAGCAGGCTCATTTGAGCACGGAATCGACCCTGAAGGGAACTCACCCCTACTTTCAGAATGTGGGGGTGGAGGTGACAATCCAGCTCCTAGAGGAACATAAGGAGGAAATCCCCTCAGTGAATAGACATTTCTCATTGCAAATGGAGGTGGTGGCTGGACAGAGAAATCCCTTGGTAGAAAATAATTTTGAGGAGCTCCATACATGCTTCCTGGAGGAGGTGGAGGAAAAAGAGTTTCTCTTCTCATGAATGGACCCCTCCTATCCACTGGAAACAATGGACCTCTGATTGCAGGAAAAGGTGGAGGAGCAAAGCCAGGGCCACTTGCTTCCCTTTCAGCAGGCACAGATGAATGAGGCACATTTACATCACCAAGGTCGTCTTTGGTATCATTTCTGCTGGATTCCGTTTGTGAGGGCTTTGGCCCATCCACTTTATCCAAAGAAGCCAGGTTAAAACTTCTGAGTTCTGCTGGGCCAGATGGTCCACCAGGATCAGGATCAAATCCGTCTTGCCTTTGTGGAAGAAGAGCTGGATCAGAACATGGGTGGCCTGGTGGAGGAATCATCATCCTTCGGTGTTGTTCCCACGGAGGTGACAGGAACCCAGATGGAGGTGGTGGCTGCACAGGGAAATCCCTTGGGAGATAATAATTTTGACGAGCTCCATACATGCTTCCTGGAGGAGGTGGAGGAAAAGGAGGTTCTCTTCTCATGAATGGACCCCTCCTATCCACTGGAAACAATGGACCTCTGATTGCAGGAAAAGGTGGAGGAGCAAAGCCAGGGCCACTTGCTTCCCTTTCAGCAGGCACAGATGAATGAGGCACATTTACATTACCAAGGTCGTCTTTGGTTTCATTTCTGCTGGATTCCATTTGTGAGGGCTTTGGCCCATCCACTTTATCCAAAGAAGCCAGGTTAAAACTTCTGAGCTCTGCTGGGCCAGACGGTCCACCAGGATCAGGATCAAATCCGTCTTGCCTTTGTGGAAGAAGAGCTGGATCAGAACATGGGTGGCCTGGTGGGGGAATCATCATCCTTCGGTGTTGTTCCCACGGAGGTGACAGGAACCCAGACGGAGGTGGTGGCTGCACAGGGAAATCCCTTGGGAGATAATAATTTTGAGGAGCTGCATACATGCTTCCTGGAGGAGGTGGAGGAAAAGGAGGTTCTCTTCTCATGAATGGACCCCTCCTATCCACTGGAAACAATGGACCTCTGATTGCAGGAAAAGGTGGAGGAGCAAAGCCAGGGCCACACGCTTCCCTTTCAGCAGGCACCGATGAATGAGGCACATTTTCATTACCAAGGTCGTCTTTTGTATCATTTCTGCTGGATTCCGTTTGTGAGGGCTTTGGCCCATCCACTTTATCCAAAGAAGCCAGGTTAAAACTTCTGAGTTCTGCTGGGCCAGACGGTCCACCAGGATTAGAATCAAATCCGTCTTGCCTTCGTGGAAGAAG
Organism: Cynocephalus volans; assembly: GCF_027409185.1. Classification (NCBI taxonomy): domain Eukaryota; kingdom Metazoa; phylum Chordata; class Mammalia; order Dermoptera; family Cynocephalidae; genus Cynocephalus; species Cynocephalus volans. Next base: position 92,264,471 of record NC_084473.1, on the reverse strand, counting down.
AGCTGGATCAGAACATGGGTGGCCTGGTGGAGGGATCCTCATCCTCCGGTGCTGTTCCCACGGAGGTGACAGGTACCCAGATGGTGCTCCATGAGAATCGGTTAACCTATCACAGCCCGATTCTCCTCTTTCATTGGTCATCTGGTGATCCAGAGTATTCTCTGGGCCTCTTGAGCCTCTTCCTCCTCCTCGCCCTGGAGTCAAAGGTGCGAGTCTGAGTGGAGAGAGAAAAGCTCTCGTTTCAGATGAAGGTCGACCCACTGGTGAGGCACCACATGGGGAATGCTCTCCGCCAAATGCTGTCTTTGGAACATCAACTACATATGGATCTTTTTTGAAAAGTTCAAATTTAAACTCTTTTTCAGCTAATTTTTGTCTCTTGGAAACATTTACTTTCCTTAAATACCTGAGGTGTCTTTCAGCAGTCTCAGCTGCCACCCAGCTGCCATGCGCTTCTTTCTCATAGGAAGTCATCTGCCCTTGATAAGAACGAACGCTTCTCTCCAATTCTTCTTCTGCATCTCTGGCTCTCCTTCTGTAGGTCTCCAGTTCCTCAGCTGCATGGCTCATCTTCTCTTCTACTTTGGAAAGTTTCTCCTCCTTCTCTAACCGGTCCTTTTCCTCTGCTATTAACTTCCTGTGGAGTTTCATTCCATTTTCTTGATACAGTTCAGTCATTCCTTTAAGTTTCTGCCGAAGCTTCTGATTTTCACTTTCCAACTGTGTGTTTTCTGACTGTAAAGATGCTTGTTCAGTCTGGAGATTTGTAATATGCTCTATAAGCTCTTCCTTTGTTTTATCTACTTCAGACAACTCAGTGTAAATTTGGTTTCTTTCTCCTTCTAGGGTTTTGAAAGAAGCATTTAACTTAGCAGTGTGAATCAGTTTCTTCAAAGCTCCTTTTGGCAGATCATCTAAGCGAGCACCCTTTTGTGATTCACTCTTCATCTGCAATTCCAAGTCATCAGCCATCATGTCTTCTCCAAGCACAGCAGCCCAGTCTGTCATCTTGAGCAAGCGTTCAGCCAGAGACTTGATGTGATTTTCTTTATCACTCAGAACTCGTTCTGCCTGGACTTTGGAGTTTTCAAATATTATTTTCTGTTTATTAAGTTCACTCACTTGTTCTTTCAATACTTCCGCTTCTTGTAAAAGCTGTTTCTGGCTTTCCTGAAGTTGGGAATTTTCATTCAAGGCGTCTTTTATTGCCACCTTCAGACGTTCTTCATTCATTTGAAATATTTTGCAGATTAGTTTGGCTTCAGCTACTTGTGACTGGATGGATTTCGATTCATCTTCTAGGGACTGTATCCTTTTTGAAATATCCGCCATCAATTCATCTTGCTCACAATGTTTAGATTTCTGTTCCTTTAATTCTTTTGCTAGAAAGACTATTTCATCCTCAAGTTTAGATTTGGAGCTGCTCAGCTTTTCATAGGTTGCCTCCAAGCTTTGTGCTTCTGTTGACCCCTTCTCAAAGCTGGCATCCTTCACAGCTGACTCCAAGCCTTCATACTCCTCTTGAACAACGCAAAGTTTGTCAAGTAGTTTACATTTTTCTTCAATTAGTCCAGAAAGCTTTTCAGCAAGCTTTTTCTCTCTTCTTACATAAAGCCGGCTTCTCACCGATCGAACACTTCTCCACAAAAACAAGAGAATCAAAAATCCAGTAAGAGCCGCACATGTCACCAGTTCCCACGGAAAACCAGGGCCCGGTCTCAGGTCTTCAGGCAATGCTGCCACAGTCCTGCACAGCTTTCCCAGGACCAGCCCCAAGTACGGCTGAGGGGCAGCCCCGGGCACCTCCATGGCGCCCCCGAGGCTGCTCCGGCTGTGGCCACAGTAGCCACGGCCTGGCCGGGCCACCACCAGCAGCTGAGACAGCTCTGCGTTCTGTCGGGAACGCGAACCGGCCCCGGCGACAGCAGCAGACACAGCGCAGCCGGCCTTGAGGGGAGCCGGGGAGCACTGGCGCCCACCGGCCTCAGGCGTCCCCCACGCGCACCATGGTAACCAGGCCCCTTTGTGACGTCACTTCCGCCACGCGGTTCCGGAGCCTGCCCCGCGCGAGCCTGTGACACACGCTGTCCTAGCCACCCCCACCTCGGCTTGGTTTTGGCCGGGCCACCGCTGGATTTGAATCCATGTTTATAATGATGAAATCTGGGTAATCAGCATACTCATCACTCAAATATTTGTCATTTCTTTGTGCTGGGAAAATTCAAAATCCTCTCTTTTAGCTATTTGAAATTATCTAATAAATGCGTGCTGACTCTAGCCACCTTACAAAGCTGTAGATCAGTACAAATAGTTCCTCCTGTCCAGCTGCAACTTTGTATCTGTAACCTCTGCCTTTCCCCTCCTCGCCCTACCCTTCCCAGCCTCTAGTGACCACTATTCTGCTACTTCTAGGAGATCAACTTTTCCTTTGGCAATTTTTTAAAGGAAATTTTGCGATTTTAATTTCTTTCAGAGGAGCATCCTTCCTTAGATATCTGCCAAGGAACAAAAGTGTTTTCTTTGGACTAACTTTGCCAAAATAGCCGTAGAATGTGGCAATGGGAAGAGGCCTGAGACACTCTGGGCTTCAGCTGGCCCAACGCTTTCTTTATAGGTAATGAAGCAAAGGTCTACAGTAAGTGCACTACTTGTCCAGGGCTGTTTAGCTATTTAGTGGCAGAAGTGTGTTGTATTTCGGGATCTGCTGGATGTCAGTGAAATGCTCTTTGTTTAAAAAACACTTTATTGAGGAATATTTTATATACCTTGTAATCCACCCATTTCAGGTATGCAATTCAATGAGTTCTAGTAAGTTCATCAAGTTGTGCAGCCATCACCACAAATCAGTTTTAGAACATTTTCACCACACCAATAAGATCTCCTGTACCCATTTATTCTTTTTCCCCCCCAGTTTTATTGGTTATGAATATTCACGGGATGCAAGGCTGATTGTCACCGTTCATACCCAAGCTGTGATGGCCAGATTCATACTGGCCACATGACCGTTACATTTATTGTATCACCTTTATTGACTTTCATATGTTGAACCATCCTTGTATCCCTGGCATGAATCCCACTTCAGGTGCCTGAAACCTCTGCCAAGTTTCTCTTTTTGGTGCCCATAGGAGCCAGCCTGTGCCGCTGGTTCCCATGGAAACAGATCCCTGAGACACACCCTGCCTTGCAGCACGCACAAAGCGCTTGCTCGCCCTTTGCCTTTTCTTTTTTGTTTTTTTAGCCAGCCAGTTAGTTCCAACTTTCAGGACCCCAGGGGAATAAAATGAGGACTGTTCCAGAGGGGAGGCAGCTGCCCAGGTGTCTGGCCCAAGCTCCCAGCCCACCCTGCCCCCTGGGGAAAGGGGGGGCAAGCCTCAGGTCAGGGCACAGCTCCCCAGGAGCCCCTCGGCCTTTCAAGGCCAGGACAGCCCTGCTCCTTTGGCTCCCAGCACACTTCCAGGAGCAGGGACGCGCTGAGCGTTTTGAGTCTTCACGGTGGACTTGGGAGGAAGGTGTCTTTATCTCACTCTATGGATGATGACAGTGAGACCCAGAAAAGTAAAAGGGTTTGCCCAAGTCACAGGCTAGAAAGTGACAAAGCCGGGACATAAAGCCTGTTCCTTTCATCCCAAAGCGAGCATGGCGGTCAAGATGCACCCCAACCGATGACACACCCATGTTTCATACGTCAGCTTGGAGACTTGCTGATCACACTGCCCAGGACAGGCCTGGCCTTCCTTACTGTGTGAACTGAAAAGGTAGGACCAGAGAAGCCCACCCCCAAACCAGTGCTGCCCTCTGGTGAGTCACCCTCCCACTGCTCAGAGGTGCTTTCTTCGAAGTTAACAAGCTGTGCAACCAAACAGGTCAGGACGACTGCCCTGCCCACTGGGCCCCCCAGGCCCCGGGGCCTTGGGAACCTCCCACTGCAGCAGCCAACCTGGAGGGTTCCCCTCATGCAACACAGATGTGAATGTTCCTGCCCCCTGCCATGACCCCCCTCTGCCACTGGGTCCTTTCCCAGGCAGGAGGGAATGGGGACCGAGGACGCCTGAGTAGGCTCCTTGCATGGGCCTCAGCGGTGGCCGTGCTGTGGGCACGTGGCCATTAGCAAACTCCCCAAGAGAGAGTCAGTTTTGCAAGAGTCTCTGGCAGCTATCAGACCCAGAAAAGGGGCGGAAGGCTGCAGGAGTGCCTGCCCTGTTAGCTACGAGCTTGAGCCTGATGGGTTGGAACTGTGCTTTTCCTCCCACGGTGGCAGGAGCCCGAGGGCAGGGCAGTTTGGAAGTGGAAAGGGAAGGAATCGTTTCAAGTCTGGATGAAGGCTGCGTTTCCTTATGTTGCAGTTACTGAGCACTTCACACTGGAGGCGGCGGTGATGAGACGCGTTAGCTGACCAGGGTCTCATACTCTCATCCCAGGCAGGAGAGGGGCTTGGCAAGCCCCACCCACAAGTCTTGGGGTCTCCTGGACCTTCCTCATGACCCCCTCCACTCCAGGCCCAAGTTCAATCCCTCCTCCCCAGGACCCCAAGCCGGCAGGTGGAGCTCTTCCGTACCTTTCCCTCAGGCCCTTTCTACTGTTGGGCCTGGCTGAGGGGCAGAGACAGAGAAATTCCCCCTCGGGGTTTGGGCCCTGCCCCACCAAGAGCCCCTGCCTGAGACCAAGGCCCCTCTGGGAGGGGGGTGCGTCTCACCATGCACGTGGTGCCCGCTCTTTAAAGAAGGTCAATAAACACCTGTTGCCCCCCCAAAGCCCTCCTCTGGATGCCACAGAACTCAGGGATGTCACCAGGACACTGAGCCAGCACAGCTGTGGAACTGGAAACCACTTAAAGCAGCTTTATTTGTGTCCACCTCTGGCCCTTGAAACCTCTTCTGCTGGCCAGTCCTCCCACGGCCAGATGGAAACCTGACAGGCCCAGGCTGCTTCTTGGTAGGGAAATACCCGTGGTCTCCACCACTTCACGTCACACAGCACCGCTCGGCTCACGTCCAGGCCCAACAATAAAAAGGGCCTGACGTCATCGTCAAGTCCCCTGCTTTGAAGTGGAGGCCGCTCCTGCTGCCCCGGCCTGGTGGGGTGGGAAGCCTCGGCCGGGCAGCAGGCGTGGTCAGCCTCCAGCTGAACTGTGCTCTGGGCTTGGCGGAGGTTGAAAGCTACGCCTCTTTCTCTCATCGGCATCTCCAAGGGTCTTCAGAGCCCGGACATGGTCCCCACTGTCCCCCTGACTAGAATATTTTGTGTGGGCCTCAGAGAACCAAGGAGCCCCTGACGGGTAGCGGCAGCCCCACCTTCTCTTGGCCTGCATCTGTTCACTGCCCAGGCTGCCTCCTGGGACTGGGCCTGTGAGATTCCACGCCGACTCTCTCACACGAGGCCCTCACCTGGGCCGTCGGCCCTCTCCTCAGCTCCGCCATCAAAGCAGCCAGCCTGTCTCTTGCCCTCTAGACTTTGGGGTGGGGGTGGGGGTGAGGCATCAGTCCACTGGATTTCTCCACCTGCGGAGGACACCTCAAAGCCTAAAGCTCTCTTTAAAGCCCTCTTCCTCTGGCTTGATGTGAACGAGGGCATCTCACCTCACCCTCTGGTCTCAGCTCACCTCCCTGATATCCCCGCCTCTAACCTCAACACTTGACTCCTTGGTACCCTTGGTGTGGGTGAGGGGTCAGGCCATCTCTTCTCTAAATGCGGCATCAATGTGGGCAGGGGTCAGGGGCTGGGCGGGGTCATCTCACGGCACACACCGGCCTCCCTCCCCACATGGGGCTGTGATCATCAGTGTTTGTACGAGGGTTGGAAGCTAACTGCTCCATGCTTTGTCCAGAAAGTGCAAGGAAGGATTTGGGACCATGGAGGAGGGGCCCATGGTGTGGACCAGGCTGGCTGCCAGCCTCCTGGTTTGGTCCCTGGCATTTAGGCTCAGAGAGACAGGGTGCTAGGAGGTAAGATGGGAGGCCCAGAGGGTGGGGAGGGACACTGGCCACCACCACCCAGAGCAGGGCCTCAGGCTGACTCCAGAGAACTCAGTTATGTCCTGAAATGCCACCATCATACGTTGACTCCTTTGGGTAAGTATTGCCTTTGCTATGCAGCCCACATCCAGTCTCTGCATCCTAGTTTCTCAGCCCTCAGGTAGATAAGCAACAAGTCCTGTCTCTTGGTTGATCCTTGTAAAGCGTATAACACGCTTCCCCGTTGATACTCATAGCTCGATAAATAAATGTTAACTCACACTGCTTGTCCCTTCGGGTAGCATGGGCAGGCTCTTGCCCACCAGGCGACCCTCTCTTAGCACAACTCGGCCAACTGGAGCTGCCCTGGCCAGTCACCTGAGACCTTGGATGCCTTGGCCCATCTGGCATTTCTTTGGCAGAATCTTCCATGGGGCCTTTTGCTGGGTGGCAAGGCTGGAGCGTCTGGCACAACAATTCGAGTTTGCAAATACAAAAGCCACATCTTAAACATCACAAATTAGAACTGTGGTTTGGCAAAATATTTTTGTGCTCCTTTGAGGACCTGAAACTCCAAGAATAGTAGAAAACAGAATGTCTGGGATATTTATATACAGGTTAAGAGTCTCTAATCCAAAAATCCAAACTCCTAAACTTTTTGAGTGCTAACATGACACTCAAAGGAAATGCTCATTGGAGCATTCTGCAAATGTATTCTCCAAATATTCCCAAATCTGAAAACATCCTAAATCCAAAATACTTTCCAAGCATTTTGGATAAGGGGTACTCAATCTGTATTTTAATGGGGAGAAGAGAATGACAAAGTTGACTGTGGGACCGCAGGCCGCCAGAGTCATCCGACAGCCATGTTACACATGGTGTAGACAGCTGGAAGCCAGGAGTCATCTCATGCACGCACCTGTCTCCAGAGGCCTGACGCAATACCTCAGACAATGAAGAGACCAACACTAGAATTTTGATTAGACTCAACACATCCACAATTCAACTCAATTTAAAATTGCCTCACATACTCTTGGTAGCAATAAAACTGCAGCCTTTGGAAGATAATCTGGTCCTATCTTTCAGTATTTTCCATGTGGATATTCTTTGTCCCATCAGTGTCACCTCTAGGCCCAAACCCAGAGAAATCTCTGAAGGACACCAGGATGCTCACTGCAGCATTGTGTAGGACAGCACAACCTGGACACAACCTGAGTGTCCACCCGTGGGGCACGGGGTAAATACATGATGGTAAAATCATAATTGATGCAGCTTTAAAAAAAGAATGAGACGGTCCTCTCTACCCTGACATGGAAATAGAGGTCTGCAGGTTTCTAGATAGCAGAGCAGATTTAAACACAGGTGTTCGGACAGCGCAACGGGACCTGAGCTGAGGGACAGGAAAGTGCAGCCTCAAGACCCCGTGTCATTCCGCTTTCTCGCTCTCTTTCCCTGGGATCCAGAACCTCCGCCCTCCTTTTAGGTGCACTGGCTGGGGAGAGGCTGTGGCGGGAGCGGGAGCACGCGGGCAGCGGCTCAAGCGGGGCAGAGGCTGCAGCGGGATCAGGAGCGGGCGGGCAGCGGCCGGAGCCGGGCAGAGCCTGCAGGGGGATCGGGAGCGCGCAGGCAGCGGCTCGAGCAGGCCAGAGGCTGCGGCCAGATCGGGAGAGCGGGGACAGCGGCTGAGCGGTGCAGAGGCTGCAGCGCGATCGGGAGTGCGCAGGCAGCGGATCGAGCGGGACAGAGGCTGGAGCGGGAGCAGGAGGGTGCAGGCAACAGCTGGAGCTGGGCAAAGGCGGAGGCGGGAGCGGGAGCGTGAGCGTCGGGGCAGCGGCGGGAGAGGGGCAGAGGCTCGAGAGGGGCAGAGGCTGCAGCTAGATCGGGAGTGGGCGGGCAGCGGCTCTAGCGGGGCAGAGGCTGCAGCGGGAGCGGGAGGGCGTGGGCAACAGCTGGAGCTGGGCAAAGACTGCTGCGTGAGCTGGAGCGCTAGCGTGCGGGCAGAAGCTCGAGCGGGGCAGAGGTTGCGGCGGGATCGGGAACGCGCAGGCAGCGCCTCGAGCGGTGCAGAGGCTGCAGCGCGATCGGGAGCGCGCAGGCAGCGGCTCGAGCGGGGCAGAGGCTGCTGTGGGATCAGGAGCGGGTGGGGAGCGGCTCGAGCCGGGCAGAGCCTGCAGGGGGAGCGGGAGCACAGGGGCAGCGGCTCCAGCCGGGCAGAGGCTGCAGCAGGATCGGGAGCGCGCGGGCAGTGGCTCCAGTGAGGCAGAGGCTGCAGCGGGTTCTGGAGCGCGCGGGCAGCGGCTCCAGGCGGGCAGAGGCTGCTGTGGGATCAGGAGCGGGTGGGGAGCAGCTCGAGCCGGGCAGAGCCTGCAGGGGGAGCGGGAGCACACGGGCAGCGGCTCCAGCCGGGCAGAGGCTGCAGCAGGATCGGGAGCGCGCAGGCAGCGGCTCGAGCAGGGCAGAGGCTGCAGCGAGATCGGTAGCGCGCGGGCAGTGGCTCCAGTGAGGCAGAGGCTGCAGCGGGTTCTGGAGCGCGCGGGCAGCGGCTCCAGGCGGGCAGAGGCTGCAGCGAGATCGGGAGCGTGCGGGCAGCCGCTGGAGCGAGGCAGGGGCTGCAGCGGGATCGTGAGCACGGGCAGCGGCTCCAGCAGGGCAAAAGCTGCAGCGGGATCGGGAGCAAGCGGGCAGCAGCTCTAGCGGAGCAGAGGCTGGAGCGGGAGCAGGAGGGCTCGGGCAACAGCTGGAGCTGGGCCAAGGCGGAGGCGGGAGCGGGAGCGTGAGTGTGGGGGCAGCGGCGGGAGAGGGGCAGAGGCTCGAGAGGGGCAGAGGCTGCAGCGTGATCGGGAGAGCCAGGGCAGCGGCTGCAGCAGGGCAGAGGCTGCAGCGGGAGCGGGAGGGCGTGGGCAACAGCTGGAGCTGGGCCAAGGCTGCGGTGGGGCGGGAGCAGGAGGGGTTGGGAAACAGCTCGAGCTGGGCAAAGACTGCAGCGGGAGCTGGAGCGCTAGCGTGCGGGCAGAAGCTCGAGCGGTGCAGAGGCTGCAGCGCGATCGGGAGTGCGCAGGCAGCGGCAGCGGCTCGAGCGGGGCAGAGGCTGCTGCGGGATCAGGAGCGGGTGGGCAGCGGCTCTAGCCGGGCAGAGCCTGCAGGGGGAGCGGGAGCGCACGGGCGGCGGCTCCAGCCAGGCAGAGGCTGCAGCGGGATCGGGAGCGCGCAGGCAGCGGCTCGAGCAGGGCAGAGGCTGCAGCCAGATCGGGAGCGTGCGGGCAGCTGCTCGAGCGGGGCAGAGGCTGCAGCGGGATCGGGAACGCGCGGGCAGTGGCTCCAGCTGGGCAGAGGCTGCAGCCTGAGCGGGAGCGCGCGGGCAGCCGCTCTAGAGAGGCAGAGGCTGCAGCGGGATCGTGAGCGCGGGCAGCGGCTCCAGCAGGGCAAACGCTGCAGCGGGATCGGAAGCAAGCGGGCAGCAGCTGTAGCGGAGCAGAGGCTGGAGCCGGAGCAGGAGGGCGCGGGCAATAGCTGGAGCTGGGCAAAGGCGGAGGCGGGAGCGGGCGCGTGAGCGGGGGGGAAGCTGCTCGAGAGGGGCAGAAGCTCGAGAGGGGCACGGGCTGCAGCGGGATCGGGAGGGCGCGGGCAGCGGCTCAAACAGGGCAGAGGCTGCAGCGGGATCGGGAGCGCCAGGGCAGCGGCTCGAGCCAGGCAGAGGCTGCAGCGCGATCGGGAGCGCACGGCAGCAGCTCGAACGGGGCAGAGGCTGCAGCGGGAGCAGGAGCGGGAGCGTGCATGCAGCGGCTGCAGCGGGGCAGCGGCTGGAAAGGGGCAGAGGCTGGAAAGGGGGGCTGCATAGGGAGCGGGAGCTGGCGGCAGCAGCTCCAATGGGCCGACGCTGCAGTGGGATCGGGAGCACGCGGGCAGCGGCTCTAGCGGGGCAGAGGCTGGAGCGGAGCGGGAGCGCTGGAGCGCTGAGGAGGCCGCTGCAGCGCTGACGCTCCTCAGAAGCAGCTGGACTCTCCTACCTGCTGCTGCAGGAATCTGTGGCAACACGTTGCTTTGGTGGAAGAACGTGAAGCAAGTTGAGCTTCACAGAGACACTAACTGCAGAAGAAGTGCTTCAGCAGCCACTTCAGATGACTGTGGAGGGTCTTTGGTGCTGCACCAAAACTCAACTGACAAATACTAGGTTTTTAAAGGCCAAGAAGCTTTAGAGAAGAAAATTTCCAGAAAAATGGCTTTGGTTTGAGGAGAACATCCGTGAACAAAGAAAAACGGAAGCACTCCCCTCAGGACAACCTCGGGATACGTCACTTCACAGACTCGGCTGGAGGTTTTTACCCACATGGGCCCGGCCTCTTCTTCTGTCTGTCTCTGAATCTGCCTGAGAAAAGATCTGCAGATGGTTATGGCCACTGCCTCATTTCCAGTTTCCAATATTCTGCAAGTTTCTTTCTTGGCCAATTCTAATCTGGAAGAAGAGACGGAAGGAAACTGTGGAAAATGTAATTAATTCCCAGCTTAGCTGCACTGACAGAGTACAAAGCACCAGAGTGTAATGCCACATACTGTCTTTTTTCTAAGGCATAAATAGGAGACTTACCAAATTATTTTCTAGATAAGAAATATCAAAGAATTTTCTAGAGAATTTCCCCTATTTTACAAAAAAAAAATTTTTTTTTTTGCAAAAACTGAGAAGAAAATCTCATTTATTTTGTTAATGCATACCACCCATATAGGCGCTATAGAGTTGAATGATTTTTTTTTCCCCAAGGATTAAAGTTCTTAACGTTGCGGTCACATGGAAATCATCCTTAATTTTAACCTAAAGATTGACTGGTGCATATTCTTCAGATATTTCAAGCAAAACTTAGCAGTAATGTATTATTTTTATCATCAGAAAAACGTTAACTGTCAATTACACACACACATGCATAATTATATAATACACACATCTCCATGTACGGCGGCACTTCACAAAGCTCAGGGAAGATTCATATTATCTTTCAATTCTATTTTTCCACAAACATTTTGAAGTTCTCAGATACCCATATATGCAGGATGTTATATGGCTTTTTACCTGTATACAGTGCTCACTGTTTTCTATTCATAAAAAATTTAAATTAGAACCATAGAAGCATCATTATACCCTCCTTACAGGTTTCTTTCTAGATAGTAAAGGTCTATGAAACACATAAACACTGGTTAATAATATGCTTCATCTTCTTATCATATCTTCTCACCACAGACTTTTTCATTGCAGCATGGACAGAGGCTTAGATTTCATGTTTTAAGAGCATAAAAATATCCATCGACAGCAAGTTTTTATAAATAGAGGGTCTTGAAGGGTCTTAGATCCACAATTTCTTTTGGTAATTTTAAAAGATTATTATTATTTTTAACGGACACCTAATAACTGTACATATTTATGGGGTACATTGTGATTTTTTTAATTAAAAACCTAGCTGATTTTATTATTATTATCAATACCAAGCAAGTCTTTAAATCAATGAAAATTTAATTAAGCATAAAGTTACTTTCACATTTGTCTACAACCGTAGTAAATACAGTTCTTGGCATAAAGACACAGCCCTTGGAGTTTAAAACATCCCCAACTGCAAGATTACCTAAATAAATTTCCCATTATTGTTTATGTAATAGTGGGTTAGTTAATCAAATTAAAATAATTATACAATCTAGGATAAAATAAAATGGAAATAATTTACTCACGAAATTCATATTTAAATCATCTTTACTTACAAAATAGTATCCTGAGAATTATAATTCCATTAAGCTTCAATTTGAGCAAAAATTGTAGTTACTTAAACTGAAAATGAAAGATAAGTCAAAACTATTTATGAAGAGAGACCAAAAATATCATCAGGTTTCTTGCTGTGCTTCTGGATTTCAGGAGCAGGCTCATTTGAGCACGGAATCGACCCTGAAGGGAACTCACCCCTACTTTCAGAATGTGGGGGTGGAGGTGACAATCCAGCTCCTAGAGGAACATAAGGAGGAAATCCCCTCAGTGAATAGACATTTCTCATTGCAAATGGAGGTGGTGGCTGGACAGAGAAATCCCTTGGTAGAAAATAATTTTGAGGAGCTCCATACATGCTTCCTGGAGGAGGTGGAGGAAAAAGAGTTTCTCTTCTCATGAATGGACCCCTCCTATCCACTGGAAACAATGGACCTCTGATTGCAGGAAAAGGTGGAGGAGCAAAGCCAGGGCCACTTGCTTCCCTTTCAGCAGGCACAGATGAATGAGGCACATTTACATCACCAAGGTCGTCTTTGGTATCATTTCTGCTGGATTCCGTTTGTGAGGGCTTTGGCCCATCCACTTTATCCAAAGAAGCCAGGTTAAAACTTCTGAGTTCTGCTGGGCCAGATGGTCCACCAGGATCAGGATCAAATCCGTCTTGCCTTTGTGGAAGAAGAGCTGGATCAGAACATGGGTGGCCTGGTGGAGGAATCATCATCCTTCGGTGTTGTTCCCACGGAGGTGACAGGAACCCAGATGGAGGTGGTGGCTGCACAGGGAAATCCCTTGGGAGATAATAATTTTGAGGAGCTCCATACATGCTTCCTGGAGGAGGTGGAGGAAAAGGAGGTTCTCTTCTCATGAATGGACCCCTCCTATCCACTGGAAACAATGGACCTCTGATTGCAGGAAAAGGTGGAGGAGCAAAGCCAGGGCCACTTGCTTCCCTTTCAGCAGGCACAGATGAATGAGGCACATTTACATTACCAAGGTCGTCTTTGGTTTCATTTCTGCTGGATTCCGTTTGTGAGGGCTTTGGCCCATCCACTTTATCCAAAGAAGCCAGGTTAAAACTTCTGAGCTCTGCTGGGCCAGACGGTCCACCAGGATCAGGATCAAATCCGTCTTGCCTTTGTGGAAGAAGAGCTGGATCAGAACATGGGTGGCCTGGTGGGGGAATCATCATCCTTCGGTGTTGTTCCCACGGAGGTGACAGGAACCCAGACGGAGGTGGTGGCTGCACAGGGAAATCCCTTGGGAGATAATAATTTTGAGGAGCTGCATACATGCTTCCTGGAGGAGGTGGAGGAAAAGGAGGTTCTCTTCTCATGAATGGACCCCTCCTATCCACTGGAAACAATGGACCTCTGATTGCAGGAAAAGGTGGAGGAGCAAAGCCAGGGCCACACGCTTCCCTTTCAGCAGGCACCGATGAATGAGGCACATTTTCATTACCAAGGTCGTCTTTTGTATCATTTCTGCTGGATTCCGTTTGTGAGGGCTTTGGCCCATCCACTTTATCCAAAGAAGCCAGGTTAAAACTTCTGAGTTCTGCTGGGCCAGACGGTCCACCAGGATTAGAATCAAATCCGTCTTGCCTTCGTGGAAGAAGAGCTGGATCAGAACATGGGTGGCCTGGTGGAGGGATCCTCATCCTCCGGTGCTGTTCCCACGGAGGTGACAGGTACCCAGATGGTGCTCCATGAGAATCGGTTAACCTATCACAGCCCGATTCTCCTCTTTCATTGGTCATCTGGTGATCCAGAGTATTCTCTGGGCCTCTTGAGCCTCTTCCTCCTCCTCGCCCTGGAGTCAAAGGTGCGAGTCTGAGTGGAGAGAGAAAAGCTCTCGTTTCAGATGAAGGTCGACCCACTGGTGAGGCACCACATGGGGAATGCTCTCCGCCAAATGCTGTCTTTGGAACATCAACTACATATGGATCTTTTTTGAAAAGTTCAAATTTAAACTCTTTTTCAGCTAATTTTTGTCTCTTGGAAACATTTACTTTCCTTAAATACCTGAGGTGTCTTTCAGCAGTCTCAGCTGCCACCCAGCTGCCATGCGCTTCTTTCTCATAGGAAGTCATCTGCCCTTGATAAGAACGAACGCTTCTCTCCAATTCTTCTTCTGCATCTCTGGCTCTCCTTCTGTAGGTCTCCAGTTCCTCAGCTGCATGGCTCATCTTCTCTTCTACTTTGGAAAGTTTCTCCTCCTTCTCTAACCGGTCCTTTTCCTCTGCTATTAACTTCCTGTGGAGTTTCATTCCATTTTCTTGATACAGTTCAGTCATTCCTTTAAGTTTCTGCCGAAGCTTCTGATTTTCACTTTCCAACTGTGTGTTTTCTGACTGTAAAGATGCTTGTTCAGTCTGGAGATTTGTAATATGCTCTATAAGCTCTTCCTTTGTTTTATCTACTTCAGACAACTCAGTGTAAATTTGGTTTCTTTCTCCTTCTAGGGTTTTGAAAGAAGCATTTAACTTAGCAGTGTGAATCAGTTTCTTCAAAGCTCCTTTTGGCAGATCATCTAAGCGAGCACCCTTTTGTGATTCACTCTTCATCTGCAATTCCAAGTCATCAGCCATCATGTCTTCTCCAAGCACAGCAGCCCAGTCTGTCATCTTGAGCAAGCGTTCAGCCAGAGACTTGATGTGATTTTCTTTATCACTCAGAACTCGTTCTGCCTGGACTTTGGAGTTTTCAAATATTATTTTCTGTTTATTAAGTTCACTCACTTGTTCTTTCAATACTTCCGCTTCTTGTAAAAGCTGTTTCTGGCTTTCCTGAAGTTGGGAATTTTCATTCAAGGCGTCTTTTATTGCCACCTTCAGACGTTCTTCATTCATTTGAAATATTTTGCAGATTAGTTTGGCTTCAGCTACTTGTGACTGGATGGATTTCGATTCATCTTCTAGGGACTGTATCCTTTTTGAAATATCCGCCATCAATTCATCTTGCTCACAATGTTTAGATTTCTGTTCCTTTAATTCTTTTGCTAGAAAGACTATTTCATCCTCAAGTTTAGATTTGGAGCTGCTCAGCTTTTCATAGGTTGCCTCCAAGCTTTGTGCTTCTGTTGACCCCTTCTCAAAGCTGGCATCCTTCACAGCTGACTCCAAGCCTTCATACTCCTCTTGAACAACGCAAAGTTTGTCAAGTAGTTTACATTTTTCTTCAATTAGTCCAGAAAGCTTTTCAGCAAGCTTTTTCTCTCTTCTTACATAAAGCCGGCTTCTCACCGATCGAACACTTCTCCACAAAAACAAGAGAATCAAAAATCCAGTAAGAGCCGCACATGTCACCAGTTCCCACGGAAAACCAGGGCCCGGTCTCAGGTCTTCAGGCAATGCTGCCACAGTCCTGCACAGCTTTCCCAGGACCAGCCCCAAGTACGGCTGAGGGGCAGCCCCGGGCACCTCCATGGCGCCCCCGAGGCTGCTCCGGCTGTGGCCACAGTAGCCACGGCCTGGCCGGGCCACCACCAGCAGCTGAGACAGCTCTGCGTTCTGTCGGGAACGCGAACCGGCCCCGGCGACAGCAGCAGACACAGCGCAGCCGGCCTTGAGGGGAGCCGGGGAGCACTGGCGCCCACCGGCCTCAGGCGTCCCCCACGCGCACCATGGTAACCAGGCCCCTTTGTGACGTCACTTCCGCCACGCGGTTCCGGAGCCTGCCCCGCGCGAGCCTGTGACACACGCTGTCCTAGCCACCCCCACCTCGGCTTGGTTTTGGCCGGGCCACCGCTGGATTTGAATCCATGTTTATAATGATGAAATCTGGGTAATCAGCATACTCATCACTCAAATATTTGTCATTTCTTTGTGCTGGGAAAATTCAAAATCCTCTCTTTTAGCTATTTGAAATTATCTAATAAATGCGTGCTGACTCTAGCCACCTTACAAAGCTGTAGATCAGTACAAATAGTTCCTCCTGTCCAGCTGCAACTTTGTATCTGTAACCTCTGCCTTTCCCCTCCTCGCCCTACCCTTCCCAGCCTCTAGTGACCACTATTCTGCTACTTCTAGGAGATCAACTTTTCCTTTGGCAATTTTTTAAAGGAAATTTTGCGATTTTAATTTCTTTCAGAGGAGCATCCTTCCTTAGATATCTGCCAAGGAACAAAAGTGTTTTCTTTGGACTAACTTTGCCAAAATAGCCGTAGAATGTGGCAATGGGAAGAGGCCTGAGACACTCTGGGCTTCAGCTGGCCCAACGCTTTCTTTATAGGTAATGAAGCAAAGGTCTACAGTAAGTGCACTACTTGTCCAGGGCTGTTTAGCTATTTAGTGGCAGAAGTGTGTTGTATTTCGGGATCTGCTGGATGTCAGTGAAATGCTCTTTGTTTAAAAAACACTTTATTGAGGAATATTTTATATACCTTGTAATCCACCCATTTCAGGTATGCAATTCAATGAGTTCTAGTAAGTTCATCAAGTTGTGCAGCCATCACCACAAATCAGTTTTAGAACATTTTCACCACACCAATAAGATCTCCTGTACCCATTTATTCTTTTTCCCCCCCAGTTTTATTGGTTATGAATATTCACGGGATGCAAGGCTGATTGTCACCGTTCATACCCAAGCTGTGATGGCCAGATTCATACTGGCCACATGACCGTTACATTTATTGTATCACCTTTATTGACTTTCATATGTTGAACCATCCTTGTATCCCTGGCATGAATCCCACTTCAGGTGCCTGAAACCTCTGCCAAGTTTCTCTTTTTGGTGCCCATAGGAGCCAGCCTGTGCCGCTGGTTCCCATGGAAACAGATCCCTGAGACACACCCTGCCTTGCAGCACGCACAAAGCGCTTGCTCGCCCTTTGCCTTTTCTTTTTTGTTTTTTTAGCCAGCCAGTTAGTTCCAACTTTCAGGACCCCAGGGGAATAAAATGAGGACTGTTCCAGAGGGGAGGCAGCTGCCCAGGTGTCTGGCCCAAGCTCCCAGCCCACCCTGCCCCCTGGGGAAAGGGGGGGCAAGCCTCAGGTCAGGGCACAGCTCCCCAGGAGCCCCTCGGCCTTTCAAGGCCAGGACAGCCCTGCTCCTTTGGCTCCCAGCACACTTCCAGGAGCAGGGACGCGCTGAGCGTTTTGAGTCTTCACGGTGGACTTGGGAGGAAGGTGTCTTTATCTCACTCTATGGATGATGACAGTGAGACCCAGAAAAGTAAAAGGGTTTGCCCAAGTCACAGGCTAGAAAGTGACAAAGCCGGGACATAAAGCCTGTTCCTTTCATCCCAAAGCGAGCATGGCGGTCAAGATGCACCCCAACCGATGACACACCCATGTTTCATACGTCAGCTTGGAGACTTGCTGATCACACTGCCCAGGACAGGCCTGGCCTTCCTTACTGTGTGAACTGAAAAGGTAGGACCAGAGAAGCCCACCCCCAAACCAGTGCTGCCCTCTGGTGAGTCACCCTCCCACTGCTCAGAGGTGCTTTCTTCGAAGTTAACAAGCTGTGCAACCAAACAGGTCAGGACGACTGCCCTGCCCACTGGGCCCCCCAGGCCCCGGGGCCTTGGGAACCTCCCACTGCAGCAGCCAACCTGGAGGGTTCCCCTCATGCAACACAGATGTGAATGTTCCTGCCCCCTGCCATGACCCCCCTCTGCCACTGGGTCCTTTCCCAGGCAGGAGGGAATGGGGACCGAGGACGCCTGAGTAGGCTCCTTGCATGGGCCTCAGCGGTGGCCGTGCTGTGGGCACGTGGCCATTAGCAAACTCCCCAAGAGAGAGTCAGTTTTGCAAGAGTCTCTGGCAGCTATCAGACCCAGAAAAGGGGCGGAAGGCTGCAGGAGTGCCTGCCCTGTTAGCTACGAGCTTGAGCCTGATGGGTTGGAACTGTGCTTTTCCTCCCACGGTGGCAGGAGCCCGAGGGCAGGGCAGTTTGGAAGTGGAAAGGGAAGGAATCGTTTCAAGTCTGGATGAAGGCTGCGTTTCCTTATGTTGCAGTTACTGAGCACTTCACACTGGAGGCGGCGGTGATGAGACGCGTTAGCTGACCAGGGTCTCATACTCTCATCCCAGGCAGGAGAGGGGCTTGGCAAGCCCCACCCACAAGTCTTGGGGTCTCCTGGACCTTCCTCATGACCCCCTCCACTCCAGGCCCAAGTTCAATCCCTCCTCCCCAGGACCCCAAGCCGGCAGGTGGAGCTCTTCCGTACCTTTCCCTCAGGCCCTTTCTACTGTTGGGCCTGGCTGAGGGGCAGAGACAGAGAAATTCCCCCTCGGGGTTTGGGCCCTGCCCCACCAAGAGCCCCTGCCTGAGACCAAGGCCCCTCTGGGAGGGGGGTGCGTCTCACCATGCACGTGGTGCCCGCTCTTTAAAGAAGGTCAATAAACACCTGTTGCCCCCCCAAAGCCCTCCTCTGGATGCCACAGAACTCAGGGATGTCACCAGGACACTGAGCCAGCACAGCTGTGGAACTGGAAACCACTTAAAGCAGCTTTATTTGTGTCCACCTCTGGCCCTTGAAACCTCTTCTGCTGGCCAGTCCTCCCACGGCCAGATGGAAACCTGACAGGCCCAGGCTGCTTCTTGGTAGGGAAATACCCGTGGTCTCCACCACTTCACGTCACACAGCACCGCTCGGCTCACGTCCAGGCCCAACAATAAAAAGGGCCTGACGTCATCGTCAAGTCCCCTGCTTTGAAGTGGAGGCCGCTCCTGCTGCCCCGGCCTGGTGGGGTGGGAAGCCTCGGCCGGGCAGCAGGCGTGGTCAGCCTCCAGCTGAACTGTGCTCTGGGCTTGGCGGAGGTTGAAAGCTACGCCTCTTTCTCTCATCGGCATCTCCAAGGGTCTTCAGAGCCCGGACATGGTCCCCACTGTCCCCCTGACTAGAATATTTTGTGTGGGCCTCAGAGAACCAAGGAGCCCCTGACGGGTAGCGGCAGCCCCACCTTCTCTTGGCCTGCATCTGTTCACTGCCCAGGCTGCCTCCTGGGACTGGGCCTGTGAGATTCCACGCCGACTCTCTCACACGAGGCCCTCACCTGGGCCGTCGGCCCTCTCCTCAGCTCCGCCATCAAAGCAGCCAGCCTGTCTCTTGCCCTCTAGACTTTGGGGTGGGGGTGGGGGTGAGGCATCAGTCCACTGGATTTCTCCACCTGCGGAGGACACCTCAAAGCCTAAAGCTCTCTTTAAAGCCCTCTTCCTCTGGCTTGATGTGAACGAGGGCATCTCACCTCACCCTCTGGTCTCAGCTCACCTCCCTGATATCCCCGCCTCTAACCTCAACACTTGACTCCTTGGTACCCTTGGTGTGGGTGAGGGGTCAGGCCATCTCTTCTCTAAATGCGGCATCAATGTGGGCAGGGGTCAGGGGCTGGGCGGGGTCATCTCACGGCACACACCGGCCTCCCTCCCCACATGGGGCTGTGATCATCAGTGTTTGTACGAGGGTTGGAAGCTAACTGCTCCATGCTTTGTCCAGAAAGTGCAAGGAAGGATTTGGGACCATGGAGGAGGGGCCCATGGTGTGGACCAGGCTGGCTGCCAGCCTCCTGGTTTGGTCCCTGGCATTTAGGCTCAGAGAGACAGGGTGCTAGGAGGTAAGATGGGAGGCCCAGAGGGTGGGGAGGGACACTGGCCACCACCACCCAGAGCAGGGCCTCAGGCTGACTCCAGAGAACTCAGTTATGTCCTGAAATGCCACCATCATACGTTGACTCCTTTGGGTAAGTATTGCCTTTGCTATGCAGCCCACATCCAGTCTCTGCATCCTAGTTTCTCAGCCCTCAGGTAGATAAGCAACAAGTCCTGTCTCTTGGTTGATCCTTGTAAAGCGTATAACACGCTTCCCCGTTGATACTCATAGCTCGATAAATAAATGTTAACTCACACTGCTTGTCCCTTCGGGTAGCATGGGCAGGCTCTCGCCCACCAGGCGGCCCTCTCTTAGCACAACTCGGCCAACTGGAGCTGCCCTGGCCAGTCACCTGAGACCTTGGATGCCTTGGCCCATCTGGCATTTCTTTGGCAGAATCTTCCATGGGGCCTTTTGCTGGGTGGCAAGGCTGGAGCGTCTGGCACAACAATTCGAGTTTGCAAATACAAAAGCCACATCTTAAACATCACAAATTAGAACTGTGGTTTGGCAAAATATTTTTGTGCTCCTTTGAGGACCTGAAACTCCAAGAATAGTAGAAAACAGAATGTCAGGTTAAGAGTCTCTAATCCAAAAATCCAAACTCCTAAACTTTTTGAGTGCTAACATGACACTCAAAGGAAATGCTCATTGGAGCATTCTGCAAATGTATTCTCCAAATATTCCCAAATCTGAAAACATCCTAAATCCAAAATACTTTCCAAGCATTTTGGATAAGGGGTACTCAATCTGTATTTTAATGGGGAGAAGAGAATGACAAAGTTGACTGTGGGACCGCAGGCCGCCAGAGTCATCCGACAGCCATGTTACACATGGTGTAGACAGCTGGAAGCCAGGAGTCATCTCATGCACGCACCTGTCTCCAGAGGCCTGACGCAATACCTCAGACAATGAAGAGACCAACACTAGAATTTTGATTAGACTCAACACATCCACAATTCAACTCAATTTAAAATTGCCTCACATACTCTTGGTAGCAATAAAACTGCAGCCTTTGGAAGATAATCTGGTCCTATCTTTCAGTATTTTCCATGTGGATATTCTTTGTCCCATCAGTGTCACCTCTAGGCCCAAACCCAGAGAAATCTCTGAAGGACACCAGGATGCTCACTGCAGCATTGTGTAGGACAGCACAACCTGGACACAACCTGAGTGTCCACCCGTGGGGCACGGGGTAAATACATGATGGTAAAATCATAATTGATGCAGCTTTAAAAAAAGAATGAGACGGTCCTCTCTACCCTGACATGGAAATAGAGGTCTGCAGGTTTCTAGATAGCAGAGCAGATTTAAACACAGGTGTTCGGACAGCGCAACGGGACCTGAGCTGAGGGACAGGAAAGTGCAGCCTCAAGACCCCGTGTCATTCCGCTTTCTCGCTCTCTTTCCCTGGGATCCAGAACCTCCGCCCTCCTTTTAGGTGCACTGGCTGGGGAGAGGCTGTGGCGGGAGCGGGAGCACGCGGGCAGCGGCTCAAGCGGGGCAGAGGCTGCAGCGGGATCAGGAGCGGGCGGGCAGCGGCCGGAGCCGGGCAGAGCCTGCAGGGGGATCGGGAGCGCGCAGGCAGCGGCTCGAGCAGGCCAGAGGCTGCGGCCAGATCGGGAGAGCGGGGACAGCGGCTGAGCGGTGCAGAGGCTGCAGCGCGATCGGGAGTGCGCAGGCAGCGGATCGAGCGGGACAGAGGCTGGAGCGGGAGCAGGAGGGTGCAGGCAACAGCTGGAGCTGGGCAAAGGCGGAGGCGGGAGCGGGAGCGTGAGCGTCGGGGCAGCGGCGGGAGAGGGGCAGAGGCTCGAGAGGGGCAGAGGCTGCAGCTAGATCAGGAGTGGGCGGGCAGCGGCTCTAGCGGGGCAGAGGCTGCAGCGGGAGCGGGAGGGCGTGGGCAACAGCTGGAGCTGGGCCAAGGCTGCGGTGGGGCGGGAGCAGGAGGGGGTGGGAAACAGCTCGAGCTGGGCAAAGACTGCAGCGGGAGCTGGAGCGCTAGCGTGCGGGCAGAAGCTCGAGCGGTGCAGAGGCTGCAGCGCGATCGGGAGCGCGCAGGCAGCGGCAGCGGCTCGAGCGGGGCAGAGGCTGCTGCGGGATCAGGAGCGGGTGGGCAGCGGCTCTAGCCGGGCAGAGCCTGCAGGGGGAGCGGGAGCGCACGGGCGGCGGCTCCAGCCAGGCAGAGGCTGCAGCGGGATCGGGAGCGCGCAGGCAGCGGCTCGAGCAGGGCAGAGGCTGCAGCCAGATCTGGAGCGCGGGGGCAGCGGCTCAAGCGGTGCAGAGGCTGCAGCCAGATCGGGAGCGTGCGGGCAGCTGCTCGAGCGGGGCAGAGGCTGCAGCGGGATCGGGAACGCGCGGGCAGTGGCTCCAGCTGGGCAGAGGCTGCAGCCTGAGCGGGAGCGCGCGGGCAGCCGCTCTAGAGAGGCAGAGGCTGCAGCGGGATCGTGAGCGCGGGCAGCGGCTCCAGCAGGGCAAACGCTGCAGCGGGATCGGAAGCAAGCGGGCAGCAGCTGTAGCGGAGCAGAGGCTGGAGCCGGAGCAGGAGGGCGCGGGCAATAGCTGGAGCTGGGCAAAGGCGGAGGCGGGAGCGGGCGCGTGAGCGGGGGGGAAGCTGCTCGAGAGGGGCAGAAGCTCGAGAGGGGCACGGGCTGCAGCGGGATCGGGAGGGCGCGGGCAGCGGCTCAAACAGGGCAGAGGCTGCAGCGGGATCGGGAGCGCCAGGGCAGCGGCTCGAGCCAGGCAGAGGCTGCAGCGCGATCGGGAGCGCACGGCAGCAGCTCGAACGGGGCAGAGGCTGCAGCGGGAGCAGGAGCGGGAGCGTGCATGCAGCGGCTGCAGCGGGGCAGCGGCTGGAAAGGGGCAGAGGCTGGAAAGGGGGGCTGCATAGGGAGCGGGAGCTGGCGGCAGCAGCTCCAATGGGCCGACGCTGCAGTGGGATCGGGAGCACGCGGGCAGCGGCTCTAGCGGGGCAGAGGCTGCAGCGGAGCGGGAGCGCTGGAGCGCTGAGGAGGCCGCTGCAGCGCTGACGCTCCTCAGAAGCAGCTGGACTCTCCTACCTGCTGCTGCAGGAATCTGTGGCAACACGTTGCTTTGGTGGAAGAACGTGAAGCAAGTTGAGCTTCACAGAGACACTAACTGCAGAAGAAGTGCTTCAGCAGCCACTTCAGATGACTGTGGAGGGTCTTTGGTGCTGCACCAAAACTCAACTGACAAATACTAGGTTTTTAAAGGCCAAGAAGCTTTAGAGAAGAAAATTTCCAGAAAAATGGCTTTGGTTTGAGGAGAACATCCGTGAACAAAGAAAAACGGAAGCACTCCCCTCAGGACAACCTCGGGATACGTCACTTCACAGACTCGGCTGGAGGTTTTTACCCACATGGGCCCGGCCTCTTCTTCTGTCTCTCTCTGAATCTGCCTGAGAAAAGATCTGCAGATGGTTATGGCCACTGCCTCATTTCCAGTTTCCAATATTCTGCAAGTTTCTTTCTTGGCCAATTCTAATCTGGAAGAAGAGACGGAAGGAAACTGTGGAAAATGTAATTAATTCCCAGCTTAGCTGCACTGACAGAGTACAAAGCACCAGAGTGTAATGCCACATACTGTCTTTTTTCTAAGGCATAAATAGGAGACTTACCAAATTATTTTCTAGATAAGAAATATCAAAGAATTTTCTAGAGAATTTCCCCTATTTTACAAAAAAAAAATTTTTTTTTTTGCAAAAACTGAGAAGAAAATCTCATTTATTTTGTTAATGCATACCACCCATATAGGCGCTATAGAGTTGAATGATTTTTTTTTCCCCAAGGATTAAAGTTCTTAACGTTGCGGTCACATGGAAATCATCCTTAATTTTAACCTAAAGATTGACTGGTGCATATTCTTCAGATATTTCAAGCAAAACTTAGCAGTAATGTATTATTTTTATCATCAGAAAAACGTTAACTGTCAATTACACACACACATGCATAATTATATAATACACACATCTCCATGTACGGCGGCACTTCACAAAGCTCAGGGAAGATTCATATTATCTTTCAATTCTATTTTTCCACAAACATTTTGAAGTTCTCAGATACCCATATATGCAGGATGTTATATGGCTTTTTACCTGTATACAGTGCTCACTGTTTTCTATTCATAAAAAATTTAAATTAGAACCATAGAAGCATCATTATACCCTCCTTACAGGTTTCTTTCTAGATAGTAAAGGTCTATGAAACACATAAACACTGGTTAATAATATGCTTCATCTTCTTATCATATCTTCTCACCACAGACTTTTTCATTGCAGCATGGACAGAGGCTTAGATTTCATGTTTTAAGAGCATAAAAATATCCATCGACAGCAAGTTTTTATAAATAGAGGGTCTTGAAGGGTCTTAGATCCACAATTTCTTTTGGTAATTTTAAAAGATTATTATTATTTTTAACGGACACCTAATAACTGTACATATTTATGGGGTACATTGTGATTTTTTTAATTAAAAACCTAGCTGATTTTATTATTATTATCAATACCAAGCAAGTCTTTAAATCAATGAAAATTTAATTAAGCATAAAGTTACTTTCACATTTGTCTACAACCGTAGTAAATACAGTTCTTGGCATAAAGACACAGCCCTTGGAGTTTAAAACATCCCCAACTGCAAGATTACCTAAATAAATTTCCCATTATTGTTTATGTAATAGTGGGTTAGTTAATCAAATTAAAATAATTATACAATCTAGGATAAAATAAAATGGAAATAATTTACTCACGAAATTCATATTTAAATCATCTTTACTTACAAAATAGTATCCTGAGAATTATAATTCCATTAAGCTTCAATTTGAGCAAAAATTGTAGTTACTTAAACTGAAAATGAAAGATAAGTCAAAACTATTTATGAAGAGAGACCAAAAATATCATCAGGTTTCTTGCTGTGCTTCTGGATTTCAGGAGCAGGCTCATTTGAGCACGGAATCGACCCTGAAGGGAACTCACCCCTACTTTCAGAATGTGGGGGTGGAGGTGACAATCCAGCTCCTAGAGGAACATAAGGAGGAAATCCCCTCAGTGAATAGACATTTCTCATTGCAAATGGAGGTGGTGGCTGGACAGAGAAATCCCTTGGTAGAAAATAATTTTGAGGAGCTCCATACATGCTTCCTGGAGGAGGTGGAGGAAAAAGAGTTTCTCTTCTCATGAATGGACCCCTCCTATCCACTGGAAACAATGGACCTCTGATTGCAGGAAAAGGTGGAGGAGCAAAGCCAGGGCCACTTGCTTCCCTTTCAGCAGGCACAGATGAATGAGGCACATTTACATCACCAAGGTCGTCTTTGGTATCATTTCTGCTGGATTCCGTTTGTGAGGGCTTTGGCCCATCCACTTTATCCAAAGAAGCCAGGTTAAAACTTCTGAGTTCTGCTGGGCCAGATGGTCCACCAGGATCAGGATCAAATCCGTCTTGCCTTTGTGGAAGAAGAGCTGGATCAGAACATGGGTGGCCTGGTGGAGGAATCATCATCCTTCGGTGTTGTTCCCACGGAGGTGACAGGAACCCAGATGGAGGTGGTGGCTGCACAGGGAAATCCCTTGGGAGATAATAATTTTGACGAGCTCCATACATGCTTCCTGGAGGAGGTGGAGGAAAAGGAGGTTCTCTTCTCATGAATGGACCCCTCCTATCCACTGGAAACAATGGACCTCTGATTGCAGGAAAAGGTGGAGGAGCAAAGCCAGGGCCACTTGCTTCCCTTTCAGCAGGCACAGATGAATGAGGCACATTTACATTACCAAGGTCGTCTTTGGTTTCATTTCTGCTGGATTCCGTTTGTGAGGGCTTTGGCCCATCCACTTTATCCAAAGAAGCCAGGTTAAAACTTCTGAGCTCTGCTGGGCCAGACGGTCCACCAGGATCAGGATCAAATCCGTCTTGCCTTTGTGGAAGAAGAGCTGGATCAGAACATGGGTGGCCTGGTGGGGGAATCATCATCCTTCGGTGTTGTTCCCACGGAGGTGACAGGAACCCAGACGGAGGTGGTGGCTGCACAGGGAAATCCCTTGGGAGATAATAATTTTGAGGAGCTGCATACATGCTTCCTGGAGGAGGTGGAGGAAAAGGAGGTTCTCTTCTCATGAATGGACCCCTCCTATCCACTGGAAACAATGGACCTCTGATTGCAGGAAAAGGTGGAGGAGCAAAGCCAGGGCCACACGCTTCCCTTTCAGCAGGCACAGATGAATGAGGCACATTTTCATTACCAAGGTCGTCTTTTGTATCATTTCTGCTGGATTCCGTTTGTGAGGGCTTTGGCCCATCCACTTTATCCAAAGAAGCCAGGTTAAAACTTCTGAGTTCTGCTGGGCCAGACGGTCCACCAGGATTAGAATCAAATCCGTCTTGCCTTCGTGGAAGAAGAGCTGGATCAGAACATGGGTGGCCTGGTGGAGGGATCCTCATCCTCCGGTGCTGTTCCCACGGAGGTGACAGGTACCCAGATGGTGCTCCATGAGAATCGGTTAACCTATCACAGCCCGATTCTCCTCTTTCATTGGTCATCTGGTGATCCAGAGTATTCTCTGGGCCTCTTGAGCCTCTTCCTCCTCCTCGCCCTGGAGTCAAAGGTGCGAGTCTGAGTGGAGAGAGAAAAGCTCTCGTTTCAGATGAAGGTCGACCCACTGGTGAGGCACCACATGGGGAATGCTCTCCGCCAAATGCTGTCTTTGGAACATCAACTACATATGGATCTTTTTTGAAAAGTTCAAATTTAAACTCTTTTTCAGCTAATTTTTGTCTCTTGGAAACATTTACTTTCCTTAAATACCTGAGGTGTCTTTCAGCAGTCTCAGCTGCCACCCAGCTGCCATGCGCTTCTTTCTCATAGGAAGTCATCTGCCCTTGATAAGAACGAACGCTTCTCTCCAATTCTTCTTCTGCATCTCTGGCTCTCCTTCTGTAGGTCTCCAGTTCCTCAGCTGCATGGCTCATCTTCTCTTCTACTTTGGAAAGTTTCTCCTCCTTCTCTAACCGGTCCTTTTCCTCTGCTATTAACTTCCTGTGGAGTTTCATTCCATTTTCTTGATACAGTTCAGTCATTCCTTTAAGTTTCTGCCGAAGCTTCTGATTTTCACTTTCCAACTGTGTGTTTTCTGACTGTAAAGATGCTTGTTCAGTCTGGAGATTTGTAATATGCTCTATAAGCTCTTCCTTTGTTTTATCTACTTCAGACAACTCAGTGTAAATTTGGTTTCTTTCTCCTTCTAGGGTTTTGAAAGAAGCATTTAACTTAGCAGTGTGAATCAGTTTCTTCAAAGCTCCTTTTGGCAGATCATCTAAGCGAGCACCCTTTTGTGATTCACTCTTCATCTGCAATTCCAAGTCATCAGCCATCATGTCTTCTCCAAGCACAGCAGCCCAGTCTGTCATCTTGAGCAAGCGTTCAGCCAGAGACTTGATGTGATTTTCTTTATCACTCAGAACTCGTTCTGCCTGGACTTTGGAGTTTTCAAATATTATTTTCTGTTTATTAAGTTCACTCACTTGTTCTTTCAATACTTCCGCTTCTTGTAAAAGCTGTTTCTGGCTTTCCTGAAGTTGGGAATTTTCATTCAAGGCGTCTTTTATTGCCACCTTCAGACGTTCTTCATTCATTTGAAATATTTTGCAGATTAGTTTGGCTTCAGCTACTTGTGACTGGATGGATTTCGATTCATCTTCTAGGGACTGTATCCTTTTTGAAATATCCGCCATCAATTCATCTTGCTCACAATGTTTAGATTTCTGTTCCTTTAATTCTTTTGCTAGAAAGACTATTTCATCCTCAAGTTTAGATTTGGAGCTGCTCAGCTTTTCATAGGTTGCCTCCAAGCTTTGTGCTTCTGTTGACCCCTTCTCAAAGCTGGCATCCTTCACAGCTGACTCCAAGCCTTCATACTCCTCTTGAACAACGCAAAGTTTGTCAAGTAGTTTACATTTTTCTTCAATTAGTCCAGAAAGCTTTTCAGCAAGCTTTTTCTCTCTTCTTACATAAAGCCGGCTTCTCACCGATCGAACACTTCTCCACAAAAACAAGAGAATCAAAAATCCAGTAAGAGCCGCACATGTCACCAGTTCCCACGGAAAACCAGGGCCCGGTCTCAGGTCTTCAGGCAATGCTGCCACAGTCCTGCACAGCTTTCCCAGGACCAGCCCCAAGTACGGCTGAGGGGCAGCCCCGGGCACCTCCATGGCGCCCCCGAGGCTGCTCCGGCTGTGGCCACAGTAGCCACGGCCTGGCCGGGCCACCACCAGCAGCTGAGACAGCTCTGCGTTCTGTCGGGAACGCGAACCGGCCCCGGCGACAGCAGCAGACACAGCGCAGCCGGCCTTGAGGGGAGCCGGGGAGCACTGGCGCCCACCGGCCTCAGGCGTCCCCCACGCGCACCATGGTAACCAGGCCCCTTTGTGACGTCACTTCCGCCACGCGGTTCCGGAGCCTGCCCCGCGCGAGCCTGTGACACACGCTGTCCTAGCCACCCCCACCTCGGCTTGGTTTTGGCCGGGCCACCGCTGGATTTGAATCCATGTTTATAATGATGAAATCTGGGTAATCAGCATACTCATCACTCAAATATTTGTCATTTCTTTGTGCTGGGAAAATTCAAAATCCTCTCTTTTAGCTATTTGAAATTATCTAATAAATGCGTGCTGACTCTAGCCACCTTACAAAGCTGTAGATCAGTACAAATAGTTCCTCCTGTCCAGCTGCAACTTTGTATCTGTAACCTCTGCCTTTCCCCTCCTCGCCCTACCCTTCCCAGCCTCTAGTGACCACTATTCTGCTACTTCTAGGAGATCAACTTTTCCTTTGGCAATTTTTTAAAGGAAATTTTGCGATTTTAATTTCTTTCAGAGGAGCATCCTTCCTTAGATATCTGCCAAGGAACAAAAGTGTTTTCTTTGGACTAACTTTGCCAAAATAGCCGTAGAATGTGGCAATGGGAAGAGGCCTGAGACACTCTGGGCTTCAGCTGGCCCAACGCTTTCTTTATAGGTAATGAAGCAAAGGTCTACAGTAAGTGCACTACTTGTCCAGGGCTGTTTAGCTATTTAGTGGCAGAAGTGTGTTGTATTTCGGGATCTGCTGGATGTCAGTGAAATGCTCTTTGTTTAAAAAACACTTTATTGAGGAATATTTTATATACCTTGTAATCCACCCATTTCAGGTATGCAATTCAATGAGTTCTAGTAAGTTCATCAAGTTGTGCAGCCATCACCACAAATCAGTTTTAGAACATTTTCACCACACCAATAAGATCTCCTGTACCCATTTATTCTTTTTCCCCCCCAGTTTTATTGGTTATGAATATTCACGGGATGCAAGGCTGATTGTCACCGTTCATACCCAAGCTGTGATGGCCAGATTCATACTGGCCACATGACCGTTACATTTATTGTATCACCTTTATTGACTTTCATATGTTGAACCATCCTTGTATCCCTGGCATGAATCCCACTTCAGGTGCCTGAAACCTCTGCCAAGTTTCTCTTTTTGGTGCCCATAGGAGCCAGCCTGTGCCGCTGGTTCCCATGGAAACAGATCCCTGAGACACACCCTGCCTTGCAGCACGCACAAAGCGCTTGCTCGCCCTTTGCCTTTTCTTTTTTGTTTTTTTAGCCAGCCAGTTAGTTCCAACTTTCAGGACCCCAGGGGAATAAAATGAGGACTGTTCCAGAGGGGAGGCAGCTGCCCAGGTGTCTGGCCCAAGCTCCCAGCCCACCCTGCCCCCTGGGGAAAGGGGGGGCAAGCCTCAGGTCAGGGCACAGCTCCCCAGGAGCCCCTCGGCCTTTCAAGGCCAGGACAGCCCTGCTCCTTTGGCTCCCAGCACACTTCCAGGAGCAGGGACGCGCTGAGCGTTTTGAGTCTTCACGGTGGACTTGGGAGGAAGGTGTCTTTATCTCACTCTATGGATGATGACAGTGAGACCCAGAAAAGTAAAAGGGTTTGCCCAAGTCACAGGCTAGAAAGTGACAAAG
Source organism: Cynocephalus volans (assembly GCF_027409185.1). Classification (NCBI taxonomy): domain Eukaryota; kingdom Metazoa; phylum Chordata; class Mammalia; order Dermoptera; family Cynocephalidae; genus Cynocephalus; species Cynocephalus volans. The sequence goes on along the minus strand of NC_084473.1, from coordinate 92,235,181 downwards.
CCGGGACATAAAGCCTGTTCCTTTCATCCCAAAGCGAGCATGGCGGTCAAGATGCACCCCAACCGATGACACACCCATGTTTCATACGTCAGCTTGGAGACTTGCTGATCACACTGCCCAGGACAGGCCTGGCCTTCCTTACTGTGTGAACTGAAAAGGTAGGACCAGAGAAGCCCACCCCCAAACCAGTGCTGCCCTCTGGTGAGTCACCCTCCCACTGCTCAGAGGTGCTTTCTTCGAAGTTAACAAGCTGTGCAACCAAACAGGTCAGGACGACTGCCCTGCCCACTGGGCCCCCCAGGCCCCGGGGCCTTGGGAACCTCCCACTGCAGCAGCCAACCTGGAGGGTTCCCCTCATGCAACACAGATGTGAATGTTCCTGCCCCCTGCCATGACCCCCCTCTGCCACTGGGTCCTTTCCCAGGCAGGAGGGAATGGGGACCGAGGACGCCTGAGTAGGCTCCTTGCATGGGCCTCAGCGGTGGCCGTGCTGTGGGCACGTGGCCATTAGCAAACTCCCCAAGAGAGAGTCAGTTTTGCAAGAGTCTCTGGCAGCTATCAGACCCAGAAAAGGGGCGGAAGGCTGCAGGAGTGCCTGCCCTGTTAGCTACGAGCTTGAGCCTGATGGGTTGGAACTGTGCTTTTCCTCCCACGGTGGCAGGAGCCCGAGGGCAGGGCAGTTTGGAAGTGGAAAGGGAAGGAATCGTTTCAAGTCTGGATGAAGGCTGCGTTTCCTTATGTTGCAGTTACTGAGCACTTCACACTGGAGGCGGCGGTGATGAGACGCGTTAGCTGACCAGGGTCTCATACTCTCATCCCAGGCAGGAGAGGGGCTTGGCAAGCCCCACCCACAAGTCTTGGGGTCTCCTGGACCTTCCTCATGACCCCCTCCACTCCAGGCCCAAGTTCAATCCCTCCTCCCCAGGACCCCAAGCCGGCAGGTGGAGCTCTTCCGTACCTTTCCCTCAGGCCCTTTCTACTGTTGGGCCTGGCTGAGGGGCAGAGACAGAGAAATTCCCCCTCGGGGTTTGGGCCCTGCCCCACCAAGAGCCCCTGCCTGAGACCAAGGCCCCTCTGGGAGGGGGGTGCGTCTCACCATGCACGTGGTGCCCGCTCTTTAAAGAAGGTCAATAAACACCTGTTGCCCCCCCAAAGCCCTCCTCTGGATGCCACAGAACTCAGGGATGTCACCAGGACACTGAGCCAGCACAGCTGTGGAACTGGAAACCACTTAAAGCAGCTTTATTTGTGTCCACCTCTGGCCCTTGAAACCTCTTCTGCTGGCCAGTCCTCCCACGGCCAGATGGAAACCTGACAGGCCCAGGCTGCTTCTTGGTAGGGAAATACCCGTGGTCTCCACCACTTCACGTCACACAGCACCGCTCGGCTCACGTCCAGGCCCAACAATAAAAAGGGCCTGACGTCATCGTCAAGTCCCCTGCTTTGAAGTGGAGGCCGCTCCTGCTGCCCCGGCCTGGTGGGGTGGGAAGCCTCGGCCGGGCAGCAGGCGTGGTCAGCCTCCAGCTGAACTGTGCTCTGGGCTTGGCGGAGGTTGAAAGCTACGCCTCTTTCTCTCATCGGCATCTCCAAGGGTCTTCAGAGCCCGGACATGGTCCCCACTGTCCCCCTGACTAGAATATTTTGTGTGGGCCTCAGAGAACCAAGGAGCCCCTGACGGGTAGCGGCAGCCCCACCTTCTCTTGGCCTGCATCTGTTCACTGCCCAGGCTGCCTCCTGGGACTGGGCCTGTGAGATTCCACGCCGACTCTCTCACACGAGGCCCTCACCTGGGCCGTCGGCCCTCTCCTCAGCTCCGCCATCAAAGCAGCCAGCCTGTCTCTTGCCCTCTAGACTTTGGGGTGGGGGTGGGGGTGAGGCATCAGTCCACTGGATTTCTCCACCTGCGGAGGACACCTCAAAGCCTAAAGCTCTCTTTAAAGCCCTCTTCCTCTGGCTTGATGTGAACGAGGGCATCTCACCTCACCCTCTGGTCTCAGCTCACCTCCCTGATATCCCCGCCTCTAACCTCAACACTTGACTCCTTGGTACCCTTGGTGTGGGTGAGGGGTCAGGCCATCTCTTCTCTAAATGCGGCATCAATGTGGGCAGGGGTCAGGGGCTGGGCGGGGTCATCTCACGGCACACACCGGCCTCCCTCCCCACATGGGGCTGTGATCATCAGTGTTTGTACGAGGGTTGGAAGCTAACTGCTCCATGCTTTGTCCAGAAAGTGCAAGGAAGGATTTGGGACCATGGAGGAGGGGCCCATGGTGTGGACCAGGCTGGCTGCCAGCCTCCTGGTTTGGTCCCTGGCATTTAGGCTCAGAGAGACAGGGTGCTAGGAGGTAAGATGGGAGGCCCAGAGGGTGGGGAGGGACACTGGCCACCACCACCCAGAGCAGGGCCTCAGGCTGACTCCAGAGAACTCAGTTATGTCCTGAAATGCCACCATCATACGTTGACTCCTTTGGGTAAGTATTGCCTTTGCTATGCAGCCCACATCCAGTCTCTGCATCCTAGTTTCTCAGCCCTCAGGTAGATAAGCAACAAGTCCTGTCTCTTGGTTGATCCTTGTAAAGCGTATAACACGCTTCCCCGTTGATACTCATAGCTCGATAAATAAATGTTAACTCACACTGCTTGTCCCTTCGGGTAGCATGGGCAGGCTCTTGCCCACCAGGCGACCCTCTCTTAGCACAACTCGGCCAACTGGAGCTGCCCTGGCCAGTCACCTGAGACCTTGGATGCCTTGGCCCATCTGGCATTTCTTTGGCAGAATCTTCCATGGGGCCTTTTGCTGGGTGGCAAGGCTGGAGCGTCTGGCACAACAATTCGAGTTTGCAAATACAAAAGCCACATCTTAAACATCACAAATTAGAACTGTGGTTTGGCAAAATATTTTTGTGCTCCTTTGAGGACCTGAAACTCCAAGAATAGTAGAAAACAGAATGTCTGGGATATTTATATACAGGTTAAGAGTCTCTAATCCAAAAATCCAAACTCCTAAACTTTTTGAGTGCTAACATGACACTCAAAGGAAATGCTCATTGGAGCATTCTGCAAATGTATTCTCCAAATATTCCCAAATCTGAAAACATCCTAAATCCAAAATACTTTCCAAGCATTTTGGATAAGGGGTACTCAATCTGTATTTTAATGGGGAGAAGAGAATGACAAAGTTGACTGTGGGACCGCAGGCCGCCAGAGTCATCCGACAGCCATGTTACACATGGTGTAGACAGCTGGAAGCCAGGAGTCATCTCATGCACGCACCTGTCTCCAGAGGCCTGACGCAATACCTCAGACAATGAAGAGACCAACACTAGAATTTTGATTAGACTCAACACATCCACAATTCAACTCAATTTAAAATTGCCTCACATACTCTTGGTAGCAATAAAACTGCAGCCTTTGGAAGATAATCTGGTCCTATCTTTCAGTATTTTCCATGTGGATATTCTTTGTCCCATCAGTGTCACCTCTAGGCCCAAACCCAGAGAAATCTCTGAAGGACACCAGGATGCTCACTGCAGCATTGTGTAGGACAGCACAACCTGGACACAACCTGAGTGTCCACCCGTGGGGCACGGGGTAAATACATGATGGTAAAATCATAATTGATGCAGCTTTAAAAAAAGAATGAGACGGTCCTCTCTACCCTGACATGGAAATAGAGGTCTGCAGGTTTCTAGATAGCAGAGCAGATTTAAACACAGGTGTTCGGACAGCGCAACGGGACCTGAGCTGAGGGACAGGAAAGTGCAGCCTCAAGACCCCGTGTCATTCCGCTTTCTCGCTCTCTTTCCCTGGGATCCAGAACCTCCGCCCTCCTTTTAGGTGCACTGGCTGGGGAGAGGCTGTGGCGGGAGCGGGAGCACGCGGGCAGCGGCTCAAGCGGGGCAGAGGCTGCAGCGGGATCAGGAGCGGGCGGGCAGCGGCCGGAGCCGGGCAGAGCCTGCAGGGGGATCGGGAGCGCGCAGGCAGCGGCTCGAGCAGGCCAGAGGCTGCGGCCAGATCGGGAGAGCGGGGACAGCGGCTGAGCGGTGCAGAGGCTGCAGCGCGATCGGGAGTGCGCAGGCAGCGGATCGAGCGGGACAGAGGCTGGAGCGGGAGCAGGAGGGTGCAGGCAACAGCTGGAGCTGAGCAAAGGCGGAGGCGGGAGCGGGAGCGTGAGCGTCGGGGCAGCGGCGGGAGAGGGGCAGAGGCTCGAGAGGGGCAGAGGCTGCAGCTAGATCGGGAGTGGGCGGGCAGCGGCTCTAGCGGGGCAGAGGCTGCAGCGGGAGCGGGAGGGCGTGGGCAACAGCTGGAGCTGGGCCAAGGCTGCGGTGGGGCGGGAGCAGGAGGGGGTGGGAAACAGCTCGAGCTGGGCAAAGACTGCAGCGGGAGCTGGAGCGCTAGCGTGCGGGCAGAAGCTCGAGCGGTGCAGAGGCTGCAGCGCGATCGGGAGCGCGCAGGCAGCGGCAGCGGCTCGAGCGGGGCAGAGGCTGCTGCGGGATCAGGAGCGGGTGGGCAGCGGCTCTAGCCGGGCAGAGCCTGCAGGGGGAGCGGGAGCGCACGGGCGGCGGCTCCAGCCAGGCAGAGGCTGCAGCGGGATCGGGAGCGCGCAGGCAGCGGCTCGAGCAGGGCAGAGGCTGCAGCCAGATCGGGAGCGCGGGGGCAGCGGCTCAAGCGGTGCAGAGGCTGCAGCCAGATCGGGAGCGTGCGGGCAGCTGCTCGAGCGGGGCAGAGGCTGCAGCGGGATCGGGAACGCGCGGGCAGTGGCTCCAGCTGGGCAGAGGCTGCAGCCTGAGCGGGAGCGCGCGGGCAGCCGCTCTAGAGAGGCAGAGGCTGCAGCGGGATCGTGAGCGCGGGCAGCGGCTCCAGCAGGGCAAACGCTGCAGCGGGATCGGAAGCAAGCGGGCAGCAGCTGTAGCGGAGCAGAGGCTGGAGCCGGAGCAGGAGGGCGCGGGCAATAGCTGGAGCTGGGCAAAGGCGGAGGCGGGAGCGGGCGCGTGAGCGGGGGGGAAGCTGCTCGAGAGGGGCAGAAGCTCGAGAGGGGCACGGGCTGCAGCGGGATCGGGAGGGCGCGGGCAGCGGCTCAAACAGGGCAGAGGCTGCAGTGGGATCGGGAGCGCCAGGGCAGCGGCTCGAGCCAGGCAGAGGCTGCAGCGCGATCGGGAGCGCACGGCAGCAGCTCGAACGGGGCAGAGGCTGCAGCGGGAGCAGGAGCGGGAGCGTGCATGCAGCGGCTGCAGCGGGGCAGCGGCTGGAAAGGGGCAGAGGCTGGAAAGGGGGGCTGCATAGGGAGCGGGAGCTGGCGGCAGCAGCTCCAATGGGCCGACGCTGCAGTGGGATCGGGAGCACGCGGGCAGCGGCTCTAGCGGGGCAGAGGCTGCAGCGGAGCGGGAGCGCTGGAGCGCTGAGGAGGCCGCTGCAGCGCTGACGCTCCTCAGAAGCAGCTGGACTCTCCTACCTGCTGCTGCAGGAATCTGTGGCAACACGTTGCTTTGGTGGAAGAACGTGAAGCAAGTTGAGCTTCACAGAGACACTAACTGCAGAAGAAGTGCTTCAGCAGCCACTTCAGATGACTGTGGAGGGTCTTTGGTGCTGCACCAAAACTCAACTGACAAATACTAGGTTTTTAAAGGCCAAGAAGCTTTAGAGAAGAAAATTTCCAGAAAAATGGCTTTGGTTTGAGGAGAACATCCGTGAACAAAGAAAAACGGAAGCACTCCCCTCAGGACAACCTCGGGATACGTCACTTCACAGACTCGGCTGGAGGTTTTTACCCACATGGGCCCGGCCTCTTCTTCTGTCTGTCTCTGAATCTGCCTGAGAAAAGATCTGCAGATGGTTATGGCCACTGCCTCATTTCCAGTTTCCAATATTCTGCAAGTTTCTTTCTTGGCCAATTCTAATCTGGAAGAAGAGACGGAAGGAAACTGTGGAAAATGTAATTAATTCCCAGCTTAGCTGCACTGACAGAGTACAAAGCACCAGAGTGTAATGCCACATACTGTCTTTTTTCTAAGGCATAAATAGGAGACTTACCAAATTATTTTCTAGATAAGAAATATCAAAGAATTTTCTAGAGAATTTCCCCTATTTTACAAAAAAAAAATTTTTTTTTTTGCAAAAACTGAGAAGAAAATCTCATTTATTTTGTTAATGCATACCACCCATATAGGCGCTATAGAGTTGAATGATTTTTTTTTCCCCAAGGATTAAAGTTCTTAACGTTGCGGTCACATGGAAATCATCCTTAATTTTAACCTAAAGATTGACTGGTGCATATTCTTCAGATATTTCAAGCAAAACTTAGCAGTAATGTATTATTTTTATCATCAGAAAAACGTTAACTGTCAATTACACACACACATGCATAATTATATAATACACACATCTCCATGTACGGCGGCACTTCACAAAGCTCAGGGAAGATTCATATTATCTTTCAATTCTATTTTTCCACAAACATTTTGAAGTTCTCAGATACCCATATATGCAGGATGTTATATGGCTTTTTACCTGTATACAGTGCTCACTGTTTTCTATTCATAAAAAATTTAAATTAGAACCATAGAAGCATCATTATACCCTCCTTACAGGTTTCTTTCTAGATAGTAAAGGTCTATGAAACACATAAACACTGGTTAATAATATGCTTCATCTTCTTATCATATCTTCTCACCACAGACTTTTTCATTGCAGCATGGACAGAGGCTTAGATTTCATGTTTTAAGAGCATAAAAATATCCATCGACAGCAAGTTTTTATAAATAGAGGGTCTTGAAGGGTCTTAGATCCACAATTTCTTTTGGTAATTTTAAAAGATTATTATTATTTTTAACGGACACCTAATAACTGTACATATTTATGGGGTACATTGTGATTTTTTTAATTAAAAACCTAGCTGATTTTATTATTATTATCAATACCAAGCAAGTCTTTAAATCAATGAAAATTTAATTAAGCATAAAGTTACTTTCACATTTGTCTACAACCGTAGTAAATACAGTTCTTGGCATAAAGACACAGCCCTTGGAGTTTAAAACATCCCCAACTGCAAGATTACCTAAATAAATTTCCCATTATTGTTTATGTAATAGTGGGTTAGTTAATCAAATTAAAATAATTATACAATCTAGGATAAAATAAAATGGAAATAATTTACTCACGAAATTCATATTTAAATCATCTTTATTTACAAAATAGTATCCTGAGAATTATAATTCCATTAAGCTTCAATTTGAGCAAAAATTGTAGTTACTTAAACTGAAAATGAAAGATAAGTCAAAACTATTTATGAAGAGAGACCAAAAATATCATCAGGTTTCTTGCTGTGCTTCTGGATTTCAGGAGCAGGCTCATTTGAGCACGGAATCGACCCTGAAGGGAACTCACCCCTACTTTCAGAATGTGGGGGTGGAGGTGACAATCCAGCTCCTAGAGGAACATAAGGAGGAAATCCCCTCAGTGAATAGACATTTCTCATTGCAAATGGAGGTGGTGGCTGGACAGAGAAATCCCTTGGTAGAAAATAATTTTGAGGAGCTGCATACATGCTTCCTGGAGGAGGTGGAGGAAAGGAGGTTCTCTTCTCATGAATGGACCCCTCCTATCCACTGGAAACAATGGACCTCTGATTGCAGGAAAAGGTGGAGGAGCAAAGCCAGGGCCACTTGCTTCCCTTTCAGCAGGCACAGATGAATGAGGCACATTTACATCACCAAGGTCGTCTTTGGTATCATTTCTGCTGGATTCCGTTTGTGAGGGCTTTGGCCCATCCACTTTATCCAAAGAAGCCAGGTTAAAACTTCTGAGCTCTGCTGGGCCAGACGGTCCACCAGGATCAGGATCAAATCCGTCTTGCCTTTGTGGAAGAAGAGCTGGATCAGAACATGGGTGGCCTGGTGGGGGAATCATCATCCTTCGGTGTTGTTCCCACGGAGGTGACAGGAACCCAGATGGAGGTGGTGGCTGCACAGGGAAATCCCTTGGGAGATAATAATTTTGAGGAGCTCCATACATGCTTCCTGGAGGAGGTGGAGGAAAAGGACGTTCTCTTCTCATGAATGGACCCCTACTATCCACTGGAAACAATGGACCTCTGATTGCAGGAAAAGGTGGAGGAGCAAAGCCAGGGCCACACGCTTCCCTTTCAGCAGGCACAGATGAATGAGGCACATTTACATTACCAAGGTCGTCTTTGGTATCATTTCTGCTGGATTCCGTTTGTGAGGGCTTTGGCCCATCCACTTTATCCAAAGAAGCCAGGTTAAAACTTCTGAGTTCTGCTGGGCCAGACGGTCCACCAGGATTAGAATCAAATCCGTCTTGCCTTCGTGGAAGAAGAGCTGGATCAGAACATGGGTGGCCTGGTGGAGGGATCCTCATCCTCCGGTGCTGTTCCCACGGAGGTGACAGGTACCCAGATGGTGCTCCATGAGAATCGGTTAACCTATCACAGCCCGATTCTCCTCTTTCATTGGTCATCTGGTGATCCAGAGTATTCTCTGGGCCTCTTGAGCCTCTTCCTCCTCCTCGCCCTGGAGTCAAAGGTGCGAGTCTGAGTGGAGAGAGAAAAGCTCTCGTTTCGGATGAAGGTCGACCCACTGGTGAGGCACCACATGGGGAATGCTCTCCGCCAAATGCTGTCTTTGGAACATCAACTACATATGGATCTTTTTTGAAAAGTTCAAATTTAAACTCTTTTTCAGCTAATTTTTGTCTCTTGGAAACATTTACTTTCCTTAAATACCTGAGGTGTCTTTCAGCAGTCTCAGCTGCCACCCAGCTGCCGTGCGCTTCTTTCTCATAGGAAGTCATCTGCCCTTGATAAGAACGAACGCTTCTCTCCAATTCTTCTTCTGCATCTCTGGCTCTCCTTCTGTAGGTCTCCAGTTCCTCAGCTGCATGGCTCATCTTCTCTTCTACTTTGGAAAGTTTCTCCTCCTTCTCTAACCGGTCCTTTTCCTCTGCTATTAACTTCCTGTGGAGTTTCATTCCATTTTCTTGATACAGTTCAGTCATTCCTTTAAGTTTCTGCCGAAGCTTCTGATTTTCACTTTCCAACTGTGTGTTTTCTGACTGTAAAGATGCTTGTTCAGTCTGGAGATTTGTAATATGCTCTATAAGCTCTTCCTTTGTTTTATCTACTTCAGACAACTCAGTGTAAATTTGGTTTCTTTCTCCTTCTAGGGTTTTGAAAGAAGCATTTAACTTAGCAGTGTGAATCAGTTTCTTCAAAGCTCCTTTTGGCAGATCATCTAAGCGAGCACCCTTTTGTGATTCACTCTTCATCTGCAATTCCAAGTCATCAGCCATCATGTCTTCTCCAAGCACAGCAGCCCAGTCTGTCATCTTGAGCAAGCGTTCAGCCAGAGACTTGATGTGATTTTCTTTATCACTCAGAACTCGTTCTGCCTGGACTTTGGAGTTTTCAAATATTATTTTCTGTTTATTAAGTTCACTCACTTGTTCTTTCAATACTTCCGCTTCTTGTAAAAGCTGTTTCTGGCTTTCCTGAAGTTGGGAATTTTCATTCAAGGCGTCTTTTATTGCCACCTTCAGACGTTCTTCATTCATTTGAAATATTTTGCAGATTAGTTTGGCTTCAGCTACTTGTGACTGGATGGATTTCGATTCATCTTCTAGGGACTGTATCCTTTTTGAAATATCCGCCATCAATTCATCTTGCTCACAATGTTTAGATTTCTGTTCCTTTAATTCTTTTGCTAGAAAGACTATTTCATCCTCAAGTTTAGATTTGGAGCTGCTCAGCTTTTCATAGGTTGCCTCCAAGCTTTGTGCTTCTGTTGACCCCTTCTCAAAGCTGGCATCCTTCACAGCTGACTCCAAGCCTTCATACTCCTCTTGAACAACGCAAAGTTTGTCAAGTAGTTTACATTTTTCTTCAATTAGTCCAGAAAGCTTTTCAGCAAGCTTTTTCTCTCTTCTTACATAAAGCCGGCTTCTCACCGATCGAACACTTCTCCACAAAAACAAGAGAATCAAAAATCCAGTAAGAGCCGCACATGTCACCAGTTCCCACGGAAAACCAGGGCCCGGTCTCAGGTCTTCAGGCAATGCTGCCACAGTCCTGCACAGCTTTCCCAGGACCAGCCCCAAGTACGGCTGAGGGGCAGCCCCGGGCACCTCCATGGCGCCCCCGAGGCTGCTCCGGCTGTGGCCACAGTAGCCACGGCCTGGCCGGGCCACCACCAGCAGCTGAGACAGCTCTGCGTTCTGTCGGGAACGCGAACCGGCCCCGGCGACAGCAGCAGACACAGCGCAGCCGGCCTTGAGGGGAGCCGGGGAGCACTGGCGCCCACCGGCCTCAGGCGTCCCCCACGCGCACCATGGTAACCAGGCCCCTTTGTGACGTCACTTCCGCCACGCGGTTCCGGAGCCTGCCCCCCGCGAGCCTGTGGCACACGTTGTCCTAGCCACCCCCACCTCGGCTTGGTTTTGGCCGGGCCACCGCTGGATTTGAATCCATGTTTATAATGATGAAATCTGGGTAATCAGCATACTCATCACTCAAATATTTGTCATTTCTTTGTGCTGGGAAAATTCAAAATCCTCTCTTTTAGCTATTTGAAATTATCTAATAAATGCGTGCTGACTCTAGCCACCTTACAAAGCTGTAGATCAGTACAAATAGTTCCTCCTGTCCAGCTGCAACTTTGTATCTGTAACCTCTGCCTTTCCCCTCCTCGCCCTACCCTTCCCAGCCTCTAGTGACCACTATTCTGCTACTTCTAGGAGATCAACTTTTCCTTTGGCAGTTTTTTAAAGGAAATTTTGCGATTTTAATTTCTTTCAGAGGAGCATCCTTCCTTAGATATCTGCCAAGGAACAAAAGTGTTTTCTTTGGACTAACTTTGCCAAAATAGCCGTAGAATGTGGCAATGGGAAGAGGCCTGAGACACTCTGGGCTTCAGCTGGCCCAACGCTTTCTTTATAGGTAATGAAGCAAAGGTCTACAGTAAGTGCACTACTTGTCCAGGGCTGTTTAGCTATTTAGTGGCAGAAGTGTGTTGTATTTCGGGATCTGCTGGATGTCAGTGAAATGCTCTTTGTTTAAAAAACACTTTATTGAGGAATATTTTAGATACCTTGTAATCCACCCATTTCAGGTATGCAATTCAATGAGTTCTAGTAAGTTCATCAAGTTGTGCAGCCATCACCACAAATCAGTTTTAGAACATTTTCACCACACCAATAAGATCTCCTGTACCCATTTATTCTTTTTTCCCCCCAGTTTTATTGGTTATGAATATTCACGGGATGCAAGGCTGATTGTCACCGTTCATACCCAAGCTGTGATGGCCAGATTCATACTGGCCACATGACCGTTACATTTATTGTATCACCTTTATTGACTTTCATATGTTGAACCATCCTTGTATCCCTGGCATGAATCCCACTTCAGGTGCCTGAAACCTCTGCCAAGTTTCTCTTTTTGGTGCCCATAGGAGCCAGCCTGTGCCGCTGGTTCCCATGGAAACAGATCCCTGAGACACACCCTGCCTTGCAGCACGCACAAAGCGCTTGCTCGCCCTTTGCCTTTTCTTTTTTGTTTTTTTAGCCAGCCAGTTAGTTCCAACTTTCAGGACCCCAGGGGAATAAAATGAGGACTGTTCCAGAGGGGAGGCAGCTGCCCAGGTGTCTGGCCCAAGCTCCCAGCCCACCCTGCCCCCTGGGGAAAGGGGGGGCAAGCCTCAGGTCAGGGCACAGCTCCCCAGGAGCCCCTCGGCCTTTCAAGGCCAGGACAGCCCTGCTCCTTTGGCTCCCAGCACACTTCCAGGAGCAGGGACGCGCTGAGCGTTTTGAGTCTTCACGGTGGACTTGGGAGGAAGGTGTCTTTATCTCACTCTATGGATGATGACAGTGAGACCCAGAAAAGTAAAAGGGTTTGCCCAAGTCACAGGCTAGAAAGTGACAAAGCCGGGACATAAAGCCTGTTCCTTTCATCCCAAAGCGAGCATGGCGGTCAAGATGCACCCCAACCGATGACACACCCATGTTTCATACGTCAGCTTGGAGACTTGCTGATCACACTGCCCAGGACAGGCCTGGCCTTCCTTACTGTGTGAACTGAAAAGGTAGGACCAGAGAAGCCCACCCCCAAACCAGTGCTGCCCTCTGGTGAGTCACCCTCCCACTGCTCAGAGGTGCTTTCTTCGAAGTTAACAAGCTGTGCAACCAAACAGGTCAGGACGACTGCCCTGCCCACTGGGCCCCCCAGGCCCCGGGGCCTTGGGAACCTCCCACTGCAGCAGCCAACCTGGAGGGTTCCCCTCATGCAACACAGATGTGAATGTTCCTGCCCCCTGCCATGACCCCCCTCTGCCACTGGGTCCTTTCCCAGGCAGGAGGGAATGGGGACCGAGGACGCCTGAGTAGGCTCCTTGCATGGGCCTCAGCGGTGGCCGTGCTGTGGGCACGTGGCCATTAGCAAACTCCCCAAGAGAGAGTCAGTTTTGCAAGAGTCTCTGGCAGCTATCAGACCCAGAAAAGGGGCGGAAGGCTGCAGGAGTGCCTGCCCTGTTAGCTACGAGCTTGAGCCTGATGGGTTGGAACTGTGCTTTTCCTCCCACGGTGGCAGGAGCCCGAGGGCAGGGCAGTTTGGAAGTGGAAAGGGAAGGAATCGTTTCAAGTCTGGATGAAGGCTGCGTTTCCTTATGTTGCAGTTACTGAGCACTTCACACTGGAGGCGGCGGTGATGAGACGCGTTAGCTGACCAGGGTCTCATACTCTCATCCCAGGCAGGAGAGGGGCTTGGCAAGCCCCACCCACAAGTCTTGGGGTCTCCTGGACCTTCCTCATGACCCCCTCCACTCCAGGCCCAAGTTCAATCCCTCCTCCCCAGGACCCCAAGCCGGCAGGTGGAGCTCTTCCGTACCTTTCCCTCAGGCCCTTTCTACTGTTGGGCCTGGCTGAGGGGCAGAGACAGAGAAATTCCCCCTCGGGGTTTGGGCCCTGCCCCACCAAGAGCCCCTGCCTGAGACCAAGGCCCCTCTGGGAGGGGGGTGCGTCTCACCATGCACGTGGTGCCCGCTCTTTAAAGAAGGTCAATAAACACCTGTTGCCCCCCCAAAGCCCTCCTCTGGATGCCACAGAACTCAGGGATGTCACCAGGACACTGAGCCAGCACAGCTGTGGAACTGGAAACCACTTAAAGCAGCTTTATTTGTGTCCACCTCTGGCCCTTGAAACCTCTTCTGCTGGCCAGTCCTCCCACGGCCAGATGGAAACCTGACAGGCCCAGGCTGCTTCTTGGTAGGGAAATACCCGTGGTCTCCACCACTTCACGTCACACAGCACCGCTCGGCTCACGTCCAGGCCCAACAATAAAAAGGGCCTGACGTCATCGTCAAGTCCCCTGCTTTGAAGTGGAGGCCGCTCCTGCTGCCCCGGCCTGGTGGGGTGGGAAGCCTCGGCCGGGCAGCAGGCGTGGTCAGCCTCCAGCTGAACTGTGCTCTGGGCTTGGCGGAGGTTGAAAGCTACGCCTCTTTCTCTCATCGGCATCTCCAAGGGTCTTCAGAGCCCGGACATGGTCCCCACTGTCCCCCTGACTAGAATATTTTGTGTGGGCCTCAGAGAACCAAGGAGCCCCTGACGGGTAGCGGCAGCCCCACCTTCTCTTGGCCTGCATCTGTTCACTGCCCAGGCTGCCTCCTGGGACTGGGCCTGTGAGATTCCACGCCGACTCTCTCACACGAGGCCCTCACCTGGGCCGTCGGCCCTCTCCTCAGCTCCGCCATCAAAGCAGCCAGCCTGTCTCTTGCCCTCTAGACTTTGGGGTGGGGGTGGGGGTGAGGCATCAGTCCACTGGATTTCTCCACCTGCGGAGGACACCTCAAAGCCTAAAGCTCTCTTTAAAGCCCTCTTCCTCTGGCTTGATGTGAACGAGGGCATCTCACCTCACCCTCTGGTCTCAGCTCACCTCCCTGATATCCCCGCCTCTAACCTCAACACTTGACTCCTTGGTACCCTTGGTGTGGGTGAGGGGTCAGGCCATCTCTTCTCTAAATGCGGCATCAATGTGGGCAGGGGTCAGGGGCTGGGCGGGGTCATCTCACGGCACACACCGGCCTCCCTCCCCACATGGGGCTGTGATCATCAGTGTTTGTACGAGGGTTGGAAGCTAACTGCTCCATGCTTTGTCCAGAAAGTGCAAGGAAGGATTTGGGACCATGGAGGAGGGGCCCATGGTGTGGACCAGGCTGGCTGCCAGCCTCCTGGTTTGGTCCCTGGCATTTAGGCTCAGAGAGACAGGGTGCTAGGAGGTAAGATGGGAGGCCCAGAGGGTGGGGAGGGACACTGGCCACCACCACCCAGAGCAGGGCCTCAGGCTGACTCCAGAGAACTCAGTTATGTCCTGAAATGCCACCATCATACGTTGACTCCTTTGGGTAAGTATTGCCTTTGCTATGCAGCCCACATCCAGTCTCTGCATCCTAGTTTCTCAGCCCTCAGGTAGATAAGCAACAAGTCCTGTCTCTTGGTTGATCCTTGTAAAGCGTATAACACGCTTCCCCGTTGATACTCATAGCTCGATAAATAAATGTTAACTCACACTGCTTGTCCCTTCGGGTAGCATGGGCAGGCTCTCGCCCACCAGGCGACCCTCTCTTAGCACAACTCGGCCAACTGGAGCTGCCCTGGCCAGTCACCTGAGACCTTGGATGCCTTGGCCCATCTGGCATTTCTTTGGCAGAATCTTCCATGGGGCCTTTTGCTGGGTGGCAAGGCTGGAGCGTCTGGCACAACAATTCGAGTTTGCAAATACAAAAGCCACATCTTAAACATCACAAATTAGAACTGTGGTTTGGCAAAATATTTTTGTGCTCCTTTGAGGACCTGAAACTCCAAGAATAGTAGAAAACAGAATGTCTGGGATATTTATATACAGGTTAAGAGTCTCTAATCCAAAAATCCAAACTCCTAAACTTTTTGAGTGCTAACATGACACTCAAAGGAAATGCTCATTGGAGCATTCTGCAAATGTATTCTCCAAATATTCCCAAATCTGAAAACATCCTAAATCCAAAATACTTTCCAAGCATTTTGGATAAGGGGTACTCAATCTGTATTTTAATGGGGAGAAGAGAATGACAAAGTTGACTGTGGGACCGCAGGCCGCCAGAGTCATCCGACAGCCATGTTACACATGGTGTAGACAGCTGGAAGCCAGGAGTCATCTCATGCACGCACCTGTCTCCAGAGGCCTGACGCAATACCTCAGACAATGAAGAGACCAACACTAGAATTTTGATTAGACTCAACACATCCACAATTCAACTCAATTTAAAATTGCCTCACATACTCTTGGTAGCAATAAAACTGCAGCCTTTGGAAGATAATCTGGTCCTATCTTTCAGTATTTTCCATGTGGATATTCTTTGTCCCATCAGTGTCACCTCTAGGCCCAAACCCAGAGAAATCTCTGAAGGACACCAGGATGCTCACTGCAGCATTGTGTAGGACAGCACAACCTGGACACAACCTGAGTGTCCACCCGTGGGGCACGGGGTAAATACATGATGGTAAAATCATAATTGATGCAGCTTTAAAAAAAGAATGAGACGGTCCTCTCTACCCTGACATGGAAATAGAGGTCTGCAGGTTTCTAGATAGCAGAGCAGATTTAAACACAGGTGTTCGGACAGCGCAACGGGACCTGAGCTGAGGGACAGGAAAGTGCAGCCTCAAGACCCCGTGTCATTCCGCTTTCTCGCTCTCTTTCCCTGGGATCCAGAACCTCCGCCCTCCTTTTAGGTGCACTGGCTGGGGAGAGGCTGTGGCGGGAGCGGGAGCACGCGGGCAGCGGCTCAAGCGGGGCAGAGGCTGCAGCGGGATCAGGAGCGGGCGGGCAGCGGCCGGAGCCGGGCAGAGCCTGCAGGGGGATCGGGAGCGCGCAGGCAGCGGCTCGAGCAGGCCAGAGGCTGCGGCCAGATCGGGAGAGCGGGGACAGCGGCTGAGCGGTGCAGAGGCTGCAGCGCGATCGGGAGTGCGCAGGCAGCGGATCGAGCGGGACAGAGGCTGGAGCGGGAGCAGGAGGGTGCAGGCAACAGCTGGAGCTGAGCAAAGGCGGAGGCGGGAGCGGGAGCGTGAGCGTCGGGGCAGCGGCGGGAGAGGGGCAGAGGCTCGAGAGGGGCAGAGGCTGCAGCTAGATCGGGAGTGGGCGGGCAGCGGCTCTAGCGGGGCAGAGGCTGCAGCGGGAGCGGGAGGGCGTGGGCAACAGCTGGAGCTGGGCCAAGGCTGCGGTGGGGCGGGAGCAGGAGGGGGTGGGAAACAGCTCGAGCTGGGCAAAGACTGCAGCGGGAGCTGGAGCGCTAGCGTGCGGGCAGAAGCTCGAGCGGTGCAGAGGCTGCAGCGCGATCGGGAGCGCGCAGGCAGCGGCAGCGGCTCGAGCGGGGCAGAGGCTGCTGCGGGATCAGGAGCGGGTGGGCAGCGGCTCTAGCCGGGCAGAGCCTGCAGGGGGAGCGGGAGCGCACGGGCGGCGGCTCCAGCCAGGCAGAGGCTGCAGCGGGATCGGGAGCGCGCAGGCAGCGGCTCGAGCAGGGCAGAGGCTGCAGCCAGATCGGGAGCGCGGGGGCAGCGGCTCAAGCGGTGCAGAGGCTGCAGCCAGATCGGGAGCGTGCGGGCAGCTGCTCGAGCGGGGCAGAGGCTGCAGCGGGATCGGGAACGCGCGGGCAGTGGCTCCAGCTGGGCAGAGGCTGCAGCCTGAGCGGGAGCGCGCGGGCAGCCGCTCTAGAGAGGCAGAGGCTGCAGCGGGATCGTGAGCGCGGGCAGCGGCTCCAGCAGGGCAAACGCTGCAGCGGGATCGGAAGCAAGCGGGCAGCAGCTGTAGCGGAGCAGAGGCTGGAGCCGGAGCAGGAGGGCGCGGGCAATAGCTGGAGCTGGGCAAAGGCGGAGGCGGGAGCGGGCGCGTGAGCGGGGGGGAAGCTGCTCGAGAGGGGCAGAAGCTCGAGAGGGGCACGGGCTGCAGCGGGATCGGGAGGGCGCGGGCAGCGGCTCAAACAGGGCAGAGGCTGCAGCGGGATCGGGAGCGCCAGGGCAGCGGCTCGAGCCAGGCAGAGGCTGCAGCGCGATCGGGAGCGCACGGCAGCAGCTCGAACGGGGCAGAGGCTGCAGCGGGAGCAGGAGCGGGAGCGTGCATGCAGCGGCTGCAGCGGGGCAGCGGCTGGAAAGGGGCAGAGGCTGGAAAGGGGGGCTGCATAGGGAGCGGGAGCTGGCGGCAGCAGCTCCAATGGGCCGACGCTGCAGTGGGATCGGGAGCACGCGGGCAGCGGCTCTAGCGGGGCAGAGGCTGCAGCGGAGCGGGAGCGCTGGAGCGCTGAGGAGGCCGCTGCAGCGCTGACGCTCCTCAGAAGCAGCTGGACTCTCCTACCTGCTGCTGCAGGAATCTGTGGCAACACGTTGCTTTGGTGGAAGAACGTGAAGCAAGTTGAGCTTCACAGAGACACTAACTGCAGAAGAAGTGCTTCAGCAGCCACTTCAGATGACTGTGGAGGGTCTTTGGTGCTGCACCAAAACTCAACTGACAAATACTAGGTTTTTAAAGGCCAAGAAGCTTTAGAGAAGAAAATTTCCAGAAAAATGGCTTTGGTTTGAGGAGAACATCCGTGAACAAAGAAAAACGGAAGCACTCCCCTCAGGACAACCTCGGGATACGTCACTTCACAGACTCGGCTGGAGGTTTTTACCCACATGGGCCCGGCCTCTTCTTCTGTCTCTCTCTGAATCTGCCTGAGAAAAGATCTGCAGATGGTTATGGCCACTGCCTCATTTCCAGTTTCCAATATTCTGCAAGTTTCTTTCTTGGCCAATTCTAATCTGGAAGAAGAGACGGAAGGAAACTGTGGAAAATGTAATTAATTCCCAGCTTAGCTGCACTGACAGAGTACAAAGCACCAGAGTGTAATGCCACATACTGTCTTTTTTCTAAGGCATAAATAGGAGACTTACCAAATTATTTTCTAGATAAGAAATATCAAAGAATTTTCTAGAGAATTTCCCCTATTTTACAAAAAAAAAATTTTTTTTTTTGCAAAAACTGAGAAGAAAATCTCATTTATTTTGTTAATGCATACCACCCATATAGGCGCTATAGAGTTGAATGATTTTTTTTTCCCCAAGGATTAAAGTTCTTAACGTTGCGGTCACATGGAAATCATCCTTAATTTTAACCTAAAGATTGACTGGTGCATATTCTTCAGATATTTCAAGCAAAACTTAGCAGTAATGTATTATTTTTATCATCAGAAAAACGTTAACTGTCAATTACACACACACATGCATAATTATATAATACACACATCTCCATGTACGGCGGCACTTCACAAAGCTCAGGGAAGATTCATATTATCTTTCAATTCTATTTTTCCACAAACATTTTGAAGTTCTCAGATACCCATATATGCAGGATGTTATATGGCTTTTTACCTGTATACAGTGCTCACTGTTTTCTATTCATAAAAAATTTAAATTAGAACCATAGAAGCATCATTATACCCTCCTTACAGGTTTCTTTCTAGATAGTAAAGGTCTATGAAACACATAAACACTGGTTAATAATATGCTTCATCTTCTTATCATATCTTCTCACCACAGACTTTTTCATTGCAGCATGGACAGAGGCTTAGATTTCATGTTTTAAGAGCATAAAAATATCCATCGACAGCAAGTTTTTATAAATAGAGGGTCTTGAAGGGTCTTAGATCCACAATTTCTTTTGGTAATTTTAAAAGATTATTATTATTTTTAACGGACACCTAATAACTGTACATATTTATGGGGTACATTGTGATTTTTTTAATTAAAAACCTAGCTGATTTTATTATTATTATCAATACCAAGCAAGTCTTTAAATCAATGAAAATTTAATTAAGCATAAAGTTACTTTCACATTTGTCTACAACCGTAGTAAATACAGTTCTTGGCATAAAGACACAGCCCTTGGAGTTTAAAACATCCCCAACTGCAAGATTACCTAAATAAATTTCCCATTATTGTTTATGTAATAGTGGGTTAGTTAATCAAATTAAAATAATTATACAATCTAGGATAAAATAAAATGGAAATAATTTACTCACGAAATTCATATTTAAATCATCTTTATTTACAAAATAGTATCCTGAGAATTATAATTCCATTAAGCTTCAATTTGAGCAAAAATTGTAGTTACTTAAACTGAAAATGAAAGATAAGTCAAAACTATTTATGAAGAGAGACCAAAAATATCATCAGGTTTCTTGCTGTGCTTCTGGATTTCAGGAGCAGGCTCATTTGAGCACGGAATCGACCCTGAAGGGAACTCACCCCTACTTTCAGAATGTGGGGGTGGAGGTGACAATCCAGCTCCTAGAGGAACATAAGGAGGAAATCCCCTCAGTGAATAGACATTTCTCATTGCAAATGGAGGTGGTGGCTGGACAGAGAAATCCCTTGGTAGAAAATAATTTTGAGGAGCTGCATACATGCTTCCTGGAGGAGGTGGAGGAAAGGAGGTTCTCTTCTCATGAATGGACCCCTCCTATCCACTGGAAACAATGGACCTCTGATTGCAGGAAAAGGTGGAGGAGCAAAGCCAGGGCCACTTGCTTCCCTTTCAGCAGGCACAGATGAATGAGGCACATTTACATCACCAAGGTCGTCTTTGGTATCATTTCTGCTGGATTCCGTTTGTGAGGGCTTTGGCCCATCCACTTTATCCAAAGAAGCCAGGTTAAAACTTCTGAGCTCTGCTGGGCCAGACGGTCCACCAGGATCAGGATCAAATCCGTCTTGCCTTTGTGGAAGAAGAGCTGGATCAGAACATGGGTGGCCTGGTGGGGGAATCATCATCCTTCGGTGTTGTTCCCACGGAGGTGACAGGAACCCAGACGGAGGTGGTGGCTGCACAGGGAAATCCCTTGGGAGATAATAATTTTGAGGAGCTCCATACATGCTTCCTGGAGGAGGTGGAGGAAAAGGACGTTCTCTTCTCATGAATGGACCCCTACTATCCACTGGAAACAATGGACCTCTGATTGCAGGAAAAGGTGGAGGAGCAAAGCCAGGGCCACACGCTTCCCTTTCAGCAGGCACAGATGAATGAGGCACATTTACATTACCAAGGTCGTCTTTGGTATCATTTCTGCTGGATTCCGTTTGTGAGGGCTTTGGCCCATCCACTTTATCCAAAGAAGCCAGGTTAAAACTTCTGAGTTCTGCTGGGCCAGACGGTCCACCAGGATTAGAATCAAATCCGTCTTGCCTTCGTGGAAGAAGAGCTGGATCAGAACATGGGTGGCCTGGTGGAGGGATCCTCATCCTCCGGTGCTGTTCCCACGGAGGTGACAGGTACCCAGATGGTGCTCCATGAGAATCGGTTAACCTATCACAGCCCGATTCTCCTCTTTCATTGGTCATCTGGTGATCCAGAGTATTCTCTGGGCCTCTTGAGCCTCTTCCTCCTCCTCGCCCTGGAGTCAAAGGTGCGAGTCTGAGTGGAGAGAGAAAAGCTCTCGTTTCGGATGAAGGTCGACCCACTGGTGAGGCACCACATGGGGAATGCTCTCCGCCAAATGCTGTCTTTGGAACATCAACTACATATGGATCTTTTTTGAAAAGTTCAAATTTAAACTCTTTTTCAGCTAATTTTTGTCTCTTGGAAACATTTACTTTCCTTAAATACCTGAGGTGTCTTTCAGCAGTCTCAGCTGCCACCCAGCTGCCGTGCGCTTCTTTCTCATAGGAAGTCATCTGCCCTTGATAAGAACGAACGCTTCTCTCCAATTCTTCTTCTGCATCTCTGGCTCTCCTTCTGTAGGTCTCCAGTTCCTCAGCTGCATGGCTCATCTTCTCTTCTACTTTGGAAAGTTTCTCCTCCTTCTCTAACCGGTCCTTTTCCTCTGCTATTAACTTCCTGTGGAGTTTCATTCCATTTTCTTGATACAGTTCAGTCATTCCTTTAAGTTTCTGCCGAAGCTTCTGATTTTCACTTTCCAACTGTGTGTTTTCTGACTGTAAAGATGCTTGTTCAGTCTGGAGATTTGTAATATGCTCTATAAGCTCTTCCTTTGTTTTATCTACTTCAGACAACTCAGTGTAAATTTGGTTTCTTTCTCCTTCTAGGGTTTTGAAAGAAGCATTTAACTTAGCAGTGTGAATCAGTTTCTTCAAAGCTCCTTTTGGCAGATCATCTAAGCGAGCACCCTTTTGTGATTCACTCTTCATCTGCAATTCCAAGTCATCAGCCATCATGTCTTCTCCAAGCACAGCAGCCCAGTCTGTCATCTTGAGCAAGCGTTCAGCCAGAGACTTGATGTGATTTTCTTTATCACTCAGAACTCGTTCTGCCTGGACTTTGGAGTTTTCAAATATTATTTTCTGTTTATTAAGTTCACTCACTTGTTCTTTCAATACTTCCGCTTCTTGTAAAAGCTGTTTCTGGCTTTCCTGAAGTTGGGAATTTTCATTCAAGGCGTCTTTTATTGCCACCTTCAGACGTTCTTCATTCATTTGAAATATTTTGCAGATTAGTTTGGCTTCAGCTACTTGTGACTGGATGGATTTCGATTCATCTTCTAGGGACTGTATCCTTTTTGAAATATCCGCCATCAATTCATCTTGCTCACAATGTTTAGATTTCTGTTCCTTTAATTCTTTTGCTAGAAAGACTATTTCATCCTCAAGTTTAGATTTGGAGCTGCTCAGCTTTTCATAGGTTGCCTCCAAGCTTTGTGCTTCTGTTGACCCCTTCTCAAAGCTGGCATCCTTCACAGCTGACTCCAAGCCTTCATACTCCTCTTGAACAACGCAAAGTTTGTCAAGTAGTTTACATTTTTCTTCAATTAGTCCAGAAAGCTTTTCAGCAAGCTTTTTCTCTCTTCTTACATAAAGCCGGCTTCTCACCGATCGAACACTTCTCCACAAAAACAAGAGAATCAAAAATCCAGTAAGAGCCGCACATGTCACCAGTTCCCACGGAAAACCAGGGCCCGGTCTCAGGTCTTCAGGCAATGCTGCCACAGTCCTGCACAGCTTTCCCAGGACCAGCCCCAAGTACGGCTGAGGGGCAGCCCCGGGCACCTCCATGGCGCCCCCGAGGCTGCTCCGGCTGTGGCCACAGTAGCCACGGCCTGGCCGGGCCACCACCAGCAGCTGAGACAGCTCTGCGTTCTGTCGGGAACGCGAACCGGCCCCGGCGACAGCAGCAGACACAGCGCAGCCGGCCTTGAGGGGAGCCGGGGAGCACTGGCGCCCACCGGCCTCAGGCGTCCCCCACGCGCACCATGGTAACCAGGCCCCTTTGTGACGTCACTTCCGCCACGCGGTTCCGGAGCCTGCCCCCCGCGAGCCTGTGGCACACGTTGTCCTAGCCACCCCCACCTCGGCTTGGTTTTGGCCGGGCCACCGCTGGATTTGAATCCATGTTTATAATGATGAAATCTGGGTAATCAGCATACTCATCACTCAAATATTTGTCATTTCTTTGTGCTGGGAAAATTCAAAATCCTCTCTTTTAGCTATTTGAAATTATCTAATAAATGCGTGCTGACTCTAGCCACCTTACAAAGCTGTAGATCAGTACAAATAGTTCCTCCTGTCCAGCTGCAACTTTGTATCTGTAACCTCTGCCTTTCCCCTCCTCGCCCTACCCTTCCCAGCCTCTAGTGACCACTATTCTGCTACTTCTAGGAGATCAACTTTTCCTTTGGCAGTTTTTTAAAGGAAATTTTGCGATTTTAATTTCTTTCAGAGGAGCATCCTTCCTTAGATATCTGCCAAGGAACAAAAGTGTTTTCTTTGGACTAACTTTGCCAAAATAGCCGTAGAATGTGGCAATGGGAAGAGGCCTGAGACACTCTGGGCTTCAGCTGGCCCAACGCTTTCTTTATAGGTAATGAAGCAAAGGTCTACAGTAAGTGCACTACTTGTCCAGGGCTGTTTAGCTATTTAGTGGCAGAAGTGTGTTGTATTTCGGGATCTGCTGGATGTCAGTGAAATGCTCTTTGTTTAAAAAACACTTTATTGAGGAATATTTTAGATACCTTGTAATCCACCCATTTCAGGTATGCAATTCAATGAGTTCTAGTAAGTTCATCAAGTTGTGCAGCCATCACCACAAATCAGTTTTAGAACATTTTCACCACACCAATAAGATCTCCTGTACCCATTTATTCTTTTTTCCCCCCAGTTTTATTGGTTATGAATATTCACGGGATGCAAGGCTGATTGTCACCGTTCATACCCAAGCTGTGATGGCCAGATTCATACTGGCCACATGACCGTTACATTTATTGTATCACCTTTATTGACTTTCATATGTTGAACCATCCTTGTATCCCTGGCATGAATCCCACTTCAGGTGCCTGAAACCTCTGCCAAGTTTCTCTTTTTGGTGCCCATAGGAGCCAGCCTGTGCCGCTGGTTCCCATGGAAACAGATCCCTGAGACACACCCTGCCTTGCAGCACGCACAAAGCGCTTGCTCGCCCTTTGCCTTTTCTTTTTTGTTTTTTTAGCCAGCCAGTTAGTTCCAACTTTCAGGACCCCAGGGGAATAAAATGAGGACTGTTCCAGAGGGGAGGCAGCTGCCCAGGTGTCTGGCCCAAGCTCCCAGCCCACCCTGCCCCCTGGGGAAAGGGGGGGCAAGCCTCAGGTCAGGGCACAGCTCCCCAGGAGCCCCTCGGCCTTTCAAGGCCAGGACAGCCCTGCTCCTTTGGCTCCCAGCACACTTCCAGGAGCAGGGACGCGCTGAGCGTTTTGAGTCTTCACGGTGGACTTGGGAGGAAGGTGTCTTTATCTCACTCTATGGATGATGACAGTGAGACCCAGAAAAGTAAAAGGGTTTGCCCAAGTCACAGGCTAGAAAGTGACAAAGCCGGGACATAAAGCCTGTTCCTTTCATCCCAAAGCGAGCATGGCGGTCAAGATGCACCCCAACCGATGACACACCCATGTTTCATACGTCAGCTTGGAGACTTGCTGATCACACTGCCCAGGACAGGCCTGGCCTTCCTTACTGTGTGAACTGAAAAGGTAGGACCAGAGAAGCCCACCCCCAAACCAGTGCTGCCCTCTGGTGAGTCACCCTCCCACTGCTCAGAGGTGCTTTCTTCGAAGTTAACAAGCTGTGCAACCAAACAGGTCAGGACGACTGCCCTGCCCACTGGGCCCCCCAGGCCCCGGGGCCTTGGGAACCTCCCACTGCAGCAGCCAACCTGGAGGGTTCCCCTCATGCAACACAGATGTGAATGTTCCTGCCCCCTGCCATGACCCCCCTCTGCCACTGGGTCCTTTCCCAGGCAGGAGGGAATGGGGACCGAGGACGCCTGAGTAGGCTCCTTGCATGGGCCTCAGCGGTGGCCGTGCTGTGGGCACGTGGCCATTAGCAAACTCCCCAAGAGAGAGTCAGTTTTGCAAGAGTCTCTGGCAGCTATCAGACCCAGAAAAGGGGCGGAAGGCTGCAGGAGTGCCTGCCCTGTTAGCTACGAGCTTGAGCCTGATGGGTTGGAACTGTGCTTTTCCTCCCACGGTGGCAGGAGCCCGAGGGCAGGGCAGTTTGGAAGTGGAAAGGGAAGGAATCGTTTCAAGTCTGGATGAAGGCTGCGTTTCCTTATGTTGCAGTTACTGAGCACTTCACACTGGAGGCGGCGGTGATGAGACGCGTTAGCTGACCAGGGTCTCATACTCTCATCCCAGGCAGGAGAGGGGCTTGGCAAGCCCCACCCACAAGTCTTGGGGTCTCCTGGACCTTCCTCATGACCCCCTCCACTCCAGGCCCAAGTTCAATCCCTCCTCCCCAGGACCCCAAGCCGGCAGGTGGAGCTCTTCCGTACCTTTCCCTCAGGCCCTTTCTACTGTTGGGCCTGGCTGAGGGGCAGAGACAGAGAAATTCCCCCTCGGGGTTTGGGCCCTGCCCCACCAAGAGCCCCTGCCTGAGACCAAGGCCCCTCTGGGAGGGGGGTGCGTCTCACCATGCACGTGGTGCCCGCTCTTTAAAGAAGGTCAATAAACACCTGTTGCCCCCCCAAAGCCCTCCTCTGGATGCCACAGAACTCAGGGATGTCACCAGGACACTGAGCCAGCACAGCTGTGGAACTGGAAACCACTTAAAGCAGCTTTATTTGTGTCCACCTCTGGCCCTTGAAACCTCTTCTGCTGGCCAGTCCTCCCACGGCCAGATGGAAACCTGACAGGCCCAGGCTGCTTCTTGGTAGGGAAATACCCGTGGTCTCCACCACTTCACGTCACACAGCACCGCTCGGCTCACGTCCAGGCCCAACAATAAAAAGGGCCTGACGTCATCGTCAAGTCCCCTGCTTTGAAGTGGAGGCCGCTCCTGCTGCCCCGGCCTGGTGGGGTGGGAAGCCTCGGCCGGGCAGCAGGCGTGGTCAGCCTCCAGCTGAACTGTGCTCTGGGCTTGGCGGAGGTTGAAAGCTACGCCTCTTTCTCTCATCGGCATCTCCAAGGGTCTTCAGAGCCCGGACATGGTCCCCACTGTCCCCCTGACTAGAATATTTTGTGTGGGCCTCAGAGAACCAAGGAGCCCCTGACGGGTAGCGGCAGCCCCACCTTCTCTTGGCCTGCATCTGTTCACTGCCCAGGCTGCCTCCTGGGACTGGGCCTGTGAGATTCCACGCCGACTCTCTCACACGAGGCCCTCACCTGGGCCGTCGGCCCTCTCCTCAGCTCCGCCATCAAAGCAGCCAGCCTGTCTCTTGCCCTCTAGACTTTGGGGTGGGGGTGGGGGTGAGGCATCAGTCCACTGGATTTCTCCACCTGCGGAGGACACCTCAAAGCCTAAAGCTCTCTTTAAAGCCCTCTTCCTCTGGCTTGATGTGAACGAGGGCATCTCACCTCACCCTCTGGTCTCAGCTCACCTCCCTGATATCCCCGCCTCTAACCTCAACACTTGACTCCTTGGTACCCTTGGTGTGGGTGAGGGGTCAGGCCATCTCTTCTCTAAATGCGGCATCAATGTGGGCAGGGGTCAGGGGCTGGGCGGGGTCATCTCACGGCACACACCGGCCTCCCTCCCCACATGGGGCTGTGATCATCAGTGTTTGTACGAGGGTTGGAAGCTAACTGCTCCATGCTTTGTCCAGAAAGTGCAAGGAAGGATTTGGGACCATGGAGGAGGGGCCCATGGTGTGGACCAGGCTGGCTGCCAGCCTCCTGGTTTGGTCCCTGGCATTTAGGCTCAGAGAGACAGGGTGCTAGGAGGTAAGATGGGAGGCCCAGAGGGTGGGGAGGGACACTGGCCACCACCACCCAGAGCAGGGCCTCAGGCTGACTCCAGAGAACTCAGTTATGTCCTGAAATGCCACCATCATACGTTGACTCCTTTGGGTAAGTATTGCCTTTGCTATGCAGCCCACATCCAGTCTCTGCATCCTAGTTTCTCAGCCCTCAGGTAGATAAGCAACAAGTCCTGTCTCTTGGTTGATCCTTGTAAAGCGTATAACACGCTTCCCCGTTGATACTCATAGCTCGATAAATAAATGTTAACTCACACTGCTTGTCCCTTCGGGTAGCATGGGCAGGCTCTCGCCCACCAGGCGACCCTCTCTTAGCACAACTCGGCCAACTGGAGCTGCCCTGGCCAGTCACCTGAGACCTTGGATGCCTTGGCCCATCTGGCATTTCTTTGGCAGAATCTTCCATGGGGCCTTTTGCTGGGTGGCAAGGCTGGAGCGTCTGGCACAACAATTCGAGTTTGCAAATACAAAAGCCACATCTTAAACATCACAAATTAGAACTGTGGTTTGGCAAAATATTTTTGTGCTCCTTTGAGGACCTGAAACTCCAAGAATAGTAGAAAACAGAATGTCTGGGATATTTATATACAGGTTAAGAGTCTCTAATCCAAAAATCCAAACTCCTAAACTTTTTGAGTGCTAACATGACACTCAAAGGAAATGCTCATTGGAGCATTCTGCAAATGTATTCTCCAAATATTCCCAAATCTGAAAACATCCTAAATCCAAAATACTTTCCAAGCATTTTGGATAAGGGGTACTCAATCTGTATTTTAATGGGGAGAAGAGAATGACAAAGTTGACTGTGGGACCGCAGGCCGCCAGAGTCATCCGACAGCCATGTTACACATGGTGTAGACAGCTGGAAGCCAGGAGTCATCTCATGCACGCACCTGTCTCCAGAGGCCTGACGCAATACCTCAGACAATGAAGAGACCAACACTAGAATTTTGATTAGACTCAACACATCCACAATTCAACTCAATTTAAAATTGCCTCACATACTCTTGGTAGCAATAAAACTGCAGCCTTTGGAAGATAATCTGGTCCTATCTTTCAGTATTTTCCATGTGGATATTCTTTGTCCCATCAGTGTCACCTCTAGGCCCAAACCCAGAGAAATCTCTGAAGGACACCAGGATGCTCACTGCAGCATTGTGTAGGACAGCACAACCTGGACACAACCTGAGTGTCCACCCGTGGGGCACGGGGTAAATACATGATGGTAAAATCATAATTGATGCAGCTTTAAAAAAAGAATGAGACGGTCCTCTCTACCCTGACATGGAAATAGAGGTCTGCAGGTTTCTAGATAGCAGAGCAGATTTAAACACAGGTGTTCGGACAGCGCAACGGGACCTGAGCTGAGGGACAGGAAAGTGCAGCCTCAAGACCCCGTGTCATTCCGCTTTCTCGCTCTCTTTCCCTGGGATCCAGAACCTCCGCCCTCCTTTTAGGTGCACTGGCTGGGGAGAGGGCTGTGTGGCGGGAGCGGGAGCACGCGGGCAGCGGCTCAAGCGGGGCAGAGGCTGCAGCGGGATCAGGAGCGGGCGGGCAGCGGCCGGAGCCGGGCAGAGCCTGCAGGGGGATCGGGAGCGCGCAGGCAGCGGCTCGAGCAGGCCAGAGGCTGCGGCCAGATCGGGAGAGCGGGGACAGCGGCTGAGCGGTGCAGAGGCTGCAAGCGCGATCGGGAGTGCGCAGGCAGCGGATCGAGCGGGACAGAGGCTGGAGCGGGAGCAGGAGGGTGCAGGCAACAGCTGGAGCTGAGCAAAGGCGGAGGCGGGAGCGGGAGCGTGAGCGTCGGGGCAGCGGCGGGAGAGGGGCAGAGGCTCGAGAGGGGCAGAGGCTGCAGCTAGATCGGGAGTGGGCGGGCAGCGGCTCTAGCGGGGCAGAGGCTGCAGCGGGAGCGGGAGGGCGTGGGCAACAGCTGGAGCTGGGCCAAGGCTGCGGTGGGGCGGGAGCAGGAGGGGGTGGGGAAACAGCTCGAGCTGGGCAAAGACTGCAGCGGGAGCTGGAGCGCTAGCGTGCGAGCAGAAGCTCGAGCGGGTGCAGAGGCTGCAGCGCGATCGGGAGCGCGCAGGCAGCGGCAGCGGCTCGAGCGGGGCAGAGGCTGCTGCGGGATCAGGAGCGGGTGGGCAGCGGCTCTAGCCGGGCAGAGCCTGCAGGGGGAGCGGGAGGCGCACGGGCGGCGGCTCCAGCCAGGCAGAGGCTGCAGCGGGATCGGGAGCGCGCAGGCAGCGGCTCGAGCAGGGCAGAGGCTGCAGCCAGATCGGGAGCGCGGGGGCAGCGGCTCAAGCGGTGCAGAGGCTGCAGCCAGATCGGGAGCGTGCGGGCAGCTCGAGCCAGAGGCTGCAGCGGGATCGGGAACGCGCGGGCAGTGGCTCCAGCTGGGCAGAGGCTGCAGCCTGAGCGGGAGCGCGCGGGCAGCCGCTCTAGAGAGGCAGAGGCTGCAGCGGGATCGTGAGCGCGGGCAGCGGCTCCAGCAGGGCAAACGCTGCAGCGGGATCGGAAGCAAGCGGGCAGCAGCTGTAGCGGAGCAGAGGCTGGAGCCGGAGCAGGAGGGCGCGGGCAATAGCTGGAGCTGGGCAAAGGCGGAGGCGGGAGCGGGCGCGTGAGCGGGGGGGAAGCTGCTCGAGAGGGGCAGAAGCTCGAGAGGGGCACGGGCTGCAGCGGGATCGGGAGGGCGCGGGCAGCGGCTCAAACAGGGCAGAGGCTGCAGCGGGATCGGGAGCGCCAGGGCAGCGGCTCGAGCCAGGCAGAGGCTGCAGCGCGATCGGGAGCGCACGGCAGCAGCTCGAACGGGGCAGAGGCTGCAGCGGGAGCAGGAGCGGGAGCGTGCATGCAGCGGCTGCAGCGGGGCAGCGGCTGGAAAGGGGCAGAGGCTGGAAAGGGGGGCTGCATAGGGAGCGGGAGCTGGCGGCAGCAGCTCCAATGGGCCGACGCTGCAGTGGGATCGGGAGCACGCGGGCAGCGGCTCTAGCGGGGCAGAGGCTGCAGCGGAGCGGGAGCGCTGGAGCGCTGAGGAGGCCGCTGCAGCGCTGACGCTCCTCAGAAGCAGCTGGACTCTCCTACCTGCTGCTGCAGGAATCTGTGGCAACACGTTGCTTTGGTGGAAGAACGTGAAGCAAGTTGAGCTTCACAGAGACACTAACTGCAGAAGAAGTGCTTCAGCAGCCACTTCAGATGACTGTGGAGGGTCTTTGGTGCTGCACCAAAACTCAACTGACAAATACTAGGTTTTTAAAGGCCAAGAAGCTTTAGAGAAGAAAATTTCCAGAAAAATGGCTTTGGTTTGAGGAGAACATCCGTGAACAAAGAAAAACGGAAGCACTCCCCTCAGGACAACCTCGGGATACGTCACTTCACAGACTCGGCTGGAGGTTTTTACCCACATGGGCCCGGCCTCTTCTTCTGTCTCTCTCTGAATCTGCCTGAGAAAAGATCTGCAGATGGTTATGGCCACTGCCTCATTTCCAGTTTCCAATATTCTGCAAGTTTCTTTCTTGGCCAATTCTAATCTGGAAGAAGAGACGGAAGGAAACTGTGGAAAATGTAATTAATTCCCAGCTTAGCTGCACTGACAGAGTACAAAGCACCAGAGTGTAATGCCACATACTGTCTTTTTTCTAAGGCATAAATAGGAGACTTACCAAATTATTTTCTAGATAAGAAATATCAAAGAATTTTCTAGAGAATTTCCCCTATTTTACAAAAAAAAAATTTTTTTTTTTGCAAAAACTGAGAAGAAAATCTCATTTATTTTGTTAATGCATACCACCCATATAGGCGCTATAGAGTTGAATGATTTTTTTTTCCCCAAGGATTAAAGTTCTTAACGTTGCGGTCACATGGAAATCATCCTTAATTTTAACCTAAAGATTGACTGGTGCATATTCTTCAGATATTTCAAGCAAAACTTAGCAGTAATGTATTATTTTTATCATCAGAAAAACGTTAACTGTCAATTACACACACACATGCATAATTATATAATACACACATCTCCATGTACGGCGGCACTTCACAAAGCTCAGGGAAGATTCATATTATCTTTCAATTCTATTTTTCCACAAACATTTTGAAGTTCTCAGATACCCATATATGCAGGATGTTATATGGCTTTTTACCTGTATACAGTGCTCACTGTTTTCTATTCATAAAAAATTTAAATTAGAACCATAGAAGCATCATTATACCCTCCTTACAGGTTTCTTTCTAGATAGTAAAGGTCTATGAAACACATAAACACTGGTTAATAATATGCTTCATCTTCTTATCATATCTTCTCACCACAGACTTTTTCATTGCAGCATGGACAGAGGCTTAGATTTCATGTTTTAAGAGCATAAAAATATCCATCGACAGCAAGTTTTTATAAATAGAGGGTCTTGAAGGGTCTTAGATCCACAATTTCTTTTGGTAATTTTAAAAGATTATTATTATTTTTAACGGACACCTAATAACTGTACATATTTATGGGGTACATTGTGATTTTTTTAATTAAAAACCTAGCTGATTTTATTATTATTATCAATACCAAGCAAGTCTTTAAATCAATGAAAATTTAATTAAGCATAAAGTTACTTTCACATTTGTCTACAACCGTAGTAAATACAGTTCTTGGCATAAAGACACAGCCCTTGGAGTTTAAAACATCCCCAACTGCAAGATTACCTAAATAAATTTCCCATTATTGTTTATGTAATAGTGGGTTAGTTAATCAAATTAAAATAATTATACAATCTAGGATAAAATAAAATGGAAATAATTTACTCACGAAATTCATATTTAAATCATCTTTACTTACAAAATAGTATCCTGAGAATTATAATTCCATTAAGCTTCAATTTGAGCAAAAATTGTAGTTACTTAAACTGAAAATGAAAGATAAGTCAAAACTATTTATGAAGAGAGACCAAAAATATCATCAGGTTTCTTGCTGTGCTTCTGGATTTCAGGAGCAGGCTCATTTGAGCACGGAATCGACCCTGAAGGGAACTCACCCCTACTTTCAGAATGTGGGGGTGGAGGTGACAATCCAGCTCCTAGAGGAACATAAGGAGGAAATCCCCTCAGTGAATAGACATTTCTCATTGCAAATGGAGGTGGTGGCTGGACAGAGAAATCCCTTGGTAGAAAATAATTTTGAGGAGCTCCATACATGCTTCCTGGAGGAGGTGGAGGAAAAAGAGGTTCTCTTCTCATGAATGGACCCCTCCTATCCACTGGAAACAATGGACCTCTGATTGCAGGAAAAGGTGGAGGAGCAAAGCCAGGGCCACTTGCTTCCCTTTCAGCAGGCACAGATGAATGAGGCACATTTACATTACCAAGGTCGTCTTTGGTTTCATTTCTGCTGGATTCCGTTTGTGAGGGCTTTGGCCCATCCACTTTATCCAAAGAAGCCAGGTTAAAACTTCTGAGTTCTGCTGGGCCAGACGGTCCACCAGGATCAGGATCAAATCCGTCTTGCCTTTGTGGAAGAAGAGCTGGATCAGAACATGGGTGGCCTGGTGGGGGAATCATCATCCTTCGGTGTTGTTCCCACGGAGGTGACAGGAACCCAGACGGAGGTGGTGGCTGCACAGGGAAATCCCTTGGGAGATAATAATTTTGAGGAGCTGCATACATGCTTCCTGGAGGAGGTGGAGGAAAAGGAGGTTCTCTTCTCATGAATGGACCCCTCCTATCCACTGGAAACAATGGACCTCTGATTGCAGGAAAAGGTGGAGGAGCAAAGCCAGGGCCACTTGCTTCCCTTTCAGCAGGCACAGATGAATGAGGCACATTTACATTACCAAGGTCGTCTTTGGTTTCATTTCTGCTGGATTCCGTTTGTGAGGGCTTTGGCCCATCCACTTTGTCCAAAGAAGCCAGGTTAAAACTTCTGAGCTCTGCTGGGCCAGACGGTCCACCAGGATCAGGATCAAATCCGTCTTGCCTTTGTGGAAGAAGAGCTGGATCAGAACATGGGTGGCCTGGTGGGGGAATCATCATCCTTCGGTGTTGTTCCCACGGAGGTGACAGGAACCCAGACGGAGGTGGTGGCTGCACAGGGAAATCCCTTGGGAGATAATAATTTTGAGGAGCTGCATACATGCTTCCTGGAGGAGGTGGAGGAAAAGGAGGTTCTCTTCTCATGAATGGACCCCTCCTATCCACTGGAAACAATGGACCTCTGATTGCAGGAAAAGGTGGAGGAGCAAAGCCAGGGCCACACGCTTCCCTTTCAGCAGGCACCGATGAATGAGGCACATTTTCATTACCAAGGTCGTCTTTGGTATCATTTCTGCTGGATTCCGTTTGTGAGGGCTTTGGCCCATCCACTTTATCCAAAGAAGCCAGGTTAAAACTTCTGAGTTCTGCTGGGCCAGACGGTCCACCAGGATTAGAATCAAATCCGTCTTGCGTTCGTGGAAGAAGAGCTGGATCAGAACATGGGTGGCCTGGTGGAGGGATCCTCATCCTCCGGTGCTGTTCCCACGGAGGTGACAGGTACCCAGATGGTGCTCCATGAGAATCGGTTAACCTATCACAGCCCGATTCTCCTCTTTCATTGGTCATCTGGTGATCCAGAGTATTCTCTGGGCCTCTTGAGCCTCTTCCTCCTCCTCGCCCTGGAGTCAAAGGTGCGAGTCTGAGTGGAGAGAGAAAAGCTCTCGTTTCGGATGAAGGTCGACCCACTGGTGAGGCACCACATGGGGAATGCTCTCCGCCAAATGCTGTCTTTGGAACATCAACTACATATGGATCTTTTTTGAAAAGTTCAAATTTAAACTCTTTTTCAGCTAATTTTTGTCTCTTGGAAACATTTACTTTCCTTAAATACCTGAGGTGTCTTTCAGCAGTCTCAGCTGCCACCCAGCTGCCATGCGCTTCTTTCTCATAGGAAGTCATCTGCCCTTGATAAGAACGAACGCTTCTCTCCAATTCTTCTTCTGCATCTCTGGCTCTCCTTCTGTAGGTCTCCAGTTCCTCAGCTGCATGGCTCATCTTCTCTTCTACTTTGGAAAGTTTCTCCTCCTTCTCTAACCGGTCCTTTTCCTCTGCTATTAACTTCCTGTGGAGTTTCATTCCATTTTCTTGATACAGTTCAGTCATTCCTTTAAGTTTCTGCCGAAGCTTCTGATTTTCACTTTCCAACTGTGTGTTTTCTGACTGTAAAGATGCTTGTTCAGTCTGGAGATTTGTAATATGCTCTATAAGCTCTTCCTTTGTTTTATCTACTTCAGACAACTCAGTGTAAATTTGGTTTCTTTCTCCTTCTAGGGTTTTGAAAGAAGCATTTAACTTAGCAGTGTGAATCAGTTTCTTCAAA
Source organism: Cynocephalus volans (assembly GCF_027409185.1). Lineage (NCBI taxonomy): Eukaryota > Metazoa > Chordata > Mammalia > Dermoptera > Cynocephalidae > Cynocephalus > Cynocephalus volans. The sequence continues at coordinate 92,201,621 of NC_084473.1, read as the reverse complement.
GCTCCTTTTGGCAGATCATCTAAGCGAGCACCCTTTTGTGATTCACTCTTCATCTGCAATTCCAAGTCATCAGCCATCATGTCTTCTCCAAGCACAGCAGCCCAGTCTGTCATCTTGAGCAAGCGTTCAGCCAGAGACTTGATGTGATTTTCTTTATCACTCAGAACTCGTTCTGCCTGGACTTTGGAGTTTTCAAATATTATTTTCTGTTTATTAAGTTCACTCACTTGTTCTTTCAATACTTCCGCTTCTTGTAAAAGCTGTTTCTGGCTTTCCTGAAGTTGGGAATTTTCATTCAAGGCGTCTTTTATTGCCACCTTCAGACGTTCTTCATTCATTTGAAATATTTTGCAGATTAGTTTGGCTTCAGCTACTTGTGACTGGATGGATTTCGATTCATCTTCTAGGGACTGTATCCTTTTTGAAATATCCGCCATCAATTCATCTTGCTCACAATGTTTAGATTTCTGTTCCTTTAATTCTTTTGCTAGAAAGACTATTTCATCCTCAAGTTTAGATTTGGAGCTGCTCAGCTTTTCATAGGTTGCCTCCAAGCTTTGTGCTTCTGTTGACCCCTTCTCAAAGCTGGCATCCTTCACAGCTGACTCCAAGCCTTCATACTCCTCTTGAACAACGCAAAGTTTGTCAAGTAGTTTACATTTTTCTTCAATTAGTCCAGAAAGCTTTTCAGCAAGCTTTTTCTCTCTTCTTACATAAAGCCGGCTTCTCACCGATCGAACACTTCTCCACAAAAACAAGAGAATCAAAAATCCAGTAAGAGCCGCACATGTCACCAGTTCCCACGGAAAACCAGGGCCCGGTCTCAGGTCTTCAGGCAATGCTGCCACAGTCCTGCACAGCTTTCCCAGGACCAGCCCCAAGTACGGCTGAGGGGCAGCCCCGGGCACCTCCATGGCGCCCCCGAGGCTGCTCCGGCTGTGGCCACAGTAGCCACGGCCTGGCCGGGCCACCACCAGCAGCTGAGACAGCTCTGCGTTCTGTCGGGAACGCGAACCGGCCCCGGCGACAGCAGCAGACACAGCGCAGCCGGCCTTGAGGGGAGCCGGGGAGCACTGGCGCCCACCGGCCTCAGGCGTTCCCCACGCGCACCATGGTAACCAGGCCCCTTTGTGACGTCACTTCCGCCACGCGGTTCCGGAGCCTGCCCCGCGCGAGCCTGTGACACACGCTGTCCTAGCCACCCCCACCTCGGCTTGGTTTTGGCCGGGCCACCGCTGGATTTGAATCCATGTTTATAATGATGAAATCTGGGTAATCAGCATACTCATCACTCAAATATTTGTCATTTCTTTGTGCTGGGAAAATTCAAAATCCTCTCTTTTAGCTATTTGAAATTATCTAATAAATGCGTGCTGACTCTAGCCACCTTACAAAGCTGTAGATCAGTACAAATAGTTCCTCCTGTCCAGCTGCAACTTTGTATCTGTAACCTCTGCCTTTCCCCTCCTCGCCCTACCCTTCCCAGCCTCTAGTGACCACTATTCTGCTACTTCTAGGAGATCAACTTTTCCTTTGGCAATTTTTTAAAGGAAATTTTGCGATTTTAATTTCTTTCAGAGGAGCATCCTTCCTTAGATATCTGCCAAGGAACAAAAGTGTTTTCTTTGGACTAACTTTGCCAAAATAGCCGTAGAATGTGGCAATGGGAAGAGGCCTGAGACACTCTGGGCTTCAGCTGGCCCAACGCTTTCTTTATAGGTAATGAAGCAAAGGTCTACAGTAAGTGCACTACTTGTCCAGGGCTGTTTAGCTATTTAGTGGCAGAAGTGTGTTGTATTTCGGGATCTGCTGGATGTCAGTGAAATGCTCTTTGTTTAAAAAACACTTTATTGAGGAATATTTTATATACCTTGTAATCCACCCATTTCAGGTATGCAATTCAATGAGTTCTAGTAAGTTCATCAAGTTGTGCAGCCATCACCACAAATCAGTTTTAGAACATTTTCACCACACCAATAAGATCTCCTGTACCCATTTATTCTTTTTTCCCCCCAGTTTTATTGGTTATGAATATTCACGGGATGCAAGGCTGATTGTCACCGTTCATACCCAAGCTGTGATGGCCAGATTCATACTGGCCACATGACCGTTACATTTATTGTATCACCTTTATTGACTTTCATATGTTGAACCATCCTTGTATCCCTGGCATGAATCCCACTTCAGGTGCCTGAAACCTCTGCCAAGTTTCTCTTTTTGGTGCCCATAGGAGCCAGCCTGTGCCGCTGGTTCCCATGGAAACAGATCCCTGAGACACACCCTGCCTTGCAGCACGCACAAAGCGCTTGCTCGCCCTTTGCCTTTTCTTTTTTGTTTTTTTAGCCAGCCAGTTAGTTCCAACTTTCAGGACCCCAGGGGAATAAAATGAGGACTGTTCCAGAGGGGAGGCAGCTGCCCAGGTGTCTGGCCCAAGCTCCCAGCCCACCCTGCCCCCTGGGGAAAGGGGGGGCAAGCCTCAGGTCAGGGCACAGCTCCCCAGGAGCCCCTCGGCCTTTCAAGGCCAGGACAGCCCTGCTCCTTTGGCTCCCAGCACACTTCCAGGAGCAGGGACGCGCTGAGCGTTTTGAGTCTTCACGGTGGACTTGGGAGGAAGGTGTCTTTATCTCACTCTATGGATGATGACAGTGAGACCCAGAAAAGTAAAAGGGTTTGCCCAAGTCACAGGCTAGAAAGTGACAAAGCCGGGACATAAAGCCTGTTCCTTTCATCCCAAAGCGAGCATGGCGGTCAAGATGCACCCCAACCGATGACACACCCATGTTTCATACGTCAGCTTGGAGACTTGCTGATCACACTGCCCAGGACAGGCCTGGCCTTCCTTACTGTGTGAACTGAAAAGGTAGGACCAGAGAAGCCCACCCCCAAACCAGTGCTGCCCTCTGGTGAGTCACCCTCCCACTGCTCAGAGGTGCTTTCTTCGAAGTTAACAAGCTGTGCAACCAAACAGGTCAGGACGACTGCCCTGCCCACTGGGCCCCCCAGGCCCCGGGGCCTTGGGAACCTCCCACTGCAGCAGCCAACCTGGAGGGTTCCCCTCATGCAACACAGATGTGAATGTTCCTGCCCCCTGCCATGACCCCCCTCTGCCACTGGGTCCTTTCCCAGGCAGGAGGGAATGGGGACCGAGGACGCCTGAGTAGGCTCCTTGCATGGGCCTCAGCGGTGGCCGTGCTGTGGGCACGTGGCCATTAGCAAACTCCCCAAGAGAGAGTCAGTTTTGCAAGAGTCTCTGGCAGCTATCAGACCCAGAAAAGGGGCGGAAGGCTGCAGGAGTGCCTGCCCTGTTAGCTACGAGCTTGAGCCTGATGGGTTGGAACTGTGCTTTTCCTCCCACGGTGGCAGGAGCCCGAGGGCAGGGCAGTTTGGAAGTGGAAAGGGAAGGAATCGTTTCAAGTCTGGATGAAGGCTGCGTTTCCTTATGTTGCAGTTACTGAGCACTTCACACTGGAGGCGGCGGTGATGAGACGCGTTAGCTGACCAGGGTCTCATACTCTCATCCCAGGCAGGAGAGGGGCTTGGCAAGCCCCACCCACAAGTCTTGGGGTCTCCTGGACCTTCCTCATGACCCCCTCCACTCCAGGCCCAAGTTCAATCCCTCCTCCCCAGGACCCCAAGCCGGCAGGTGGAGCTCTTCCGTACCTTTCCCTCAGGCCCTTTCTACTGTTGGGCCTGGCTGAGGGGCAGAGACAGAGAAATTCCCCCTCGGGGTTTGGGCCCTGCCCCACCAAGAGCCCCTGCCTGAGACCAAGGCCCCTCTGGGAGGGGGGTGCGTCTCACCATGCACGTGGTGCCCGCTCTTTAAAGAAGGTCAATAAACACCTGTTGCCCCCCCAAAGCCCTCCTCTGGATGCCACAGAACTCAGGGATGTCACCAGGACACTGAGCCAGCACAGCTGTGGAACTGGAAACCACTTAAAGCAGCTTTATTTGTGTCCACCTCTGGCCCTTGAAACCTCTTCTGCTGGCCAGTCCTCCCACGGCCAGATGGAAACCTGACAGGCCCAGGCTGCTTCTTGGTAGGGAAATACCCGTGGTCTCCACCACTTCACGTCACACAGCACCGCTCGGCTCACGTCCAGGCCCAACAATAAAAAGGGCCTGACGTCATCGTCAAGTCCCCTGCTTTGAAGTGGAGGCCGCTCCTGCTGCCCCGGCCTGGTGGGGTGGGAAGCCTCGGCCGGGCAGCAGGCGTGGTCAGCCTCCAGCTGAACTGTGCTCTGGGCTTGGCGGAGGTTGAAAGCTACGCCTCTTTCTCTCATCGGCATCTCCAAGGGTCTTCAGAGCCCGGACATGGTCCCCACTGTCCCCCTGACTAGAATATTTTGTGTGGGCCTCAGAGAACCAAGGAGCCCCTGACGGGTAGCGGCAGCCCCACCTTCTCTTGGCCTGCATCTGTTCACTGCCCAGGCTGCCTCCTGGGACTGGGCCTGTGAGATTCCACGCCGACTCTCTCACACGAGGCCCTCACCTGGGCCGTCGGCCCTCTCCTCAGCTCCGCCATCAAAGCAGCCAGCCTGTCTCTTGCCCTCTAGACTTTGGGGTGGGGGTGGGGGTGAGGCATCAGTCCACTGGATTTCTCCACCTGCGGAGGACACCTCAAAGCCTAAAGCTCTCTTTAAAGCCCTCTTCCTCTGGCTTGATGTGAACGAGGGCATCTCACCTCACCCTCTGGTCTCAGCTCACCTCCCTGATATCCCCGCCTCTAACCTCAACACTTGACTCCTTGGTACCCTTGGTGTGGGTGAGGGGTCAGGCCATCTCTTCTCTAAATGCGGCATCAATGTGGGCAGGGGTCAGGGGCTGGGCGGGGTCATCTCACGGCACACACCGGCCTCCCTCCCCACATGGGGCTGTGATCATCAGTGTTTGTACGAGGGTTGGAAGCTAACTGCTCCATGCTTTGTCCAGAAAGTGCAAGGAAGGATTTGGGACCATGGAGGAGGGGCCCATGGTGTGGACCAGGCTGGCTGCCAGCCTCCTGGTTTGGTCCCTGGCATTTAGGCTCAGAGAGACAGGGTGCTAGGAGGTAAGATGGGAGGCCCAGAGGGTGGGGAGGGACACTGGCCACCACCACCCAGAGCAGGGCCTCAGGCTGACTCCAGAGAACTCAGTTATGTCCTGAAATGCCACCATCATACGTTGACTCCTTTGGGTAAGTATTGCCTTTGCTATGCAGCCCACATCCAGTCTCTGCATCCTAGTTTCTCAGCCCTCAGGTAGATAAGCAACAAGTCCTGTCTCTTGGTTGATCCTTGTAAAGCGTATAACACGCTTCCCCGTTGATACTCATAGCTCGATAAATAAATGTTAACTCACACTGCTTGTCCCTTCGGGTAGCATGGGCAGGCTCTCGCCCACCAGGCGACCCTCTCTTAGCACAACTCGGCCAACTGGAGCTGCCCTGGCCAGTCACCTGAGACCTTGGATGCCTTGGCCCATCTGGCATTTCTTTGGCAGAATCTTCCATGGGGCCTTTTGCTGGGTGGCAAGGCTGGAGCGTCTGGCACAACAATTCGAGTTTGCAAATACAAAAGCCACATCTTAAACATCACAAATTAGAACTGTGGTTTGGCAAAATATTTTTGTGCTCCTTTGAGGACCTGAAACTCCAAGAATAGTAGAAAACAGAATGTCTGGGATATTTATATACAGGTTAAGAGTCTCTAATCCAAAAATCCAAACTCCTAAACTTTTTGAGTGCTAACATGACACTCAAAGGAAATGCTCATTGGAGCATTCTGCAAATGTATTCTCCAAATATTCCCAAATCTGAAAACATCCTAAATCCAAAATACTTTCCAAGCATTTTGGATAAGGGGTACTCAATCTGTATTTTAATGGGGAGAAGAGAATGACAAAGTTGACTGTGGGACCGCAGGCCGCCAGAGTCATCCGACAGCCATGTTACACATGGTGTAGACAGCTGGAAGCCAGGAGTCATCTCATGCACGCACCTGTCTCCAGAGGCCTGACGCAATACCTCAGACAATGAAGAGACCAACACTAGAATTTTGATTAGACTCAACACATCCACAATTCAACTCAATTTAAAATTGCCTCACATACTCTTGGTAGCAATAAAACTGCAGCCTTTGGAAGATAATCTGGTCCTATCTTTCAGTATTTTCCATGTGGATATTCTTTGTCCCATCAGTGTCACCTCTAGGCCCAAACCCAGAGAAATCTCTGAAGGACACCAGGATGCTCACTGCAGCATTGTGTAGGACAGCACAACCTGGACACAACCTGAGTGTCCACCCGTGGGGCACGGGGTAAATACATGATGGTAAAATCATAATTGATGCAGCTTTAAAAAAAGAATGAGACGGTCCTCTCTACCCTGACATGGAAATAGAGGTCTGCAGGTTTCTAGATAGCAGAGCAGATTTAAACACAGGTGTTCGGACAGCGCAACGGGACCTGAGCTGAGGGACAGGAAAGTGCAGCCTCAAGACCCCGTGTCATTCCGCTTTCTCGCTCTCTTTCCCTGGGATCCAGAACCTCCGCCCTCCTTTTAGGTGCACTGGCTGGGGAGAGGCTGTGGCGGGAGCGGGAGCACGCGGGCAGCGGCTCAAGCGGGGCAGAGGCTGCAGCGGGATCAGGAGCGGGCGGGCAGCGGCCGGAGCCGGGCAGAGCCTGCAGGGGGATCGGGAGCGCGCAGGCAGCGGCTCGAGCAGGCCAGAGGCTGCGGCCAGATCGGGAGAGCGGGGACAGCGGCTGAGCGGTGCAGAGGCTGCAGCGCGATCGGGAGTGCGCAGGCAGCGGATCGAGCGGGACAGAGGCTGGAGCGGGAGCAGGAGGGTGCAGGCAACAGCTGGAGCTGAGCAAAGGCGGAGGCGGGAGCGGGAGCGTGAGCGTCGGGGCAGCGGCGGGAGAGGGGCAGAGGCTCGAGAGGGGCAGAGGCTGCAGCTAGATCGGGAGTGGGCGGGCAGCGGCTCTAGCGGGGCAGAGGCTGCAGCGGGAGCGGGAGGGCGTGGGCAACAGCTGGAGCTGGGCCAAGGCTGCGGTGGGGCGGGAGCAGGAGGGGGTGGGAAACAGCTCGAGCTGGGCAAAGACTGCAGCGGGAGCTGGAGCGCTAGCGTGCGGGCAGAAGCTCGAGCGGTGCAGAGGCTGCAGCGCGATCGGGAGCGCGCAGGCAGCGGCAGCGGCTCGAGCGGGGCAGAGGCTGCTGCGGGATCAGGAGCGGGTGGGCAGCGGCTCTAGCCGGGCAGAGCCTGCAGGGGGAGCGGGAGCGCACGGGCGGCGGCTCCAGCCAGGCAGAGGCTGCAGCGGGATCGGGAGCGCGCAGGCAGCGGCTCGAGCAGGGCAGAGGCTGCAGCCAGATCGGGAGCGCGGGGGCAGCGGCTCAAGCGGTGCAGAGGCTGCAGCCAGATCGGGAGCGTGCGGGCAGCTGCTCGAGCGGGGCAGAGGCTGCAGCGGGATCGGGAACGCGCGGGCAGTGGCTCCAGCTGGGCAGAGGCTGCAGCCTGAGCGGGAGCGCGCGGGCAGCCGCTCTAGAGAGGCAGAGGCTGCAGCGGGATCGTGAGCGCGGGCAGCGGCTCCAGCAGGGCAAACGCTGCAGCGGGATCGGAAGCAAGCGGGCAGCAGCTGTAGCGGAGCAGAGGCTGGAGCCGGAGCAGGAGGGCGCGGGCAATAGCTGGAGCTGGGCAAAGGCGGAGGCGGGAGCGGGCGCGTGAGCGGGGGGGAAGCTGCTCGAGAGGGGCAGAAGCTCGAGAGGGGCACGGGCTGCAGCGGGATCGGGAGGGCGCGGGCAGCGGCTCAAACAGGGCAGAGGCTGCAGCGGGATCGGGAGCGCCAGGGCAGCGGCTCGAGCCAGGCAGAGGCTGCAGCGCGATCGGGAGCGCACGGCAGCAGCTCGAACGGGGCAGAGGCTGCAGCGGGAGCAGGAGCGGGAGCGTGCATGCAGCGGCTGCAGCGGGGCAGCGGCTGGAAAGGGGCAGAGGCTGGAAAGGGGGGCTGCATAGGGAGCGGGAGCTGGCGGCAGCAGCTCCAATGGGCCGACGCTGCAGTGGGATCGGGAGCACGCGGGCAGCGGCTCTAGCGGGGCAGAGGCTGCAGCGGAGCGGGAGCGCTGGAGCGCTGAGGAGGCCGCTGCAGCGCTGACGCTCCTCAGAAGCAGCTGGACTCTCCTACCTGCTGCTGCAGGAATCTGTGGCAACACGTTGCTTTGGTGGAAGAACGTGAAGCAAGTTGAGCTTCACAGAGACACTAACTGCAGAAGAAGTGCTTCAGCAGCCACTTCAGATGACTGTGGAGGGTCTTTGGTGCTGCACCAAAACTCAACTGACAAATACTAGGTTTTTAAAGGCCAAGAAGCTTTAGAGAAGAAAATTTCCAGAAAAATGGCTTTGGTTTGAGGAGAACATCCGTGAACAAAGAAAAACGGAAGCACTCCCCTCAGGACAACCTCGGGATACGTCACTTCACAGACTCGGCTGGAGGTTTTTACCCACATGGGCCCGGCCTCTTCTTCTGTCTCTCTCTGAATCTGCCTGAGAAAAGATCTGCAGATGGTTATGGCCACTGCCTCATTTCCAGTTTCCAATATTCTGCAAGTTTCTTTCTTGGCCAATTCTAATCTGGAAGAAGAGACGGAAGGAAACTGTGGAAAATGTAATTAATTCCCAGCTTAGCTGCACTGACAGAGTACAAAGCACCAGAGTGTAATGCCACATACTGTCTTTTTTCTAAGGCATAAATAGGAGACTTACCAAATTATTTTCTAGATAAGAAATATCAAAGAATTTTCTAGAGAATTTCCCCTATTTTACAAAAAAAAAAATTTTTTTTTTGCAAAAACTGAGAAGAAAATCTCATTTATTTTGTTAATGCATACCACCCATATAGGCGCTATAGAGTTGAATGATTTTTTTTTCCCCAAGGATTAAAGTTCTTAACGTTGCGGTCACATGGAAATCATCCTTAATTTTAACCTAAAGATTGACTGGTGCATATTCTTCAGATATTTCAAGCAAAACTTAGCAGTAATGTATTATTTTTATCATCAGAAAAACGTTAACTGTCAATTACACACACACATGCATAATTATATAATACACACATCTCCATGTACGGCGGCACTTCACAAAGCTCAGGGAAGATTCATATTATCTTTCAATTCTATTTTTCCACAAACATTTTGAAGTTCTCAGATACCCATATATGCAGGATGTTATATGGCTTTTTACCTGTATACAGTGCTCACTGTTTTCTATTCATAAAAAATTTAAATTAGAACCATAGAAGCATCATTATACCCTCCTTACAGGTTTCTTTCTAGATAGTAAAGGTCTATGAAACACATAAACACTGGTTAATAATATGCTTCATCTTCTTATCATATCTTCTCACCACAGACTTTTTCATTGCAGCATGGACAGAGGCTTAGATTTCATGTTTTAAGAGCATAAAAATATCCATCGACAGCAAGTTTTTATAAATAGAGGGTCTTGAAGGGTCTTAGATCCACAATTTCTTTTGGTAATTTTAAAAGATTATTATTATTTTTAACGGACACCTAATAACTGTACATATTTATGGGGTACATTGTGATTTTTTTAATTAAAAACCTAGCTGATTTTATTATTATTATCAATACCAAGCAAGTCTTTAAATCAATGAAAATTTAATTAAGCATAAAGTTACTTTCACATTTGTCTACAACCGTAGTAAATACAGTTCTTGGCATAAAGACACAGCCCTTGGAGTTTAAAACATCCCCAACTGCAAGATTACCTAAATAAATTTCCCATTATTGTTTATGTAATAGTGGGTTAGTTAATCAAATTAAAATAATTATACAATCTAGGATAAAATAAAATGGAAATAATTTACTCACGAAATTCATATTTAAATCATCTTTACTTACAAAATAGTATCCTGAGAATTATAATTCCATTAAGCTTCAATTTGAGCAAAAATTGTAGTTACTTAAACTGAAAATGAAAGATAAGTCAAAACTATTTATGAAGAGAGACCAAAAATATCATCAGGTTTCTTGCTGTGCTTCTGGATTTCAGGAGCAGGCTCATTTGAGCACGGAATCGACCCTGAAGGGAACTCACCCCTACTTTCAGAATGTGGGGGTGGAGGTGACAATCCAGCTCCTAGAGGAACATAAGGAGGAAATCCCCTCAGTGAATAGACATTTCTCATTGCAAATGGAGGTGGTGGCTGGACAGAGAAATCCCTTGGTAGAAAATAATTTTGAGGAGCTCCATACATGCTTCCTGGAGGAGGTGGAGGAAAAAGAGTTTCTCTTCTCATGAATGGACCCCTCCTATCCACTGGAAACAATGGACCTCTGATTGCAGGAAAAGGTGGAGGAGCAAAGCCAGGGCCACTTGCTTCCCTTTCAGCAGGCACAGATGAATGAGGCACATTTACATCACCAAGGTCGTCTTTGGTATCATTTCTGCTGGATTCCGTTTGTGAGGGCTTTGGCCCATCCACTTTATCCAAAGAAGCCAGGTTAAAACTTCTGAGTTCTGCTGGGCCAGATGGTCCACCAGGATCAGGATCAAATCCGTCTTGCCTTTGTGGAAGAAGAGCTGGATCAGAACATGGGTGGCCTGGTGGAGGAATCATCATCCTTCGGTGTTGTTCCCACGGAGGTGACAGGAACCCAGATGGAGGTGGTGGCTGCACAGGGAAATCCCTTGGGAGATAATAATTTTGACGAGCTCCATACATGCTTCCTGGAGGAGGTGGAGGAAAAGGAGGTTCTCTTCTCATGAATGGACCCCTCCTATCCACTGGAAACAATGGACCTCTGATTGCAGGAAAAGGTGGAGGAGCAAAGCCAGGGCCACTTGCTTCCCTTTCAGCAGGCACAGATGAATGAGGCACATTTACATTACCAAGGTCGTCTTTGGTTTCATTTCTGCTGGATTCCGTTTGTGAGGGCTTTGGCCCATCCACTTTATCCAAAGAAGCCAGGTTAAAACTTCTGAGCTCTGCTGGGCCAGACGGTCCACCAGGATCAGGATCAAATCCGTCTTGCCTTTGTGGAAGAAGAGCTGGATCAGAACATGGGTGGCCTGGTGGGGGAATCATCATCCTTCGGTGTTGTTCCCACGGAGGTGACAGGAACCCAGACGGAGGTGGTGGCTGCACAGGGAAATCCCTTGGGAGATAATAATTTTGAGGAGCTGCATACATGCTTCCTGGAGGAGGTGGAGGAAAAGGAGGTTCTCTTCTCATGAATGGACCCCTCCTATCCACTGGAAACAATGGACCTCTGATTGCAGGAAAAGGTGGAGGAGCAAAGCCAGGGCCACACGCTTCCCTTTCAGCAGGCACAGATGAATGAGGCACATTTTCATTACCAAGGTCGTCTTTTGTATCATTTCTGCTGGATTCCGTTTGTGAGGGCTTTGGCCCATCCACTTTATCCAAAGAAGCCAGGTTAAAACTTCTGAGTTCTGCTGGGCCAGACGGTCCACCAGGATTAGAATCAAATCCGTCTTGCCTTCGTGGAAGAAGAGCTGGATCAGAACATGGGTGGCCTGGTGGAGGGATCCTCATCCTCCGGTGCTGTTCCCACGGAGGTGACAGGTACCCAGATGGTGCTCCATGAGAATCGGTTAACCTATCACAGCCCGATTCTCCTCTTTCATTGGTCATCTGGTGATCCAGAGTATTCTCTGGGCCTCTTGAGCCTCTTCCTCCTCCTCGCCCTGGAGTCAAAGGTGCGAGTCTGAGTGGAGAGAGAAAAGCTCTCGTTTCAGATGAAGGTCGACCCACTGGTGAGGCACCACATGGGGAATGCTCTCCGCCAAATGCTGTCTTTGGAACATCAACTACATATGGATCTTTTTTGAAAAGTTCAAATTTAAACTCTTTTTCAGCTAATTTTTGTCTCTTGGAAACATTTACTTTCCTTAAATACCTGAGGTGTCTTTCAGCAGTCTCAGCTGCCACCCAGCTGCCATGCGCTTCTTTCTCATAGGAAGTCATCTGCCCTTGATAAGAACGAACGCTTCTCTCCAATTCTTCTTCTGCATCTCTGGCTCTCCTTCTGTAGGTCTCCAGTTCCTCAGCTGCATGGCTCATCTTCTCTTCTACTTTGGAAAGTTTCTCCTCCTTCTCTAACCGGTCCTTTTCCTCTGCTATTAACTTCCTGTGGAGTTTCATTCCATTTTCTTGATACAGTTCAGTCATTCCTTTAAGTTTCTGCCGAAGCTTCTGATTTTCACTTTCCAACTGTGTGTTTTCTGACTGTAAAGATGCTTGTTCAGTCTGGAGATTTGTAATATGCTCTATAAGCTCTTCCTTTGTTTTATCTACTTCAGACAACTCAGTGTAAATTTGGTTTCTTTCTCCTTCTAGGGTTTTGAAAGAAGCATTTAACTTAGCAGTGTGAATCAGTTTCTTCAAAGCTCCTTTTGGCAGATCATCTAAGCGAGCACCCTTTTGTGATTCACTCTTCATCTGCAATTCCAAGTCATCAGCCATCATGTCTTCTCCAAGCACAGCAGCCCAGTCTGTCATCTTGAGCAAGCGTTCAGCCAGAGACTTGATGTGATTTTCTTTATCACTCAGAACTCGTTCTGCCTGGACTTTGGAGTTTTCAAATATTATTTTCTGTTTATTAAGTTCACTCACTTGTTCTTTCAATACTTCCGCTTCTTGTAAAAGCTGTTTCTGGCTTTCCTGAAGTTGGGAATTTTCATTCAAGGCGTCTTTTATTGCCACCTTCAGACGTTCTTCATTCATTTGAAATATTTTGCAGATTAGTTTGGCTTCAGCTACTTGTGACTGGATGGATTTCGATTCATCTTCTAGGGACTGTATCCTTTTTGAAATATCCGCCATCAATTCATCTTGCTCACAATGTTTAGATTTCTGTTCCTTTAATTCTTTTGCTAGAAAGACTATTTCATCCTCAAGTTTAGATTTGGAGCTGCTCAGCTTTTCATAGGTTGCCTCCAAGCTTTGTGCTTCTGTTGACCCCTTCTCAAAGCTGGCATCCTTCACAGCTGACTCCAAGCCTTCATACTCCTCTTGAACAACGCAAAGTTTGTCAAGTAGTTTACATTTTTCTTCAATTAGTCCAGAAAGCTTTTCAGCAAGCTTTTTCTCTCTTCTTACATAAAGCCGGCTTCTCACCGATCGAACACTTCTCCACAAAAACAAGAGAATCAAAAATCCAGTAAGAGCCGCACATGTCACCAGTTCCCACGGAAAACCAGGGCCCGGTCTCAGGTCTTCAGGCAATGCTGCCACAGTCCTGCACAGCTTTCCCAGGACCAGCCCCAAGTACGGCTGAGGGGCAGCCCCGGGCACCTCCATGGCGCCCCCGAGGCTGCTCCGGCTGTGGCCACAGTAGCCACGGCCTGGCCGGGCCACCACCAGCAGCTGAGACAGCTCTGCGTTCTGTCGGGAACGCGAACCGGCCCCGGCGACAGCAGCAGACACAGCGCAGCCGGCCTTGAGGGGAGCCGGGGAGCACTGGCGCCCACCGGCCTCAGGCGTCCCCCACGCGCACCATGGTAACCAGGCCCCTTTGTGACGTCACTTCCGCCACGCGGTTCCGGAGCCTGCCCCGCGCGAGCCTGTGACACACGCTGTCCTAGCCACCCCCACCTCGGCTTGGTTTTGGCCGGGCCACCGCTGGATTTGAATCCATGTTTATAATGATGAAATCTGGGTAATCAGCATACTCATCACTCAAATATTTGTCATTTCTTTGTGCTGGGAAAATTCAAAATCCTCTCTTTTAGCTATTTGAAATTATCTAATAAATGCGTGCTGACTCTAGCCACCTTACAAAGCTGTAGATCAGTACAAATAGTTCCTCCTGTCCAGCTGCAACTTTGTATCTGTAACCTCTGCCTTTCCCCTCCTCGCCCTACCCTTCCCAGCCTCTAGTGACCACTATTCTGCTACTTCTAGGAGATCAACTTTTCCTTTGGCAATTTTTTAAAGGAAATTTTGCGATTTTAATTTCTTTCAGAGGAGCATCCTTCCTTAGATATCTGCCAAGGAACAAAAGTGTTTTCTTTGGACTAACTTTGCCAAAATAGCCGTAGAATGTGGCAATGGGAAGAGGCCTGAGACACTCTGGGCTTCAGCTGGCCCAACGCTTTCTTTATAGGTAATGAAGCAAAGGTCTACAGTAAGTGCACTACTTGTCCAGGGCTGTTTAGCTATTTAGTGGCAGAAGTGTGTTGTATTTCGGGATCTGCTGGATGTCAGTGAAATGCTCTTTGTTTAAAAAACACTTTATTGAGGAATATTTTATATACCTTGTAATCCACCCATTTCAGGTATGCAATTCAATGAGTTCTAGTAAGTTCATCAAGTTGTGCAGCCATCACCACAAATCAGTTTTAGAACATTTTCACCACACCAATAAGATCTCCTGTACCCATTTATTCTTTTTTCCCCCCAGTTTTATTGGTTATGAATATTCACGGGATGCAAGGCTGATTGTCACCGTTCATACCCAAGCTGTGATGGCCAGATTCATACTGGCCACATGACCGTTACATTTATTGTATCACCTTTATTGACTTTCATATGTTGAACCATCCTTGTATCCCTGGCATGAATCCCACTTCAGGTGCCTGAAACCTCTGCCAAGTTTCTCTTTTTGGTGCCCATAGGAGCCAGCCTGTGCCGCTGGTTCCCATGGAAACAGATCCCTGAGACACACCCTGCCTTGCAGCACGCACAAAGCGCTTGCTCGCCCTTTGCCTTTTCTTTTTTGTTTTTTTAGCCAGCCAGTTAGTTCCAACTTTCAGGACCCCAGGGGAATAAAATGAGGACTGTTCCAGAGGGGAGGCAGCTGCCCAGGTGTCTGGCCCAAGCTCCCAGCCCACCCTGCCCCCTGGGGAAAGGGGGGGCAAGCCTCAGGTCAGGGCACAGCTCCCCAGGAGCCCCTCGGCCTTTCAAGGCCAGGACAGCCCTGCTCCTTTGGCTCCCAGCACACTTCCAGGAGCAGGGACGCGCTGAGCGTTTTGAGTCTTCACGGTGGACTTGGGAGGAAGGTGTCTTTATCTCACTCTATGGATGATGACAGTGAGACCCAGAAAAGTAAAAGGGTTTGCCCAAGTCACAGGCTAGAAAGTGACAAAGCCGGGACATAAAGCCTGTTCCTTTCATCCCAAAGCGAGCATGGCGGTCAAGATGCACCCCAACCGATGACACACCCATGTTTCATACGTCAGCTTGGAGACTTGCTGATCACACTGCCCAGGACAGGCCTGGCCTTCCTTACTGTGTGAACTGAAAAGGTAGGACCAGAGAAGCCCACCCCCAAACCAGTGCTGCCCTCTGGTGAGTCACCCTCCCACTGCTCAGAGGTGCTTTCTTCGAAGTTAACAAGCTGTGCAACCAAACAGGTCAGGACGACTGCCCTGCCCACTGGGCCCCCCAGGCCCCGGGGCCTTGGGAACCTCCGACTGCAGCAGCCAACCTGGAGGGTTCCCCTCATGCAACACAGATGTGAATGTTCCTGCCCCCTGCCATGACCCCCCTCTGCCACTGGGTCCTTTCCCAGGCAGGAGGGAATGGGGACCGAGGACGCCTGAGTAGGCTCCTTGCATGGGCCTCAGCGGTGGCCGTGCTGTGGGCACGTGGCCATTAGCAAACTCCCCAAGAGAGAGTCAGTTTTGCAAGAGTCTCTGGCAGCTATCAGACCCAGAAAAGGGGCGGAAGGCTGCAGGAGTGCCTGCCCTGTTAGCTACGAGCTTGAGCCTGATGGGTTGGAACTGTGCTTTTCCTCCCACGGTGGCAGGAGCCCGAGGGCAGGGCAGTTTGGAAGTGGAAAGGGAAGGAATCGTTTCAAGTCTGGATGAAGGCTGCGTTTCCTTATGTTGCAGTTACTGAGCACTTCACACTGGAGGCGGCGGTGATGAGACGCGTTAGCTGACCAGGGTCTCATACTCTCATCCCAGGCAGGAGAGGGGCTTGGCAAGCCCCACCCACAAGTCTTGGGGTCTCCTGGACCTTCCTCATGACCCCCTCCACTCCAGGCCCAAGTTCAATCCCTCCTCCCCAGGACCCCAAGCCGGCAGGTGGAGCTCTTCCGTACCTTTCCCTCAGGCCCTTTCTACTGTTGGGCCTGGCTGAGGGGCAGAGACAGAGAAATTCCCCCTCGGGGTTTGGGCCCTGCCCCACCAAGAGCCCCTGCCTGAGACCAAGGCCCCTCTGGGAGGGGGGTGCGTCTCACCATGCACGTGGTGCCCGCTCTTTAAAGAAGGTCAATAAACACCTGTTGCCCCCCCAAAGCCCTCCTCTGGATGCCACAGAACTCAGGGATGTCACCAGGACACTGAGCCAGCACAGCTGTGGAACTGGAAACCACTTAAAGCAGCTTTATTTGTGTCCACCTCTGGCCCTTGAAACCTCTTCTGCTGGCCAGTCCTCCCACGGCCAGATGGAAACCTGACAGGCCCAGGCTGCTTCTTGGTAGGGAAATACCCGTGGTCTCCACCACTTCACGTCACACAGCACCGCTCGGCTCACGTCCAGGCCCAACAATAAAAAGGGCCTGACGTCATCGTCAAGTCCCCTGCTTTGAAGTGGAGGCCGCTCCTGCTGCCCCGGCCTGGTGGGGTGGGAAGCCTCGGCCGGGCAGCAGGCGTGGTCAGCCTCCAGCTGAACTGTGCTCTGGGCTTGGCGGAGGTTGAAAGCTACGCCTCTTTCTCTCATCGGCATCTCCAAGGGTCTTCAGAGCCCGGACATGGTCCCCACTGTCCCCCTGACTAGAATATTTTGTGTGGGCCTCAGAGAACCAAGGAGCCCCTGACGGGTAGCGGCAGCCCCACCTTCTCTTGGCCTGCATCTGTTCACTGCCCAGGCTGCCTCCTGGGACTGGGCCTGTGAGATTCCACGCCGACTCTCTCACACGAGGCCCTCACCTGGGCCGTCGGCCCTCTCCTCAGCTCCGCCATCAAAGCAGCCAGCCTGTCTCTTGCCCTCTAGACTTTGGGGTGGGGGTGGGGGTGAGGCATCAGTCCACTGGATTTCTCCACCTGCGGAGGACACCTCAAAGCCTAAAGCTCTCTTTAAAGCCCTCTTCCTCTGGCTTGATGTGAACGAGGGCATCTCACCTCACCCTCTGGTCTCAGCTCACCTCCCTGATATCCCCGCCTCTAACCTCAACACTTGACTCCTTGGTACCCTTGGTGTGGGTGAGGGGTCAGGCCATCTCTTCTCTAAATGCGGCATCAATGTGGGCAGGGGTCAGGGGCTGGGCGGGGTCATCTCACGGCACACACCGGCCTCCCTCCCCACATGGGGCTGTGATCATCAGTGTTTGTACGAGGGTTGGAAGCTAACTGCTCCATGCTTTGTCCAGAAAGTGCAAGGAAGGATTTGGGACCATGGAGGAGGGGCCCATGGTGTGGACCAGGCTGGCTGCCAGCCTCCTGGTTTGGTCCCTGGCATTTAGGCTCAGAGAGACAGGGTGCTAGGAGGTAAGATGGGAGGCCCAGAGGGTGGGGAGGGACACTGGCCACCACCACCCAGAGCAGGGCCTCAGGCTGACTCCAGAGAACTCAGTTATGTCCTGAAATGCCACCATCATACGTTGACTCCTTTGGGTAAGTATTGCCTTTGCTATGCAGCCCACATCCAGTCTCTGCATCCTAGTTTCTCAGCCCTCAGGTAGATAAGCAACAAGTCCTGTCTCTTGGTTGATCCTTGTAAAGCGTATAACACGCTTCCCCGTTGATACTCATAGCTCGATAAATAAATGTTAACTCACACTGCTTGTCCCTTCGGGTAGCATGGGCAGGCTCTTGCCCACCAGGCGACCCTCTCTTAGCACAACTCGGCCAACTGGAGCTGCCCTGGCCAGTCACCTGAGACCTTGGATGCCTTGGCCCATCTGGCATTTCTTTGGCAGAATCTTCCATGGGGCCTTTTGCTGGGTGGCAAGGCTGGAGCGTCTGGCACAACAATTCGAGTTTGCAAATACAAAAGCCACATCTTAAACATCACAAATTAGAACTGTGGTTTGGCAAAATATTTTTGTGCTCCTTTGAGGACCTGAAACTCCAAGAATAGTAGAAAACAGAATGTCTGGGATATTTATATACAGGTTAAGAGTCTCTAATCCAAAAATCCAAACTCCTAAACTTTTTGAGTGCTAACATGACACTCAAAGGAAATGCTCATTGGAGCATTCTGCAAATGTATTCTCCAAATATTCCCAAATCTGAAAACATCCTAAATCCAAAATACTTTCCAAGCATTTTGGATAAGGGGTACTCAATCTGTATTTTAATGGGGAGAAGAGAATGACAAAGTTGACTGTGGGACCGCAGGCCGCCAGAGTCATCCGACAGCCATGTTACACATGGTGTAGACAGCTGGAAGCCAGGAGTCATCTCATGCACGCACCTGTCTCCAGAGGCCTGACGCAATACCTCAGACAATGAAGAGACCAACACTAGAATTTTGATTAGACTCAACACATCCACAATTCAACTCAATTTAAAATTGCCTCACATACTCTTGGTAGCAATAAAACTGCAGCCTTTGGAAGATAATCTGGTCCTATCTTTCAGTATTTTCCATGTGGATATTCTTTGTCCCATCAGTGTCACCTCTAGGCCCAAACCCAGAGAAATCTCTGAAGGACACCAGGATGCTCACTGCAGCATTGTGTAGGACAGCACAACCTGGACACAACCTGAGTGTCCACCCGTGGGGCACGGGGTAAATACATGATGGTAAAATCATAATTGATGCAGCTTTAAAAAAAGAATGAGACGGTCCTCTCTACCCTGACATGGAAATAGAGGTCTGCAGGTTTCTAGATAGCAGAGCAGATTTAAACACAGGTGTTCGGACAGCGCAACGGGACCTGAGCTGAGGGACAGGAAAGTGCAGCCTCAAGACCCCGTGTCATTCCGCTTTCTCGCTCTCTTTCCCTGGGATCCAGAACCTCCGCCCTCCTTTTAGGTGCACTGGCTGGGGAGAGGCTGTGGCGGGAGCGGGAGCACGCGGGCAGCGGCTCAAGCGGGGCAGAGGCTGCAGCGGGATCAGGAGCGGGCGGGCAGCGGCCGGAGCCGGGCAGAGCCTGCAGGGGGATCGGGAGCGCGCAGGCAGCGGCTCGAGCAGGCCAGAGGCTGCGGCCAGATCGGGAGAGCGGGGACAGCGGCTGAGCGGTGCAGAGGCTGCAGCGCGATCGGGAGTGCGCAGGCAGCGGATCGAGCGGGACAGAGGCTGGAGCGGGAGCAGGAGGGTGCAGGCAACAGCTGGAGCTGAGCAAAGGCGGAGGCGGGAGCGGGAGCGTGAGCGTCGGGGCAGCGGCGGGAGAGGGGCAGAGGCTCGAGAGGGGCAGAGGCTGCAGCTAGATCGGGAGTGGGCGGGCAGCGGCTCTAGCGGGGCAGAGGCTGCAGCGGGAGCGGGAGGGCGTGGGCAACAGCTGGAGCTGGGCCAAGGCTGCGGTGGGGCGGGAGCAGGAGGGGGTGGGAAACAGCTCGAGCTGGGCAAAGACTGCAGCGGGAGCTGGAGCGCTAGCGTGCGGGCAGAAGCTCGAGCGGTGCAGAGGCTGCAGCGCGATCGGGAGCGCGCAGGCAGCGGCAGCGGCTCGAGCGGGGCAGAGGCTGCTGCGGGATCAGGAGCGGGTGGGCAGCGGCTCTAGCCGGGCAGAGCCTGCAGGGGGAGCGGGAGCGCACGGGCGGCGGCTCCAGCCAGGCAGAGGCTGCAGCGGGATCGGGAGCGCGCAGGCAGCGGCTCGAGCAGGGCAGAGGCTGCAGCCAGATCGGGAGCGCGGGGGCAGCGGCTCAAGCGGTGCAGAGGCTGCAGCCAGATCGGGAGCGTGCGGGCAGCTGCTCGAGCGGGGCAGAGGCTGCAGCGGGATCGGGAACGCGCGGGCAGTGGCTCCAGCTGGGCAGAGGCTGCAGCCTGAGCGGGAGCGCGCGGGCAGCCGCTCTAGAGAGGCAGAGGCTGCAGCGGGATCGTGAGCGCGGGCAGCGGCTCCAGCAGGGCAAACGCTGCAGCGGGATCGGAAGCAAGCGGGCAGCAGCTGTAGCGGAGCAGAGGCTGGAGCCGGAGCAGGAGGGCGCGGGCAATAGCTGGAGCTGGGCAAAGGCGGAGGCGGGAGCGGGCGCGTGAGCGGGGGGGAAGCTGCTCGAGAGGGGCAGAAGCTCGAGAGGGGCACGGGCTGCAGCGGGATCGGGAGGGCGCGGGCAGCGGCTCAAACAGGGCAGAGGCTGCAGTGGGATCGGGAGCGCCAGGGCAGCGGCTCGAGCCAGGCAGAGGCTGCAGCGCGATCGGGAGCGCACGGCAGCAGCTCGAACGGGGCAGAGGCTGCAGCGGGAGCAGGAGCGGGAGCGTGCATGCAGCGGCTGCAGCGGGGCAGCGGCTGGAAAGGGGCAGAGGCTGGAAAGGGGGGCTGCATAGGGAGCGGGAGCTGGCGGCAGCAGCTCCAATGGGCCGACGCTGCAGTGGGATCGGGAGCACGCGGGCAGCGGCTCTAGCGGGGCAGAGGCTGCAGCGGAGCGGGAGCGCTGGAGCGCTGAGGAGGCCGCTGCAGCGCTGACGCTCCTCAGAAGCAGCTGGACTCTCCTACCTGCTGCTGCAGGAATCTGTGGCAACACGTTGCTTTGGTGGAAGAACGTGAAGCAAGTTGAGCTTCACAGAGACACTAACTGCAGAAGAAGTGCTTCAGCAGCCACTTCAGATGACTGTGGAGGGTCTTTGGTGCTGCACCAAAACTCAACTGACAAATACTAGGTTTTTAAAGGCCAAGAAGCTTTAGAGAAGAAAATTTCCAGAAAAATGGCTTTGGTTTGAGGAGAACATCCGTGAACAAAGAAAAACGGAAGCACTCCCCTCAGGACAACCTCGGGATACGTCACTTCACAGACTCGGCTGGAGGTTTTTACCCACATGGGCCCGGCCTCTTCTTCTGTCTGTCTCTGAATCTGCCTGAGAAAAGATCTGCAGATGGTTATGGCCACTGCCTCATTTCCAGTTTCCAATATTCTGCAAGTTTCTTTCTTGGCCAATTCTAATCTGGAAGAAGAGACGGAAGGAAACTGTGGAAAATGTAATTAATTCCCAGCTTAGCTGCACTGACAGAGTACAAAGCACCAGAGTGTAATGCCACATACTGTCTTTTTTCTAAGGCATAAATAGGAGACTTACCAAATTATTTTCTAGATAAGAAATATCAAAGAATTTTCTAGAGAATTTCCCCTATTTTACAAAAAAAAAATTTTTTTTTTTGCAAAAACTGAGAAGAAAATCTCATTTATTTTGTTAATGCATACCACCCATATAGGCGCTATAGAGTTGAATGATTTTTTTTTCCCCAAGGATTAAAGTTCTTAACGTTGCGGTCACATGGAAATCATCCTTAATTTTAACCTAAAGATTGACTGGTGCATATTCTTCAGATATTTCAAGCAAAACTTAGCAGTAATGTATTATTTTTATCATCAGAAAAACGTTAACTGTCAATTACACACACACATGCATAATTATATAATACACACATCTCCATGTACGGCGGCACTTCACAAAGCTCAGGGAAGATTCATATTATCTTTCAATTCTATTTTTCCACAAACATTTTGAAGTTCTCAGATACCCATATATGCAGGATGTTATATGGCTTTTTACCTGTATACAGTGCTCACTGTTTTCTATTCATAAAAAATTTAAATTAGAACCATAGAAGCATCATTATACCCTCCTTACAGGTTTCTTTCTAGATAGTAAAGGTCTATGAAACACATAAACACTGGTTAATAATATGCTTCATCTTCTTATCATATCTTCTCACCACAGACTTTTTCATTGCAGCATGGACAGAGGCTTAGATTTCATGTTTTAAGAGCATAAAAATATCCATCGACAGCAAGTTTTTATAAATAGAGGGTCTTGAAGGGTCTTAGATCCACAATTTCTTTTGGTAATTTTAAAAGATTATTATTATTTTTAACGGACACCTAATAACTGTACATATTTATGGGGTACATTGTGATTTTTTTAATTAAAAACCTAGCTGATTTTATTATTATTATCAATACCAAGCAAGTCTTTAAATCAATGAAAATTTAATTAAGCATAAAGTTACTTTCACATTTGTCTACAACCGTAGTAAATACAGTTCTTGGCATAAAGACACAGCCCTTGGAGTTTAAAACATCCCCAACTGCAAGATTACCTAAATAAATTTCCCATTATTGTTTATGTAATAGTGGGTTAGTTAATCAAATTAAAATAATTATACAATCTAGGATAAAATAAAATGGAAATAATTTACTCACGAAATTCATATTTAAATCATCTTTACTTACAAAATAGTATCCTGAGAATTATAATTCCATTAAGCTTCAATTTGAGCAAAAATTGTAGTTACTTAAACTGAAAATGAAAGATAAGTCAAAACTATTTATGAAGAGAGACCAAAAATATCATCAGGTTTCTTGCTGTGCTTCTGGATTTCAGGAGCAGGCTCATTTGAGCACGGAATCGACCCTGAAGGGAACTCACCCCTACTTTCAGAATGTGGGGGTGGAGGTGACAATCCAGCTCCTAGAGGAACATAAGGAGGAAATCCCCTCAGTGAATAGACATTTCTCATTGCAAATGGAGGTGGTGGCTGGACAGAGAAATCCCTTGGTAGAAAATAATTTTGAGGAGCTCCATACATGCTTCCTGGAGGAGGTGGAGGAAAAAGAGTTTCTCTTCTCATGAATGGACCCCTCCTATCCACTGGAAACAATGGACCTCTGATTGCAGGAAAAGGTGGAGGAGCAAAGCCAGGGCCACTTGCTTCCCTTTCAGCAGGCACAGATGAATGAGGCACATTTACATCACCAAGGTCGTCTTTGGTATCATTTCTGCTGGATTCCGTTTGTGAGGGCTTTGGCCCATCCACTTTATCCAAAGAAGCCAGGTTAAAACTTCTGAGTTCTGCTGGGCCAGATGGTCCACCAGGATCAGGATCAAATCCGTCTTGCCTTTGTGGAAGAAGAGCTGGATCAGAACATGGGTGGCCTGGTGGAGGAATCATCATCCTTCGGTGTTGTTCCCACGGAGGTGACAGGAACCCAGATGGAGGTGGTGGCTGCACAGGGAAATCCCTTGGGAGATAATAATTTTGACGAGCTCCATACATGCTTCCTGGAGGAGGTGGAGGAAAAGGAGGTTCTCTTCTCATGAATGGACCCCTCCTATCCACTGGAAACAATGGACCTCTGATTGCAGGAAAAGGTGGAGGAGCAAAGCCAGGGCCACTTGCTTCCCTTTCAGCAGGCACAGATGAATGAGGCACATTTACATTACCAAGGTCGTCTTTGGTTTCATTTCTGCTGGATTCCATTTGTGAGGGCTTTGGCCCATCCACTTTATCCAAAGAAGCCAGGTTAAAACTTCTGAGCTCTGCTGGGCCAGACGGTCCACCAGGATCAGGATCAAATCCGTCTTGCCTTTGTGGAAGAAGAGCTGGATCAGAACATGGGTGGCCTGGTGGGGGAATCATCATCCTTCGGTGTTGTTCCCACGGAGGTGACAGGAACCCAGACGGAGGTGGTGGCTGCACAGGGAAATCCCTTGGGAGATAATAATTTTGAGGAGCTGCATACATGCTTCCTGGAGGAGGTGGAGGAAAAGGAGGTTCTCTTCTCATGAATGGACCCCTCCTATCCACTGGAAACAATGGACCTCTGATTGCAGGAAAAGGTGGAGGAGCAAAGCCAGGGCCACACGCTTCCCTTTCAGCAGGCACAGATGAATGAGGCACATTTTCATTACCAAGGTCGTCTTTTGTATCATTTCTGCTGGATTCCGTTTGTGAGGGCTTTGGCCCATCCACTTTATCCAAAGAAGCCAGGTTAAAACTTCTGAGTTCTGCTGGGCCAGACGGTCCACCAGGATTAGAATCAAATCCGTCTTGCCTTCGTGGAAGAAGAGCTGGATCAGAACATGGGTGGCCTGGTGGAGGGATCCTCATCCTCCGGTGCTGTTCCCACGGAGGTGACAGGTACCCAGATGGTGCTCCATGAGAATCGGTTAACCTATCACAGCCCGATTCTCCTCTTTCATTGGTCATCTGGTGATCCAGAGTATTCTCTGGGCCTCTTGAGCCTCTTCCTCCTCCTCGCCCTGGAGTCAAAGGTGCGAGTCTGAGTGGAGAGAGAAAAGCTCTCGTTTCAGATGAAGGTCGACCCACTGGTGAGGCACCACATGGGGAATGCTCTCCGCCAAATGCTGTCTTTGGAACATCAACTACATATGGATCTTTTTTGAAAAGTTCAAATTTAAACTCTTTTTCAGCTAATTTTTGTCTCTTGGAAACATTTACTTTCCTTAAATACCTGAGGTGTCTTTCAGCAGTCTCAGCTGCCACCCAGCTGCCATGCGCTTCTTTCTCATAGGAAGTCATCTGCCCTTGATAAGAACGAACGCTTCTCTCCAATTCTTCTTCTGCATCTCTGGCTCTCCTTCTGTAGGTCTCCAGTTCCTCAGCTGCATGGCTCATCTTCTCTTCTACTTTGGAAAGTTTCTCCTCCTTCTCTAACCGGTCCTTTTCCTCTGCTATTAACTTCCTGTGGAGTTTCATTCCATTTTCTTGATACAGTTCAGTCATTCCTTTAAGTTTCTGCCGAAGCTTCTGATTTTCACTTTCCAACTGTGTGTTTTCTGACTGTAAAGATGCTTGTTCAGTCTGGAGATTTGTAATATGCTCTATAAGCTCTTCCTTTGTTTTATCTACTTCAGACAACTCAGTGTAAATTTGGTTTCTTTCTCCTTCTAGGGTTTTGAAAGAAGCATTTAACTTAGCAGTGTGAATCAGTTTCTTCAAAGCTCCTTTTGGCAGATCATCTAAGCGAGCACCCTTTTGTGATTCACTCTTCATCTGCAATTCCAAGTCATCAGCCATCATGTCTTCTCCAAGCACAGCAGCCCAGTCTGTCATCTTGAGCAAGCGTTCAGCCAGAGACTTGATGTGATTTTCTTTATCACTCAGAACTCGTTCTGCCTGGACTTTGGAGTTTTCAAATATTATTTTCTGTTTATTAAGTTCACTCACTTGTTCTTTCAATACTTCCGCTTCTTGTAAAAGCTGTTTCTGGCTTTCCTGAAGTTGGGAATTTTCATTCAAGGCGTCTTTTATTGCCACCTTCAGACGTTCTTCATTCATTTGAAATATTTTGCAGATTAGTTTGGCTTCAGCTACTTGTGACTGGATGGATTTCGATTCATCTTCTAGGGACTGTATCCTTTTTGAAATATCCGCCATCAATTCATCTTGCTCACAATGTTTAGATTTCTGTTCCTTTAATTCTTTTGCTAGAAAGACTATTTCATCCTCAAGTTTAGATTTGGAGCTGCTCAGCTTTTCATAGGTTGCCTCCAAGCTTTGTGCTTCTGTTGACCCCTTCTCAAAGCTGGCATCCTTCACAGCTGACTCCAAGCCTTCATACTCCTCTTGAACAACGCAAAGTTTGTCAAGTAGTTTACATTTTTCTTCAATTAGTCCAGAAAGCTTTTCAGCAAGCTTTTTCTCTCTTCTTACATAAAGCCGGCTTCTCACCGATCGAACACTTCTCCACAAAAACAAGAGAATCAAAAATCCAGTAAGAGCCGCACATGTCACCAGTTCCCACGGAAAACCAGGGCCCGGTCTCAGGTCTTCAGGCAATGCTGCCACAGTCCTGCACAGCTTTCCCAGGACCAGCCCCAAGTACGGCTGAGGGGCAGCCCCGGGCACCTCCATGGCGCCCCCGAGGCTGCTCCGGCTGTGGCCACAGTAGCCACGGCCTGGCCGGGCCACCACCAGCAGCTGAGACAGCTCTGCGTTCTGTCGGGAACGCGAACCGGCCCGGCGACAGCAGCAGACACAGCGCAGCCGGCCTTGAGGGGAGCCGGGGAGCACTGGCGCCCACCGGCCTCAGGCGTCCCCCACGCGCACCATGGTAACCAGGCCCCTTTGTGACGTCACTTCCGCCACGCGGTTCCGGAGCCTGCCCCGCGCGAGCCTGTGACACACGCTGTCCTAGCCACCCCCACCTCGGCTTGGTTTTGGCCGGGCCACCGCTGGATTTGAATCCATGTTTATAATGATGAAATCTGGGTAATCAGCATACTCATCACTCAAATATTTGTCATTTCTTTGTGCTGGGAAAATTCAAAATCCTCTCTTTTAGCTATTTGAAATTATCTAATAAATGCGTGCTGACTCTAGCCACCTTACAAAGCTGTAGATCAGTACAAATAGTTCCTCCTGTCCAGCTGCAACTTTGTATCTGTAACCTCTGCCTTTCCCCTCCTCGCCCTACCCTTCCCAGCCTCTAGTGACCACTATTCTGCTACTTCTAGGAGATCAACTTTTCCTTTGGCAATTTTTTAAAGGAAATTTTGCGATTTTAATTTCTTTCAGAGGAGCATCCTTCCTTAGATATCTGCCAAGGAACAAAAGTGTTTTCTTTGGACTAACTTTGCCAAAATAGCCGTAGAATGTGGCAATGGGAAGAGGCCTGAGACACTCTGGGCTTCAGCTGGCCCAACGCTTTCTTTATAGGTAATGAAGCAAAGGTCTACAGTAAGTGCACTACTTGTCCAGGGCTGTTTAGCTATTTAGTGGCAGAAGTGTGTTGTATTTCGGGATCTGCTGGATGTCAGTGAAATGCTCTTTGTTTAAAAAACACTTTATTGAGGAATATTTTATATACCTTGTAATCCACCCATTTCAGGTATGCAATTCAATGAGTTCTAGTAAGTTCATCAAGTTGTGCAGCCATCACCACAAATCAGTTTTAGAACATTTTCACCACACCAATAAGATCTCCTGTACCCATTTATTCTTTTTCCCCCCCAGTTTTATTGGTTATGAATATTCACGGGATGCAAGGCTGATTGTCACCGTTCATACCCAAGCTGTGATGGCCAGATTCATACTGGCCACATGACCGTTACATTTATTGTATCACCTTTATTGACTTTCATATGTTGAACCATCCTTGTATCCCTGGCATGAATCCCACTTCAGGTGCCTGAAACCTCTGCCAAGTTTCTCTTTTTGGTGCCCATAGGAGCCAGCCTGTGCCGCTGGTTCCCATGGAAACAGATCCCTGAGACACACCCTGCCTTGCAGCACGCACAAAGCGCTTGCTCGCCCTTTGCCTTTTCTTTTTTGTTTTTTTAGCCAGCCAGTTAGTTCCAACTTTCAGGACCCCAGGGGAATAAAATGAGGACTGTTCCAGAGGGGAGGCAGCTGCCCAGGTGTCTGGCCCAAGCTCCCAGCCCACCCTGCCCCCTGGGGAAAGGGGGGGCAAGCCTCAGGTCAGGGCACAGCTCCCCAGGAGCCCCTCGGCCTTTCAAGGCCAGGACAGCCCTGCTCCTTTGGCTCCCAGCACACTTCCAGGAGCAGGGACGCGCTGAGCGTTTTGAGTCTTCACGGTGGACTTGGGAGGAAGGTGTCTTTATCTCACTCTATGGATGATGACAGTGAGACCCAGAAAAGTAAAAGGGTTTGCCCAAGTCACAGGCTAGAAAGTGACAAAGCCGGGACATAAAGCCTGTTCCTTTCATCCCAAAGCGAGCATGGCGGTCAAGATGCACCCCAACCGATGACACACCCATGTTTCATACGTCAGCTTGGAGACTTGCTGATCACACTGCCCAGGACAGGCCTGGCCTTCCTTACTGTGTGAACTGAAAAGGTAGGACCAGAGAAGCCCACCCCCAAACCAGTGCTGCCCTCTGGTGAGTCACCCTCCCACTGCTCAGAGGTGCTTTCTTCGAAGTTAACAAGCTGTGCAACCAAACAGGTCAGGACGACTGCCCTGCCCACTGGGCCCCCCAGGCCCCGGGGCCTTGGGAACCTCCCACTGCAGCAGCCAACCTGGAGGGTTCCCCTCATGCAACACAGATGTGAATGTTCCTGCCCCCTGCCATGACCCCCCTCTGCCACTGGGTCCTTTCCCAGGCAGGAGGGAATGGGGACCGAGGACGCCTGAGTAGGCTCCTTGCATGGGCCTCAGCGGTGGCCGTGCTGTGGGCACGTGGCCATTAGCAAACTCCCCAAGAGAGAGTCAGTTTTGCAAGAGTCTCTGGCAGCTATCAGACCCAGAAAAGGGGCGGAAGGCTGCAGGAGTGCCTGCCCTGTTAGCTACGAGCTTGAGCCTGATGGGTTGGAACTGTGCTTTTCCTCCCACGGTGGCAGGAGCCCGAGGGCAGGGCAGTTTGGAAGTGGAAAGGGAAGGAATCGTTTCAAGTCTGGATGAAGGCTGCGTTTCCTTATGTTGCAGTTACTGAGCACTTCACACTGGAGGCGGCGGTGATGAGACGCGTTAGCTGACCAGGGTCTTATACTCTCATCCCAGGCAGGAGAGGGGCTTGGCAAGCCCCACCCACAAGTCTTGGGGTCTCCTGGACCTTCCTCATGACCCCCTCCACTCCAGGCCCAAGTTCAATCCCTCCTCCCCAGGACCCCAAGCCGGCAGGTGGAGCTCTTCCGTACCTTTCCCTCAGGCCCTTTCTACTGTTGGGCCTGGCTGAGGGGCAGAGACAGAGAAATTCCCCCTCGGGGTTTGGGCCCTGCCCCACCAAGAGCCCCTGCCTGAGACCAAGGCCCCTCTGGGAGGGGGGTGCGTCTCACCATGCACGTGGTGCCCGCTCTTTAAAGAAGGTCAATAAACACCTGTTGCCCCCCCAAAGCCCTCCTCTGGATGCCACAGAACTCAGGGATGTCACCAGGACACTGAGCCAGCACAGCTGTGGAACTGGAAACCACTTAAAGCAGCTTTATTTGTGTCCACCTCTGGCCCTTGAAACCTCTTCTGCTGGCCAGTCCTCCCACGGCCAGATGGAAACCTGACAGGCCCAGGCTGCTTCTTGGTAGGGAAATACCCGTGGTCTCCACCACTTCACGTCACACAGCACCGCTCGGCTCACGTCCAGGCCCAACAATAAAAAGGGCCTGACGTCATCGTCAAGTCCCCTGCTTTGAAGTGGAGGCCGCTCCTGCTGCCCCGGCCTGGTGGGGTGGGAAGCCTCGGCCGGGCAGCAGGCGTGGTCAGCCTCCAGCTGAACTGTGCTCTGGGCTTGGCGGAGGTTGAAAGCTACGCCTCTTTCTCTCATCGGCATCTCCAAGGGTCTTCAGAGCCCGGACATGGTCCCCACTGTCCCCCTGACTAGAATATTTTGTGTGGGCCTCAGAGAACCAAGGAGCCCCTGACGGGTAGCGGCAGCCCCACCTTCTCTTGGCCTGCATCTGTTCACTGCCCAGGCTGCCTCCTGGGACTGGGCCTGTGAGATTCCACGCCGACTCTCTCACACGAGGCCCTCACCTGGGCCGTCGGCCCTCTCCTCAGCTCCGCCATCAAAGCAGCCAGCCTGTCTCTTGCCCTCTAGACTTTGGGGTGGGGGTGGGGGTGAGGCATCAGTCCACTGGATTTCTCCACCTGCGGAGGACACCTCAAAGCCTAAAGCTCTCTTTAAAGCCCTCTTCCTCTGGCTTGATGTGAACGAGGGCATCTCACCTCACCCTCTGGTCTCAGCTCACCTCCCTGATATCCCCGCCTCTAACCTCAACACTTGACTCCTTGGTACCCTTGGTGTGGGTGAGGGGTCAGGCCATCTCTTCTCTAAATGCGGCATCAATGTGGGCAGGGGTCAGGGGCTGGGCGGGGTCATCTCACGGCACACACCGGCCTCCCTCCCCACATGGGGCTGTGATCATCAGTGTTTGTACGAGGGTTGGAAGCTAACTGCTCCATGCTTTGTCCAGAAAGTGCAAGGAAGGATTTGGGACCATGGAGGAGGGGCCCATGGTGTGGACCAGGCTGGCTGCCAGCCTCCTGGTTTGGTCCCTGGCATTTAGGCTCAGAGAGACAGGGTGCTAGGAGGTAAGATGGGAGGCCCAGAGGGTGGGGAGGGACACTGGCCACCACCACCCAGAGCAGGGCCTCAGGCTGACTCCAGAGAACTCAGTTATGTCCTGAAATGCCACCATCATACGTTGACTCCTTTGGGTAAGTATTGCCTTTGCTATGCAGCCCACATCCAGTCTCTGCATCCTAGTTTCTCAGCCCTCAGGTAGATAAGCAACAAGTCCTGTCTCTTGGTTGATCCTTGTAAAGCGTATAACACGCTTCCCCGTTGATACTCATAGCTCGATAAATAAATGTTAACTCACACTGCTTGTCCCTTCGGGTAGCATGGGCAGGCTCTTGCCCACCAGGCGACCCTCTCTTAGCACAACTCGGCCAACTGGAGCTGCCCTGGCCAGTCACCTGAGACCTTGGATGCCTTGGCCCATCTGGCATTTCTTTGGCAGAATCTTCCATGGGGCCTTTTGCTGGGTGGCAAGGCTGGAGCGTCTGGCACAACAATTCGAGTTTGCAAATACAAAAGCCACATCTTAAACATCACAAATTAGAACTGTGGTTTGGCAAAATATTTTTGTGCTCCTTTGAGGACCTGAAACTCCAAGAATAGTAGAAAACAGAATGTCTGGGATATTTATATACAGGTTAAGAGTCTCTAATCCAAAAATCCAAACTCCTAAACTTTTTGAGTGCTAACATGACACTCAAAGGAAATGCTCATTGGAGCATTCTGCAAATGTATTCTCCAAATATTCCCAAATCTGAAAACATCCTAAATCCAAAATACTTTCCAAGCATTTTGGATAAGGGGTACTCAATCTGTATTTTAATGGGGAGAAGAGAATGACAAAGTTGACTGTGGGACCGCAGGCCGCCAGAGTCATCCGACAGCCATGTTACACATGGTGTAGACAGCTGGAAGCCAGGAGTCATCTCATGCACGCACCTGTCTCCAGAGGCCTGACGCAATACCTCAGACAATGAAGAGACCAACACTAGAATTTTGATTAGACTCAACACATCCACAATTCAACTCAATTTAAAATTGCCTCACATACTCTTGGTAGCAATAAAACTGCAGCCTTTGGAAGATAATCTGGTCCTATCTTTCAGTATTTTCCATGTGGATATTCTTTGTCCCATCAGTGTCACCTCTAGGCCCAAACCCAGAGAAATCTCTGAAGGACACCAGGATGCTCACTGCAGCATTGTGTAGGACAGCACAACCTGGACACAACCTGAGTGTCCACCCGTGGGGCACGGGGTAAATACATGATGGTAAAATCATAATTGATGCAGCTTTAAAAAAAGAATGAGACGGTCCTCTCTACCCTGACATGGAAATAGAGGTCTGCAGGTTTCTAGATAGCAGAGCAGATTTAAACACAGGTGTTCGGACAGCGCAACGGGACCTGAGCTGAGGGACAGGAAAGTGCAGCCTCAAGACCCCGTGTCATTCCGCTTTCTCGCTCTCTTTCCCTGGGATCCAGAACCTCCGCCCTCCTTTTAGGTGCACTGGCTGGGGAGAGGCTGTGGCGGGAGCGGGAGCACGCGGGCAGCGGCTCAAGCGGGGCAGAGGCTGCAGCGGGATCAGGAGCGGGCGGGCAGCGGCCGGAGCCGGGCAGAGCCTGCAGGGGGATCGGGAGCGCGCAGGCAGCGGCTCGAGCAGGCCAGAGGCTGCGGCCAGATCGGGAGAGCGGGGACAGCGGCTGAGCGGTGCAGAGGCTGCAGCGCGATCGGGAGTGCGCAGGCAGCGGATCGAGCGGGACAGAGGCTGGAGCGGGAGCAGGAGGGTGCAGGCAACAGCTGGAGCTGAGCAAAGGCGGAGGCGGGAGCGGGAGCGTGAGCGTCGGGGCAGCGGCGGGAGAGGGGCAGAGGCTCGAGAGGGGCAGAGGCTGCAGCTAGATCGGGAGTGGGCGGGCAGCGGCTCTAGCGGGGCAGAGGCTGCAGCGGGAGCGGGAGGGCGTGGGCAACAGCTGGAGCTGGGCCAAGGCTGCGGTGGGGCGGGAGCAGGAGGGGGTGGGAAACAGCTCGAGCTGGGCAAAGACTGCAGCGGGAGCTGGAGCGCTAGCGTGCGGGCAGAAGCTCGAGCGGTGCAGAGGCTGCAGCGCGATCGGGAGCGCGCAGGCAGCGGCAGCGGCTCGAGCGGGGCAGAGGCTGCTGCGGGATCAGGAGCGGGTGGGCAGCGGCTCTAGCCGGGCAGAGCCTGCAGGGGGAGCGGGAGCGCACGGGCGGCGGCTCCAGCCAGGCAGAGGCTGCAGCGGGATCGGGAGCGCGCAGGCAGCGGCTCGAGCAGGGCAGAGGCTGCAGCCAGATCGGGAGCGCGGGGGCAGCGGCTCAAGCGGTGCAGAGGCTGCAGCCAGATCGGGAGCGTGCGGGCAGCTGCTCGAGCGGGGCAGAGGCTGCAGCGGGATCGGGAACGCGCGGGCAGTGGCTCCAGCTGGGCAGAGGCTGCAGCCTGAGCGGGAGCGCGCGGGCAGCCGCTCTAGAGAGGCAGAGGCTGCAGCGGGATCGTGAGCGCGGGCAGCGGCTCCAGCAGGGCAAACGCTGCAGCGGGATCGGAAGCAAGCGGGCAGCAGCTGTAGCGGAGCAGAGGCTGGAGCCGGAGCAGGAGGGCGCGGGCAATAGCTGGAGCTGGGCAAAGGCGGAGGCGGGAGCGGGCGCGTGAGCGGGGGGGAAGCTGCTCGAGAGGGGCAGAAGCTCGAGAGGGGCACGGGCTGCAGCGGGATCGGGAGGGCGCGGGCAGCGGCTCAAACAGGGCAGAGGCTGCAGTGGGATCGGGAGCGCCAGGGCAGCGGCTCGAGCCAGGCAGAGGCTGCAGCGCGATCGGGAGCGCACGGCAGCAGCTCGAACGGGGCAGAGGCTGCAGCGGGAGCAGGAGCGGGAGCGTGCATGCAGCGGCTGCAGCGGGGCAGCGGCTGGAAAGGGGCAGAGGCTGGAAAGGGGGGCTGCATAGGGAGCGGGAGCTGGCGGCAGCAGCTCCAATGGGCCGACGCTGCAGTGGGATCGGGAGCACGCGGGCAGCGGCTCTAGCGGGGCAGAGGCTGCAGCGGAGCGGGAGCGCTGGAGCGCTGAGGAGGCCGCTGCAGCGCTGATGCTCCTCAGAAGCAGCTGGACTCTCCTACCTGCTGCTGCAGGAATCTGTGGCAACACGTTGCTTTGGTGGAAGAACGTGAAGCAAGTTGAGCTTCACAGAGACACTAACTGCAGAAGAAGTGCTTCAGCAGCCACTTCAGATGACTGTGGAGGGTCTTTGGTGCTGCACCAAAACTCAACTGACAAATACTAGGTTTTTAAAGGCCAAGAAGCTTTAGAGAAGAAAATTTCCAGAAAAATGGCTTTGGTTTGAGGAGAACATCCGTGAACAAAGAAAAACGGAAGCACTCCCCTCAGGACAACCTCGGGATACGTCACTTCACAGACTCGGCTGGAGGTTTTTACCCACATGGGCCCGGCCTCTTCTTCTGTCTGTCTCTGAATCTGCCTGAGAAAAGATCTGCAGATGGTTATGGCCACTGCCTCATTTCCAGTTTCCAATATTCTGCAAGTTTCTTTCTTGGCCAATTCTAATCTGGAAGAAGAGACGGAAGGAAACTGTGGAAAATGTAATTAATTCCCAGCTTAGCTGCACTGACAGAGTACAAAGCACCAGAGTGTAATGCCACATACTGTCTTTTTTCTAAGGCATAAATAGGAGACTTACCAAATTATTTTCTAGATAAGAAATATCAAAGAATTTTCTAGAGAATTTCCCCTATTTTACAAAAAAAAAATTTTTTTTTTTGCAAAAACTGAGAAGAAAATCTCATTTATTTTGTTAATGCATACCACCCATATAGGCGCTATAGAGTTGAATGATTTTTTTTTCCCCAAGGATTAAAGTTCTTAACGTTGCGGTCACATGGAAATCATCCTTAATTTTAACCTAAAGATTGACTGGTGCATATTCTTCAGATATTTCAAGCAAAACTTAGCAGTAATGTATTATTTTTATCATCAGAAAAACGTTAACTGTCAATTACACACACACATGCATAATTATATAATACACACATCTCCATGTACGGCGGCACTTCACAAAGCTCAGGGAAGATTCATATTATCTTTCAATTCTATTTTTCCACAAACATTTTGAAGTTCTCAGATACCCATATATGCAGGATGTTATATGGCTTTTTACCTGTATACAGTGCTCACTGTTTTCTATTCATAAAAAATTTAAATTAGAACCATAGAAGCATCATTATACCCTCCTTACAGGTTTCTTTCTAGATAGTAAAGGTCTATGAAACACATAAACACTGGTTAATAATATGCTTCATCTTCTTATCATATCTTCTCACCACAGACTTTTTCATTGCAGCATGGACAGAGGCTTAGATTTCATGTTTTAAGAGCATAAAAATATCCATCGACAGCAAGTTTTTATAAATAGAGGGTCTTGAAGGGTCTTAGATCCACAATTTCTTTTGGTAATTTTAAAAGATTATTATTATTTTTAACGGACACCTAATAACTGTACATATTTATGGGGTACATTGTGATTTTTTTAATTAAAAACCTAGCTGATTTTATTATTATTATCAATACCAAGCAAGTCTTTAAATCAATGAAAATTTAATTAAGCATAAAGTTACTTTCACATTTGTCTACAACCGTAGTAAATACAGTTCTTGGCATAAAGACACAGCCCTTGGAGTTTAAAACATCCCCAACTGCAAGATTACCTAAATAAATTTCCCATTATTGTTTATGTAATAGTGGGTTAGTTAATCAAATTAAAATAATTATACAATCTAGGATAAAATAAAATGGAAATAATTTACTCACGAAATTCATATTTAAATCATCTTTACTTACAAAATAGTATCCTGAGAATTATAATTCCATTAAGCTTCAATTTGAGCAAAAATTGTAGTTACTTAAACTGAAAATGAAAGATAAGTCAAAACTATTTATGAAGAGAGACCAAAAATATCATCAGGTTTCTTGCTGTGCTTCTGGATTTCAGGAGCAGGCTCATTTGAGCACGGAATCGACCCTGAAGGGAACTCACCCCTACTTTCAGAATGTGGGGGTGGAGGTGACAATCCAGCTCCTAGAGGAACATAAGGAGGAAATCCCCTCAGTGAATAGACATTTCTCATTGCAAATGGAGGTGGTGGCTGGACAGAGAAATCCCTTGGTAGAAAATAATTTTGAGGAGCTCCATACATGCTTCCTGGAGGAGGTGGAGGAAAAAGAGTTTCTCTTCTCATGAATGGACCCCTCCTATCCACTGGAAACAATGGACCTCTGATTGCAGGAAAAGGTGGAGGAGCAAAGCCAGGGCCACTTGCTTCCCTTTCAGCAGGCACAGATGAATGAGGCACATTTACATCACCAAGGTCGTCTTTGGTATCATTTCTGCTGGATTCCGTTTGTGAGGGCTTTGGCCCATCCACTTTATCCAAAGAAGCCAGGTTAAAACTTCTGAGTTCTGCTGGGCCAGATGGTCCACCAGGATCAGGATCAAATCCGTCTTGCCTTTGTGGAAGAAGAGCTGGATCAGAACATGGGTGGCCTGGTGGAGGAATCATCATCCTTCGGTGTTGTTCCCACGGAGGTGACAGGAACCCAGATGGAGGTGGTGGCTGCACAGGGAAATCCCTTGGGAGATAATAATTTTGACGAGCTCCATACATGCTTCCTGGAGGAGGTGGAGGAAAAGGAGGTTCTCTTCTCATGAATGGACCCCTCCTATCCACTGGAAACAATGGACCTCTGATTGCAGGAAAAGGTGGAGGAGCAAAGCCAGGGCCACTTGCTTCCCTTTCAGCAGGCACAGATGAATGAGGCACATTTACATTACCAAGGTCGTCTTTGGTTTCATTTCTGCTGGATTCCATTTGTGAGGGCTTTGGCCCATCCACTTTATCCAAAGAAGCCA
Source organism: Cynocephalus volans (assembly GCF_027409185.1). Lineage (NCBI taxonomy): Eukaryota > Metazoa > Chordata > Mammalia > Dermoptera > Cynocephalidae > Cynocephalus > Cynocephalus volans. Next base: position 92,165,864 of record NC_084473.1, on the reverse strand, counting down.
GGTTAAAACTTCTGAGCTCTGCTGGGCCAGACGGTCCACCAGGATCAGGATCAAATCCGTCTTGCCTTTGTGGAAGAAGAGCTGGATCAGAACATGGGTGGCCTGGTGGGGGAATCATCATCCTTCGGTGTTGTTCCCACGGAGGTGACAGGAACCCAGACGGAGGTGGTGGCTGCACAGGGAAATCCCTTGGGAGATAATAATTTTGAGGAGCTGCATACATGCTTCCTGGAGGAGGTGGAGGAAAAGGAGGTTCTCTTCTCATGAATGGACCCCTCCTATCCACTGGAAACAATGGACCTCTGATTGCAGGAAAAGGTGGAGGAGCAAAGCCAGGGCCACACGCTTCCCTTTCAGCAGGCACAGATGAATGAGGCACATTTTCATTACCAAGGTCGTCTTTTGTATCATTTCTGCTGGATTCCGTTTGTGAGGGCTTTGGCCCATCCACTTTATCCAAAGAAGCCAGGTTAAAACTTCTGAGTTCTGCTGGGCCAGACGGTCCACCAGGATTAGAATCAAATCCGTCTTGCCTTCGTGGAAGAAGAGCTGGATCAGAACATGGGTGGCCTGGTGGAGGGATCCTCATCCTCCGGTGCTGTTCCCACGGAGGTGACAGGTACCCAGATGGTGCTCCATGAGAATCGGTTAACCTATCACAGCCCGATTCTCCTCTTTCATTGGTCATCTGGTGATCCAGAGTATTCTCTGGGCCTCTTGAGCCTCTTCCTCCTCCTCGCCCTGGAGTCAAAGGTGCGAGTCTGAGTGGAGAGAGAAAAGCTCTCGTTTCAGATGAAGGTCGACCCACTGGTGAGGCACCACATGGGGAATGCTCTCCGCCAAATGCTGTCTTTGGAACATCAACTACATATGGATCTTTTTTGAAAAGTTCAAATTTAAACTCTTTTTCAGCTAATTTTTGTCTCTTGGAAACATTTACTTTCCTTAAATACCTGAGGTGTCTTTCAGCAGTCTCAGCTGCCACCCAGCTGCCATGCGCTTCTTTCTCATAGGAAGTCATCTGCCCTTGATAAGAACGAACGCTTCTCTCCAATTCTTCTTCTGCATCTCTGGCTCTCCTTCTGTAGGTCTCCAGTTCCTCAGCTGCATGGCTCATCTTCTCTTCTACTTTGGAAAGTTTCTCCTCCTTCTCTAACCGGTCCTTTTCCTCTGCTATTAACTTCCTGTGGAGTTTCATTCCATTTTCTTGATACAGTTCAGTCATTCCTTTAAGTTTCTGCCGAAGCTTCTGATTTTCACTTTCCAACTGTGTGTTTTCTGACTGTAAAGATGCTTGTTCAGTCTGGAGATTTGTAATATGCTCTATAAGCTCTTCCTTTGTTTTATCTACTTCAGACAACTCAGTGTAAATTTGGTTTCTTTCTCCTTCTAGGGTTTTGAAAGAAGCATTTAACTTAGCAGTGTGAATCAGTTTCTTCAAAGCTCCTTTTGGCAGATCATCTAAGCGAGCACCCTTTTGTGATTCACTCTTCATCTGCAATTCCAAGTCATCAGCCATCATGTCTTCTCCAAGCACAGCAGCCCAGTCTGTCATCTTGAGCAAGCGTTCAGCCAGAGACTTGATGTGATTTTCTTTATCACTCAGAACTCGTTCTGCCTGGACTTTGGAGTTTTCAAATATTATTTTCTGTTTATTAAGTTCACTCACTTGTTCTTTCAATACTTCCGCTTCTTGTAAAAGCTGTTTCTGGCTTTCCTGAAGTTGGGAATTTTCATTCAAGGCGTCTTTTATTGCCACCTTCAGACGTTCTTCATTCATTTGAAATATTTTGCAGATTAGTTTGGCTTCAGCTACTTGTGACTGGATGGATTTCGATTCATCTTCTAGGGACTGTATCCTTTTTGAAATATCCGCCATCAATTCATCTTGCTCACAATGTTTAGATTTCTGTTCCTTTAATTCTTTTGCTAGAAAGACTATTTCATCCTCAAGTTTAGATTTGGAGCTGCTCAGCTTTTCATAGGTTGCCTCCAAGCTTTGTGCTTCTGTTGACCCCTTCTCAAAGCTGGCATCCTTCACAGCTGACTCCAAGCCTTCATACTCCTCTTGAACAACGCAAAGTTTGTCAAGTAGTTTACATTTTTCTTCAATTAGTCCAGAAAGCTTTTCAGCAAGCTTTTTCTCTCTTCTTACATAAAGCCGGCTTCTCACCGATCGAACACTTCTCCACAAAAACAAGAGAATCAAAAATCCAGTAAGAGCCGCACATGTCACCAGTTCCCACGGAAAACCAGGGCCCGGTCTCAGGTCTTCAGGCAATGCTGCCACAGTCCTGCACAGCTTTCCCAGGACCAGCCCCAAGTACGGCTGAGGGGCAGCCCCGGGCACCTCCATGGCGCCCCCGAGGCTGCTCCGGCTGTGGCCACAGTAGCCACGGCCTGGCCGGGCCACCACCAGCAGCTGAGACAGCTCTGCGTTCTGTCGGGAACGCGAACCGGCCCCGGCGACAGCAGCAGACACAGCGCAGCCGGCCTTGAGGGGAGCCGGGGAGCACTGGCGCCCACCGGCCTCAGGCGTCCCCCACGCGCACCATGGTAACCAGGCCCCTTTGTGACGTCACTTCCGCCACGCGGTTCCGGAGCCTGCCCCGCGCGAGCCTGTGACACACGCTGTCCTAGCCACCCCCACCTCGGCTTGGTTTTGGCCGGGCCACCGCTGGATTTGAATCCATGTTTATAATGATGAAATCTGGGTAATCAGCATACTCATCACTCAAATATTTGTCATTTCTTTGTGCTGGGAAAATTCAAAATCCTCTCTTTTAGCTATTTGAAATTATCTAATAAATGCGTGCTGACTCTAGCCACCTTACAAAGCTGTAGATCAGTACAAATAGTTCCTCCTGTCCAGCTGCAACTTTGTATCTGTAACCTCTGCCTTTCCCCTCCTCGCCCTACCCTTCCCAGCCTCTAGTGACCACTATTCTGCTACTTCTAGGAGATCAACTTTTCCTTTGGCAATTTTTTAAAGGAAATTTTGCGATTTTAATTTCTTTCAGAGGAGCATCCTTCCTTAGATATCTGCCAAGGAACAAAAGTGTTTTCTTTGGACTAACTTTGCCAAAATAGCCGTAGAATGTGGCAATGGGAAGAGGCCTGAGACACTCTGGGCTTCAGCTGGCCCAACGCTTTCTTTATAGGTAATGAAGCAAAGGTCTACAGTAAGTGCACTACTTGTCCAGGGCTGTTTAGCTATTTAGTGGCAGAAGTGTGTTGTATTTCGGGATCTGCTGGATGTCAGTGAAATGCTCTTTGTTTAAAAAACACTTTATTGAGGAATATTTTATATACCTTGTAATCCACCCATTTCAGGTATGCAATTCAATGAGTTCTAGTAAGTTCATCAAGTTGTGCAGCCATCACCACAAATCAGTTTTAGAACATTTTCACCACACCAATAAGATCTCCTGTACCCATTTATTCTTTTTCCCCCCCAGTTTTATTGGTTATGAATATTCACGGGATGCAAGGCTGATTGTCACCGTTCATACCCAAGCTGTGATGGCCAGATTCATACTGGCCACATGACCGTTACATTTATTGTATCACCTTTATTGACTTTCATATGTTGAACCATCCTTGTATCCCTGGCATGAATCCCACTTCAGGTGCCTGAAACCTCTGCCAAGTTTCTCTTTTTGGTGCCCATAGGAGCCAGCCTGTGCCGCTGGTTCCCATGGAAACAGATCCCTGAGACACACCCTGCCTTGCAGCACGCACAAAGCGCTTGCTCGCCCTTTGCCTTTTCTTTTTTGTTTTTTTAGCCAGCCAGTTAGTTCCAACTTTCAGGACCCCAGGGGAATAAAATGAGGACTGTTCCAGAGGGGAGGCAGCTGCCCAGGTGTCTGGCCCAAGCTCCCAGCCCACCCTGCCCCCTGGGGAAAGGGGGGGCAAGCCTCAGGTCAGGGCACAGCTCCCCAGGAGCCCCTCGGCCTTTCAAGGCCAGGACAGCCCTGCTCCTTTGGCTCCCAGCACACTTCCAGGAGCAGGGACGCGCTGAGCGTTTTGAGTCTTCACGGTGGACTTGGGAGGAAGGTGTCTTTATCTCACTCTATGGATGATGACAGTGAGACCCAGAAAAGTAAAAGGGTTTGCCCAAGTCACAGGCTAGAAAGTGACAAAGCCGGGACATAAAGCCTGTTCCTTTCATCCCAAAGCGAGCATGGCGGTCAAGATGCACCCCAACCGATGACACACCCATGTTTCATACGTCAGCTTGGAGACTTGCTGATCACACTGCCCAGGACAGGCCTGGCCTTCCTTACTGTGTGAACTGAAAAGGTAGGACCAGAGAAGCCCACCCCCAAACCAGTGCTGCCCTCTGGTGAGTCACCCTCCCACTGCTCAGAGGTGCTTTCTTCGAAGTTAACAAGCTGTGCAACCAAACAGGTCAGGACGACTGCCCTGCCCACTGGGCCCCCCAGGCCCCGGGGCCTTGGGAACCTCCCACTGCAGCAGCCAACCTGGAGGGTTCCCCTCATGCAACACAGATGTGAATGTTCCTGCCCCCTGCCATGACCCCCCTCTGCCACTGGGTCCTTTCCCAGGCAGGAGGGAATGGGGACCGAGGACGCCTGAGTAGGCTCCTTGCATGGGCCTCAGCGGTGGCCGTGCTGTGGGCACGTGGCCATTAGCAAACTCCCCAAGAGAGAGTCAGTTTTGCAAGAGTCTCTGGCAGCTATCAGACCCAGAAAAGGGGCGGAAGGCTGCAGGAGTGCCTGCCCTGTTAGCTACGAGCTTGAGCCTGATGGGTTGGAACTGTGCTTTTCCTCCCACGGTGGCAGGAGCCCGAGGGCAGGGCAGTTTGGAAGTGGAAAGGGAAGGAATCGTTTCAAGTCTGGATGAAGGCTGCGTTTCCTTATGTTGCAGTTACTGAGCACTTCACACTGGAGGCGGCGGTGATGAGACGCGTTAGCTGACCAGGGTCTCATACTCTCATCCCAGGCAGGAGAGGGGCTTGGCAAGCCCCACCCACAAGTCTTGGGGTCTCCTGGACCTTCCTCATGACCCCCTCCACTCCAGGCCCAAGTTCAATCCCTCCTCCCCAGGACCCCAAGCCGGCAGGTGGAGCTCTTCCGTACCTTTCCCTCAGGCCCTTTCTACTGTTGGGCCTGGCTGAGGGGCAGAGACAGAGAAATTCCCCCTCGGGGTTTGGGCCCTGCCCCACCAAGAGCCCCTGCCTGAGACCAAGGCCCCTCTGGGAGGGGGGTGCGTCTCACCATGCACGTGGTGCCCGCTCTTTAAAGAAGGTCAATAAACACCTGTTGCCCCCCCAAAGCCCTCCTCTGGATGCCACAGAACTCAGGGATGTCACCAGGACACTGAGCCAGCACAGCTGTGGAACTGGAAACCACTTAAAGCAGCTTTATTTGTGTCCACCTCTGGCCCTTGAAACCTCTTCTGCTGGCCAGTCCTCCCACGGCCAGATGGAAACCTGACAGGCCCAGGCTGCTTCTTGGTAGGGAAATACCCGTGGTCTCCACCACTTCACGTCACACAGCACCGCTCGGCTCACGTCCAGGCCCAACAATAAAAAGGGCCTGACGTCATCGTCAAGTCCCCTGCTTTGAAGTGGAGGCCGCTCCTGCTGCCCCGGCCTGGTGGGGTGGGAAGCCTCGGCCGGGCAGCAGGCGTGGTCAGCCTCCAGCTGAACTGTGCTCTGGGCTTGGCGGAGGTTGAAAGCTACGCCTCTTTCTCTCATCGGCATCTCCAAGGGTCTTCAGAGCCCGGACATGGTCCCCACTGTCCCCCTGACTAGAATATTTTGTGTGGGCCTCAGAGAACCAAGGAGCCCCTGACGGGTAGCGGCAGCCCCACCTTCTCTTGGCCTGCATCTGTTCACTGCCCAGGCTGCCTCCTGGGACTGGGCCTGTGAGATTCCACGCCGACTCTCTCACACGAGGCCCTCACCTGGGCCGTCGGCCCTCTCCTCAGCTCCGCCATCAAAGCAGCCAGCCTGTCTCTTGCCCTCTAGACTTTGGGGTGGGGGTGGGGGTGAGGCATCAGTCCACTGGATTTCTCCACCTGCGGAGGACACCTCAAAGCCTAAAGCTCTCTTTAAAGCCCTCTTCCTCTGGCTTGATGTGAACGAGGGCATCTCACCTCACCCTCTGGTCTCAGCTCACCTCCCTGATATCCCCGCCTCTAACCTCAACACTTGACTCCTTGGTACCCTTGGTGTGGGTGAGGGGTCAGGCCATCTCTTCTCTAAATGCGGCATCAATGTGGGCAGGGGTCAGGGGCTGGGCGGGGTCATCTCACGGCACACACCGGCCTCCCTCCCCACATGGGGCTGTGATCATCAGTGTTTGTACGAGGGTTGGAAGCTAACTGCTCCATGCTTTGTCCAGAAAGTGCAAGGAAGGATTTGGGACCATGGAGGAGGGGCCCATGGTGTGGACCAGGCTGGCTGCCAGCCTCCTGGTTTGGTCCCTGGCATTTAGGCTCAGAGAGACAGGGTGCTAGGAGGTAAGATGGGAGGCCCAGAGGGTGGGGAGGGACACTGGCCACCACCACCCAGAGCAGGGCCTCAGGCTGACTCCAGAGAACTCAGTTATGTCCTGAAATGCCACCATCATACGTTGACTCCTTTGGGTAAGTATTGCCTTTGCTATGCAGCCCACATCCAGTCTCTGCATCCTAGTTTCTCAGCCCTCAGGTAGATAAGCAACAAGTCCTGTCTCTTGGTTGATCCTTGTAAAGCGTATAACACGCTTCCCCGTTGATACTCATAGCTCGATAAATAAATGTTAACTCACACTGCTTGTCCCTTCGGGTAGCATGGGCAGGCTCTTGCCCACCAGGCGACCCTCTCTTAGCACAACTCGGCCAACTGGAGCTGCCCTGGCCAGTCACCTGAGACCTTGGATGCCTTGGCCCATCTGGCATTTCTTTGGCAGAATCTTCCATGGGGCCTTTTGCTGGGTGGCAAGGCTGGAGCGTCTGGCACAACAATTCGAGTTTGCAAATACAAAAGCCACATCTTAAACATCACAAATTAGAACTGTGGTTTGGCAAAATATTTTTGTGCTCCTTTGAGGACCTGAAACTCCAAGAATAGTAGAAAACAGAATGTCTGGGATATTTATATACAGGTTAAGAGTCTCTAATCCAAAAATCCAAACTCCTAAACTTTTTGAGTGCTAACATGACACTCAAAGGAAATGCTCATTGGAGCATTCTGCAAATGTATTCTCCAAATATTCCCAAATCTGAAAACATCCTAAATCCAAAATACTTTCCAAGCATTTTGGATAAGGGGTACTCAATCTGTATTTTAATGGGGAGAAGAGAATGACAAAGTTGACTGTGGGACCGCAGGCCGCCAGAGTCATCCGACAGCCATGTTACACATGGTGTAGACAGCTGGAAGCCAGGAGTCATCTCATGCACGCACCTGTCTCCAGAGGCCTGACGCAATACCTCAGACAATGAAGAGACCAACACTAGAATTTTGATTAGACTCAACACATCCACAATTCAACTCAATTTAAAATTGCCTCACATACTCTTGGTAGCAATAAAACTGCAGCCTTTGGAAGATAATCTGGTCCTATCTTTCAGTATTTTCCATGTGGATATTCTTTGTCCCATCAGTGTCACCTCTAGGCCCAAACCCAGAGAAATCTCTGAAGGACACCAGGATGCTCACTGCAGCATTGTGTAGGACAGCACAACCTGGACACAACCTGAGTGTCCACCCGTGGGGCACGGGGTAAATACATGATGGTAAAATCATAATTGATGCAGCTTTAAAAAAAGAATGAGACGGTCCTCTCTACCCTGACATGGAAATAGAGGTCTGCAGGTTTCTAGATAGCAGAGCAGATTTAAACACAGGTGTTCGGACAGCGCAACGGGACCTGAGCTGAGGGACAGGAAAGTGCAGCCTCAAGACCCCGTGTCATTCCGCTTTCTCGCTCTCTTTCCCTGGGATCCAGAACCTCCGCCCTCCTTTTAGGTGCACTGGCTGGGGAGAGGCTGTGGCGGGAGCGGGAGCACGCGGGCAGCGGCTCAAGCGGGGCAGAGGCTGCAGCGGGATCAGGAGCGGGCGGGCAGCGGCCGGAGCCGGGCAGAGCCTGCAGGGGGATCGGGAGCGCGCAGGCAGCGGCTCGAGCAGGCCAGAGGCTGCGGCCAGATCGGGAGAGCGGGGACAGCGGCTGAGCGGTGCAGAGGCTGCAGCGCGATCGGGAGTGCGCAGGCAGCGGATCGAGCGGGACAGAGGCTGGAGCGGGAGCAGGAGGGTGCAGGCAACAGCTGGAGCTGGGCAAAGGCGGAGGCGGGAGCGGGAGCGTGAGCGTCGGGGCAGCGGCGGGAGAGGGGCAGAGGCTCGAGAGGGGCAGAGGCTGCAGCTAGATCGGGAGTGGGCGGGCAGCGGCTCTAGCGGGGCAGAGGCTGCAGCGGGAGCGGGAGGGCGTGGGCAACAGCTGGAGCTGGGCAAAGACTGCTGCGTGAGCTGGAGCGCTAGCGTGCGGGCAGAAGCTCGAGCGGGGCAGAGGTTGCGGCGGGATCGGGAACGCGCAGGCAGCGCCTCGAGCGGTGCAGAGGCTGCAGCGCGATCGGGAGCGCGCAGGCAGCGGCTCGAGCGGGGCAGAGGCTGCTGTGGGATCAGGAGCGGGTGGGGAGCGGCTCGAGCCGGGCAGAGCCTGCAGGGGGAGCGGGAGCACAGGGGCAGCGGCTCCAGCCGGGCAGAGGCTGCAGCAGGATCGGGAGCGCGCGGGCAGTGGCTCCAGTGAGGCAGAGGCTGCAGCGGGTTCTGGAGCGCGCGGGCAGCGGCTCCAGGCGGGCAGAGGCTGCTGTGGGATCAGGAGCGGGTGGGGAGCAGCTCGAGCCGGGCAGAGCCTGCAGGGGGAGCGGGAGCACACGGGCAGCGGCTCCAGCCGGGCAGAGGCTGCAGCAGGATCGGGAGCGCGCAGGCAGCGGCTCGAGCAGGGCAGAGGCTGCAGCGAGATCGGTAGCGCGCGGGCAGTGGCTCCAGTGAGGCAGAGGCTGCAGCGGGTTCTGGAGCGCGCGGGCAGCGGCTCCAGGCGGGCAGAGGCTGCAGCGAGATCGGGAGCGTGCGGGCAGCCGCTGGAGCGAGGCAGGGGCTGCAGCGGGATCGTGAGCACGGGCAGCGGCTCCAGCAGGGCAAAAGCTGCAGCGGGATCGGGAGCAAGCGGGCAGCAGCTCTAGCGGAGCAGAGGCTGGAGCGGGAGCAGGAGGGCTCGGGCAACAGCTGGAGCTGGGCCAAGGCGGAGGCGGGAGCGGGAGCGTGAGTGTGGGGGCAGCGGCGGGAGAGGGGCAGAGGCTCGAGAGGGGCAGAGGCTGCAGCGTGATCGGGAGAGCCAGGGCAGCGGCTGCAGCAGGGCAGAGGCTGCAGCGGGAGCGGGAGGGCGTGGGCAACAGCTGGAGCTGGGCCAAGGCTGCGGTGGGGCGGGAGCAGGAGGGGTTGGGAAACAGCTCGAGCTGGGCAAAGACTGCAGCGGGAGCTGGAGCGCTAGCGTGCGGGCAGAAGCTCGAGCGGTGCAGAGGCTGCAGCGCGATCGGGAGTGCGCAGGCAGCGGCAGCGGCTCGAGCGGGGCAGAGGCTGCTGCGGGATCAGGAGCGGGTGGGCAGCGGCTCTAGCCGGGCAGAGCCTGCAGGGGGAGCGGGAGCGCACGGGCGGCGGCTCCAGCCAGGCAGAGGCTGCAGCGGGATCGGGAGCGCGCAGGCAGCGGCTCGAGCAGGGCAGAGGCTGCAGCCAGATCGGGAGCGTGCGGGCAGCTGCTCGAGCGGGGCAGAGGCTGCAGCGGGATCGGGAACGCGCGGGCAGTGGCTCCAGCTGGGCAGAGGCTGCAGCCTGAGCGGGAGCGCGCGGGCAGCCGCTCTAGAGAGGCAGAGGCTGCAGCGGGATCGTGAGCGCGGGCAGCGGCTCCAGCAGGGCAAACGCTGCAGCGGGATCGGAAGCAAGCGGGCAGCAGCTGTAGCGGAGCAGAGGCTGGAGCCGGAGCAGGAGGGCGCGGGCAATAGCTGGAGCTGGGCAAAGGCGGAGGCGGGAGCGGGCGCGTGAGCGGGGGGGAAGCTGCTCGAGAGGGGCAGAAGCTCGAGAGGGGCACGGGCTGCAGCGGGATCGGGAGGGCGCGGGCAGCGGCTCAAACAGGGCAGAGGCTGCAGCGGGATCGGGAGCGCCAGGGCAGCGGCTCGAGCCAGGCAGAGGCTGCAGCGCGATCGGGAGCGCACGGCAGCAGCTCGAACGGGGCAGAGGCTGCAGCGGGAGCAGGAGCGGGAGCGTGCATGCAGCGGCTGCAGCGGGGCAGCGGCTGGAAAGGGGCAGAGGCTGGAAAGGGGGGCTGCATAGGGAGCGGGAGCTGGCGGCAGCAGCTCCAATGGGCCGACGCTGCAGTGGGATCGGGAGCACGCGGGCAGCGGCTCTAGCGGGGCAGAGGCTGCAGCGGAGCGGGAGCGCTGGAGCGCTGAGGAGGCCGCTGCAGCGCTGACGCTCCTCAGAAGCAGCTGGACTCTCCTACCTGCTGCTGCAGGAATCTGTGGCAACACGTTGCTTTGGTGGAAGAACGTGAAGCAAGTTGAGCTTCACAGAGACACTAACTGCAGAAGAAGTGCTTCAGCAGCCACTTCAGATGACTGTGGAGGGTCTTTGGTGCTGCACCAAAACTCAACTGACAAATACTAGGTTTTTAAAGGCCAAGAAGCTTTAGAGAAGAAAATTTCCAGAAAAATGGCTTTGGTTTGAGGAGAACATCCGTGAACAAAGAAAAACGGAAGCACTCCCCTCAGGACAACCTCGGGATACGTCACTTCACAGACTCGGCTGGAGGTTTTTACCCACATGGGCCCGGCCTCTTCTTCTGTCTGTCTCTGAATCTGCCTGAGAAAAGATCTGCAGATGGTTATGGCCACTGCCTCATTTCCAGTTTCCAATATTCTGCAAGTTTCTTTCTTGGCCAATTCTAATCTGGAAGAAGAGACGGAAGGAAACTGTGGAAAATGTAATTAATTCCCAGCTTAGCTGCACTGACAGAGTACAAAGCACCAGAGTGTAATGCCACATACTGTCTTTTTTCTAAGGCATAAATAGGAGACTTACCAAATTATTTTCTAGATAAGAAATATCAAAGAATTTTCTAGAGAATTTCCCCTATTTTACAAAAAAAAAATTTTTTTTTTTGCAAAAACTGAGAAGAAAATCTCATTTATTTTGTTAATGCATACCACCCATATAGGCGCTATAGAGTTGAATGATTTTTTTTTCCCCAAGGATTAAAGTTCTTAACGTTGCGGTCACATGGAAATCATCCTTAATTTTAACCTAAAGATTGACTGGTGCATATTCTTCAGATATTTCAAGCAAAACTTAGCAGTAATGTATTATTTTTATCATCAGAAAAACGTTAACTGTCAATTACACACACACATGCATAATTATATAATACACACATCTCCATGTACGGCGGCACTTCACAAAGCTCAGGGAAGATTCATATTATCTTTCAATTCTATTTTTCCACAAACATTTTGAAGTTCTCAGATACCCATATATGCAGGATGTTATATGGCTTTTTACCTGTATACAGTGCTCACTGTTTTCTATTCATAAAAAATTTAAATTAGAACCATAGAAGCATCATTATACCCTCCTTACAGGTTTCTTTCTAGATAGTAAAGGTCTATGAAACACATAAACACTGGTTAATAATATGCTTCATCTTCTTATCATATCTTCTCACCACAGACTTTTTCATTGCAGCATGGACAGAGGCTTAGATTTCATGTTTTAAGAGCATAAAAATATCCATCGACAGCAAGTTTTTATAAATAGAGGGTCTTGAAGGGTCTTAGATCCACAATTTCTTTTGGTAATTTTAAAAGATTATTATTATTTTTAACGGACACCTAATAACTGTACATATTTATGGGGTACATTGTGATTTTTTTAATTAAAAACCTAGCTGATTTTATTATTATTATCAATACCAAGCAAGTCTTTAAATCAATGAAAATTTAATTAAGCATAAAGTTACTTTCACATTTGTCTACAACCGTAGTAAATACAGTTCTTGGCATAAAGACACAGCCCTTGGAGTTTAAAACATCCCCAACTGCAAGATTACCTAAATAAATTTCCCATTATTGTTTATGTAATAGTGGGTTAGTTAATCAAATTAAAATAATTATACAATCTAGGATAAAATAAAATGGAAATAATTTACTCACGAAATTCATATTTAAATCATCTTTACTTACAAAATAGTATCCTGAGAATTATAATTCCATTAAGCTTCAATTTGAGCAAAAATTGTAGTTACTTAAACTGAAAATGAAAGATAAGTCAAAACTATTTATGAAGAGAGACCAAAAATATCATCAGGTTTCTTGCTGTGCTTCTGGATTTCAGGAGCAGGCTCATTTGAGCACGGAATCGACCCTGAAGGGAACTCACCCCTACTTTCAGAATGTGGGGGTGGAGGTGACAATCCAGCTCCTAGAGGAACATAAGGAGGAAATCCCCTCAGTGAATAGACATTTCTCATTGCAAATGGAGGTGGTGGCTGGACAGAGAAATCCCTTGGTAGAAAATAATTTTGAGGAGCTCCATACATGCTTCCTGGAGGAGGTGGAGGAAAAAGAGTTTCTCTTCTCATGAATGGACCCCTCCTATCCACTGGAAACAATGGACCTCTGATTGCAGGAAAAGGTGGAGGAGCAAAGCCAGGGCCACTTGCTTCCCTTTCAGCAGGCACAGATGAATGAGGCACATTTACATCACCAAGGTCGTCTTTGGTATCATTTCTGCTGGATTCCGTTTGTGAGGGCTTTGGCCCATCCACTTTATCCAAAGAAGCCAGGTTAAAACTTCTGAGTTCTGCTGGGCCAGATGGTCCACCAGGATCAGGATCAAATCCGTCTTGCCTTTGTGGAAGAAGAGCTGGATCAGAACATGGGTGGCCTGGTGGAGGAATCATCATCCTTCGGTGTTGTTCCCACGGAGGTGACAGGAACCCAGATGGAGGTGGTGGCTGCACAGGGAAATCCCTTGGGAGATAATAATTTTGAGGAGCTCCATACATGCTTCCTGGAGGAGGTGGAGGAAAAGGAGGTTCTCTTCTCATGAATGGACCCCTCCTATCCACTGGAAACAATGGACCTCTGATTGCAGGAAAAGGTGGAGGAGCAAAGCCAGGGCCACTTGCTTCCCTTTCAGCAGGCACAGATGAATGAGGCACATTTACATTACCAAGGTCGTCTTTGGTTTCATTTCTGCTGGATTCCGTTTGTGAGGGCTTTGGCCCATCCACTTTGTCCAAAGAAGCCAGGTTAAAACTTCTGAGCTCTGCTGGGCCAGACGGTCCACCAGGATCAGGATCAAATCCGTCTTGCCTTTGTGGAAGAAGAGCTGGATCAGAACATGGGTGGCCTGGTGGGGGAATCATCATCCTTCGGTGTTGTTCCCACGGAGGTGACAGGAACCCAGACGGAGGTGGTGGCTGCACAGGGAAATCCCTTGGGAGATAATAATTTTGAGGAGCTGCATACATGCTTCCTGGAGGAGGTGGAGGAAAAGGAGGTTCTCTTCTCATGAATGGACCCCTCCTATCCACTGGAAACAATGGACCTCTGATTGCAGGAAAAGGTGGAGGAGCAAAGCCAGGGCCACACGCTTCCCTTTCAGCAGGCACCGATGAATGAGGCACATTTTCATTACCAAGGTCGTCTTTTGTATCATTTCTGCTGGATTCCGTTTGTGAGGGCTTTGGCCCATCCACTTTATCCAAAGAAGCCAGGTTAAAACTTCTGAGTTCTGCTGGGCCAGACGGTCCACCAGGATTAGAATCAAATCCGTCTTGCCTTCGTGGAAGAAGAGCTGGATCAGAACATGGGTGGCCTGGTGGAGGGATCCTCATCCTCCGGTGCTGTTCCCACGGAGGTGACAGGTACCCAGATGGTGCTCCATGAGAATCGGTTAACCTATCACAGCCCGATTCTCCTCTTTCATTGGTCATCTGGTGATCCAGAGTATTCTCTGGGCCTCTTGAGCCTCTTCCTCCTCCTCGCCCTGGAGTCAAAGGTGCGAGTCTGAGTGGAGAGAGAAAAGCTCTCGTTTCAGATGAAGGTCGACCCACTGGTGAGGCACCACATGGGGAATGCTCTCCGCCAAATGCTGTCTTTGGAACATCAACTACATATGGATCTTTTTTGAAAAGTTCAAATTTAAACTCTTTTTCAGCTAATTTTTGTCTCTTGGAAACATTTACTTTCCTTAAATACCTGAGGTGTCTTTCAGCAGTCTCAGCTGCCACCCAGCTGCCATGCGCTTCTTTCTCATAGGAAGTCATCTGCCCTTGATAAGAACGAACGCTTCTCTCCAATTCTTCTTCTGCATCTCTGGCTCTCCTTCTGTAGGTCTCCAGTTCCTCAGCTGCATGGCTCATCTTCTCTTCTACTTTGGAAAGTTTCTCCTCCTTCTCTAACCGGTCCTTTTCCTCTGCTATTAACTTCCTGTGGAGTTTCATTCCATTTTCTTGATACAGTTCAGTCATTCCTTTAAGTTTCTGCCGAAGCTTCTGATTTTCACTTTCCAACTGTGTGTTTTCTGACTGTAAAGATGCTTGTTCAGTCTGGAGATTTGTAATATGCTCTATAAGCTCTTCCTTTGTTTTATCTACTTCAGACAACTCAGTGTAAATTTGGTTTCTTTCTCCTTCTAGGGTTTTGAAAGAAGCATTTAACTTAGCAGTGTGAATCAGTTTCTTCAAAGCTCCTTTTGGCAGATCATCTAAGCGAGCACCCTTTTGTGATTCACTCTTCATCTGCAATTCCAAGTCATCAGCCATCATGTCTTCTCCAAGCACAGCAGCCCAGTCTGTCATCTTGAGCAAGCGTTCAGCCAGAGACTTGATGTGATTTTCTTTATCACTCAGAACTCGTTCTGCCTGGACTTTGGAGTTTTCAAATATTATTTTCTGTTTATTAAGTTCACTCACTTGTTCTTTCAATACTTCCGCTTCTTGTAAAAGCTGTTTCTGGCTTTCCTGAAGTTGGGAATTTTCATTCAAGGCGTCTTTTATTGCCACCTTCAGACGTTCTTCATTCATTTGAAATATTTTGCAGATTAGTTTGGCTTCAGCTACTTGTGACTGGATGGATTTCGATTCATCTTCTAGGGACTGTATCCTTTTTGAAATATCCGCCATCAATTCATCTTGCTCACAATGTTTAGATTTCTGTTCCTTTAATTCTTTTGCTAGAAAGACTATTTCATCCTCAAGTTTAGATTTGGAGCTGCTCAGCTTTTCATAGGTTGCCTCCAAGCTTTGTGCTTCTGTTGACCCCTTCTCAAAGCTGGCATCCTTCACAGCTGACTCCAAGCCTTCATACTCCTCTTGAACAACGCAAAGTTTGTCAAGTAGTTTACATTTTTCTTCAATTAGTCCAGAAAGCTTTTCAGCAAGCTTTTTCTCTCTTCTTACATAAAGCCGGCTTCTCACCGATCGAACACTTCTCCACAAAAACAAGAGAATCAAAAATCCAGTAAGAGCCGCACATGTCACCAGTTCCCACGGAAAACCAGGGCCCGGTCTCAGGTCTTCAGGCAATGCTGCCACAGTCCTGCACAGCTTTCCCAGGACCAGCCCCAAGTACGGCTGAGGGGCAGCCCCGGGCACCTCCATGGCGCCCCCGAGGCTGCTCCGGCTGTGGCCACAGTAGCCACGGCCTGGCCGGGCCACCACCAGCAGCTGAGACAGCTCTGCGTTCTGTCGGGAACGCGAACCGGCCCCGGCGACAGCAGCAGACACAGCGCAGCCGGCCTTGAGGGGAGCCGGGGAGCACTGGCGCCCACCGGCCTCAGGCGTCCCCCACGCGCACCATGGTAACCAGGCCCCTTTGTGACGTCACTTCCGCCACGCGGTTCCGGAGCCTGCCCCGCGCGAGCCTGTGACACACGCTGTCCTAGCCACCCCCACCTCGGCTTGGTTTTGGCCGGGCCACCGCTGGATTTGAATCCATGTTTATAATGATGAAATCTGGGTAATCAGCATACTCATCACTCAAATATTTGTCATTTCTTTGTGCTGGGAAAATTCAAAATCCTCTCTTTTAGCTATTTGAAATTATCTAATAAATGCGTGCTGACTCTAGCCACCTTACAAAGCTGTAGATCAGTACAAATAGTTCCTCCTGTCCAGCTGCAACTTTGTATCTGTAACCTCTGCCTTTCCCCTCCTCGCCCTACCCTTCCCAGCCTCTAGTGACCACTATTCTGCTACTTCTAGGAGATCAACTTTTCCTTTGGCAATTTTTTAAAGGAAATTTTGCGATTTTAATTTCTTTCAGAGGAGCATCCTTCCTTAGATATCTGCCAAGGAACAAAAGTGTTTTCTTTGGACTAACTTTGCCAAAATAGCCGTAGAATGTGGCAATGGGAAGAGGCCTGAGACACTCTGGGCTTCAGCTGGCCCAACGCTTTCTTTATAGGTAATGAAGCAAAGGTCTACAGTAAGTGCACTACTTGTCCAGGGCTGTTTAGCTATTTAGTGGCAGAAGTGTGTTGTATTTCGGGATCTGCTGGATGTCAGTGAAATGCTCTTTGTTTAAAAAACACTTTATTGAGGAATATTTTATATACCTTGTAATCCACCCATTTCAGGTATGCAATTCAATGAGTTCTAGTAAGTTCATCAAGTTGTGCAGCCATCACCACAAATCAGTTTTAGAACATTTTCACCACACCAATAAGATCTCCTGTACCCATTTATTCTTTTTCCCCCCCAGTTTTATTGGTTATGAATATTCACGGGATGCAAGGCTGATTGTCACCGTTCATACCCAAGCTGTGATGGCCAGATTCATACTGGCCACATGACCGTTACATTTATTGTATCACCTTTATTGACTTTCATATGTTGAACCATCCTTGTATCCCTGGCATGAATCCCACTTCAGGTGCCTGAAACCTCTGCCAAGTTTCTCTTTTTGGTGCCCATAGGAGCCAGCCTGTGCCGCTGGTTCCCATGGAAACAGATCCCTGAGACACACCCTGCCTTGCAGCACGCACAAAGCGCTTGCTCGCCCTTTGCCTTTTCTTTTTTGTTTTTTTAGCCAGCCAGTTAGTTCCAACTTTCAGGACCCCAGGGGAATAAAATGAGGACTGTTCCAGAGGGGAGGCAGCTGCCCAGGTGTCTGGCCCAAGCTCCCAGCCCACCCTGCCCCCTGGGGAAAGGGGGGGCAAGCCTCAGGTCAGGGCACAGCTCCCCAGGAGCCCCTCGGCCTTTCAAGGCCAGGACAGCCCTGCTCCTTTGGCTCCCAGCACACTTCCAGGAGCAGGGACGCGCTGAGCGTTTTGAGTCTTCACGGTGGACTTGGGAGGAAGGTGTCTTTATCTCACTCTATGGATGATGACAGTGAGACCCAGAAAAGTAAAAGGGTTTGCCCAAGTCACAGGCTAGAAAGTGACAAAGCCGGGACATAAAGCCTGTTCCTTTCATCCCAAAGCGAGCATGGCGGTCAAGATGCACCCCAACCGATGACACACCCATGTTTCATACGTCAGCTTGGAGACTTGCTGATCACACTGCCCAGGACAGGCCTGGCCTTCCTTACTGTGTGAACTGAAAAGGTAGGACCAGAGAAGCCCACCCCCAAACCAGTGCTGCCCTCTGGTGAGTCACCCTCCCACTGCTCAGAGGTGCTTTCTTCGAAGTTAACAAGCTGTGCAACCAAACAGGTCAGGACGACTGCCCTGCCCACTGGGCCCCCCAGGCCCCGGGGCCTTGGGAACCTCCCACTGCAGCAGCCAACCTGGAGGGTTCCCCTCATGCAACACAGATGTGAATGTTCCTGCCCCCTGCCATGACCCCCCTCTGCCACTGGGTCCTTTCCCAGGCAGGAGGGAATGGGGACCGAGGACGCCTGAGTAGGCTCCTTGCATGGGCCTCAGCGGTGGCCGTGCTGTGGGCACGTGGCCATTAGCAAACTCCCCAAGAGAGAGTCAGTTTTGCAAGAGTCTCTGGCAGCTATCAGACCCAGAAAAGGGGCGGAAGGCTGCAGGAGTGCCTGCCCTGTTAGCTACGAGCTTGAGCCTGATGGGTTGGAACTGTGCTTTTCCTCCCACGGTGGCAGGAGCCCGAGGGCAGGGCAGTTTGGAAGTGGAAAGGGAAGGAATCGTTTCAAGTCTGGATGAAGGCTGCGTTTCCTTATGTTGCAGTTACTGAGCACTTCACACTGGAGGCGGCGGTGATGAGACGCGTTAGCTGACCAGGGTCTCATACTCTCATCCCAGGCAGGAGAGGGGCTTGGCAAGCCCCACCCACAAGTCTTGGGGTCTCCTGGACCTTCCTCATGACCCCCTCCACTCCAGGCCCAAGTTCAATCCCTCCTCCCCAGGACCCCAAGCCGGCAGGTGGAGCTCTTCCGTACCTTTCCCTCAGGCCCTTTCTACTGTTGGGCCTGGCTGAGGGGCAGAGACAGAGAAATTCCCCCTCGGGGTTTGGGCCCTGCCCCACCAAGAGCCCCTGCCTGAGACCAAGGCCCCTCTGGGAGGGGGGTGCGTCTCACCATGCACGTGGTGCCCGCTCTTTAAAGAAGGTCAATAAACACCTGTTGCCCCCCCAAAGCCCTCCTCTGGATGCCACAGAACTCAGGGATGTCACCAGGACACTGAGCCAGCACAGCTGTGGAACTGGAAACCACTTAAAGCAGCTTTATTTGTGTCCACCTCTGGCCCTTGAAACCTCTTCTGCTGGCCAGTCCTCCCACGGCCAGATGGAAACCTGACAGGCCCAGGCTGCTTCTTGGTAGGGAAATACCCGTGGTCTCCACCACTTCACGTCACACAGCACCGCTCGGCTCACGTCCAGGCCCAACAATAAAAAGGGCCTGACGTCATCGTCAAGTCCCCTGCTTTGAAGTGGAGGCCGCTCCTGCTGCCCCGGCCTGGTGGGGTGGGAAGCCTCGGCCGGGCAGCAGGCGTGGTCAGCCTCCAGCTGAACTGTGCTCTGGGCTTGGCGGAGGTTGAAAGCTACGCCTCTTTCTCTCATCGGCATCTCCAAGGGTCTTCAGAGCCCGGACATGGTCCCCACTGTCCCCCTGACTAGAATATTTTGTGTGGGCCTCAGAGAACCAAGGAGCCCCTGACGGGTAGCGGCAGCCCCACCTTCTCTTGGCCTGCATCTGTTCACTGCCCAGGCTGCCTCCTGGGACTGGGCCTGTGAGATTCCACGCCGACTCTCTCACACGAGGCCCTCACCTGGGCCGTCGGCCCTCTCCTCAGCTCCGCCATCAAAGCAGCCAGCCTGTCTCTTGCCCTCTAGACTTTGGGGTGGGGGTGGGGGTGAGGCATCAGTCCACTGGATTTCTCCACCTGCGGAGGACACCTCAAAGCCTAAAGCTCTCTTTAAAGCCCTCTTCCTCTGGCTTGATGTGAACGAGGGCATCTCACCTCACCCTCTGGTCTCAGCTCACCTCCCTGATATCCCCGCCTCTAACCTCAACACTTGACTCCTTGGTACCCTTGGTGTGGGTGAGGGGTCAGGCCATCTCTTCTCTAAATGCGGCATCAATGTGGGCAGGGGTCAGGGGCTGGGCGGGGTCATCTCACGGCACACACCGGCCTCCCTCCCCACATGGGGCTGTGATCATCAGTGTTTGTACGAGGGTTGGAAGCTAACTGCTCCATGCTTTGTCCAGAAAGTGCAAGGAAGGATTTGGGACCATGGAGGAGGGGCCCATGGTGTGGACCAGGCTGGCTGCCAGCCTCCTGGTTTGGTCCCTGGCATTTAGGCTCAGAGAGACAGGGTGCTAGGAGGTAAGATGGGAGGCCCAGAGGGTGGGGAGGGACACTGGCCACCACCACCCAGAGCAGGGCCTCAGGCTGACTCCAGAGAACTCAGTTATGTCCTGAAATGCCACCATCATACGTTGACTCCTTTGGGTAAGTATTGCCTTTGCTATGCAGCCCACATCCAGTCTCTGCATCCTAGTTTCTCAGCCCTCAGGTAGATAAGCAACAAGTCCTGTCTCTTGGTTGATCCTTGTAAAGCGTATAACACGCTTCCCCGTTGATACTCATAGCTCGATAAATAAATGTTAACTCACACTGCTTGTCCCTTCGGGTAGCATGGGCAGGCTCTTGCCCACCAGGCGACCCTCTCTTAGCACAACTCGGCCAACTGGAGCTGCCCTGGCCAGTCACCTGAGACCTTGGATGCCTTGGCCCATCTGGCATTTCTTTGGCAGAATCTTCCATGGGGCCTTTTGCTGGGTGGCAAGGCTGGAGCGTCTGGCACAACAATTCGAGTTTGCAAATACAAAAGCCACATCTTAAACATCACAAATTAGAACTGTGGTTTGGCAAAATATTTTTGTGCTCCTTTGAGGACCTGAAACTCCAAGAATAGTAGAAAACAGAATGTCTGGGATATTTATATACAGGTTAAGAGTCTCTAATCCAAAAATCCAAACTCCTAAACTTTTTGAGTGCTAACATGACACTCAAAGGAAATGCTCATTGGAGCATTCTGCAAATGTATTCTCCAAATATTCCCAAATCTGAAAACATCCTAAATCCAAAATACTTTCCAAGCATTTTGGATAAGGGGTACTCAATCTGTATTTTAATGGGGAGAAGAGAATGACAAAGTTGACTGTGGGACCGCAGGCCGCCAGAGTCATCCGACAGCCATGTTACACATGGTGTAGACAGCTGGAAGCCAGGAGTCATCTCATGCACGCACCTGTCTCCAGAGGCCTGACGCAATACCTCAGACAATGAAGAGACCAACACTAGAATTTTGATTAGACTCAACACATCCACAATTCAACTCAATTTAAAATTGCCTCACATACTCTTGGTAGCAATAAAACTGCAGCCTTTGGAAGATAATCTGGTCCTATCTTTCAGTATTTTCCATGTGGATATTCTTTGTCCCATCAGTGTCACCTCTAGGCCCAAACCCAGAGAAATCTCTGAAGGACACCAGGATGCTCACTGCAGCATTGTGTAGGACAGCACAACCTGGACACAACCTGAGTGTCCACCCGTGGGGCACGGGGTAAATACATGATGGTAAAATCATAATTGATGCAGCTTTAAAAAAAGAATGAGACGGTCCTCTCTACCCTGACATGGAAATAGAGGTCTGCAGGTTTCTAGATAGCAGAGCAGATTTAAACACAGGTGTTCGGACAGCGCAACGGGACCTGAGCTGAGGGACAGGAAAGTGCAGCCTCAAGACCCCGTGTCATTCCGCTTTCTCGCTCTCTTTCCCTGGGATCCAGAACCTCCGCCCTCCTTTTAGGTGCACTGGCTGGGGAGAGGCTGTGGCGGGAGCGGGAGCACGCGGGCAGCGGCTCAAGCGGGGCAGAGGCTGCAGCGGGATCAGGAGCGGGCGGGCAGCGGCCGGAGCCGGGCAGAGCCTGCAGGGGGATCGGGAGCGCGCAGGCAGCGGCTCGAGCAGGCCAGAGGCTGCGGCCAGATCGGGAGAGCGGGGACAGCGGCTGAGCGGTGCAGAGGCTGCAGCGCGATCGGGAGTGCGCAGGCAGCGGATCGAGCGGGACAGAGGCTGGAGCGGGAGCAGGAGGGTGCAGGCAACAGCTGGAGCTGAGCAAAGGCGGAGGCGGGAGCGGGAGCGTGAGCGTCGGGGAAGCGGCGGGAGAGGGGCAGAGGCTCGAGAGGGGCAGAGGCTGCAGCTAGATCGGGAGTGGGCGGGCAGCGGCTCTAGCGGGGCAGAGGCTGCAGCGGGAGCGGGAGGGCGTGGGCAACAGCTGGAGCTGGGCCAAGGCTGCGGTGGGGCGGGAGCAGGAGGGGGTGGGAAACAGCTCGAGCTGGGCAAAGACTGCAGCGGGAGCTGGAGCGCTAGCGTGCGGGCAGAAGCTCGAGCGGTGCAGAGGCTGCAGCGCGATCGGGAGCGCGCAGGCAGCGGCAGCGGCTCGAGCGGGGCAGAGGCTGCTGCGGGATCAGGAGCGGGTGGGCAGCGGCTCTAGCCGGGCAGAGCCTGCAGGGGGAGCGGGAGCGCACGGGCGGCGGCTCCAGCCAGGCAGAGGCTGCAGCGGGATCGGGAGCGCGCAGGCAGCGGCTCGAGCAGGGCAGAGGCTGCAGCCAGATCGGGAGCGCGGGGGCAGCGGCTCAAGCGGTGCAGAGGCTGCAGCCAGATCGGGAGCGTGCGGGCAGCTGCTCGAGCGGGGCAGAGGCTGCAGCGGGATCGGGAACGCGCGGGCAGTGGCTCCAGCTGGGCAGAGGCTGCAGCCTGAGCGGGAGCGCGCGGGCAGCCGCTCTAGAGAGGCAGAGGCTGCAGCGGGATCGTGAGCGCGGGCAGCGGCTCCAGCAGGGCAAACGCTGCAGCGGGATCGGAAGCAAGCGGGCAGCAGCTGTAGCGGAGCAGAGGCTGGAGCCGGAGCAGGAGGGCGCGGGCAATAGCTGGAGCTGGGCAAAGGCGGAGGCGGGAGCGGGCGCGTGAGCGGGGGGGAAGCTGCTCGAGAGGGGCAGAAGCTCGAGAGGGGCACGGGCTGCAGCGGGATCGGGAGGGCGCGGGCAGCGGCTCAAACAGGGCAGAGGCTGCAGCGGGATCGGGAGCGCCAGGGCAGCGGCTCGAGCCAGGCAGAGGCTGCAGCGCGATCGGGAGCGCACGGCAGCAGCTCGAACGGGGCAGAGGCTGCAGCGGGAGCAGGAGCGGGAGCGTGCATGCAGCGGCTGCAGCGGGGCAGCGGCTGGAAAGGGGCAGAGGCTGGAAAGGGGGGCTGCATAGGGAGCGGGAGCTGGCGGCAGCAGCTCCAATGGGCCGACGCTGCAGTGGGATCGGGAGCACGCGGGCAGCGGCTCTAGCGGGGCAGAGGCTGCAGCGGAGCGGGAGCGCTGGAGCGCTGAGGAGGCCGCTGCAGCGCTGACGCTCCTCAGAAGCAGCTGGACTCTCCTACCTGCTGCTGCAGGAATCTGTGGCAACACGTTGCTTTGGTGGAAGAACGTGAAGCAAGTTGAGCTTCACAGAGACACTAACTGCAGAAGAAGTGCTTCAGCAGCCACTTCAGATGACTGTGGAGGGTCTTTGGTGCTGCACCAAAACTCAACTGACAAATACTAGGTTTTTAAAGGCCAAGAAGCTTTAGAGAAGAAAATTTCCAGAAAAATGGCTTTGGTTTGAGGAGAACATCCGTGAACAAAGAAAAACGGAAGCACTCCCCTCAGGACAACCTCGGGATACGTCACTTCACAGACTCGGCTGGAGGTTTTTACCCACATGGGCCCGGCCTCTTCTTCTGTCTCTCTCTGAATCTGCCTGAGAAAAGATCTGCAGATGGTTATGGCCACTGCCTCATTTCCAGTTTCCAATATTCTGCAAGTTTCTTTCTTGGCCAATTCTAATCTGGAAGAAGAGACGGAAGGAAACTGTGGAAAATGTAATTAATTCCCAGCTTAGCTGCACTGACAGAGTACAAAGCACCAGAGTGTAATGCCACATACTGTCTTTTTTCTAAGGCATAAATAGGAGACTTACCAAATTATTTTCTAGATAAGAAATATCAAAGAATTTTCTAGAGAATTTCCCCTATTTTACAAAAAAAAAATTTTTTTTTTTGCAAAAACTGAGAAGAAAATCTCATTTATTTTGTTAATGCATACCACCCATATAGGCGCTATAGAGTTGAATGATTTTTTTTTCCCCAAGGATTAAAGTTCTTAACGTTGCGGTCACATGGAAATCATCCTTAATTTTAACCTAAAGATTGACTGGTGCATATTCTTCAGATATTTCAAGCAAAACTTAGCAGTAATGTATTATTTTTATCATCAGAAAAACGTTAACTGTCAATTACACACACACATGCATAATTATATAATACACACATCTCCATGTACGGCGGCACTTCACAAAGCTCAGGGAAGATTCATATTATCTTTCAATTCTATTTTTCCACAAACATTTTGAAGTTCTCAGATACCCATATATGCAGGATGTTATATGGCTTTTTACCTGTATACAGTGCTCACTGTTTTCTATTCATAAAAAATTTAAATTAGAACCATAGAAGCATCATTATACCCTCCTTACAGGTTTCTTTCTAGATAGTAAAGGTCTATGAAACACATAAACACTGGTTAATAATATGCTTCATCTTCTTATCATATCTTCTCACCACAGACTTTTTCATTGCAGCATGGACAGAGGCTTAGATTTCATGTTTTAAGAGCATAAAAATATCCATCGACAGCAAGTTTTTATAAATAGAGGGTCTTGAAGGGTCTTAGATCCACAATTTCTTTTGGTAATTTTAAAAGATTATTATTATTTTTAACGGACACCTAATAACTGTACATATTTATGGGGTACATTGTGATTTTTTTAATTAAAAACCTAGCTGATTTTATTATTATTATCAATACCAAGCAAGTCTTTAAATCAATGAAAATTTAATTAAGCATAAAGTTACTTTCACATTTGTCTACAACCGTAGTAAATACAGTTCTTGGCATAAAGACACAGCCCTTGGAGTTTAAAACATCCCCAACTGCAAGATTACCTAAATAAATTTCCCATTATTGTTTATGTAATAGTGGGTTAGTTAATCAAATTAAAATAATTATACAATCTAGGATAAAATAAAATGGAAATAATTTACTCACGAAATTCATATTTAAATCATCTTTATTTACAAAATAGTATCCTGAGAATTATAATTCCATTAAGCTTCAATTTGAGCAAAAATTGTAGTTACTTAAACTGAAAATGAAAGATAAGTCAAAACTATTTATGAAGAGAGACCAAAAATATCATCAGGTTTCTTGCTGTGCTTCTGGATTTCAGGAGCAGGCTCATTTGAGCACGGAATCGACCCTGAAGGGAACTCACCCCTACTTTCAGAATGTGGGGGTGGAGGTGACAATCCAGCTCCTAGAGGAACATAAGGAGGAAATCCCCTCAGTGAATAGACATTTCTCATTGCAAATGGAGGTGGTGGCTGGACAGAGAAATCCCTTGGTAGAAAATAATTTTGAGGAGCTGCATACATGCTTCCTGGAGGAGGTGGAGGAAAGGAGGTTCTCTTCTCATGAATGGACCCCTCCTATCCACTGGAAACAATGGACCTCTGATTGCAGGAAAAGGTGGAGGAGCAAAGCCAGGGCCACTTGCTTCCCTTTCAGCAGGCACAGATGAATGAGGCACATTTACATCACCAAGGTCGTCTTTGGTATCATTTCTGCTGGATTCCGTTTGTGAGGGCTTTGGCCCATCCACTTTATCCAAAGAAGCCAGGTTAAAACTTCTGAGCTCTGCTGGGCCAGACGGTCCACCAGGATCAGGATCAAATCCGTCTTGCCTTTGTGGAAGAAGAGCTGGATCAGAACATGGGTGGCCTGCTGGGGGAATCATCATCCTTCGGTGTTGTTCCCACGGAGGTGACAGGAACCCAGATGGAGGTGGTGGCTGCACAGGGAAATCCCTTGGGAGATAATAATTTTGAGGAGCTCCATACATGCTTCCTGGAGGAGGTGGAGGAAAAGGACGTTCTCTTCTCATGAATGGACCCCTACTATCCACTGGAAACAATGGACCTCTGATTGCAGGAAAAGGTGGAGGAGCAAAGCCAGGGCCACACGCTTCCCTTTCAGCAGGCACAGATGAATGAGGCACATTTACATTACCAAGGTCGTCTTTGGTTTCATTTCTGCTGGATTCCGTTTGTGAGGGCTTTGGCCCATCCACTTTGTCCAAAGAAGCCAGGTTAAAACTTCTGAGCTCTGCTGGGCCAGACGGTCCACCAGGATCAGGATCAAATCCGTCTTGCCTTTGTGGAAGAAGAGCTGGATCAGAACATGGGTGGCCTGGTGGGGGAATCATCATCCTTCGGTGTTGTTCCCACGGAGGTGACAGGAACCCAGACGGAGGTGGTGGCTGCACAGGGAAATCCCTTGGGAGATAATAATTTTGAGGAGCTGCATACATGCTTCCTGGAGGAGGTGGAGGAAAAGGAGGTTCTCTTCTCATGAATGGACCCCTCCTATCCACTGGAAACAATGGACCTCTGATTGCAGGAAAAGGTGGAGGAGCAAAGCCAGGGCCACACGCTTCCCTTTCAGCAGGCACCGATGAATGAGGCACATTTTCATTACCAAGGTCGTCTTTGGTATCATTTCTGCTGGATTCCGTTTGTGAGGGCTTTGGCCCATCCACTTTATCCAAAGAAGCCAGGTTAAAACTTCTGAGTTCTGCTGGGCCAGACGGTCCACCAGGATTAGAATCAAATCCGTCTTGCCTTCGTGGAAGAAGAGCTGGATCAGAACATGGGTGGCCTGGTGGAGGGATCCTCATCCTCCGGTGCTGTTCCCACGGAGGTGACAGGTACCCAGATGGTGCTCCATGAGAATCGGTTAACCTATCACAGCCCGATTCTCCTCTTTCATTGGTCATCTGGTGATCCAGAGTATTCTCTGGGCCTCTTGAGCCTCTTCCTCCTCCTCGCCCTGGAGTCAAAGGTGCGAGTCTGAGTGGAGAGAGAAAAGCTCTCGTTTCGGATGAAGGTCGACCCACTGGTGAGGCACCACATGGGGAATGCTCTCCGCCAAATGCTGTCTTTGGAACATCAACTACATATGGATCTTTTTTGAAAAGTTCAAATTTAAACTCTTTTTCAGCTAATTTTTGTCTCTTGGAAACATTTACTTTCCTTAAATACCTGAGGTGTCTTTCAGCAGTCTCAGCTGCCACCCAGCTGCCATGCGCTTCTTTCTCATAGGAAGTCATCTGCCCTTGATAAGAACGAACGCTTCTCTCCAATTCTTCTTCTGCATCTCTGGCTCTCCTTCTGTAGGTCTCCAGTTCCTCAGCTGCATGGCTCATCTTCTCTTCTACTTTGGAAAGTTTCTCCTCCTTCTCTAACCGGTCCTTTTCCTCTGCTATTAACTTCCTGTGGAGTTTCATTCCATTTTCTTGATACAGTTCAGTCATTCCTTTAAGTTTCTGCCGAAGCTTCTGATTTTCACTTTCCAACTGTGTGTTTTCTGACTGTAAAGATGCTTGTTCAGTCTGGAGATTTGTAATATGCTCTATAAGCTCTTCCTTTGTTTTATCTACTTCAGACAACTCAGTGTAAATTTGGTTTCTTTCTCCTTCTAGGGTTTTGAAAGAAGCATTTAACTTAGCAGTGTGAATCAGTTTCTTCAAAGCTCCTTTTGGCAGATCATCTAAGCGAGCACCCTTTTGTGATTCACTCTTCATCTGCAATTCCAAGTCATCAGCCATCATGTCTTCTCCAAGCACAGCAGCCCAGTCTGTCATCTTGAGCAAGCGTTCAGCCAGAGACTTGATGTGATTTTCTTTATCACTCAGAACTCGTTCTGCCTGGACTTTGGAGTTTTCAAATATTATTTTCTGTTTATTAAGTTCACTCACTTGTTCTTTCAATACTTCCGCTTCTTGTAAAAGCTGTTTCTGGCTTTCCTGAAGTTGGGAATTTTCATTCAAGGCGTCTTTTATTGCCACCTTCAGACGTTCTTCATTCATTTGAAATATTTTGCAGATTAGTTTGGCTTCAGCTACTTGTGACTGGATGGATTTCGATTCATCTTCTAGGGACTGTATCCTTTTTGAAATATCCGCCATCAATTCATCTTGCTCACAATGTTTAGATTTCTGTTCCTTTAATTCTTTTGCTAGAAAGACTATTTCATCCTCAAGTTTAGATTTGGAGCTGCTCAGCTTTTCATAGGTTGCCTCCAAGCTTTGTGCTTCTGTTGACCCCTTCTCAAAGCTGGCATCCTTCACAGCTGACTCCAAGCCTTCATACTCCTCTTGAACAACGCAAAGTTTGTCAAGTAGTTTACATTTTTCTTCAATTAGTCCAGAAAGCTTTTCAGCAAGCTTTTTCTCTCTTCTTACATAAAGCCGGCTTCTCACCGATCGAACACTTCTCCACAAAAACAAGAGAATCAAAAATCCAGTAAGAGCCGCACATGTCACCAGTTCCCACGGAAAACCAGGGCCCGGTCTCAGGTCTTCAGGCAATGCTGCCACAGTCCTGCACAGCTTTCCCAGGACCAGCCCCAAGTACGGCTGAGGGGCAGCCCCGGGCACCTCCATGGCGCCCCCGAGGCTGCTCCGGCTGTGGCCACAGTAGCCACGGCCTGGCCGGGCCACCACCAGCAGCTGAGACAGCTCTGCGTTCTGTCGGGAACGCGAACCGGCCCCGGCGACAGCAGCAGACACAGCGCAGCCGGCCTTGAGGGGAGCCGGGGAGCACTGGCGCCCACCGGCCTCAGGCGTCCCCCACGCGCACCATGGTAACCAGGCCCCTTTGTGACGTCACTTCCGCCACGCGGTTCCGGAGCCTGCCCCCCGCGAGCCTGTGGCACACGTTGTCCTAGCCACCCCCACCTCGGCTTGGTTTTGGCCGGGCCACCGCTGGATTTGAATCCATGTTTATAATGATGAAATCTGGGTAATCAGCATACTCATCACTCAAATATTTGTCATTTCTTTGTGCTGGGAAAATTCAAAATCCTCTCTTTTAGCTATTTGAAATTATCTAATAAATGCGTGCTGACTCTAGCCACCTTACAAAGCTGTAGATCAGTACAAATAGTTCCTCCTGTCCAGCTGCAACTTTGTATCTGTAACCTCTGCCTTTCCCCTCCTCGCCCTACCCTTCCCAGCCTCTAGTGACCACTATTCTGCTACTTCTAGGAGATCAACTTTTCCTTTGGCAGTTTTTTAAAGGAAATTTTGCGATTTTAATTTCTTTCAGAGGAGCATCCTTCCTTAGATATCTGCCAAGGAACAAAAGTGTTTTCTTTGGACTAACTTTGCCAAAATAGCCGTAGAATGTGGCAATGGGAAGAGGCCTGAGACACTCTGGGCTTCAGCTGGCCCAACGCTTTCTTTATAGGTAATGAAGCAAAGGTCTACAGTAAGTGCACTACTTGTCCAGGGCTGTTTAGCTATTTAGTGGCAGAAGTGTGTTGTATTTCGGGATCTGCTGGATGTCAGTGAAATGCTCTTTGTTTAAAAAACACTTTATTGAGGAATATTTTAGATACCTTGTAATCCACCCATTTCAGGTATGCAATTCAATGAGTTCTAGTAAGTTCATCAAGTTGTGCAGCCATCACCACAAATCAGTTTTAGAACATTTTCACCACACCAATAAGATCTCCTGTACCCATTTATTCTTTTTTCCCCCCAGTTTTATTGGTTATGAATATTCACGGGATGCAAGGCTGATTGTCACCGTTCATACCCAAGCTGTGATGGCCAGATTCATACTGGCCACATGACCGTTACATTTATTGTATCACCTTTATTGACTTTCATATGTTGAACCATCCTTGTATCCCTGGCATGAATCCCACTTCAGGTGCCTGAAACCTCTGCCAAGTTTCTCTTTTTGGTGCCCATAGGAGCCAGCCTGTGCCGCTGGTTCCCATGGAAACAGATCCCTGAGACACACCCTGCCTTGCAGCACGCACAAAGCGCTTGCTCGCCCTTTGCCTTTTCTTTTTTGTTTTTTTAGCCAGCCAGTTAGTTCCAACTTTCAGGACCCCAGGGGAATAAAATGAGGACTGTTCCAGAGGGGAGGCAGCTGCCCAGGTGTCTGGCCCAAGCTCCCAGCCCACCCTGCCCCCTGGGGAAAGGGGGGGCAAGCCTCAGGTCAGGGCACAGCTCCCCAGGAGCCCCTCGGCCTTTCAAGGCCAGGACAGCCCTGCTCCTTTGGCTCCCAGCACACTTCCAGGAGCAGGGACGCGCTGAGCGTTTTGAGTCTTCACGGTGGACTTGGGAGGAAGGTGTCTTTATCTCACTCTATGGATGATGACAGTGAGACCCAGAAAAGTAAAAGGGTTTGCCCAAGTCACAGGCTAGAAAGTGACAAAGCCGGGACATAAAGCCTGTTCCTTTCATCCCAAAGCGAGCATGGCGGTCAAGATGCACCCCAACCGATGACACACCCATGTTTCATACGTCAGCTTGGAGACTTGCTGATCACACTGCCCAGGACAGGCCTGGCCTTCCTTACTGTGTGAACTGAAAAGGTAGGACCAGAGAAGCCCACCCCCAAACCAGTGCTGCCCTCTGGTGAGTCACCCTCCCACTGCTCAGAGGTGCTTTCTTCGAAGTTAACAAGCTGTGCAACCAAACAGATCAGGACGACTGCCCTGCCCACTGGGCCCCCCAGGCCCCGGGGCCTTGGGAACCTCCCACTGCAGCAGCCAACCTGGAGGGTTCCCCTCATGCAACACAGATGTGAATGTTCCTGCCCCCTGCCATGACCCCCCTCTGCCACTGGGTCCTTTCCCAGGCAGGAGGGAATGGGGACCGAGGACGCCTGAGTAGGCTCCTTGCATGGGCCTCAGCGGTGGCCGTGCTGTGGGCACGTGGCCATTAGCAAACTCCCCAAGAGAGAGTCAGTTTTGCAAGAGTCTCTGGCAGCTATCAGACCCAGAAAAGGGGCGGAAGGCTGCAGGAGTGCCTGCCCTGTTAGCTACGAGCTTGAGCCTGATGGGTTGGAACTGTGCTTTTCCTCCCACGGTGGCAGGAGCCCGAGGGCAGGGCAGTTTGGAAGTGGAAAGGGAAGGAATCGTTTCAAGTCTGGATGAAGGCTGCGTTTCCTTATGTTGCAGTTACTGAGCACTTCACACTGGAGGCGGCGGTGATGAGACGCGTTAGCTGACCAGGGTCTCATACTCTCATCCCAGGCAGGAGAGGGGCTTGGCAAGCCCCACCCACAAGTCTTGGGGTCTCCTGGACCTTCCTCATGACCCCCTCCACTCCAGGCCCAAGTTCAATCCCTCCTCCCCAGGACCCCAAGCCGGCAGGTGGAGCTCTTCCGTACCTTTCCCTCAGGCCCTTTCTACTGTTGGGCCTGGCTGAGGGGCAGAGACAGAGAAATTCCCCCTCGGGGTTTGGGCCCTGCCCCACCAAGAGCCCCTGCCTGAGACCAAGGCCCCTCTGGGAGGGGGGTGCGTCTCACCATGCACGTGGTGCCCGCTCTTTAAAGAAGGTCAATAAACACCTGTTGCCCCCCCAAAGCCCTCCTCTGGATGCCACAGAACTCAGGGATGTCACCAGGACACTGAGCCAGCACAGCTGTGGAACTGGAAACCACTTAAAGCAGCTTTATTTGTGTCCACCTCTGGCCCTTGAAACCTCTTCTGCTGGCCAGTCCTCCCACGGCCAGATGGAAACCTGACAGGCCCAGGCTGCTTCTTGGTAGGGAAATACCCGTGGTCTCCACCACTTCACGTCACACAGCACCGCTCGGCTCACGTCCAGGCCCAACAATAAAAAGGGCCTGACGTCATCGTCAAGTCCCCTGCTTTGAAGTGGAGGCCGCTCCTGCTGCCCCGGCCTGGTGGGGTGGGAAGCCTCGGCCGGGCAGCAGGCGTGGTCAGCCTCCAGCTGAACTGTGCTCTGGGCTTGGCGGAGGTTGAAAGCTACGCCTCTTTCTCTCATCGGCATCTCCAAGGGTCTTCAGAGCCCGGACATGGTCCCCACTGTCCCCCTGACTAGAATATTTTGTGTGGGCCTCAGAGAACCAAGGAGCCCCTGACGGGTAGCGGCAGCCCCACCTTCTCTTGGCCTGCATCTGTTCACTGCCCAGGCTGCCTCCTGGGACTGGGCCTGTGAGATTCCACGCCGACTCTCTCACACGAGGCCCTCACCTGGGCCGTCGGCCCTCTCCTCAGCTCCGCCATCAAAGCAGCCAGCCTGTCTCTTGCCCTCTAGACTTTGGGGTGGGGGTGGGGGTGAGGCATCAGTCCACTGGATTTCTCCACCTGCGGAGGACACCTCAAAGCCTAAAGCTCTCTTTAAAGCCCTCTTCCTCTGGCTTGATGTGAACGAGGGCATCTCACCTCACCCTCTGGTCTCAGCTCACCTCCCTGATATCCCCGCCTCTAACCTCAACACTTGACTCCTTGGTACCCTTGGTGTGGGTGAGGGGTCAGGCCATCTCTTCTCTAAATGCGGCATCAATGTGGGCAGGGGTCAGGGGCTGGGCGGGGTCATCTCACGGCACACACCGGCCTCCCTCCCCACATGGGGCTGTGATCATCAGTGTTTGTACGAGGGTTGGAAGCTAACTGCTCCATGCTTTGTCCAGAAAGTGCAAGGAAGGATTTGGGACCATGGAGGAGGGGCCCATGGTGTGGACCAGGCTGGCTGCCAGCCTCCTGGTTTGGTCCCTGGCATTTAGGCTCAGAGAGACAGGGTGCTAGGAGGTAAGATGGGAGGCCCAGAGGGTGGGGAGGGACACTGGCCACCACCACCCAGAGCAGGGCCTCAGGCTGACTCCAGAGAACTCAGTTATGTCCTGAAATGCCACCATCATACGTTGACTCCTTTGGGTAAGTATTGCCTTTGCTATGCAGCCCACATCCAGTCTCTGCATCCTAGTTTCTCAGCCCTCAGGTAGATAAGCAACAAGTCCTGTCTCTTGGTTGATCCTTGTAAAGCGTATAACACGCTTCCCCGTTGATACTCATAGCTCGATAAATAAATGTTAACTCACACTGCTTGTCCCTTCGGGTAGCATGGGCAGGCTCTCGCCCACCAGGCGACCCTCTCTTAGCACAACTCGGCCAACTGGAGCTGCCCTGGCCAGTCACCTGAGACCTTGGATGCCTTGGCCCATCTGGCATTTCTTTGGCAGAATCTTCCATGGGGCCTTTTGCTGGGTGGCAAGGCTGGAGCGTCTGGCACAACAATTCGAGTTTGCAAATACAAAAGCCACATCTTAAACATCACAAATTAGAACTGTGGTTTGGCAAAATATTTTTGTGCTCCTTTGAGGACCTGAAACTCCAAGAATAGTAGAAAACAGAATGTCTGGGATATTTATATACAGGTTAAGAGTCTCTAATCCAAAAATCCAAACTCCTAAACTTTTTGAGTGCTAACATGACACTCAAAGGAAATGCTCATTGGAGCATTCTGCAAATGTATTCTCCAAATATTCCCAAATCTGAAAACATCCTAAATCCAAAATACTTTCCAAGCATTTTGGATAAGGGGTACTCAATCTGTATTTTAATGGGGAGAAGAGAATGACAAAGTTGACTGTGGGACCGCAGGCCGCCAGAGTCATCCGACAGCCATGTTACACATGGTGTAGACAGCTGGAAGCCAGGAGTCATCTCATGCACGCACCTGTCTCCAGAGGCCTGACGCAATACCTCAGACAATGAAGAGACCAACACTAGAATTTTGATTAGACTCAACACATCCACAATTCAACTCAATTT
Source organism: Cynocephalus volans (assembly GCF_027409185.1). Lineage (NCBI taxonomy): Eukaryota > Metazoa > Chordata > Mammalia > Dermoptera > Cynocephalidae > Cynocephalus > Cynocephalus volans. The sequence continues at coordinate 92,132,644 of NC_084473.1, read as the reverse complement.
AAAATTGCCTCACATACTCTTGGTAGCAATAAAACTGCAGCCTTTGGAAGATAATCTGGTCCTATCTTTCAGTATTTTCCATGTGGATATTCTTTGTCCCATCAGTGTCACCTCTAGGCCCAAACCCAGAGAAATCTCTGAAGGACACCAGGATGCTCACTGCAGCATTGTGTAGGACAGCACAACCTGGACACAACCTGAGTGTCCACCCGTGGGGCACGGGGTAAATACATGATGGTAAAATCATAATTGATGCAGCTTTAAAAAAAGAATGAGACGGTCCTCTCTACCCTGACATGGAAATAGAGGTCTGCAGGTTTCTAGATAGCAGAGCAGATTTAAACACAGGTGTTCGGACAGCGCAACGGGACCTGAGCTGAGGGACAGGAAAGTGCAGCCTCAAGACCCCGTGTCATTCCGCTTTCTCGCTCTCTTTCCCTGGGATCCAGAACCTCCGCCCTCCTTTTAGGTGCACTGGCTGGGGAGAGGCTGTGGCGGGAGCGGGAGCACGCGGGCAGCGGCTCAAGCGGGGCAGAGGCTGCAGCGGGATCAGGAGCGGGCGGGCAGCGGCCGGAGCCGGGCAGAGCCTGCAGGGGGATCGGGAGCGCGCAGGCAGCGGCTCGAGCAGGCCAGAGGCTGCGGCCAGATCGGGAGAGCGGGGACAGCGGCTGAGCGGTGCAGAGGCTGCAGCGCGATCGGGAGTGCGCAGGCAGCGGATCGAGCGGGACAGAGGCTGGAGCGGGAGCAGGAGGGTGCAGGCAACAGCTGGAGCTGAGCAAAGGCGGAGGCGGGAGCGGGAGCGTGAGCGTCGGGGCAGCGGCGGGAGAGGGGCAGAGGCTCGAGAGGGGCAGAGGCTGCAGCTAGATCGGGAGTGGGCGGGCAGCGGCTCTAGCGGGGCAGAGGCTGCAGCGGGAGCGGGAGGGCGTGGGCAACAGCTGGAGCTGGGCCAAGGCTGCGGTGGGGCGGGAGCAGGAGGGGGTGGGAAACAGCTCGAGCTGGGCAAAGACTGCAGCGGGAGCTGGAGCGCTAGCGTGCGGGCAGAAGCTCGAGCGGTGCAGAGGCTGCAGCGCGATCGGGAGCGCGCAGGCAGCGGCAGCGGCTCGAGCGGGGCAGAGGCTGCTGCGGGATCAGGAGCGGGTGGGCAGCGGCTCTAGCCGGGCAGAGCCTGCAGGGGGAGCGGGAGCGCACGGGCGGCGGCTCCAGCCAGGCAGAGGCTGCAGCGGGATCGGGAGCGCGCAGGCAGCGGCTCGAGCAGGGCAGAGGCTGCAGCCAGATCGGGAGCGCGGGGGCAGCGGCTCAAGCGGTGCAGAGGCTGCAGCCAGATCGGGAGCGTGCGGGCAGCTGCTCGAGCGGGGCAGAGGCTGCAGCGGGATCGGGAACGCGCGGGCAGTGGCTCCAGCTGGGCAGAGGCTGCAGCCTGAGCGGGAGCGCGCGGGCAGCCGCTCTAGAGAGGCAGAGGCTGCAGCGGGATCGTGAGCGCGGGCAGCGGCTCCAGCAGGGCAAACGCTGCAGCGGGATCGGAAGCAAGCGGGCAGCAGCTGTAGCGGAGCAGAGGCTGGAGCCGGAGCAGGAGGGCGCGGGCAATAGCTGGAGCTGGGCAAAGGCGGAGGCGGGAGCGGGCGCGTGAGCGGGGGGGAAGCTGCTCGAGAGGGGCAGAAGCTCGAGAGGGGCACGGGCTGCAGCGGGATCGGGAGGGCGCGGGCAGCGGCTCAAACAGGGCAGAGGCTGCAGCGGGATCGGGAGCGCCAGGGCAGCGGCTCGAGCCAGGCAGAGGCTGCAGCGCGATCGGGAGCGCACGGCAGCAGCTCGAACGGGGCAGAGGCTGCAGCGGGAGCAGGAGCGGGAGCGTGCATGCAGCGGCTGCAGCGGGGCAGCGGCTGGAAAGGGGCAGAGGCTGGAAAGGGGGGCTGCATAGGGAGCGGGAGCTGGCGGCAGCAGCTCCAATGGGCCGACGCTGCAGTGGGATCGGGAGCACGCGGGCAGCGGCTCTAGCGGGGCAGAGGCTGCAGCGGAGCGGGAGCGCTGGAGCGCTGAGGAGGCCGCTGCAGCGCTGACGCTCCTCAGAAGCAGCTGGACTCTCCTACCTGCTGCTGCAGGAATCTGTGGCAACACGTTGCTTTGGTGGAAGAACGTGAAGCAAGTTGAGCTTCACAGAGACACTAACTGCAGAAGAAGTGCTTCAGCAGCCACTTCAGATGACTGTGGAGGGTCTTTGGTGCTGCACCAAAACTCAACTGACAAATACTAGGTTTTTAAAGGCCAAGAAGCTTTAGAGAAGAAAATTTCCAGAAAAATGGCTTTGGTTTGAGGAGAACATCCGTGAACAAAGAAAAACGGAAGCACTCCCCTCAGGACAACCTCGGGATACGTCACTTCACAGACTCGGCTGGAGGTTTTTACCCACATGGGCCCGGCCTCTTCTTCTGTCTCTCTCTGAATCTGCCTGAGAAAAGATCTGCAGATGGTTATGGCCACTGCCTCATTTCCAGTTTCCAATATTCTGCAAGTTTCTTTCTTGGCCAATTCTAATCTGGAAGAAGAGACGGAAGGAAACTGTGGAAAATGTAATTAATTCCCAGCTTAGCTGCACTGACAGAGTACAAAGCACCAGAGTGTAATGCCACATACTGTCTTTTTTCTAAGGCATAAATAGGAGACTTACCAAATTATTTTCTAGATAAGAAATATCAAAGAATTTTCTAGAGAATTTCCCCTATTTTACAAAAAAAAAATTTTTTTTTTTGCAAAAACTGAGAAGAAAATCTCATTTATTTTGTTAATGCATACCACCCATATAGGCGCTATAGAGTTGAATGATTTTTTTTTCCCCAAGGATTAAAGTTCTTAACGTTGCGGTCACATGGAAATCATCCTTAATTTTAACCTAAAGATTGACTGGTGCATATTCTTCAGATATTTCAAGCAAAACTTAGCAGTAATGTATTATTTTTATCATCAGAAAAACGTTAACTGTCAATTACACACACACATGCATAATTATATAATACACACATCTCCATGTACGGCGGCACTTCACAAAGCTCAGGGAAGATTCATATTATCTTTCAATTCTATTTTTCCACAAACATTTTGAAGTTCTCAGATACCCATATATGCAGGATGTTATATGGCTTTTTACCTGTATACAGTGCTCACTGTTTTCTATTCATAAAAAATTTAAATTAGAACCATAGAAGCATCATTATACCCTCCTTACAGGTTTCTTTCTAGATAGTAAAGGTCTATGAAACACATAAACACTGGTTAATAATATGCTTCATCTTCTTATCATATCTTCTCACCACAGACTTTTTCATTGCAGCATGGACAGAGGCTTAGATTTCATGTTTTAAGAGCATAAAAATATCCATCGACAGCAAGTTTTTATAAATAGAGGGTCTTGAAGGGTCTTAGATCCACAATTTCTTTTGGTAATTTTAAAAGATTATTATTATTTTTAACGGACACCTAATAACTGTACATATTTATGGGGTACATTGTGATTTTTTTAATTAAAAACCTAGCTGATTTTATTATTATTATCAATACCAAGCAAGTCTTTAAATCAATGAAAATTTAATTAAGCATAAAGTTACTTTCACATTTGTCTACAACCGTAGTAAATACAGTTCTTGGCATAAAGACACAGCCCTTGGAGTTTAAAACATCCCCAACTGCAAGATTACCTAAATAAATTTCCCATTATTGTTTATGTAATAGTGGGTTAGTTAATCAAATTAAAATAATTATACAATCTAGGATAAAATAAAATGGAAATAATTTACTCACGAAATTCATATTTAAATCATCTTTATTTACAAAATAGTATCCTGAGAATTATAATTCCATTAAGCTTCAATTTGAGCAAAAATTGTAGTTACTTAAACTGAAAATGAAAGATAAGTCAAAACTATTTATGAAGAGAGACCAAAAATATCATCAGGTTTCTTGCTGTGCTTCTGGATTTCAGGAGCAGGCTCATTTGAGCACGGAATCGACCCTGAAGGGAACTCACCCCTACTTTCAGAATGTGGGGGTGGAGGTGACAATCCAGCTCCTAGAGGAACATAAGGAGGAAATCCCCTCAGTGAATAGACATTTCTCATTGCAAATGGAGGTGGTGGCTGGACAGAGAAATCCCTTGGTAGAAAATAATTTTGAGGAGCTCCATACATGCTTCCTGGAGGAGGTGGAGGAAAAAGAGGTTCTCTTCTCATGAATGGACCCCTCCTATCCACTGGAAACAATGGACCTCTGATTGCAGGAAAAGGTGGAGGAGCAAAGCCAGGGCCACTTGCTTCCCTTTCAGCAGGCACAGATGAATGAGGCACATTTACATTACCAAGGTCGTCTTTGGTTTCATTTCTGCTGGATTCCGTTTGTGAGGGCTTTGGCCCATCCACTTTATCCAAAGAAGCCAGGTTAAAACTTCTGAGTTCTGCTGGGCCAGACGGTCCACCAGGATCAGGATCAAATCCGTCTTGCCTTTGTGGAAGAAGAGCTGGATCAGAACATGGGTGGCCTGGTGGGGGAATCATCATCCTTCGGTGTTGTTCCCACGGAGGTGACAGGAACCCAGACGGAGGTGGTGGCTGCACAGGGAAATCCCTTGGGAGATAATAATTTTGAGGAGCTGCATACATGCTTCCTGGAGGAGGTGGAGGAAAAGGAGGTTCTCTTCTCATGAATGGACCCCTCCTATCCACTGGAAACAATGGACCTCTGATTGCAGGAAAAGGTGGAGGAGCAAAGCCAGGGCCACTTGCTTCCCTTTCAGCAGGCACAGATGAATGAGGCACATTTACATTACCAAGGTCGTCTTTGGTTTCATTTCTGCTGGATTCCGTTTGTGAGGGCTTTGGCCCATCCACTTTGTCCAAAGAAGCCAGGTTAAAACTTCTGAGCTCTGCTGGGCCAGACGGTCCACCAGGATCAGGATCAAATCCGTCTTGCCTTTGTGGAAGAAGAGCTGGATCAGAACATGGGTGGCCTGGTGGGGGAATCATCATCCTTCGGTGTTGTTCCCACGGAGGTGACAGGAACCCAGACGGAGGTGGTGGCTGCACAGGGAAATCCCTTGGGAGATAATAATTTTGAGGAGCTGCATACATGCTTCCTGGAGGAGGTGGAGGAAAAGGAGGTTCTCTTCTCATGAATGGACCCCTCCTATCCACTGGAAACAATGGACCTCTGATTGCAGGAAAAGGTGGAGGAGCAAAGCCAGGGCCACACGCTTCCCTTTCAGCAGGCACCGATGAATGAGGCACATTTTCATTACCAAGGTCGTCTTTGGTATCATTTCTGCTGGATTCCGTTTGTGAGGGCTTTGGCCCATCCACTTTATCCAAAGAAGCCAGGTTAAAACTTCTGAGTTCTGCTGGGCCAGACGGTCCACCAGGATTAGAATCAAATCCGTCTTGCGTTCGTGGAAGAAGAGCTGGATCAGAACATGGGTGGCCTGGTGGAGGGATCCTCATCCTCCGGTGCTGTTCCCACGGAGGTGACAGGTACCCAGATGGTGCTCCATGAGAATCGGTTAACCTATCACAGCCCGATTCTCCTCTTTCATTGGTCATCTGGTGATCCAGAGTATTCTCTGGGCCTCTTGAGCCTCTTCCTCCTCCTCGCCCTGGAGTCAAAGGTGCGAGTCTGAGTGGAGAGAGAAAAGCTCTCGTTTCGGATGAAGGTCGACCCACTGGTGAGGCACCACATGGGGAATGCTCTCCGCCAAATGCTGTCTTTGGAACATCAACTACATATGGATCTTTTTTGAAAAGTTCAAATTTAAACTCTTTTTCAGCTAATTTTTGTCTCTTGGAAACATTTACTTTCCTTAAATACCTGAGGTGTCTTTCAGCAGTCTCAGCTGCCACCCAGCTGCCATGCGCTTCTTTCTCATAGGAAGTCATCTGCCCTTGATAAGAACGAACGCTTCTCTCCAATTCTTCTTCTGCATCTCTGGCTCTCCTTCTGTAGGTCTCCAGTTCCTCAGCTGCATGGCTCATCTTCTCTTCTACTTTGGAAAGTTTCTCCTCCTTCTCTAACCGGTCCTTTTCCTCTGCTATTAACTTCCTGTGGAGTTTCATTCCATTTTCTTGATACAGTTCAGTCATTCCTTTAAGTTTCTGCCGAAGCTTCTGATTTTCACTTTCCAACTGTGTGTTTTCTGACTGTAAAGATGCTTGTTCAGTCTGGAGATTTGTAATATGCTCTATAAGCTCTTCCTTTGTTTTATCTACTTCAGACAACTCAGTGTAAATTTGGTTTCTTTCTCCTTCTAGGGTTTTGAAAGAAGCATTTAACTTAGCAGTGTGAATCAGTTTCTTCAAAGCTCCTTTTGGCAGATCATCTAAGCGAGCACCCTTTTGTGATTCACTCTTCATCTGCAATTCCAAGTCATCAGCCATCATGTCTTCTCCAAGCACAGCAGCCCAGTCTGTCATCTTGAGCAAGCGTTCAGCCAGAGACTTGATGTGATTTTCTTTATCACTCAGAACTCGTTCTGCCTGGACTTTGGAGTTTTCAAATATTATTTTCTGTTTATTAAGTTCACTCACTTGTTCTTTCAATACTTCCGCTTCTTGTAAAAGCTGTTTCTGGCTTTCCTGAAGTTGGGAATTTTCATTCAAGGCGTCTTTTATTGCCACCTTCAGACGTTCTTCATTCATTTGAAATATTTTGCAGATTAGTTTGGCTTCAGCTACTTGTGACTGGATGGATTTCGATTCATCTTCTAGGGACTGTATCCTTTTTGAAATATCCGCCATCAATTCATCTTGCTCACAATGTTTAGATTTCTGTTCCTTTAATTCTTTTGCTAGAAAGACTATTTCATCCTCAAGTTTAGATTTGGAGCTGCTCAGCTTTTCATAGGTTGCCTCCAAGCTTTGTGCTTCTGTTGACCCCTTCTCAAAGCTGGCATCCTTCACAGCTGACTCCAAGCCTTCATACTCCTCTTGAACAACGCAAAGTTTGTCAAGTAGTTTACATTTTTCTTCAATTAGTCCAGAAAGCTTTTCAGCAAGCTTTTTCTCTCTTCTTACATAAAGCCGGCTTCTCACCGATCGAACACTTCTCCACAAAAACAAGAGAATCAAAAATCCAGTAAGAGCCGCACATGTCACCAGTTCCCACGGAAAACCAGGGCCCGGTCTCAGGTCTTCAGGCAATGCTGCCACAGTCCTGCACAGCTTTCCCAGGACCAGCCCCAAGTACGGCTGAGGGGCAGCCCCGGGCACCTCCATGGCGCCCCCGAGGCTGCTCCGGCTGTGGCCACAGTAGCCACGGCCTGGCCGGGCCACCACCAGCAGCTGAGACAGCTCTGCGTTCTGTCGGGAACGCGAACCGGCCCCGGCGACAGCAGCAGACACAGCGCAGCCGGCCTTGAGGGGAGCCGGGGAGCACTGGCGCCCACCGGCCTCAGGCGTCCCCCACGCGCACCATGGTAACCAGGCCCCTTTGTGACGTCACTTCCGCCACGCGGTTCCGGAGCCTGCCCCGCGCGAGCCTGTGACACACGCTGTCCTAGCCACCCCCACCTCGGCTTGGTTTTGGCCGGGCCACCGCTGGATTTGAATCCATGTTTATAATGATGAAATCTGGGTAATCAGCATACTCATCACTCAAATATTTGTCATTTCTTTGTGCTGGGAAAATTCAAAATCCTCTCTTTTAGCTATTTGAAATTATCTAATAAATGCGTGCTGACTCTAGCCACCTTACAAAGCTGTAGATCAGTACAAATAGTTCCTCCTGTCCAGCTGCAACTTTGTATCTGTAACCTCTGCCTTTCCCCTCCTCGCCCTACCCTTCCCAGCCTCTAGTGACCACTATTCTGCTACTTCTAGGAGATCAACTTTTCCTTTGGCAATTTTTTAAAGGAAATTTTGCGATTTTAATTTCTTTCAGAGGAGCATCCTTCCTTAGATATCTGCCAAGGAACAAAAGTGTTTTCTTTGGACTAACTTTGCCAAAATAGCCGTAGAATGTGGCAATGGGAAGAGGCCTGAGACACTCTGGGCTTCAGCTGGCCCAACGCTTTCTTTATAGGTAATGAAGCAAAGGTCTACAGTAAGTGCACTACTTGTCCAGGGCTGTTTAGCTATTTAGTGGCAGAAGTGTGTTGTATTTCGGGATCTGCTGGATGTCAGTGAAATGCTCTTTGTTTAAAAAACACTTTATTGAGGAATATTTTATATACCTTGTAATCCACCCATTTCAGGTATGCAATTCAATGAGTTCTAGTAAGTTCATCAAGTTGTGCAGCCATCACCACAAATCAGTTTTAGAACATTTTCACCACACCAATAAGATCTCCTGTACCCATTTATTCTTTTTTCCCCCCAGTTTTATTGGTTATGAATATTCACGGGATGCAAGGCTGATTGTCACCGTTCATACCCAAGCTGTGATGGCCAGATTCATACTGGCCACATGACCGTTACATTTATTGTATCACCTTTATTGACTTTCATATGTTGAACCATCCTTGTATCCCTGGCATGAATCCCACTTCAGGTGCCTGAAACCTCTGCCAAGTTTCTCTTTTTGGTGCCCATAGGAGCCAGCCTGTGCCGCTGGTTCCCATGGAAACAGATCCCTGAGACACACCCTGCCTTGCAGCACGCACAAAGCGCTTGCTCGCCCTTTGCCTTTTCTTTTTTGTTTTTTTAGCCAGCCAGTTAGTTCCAACTTTCAGGACCCCAGGGGAATAAAATGAGGACTGTTCCAGAGGGGAGGCAGCTGCCCAGGTGTCTGGCCCAAGCTCCCAGCCCACCCTGCCCCCTGGGGAAAGGGGGGGCAAGCCTCAGGTCAGGGCACAGCTCCCCAGGAGCCCCTCGGCCTTTCAAGGCCAGGACAGCCCTGCTCCTTTGGCTCCCAGCACACTTCCAGGAGCAGGGACGCGCTGAGCGTTTTGAGTCTTCACGGTGGACTTGGGAGGAAGGTGTCTTTATCTCACTCTATGGATGATGACAGTGAGACCCAGAAAAGTAAAAGGGTTTGCCCAAGTCACAGGCTAGAAAGTGACAAAGCCGGGACATAAAGCCTGTTCCTTTCATCCCAAAGCGAGCATGGCGGTCAAGATGCACCCCAACCGATGACACACCCATGTTTCATACGTCAGCTTGGAGACTTGCTGATCACACTGCCCAGGACAGGCCTGGCCTTCCTTACTGTGTGAACTGAAAAGGTAGGACCAGAGAAGCCCACCCCCAAACCAGTGCTGCCCTCTGGTGAGTCACCCTCCCACTGCTCAGAGGTGCTTTCTTCGAAGTTAACAAGCTGTGCAACCAAACAGGTCAGGACGACTGCCCTGCCCACTGGGCCCCCCAGGCCCCGGGGCCTTGGGAACCTCCCACTGCAGCAGCCAACCTGGAGGGTTCCCCTCATGCAACACAGATGTGAATGTTCCTGCCCCCTGCCATGACCCCCCTCTGCCACTGGGTCCTTTCCCAGGCAGGAGGGAATGGGGACCGAGGACGCCTGAGTAGGCTCCTTGCATGGGCCTCAGCGGTGGCCGTGCTGTGGGCACGTGGCCATTAGCAAACTCCCCAAGAGAGAGTCAGTTTTGCAAGAGTCTCTGGCAGCTATCAGACCCAGAAAAGGGGCGGAAGGCTGCAGGAGTGCCTGCCCTGTTAGCTACGAGCTTGAGCCTGATGGGTTGGAACTGTGCTTTTCCTCCCACGGTGGCAGGAGCCCGAGGGCAGGGCAGTTTGGAAGTGGAAAGGGAAGGAATCGTTTCAAGTCTGGATGAAGGCTGCGTTTCCTTATGTTGCAGTTACTGAGCACTTCACACTGGAGGCGGCGGTGATGAGACGCGTTAGCTGACCAGGGTCTCATACTCTCATCCCAGGCAGGAGAGGGGCTTGGCAAGCCCCACCCACAAGTCTTGGGGTCTCCTGGACCTTCCTCATGACCCCCTCCACTCCAGGCCCAAGTTCAATCCCTCCTCCCCAGGACCCCAAGCCGGCAGGTGGAGCTCTTCCGTACCTTTCCCTCAGGCCCTTTCTACTGTTGGGCCTGGCTGAGGGGCAGAGACAGAGAAATTCCCCCTCGGGGTTTGGGCCCTGCCCCACCAAGAGCCCCTGCCTGAGACCAAGGCCCCTCTGGGAGGGGGGTGCGTCTCACCATGCACGTGGTGCCCGCTCTTTAAAGAAGGTCAATAAACACCTGTTGCCCCCCCAAAGCCCTCCTCTGGATGCCACAGAACTCAGGGATGTCACCAGGACACTGAGCCAGCACAGCTGTGGAACTGGAAACCACTTAAAGCAGCTTTATTTGTGTCCACCTCTGGCCCTTGAAACCTCTTCTGCTGGCCAGTCCTCCCACGGCCAGATGGAAACCTGACAGGCCCAGGCTGCTTCTTGGTAGGGAAATACCCGTGGTCTCCACCACTTCACGTCACACAGCACCGCTCGGCTCACGTCCAGGCCCAACAATAAAAAGGGCCTGACGTCATCGTCAAGTCCCCTGCTTTGAAGTGGAGGCCGCTCCTGCTGCCCCGGCCTGGTGGGGTGGGAAGCCTCGGCCGGGCAGCAGGCGTGGTCAGCCTCCAGCTGAACTGTGCTCTGGGCTTGGCGGAGGTTGAAAGCTACGCCTCTTTCTCTCATCGGCATCTCCAAGGGTCTTCAGAGCCCGGACATGGTCCCCACTGTCCCCCTGACTAGAATATTTTGTGTGGGCCTCAGAGAACCAAGGAGCCCCTGACGGGTAGCGGCAGCCCCACCTTCTCTTGGCCTGCATCTGTTCACTGCCCAGGCTGCCTCCTGGGACTGGGCCTGTGAGATTCCACGCCGACTCTCTCACACGAGGCCCTCACCTGGGCCGTCGGCCCTCTCCTCAGCTCCGCCATCAAAGCAGCCAGCCTGTCTCTTGCCCTCTAGACTTTGGGGTGGGGGTGGGGGTGAGGCATCAGTCCACTGGATTTCTCCACCTGCGGAGGACACCTCAAAGCCTAAAGCTCTCTTTAAAGCCCTCTTCCTCTGGCTTGATGTGAACGAGGGCATCTCACCTCACCCTCTGGTCTCAGCTCACCTCCCTGATATCCCCGCCTCTAACCTCAACACTTGACTCCTTGGTACCCTTGGTGTGGGTGAGGGGTCAGGCCATCTCTTCTCTAAATGCGGCATCAATGTGGGCAGGGGTCAGGGGCTGGGCGGGGTCATCTCACGGCACACACCGGCCTCCCTCCCCACATGGGGCTGTGATCATCAGTGTTTGTACGAGGGTTGGAAGCTAACTGCTCCATGCTTTGTCCAGAAAGTGCAAGGAAGGATTTGGGACCATGGAGGAGGGGCCCATGGTGTGGACCAGGCTGGCTGCCAGCCTCCTGGTTTGGTCCCTGGCATTTAGGCTCAGAGAGACAGGGTGCTAGGAGGTAAGATGGGAGGCCCAGAGGGTGGGGAGGGACACTGGCCACCACCACCCAGAGCAGGGCCTCAGGCTGACTCCAGAGAACTCAGTTATGTCCTGAAATGCCACCATCATACGTTGACTCCTTTGGGTAAGTATTGCCTTTGCTATGCAGCCCACATCCAGTCTCTGCATCCTAGTTTCTCAGCCCTCAGGTAGATAAGCAACAAGTCCTGTCTCTTGGTTGATCCTTGTAAAGCGTATAACACGCTTCCCCGTTGATACTCATAGCTCGATAAATAAATGTTAACTCACACTGCTTGTCCCTTCGGGTAGCATGGGCAGGCTCTCGCCCACCAGGCGACCCTCTCTTAGCACAACTCGGCCAACTGGAGCTGCCCTGGCCAGTCACCTGAGACCTTGGATGCCTTGGCCCATCTGGCATTTCTTTGGCAGAATCTTCCATGGGGCCTTTTGCTGGGTGGCAAGGCTGGAGCGTCTGGCACAACAATTCGAGTTTGCAAATACAAAAGCCACATCTTAAACATCACAAATTAGAACTGTGGTTTGGCAAAATATTTTTGTGCTCCTTTGAGGACCTGAAACTCCAAGAATAGTAGAAAACAGAATGTCTGGGATATTTATATACAGGTTAAGAGTCTCTAATCCAAAAATCCAAACTCCTAAACTTTTTGAGTGCTAACATGACACTCAAAGGAAATGCTCATTGGAGCATTCTGCAAATGTATTCTCCAAATATTCCCAAATCTGAAAACATCCTAAATCCAAAATACTTTCCAAGCATTTTGGATAAGGGGTACTCAATCTGTATTTTAATGGGGAGAAGAGAATGACAAAGTTGACTGTGGGACCGCAGGCCGCCAGAGTCATCCGACAGCCATGTTACACATGGTGTAGACAGCTGGAAGCCAGGAGTCATCTCATGCACGCACCTGTCTCCAGAGGCCTGACGCAATACCTCAGACAATGAAGAGACCAACACTAGAATTTTGATTAGACTCAACACATCCACAATTCAACTCAATTTAAAATTGCCTCACATACTCTTGGTAGCAATAAAACTGCAGCCTTTGGAAGATAATCTGGTCCTATCTTTCAGTATTTTCCATGTGGATATTCTTTGTCCCATCAGTGTCACCTCTAGGCCCAAACCCAGAGAAATCTCTGAAGGACACCAGGATGCTCACTGCAGCATTGTGTAGGACAGCACAACCTGGACACAACCTGAGTGTCCACCCGTGGGGCACGGGGTAAATACATGATGGTAAAATCATAATTGATGCAGCTTTAAAAAAAGAATGAGACGGTCCTCTCTACCCTGACATGGAAATAGAGGTCTGCAGGTTTCTAGATAGCAGAGCAGATTTAAACACAGGTGTTCGGACAGCGCAACGGGACCTGAGCTGAGGGACAGGAAAGTGCAGCCTCAAGACCCCGTGTCATTCCGCTTTCTCGCTCTCTTTCCCTGGGATCCAGAACCTCCGCCCTCCTTTTAGGTGCACTGGCTGGGGAGAGGCTGTGGCGGGAGCGGGAGCACGCGGGCAGCGGCTCAAGCGGGGCAGAGGCTGCAGCGGGATCAGGAGCGGGCGGGCAGCGGCCGGAGCCGGGCAGAGCCTGCAGGGGGATCGGGAGCGCGCAGGCAGCGGCTCGAGCAGGCCAGAGGCTGCGGCCAGATCGGGAGAGCGGGGACAGCGGCTGAGCGGTGCAGAGGCTGCAGCGCGATCGGGAGTGCGCAGGCAGCGGATCGAGCGGGACAGAGGCTGGAGCGGGAGCAGGAGGGTGCAGGCAACAGCTGGAGCTGAGCAAAGGCGGAGGCGGGAGCGGGAGCGTGAGCGTCGGGGCAGCGGCGGGAGAGGGGCAGAGGCTCGAGAGGGGCAGAGGCTGCAGCTAGATCGGGAGTGGGCGGGCAGCGGCTCTAGCGGGGCAGAGGCTGCAGCGGGAGCGGGAGGGCGTGGGCAACAGCTGGAGCTGGGCCAAGGCTGCGGTGGGGCGGGAGCAGGAGGGGGTGGGAAACAGCTCGAGCTGGGCAAAGACTGCAGCGGGAGCTGGAGCGCTAGCGTGCGGGCAGAAGCTCGAGCGGTGCAGAGGCTGCAGCGCGATCGGGAGCGCGCAGGCAGCGGCAGCGGCTCGAGCGGGGCAGAGGCTGCTGCGGGATCAGGAGCGGGTGGGCAGCGGCTCTAGCCGGGCAGAGCCTGCAGGGGGAGCGGGAGCGCACGGGCGGCGGCTCCAGCCAGGCAGAGGCTGCAGCGGGATCGGGAGCGCGCAGGCAGCGGCTCGAGCAGGGCAGAGGCTGCAGCCAGATCGGGAGCGCGGGGGCAGCGGCTCAAGCGGTGCAGAGGCTGCAGCCAGATCGGGAGCGTGCGGGCAGCTGCTCGAGCGGGGCAGAGGCTGCAGCGGGATCGGGAACGCGCGGGCAGTGGCTCCAGCTGGGCAGAGGCTGCAGCCTGAGCGGGAGCGCGCGGGCAGCCGCTCTAGAGAGGCAGAGGCTGCAGCGGGATCGTGAGCGCGGGCAGCGGCTCCAGCAGGGCAAACGCTGCAGCGGGATCGGAAGCAAGCGGGCAGCAGCTGTAGCGGAGCAGAGGCTGGAGCCGGAGCAGGAGGGCGCGGGCAATAGCTGGAGCTGGGCAAAGGCGGAGGCGGGAGCGGGCGCGTGAGCGGGGGGGAAGCTGCTCGAGAGGGGCAGAAGCTCGAGAGGGGCACGGGCTGCAGCGGGATCGGGAGGGCGCGGGCAGCGGCTCAAACAGGGCAGAGGCTGCAGCGGGATCGGGAGCGCCAGGGCAGCGGCTCGAGCCAGGCAGAGGCTGCAGCGCGATCGGGAGCGCACGGCAGCAGCTCGAACGGGGCAGAGGCTGCAGCGGGAGCAGGAGCGGGAGCGTGCATGCAGCGGCTGCAGCGGGGCAGCGGCTGGAAAGGGGCAGAGGCTGGAAAGGGGGGCTGCATAGGGAGCGGGAGCTGGCGGCAGCAGCTCCAATGGGCCGACGCTGCAGTGGGATCGGGAGCACGCGGGCAGCGGCTCTAGCGGGGCAGAGGCTGCAGCGGAGCGGGAGCGCTGGAGCGCTGAGGAGGCCGCTGCAGCGCTGACGCTCCTCAGAAGCAGCTGGACTCTCCTACCTGCTGCTGCAGGAATCTGTGGCAACACGTTGCTTTGGTGGAAGAACGTGAAGCAAGTTGAGCTTCACAGAGACACTAACTGCAGAAGAAGTGCTTCAGCAGCCACTTCAGATGACTGTGGAGGGTCTTTGGTGCTGCACCAAAACTCAACTGACAAATACTAGGTTTTTAAAGGCCAAGAAGCTTTAGAGAAGAAAATTTCCAGAAAAATGGCTTTGGTTTGAGGAGAACATCCGTGAACAAAGAAAAACGGAAGCACTCCCCTCAGGACAACCTCGGGATACGTCACTTCACAGACTCGGCTGGAGGTTTTTACCCACATGGGCCCGGCCTCTTCTTCTGTCTCTCTCTGAATCTGCCTGAGAAAAGATCTGCAGATGGTTATGGCCACTGCCTCATTTCCAGTTTCCAATATTCTGCAAGTTTCTTTCTTGGCCAATTCTAATCTGGAAGAAGAGACGGAAGGAAACTGTGGAAAATGTAATTAATTCCCAGCTTAGCTGCACTGACAGAGTACAAAGCACCAGAGTGTAATGCCACATACTGTCTTTTTTCTAAGGCATAAATAGGAGACTTACCAAATTATTTTCTAGATAAGAAATATCAAAGAATTTTCTAGAGAATTTCCCCTATTTTACAAAAAAAAAATTTTTTTTTTTGCAAAAACTGAGAAGAAAATCTCATTTATTTTGTTAATGCATACCACCCATATAGGCGCTATAGAGTTGAATGATTTTTTTTTCCCCAAGGATTAAAGTTCTTAACGTTGCGGTCACATGGAAATCATCCTTAATTTTAACCTAAAGATTGACTGGTGCATATTCTTCAGATATTTCAAGCAAAACTTAGCAGTAATGTATTATTTTTATCATCAGAAAAACGTTAACTGTCAATTACACACACACATGCATAATTATATAATACACACATCTCCATGTACGGCGGCACTTCACAAAGCTCAGGGAAGATTCATATTATCTTTCAATTCTATTTTTCCACAAACATTTTGAAGTTCTCAGATACCCATATATGCAGGATGTTATATGGCTTTTTACCTGTATACAGTGCTCACTGTTTTCTATTCATAAAAAATTTAAATTAGAACCATAGAAGCATCATTATACCCTCCTTACAGGTTTCTTTCTAGATAGTAAAGGTCTATGAAACACATAAACACTGGTTAATAATATGCTTCATCTTCTTATCATATCTTCTCACCACAGACTTTTTCATTGCAGCATGGACAGAGGCTTAGATTTCATGTTTTAAGAGCATAAAAATATCCATCGACAGCAAGTTTTTATAAATAGAGGGTCTTGAAGGGTCTTAGATCCACAATTTCTTTTGGTAATTTTAAAAGATTATTATTATTTTTAACGGACACCTAATAACTGTACATATTTATGGGGTACATTGTGATTTTTTTAATTAAAAACCTAGCTGATTTTATTATTATTATCAATACCAAGCAAGTCTTTAAATCAATGAAAATTTAATTAAGCATAAAGTTACTTTCACATTTGTCTACAACCGTAGTAAATACAGTTCTTGGCATAAAGACACAGCCCTTGGAGTTTAAAACATCCCCAACTGCAAGATTACCTAAATAAATTTCCCATTATTGTTTATGTAATAGTGGGTTAGTTAATCAAATTAAAATAATTATACAATCTAGGATAAAATAAAATGGAAATAATTTACTCACGAAATTCATATTTAAATCATCTTTATTTACAAAATAGTATCCTGAGAATTATAATTCCATTAAGCTTCAATTTGAGCAAAAATTGTAGTTACTTAAACTGAAAATGAAAGATAAGTCAAAACTATTTATGAAGAGAGACCAAAAATATCATCAGGTTTCTTGCTGTGCTTCTGGATTTCAGGAGCAGGCTCATTTGAGCACGGAATCGACCCTGAAGGGAACTCACCCCTACTTTCAGAATGTGGGGGTGGAGGTGACAATCCAGCTCCTAGAGGAACATAAGGAGGAAATCCCCTCAGTGAATAGACATTTCTCATTGCAAATGGAGGTGGTGGCTGGACAGAGAAATCCCTTGGTAGAAAATAATTTTGAGGAGCTCCATACATGCTTCCTGGAGGAGGTGGAGGAAAAAGAGGTTCTCTTCTCATGAATGGACCCCTCCTATCCACTGGAAACAATGGACCTCTGATTGCAGGAAAAGGTGGAGGAGCAAAGCCAGGGCCACTTGCTTCCCTTTCAGCAGGCACAGATGAATGAGGCACATTTACATTACCAAGGTCGTCTTTGGTTTCATTTCTGCTGGATTCCGTTTGTGAGGGCTTTGGCCCATCCACTTTATCCAAAGAAGCCAGGTTAAAACTTCTGAGTTCTGCTGGGCCAGACGGTCCACCAGGATCAGGATCAAATCCGTCTTGCCTTTGTGGAAGAAGAGCTGGATCAGAACATGGGTGGCCTGGTGGGGGAATCATCATCCTTCGGTGTTGTTCCCACGGAGGTGACAGGAACCCAGACGGAGGTGGTGGCTGCACAGGGAAATCCCTTGGGAGATAATAATTTTGAGGAGCTGCATACATGCTTCCTGGAGGAGGTGGAGGAAAAGGAGGTTCTCTTCTCATGAATGGACCCCTCCTATCCACTGGAAACAATGGACCTCTGATTGCAGGAAAAGGTGGAGGAGCAAAGCCAGGGCCACTTGCTTCCCTTTCAGCAGGCACAGATGAATGAGGCACATTTACATTACCAAGGTCGTCTTTGGTTTCATTTCTGCTGGATTCCGTTTGTGAGGGCTTTGGCCCATCCACTTTGTCCAAAGAAGCCAGGTTAAAACTTCTGAGCTCTGCTGGGCCAGACGGTCCACCAGGATCAGGATCAAATCCGTCTTGCCTTTGTGGAAGAAGAGCTGGATCAGAACATGGGTGGCCTGGTGGGGGAATCATCATCCTTCGGTGTTGTTCCCACGGAGGTGACAGGAACCCAGACGGAGGTGGTGGCTGCACAGGGAAATCCCTTGGGAGATAATAATTTTGAGGAGCTGCATACATGCTTCCTGGAGGAGGTGGAGGAAAAGGAGGTTCTCTTCTCATGAATGGACCCCTCCTATCCACTGGAAACAATGGACCTCTGATTGCAGGAAAAGGTGGAGGAGCAAAGCCAGGGCCACACGCTTCCCTTTCAGCAGGCACCGATGAATGAGGCACATTTTCATTACCAAGGTCGTCTTTGGTATCATTTCTGCTGGATTCCGTTTGTGAGGGCTTTGGCCCATCCACTTTATCCAAAGAAGCCAGGTTAAAACTTCTGAGTTCTGCTGGGCCAGACGGTCCACCAGGATTAGAATCAAATCCGTCTTGCCTTCGTGGAAGAAGAGCTGGATCAGAACATGGGTGGCCTGGTGGAGGGATCCTCATCCTCCGGTGCTGTTCCCACGGAGGTGACAGGTACCCAGATGGTGCTCCATGAGAATCGGTTAACCTATCACAGCCCGATTCTCCTCTTTCATTGGTCATCTGGTGATCCAGAGTATTCTCTGGGCCTCTTGAGCCTCTTCCTCCTCCTCGCCCTGGAGTCAAAGGTGCGAGTCTGAGTGGAGAGAGAAAAGCTCTCGTTTCGGATGAAGGTCGACCCACTGGTGAGGCACCACATGGGGAATGCTCTCCGCCAAATGCTGTCTTTGGAACATCAACTACATATGGATCTTTTTTGAAAAGTTCAAATTTAAACTCTTTTTCAGCTAATTTTTGTCTCTTGGAAACATTTACTTTCCTTAAATACCTGAGGTGTCTTTCAGCAGTCTCAGCTGCCACCCAGCTGCCATGCGCTTCTTTCTCATAGGAAGTCATCTGCCCTTGATAAGAACGAACGCTTCTCTCCAATTCTTCTTCTGCATCTCTGGCTCTCCTTCTGTAGGTCTCCAGTTCCTCAGCTGCATGGCTCATCTTCTCTTCTACTTTGGAAAGTTTCTCCTCCTTCTCTAACCGGTCCTTTTCCTCTGCTATTAACTTCCTGTGGAGTTTCATTCCATTTTCTTGATACAGTTCAGTCATTCCTTTAAGTTTCTGCCGAAGCTTCTGATTTTCACTTTCCAACTGTGTGTTTTCTGACTGTAAAGATGCTTGTTCAGTCTGGAGATTTGTAATATGCTCTATAAGCTCTTCCTTTGTTTTATCTACTTCAGACAACTCAGTGTAAATTTGGTTTCTTTCTCCTTCTAGGGTTTTGAAAGAAGCATTTAACTTAGCAGTGTGAATCAGTTTCTTCAAAGCTCCTTTTGGCAGATCATCTAAGCGAGCACCCTTTTGTGATTCACTCTTCATCTGCAATTCCAAGTCATCAGCCATCATGTCTTCTCCAAGCACAGCAGCCCAGTCTGTCATCTTGAGCAAGCGTTCAGCCAGAGACTTGATGTGATTTTCTTTATCACTCAGAACTCGTTCTGCCTGGACTTTGGAGTTTTCAAATATTATTTTCTGTTTATTAAGTTCACTCACTTGTTCTTTCAATACTTCCGCTTCTTGTAAAAGCTGTTTCTGGCTTTCCTGAAGTTGGGAATTTTCATTCAAGGCGTCTTTTATTGCCACCTTCAGACGTTCTTCATTCATTTGAAATATTTTGCAGATTAGTTTGGCTTCAGCTACTTGTGACTGGATGGATTTCGATTCATCTTCTAGGGACTGTATCCTTTTTGAAATATCCGCCATCAATTCATCTTGCTCACAATGTTTAGATTTCTGTTCCTTTAATTCTTTTGCTAGAAAGACTATTTCATCCTCAAGTTTAGATTTGGAGCTGCTCAGCTTTTCATAGGTTGCCTCCAAGCTTTGTGCTTCTGTTGACCCCTTCTCAAAGCTGGCATCCTTCACAGCTGACTCCAAGCCTTCATACTCCTCTTGAACAACGCAAAGTTTGTCAAGTAGTTTACATTTTTCTTCAATTAGTCCAGAAAGCTTTTCAGCAAGCTTTTTCTCTCTTCTTACATAAAGCCGGCTTCTCACCGATCGAACACTTCTCCACAAAAACAAGAGAATCAAAAATCCAGTAAGAGCCGCACATGTCACCAGTTCCCACGGAAAACCAGGGCCCGGTCTCAGGTCTTCAGGCAATGCTGCCACAGTCCTGCACAGCTTTCCCAGGACCAGCCCCAAGTACGGCTGAGGGGCAGCCCCGGGCACCTCCATGGCGCCCCCGAGGCTGCTCCGGCTGTGGCCACAGTAGCCACGGCCTGGCCGGGCCACCACCAGCAGCTGAGACAGCTCTGCGTTCTGTCGGGAACGCGAACCGGCCCCGGCGACAGCAGCAGACACAGCGCAGCCGGCCTTGAGGGGAGCCGGGGAGCACTGGCGCCCACCGGCCTCAGGCGTCCCCCACGCGCACCATGGTAACCAGGCCCCTTTGTGACGTCACTTCCGCCACGCGGTTCCGGAGCCTGCCCCGCGCGAGCCTGTGACACACGCTGTCCTAGCCACCCCCACCTCGGCTTGGTTTTGGCCGGGCCACCGCTGGATTTGAATCCATGTTTATAATGATGAAATCTGGGTAATCAGCATACTCATCACTCAAATATTTGTCATTTCTTTGTGCTGGGAAAATTCAAAATCCTCTCTTTTAGCTATTTGAAATTATCTAATAAATGCGTGCTGACTCTAGCCACCTTACAAAGCTGTAGATCAGTACAAATAGTTCCTCCTGTCCAGCTGCAACTTTGTATCTGTAACCTCTGCCTTTCCCCTCCTCGCCCTACCCTTCCCAGCCTCTAGTGACCACTATTCTGCTACTTCTAGGAGATCAACTTTTCCTTTGGCAATTTTTTAAAGGAAATTTTGCGATTTTAATTTCTTTCAGAGGAGCATCCTTCCTTAGATATCTGCCAAGGAACAAAAGTGTTTTCTTTGGACTAACTTTGCCAAAATAGCCGTAGAATGTGGCAATGGGAAGAGGCCTGAGACACTCTGGGCTTCAGCTGGCCCAACGCTTTCTTTATAGGTAATGAAGCAAAGGTCTACAGTAAGTGCACTACTTGTCCAGGGCTGTTTAGCTATTTAGTGGCAGAAGTGTGTTGTATTTCGGGATCTGCTGGATGTCAGTGAAATGCTCTTTGTTTAAAAAACACTTTATTGAGGAATATTTTATATACCTTGTAATCCACCCATTTCAGGTATGCAATTCAATGAGTTCTAGTAAGTTCATCAAGTTGTGCAGCCATCACCACAAATCAGTTTTAGAACATTTTCACCACACCAATAAGATCTCCTGTACCCATTTATTCTTTTTTCCCCCCAGTTTTATTGGTTATGAATATTCACGGGATGCAAGGCTGATTGTCACCGTTCATACCCAAGCTGTGATGGCCAGATTCATACTGGCCACATGACCGTTACATTTATTGTATCACCTTTATTGACTTTCATATGTTGAACCATCCTTGTATCCCTGGCATGAATCCCACTTCAGGTGCCTGAAACCTCTGCCAAGTTTCTCTTTTTGGTGCCCATAGGAGCCAGCCTGTGCCGCTGGTTCCCATGGAAACAGATCCCTGAGACACACCCTGCCTTGCAGCACGCACAAAGCGCTTGCTCGCCCTTTGCCTTTTCTTTTTTGTTTTTTTAGCCAGCCAGTTAGTTCCAACTTTCAGGACCCCAGGGGAATAAAATGAGGACTGTTCCAGAGGGGAGGCAGCTGCCCAGGTGTCTGGCCCAAGCTCCCAGCCCACCCTGCCCCCTGGGGAAAGGGGGGGCAAGCCTCAGGTCAGGGCACAGCTC
Source organism: Cynocephalus volans (assembly GCF_027409185.1). Classification (NCBI taxonomy): domain Eukaryota; kingdom Metazoa; phylum Chordata; class Mammalia; order Dermoptera; family Cynocephalidae; genus Cynocephalus; species Cynocephalus volans. The sequence goes on along the minus strand of NC_084473.1, from coordinate 92,111,419 downwards.
CCCAGGAGCCCCTCGGCCTTTCAAGGCCAGGACAGCCCTGCTCCTTTGGCTCCCAGCACACTTCCAGGAGCAGGGACGCGCTGAGCGTTTTGAGTCTTCACGGTGGACTTGGGAGGAAGGTGTCTTTATCTCACTCTATGGATGATGACAGTGAGACCCAGAAAAGTAAAAGGGTTTGCCCAAGTCACAGGCTAGAAAGTGACAAAGCCGGGACATAAAGCCTGTTCCTTTCATCCCAAAGCGAGCATGGCGGTCAAGATGCACCCCAACCGATGACACACCCATGTTTCATACGTCAGCTTGGAGACTTGCTGATCACACTGCCCAGGACAGGCCTGGCCTTCCTTACTGTGTGAACTGAAAAGGTAGGACCAGAGAAGCCCACCCCCAAACCAGTGCTGCCCTCTGGTGAGTCACCCTCCCACTGCTCAGAGGTGCTTTCTTCGAAGTTAACAAGCTGTGCAACCAAACAGGTCAGGACGACTGCCCTGCCCACTGGGCCCCCCAGGCCCCGGGGCCTTGGGAACCTCCCACTGCAGCAGCCAACCTGGAGGGTTCCCCTCATGCAACACAGATGTGAATGTTCCTGCCCCCTGCCATGACCCCCCTCTGCCACTGGGTCCTTTCCCAGGCAGGAGGGAATGGGGACCGAGGACGCCTGAGTTGGCTCCTTGCATGGGCCTCAGCGGTGGCCGTGCTGTGGGCACGTGGCCATTAGCAAACTCCCCAAGAGAGAGTCAGTTTTGCAAGAGTCTCTGGCAGCTATCAGACCCAGAAAAGGGGCGGAAGGCTGCAGGAGTGCCTGCCCTGTTAGCTACGAGCTTGAGCCTGATGGGTTGGAACTGTGCTTTTCCTCCCACGGTGGCAGGAGCCCGAGGGCAGGGCAGTTTGGAAGTGGAAAGGGAAGGAATCGTTTCAAGTCTGGATGAAGGCTGCGTTTCCTTATGTTGCAGTTACTGAGCACTTCACACTGGAGGCGGCGGTGATGAGACGCGTTAGCTGACCAGGGTCTCATACTCTCATCCCAGGCAGGAGAGGGGCTTGGCAAGCCCCACCCACAAGTCTTGGGGTCTCCTGGACCTTCCTCATGACCCCCTCCACTCCAGGCCCAAGTTCAATCCCTCCTCCCCAGGACCCCAAGCCGGCAGGTGGAGCTCTTCCGTACCTTTCCCTCAGGCCCTTTCTACTGTTGGGCCTGGCTGAGGGGCAGAGACAGAGAAATTCCCCCTCGGGGTTTGGGCCCTGCCCCACCAAGAGCCCCTGCCTGAGACCAAGGCCCCTCTGGGAGGGGGGTGCGTCTCACCATGCACGTGGTGCCCGCTCTTTAAAGAAGGTCAATAAACACCTGTTGCCCCCCCAAAGCCCTCCTCTGGATGCCACAGAACTCAGGGATGTCACCAGGACACTGAGCCAGCACAGCTGTGGAACTGGAAACCACTTAAAGCAGCTTTATTTGTGTCCACCTCTGGCCCTTGAAACCTCTTCTGCTGGCCAGTCCTCCCACGGCCAGATGGAAACCTGACAGGCCCAGGCTGCTTCTTGGTAGGGAAATACCCGTGGTCTCCACCACTTCACGTCACACAGCACCGCTCGGCTCACGTCCAGGCCCAACAATAAAAAGGGCCTGACGTCATCGTCAAGTCCCCTGCTTTGAAGTGGAGGCCGCTCCTGCTGCCCCGGCCTGGTGGGGTGGGAAGCCTCGGCCGGGCAGCAGGCGTGGTCAGCCTCCAGCTGAACTGTGCTCTGGGCTTGGCGGAGGTTGAAAGCTACGCCTCTTTCTCTCATCGGCATCTCCAAGGGTCTTCAGAGCCCGGACATGGTCCCCACTGTCCCCCTGACTAGAATATTTTGTGTGGGCCTCAGAGAACCAAGGAGCCCCTGACGGGTAGCGGCAGCCCCACCTTCTCTTGGCCTGCATCTGTTCACTGCCCAGGCTGCCTCCTGGGACTGGGCCTGTGAGATTCCACGCCGACTCTCTCACACGAGGCCCTCACCTGGGCCGTCGGCCCTCTCCTCAGCTCCGCCATCAAAGCAGCCAGCCTGTCTCTTGCCCTCTAGACTTTGGGGTGGGGGTGGGGGTGAGGCATCAGTCCACTGGATTTCTCCACCTGCGGAGGACACCTCAAAGCCTAAAGCTCTCTTTAAAGCCCTCTTCCTCTGGCTTGATGTGAACGAGGGCATCTCACCTCACCCTCTGGTCTCAGCTCACCTCCCTGATATCCCCGCCTCTAACCTCAACACTTGACTCCTTGGTACCCTTGGTGTGGGTGAGGGGTCAGGCCATCTCTTCTCTAAATGCGGCATCAATGTGGGCAGGGGTCAGGGGCTGGGCGGGGTCATCTCACGGCACACACCGGCCTCCCTCCCCACATGGGGCTGTGATCATCAGTGTTTGTACGAGGGTTGGAAGCTAACTGCTCCATGCTTTGTCCAGAAAGTGCAAGGAAGGATTTGGGACCATGGAGGAGGGGCCCATGGTGTGGACCAGGCTGGCTGCCAGCCTCCTGGTTTGGTCCCTGGCATTTAGGCTCAGAGAGACAGGGTGCTAGGAGGTAAGATGGGAGGCCCAGAGGGTGGGGAGGGACACTGGCCACCACCACCCAGAGCAGGGCCTCAGGCTGACTCCAGAGAACTCAGTTATGTCCTGAAATGCCACCATCATACGTTGACTCCTTTGGGTAAGTATTGCCTTTGCTATGCAGCCCACATCCAGTCTCTGCATCCTAGTTTCTCAGCCCTCAGGTAGATAAGCAACAAGTCCTGTCTCTTGGTTGATCCTTGTAAAGCGTATAACACGCTTCCCCGTTGATACTCATAGCTCGATAAATAAATGTTAACTCACACTGCTTGTCCCTTCGGGTAGCATGGGCAGGCTCTCGCCCACCAGGCGGCCCTCTCTTAGCACAACTCGGCCAACTGGAGCTGCCCTGGCCAGTCACCTGAGACCTTGGATGCCTTGGCCCATCTGGCATTTCTTTGGCAGAATCTTCCATGGGGCCTTTTGCTGGGTGGCAAGGCTGGAGCGTCTGGCACAACAATTCGAGTTTGCAAATACAAAAGCCACATCTTAAACATCACAAATTAGAACTGTGGTTTGGCAAAATATTTTTGTGCTCCTTTGAGGACCTGAAACTCCAAGAATAGTAGAAAACAGAATGTCTGGGATATTTATATACAGGTTAAGAGTCTCTAATCCAAAAATCCAAACTCCTAAACTTTTTGAGTGCTAACATGACACTCAAAGGAAATGCTCATTGGAGCATTCTGCAAATGTATTCTCCAAATATTCCCAAATCTGAAAACATCCTAAATCCAAAATACTTTCCAAGCATTTTGGATAAGGGGTACTCAATCTGTATTTTAATGGGGAGAAGAGAATGACAAAGTTGACTGTGGGACCGCAGGCCGCCAGAGTCATCCGACAGCCATGTTACACATGGTGTAGACAGCTGGAAGCCAGGAGTCATCTCATGCACGCACCTGTCTCCAGAGGCCTGACGAAATACCTCAGACAATGAAGAGACCAACACTAGAATTTTGATTAGACTCAACACATCCACAATTCAACTCAATTTAAAATTGCCTCACATACTCTTGGTAGCAATAAAACTGCAGCCTTTGGAAGATAATCTGGTCCTATCTTTCAGTATTTTCCATGTGGATATTCTTTGTCCCATCAGTGTCACCTCTAGGCCCAAACCCAGAGAAATCTCTGAAGGACACCAGGATGCTCACTGCAGCATTGTGTAGGACAGCACAACCTGGACACAACCTGAGTGTCCACCCGTGGGGCACGGGGTAAATACATGATGGTAAAATCATAATTGATGCAGCTTTAAAAAAGAATGAGACGGTCCTCTCTACCCTGACATGGAAATAGAGGTCTGCAGGTTTCTAGATAGCAGAGCAGATTTAAACACAGGTGTTCGGACAGCGCAACGGGACCTGAGCTGAGGGACAGGAAAGTGCAGCCTCAAGACCCCGTGTCATTCCGCTTTCTCGCTCTCTTTCCCTGGGATCCAGAACCTCCGCCCTCCTTTTAGGTGCACTGGCTGGGGAGAGGCTGTGGCGGGAGCGGGAGCACGCGGGCAGCGGCTCAAGCGGGGCAGAGGCTGCAGCGGGATCAGGAGCGGGCGGGCAGCGGCCGGAGCCGGGCAGAGCCGGCAGGGGGATCGGGAGCGCGCAGGCAGCGGCTCCAGCAGGCCAGAGGCTGCAGCCAGATCGGGAGAGCGGGGACAGCGGCTGAGCGGTGCAGAGGCTGCAGCGCGATCGGGAGTGCGCAGGCAGCGGATCGAGCGGGACAGAGGCTGGAGCGGGAGCAGGAGGGCGCAGGCAACAGCTGGAGCTGGGCAAAGGCGGAGGCGGGAGCGGGAGCGTGAGCGTCGGGGCAGCGGCGGGAGAGGGGCAGAGGCTCGAGAGGGGCAGAGGCTGCAGCTAGATCGGGAGTGGGCGGGCAGCGGCTCTAGTGGGGCAGAGGCTGCAGCGGGAGCGGGAGGGCGTGGGCAACAGCTGGAGCTGGGCAAAGGCTGCGGTGGGGCGGAGCAGGAGGGAGTGGGAAACAGCTCGAGCTGGGCAAAGACTGCTGCGTGAGCTGGAGCGCTAGCGTGCGGGCAGAAGCTCGAGCGGGGCAGAGGTTGCGGCGGGATCGGGAACGCGCAGGCAGCGCCTGGAGTGGTGCAGAGGCTGCAGCGCGATCGGGAGCGCGCAGGCAGCGGCTCGAGCGGGGCAGAGGCTGCTGTGGGATCAGGAGCGGGTGGGGAGCGGCTCGAGCCGGGCAGAGCCTGCAGGGGGAGCGGGAGCACACGGGCAGCGGCTCCAGCCGGGCAGAGGCTGCAGCGGGATCGGGAGCGCGCATGCAGCGGCTCGAGCAGGGCAGAGGCTGCAGCGAGATCGGGAGCGCGCGGGCAGTGGCTCCAGCAGGGCAAAAGCTGCAGCGGGATCGGGAGCAAGCGGGCAGCAGCTCTAGGGGAGCAGAGGCTGGAGCGGGAGCAGGAGGGCTCGGGCAACAGCTGGAGCTGGGCCAATGCGGAGGCGGGAGCGGGAGCGTGAGTGTGGGGGCAGCGGCGGGAGAGGGGCAGAGGCTGCAGCAGGATCGGAGCGTGCAGGCAGCTGTTCGAGCGGGGCAGAAGCTGCAGCGGGATCGTGAGCGCGGGCCGTTGCTCCAGCAGGGCAAAAGCTGCAGCGGGATCAGGAGCAAGTGGGCAGCAGCTGTAGCGGAGCAGAGGCTGGAGTGGGAGCAGGAGGGCGCGGGCAACAGCTGGAGCTGGGCAAAGGCGGAGGCGGGAGCGGGAGCGTGAGCGTGGGGGCAGGGGCAGGGGCAGGAGAGGGGCAATGGCGGGAGAGTGGCAGAGGCTGCAGCGGGATCGGGAGCGCGCAGGCAGCGGCTCAAGCAGGGCAGAGGCTGCAGCGCGATCGGGAGCGCGCAGGCAGCGGCTCAAGCGCGACAGAGGCTGCAGCGGGATCGGGAGCGCAGGGTCAGTGCCTCCAGCAGGGCAGAGGCTGCAGAGGGTTCCGGAGCGCTCAGGCAGCGGCTCCAGCCGGGCAGAGGCTGCAGCGCGATCAGGAGCGTGCGGGCAGCCGCTGGAGCGAGGCAGGGGCTGCAGCGGGATCGTGAGCACGGGCAGCGGCTCCAGCGGGATCGGGAGCAAGCGGGCAGCAGCTCTAGCGGAGCAGAGGCTGGAGCGGGAGCAGGAGGGCGCGGGCAACAGCTGGAGCTGGGCAAAGGGGGAGGCGGGAGCGGGAGCGTGAGCGTGGGGGCAGGGGTGGGAGAGGGGCAGTGGCGGGAGAGTGGCAGAGGCTGCAGCGGGATCGGGAGCGCCAGGGCAGCAGCTCGAGCCAGGCAGAGGCTGCAGCGCGATCGGGAGCGGGAGCGTGCATGCAGCGGCTGCAGCGGGGCAGCGGCTGCTTCGGGAGCGGGTGCGCACAGGCAGCGGCTGGAAAGGGGCAGAGGCTGGATAGGGGCAGCGGCTGCATAGGGAATTGCATAGGCAATTATCTTGCTAAGTGAAACAAACAAAAAGACCTGTCTCTTATCAGATCTTTTAAGACAGAAGTATTTTAGACGTAAATCAACTAGACAACTGCCTGAACATCCAATGTCCATCAGGCCATGTTACTTCTTAGGTTATTATGGTACAGAAGTCAGCATCTGCACATAGTTACTGAGACAAGTCAGGAGCAAAAAATATAAACTAAATTTCAGTTTGTTTGACTTCACCTAATACCTTAACTGTCCAGGACTTTTATCTGCTAAATGAAGGGGGGGCGGAGGGGAACCAGGGGTGATAATAACAACCATGATTCATTCAGACTAAACTGAAAAATATGGTACCGAAATTATACAGAATGAAGAAGATCTGAAGCACTCATTTTAATATCAACATATTGGATTAATGGTTCAGAAAAATGAAGCAGTGCATATGATATGTACTGACATATTTAAAACACATAACTTCGGTTAAAGAAAATTCAATAACTCACTCAGAGCCAAGTAGACCATGACTATGTAGACATGGAGATTCACAAAGTTGATTTCTTAGCAGTTTTTGTTTTTTTAAACCCTACATCCCATCTAGATTACTTTCTATATTCCTGTATGGACTGCATTCCTCAATCACCTAAGAACTAGTTGAATTGAATCTACTCTAACCAGTTCAATCAATTGGCCAAAACCTTCCAAAATGAGCTTATTATTCTCAAGAAAGCATCATGCAACTAATTATTAACTTTTTTAAATGTCAAAACAGTCTCTAGGATACACAGTGCCATTGCAAATAATAAGCCTAGAGTTTAATTCTGAACAGTGATATATGTTATATATCTGTGATTCGAAGACACACCATCAATTATGCAAAGATGCATCCCGATTTCAAAAACATTAAAAAGTTTTAAAATGTATGTTTAGAATCAAGAAAACACAGTAATCACCAAAGATTACTGTTATTAGTCCGTTTTGTGTTGCTATACCAGAAATACCCGAGACTAGGTAATTTATAAGGAAAAGAGGTTTATTTGGCTTACGAGTCTGGGACACCTGCATCTGGCACGTGCCTCAGGCTGCTTCTACTCATGGCAGAAAGTGGCAGGCAGCTGGCGGGTACAAGCAGATCACATGGTGAGAGCAAGCAAGAGAAACAGAGAGGAGGTGCCAGGGTCTTATAAACAACAAGCTTTCGTGGAAACTAATGGAGCAAGAAATCACTCATTACTCCCCCCTCCCCCAGGGAGAGCATGAATCCATTCATGAGGGATCCGCCCCCATGACTCAATCAGTTTCCAACACTGCCACGCTGGGGATCAAATTTCCACATAAGTTTTGGAGGGGACAACACATCCAAACTCCATTAATTATCTATAAACAGTACTACTTCATTCTCATGTGGAAACAAACTTAGATGAGCCTATACAATAAGAATTCACATTGGAACACACTAGAATCAACCTTTCAGCCTGACAAAAATTTAAAGTGTGCAATCAAATACTATTCCTAGAACAATATCATACTGAGTATCCAATCAAATCACAATGTCTACTCTGAGCAAAGTTAACTTGGAATAAATGTGATTCAAAATTCACATTTACAGATGTGTCAACACGTGAAAATGGCAGCAGAATCGATTCAATGAAGATCTCAAAATAGATGTCTTATTGAACTGACTAGTCAACTTAATCTAAATCATCTAAATTTGTCACCACAGATATGGTTTAACTATGTACTTGCAAATATAACAAGAGTGATACAGACATATAAAGAGAACAGGCCATAACAAGAAACAAACTCTCGCCAAAGAAAAGCAAAAATGAATCAAAGGTGTACTTACAATCTTCCCTCCTACCTCTAAAAAAGGTAGAAATTAATTTATACGACTGTTTAAATATTCACTTAAATATCTTCGACATCACACGTCACTATTCTGTAATACCTCAAAAATGAGAATTTTCAAGAAAATGTTTGTACACCAAATTACTAATTCTATAATTAACAACTGTTCATTCTACAATTATAGCACGTGTCATATAACTGAGCACCTATGTGCAAAGTTTTCCTGAGTTACTAGAAAATGTATCTTATTACACCATCTGAGTTTTTCTAATTTAACAATAGCCTCAATACTAGCACTAAGTCCTCTGAGGTTAACATATACCTCATTTTCCCAAAGTCTGTACCAGAGGAACTTGAAATATATCATCATAGACTTTAACCGGCACAAAGTCTATAATTGACAGCTTCAGTTTATGAGAAATAAGTGTTTTATTACATTTATTACATTTAGTCCCCACAACAGCCTGTGAAAAGGCTCTTTTATTATTATTTTATGTTTCATTATTATTATCATCATTTTACAAAGAGAAAACTAAGACTTAGAGACCTTAAATTACGTACCCAAGATCACAGAGCTACTAAGTACTAGAATGCAGATTCAAACCCAGATTCTGTCTCAAGAGTTCCAACTCTTCACTGCTACTATCTCATAAAATGGCACTATTTGGGAAAGACTTCTCATGTGAATAAAAATCTTCTTTCTACATTTTTACCTCATGAAATCTGTCACTAGGTTTGAATATATAACCTGTACTTTCTATATACACTGTAACAAAATGAAGTGACAGATGACCCACGTATTTGAAAAATTCACATTCACGCATTTAACTGTGCACCCTCTTTCATAAGCAGAATTTGGTCTTTTATATATCACCAAATTGGGCTGGACAATTAGATCAGCTGGTTAAAGAGCAACCTTATAACCCCAAGGTCAAGGGTTTGTATCCCCATACCGGCCAGCCACATAAAAAAAAAAAAAAGCAATGATATATCATTCTAAAAACATGATTTTGAGGTATTTTGTAGTGGTGCTCCCAGCTAGGGAAAAAGACAGGGCCTCACCAAGGTAGACAGAAGTCTTGTTAACTAGCAGTCACAGGATAGCAGAGCACGGGCAAAGCTGAACCCTACACCCCACAGACCTGGCCAACCCCCATTCCCTTTTTCTGACGATCTGGAGAGGTCCTGTAAAAATCCTCGCTATCTGAAGCTGAGGAATGAATTCAAGTTTCCTCATCTACATGGAGCTACAACCTGTACTTGAACGTCTCCTACTCCTCACCCAAAACCTCCTTTCTTTCACCCAAATAGCATATTTTCTCCATTTCCCACTTTCTTATCCATCCTCACCTCACGCCCATCTCCCAGCAGCAGGTCATTTTGTGTTATGGCCAGGCAGTCAGCCAGCTGAGTCTCCCTGGTCTTGCAGTGTGATAGCAAAAAGCAAACTGAACCCTTTCCCCCATACTCTAGCACGTTGTAGTACAGACGCTCAGAGGTTTAAAGTTCAGGGCTATCTAACTTTCACACCACTCCTTCAACAGCGATCAAGCATTAGCAACACACCCCTGGGAAGAAAAAATCAACTACTCTAGTCCCATGGGATGGGATGCTTACACTCACCATCACTCCAGCACCTCTCACCAAGGGGCCTGGAAGAACGTTCTTCCCAAGGCTATGAATTGACTAAGACAGAGGGAAACAAAGTCTACTAGTCCATAATGGTTTCTGATATTTGGGAGAAGAGTTTCCCCTAACATACATCATCCAATAATATATAAAGCTATCATTCAACATTCAGACATTCCGCTATGCCTAAAAGTTACAGACTGCTTTTACTTACATTTCTTATTTGAGATTAAAAAGATATTAAAACAAAGCAAGAACATAAAATCACAGGATCAGGAAAGACTCAACTAAATTTACCTTTCAAATTATTTTCTAAGAGATACTCTATCATGTAACAATATCAAAGCAGATTCCAAGTCCAATGACCATTTAAAATGCCAATCATCATAAAAGATTGATGTAACAATAGAGAATCTTTCAAATATCTATATTCCAAATCTATCTATTCTCTATGGAAAGAGACATTCTGTATCAAGACTGTCCACTGTATAATGTCATGAAACCAAGATGCATTTGTTGCTACCCCCAGCATTTCTGACTTAACCAACATGGAGTAATAGAAAACAAACAATAACTCAATAACTATTTCCACAGGTTCCTCCTAATCTCTATTCTGTGTTACTGAACAGAGAAAAATACTTATGATCAAGTAACCATAAATCAAACCATCATACTTTCACATGCATGTCTTGCATATGCCTCTCCTCACAGTACATAAACATACGCAAACACACTGCGGATATGTATTTTATGAATTTGTCATGCCGTTTAACTGACTTTAAATACCAAAAGTTGCCTGCAATTAAAACCATGTCAAAGAGATCATTTTGAAGGGGAAAGAAAAGTCCATGAACTTCATGGCCCATCTCTCAGAAAAAAAGAATAAATACAATAGAAAAACAGAATTTAAGCAATAAATTGACACCAAAAATGAAAAGGTTAAATGTAATAGCCGAGGTACCTTTTAGCACTAGTTGACAATTTAGCAGCTGTTTTCCCGGATATTTTTCCCTCCTTTTTCTTGGGCTGAACTTGCTCTCTTTCTGGTTCTTGCTGAACACTTTCACACTGGTCTCCATCAGAACTTCCTCCACGAGTGCTTGGACTGTCATCAACTCTTTGTGCCTAGGTGGACATTTTAGATCCTGCATTGAAGAATCAAAAATAATTTATTCAGCTGTGGACAGGACTACAATAAGGTACAGAAAGTGAGCCTCAAAGTAGAAAAAGTAAAATTCAATATAAAATGGGTAAGTTGGCCAAAACTTTCCTTTCACTCATTTAAATGTTTTAAGAAATGAAAACATCCAAAACATATACAGGAAACGCTATTACCAAGCAACATTATTCATAATAGCCAAAAAGTGGAAACAACTCAAATGTCCACTGACATATGAATGAATAAACAAAACATGGTCGGTATATCTACACAATGGATCATTACTCAGCCATAAAAAGTAAAGAAGTACAGTCACTACATGCAACAACACGGATGAACCTTGAATCATGCTAAATGAAAGAAGCCGGTCACAAAGGATCACAAACTATATGATTCTACTTATAGCAAATGTCCAGAATAGGCAAATCCATAGAGACATAAAAGTTGAGAAGTGGTTGCCAGGGGCTAGGAGTGAGGCTAGAGTGGGGAATGACGTTTAAGGGGTAAGAAGTTTCCTTTTGGGGTGATGAAAATGTTAAGCCAGCTTGCTAAACGCCAGAGGTTAGTATGAATAGCAACAGGAACAAAGAAATGGGGCAACATTTCCACATCCATATCCAATTAACATATCCTCATGGCTAGGCTAAGGTTAAAAATCCTCTAAACTAGTAAAACGATTTAAGTCACCTTTGTAATAACAGAAGAACACAGAGGTCTGCATGATTCTAAATAAAAACTGAACCATATGATGGTATGCACATTGATCCAACTATACATGAAAGAACCATGTTTCACAACAGATATTGACTGTATTAAGCCACTGAAGAATTTCTTTCATAGTCTGGGTAAAATATCCCTCAAGCCTTTCAAATTCCGTTCGCTCTGAGAGTTCATGGTCCCCAAGCAGCTCTGATTACAACTCAATTTTCTCAATACCTTGATACCTCAGAAGCTGTGAGAACCTCGATAACAGACACAAAAATTCCAGTAAATGAAAAGGGATATCCCCTCTCAACTGTCATTCTATCATAATCAATTTCTCAGTTTGATTATTACGAATACCGCCCTTATGACCCAATTAGCTTAGAGTTTTGTCACAAATCCAGAACTGAATGGACAAAATCGATGCCCAGACTTTGAAGAGCCTGTGCTCACCATGGTACTGTCACCTAATAATCACTTTGAGCACTATCAAGTTACCTTCTCAGACGCTCCTTCCTTAAAAAGCAAAACTACCTAGGTTTAAGAAGTACCATTAACAATACAAAATATACCTTTACAAATCATAGATAAATTGAACAAATTCCTTTTGAATACGATACTCTTGATTACTCTTAATCAAATTAGTACTTGAAACGAAACTGTTTTTGATACAACCAAGATTAAGAAATAATAGGTAAAATGAAGACACCTCAATTAAAGCACAGTTTTTCATAATTTAGTCCAAATGAATGGCTAGTTGACAGTGATAAAAATCATCATCACTAAACATTTAACTCACCGCTTGCTCTAAACCAAAGAAAGCTATTTTTGTAATACAGACCTTTAGTGGATTGAAATTTTTGCGGTAAGACAAATCAAAAAGCACTGCAAAGGAATAGAAGAATCAGGAAGCTCAGAGAGGTGAAGGGTCAACAGCAAATACTGAATGCCTTCACCGAGACACCACGCACACCAACACCCTCTAAACCCCTACGGCTCCCTTCCCCCATGCCAGACAAAAATAGGTCAGCCCCAAACAGCTCTGAAACACACTGATGGGAAATCTGAAGACGTTTCTACCTATGCTGCGAATGGACAGCATCAGTCTCCACAGCTGCGACATCTTTTATGAGCACGAAAGTCACTTCATAGAATACTGAAATTTAATATCGGTACGTTTCACATTTAGCTCTAAAAGTCCTAACATATTTTTTGCTTTTTTTTTTTTTCATTTCTATTTCACTTTAAATTCTCATTCCAGGATTCAACATTGGTTTTTCTCAGCTTACTCCTTTCAGTTAAAATTTACCAGAGTTTTAAAACCATGTAGGTATGTACCTCAAACTGTGTTAAACTAAAGCACATGTGCGTGAGAGTGAGAAAGAACAATTCTCAGGGAAAGGTGCTCATATACAGCAAAATGCTGCCAGCAATAGTTTAAGAAATGTGAAATGACTGAGGAATCATTGTGTACATCTTAAACCAGAAGCAATCCATTACATGACAAATATATAGGAGCTTAAATGAAATAAAGTTTTTTTATACTGAGGTTGCAGCTTCAGTTTAATACACCATAATTTAATAAACTATGCCTAGAGCTTCAGCTTTGTGTCCCATTAGTTATAAAGTTACACATTCTTCTCATTATAAATGTGCATTTACATCCTCATACAATCTAAAAACGCTGTGATGACACAATTACTTAACAGACTACCCAATGATGTAATGTGAACCATAATCTGAAACCCAATTTCATAAACTACTCCAGAGCACCAGAGGAAGAATAAAGTAAAAAACAGTCTCACTACAGTACTAAAAATACTATTAAAAATGCCCACATGGAAGCATAATTTCGATAGTTTCAAAATCAAGAAAAACGTATTACCACTCTTAACCTAAGATGACTTATCTCATCCAAATCTTAACCTACAAATATAGATTCATCTGAGGCCGCTGATAACCCCTATAGAAGCTTTTAGAAATAAAGTTTTCATATGTATTTTTCAAACATCAAAAACAAAGGGAATTTGTGCTGGTTTTGTTTTTTGAATGCCCAATTACAGAAAAAGTGTGAAAAAAAATGATTGTTCCACTCCAGAGCGACAGATTATTATGAAGAAAAAGTAGCCTATAAATAATTTTAATTAGTTATAAGTACAAACTGGGTGTTTTCTCGAAAATATAAATGAAGAAAAGTTCCTGAATTAAAACTCTTTAAACGTTATCTTCTAAATTAACATTTTAAAATTAATTCCTAAACAGTAATTATCTAATATAGAGGGAAGATAAACAAATCTCAGGATTATAAACACAGGGCCACTCTCCAATGATAGTTTGAAAGATACTGAGATATATAAATTAATGTTTTTACTTCATATTCAAAGTAAAACCTAGTTTCTAAACATAAAATAGTAAGGTATGAGTTCAAATACTGTTCCTTCAACACGAATTGTCTAAGCTGTATTAGCTATGTGCTCTATGTTGTAATTACAGTCCCAGAAATCAGCCACACAGAATGAATGAAACTCACATGTTCCATAAAAATGAAATGCCCTGGCCATAAATATCACTGATGACATAAAAGCAAATATAGTCACTCCATAAATCCAGATTACGATGCAGATAAGCCTTAGATCGTATAAAACTGCAAAAGGAAGTGCTCGTTTGGGCTTTTATAACAGGAAAACTTTTGACTCTGTCATCTGTATCTTGCTGTCTTCCTCCTCACTTTTCTAATCTCTAAAACGTAAAGCAAAACAACTTATGTGCACAACATCCAGCAATATTCAGCTTTTAACTGTAAAGCTATTTATGCGGGAAATAACAGTGAAACACCAGATTTGGGAGGAAAGGGCGCTGTGTCCTGGGGGAGACAGCATGGGATACGCATTACATATGAAAGCCTTCATCTTCTGCATCCTCCCGCATACAAAGCTCCAGAGCCACGGAGTATCCAAACCGTCTGAGGAAAGACAAATATTTAGATTCCCAAGGTCCAGGCTGAATCATCACATACTCAGAAACATACGTTTTAAAGGGTCAGGGATTAAAACTTAAGAAGAGCTAAAAATCTTTCCGAACCGCGAGATCATGTGGGGGTAACTCCTAGCACTTCCTTTCGTCTAAAAACATCTGAGTAAACTCTCCAGGAAACACAGCACAAAACGAAGAATCCTGAAAACACGCAACTAGGAACAACAGCCAGCGACCACGGGATGGTCTTTCTCAGGCGGGCTTAGCTTCATCGAGAGAAGATGAATCGGACATTTGTGGCTGGTCGTGGGGAGAACACCCACACCCACACCCACACCCACACGCGAAGCCGCGCTTTATCTTCGTTAGAAATAGTAACGGTCAAAGGGATCAAAACGTTAGGAGAGGAGGGGGCCGGGGGAGGCAGAGAACAGACAGAATCCAGTTTCAAACCAGGCCGGCGGGGGCTGCAGGGAAGAGACCAGAGAGAAATGGGCTTCTGTTCCCAACTGTCACAAGCGCCAGGCATCACAAAAGACCAACACAACGCCCCCCCCACACACACACACACCAGGACATATATAAATAGACCCCGCAAGGTCTTCCCCGGCCGGCCACTGGGACGCGGCGCAGCCGGACCCACGCACACCGCACCCGAGCGCCCCGCCACGCCTCTCCCCACCGCACCCGCGCCCGCCCCGACTCACCCTCAGAGCCGCCGCCCCCGCGCCCGGCCGTTCTAGCTCCGACTCCCGAGACCGCTGCCCGCGCGGCTGCCGCTGTGGCCGCTCCTGAGTCCTGGAAAGAGAAGCCACCACCTCCGGAGCCGCTGCCGCCTCTGCCGGTCCGTCCGCGCGTGCGCGACCCCACGTCGGCCGCGGCCCCCTCCCCCACCCCGCCCCTCCCTTAACACGCGGGGTCAGGACCCGAGCACGGGGTTCCAGGAGTCAGCTCAGCGCAGGGCGGGAGGAAGCGAGTTGTCACCTGCTGTCACCATCCCAGGAACCTTCGATGCCCCAAAGCTCTATGGAATAGGAATTCCTGTGCTGCACGGAGATTCTGCTTTTCAACCACATGTTAAAATAGGGTCAAAAGGATTAAAAAATAAATTCAAGAAACCCACAAGCCCAGGAAATAATCTTGGCGTATCCGTCAATTCCCTTCATTCTAAATCTCTCTCTTAAATTATCATGCACCCCCCCTCCACCGCACACACGCACACTCCTAAGGGTTGTAGAAATTAAAGTTGTCAGCTTTAAAAAATAATAAATGTTATCTTTTTCAGAAAGTGCTGGTTGCTTCCCTTAGAAATGTGTGTTTAGGAGGAAAGACAAGGGATTGATGACAGGTCAGAATTGTGTACTTTTATCCGAAGAATATGCGAATTTATCTCCCGTAGAAGAATTGGGTTGGGTTTTTTATTTGTTTCTGAAATAATATCGTTTCCACTTTGATAGTAAAAACAATAAATAGATTTCTTTTGGAAATTGTCTACCTGAGTACACACAATAGCAGATTATTAGTATTTTCTTTTCAATTAAAATTTACTTTTTACAGGAAGAAAACTTTGTTATGTAAGTATATTTACATTTATATCTAGAACATTTAATTAAAGTCATGAATAATAATTAACCCAGGCAGGGTTGACCACACAGTACAACTTCATAACATGTACACTAAGTTTTTTTCCTTCCACAACACAAATTCAACATGCCCCGTATTTTTATGTTTCTATTTCTAATAGCTGAGTTATGCATAATGAGATATACATAAACATGTCCTTATTTGTGTCCTATTTTCAAACATCAGGCAGGGTGGCCAGTTAACTCAGTTGGTTGGAGCACAGCCTTAGAACACCAAGATTGTGGGTTCAGATCCTCATACAGGCCAGCTGCCAAAAAAATCCCAAACCAAACCAAAAAAGAAAAAACCACCAGGCTGCGTCATACCTCTTTACCTTTAGATATTGTTCATAATACACCAGTCCAAAAGTTGATAGTTTAAACAACAATCATTTATTTTGCTCTTGAATCTGAAATTCAGTCAGAGCCTGGTGGAAATGGCTTATCTCTGCTCCACACAATGTCACCTGGAGCAGTCTGATTGAAGGCTAGAAGACCTGCTTTTGAGATGGCTGGCAAGTTGGTGTGAGCTGTCAGGTAGGAATTCAATAGGAGTTGTGGGAAGGGATCAAAATTCCATACTAGGATTTTTAGTGGGCTGTTTGGCTTCCTCGCAGCATGGTGGTTGGGTACAAAAGCAAGCATCTCAAGATGCTCTGAGTGATCTGCTAAAAATAAACTAAAAAGGAGAAAAATGGGCACGATCTATCTATCCTTTAAGGAAAATTTCAAATCTGCTCACTCAACAATCCTACTCAGAACCCAATGTTTGATTCCTTGAACTTGTTAAGACAAGTGAACAGATATGATGGGGGGGAGGGGGAGGGGAGGGGGGAGGGGAAGAGGAACGGGTAAAGGGTCATGAAAGTCAACTACAATGTATACTAAGAAGTTAAAGTAAAATAATAATAAAAAAAGAACCCAATGTTTGAAACTTAATATTTACACAAGTACAGTAAGTTGGGAGTCAAAGATTTGGGTTCTAAGGCCTGCAATTTCTAACTACCAATGCACTCCTGAGCAAGAGGTACTAGTGTCTCTGAGCTGGAGTTCTTCACTCGTAGATAGGAGGAAGTGGCCTCTTTCCTAAGGTTCCATTAAAGCAATGGTTTTCAAATTTGAGGGTGCATCAGAATCCCCTGGAGGGCTCCACCCAGAGTTTCTGATGCAGTGTCTGGGACAGAACTTGAGAATGCATTTTTCTTTCTTTTTTTAAAAATTACCATATAAAGATGACTGGTAAGGGGATCTTAACCCTTGTCTCGGTGGTGTTGGCACCACACACTATGAAGTGAGCTAACAGGCCATCCCTACATAGGATCCGAACCCATGGCCTTGGTGTTATCAGCACCACACTCTCCCGAGTGAGCCACGGGCCAGCCTGAGAATGCATTTCTAACAAGTTCCCAGGTGTCTGCTGCTGCTGCTGGTCCAACAACCACACTTCAAGAACCCAACTGCTTTAACATCATCTTACACTGGAATGGCAGAGAAGGGCCGAGTGGAGGAAAGACCACTGGACAGAATAAAAGATTAGATTAGATGTAGGTCTCTCACTCAGAGGTGATGAACAGCAGTGACAGACCATTCCACAGACACCACTTCATCTCCATTTGACATCAAACAAAACATATGAAGTTTTCCTCTGTTCTCTCTGCACTAATCCAAGACGTGTTTAGCTCTGCTGTGCCTAAAGCAACAACAAACAGAAATGCAGTCACTGAAACTGCACGACAGTACTTGGATATAATGTAGTGTTCAAAATGCATACCATTTTATATAGTTTTGACTTTAAACTATGTACATGGCTTACACATTCAAAATTTAAATTAAATCAAGAGAAAAAGCAAACCCTAAAATTGAATCTAAATAGAAACTGAACCTGGCTATATAACAAATTGATAAACCATACAGAGAAAATAATTACTTCACATAACTTCTGAACACAGAACCCTGACTATAAATCCTTAACAGATATATTGTAAGGAAAAAAAGAACTTCAGGGAAAACTTAAACGTCACTCCATGTCTGTTATAACATTATGTAACTGTTAAATTATTTTATGTTCATTAAAAGATCAGGCAAGGAAGCAAATGTATTGTTTTATTAGGAAACAAGATCTTCGGTCTAGGAGAAAAGACAAAGAAATATAAGATACACAGATAGAAGAAATTAAAGGAAAACTCTGAGTCTTGAAAAAATATGCTCTGTTTACTAAAAGGACATAGAAGCAATAACATCTTGGTAGCAATAAGCACACTTAGTATCCAGATATTGGTTTCTAAATACATTTTCTCACTCACTGCAGCCAGCTCCAAAGCTTGACTCATTCAAAGAGCAGCCACACCGTGCAACTGCCCACACCTTCTGCTGTTCCTGCCTGCTCAGACTGAGGAATGACTAGTAGCTTGATAACTGCATCTCAATTTCACCTAAGGAGTCAGGTCAAGTCTGTGATTTTTCCCAAGAATAAGCATTTGTACCTTTTTGCTGCTGGGACAAAACTGAGTGGAAGTCAGAAACCATGCAGAATTCTGCGCTCAAGAGAACCCTTTCCAACAGCCCCTCCTACTGGAGTTGCAACAGCTGCAAAATCTCTCTCACTCACCTACTCCCTTTTCCCACTAGGTCCCAGCCAGGCCAATGCCTTCAACTTCACAACTTGACATGGAGGGTAGGCAAGGGCATGTTTTCCGGGCTGCCAGCTGCACACAGTCCTCTATCTATAATCAACACTTACTCTTGGTCCTGACTGTGCCCCAAGCTACAGCAGAGGTCACTGCATGAAGACAGCACACAGGAAACATTACTGAGAGGCCAATATGGTAAAGGGCTGATTGGGTTTCTATTTTTTCAAAGACTTGCCACCATCTAGTTTTCAATTTTATCTGGATATGTGGGGTTTGCATTAATTATTTAAGGAGGCCTGAAAATACTTATATCATGCATTTGTCCAACACTGTCTGATTTTTTCAGATAAAGAAATGCCTTTTGTATACAACTCAACAAAAGTGGAATACGAAAGCACTGATTACACACATGGGTATGTCTTTTATACCTCTGCCCATGGAGACATGACTGAAAGGAAATACTCCAAAGAACCAATAATGGCCACGGTAAAGTGGTGGGAGTAGAATGATTTCACTTTTTCTTTATGGTTTCCGGTATTTTAGACTTTATTTTTTGCAGTGATCATGTACTGTACGTTTATCACCAGAGCCAGGCTTAAGTGAAGAGGACCTCTACAGAAAAGACGAACCCCATTTAGATTCCATTTGAGATGTGAAAGGAGGCATACTCTGGCTGGCCACAACACCTTTGTCAGGTGAGGAAGCACAAGCTGAAGGGCACCGCAAGGAAAGAAAGTGAACTCTTGGTTCAAAAAATTCCAAAAATTACATTTAAAATGGTACCAACAAGTCTGCTCCAGCAACAGCGTTTCCTAACACAGCCCTGGCAAGATGCACGGTAGACTGATTTTGGAAGGAAGGTGCCACTCCTCATTCCATTCACAGAGAGAGCACTTCATGCATAGCTAGACTACTGTATTTAAATTACAATAAGCTAGAATTTGCTGCTCATTCCCCACTCTTTAAAATAATCTTTAAACAATTTTAACTGGAAAGCATCCAATATCCCACTGAGCTGTACATCAATATAGGATCACTGTAACACAACAGAGTCCATGTCACAATACAATATGAGAATCTTTTGGGCATTCAACCAAGCAATGATATTTTTTCATTTTAAAGTCTCCTGTATCCTCTTTGAAAGAGAAAAGAGAGTGGTCACCTCATAAAATGTCACATCTGCAAATATTTGTATAAAGCTCTATCATTTGTCCTGCAGTCCAGAGACAACAATGCTTTCTCATTCTTACTGACAAAATATACATACTAGAGATGACTGTGTTGTTAGAGACCAAGTACAGAGAGCAGGGCAGAGGAGGAACTCTCACTAGATTATTAGCTGGCACAAATGAAATTGGTTTAGCCATTATCTCCCTTGATGGACCATTGATTTGCAGAAATTATGCTTGACTTAAGGATATCACAAATTCCCAAGGCTGCTGGTTCACTTTCTAGCATCTGTAAAGTATGATGTTGAATCCTACTCATAATTAGGCAAGTCAGAAGCAATCAGCAGATCCTAAAGTAAAATTTTGGATAAAAATACAATAAATTAAAATAAAAAGGACTTAGTTCATTATAATCTATGGCTAGTTTTTAAAATTTAAATATGGACCCATGCACATATGTACGTACACGCACATGAGCATACATGCAATTACTTTTTGTTTGGGTTAAATTCTCCTCTCTCCCATCTAAAGCTGCACAGTAAATCTTCATGTGACCATTTCAGGAACTTTTTTGCTGCTAAATTTGGCCAACAACCTGCTCAGCATTCTAGCAAATGTTTCTGATTTCCAACCTCTGGGAACTCGGCTGAATCTGTTTTCTTCCCCCATGTTAAAAATAAAAGAAATGGCACAAATGGGCATAAAAACTTAGAGAAGCTTTCCCCACCCCCCTCCCCTCAGTGTCTCTATTCGTGTGACCTCCATGATCCCTTCTCAAATCTTTTCCATTAGAGAAGATGTTTAAAATTATGGCCCACTATGTAGCCAAGGATGACATCACTCAGCTGTGTGTGTGTGTGTGTGTGTGTTTAAAGAAAATGCTAATGATTATTTGTTACTTGGGAGCCATCAGCAACGATTTAAGCCAACTAGTCTGCTGGACCTCTGAACCTACGATGTCACAGGATGGCAACTTGTTCAAGTGAACAGATTCTCCAGAGTAATGACTCTCACATTGTATTGGGGGGGGGGGCGCGCAGTTGGGGAAGAAGATCCCTGTCTTTTACTTAACAATTTCTTTAAAGACATGTGCGATCCAACCTTACCTCAGTGACATCCTTAACTTTGATAGCCGCCAGCTGACCCGTTTTAACATGTCTACCCTGAAAAACAGAGGGGAAAAAAGATCAATCAGCACCAATGTGTTGCACAATCATTACAACAGAATGGTTGAAGGTTCCAATGAATCATGTCTCTTTTATACTTTTCTCTTACTAACCAAAAGTGATCCTGACATAGTCCTGTGCTTTCCAATAGAATAATATGGTTTGTAATACCAATAAACCCCACTTAATAAACAAAGCAATTAGAACAAATACGTTTTGATAAAGCAACAATTCCTTCTTTCTTTCACAGGTTTAATTTACATGACATTACCTCCAAGCAACATAAGGTCTCCTTCTACACATCAGGTTGACCACCCTTTCCTTCTTAACACTCCACATGCAAAAACTAAACAACAAGAAAACACTCTAGATATGCACAGATAACAGTAATTTTTGCCTGGTGTGCTCCCAATACCTATTACTGGATTTCACAAGAGTTACACATTAAAAGTCTTATTTGAGCTTTCTTGCAGTCCCAGTGGAGGGAGATTGGAGAATCATCCAGAATAAAGGGAGTACAGAAAGAGATTTGGGGGAAAGAGTAGATAGCTCTATTACAGCTATATTCTAATTCCTGACATAGGACCTAAAAATTTGCAGCCCATTCATATCACTAGGCATTTCAAAAAAATTTGCTATCATTCTCCTCTCACCCAGATGAGGAGTATTAGCTTTAATGACTGTCAATCTTGTTTCCCTTTAAACACTCTTTGCAATACCTTGCTGGTCATTTCTCTGGCCAGTAACAAAGAGCCACCCAGACATCCTGAGCTTGATCTACTTACAGACTTTGTGGGAAATGGTTCTTCTGCAACAAATTTAAAACAGGAAGAACATCCCCATATTTTCCAAGAGCCTGTCCCTCTGTGGTGTTATGATGAAAAGAGCAATAAACATCAGAATGTCAAACTTTAGGAAACCTCTCCACTTACTCTGAAGAGGCTGCTCAGAAACTCAAGTTACAACTTGGACAAAAGCACCTCCAGAACTAAGTGGGGAAAAAAACCAAAAAAACTACACTGCCACAAGAACAGCTTTAACTTTTTTTTATTGAAACATGGTTGAACTTCAGGAAATAGGACTGGACACAGACTTCATGAATACGACCCCAAAGGCACGGGTAACCAAAGGAAAAATAAACAAATGGGATTATATCAAACTAAAAAGCTTCTGCACAG
This sequence comes from Cynocephalus volans, assembly GCF_027409185.1. Taxonomy (NCBI): domain Eukaryota; kingdom Metazoa; phylum Chordata; class Mammalia; order Dermoptera; family Cynocephalidae; genus Cynocephalus; species Cynocephalus volans. The sequence continues at coordinate 92,089,369 of NC_084473.1, read as the reverse complement.
CAAAAGAAACAACTAACAGAGTTAAAAGACAACCAACAGAGTGGGAGAAAATATCTGCAAAATATACATCTGACAAAGGATTAATATCCAGAATATACAAGGAACTCAAACAACTTTACAAGAAAAAAACAAGCAACTCAATTAAAAAATGGGCAAAAGAGCTAAGTAGGCATTTCTCTAAGGAAGACATACAAATGGCCAATAGACATATGAAAAAATGCTCAACATCACTCAGCATCTGGGAAATGCAATTCAAAACTACACTGAGATACCATCTCACCCCAGTTAGGATGGCTAAATTCCAAAAGACTCTGAACGATAAATGCTGGCGAGGTTGCAGAGAAAAAGGAACTCTCATATATTGTTGGTGGGACTGCAAAATGGTGCAGCCTCTATGGAAAATGGTATGGAGGTTCCTCAAACAATTGAAGATAGATAAAACAATTGAAGATAGATCTACCATATGACCCAGCTATCCCACTGCTGGGAATATACCCAGAGGAATGGAAATCATCAAGTCGAAGGTATACCTGGTTCCCCAATGTTCATTGCAGCACTCTTTACAATAGCCAAGAGTTGGAACCAGCCCAAATGTCCATCATCAGATGAGTGGATACGGAAAATGTGGTATATCTACACAATGAAATACCATTCACCTATGAAAACGAATGAAATACTGTCATTTGCAACAACATGGATGGACCTTGAGAGAATTATATTAAGTGAAATGAGTCAGGCACAGAAAGAGAAATACCACATGTTCTCACTTATTGGTGGAAGCTAAAAATAAATAAATTCACACACAGACACACACACACACACAAAACGTGGGGGGGAGAAGATATAACAACTACAATTCCTTGAAGATGATACGACAAGCAAACAGAAAGGACATTGTTGGGTGGGAGGGAGGAGGGAGGGAGGTTTCGGTAATGGGCCACAATAATCAACCACACTGTATATTGACAAAATAAAAATTAAAAAAAAAAAAGAAACGTGGTTGATTTTACGTATCTGTGAGTTACAGCATTGAATATCCACAGCAGTGTGCAATGTGATGCTCATGTCGAGATCATTAGTACATTCGACATTACACGGTGCAATCACTTTTTGTGGCCCTTTACCGCTTTCTTACTACGCCCTTGGCCCTCCCCCTTTGCCACCTCTGGGGGCCTCAGTCTGTTCTCTCCTTTTGAAAGTTGAATGAATTATTTTGGCTTGCATCTTTCTTCCCATTTCTATTTATTTATTAGCTCCCACTTATGAGTGAGGACATGTAGTATTCCTCCTCCTGTGCCTGGCTTATTTCACTCAGTGTACATTTCTCTAAGTTCATCTATGTGGCTGCAAATGGCAGAATTTCATTCTTTTATGGCAGCATAGTATTCCATTGAGAACACCTTTAACTTAGACACAAAGTTCATCAAACGCAAATGCTTCACTTTAAAACTCTAGTTGCTATTGACTAACATTTTGTTCCCACAGGACCTACAATTCGGAAGGTAAAAAATTGGTTTTTTGGATTCAATTTGGTCTTTTTTTATCTAACTGTTATAACCCTCAGTTCTGAGCTTTAAAAGTGTTTAATATTATCCTAACAAATAATATTTGACCTCTGCATCTCCACTGCCTTATATTTTTTAAGCAAAAGAACATCCTATTAATGTTCATACATAGATGTCTCAGTATAACTGGGAACCAGCTTAAGAACCAAAACAGTACAAAAACACGAAAATATTTAAAAGACTTAATTTAAATGTAGCCTACATCTCAGAAAAACAAAGAAAATAAAAGGTAATTAAAGAAAAGGCAAGATAATTTTCGCTTATATTACAGTTCCCTTTCACAAGCAACCCCCCTCCGCTTGGCTGGGAAATTTGGAACAGCAAATGCAGAGGAAATGCCAAGGACATGGTGTCATGCAAGACTCCTCAAAGAACAAGAGAATAGGTAAGAGCCGGTTCTAGGGAAAATGTGCCCAAGGACAGCAAAGGAAGCAAACTTTGTGCACACAGAGAAAAGCCTAAACTAATTTAATGAGCCTTTACAGTCTATTAAAAACTAAAATAAGAACCCAGAAATATAACGACAATCCCTCTTTCTATTGTCAAATTCTTTTTAACTTCCAGAGGGCATGCCGCCTGAGGCAGGAGTGTGATTATTTCTAATATGCCTATATTCCTGACTCCCGCCGAACTTCTCAAGTGTTTTCTTTCCTTTCTTCAGACTACATGCTTCCTCCTACAAGCAACTAAAGCAAACCTACAGGATCAGTCAGGGTTAAGGTTATCAAAGGTGAGTGGCTGGAAAACCTAAAACCTGGGAGAATTTCAGTATACCGTATTGCCCTTGGTCACGGACCTGACCTGAGCCACATATAAGTGCAGAGTAAGATGTCACTGACAATTTTCAATGTGTACTTAAATGCCTCTGGAGCATCCCTTTTCAAATAAAGGATGTAAAATAGCTATTGTAACCACAACTTCTGACACACAGATACCTCTGATTTACCATCTTACAAGAATGGAGGGTTCCATGACTACATTCATTACTATAAGACAGACTATTTTAAAAATACTGCTTTACCTTAGAATTTGTATTCAATGATTTCTCACTACTACTGTATGTCGGATTAACTGAAAGAAATTTTGGACTGGGTTTGAATCTTCATTTTTACCATTTTTAAGCTACAGATTATTTTTTGGTAGATCCAATCAATTTGCTGTATTACTTGCTGGGAAGGTGTTCTCAAATTTTGTAGAAAGAGAGACAGAGTCGGAAGCACAGATGTGTATAGTGTTTTTTGTTTTTTTTTTTTGAAACCTGTAACAAGTCTTCCAGGGTTACCAACAGAGGATGATCCAAAAGAATAAAGTTAACATGTCATTATTCCAAAAAGCACTGGTCAACTGTCATTATTTCAATGAGTTTCTAATGGAACTGTAACTGCATAAAACAAAGTTCCAAGGCTTTTATGCCCTGAGCTTTCCACATGAAAGATGTTTCCCTCCTGCTAATCCCTAACCTCAATGCTACACAGAGATACTTCGGAAGAGATCTCAAGAGTTGAATGAGACCTTAGAAGTCCAACAAACCCAGTACCGCTGTGCTCTGCATGAAGTAAAATGGAAGAATCAGTAACCATGGCATTGAGGACCTTACCCAAACACAACCCCCAGGTGAATTCTTAGCTGAAAGCTTTTCATAGCTGAGTGGGTTATTTTTTTCTAAGTGATGGAGGACATTCTGGTAATAAAACGCACCGGTGGTAAAGATGAAACAGATTCCAGTCCTGCCCTTCAAAGCTACTTCAAGAGCATTTTTCAACCACCACAGGTCAGGTACTGGTATTCCCAGCTGCAAAACAGGAACAGGTTAGATTAGATGGCACCTACTGTGCTTCCAGACACCCTCCTAGCTTAATAAGGTTTCCATCAATATTCATACTGAAATCTTGTAGGAGGGTTTGAGAAGCAACACTTGGACCCCATGATTTCATTAAGATCAAGGTGCCTTTGTGACTTCCTGAAACACAGCTAACTCAGAAATAGAAAGAGGCGTATTCATTATTCTGCTTATACCATAGGCTGAAAGAGAATATAACTTTCTACTCAAAACTATTTACTTTATTGAGCTTACGTTAACCTCATCAACACAATGTAACTGCCTCTTCTCACCCACTCCCACCAAAAACAAAACAAAACCTATAAGACCAGCAAAGTCCAACAGCTGGCAAATCCCCACCCACAAAGTGTACCTAGCACTGAAGCTGAGATGGCACATTACTAAATCCACTTTACAGTGAAGCAACGTGAAAAGTAATACTACTTGGAATCACTGTGTCTACCTCAGTCAACAAGCCAAGGAAAAGGGCCAAGAACAGTTATTTCATGCATGTGCTCATGGATGAAAGCTCCAGTGTTCATAATGGCAAAAATTTTTGCTTTCAATAAAAAGGCTGACTTGTATTTTAATACCTCTTTCCCATCATAGAAAAGGGATGTAAAGTAAGAGTATGCTGCAAACAAATCCTTCTCAAAGATCAGTGACAAAGCTCAGAGATTTACTATCTGATTTAAGGTATAAAAGTCAGTTTTAAGCCCTTTCATATTCTTCACGTGATTTTTAAAGGCCTCCTCAAAAATGCAAATTGATTTATAAGAGAGACTATATTAGAAATAAACACTTTATCTGAAACTGTTTAGAAGGAAAAATGGAAGGGTGATGCAGAGAAAATGTGTCTGGAAAATGCATAAGCTGAATGGTGGTCCTGGAGCAACAGGCAGCTAATGTACAACTTGCAAAGACTGGCCAAGAAAAAAGAAAACTAACTCAGAGAACACGTCACACGAGAATTCACACTATGAATAAATTTTCCTTACCTGCACAAAAGTGTGGTAAAGTTACTACGGTCAGATATGCACTTACTAAAGTCACTTAATGAAAGAAAAGACAGGCAGGAAACACAAGTACCTGTTTGTACAAACTGCCCTCTGCAGCAGCACAAAGCGCATAAGACAAGTGCATTCAACAGGGCGGGACCGACCTACATTAGCTACCGATGCCAAGGACAGTACGGAGAGCTCTTTAGTGGAGAAATGTAAGAGGCCCATGAGAAGCAGCTGGGATTAACACAAAAAAGGGGGAAAAAAAGCAGGGGGTGGAGAGGGTAGGGCACACACAAAGAGAACAAAAACTTCTAATCAGACACAGAAATGAAACTCAAAGTATCATTTTCTGGAATTTCTGTTCCTTCAAAAGTTGTCTCATTCCACACACCAATTTCAGTAAAGATTTCTTCCAGAAGAATTTCTTTTGGGGTCAGGGATAACCGGAGACATGGCCTCGGGGTGGGAAATAACAAGTATGAAAGGAGCAAGAACATGGGCCAGGCTTTCCCTTTGCTGTGTTTAAGCAGTTACTTATTCCCCAGCACTGCTCACGTGAATTCAGAGTCTGCATAACAGACAAAGGGCCTTTACTAGGAAGACCAAAAGAAAACTAAAGAATTTAAGCCCAGAACACGAGAATTTTTCACTCTGCTTTAAAAAACAAAAAGCATGAAAACCAATTAAATTTTTAAAAAAACACTTGACAAACCTTGTTATTCTCTTAGTGATTAGTGGTTCCCAAATCTAGCAAATAAGGTGATATCCTCACTGACTTTTCTTAGCTAATACAATGTAAAGACAGCAGCTGCCCATATCCATAACTGTTTCGTTACCTCAATAGGCTAACCTGGATAGTAAATATTTGCCTTAAATTCTTTCTGGAGCAAGATATAAATAAAAACAAATACATTTAACCACACCACGTCAGTTCATAATCGTGACACGGCATTCAACTCACTGGGTTTTGTGGATATTATTAATACTCTGGATCTTTTCCCCCTTCTCCTCACACCTCCTCCCTTCCATCTACATACCTTTCCCTCATAAACTCATAAAGCTAAAAAGCCTTTCCCTTTCCAACATGCAGCTGTTGAGGACTGAAAAGTTCTCGGTGCTTTTAGCACCAGCCAATACGAGTATGCCACCATTAATTCTCCCACAGCAATTTTAATGCGGCTCTCTTTTAATTCACTCTGCTGAATGAAAACTTATGTCAACAATACTTTCCCCCAACCCAAAGCCTCCACCATGCTTTGAATAAAACAACATCATAACACATACCTTGAAAGCGATTTCCCACAGAATCAGAAAGCAACCAGCTCCTGATCAGTAACATGAATCTGGTCAGTAACATGAAGACATGAAAACGCACTTACTGTTGGGAGGTGCCCTGCAGATGCTCTCCTGCCTTGTAAGCATTTCACACTCACAAATGCAGAAGACGCAGACAGTGTAGCATATTCATTAACACTGAAAAACAAAAGCAATGCCATTATTTGATTGAGACTTTCCAATTAATAGAAAGAAAGCCAAGTGCCACACTAGCCTGGTCAATCATCCCCTCCTTTTCATTTCAGCAGAAATAGCCACTAGTAATTAAGACTCTGAGGGCTGGCTGTCTATCCTTCTGGACAGGGAGCACGACAGGGCCTGTGCTTTCAAGGCTCCTTCAAAGCCCACAGACACAGCCCCAAGCAGCAGGAGCGAACTTGCTCACCTGGAAGATCCATTCACACCAAGATGGTTTAACTTTTAAAGCCACAAAAACGAGATGTAATTTTCTAAATCCAGAGCAACCACCCAAATCCCTGAGTGTGCTGGAAATTTCTGTAAAGAATGTTGGTTGAAATACATAGACTATCTCCTAGACTGGAGCTTGCAAGTGTTTTCGTTGGGTTAAGCAAAACTCAGAGAATACTTCTGGACAAAAGTGTCTGGAAGGATAATTCACAAAAATGCTAGAAGTGGCTCACACACTTGTGGAAATCCATATCACTCTGTTTCATAAATCAGAGCTAGACGGGACCTTAGGACACCACTGACTTGATTCTCAGACTCCAGGACCTCAACAAGAAAGATCAACCCTATTGTGCTAAGTCATCCAGGGAATGCATTTCCATAGCCTTCTTCAAGCAGCACAGTGAGAATGTTTATATCCAAAATGCCAAAATGCCAAAGGCACATTTCAAAAACTTTTTTTTTGAACAAAGATTTTCTTTGAAAAAGCATGTTACGAGGGAAGAAAGGAAGGGCAGGAGTGGGCACGGTGAGCTGCGGAAAGTGAATTATCCATTATTATCAAAGACAAATTTAGGAAGGCATTTAAACTTAGCAAGGAAGTCAAATCACGGCTCTGCCACTGCCTAGATCTAAACTATTTCAGATAAACTGCACAAACAACTCTACGCCTCAAATGCATCATCTAAAAAATGGAGATAAAAACTTAATGCCTGCCCCAATGGCATTATGAAAGATTAAATGAGAGTGTGGTTGTTACAAGCATGTTCTGAACTCCTGGAGTGCATCAAACATGCAATAAATGCCGGCTATTGTTATTCTCATTTGCTCTGTAATAAGCACAGAACTGGCATTGTCCTGCAGTCTGCTTCTGATTGGGGAATGCCATGACTCTAAGGCTGCCAGTACTCCCTGCAGGCAGAGCCTGGCACCAGCAGAAACACGAACAGGTATCCTGAGCCTGACACGGTTCCACCACTGGATATGGGACAGTGGTCAGCAGTGAGAACGATGACGAATGTGGACAAGGCTGTAAACTCTCCGTGCAGTTTTATGGAACAAACTCAAATTCCAACTCAGCACCTTCAAGCTACGTGACCACAGACAGGTGACTTAACCTTGCTAAGCCTCCACTTTTCTCCTCAGCTAAGTGGGAATCGGGTATTTTCTGAAATGAATCCTTGCATGTGAAAGCACTAACAAAGTGCCTGCTCAGTGCACCACCTACATCACCCTCTTTCCTTCCCTCCTCTTTCACCCTGGAATTTCCTAACGCTCAGTGATTTCCGGCATAAGGCCTGAGAGTGTCGACTGTGATCATCAGAAAATGGGCTGGATGTTATAGGAATAAGGACATGAGAAAATGCAGGCTGATATGAGAGTTGCATTGTCCTGAGCCAAGAATGAACCAATATGCAATTAGACTAATGAGATAATAACACCTTTCAGATAAGAACACAGATTGCTGAGAAACTAACTGTTCACTAAGAGAAAAGCTGGTGCGCTGTGAACACAAACTGAGACATTTAACATTGCGTGGCCAAGTGTGATTTCTATGCTGTTTTATCTTCACTGGCTTCTAAGAAATCTTCCATTCACAGACCAGGTTTTCAATTCTGTGGGGTTAACCTCAGGCATAAAACTTTCCACTTCTATATAAAATTAGTTTGAACCCACTTTACAACCCTGGAAGAAAGAGGAAGTTCAGAAAAAAAGGTACAAAAACAAACAGGGAGCTGAAACACCATAAACTTTGGAAAGCACTGCTCTCCAGCATCCTCAAAGAACGTTCGCGTGGCTCACCCTGTGTACACTGAGGTCACACATCCTATGAGAACAAGAATGCTCAGAACTAAAATATAATAAGCATTGGTAATAAAACAGCAGAACGACAGATGACACCTCCCCCTGCTGATGAACACTGTGCAGCCTCCTCTGTGACCAAACTGAGGCAAAATACAGAATAAAAGAAAAGCAACCCAAGTGTGTAAGTGAAAATGACATGCACAGCCCAGACCACAGTTATGGCTCATACACTGAAAGTGTTGCAGGTGCACACTCGAGTGTATGAAAAGCAGTTTAAAGGGACCTTTCTCAATCGGTGCAAACGTGTTCCACCTCCCTACAACTCCCCCTCCCCTCCCCTTCATCCTCTCACTACTCCCCAGGTTTCTCCCCAATTCCTCCTCACCCATTTAGGGAATCTAGGTAAGAAAGAACACTTAAAAATATATGCAAACATTAACAGGTACTGGAAAAAAGAGGTGACTTGCCTATTCCATTGGCCGTTCCTCCCATGTTCTCCCAAGAAGCGGCATGCTTTGAGAAGTGCTCATCACAGCTGACACACAAGGACCAGGCCAGGAGGCTGGTGCTCAGAGGACAAGAGGCAGTAGATTTCTGGTGATGTCCTGACCACAGTCCACACTCAGACCTGACAAATGCAGGCGTCCTCTGGTTTTGAGCACTCCTGGTCTCGGGTGCTTCCAGTCTGAGGCACTCCTGGTCATGGGGTACTCCTGGTTTTGAGGGCTCCTGGTCTTGGGGTGCTCCCAGTCTAGCGTGCTTCTTTTCATGTCGTGCTCCTGGTCTCTGCTGGTGCCTCTCCTCATGTCAGTGCAGTTGAGAGTCTGGCGTGCCATCTGCACGGTGGCTGTGACTGCAGCTGTAGAGACTAGCTGCTTTTGCATTTCCCTGCGGTTGCTACTGGCTGAGAGAATCAATACTTGGCCTAGTGAGCACTTGAGTCTTTGACAATCTGGAACGGTCTCAGCAAATGTGACAAGCGTGATTTTGCTGCTTATAGGAGTTTCCCTGCATGTGTTCCTAGCAGGGTGTCCATTCATCCTTTGCTCTCTATGCAGGATTGGTTCCAGGACCCCTTTCACCACCGGGCTGCTTCCTAATCTTTCTTTCATTTTCAGCTCAAGCCTTGACTTCCCCGGCCTTAGTTAGATCTCCTTCCAGCATGCACTCCTCAAGTTGTTGTCGGTTCTTCATCTGTCTCCCCCACTGGAAGGTTCCCCTACAGGATGTTGCCAGAACAGAAGGCACTGCACATGTCCATCGCCCTTTCTCTCTCTCTCTCTCTCTCATCTTTTTCAAATAGAATGGAAACTAGACCCTACTCAGTGTGTTAAAGAATTTCAGTATTTAACACATACCTATAATCTTACATGACATGATGCGTACATCATCATGTCCTCTTCTCTCAATTCCAGAAGAAAGGGACAGGGTCTGGTCAGCCGCTACTACTGCATTTGCCAACTCTCTATGCATGCAAGACCCCACCAGATATCCAGTAGGGATGGTGGCAGTCCCTCAAACTGACTCTAGCTGGGAAAACCAAGCCAACTCTGAAGAATGGGCCTAAAAGAACATACCTAATTACTTGCTTAATAGAAGACATGAAGAAAGGTGCACTCAGGGCAGTAAATTATGATAAAATCCAAGAAGGAACACAAAAGTCAGATGAAAACCACGCTCTTTATATGAGCCGACTCAAGGAAGCAGTCCTTAAATACACCAACCTAGATCCAACCTCTGAAGCAGGCCAATTATACCTACATCCACATTTTATCTCACCAGATATCAAGAAAAAATTACAAAAACTAGAAGACAGCGTTCAACCCCTCAAAATGACCTGATTAAGACAGCCTTTAAGGTCTTTCATAATAGAGGTAAGAAACAAAGGCTACCAATGGTAAAAGGGGATCAGGCTCGATTCCAAATGAGGGCCCCCACCTTCCAGCACAGTCAGAATCCTAAAGCGCCAACAGTACAATACCGATCTCCTGCAGGGCTGTGCTACAAATGTAACAAGGAAGGACACTGGGTCACACCCTGCCCAGATCCCAAGGCTCCGCGGAGACCCTGTATGGCCTGTGAGAGAACGCACCATCACAAGTCTGACTGCCTCCATGCCTCTGGGCCTGGGGCCGTCAGGCCAACACCCAAATCTGAGCTAGGACTGCACCTCCCAGAACTTCTGGGACATGCCACCAAAGACTGATGCCGCCTGGGCTCAGAGGTCCCCCACTATGACCATCAACAAGACTGGACCCAGGGTGAATATGGAGGTGGCAGGTAAGCTGATGTCTTTTTTCTCGATACAAGGGCCACTTTCTTGGTTCTTCCTGAACATGCACGACCTTTGTTCCCTTCCTCGACCTCTATTATGGAGGTAAATGGCCAAATTAACAAACCTACGATAAATAAGCCCACCATTACCCTGTGTCGTACAAGACACAGCTTTTGCTCATTCTTTCCTGGCCATGCCTACATGCCCCACTGCTATAACAGTGCAAGACCTACTCACTAAGCTACACACAACCTTACCCCTACACCCACCGAAGACATTAACACATAATCTCCTTTTCCTCACACAGGGAGAATCCCAAAATTCTGTCACACCTACTACTCCTTTTCCAGATGTAATCAACCCTCAGGTGTGGGACACTGAACATCCTTTGGTGGCTGCCCATCTCTCTCCTACAAATGAAACCTTAAAGGATCCACTTACTTTCCCAAATAAGCCTCAATACCCAGAGCCCACACAAGGGTTAAAGGATTTAAAACCCATGATAAATAAATTACGACAGGCTCGCCGTTTAAGGGCCACCAGCTCTCCACGTAATTCCCCTAATCCTTCCAGGTAAAAAGACAGATGGGTCCTATCCTCTGGCTCAGGACCACAGGGCTATTAGTGAAGCGGTTCATGCCCTGTCCCCCGTCATCTCTAATCCCTACATCCTTCTTTCCTCTGTGCCCCCTAAGACCTCACATTACCAGGTGTTAGACCTTAAGACGCCTTCCTCACCATTCCTCACGACTCATTGTCCCAAGACGACTTTGCTTTTACATGGACTGGCCCAGATTCGTGGGTCTCACAACAACTCACCTGGACAGTCCTACCCCAGGGATTTAGAGAGAGTCCTCACCTGTCCGGCCAAGCTCTAATGAAAGACTTGCAGGGCCTGTCCGCCACCCCTAGCACCTTACTGCCATATGTTGATGATTTACTTCTATGTACCCCCTCAAAAGAACTTTCCAAACCTCATACTATCCTCCTTCCAAACTTTTTAGGACAAAATGTTACCGAGTCTCACTTAAAAAAACACAACTTACCAAAACAGAGGTTACCTATTTGGGTCTTTGACTCACCCCCAGTCACAGGGTTCTCCCAGTAGACAGAAAACATCTCATACAAGAAATTCCCCTTCCCAAACTAAGGCTGAACTTCTCTCCTTCCTTGGGCTAGTAGGATATTTTAGGCTTTGGGTGCCAAATGTTGGTCTCTTTTCTAGACCTTTGTATCGGGCCACTGAGGGGAGCCTCCATGAACCCTTAGGTCCTAATCCCCCTGGATCTACTCCCTTCACACTCTGAAAACAAGCTCTCACCTCTTCTTTGGCATTGGCGGTCCCCAACCCAAACGAAGTCTTCCTTGTCTATGGAGACAGCACACAGGGATTTGCACTGGGAATATGGAAAATCTTTTCTGTTGGGTAACTTCCCTTACGAACCTCACCCCATGGGAGACTTTTTACCTGCTCAAAACCACACCTGATCACTTTTGCACAAGTATGTTAACACCCACCTACCAAAACCCTACTCCACTCCCTTTCCCCCTCTCAACATTGAGGCCAGGGGACTGGGTTGTCCTAAAAGACTTAAACCCAAAACCTCTTCAACCTAAGAGGACAGGCCCCCATCACGCACTTCTCACACCACCCCAACCGTGGCAACATTATCGGGCATAAGTGTGTGGGTTCATTATTCCAGGTTACAAAGGTAGCAGACTTCAATTGAAAACTCTCAGGACATCCTGAGAAATATCATTCCCAGCTTCTCACACTCACCTCTGTCCGGCTAACAAGGATACCTGAGGAATCCACAAGAGGAGTCAGAATCCAGAAACACAGAAGCCTAACTGCTCCGGCCAACCCACACCCAGCTGATGAGTGAGCTGCCCTGACTGGTGTCTCTGTCAGTGGCAGGCGGTTTCTACGACCTCCTTCTACTTTCTCCTTCCAAACACACCTGAGCCCTAGCCTGTGAGAACACACTTCTATCCTTTCTTTGGGGCTGCTACCTACAAGGAGAATTCAGGGACTTCTTGCCCTCTCAAATAACCAAGTGGACAGAAGTGGAAAATTAATCATCCTCACCATGTTCTTTTTCAGTCAAGAAAAGGCTACAAACCTAAAAACTCTGCCAACGGAATGGTTTAAGGGCCCATGGCTATTACCCATTTTGCTCCCTAACTTAATTCCCCTTGTCATAAGTTCCCTTCCGCTATCCATGGCACCTATACTTCTACAACAATTCTCCTGGCTCCTCTGCATGACCATCCAGTGACTCATGAGTGGGTAACTGAAATTGTGATGATGAGAGATGCCCGTTACCATCTCCTCCAGCCTCAAGGACCTCAGTGACAAGGAAACCCCTCAGGTCATTAGCCCCTCATCACCCCTTTGTCAGCAGGAAGACATTACAGACCACGGAACTTCATCCATATACCCCGTCTGGGAGTCTCCCTAATAACAATCGACTCACGTCCTTTCTTTTTCACCAAACAAAAAAGGGAGGACTATTAGGTCTGGGGAGGACTACTTAAGATGGCGCTACTCAAAGATACTCAGAATGGTGGTGCCTGCCCTACAGGACTTCCCTGTAAAGTAGAAAGACAACAAAACTCCTAACAGCAACAGATCTCCACGCCACTGGTCCCCTCTGAAACCCTACTTTACACACTAAGGGAACCAATAATCGCAAACCTAAACATCACCTAATTGACACAAGGCCTCAACAACTACCAGTGGACTTTTCGTTTAACTCCTCATCAACAGAAGCTCTGGCCAATCACAACAACACAGCTCAGAACAAGAAGAACCATGAGCCCAACCCCTGGGGGAGAGGTCGGGCTAGGTTCTGTACCTATGTCCCTAACGTACCACCTGTGCCAATAAACTCCTTCGAACCTGATTCCTCGTCTTCGTATCAATGCTTTGTGAACCTTTCGGAGCCAGTTTCAGGGGCTTTACGCTTCTGCCCAAGAGGGGACCCAACTCCGGACTGGGCGTGGGCTCCAGGGTTGCCAGGTAGTCTCTGAGTTGGGGTGGAGGCATAGGATGTCTGTGTTGGTGGGGTGGTAGTGTCCTTGGCTGATGCCCAGAGCCTCTTTGCGGGCGGGGTGGTGGTGTCCTTGGCTGACACCCAGAGCCTCTCTGAGGGCAGGGTGTTGGTGTCCTTGGCTGCACTAGGATCCCCGCTGGGAGCAGAGCTTTGGGAGGAGACGAGGGAGGTCACAGGGCCAGCAGGTGGAGGGGTGGTCACTGCAGCTGGCAGACGGAAAGATTCGGAAGGCAGCCTGGCCCTGCCGTCACAGTGGGCTCCCTGACATCCTAAGGCAGCATTGATACGCTGGAGTGCTGCCTTCTTCTCCCTGTCTAGGTCTTCAGTGGTGACTCGAAAACCTGGCTCGGGACATGGTGGCAGCATAAAAGATCCCCCTCGCCTACGCGGCAGCAGAGGAATCTTGCGTTTACGGGGCCTGGAGCTCTGGACTGTGGGCGAAGAGATCTTAGAGGGGAGTTCCTGCCCTGTCGCTGCACCTGGGCTCTTCCTCTGGCAAATCTCAGTAGCTAAAATGGAAAGCTGAGGGCCCTCATTTCTCACTTTTGAGGCCTGACCCTTCCTACTCTGTGGCAGTTGGATACTTGAAGTCGAGCTGTAGGAGCTTGTGATGGCATTTCGTAGGGGGCAGGAGCTCAAACAACAGGTGTGGGGCATCTTATATGTGGGCTGCCAGCACCCCACCTGGAGGTTCCTCTGCAGAGGCCCATGCCTTGGCAGGAAGGAAGAAAAGGCTGCATTGACCCTAAAGGGCCTAAATGCTGACTGTGTACAGCCAGTGCCAGCACCTTCAGGGCCCCGTCTCTCACCCTCCTGCTTCTCTGTGACTTTGGGGTCTTTCTCTTGCTCAGCCTTTTCTCTGATGCTCTCTCCAAGGGCCCTCGTCACACTCCTCGCTGGGCAGGAGTCTTGTGCACAGCTGGGTGTTGAGCTGAAGGACATCTTGGGATTGTGAGCAGACAGGACCTGCATCCCCTGGTGGAGATGTCTGCAGATGGAAGTAAGGACCCCCAGCAGGGAACACAGTATCTGCAGGGCCACAGGACATCTCCTGGCAGATGCTCTGTCACAGCGCCTGTTCGACGCTCCTGGGTACATGTGAGATGGCCCACTGTTCATCCAAGGGCATGGGCTGCCAGGTGGACCCGGCCAGTTGTGGGAATTCTGCCGGTGGTGTGAGTGGGCTGCGGGTGTGTGAGCCCTTCTGGCAGGACATTGCCCCCCCAGGGCAGGGGGCATGGGTGCGGGGCGAAGCCTGCCCACGTAGCTACCCATGTGGAAACTTCCAGTTGTGGAAGTTTCTCTCTTTGAGTAAGTAAGAGAACTGAGCACTGACAATGCTCCTCGAGCTGCCAACTCAACCAACTCAGTCAACTGGCAAAGCTCGGAACGTTTGGCCGGTTGCTGGGACGACCTATGCACATGCACAGAATGTGCACAGAATGCGCATGCACAGAACGTGCATGTGAGTGTGTGTGTAACGGACGTGCGAGGAACAAGCACACGCAGGGCATATGTCAGGAGCAGGCGTGTGCAGAAGATTGTGGAGGAGGAGGGGCACGTGCCCATGACACAGGCAGAACAGGCCCATCTGACCCGCCTTTCCCTCCAAGGTATTTAACCAAGAAAAATAAAAACTTAGGTCTTCACAAAATCCTGTATGTGAATGTGGTAGCTGCTTTATTTGTATCTTCCAGGTGTAGGACTACTAACATTATCCAATTTTTTCTTAAGTGATTTTTTCACAGTTTTTAAGTTGTCTGAGGCAGGGCATAGTAGTATCAATATACCATCATCATTTCACAGTCTGGGCTGGGTTCATATTTTCCCAATTGCAGTGACCAAGGCAGCCTTGAAGTTCACCTCAGCTTGACTGAAGGTCCCTGTGCTCCCTCTTAGAGCACTGACTTTAGATAACGTGTAAATGTGCATTATTTCTCAGCTCTTTGAAATGGAAACTTGTAAAAAGCCTCTTGGCAGTTTTAGAACCCAGGAATGTCTTTCTCAAAGACCTGGGACCCACCCTTTGAAATGGAACCATCCAGGAAGACAGAGCCCCCATGTCCCAGTCTCTGTGGGAGGGTCAGAGCCAAACTTCAGTCGGCACCATTTAGCCAACACATATGGGTTGATCACAGATAACATTTGCCAACTCAGGAATAACTAACTCAGCGTGCTGGACAGCTCCCACCGGTCCACCTCCCCCGAAAGTCCTCCAGTCCTTTCCCAGGGCTCACTTCAGTGCTTCAAAACCCTCCTGCCTTTTGTTTCAATGGAGTTGCGCTCAGAGTGAGTTCGGGCCTGCTCCCCCATTGCAATAGCCTTGTCTAACGTCTTCCTTGTCTGTTCAACTTTCTCTGGTGCAACTTTGGCTCTGACAAACGTAAAATGCAGAAGCCATGCATCCATATAGATTCTTTTACCCCCTGCTCTCTTTATTAGAGTTGTCATATGTATTCCATCCGCATTCATTAGTCCCCACCTCTGAGACAGTGGTAAATTTTTCGCATTCAAAACTCATGCGATGTTGAAGAATTTAAGAAGAGAATAGACTCTCTCTTTGTCTGGGATAGTTTACTGTTTGGGTTGAAAAAAGTTCCTTTCACATCATTACGGGATGTCTGTCTGTGTTGTCTGGAGGTGAATTTCTGTGTGTTGAGCTTTTGTGTGTGTTTGGGGTTTTTTTTGCCTTCCCTCCTTAAGGACGTCTCTGCTGCGTCTTGTGTGCTGGGCTGGTGGGTCTCTTCTTTCAGTGCTTTCACGATGTTTTTCTGATTCCTCTGGCCTCCTAGTGTGAGCACTCACACACACCTGTGTCTTCACCTGTCACTACACCAATAGATATTCCCTAGGTCATGGTTTTAAGGCATGTGCGTACCACCTGTTCACTGGCCAATGCCTTCCACAATACATGTGGTTGCTTCTTCTTCATGGGACCCCACTTGGCTTTCAGACAGGAGCACCTGTACCTCCTTTTCTATCCCCCCTCTTGTCCCTGCTTCCCTTTTAGGCCAGGAGTAAGAAATCAGTTTCTGTTGTTGAAGCCACGCAGTCGATGGTGTTTTGCTATTGCAGCCTGAGCAGACGAAGGCACTCACTTTGAGACCTGAAGAATATACAACTCTTGATCCCTGTGCAGCCCCCAAAATGCCAAACAGCCTTCTCACTTGTCTGAAATGAGTGGCTGCTACTTCATTATCAGTGACAGCTCGACCCTTGCTCTTGTCCACCCTCCCTGTAGATATTCAGCTAACCATTGATAGCATTTCCCTCACCTTTAAAAAGCATCCAAACTAGAGCTTCCTTAGATGGTCTCCTAAATGACACAACTAAAACGTAGTGCAATAACAGTTTGTAACACTCTCTTCCACACACGCCCCATGGTTCCTCCTGGTGCATACTCTCCTTTGATGGAATGACTAATGAACAGAACTTGTTCAAATGCAGGTGTGCTCCTGAAGGGAACCCCTGGATCCCTTGTCCCAACAGAATGAACTCCTCTTGGCAATGCCCCTGCTCATGGTGGGCCTGGGCTCCTGAAGCCCCCAGGCTACCATAATCCCTGTTCTCTGCATATTTAAAACGTCCTCAAACTTTAAGTCCTCCCTGCCCAGCCAACATCTTCCACGTGGCCTTCAGCTGAGTCCATCCCCCTTTGCTTTGCTCCTGCAGCTAGTTACTGGCAGCTTCATGTGCTCCTGACATCAATTGGCCTCCTGGGACCATCACTACACTGGAAGCTGCCACAGGGCAGGGACAGGACCTCACTCTTCCTGGCAGCCTAACTGCAGCCTGTGACCACTGAGGGTTCTCTCCAGACCCCCTGGAGGTGAACACCTCACCCCTCCTGTCTCCTCGTGGACAGAATGGGATGACGACACCCTGTGAGCCCAAGCGTGCGTAAACGAGCTGGCACAGCCGTCGGGGAGCACACTGGGCCCTGGGACCCCTGCAGGCTCCTGGCTCGGTGCTCTCTGCCCTGCCTAGACACACACTTGCCTTTCTCCAGTAACAAGCACAAGGAGAGAACAGCAATGGACACTGAACAATTGCACGCACTAACTCTCTCACCCACCCCAGCCCACGAGGGTGCACAGCACATGCCCTGCCCAGATCCCGACCATTCTAGATTAGCCTGCCTACCTGTGACCCGGGCAGAGGGTGGAAGACTGGCTGGCTGATGCCTGAGCTGTATCCCAGATACGCGCTGGGGTCTCTTATCTCAGTGACAGGGTGAGGGGTCCCCCGGAGTCCAGTAGGGGCTGATGCTGAACAGAGACTGCAGGTACCCAGCGGGGACGGGAAGGCCAGGCTCGGGAGGGAGTGGCTGGGGCAGGGGGACGCTGCACTCACCGTTCTTCATGTCTCGGAAGGGCGGGTGGTTGTAGCAGTAGGGGCACGGCAGGTAGCTCTTGCCCTGTGAGCCAGAGGACCACAGGACCAGCTCGAAGCCGTCGGGTGGGCACCGGAGCTCCTTGGAGAACTTGATGGTGCCGTTCTGGGGGAGGGTGTAGGTCTCATCGCAGTGGGAACAGTGCGAATGGCTTGGCTTGTTCTGCAGCAATGCCAGGGATAGGCAGGAGGGCTGCTGGGACCGCCGACTCTCAAAGGTGCTGATCTGAAGCAAAGTCAGCCAAAAGGCTGAGCAAAACCTAAGTCAGGTCGGGAGAGAAAATTTCAGGAAGAACTTGGCCTGTGTTTAGGACAGCAAAACTCTAAACAGGTAAAGCAGGTCCTAGCACACAGCCTCATGTCTATTGGGCTGCAAATAAATATTTCCAAAGATAAAAGAAAATGTAAAGGCATCCACTACTACGTATTTCTCACTTAACCATTTACAGGGTGTGATCATTACATAATAGGCTTGTTTTGGGAAGCTACAAATACACCCACACCTAATGAGTAGCCTCTTTCAAAGTGACCCTCCAAAGGGTAACATGGGATCCAAACACTACCGTTCTTTCACCCATTCACAGAACTTCTTGAGAATGTCCTTCAGAATCAGCTAGTGAACGGTACCCTCACTGACCTTTAGTGAATAAACAATTTGCTTTATAAATTTCTTGCTTTATACTCATACCTATTTATTTGAAAAGCTAAATAAAAATTACCTGATCGCACCGTTTATTCATTAAATTTTGTTTTGAATGACTTTGAACTACTATTTCCAATTGAATCTATTACATAAAATATTCTTAGTATTAAGACTATTGAAATGAATACACATAAGCAATTCCGGAACGTGAACTCGAGAGCAGCTTGGGTGACGCCTTGCTGGGGGAAGTTCACAGCCTGCCACTTGGACAATGCTGAATGAGCATCAAACTCATAAAATTCTTGGGCCTGACCAAGATCATCCCCAACGGTGTATTGTTATATTTCACATGAGACCCAAGAAATAACGTTTAAGTGGTTCTACATCTTAGCACCAGATCATGTTAGAATAAATTCGCCTGATATATATTTTCATTTCCGCATAACAAAAACAAAGCATTATTTTTATTTGTTTTTAAAAGCATAAGAAAACCTAGACTTTTATACAACTGATTCAACTGAATATCTTAGCTTAGAACACATGAATGCAGTGAAATGTAATTACCAAGAGCTCTCAGCAATGAAGTACTTACTCCATAGTGCCTGAGAGGTGAAACATTTCGGCCGTTATGTAGGACAAATACTATACAGGACAACGAGTGGCTCGATCACTCGGATATTGTGTGTGAAGCGGGTCGTAAATGCCACGAGGAATCCCAGGAAGATGCAATCAACACCCCACCGATGCCCACAACAAAAACTTAGCAATTCCCGCAAACACGTCGATGGTCTCAATGGTTTTCATCTGGCAAAAGGACTTGACCAAGTTGCACAGGACCTGTGGGAGAAAGAAGACACGCTGTCAAGTCTGTTCCAAATTCCCTATCACCACTCTGGGCACAAAAAAAATCTACCCGACCTTTTAATATGTACATTTCTTCTGTGTGCCCAAGTGGATGAAAAGTGGCAACCATGGGGCACTTATTCGTCTTATATTTTAATATTGCAGCTTTAAACCAAAAAACCATTGATAAAAGTGTGTTGTCAGAGAAACTATTTCTAAAAGTAAGGGAGAGGAGATTTCAAAGTTATTACATAACTTATTCCTAAAACATTATTTTCCCCAGGTATCATCTGAAAGATCACTTTAAAATACTCGTTTGCCATCCAGCATAGGCCACTCGTATTATCACCATTACTTGGGAGGTAGTACACCACAGAGAAAGCTTGTCAGTGATGCTGTCACTGTATGTATGTACTTCACAAGATCCTACTGTGGAGTCATGCAATGTGATGACAAAAAAATCTGCTCTGAGCAGGTCAGCTAAATTGTCGTGCCTTGGGGGGTCTGGGATAAGTCAGTAGCCACATCCACCTGTCCTGGAAAATGTTATCATAAGACCATTTTTACTTAGAAGCACACATGATGGCACCAGAAAGCCATAAAACAACCTAGAATGTTTCTTGTAATCCTAACCCTAGATCCCCACAGGGAAGACATAACCTGGTAACAATCCCAGATCTACATAGGGACACCAATAAAAACACTGATGTAATGACAAGGAGGATCTGTTTTCTCTCCTTTGATTCTTCTCACTCGTGTGATTATAAAATGCTGAGCTCTGCTGGTGCACTTCACAGCACATTTCTCAGGGTGATGTGACCTATGCATTTCCCCAGTTGCACCTGTCATGTTGGCTCAATAAATCCTATGCTCTATATGTTTGTCCTCACTTTCTCTTAGGTCAACACATGGAAGGGATCCACCCATCAGTACAGGTACCCAACCTGAGGAAGTCTTCCTCCCAGGCCACTGGGGTCCTCTCTCCATATCCCAGGCTCCTCACCTCACCCACATATGTCCCACCTCGGATGTAGCATGAGACACGAAGGAATTGTCTTAAAGCAAACAGTAAGCAAACTGTGCGTGTCCGTCTGTCTGCTGTAACTTCATACATATTTTGTGCTTTAAAGTAAGGAGACTACACTGTTGTTTGATTTCTTTCCATTGTCTTGGTGTAATTAAGCCTTCAGGAATGCGTGGCACTTCAATCTGCTGGGCAATATGCTTTCAAACACACTTGTGGCGCCAATGCACCCCAACACAGGAAGTGATGGCATAAGCCTTACGACTTTTTACAAAACCACTGAGTCCAATACAAGTCCAGCAGGTGGCCTGCTTCTTTTTCGCTGTCGCATTGCAC
Organism: Cynocephalus volans; assembly: GCF_027409185.1. Lineage (NCBI taxonomy): Eukaryota > Metazoa > Chordata > Mammalia > Dermoptera > Cynocephalidae > Cynocephalus > Cynocephalus volans. The sequence continues at coordinate 92,068,866 of NC_084473.1, read as the reverse complement.
CTCTGGGGGCATTTGGAATCTCCAGGAGATATGGAGTGAAGGCTAGACTACATCCTCATTTGGCTTCTGAGAAATTCAAATTTTTCCCATTTGCCCAAGGTCAAATAACACAAAATGTCAGAGGCAACGTTAAAATCCAGGTCTCCTGACGTTCTGGTTGAGTTGTTCTAGCTTCACCCATGGGAGAGTGAGTCAGACTCCTGTGAGCCAGCGTGTGCTCCAGCAAATCCCATCTCACTCTTTGTCTGTACTGGGGTGCAGAAAACTGCTCCCCAAAACATGGTGCTTTGTCATGCTGAGTGCTTTAAAATTAAAATTAAAAGGCCTCAGAAATGAGCCTCACAATTAAAGTCCCTCTAACCTTGTCTTCTTCCCCTCACCCCAAGCACTTATCTAAGAAAGCTTTCCAAAAGAAATGCAATTGTCTTAAGGTCTCCTTAGGAACCTCCCCAGATAACCAGGAAAGGACAACCCCAGAAGGGACTGGAGGGACCCACACCTGGACAGAGCTTTTCACAGGATTATATCCGCCTCTCGGTCTCAAAGCACCACATTTGGGGGTAAGATTTTTCTGCTCCCCAATGACAGACTTAAAGAAATGCACAGAAGCCCTAGAACCCACTTTCCTCCTCCTGCTATTTTCTTTCCTTTCACTGACCAGTGCTCTCATGTGGGTCAGCATGTTGAAAGGACATGCTTCTTCCTAAAAGTGGAGGGTGGGAAGCCAGGTGGATGGGGGAAAGGAGGGAACAGAGATGGCTCAGATGCATGGTAGAGGCCAGTGCCACCACACTCAGGCAGTGTGGCTGATCCTGCTGGGACCCCCAGCAGCAGGAAACGACCACTGATCAATCAGCAAATAGAATGCAGCCATATACGTGCAGGACACAGGTGGAAGGAGGGGCCCCTGGGACAGAGGGTGGAGGAGGCATGGAGGGAGCGAGAGGAGGAAGATCTGGTAGTAGCAAAATCAGAAAAGAACAGCAACCAACCCGGGAACATTGCTGAAGGACTCCTGCATTTATGTTTTTAAACTTCCTCTCCTTTCTTTTATCCATGCTTAGGTCATTCAGAACCAACCAGAGGACACTTTCTTGAGATAGGACAGCAATCACTGACTTTGCCTTTGGTTAATACAAGCAGAGAAGCTGCACCCTGCAGCAAAGGGTTTGGTGTGCAGGCGGCTACGCTTTCAGGAGCTACCAGAGTAAAACTCATCGGGGCAAAGTAGTTGATGACAACAAACAAAAAAACTTCATAAATTTCACTGTTCACAGAATAAAAGAAGTAAATCAAGAACTACAAACGTGCATGCATTTATGGCTCTTTTTCCCTCGAGCATTTCTTAAAGGGGAAATGAATAGATGGAATTTGCTTACCGGAATCATCATCCCACCTAATAAAGACGTTCCTCCCAGAGTGAATTTATTTTAATTTCTCTCTGCACACAAGTGTTGAAATTAATGGACTTTAAATGCTAAAGATCTGTGTGTAACTAACTATGATGCAATTAATTCGCCATATTTTCTCATTATACCTAAAATAATCTATTTGTCAAATTCTGGGAAGAGGGAAACAACACAGGAAGCTGCCAGATAGCAGGATCCCCTAGAGAGCAACAATGTAAAAACCTGAATCAGAGAAAGACACTACCACCACCAACAAAAGCATAAAAACAAGTTTCCAAAAAAAAGAAGTTCTAATTTATAAGTAGCTCAACCAGAGGAGAAAAGGAAAACTAGGTCTCAAGGTGAAGACAAACACAAATGATCTACTAAAGTTCAATATTTTCAAAGGACTTGAAGACAAATGACATTTATTGGAGTGTCAGAAAGCCCATGTGAAGAACGAGACGAGTACCCGTGGGTGCCTGGTGAGCACCCGCAGACAGTGTGGCTGTCTGAGCCAGCGCTAGGTTCGGGGTTGGTCATTCTCAAAGCACGCTCTGAAACACTGGATTTAAAGTAAAGATGGTGTAAAGTAAGCATGCCTATCTGGCTGGGGAAGAAAGGGGAATATTTATGAAAGTCATTAAACTCATTTTTAAATAGTAAGAAAAATAAACAAGATCATACGAGCTTAAAATTCACATTGCAATAAGCAATAGACAGCCAGATAGAAACATAAAGAAAATAGTAAGAAACGCCACTGTAATCAGAAACATCATAAAACTGTTATCACTACAGGATAACTCAAGTGAACAAAGACTGAATAACAGAACTGAGATACAGGATCAATACTGCTGAACTCAAACAACCAGGTGGAGAGCGGGGTTATTTACTGAGATGGAGAACAATAGGAAGAAAGATTTGAGAGGAGAAAAGCAAGATGGCAAATGCCAAGCAGAATCTACTTGAAACATATCAGGAGCTTAACTAACTGATGGTGAGATTTAGTTAGAAAAAGTGGCAGACAATTTCTATAGGACACCACCGAGGAGCTATTGCTTCTTGAAGGATATGCTGTCAGACCGACCAACACCACTGCCAGACACACTTTTTATTAAACCCATAATGAATCACGGGGTGGAACACAGACTGGGGTGTAGAGGTACAAAGACGCTGCACAAAGTAAGAAGCTGTACGACGATGGGGAAAGCAAGCATAATTCAACCAGTGTTACCGGAGCAGGTAGACAAAGACAAATAACAAACACACATACATAAGTTGCTCTTTTTCCCCTTACTTCTACAACTGTGGGAAATTTCAAGAAGGTCAAAGAGTTTAACATTAAAAAAAAAAAAGAATCTGCAGAAACAGAAGGTAATACTGTGCTGTAATTGTCTCACTTCCTAAAAAGTTAGCAGTGACGAAAGTAAAAGATATTAATATAGAACACAGACATGCCTGAATGAAGCTTTTTTTTTTCCCTTTTGTGTCCGGTAAGGGGATCGCAACCCTTGGCTTGGTGTCGTCGGCACCGCGCTCAGCCAGTGAGCGCACCAGCCATCCCCATAGAGGATCCGAACCTGCGGCCTCGGCGCTCCCAGCACCGCACTCTCCCGAGTGAGCCACGGGGTTGATGTAATGGCAACAGAATAACCTGTAATTGTGCATGGGTCATTTAAAATGACAATACGCCCATGTCCACACACCACTTTAATATAATAAACACACGCTTCTTTTACCTTACGGTTTCCTTTGGCATAAAAGTAAAGGCTTTGTTATAAGTGATTTCCTCTCCCCTACAGAGAACTCGCTTCCCGGGGTCCTTTCTCAACCACAAGAAGCTGCTCTATCTGTTGCCCCTGCCCTGGTCCACGGGGAGGTGGCCACGACCCACAGGTCGACTCTCTGACGGGTCCACTGTCCCGGCGTCCCCCTACCGACTCCTCCTCCCCCGGCCCCGGGTGCAGCCCGCTCACCGATCTTGGCCAGCGAGGCCAGCAGGATCCACAGGGTGATTTCGAAGGGGATCTGCACGTGGGGGTAATCCAGGGTGAACACGGGCAGCCGGCTGTCCTCGGACGCCGTCGTTCCGGGAGCCACCACGCTCGCAGGGCTGGGCGGGCTGGAGCTGGTGTCCAGGGCCCGCGGCGCGTCCAGCAGCGTCTCCGCCAGGGCGCCCGCCGGCCCCGCCACCTGCAGGAGCAGCAGCAGCAGCGGCGGCAGCAGAGGCGACCGTGCCGGCAGGCTCCGCCCGATGCCAGCCGGTTCCATGGGGTCGGCTCCGGGTGCCACCGACCCGCCGAGGGCTCAGCACTCTGCGCGCTCATCGCATCGCGCTGGGACAGCGCCGCCCGCTCGGCCCCGCACAGAGCCAGGCAGCCAGAGCCACCCGCCACCGCCGCGGGGCCGGGTCTCTGCAGCCAGCGGGCTCGATCCCCGCTGCCAGCAGGCGCACTGCCCTCAGCCGTCCTCCTCCGCCGGCCGCCGGCCCATGCCCTGTCCGCGGCTCGCGGCTGGGCCGCAGCTGCAGGCCTTGCCCGGGGCGGCGCGGGCGGGCGCGGGGTGAGGCGGGCGCGAGCAGCCGGCAGGAGCACCGCGCACCTGCCGAAGCCACAGGCGACGCAAGGCCCGGTGGCCGCGAGGGCGGCGCTGTGCTCCCTTCTCGCCCGCACCGCGCCTGAGACCCGCCACCCTCGGGCCGGCGAGCGGTGCGTGGAATCGCCTAGCTGCCCGGTGTCCTGTGGCTGGAGCTGTCCCCGCCCCGGAGGCAGCGTCGGTCGTCCATCCAGGGAAGGGACCGGAGCGACCCACGCATCGCGCCCTTTTCCCTGCAGGCTTCTGCAAAGGGACACTCCGGTCCGCTGGGCGCTCAGGGAGGTGTTGCAGGCCAGGAGGGCAGAGCTGCTGTTGCTCCTGCAGGGTGCTGTCACCCCCGCCGGGCAGCTGCTGAGGCTGAGACGCAAGGGAGATCCCCGGATGTGCACCAAGTTTAGAAAAGCCTCGTTTTGCTGCCCTTCCGAGAGTGACCACACGTGGGTACAAAGTATTCTTTCTGCACACAACCCCCCTGTGCAGAACTCACTCTTCGCACGCCCCCACGGAGTCCTTTTCTTTTCCACCTCCTGCTGCTTTCACTCATGGCAACACTGTCCCTCCCCCAGCTCACAAAAAAGAAAAACATCTTTCTCTGTTTTTAGGCTTGGAGGTGTACATTTCCAAGAGCATCCGAAATAGAATTATTTCGTGGAAAACCAGTGATTTGCCTGGCTCAGATTGACTTGCTCCTCTGACTACAGGACGGGCTGTGGTTAGGAAAGCAGAAGGGAAAGCTCAGTTCTTCTGGACGTAAAAGACCTTTATCTTCCAGCTGCAATGGTCTCTTGTTCCAGCTGCAGCTTTGTTACATGCAAGCCCGTTGTTTACTGCACTGGTTGCAATCTTACCTCCCAGAACGTCTATCACCGGAAACTGACATGGAGGAAAAAAAGTAGACAAGTTGCCATTCAGTTGACTGTAACAAATTTCCCTTCCTGTTTATGAAATGAAATCCTTCTAGTTTTTTGTTTGGTTTTGTTTTAATGTGTCAAAACATGCCTCCTGCTGTTAAACAAACACACCAGGCAGTTCAACATTCATGGCAGATTTGTTTTTCAAAGTTCTAACAGAGAGAATCCATGAGATGTCAGCAGAGGATACAGGAAAAAATCCTCCACGTGAATAGAAGCAAGTCAGGAACATCTTTAGACCTTGAAAGGAATGCAGGGGCAAGCCCAGGCTGAAGTGGGAAAAGGATTTGAGAGATGACGGAACACTTTGATTAATATTTTTGCACCTGTTTTTTAAAAGTGCAACAGGATTTAATGTAAAGATAATTTATCAAAAAAAAAAAAAAATCACTGAGCCATCCAAAACCGAGCTTCCTCTTCCCTTCTCACTGGAAACTTTTATTAAAGTATGTGCCTTGCATACCCTTGTGAGAAAGGAGCAGCAGATAGCTAGATGGCTTTTCTTTCTTTCTTGGTTGAGAATCCCCACGTGGCAGGCTCTGTGCCACTCTTACATTTCGTTAATCATCACAAAACCCAACAAGAGCCAGAGACATTCTTCGATCCATTTTATAAGTGAAGAAAAAGATGCAGAAATGGTTAGAAGCAAATAAGCAAACGGTTGGGAAAATAGAATAATAGGTACAGTTGGGGGTGGTGCAGCGTATTCTTTGTAGGCAAATTGTGTATGTGTGGGTGGAGTTAGTGCACATGTGCAGCAATGCGGTTTGGCTGGAGTCTGCCTTTGGAGTTCACACTACACAGGGCCATGGTCTCGAACCTACATCTCCAAGGGCCTGTTTGCCACTTACCTAGCCCATAGACCAGTGTGTGAGGGGTCAGGTGACCCAGCCTGGCATGTGAGGGATCTGGTGACCCAGCCTGGTGTGCAAAGGGTTTGTGACCCAGTCTGGACAATGGGCTTGAGGGGTCTGAGAGCTCCAGACCCAGCCCAAGCTTGACAATTGGCACAGCAGGATTATGGGCAGGTAAAAGAGCTCAACAATTGGTGTAGTCTGCGACAGGTTTCTGAGCAGGTACAGAGCCAAAAGTTCTTGGAAGACGGAGGAGATATGGCTACTTGTGAATATGCCATGCCCTATGGCCACCTTCCTGTTGACTGGGATCTGGCTGCTGCACACTGTACTGCAAGGCAGCATAGACCAAGTACTACAACGCAAAACCCCTTGGGAGGGGGAGGAAATGTGGCTATCCTTGAGCATGTGGTGCCTGGGGGTCACTTTTCTGCTAACCGGAGCCTGGCTGCTCCTCACTATGCTGCAAACTGATCAAGATCTGTGGCGGAAAGCAGAGTCATTGGAAGCACAGATGAATGTGCTGGAGGATGACGTGCAGCGACTGGCCACTCCTGCCCCTCACACCAGGGAAGACGACCAACCCAGTGGTGAGTTGAGGGAGACCTTGTGTCTCCAGGCATGACCTGTTGTGCACAAGAAATTGAAACACCAGCAGCCTCTGGTAGTGGATGCACAAGCAGTGGGCAGTCCACGGGTGACCCAGTTCACCACCTATGTCCCATATACCCAGGCTGAACTGGTTGGCTTGGGAAGACAGTTCAGGCAGAAACATGGGGAGCCCCTGGCTGCTTGGCTGCTGTGGTTATGGGACCTAGGGGTGGATAGTGTGGTGTGCTCTGGTGAGGAGGTGGAGAAGTTGGCCTCCATCACCATGCACCCGTCGCTGAGGCAGCAGCTGCAGAATAGCTGCAGATATGCACGAGGGCGAGGTCATCACTCCTTGGTGGACTGGGTGAATGCAGCTGCCCGAACCGTGTGGGCAAATGCTAGAGAACTGCCCAAGATCGTTAGTAAATGGCAAACGTATGCTGAGCTGGCCCAAATTATTCAAGAGCTGGGGATGTGGCAGTCCATGTTTAATGTGAACACTCGTGGCCCAGACAATGAAAACTTTACAGACAGCATGAGAGACATAGTGCTGCAAAATGTCCCATCAACGTCCTTTGGGTCACTGATGGCCATACTAGCCCCCTATATTGGTCATCCTATACATGAGGTAACAACCATGATAGCCAGCTTGGGTGAAGTAGGGGGTAGAAGACAAGCAAAAGGGGTCTGAAAGGTGGCGAAGAGCAAACCCCCAAGAAATGCCTGAGATTTTATCCTGAAGGGACCAAGCAAGACTAGCCAGAAGCAGATGTGGCTTGACTTGCTTGCAGCAGGGGTTGATAAAAAGAAACCTGACCTGCAGCCAAATGCAGTCCTGTTTGCTTTGTGGCAGCAATTGTGCCCTGAACAGTGTTTCACCAAACATCTGGAGACAGGTAGCAAGGTACGCTCAGGGGATTTAAAGAACTTTTTGGTTGCTCCCAAGGAGGCAGATGAACTGTTCCATTTCGATCAGGGAGCAGGCCAAGGTATTTTAGGGGCAGGTGAGGACCAGAGGCCTCATGTTGAATTGGCAATATATTGGTCAAGGACAAATGTGCAGCGTGTTTCGGCATTGGTGGATACAGGTGCAGAATGTAGCCTGGTATATGGCAATCCAGAGAAGTTTCCAGGGGCCACAGTTCATAGATGGCTATGGAGGACATACGATTGAGGTCAAAGCTGTGTCATTGCCATTGGGCACAGGAAGATTACCTCCTTGTCTATATACTGTATACATATATGTAAAGCTAGGGCTTAAAGACCCCTTGAGTCTGTTGCGCAGATTGGGTTACAAACCCTCCACACGCAGGTCTGTGAGCTAGGTAATAAAAAAAAAAAAGGTTCTGGGAGCTGTAGGTATGGAAAGATGAATGGGTTTTATTCAGATCTAGGAGCAACTACCCCAGTGGCCTCTCTGAGAGTTCTGAGGAGCACTGTGGATCAGAGCTATTAGTCTTTTATTCTTAAGTCCACAACCCTGGACACCTGGGTGCCCATACACAACTTACATTAAGTAGTAACAAGGAACACCTGAGGATATTTACAGCAAATGCTCAGCAAGGTTCTGAACATCTGAGGGGCCCTGACATTTTCCTATTTTTCCCAACAAATATCTCCTGTAGCTGAATATATCTTTGGTATGATGTGCTTTATGGTTCGCACCTGCAAACAACAGTTGGAGAGTTTCGGCTGTGAATATGGACAGTAAAGCATGTTACAGGGATATACTAAACATGACCCACAGGTATTACCCAAGCCAAGACTTGTAGTTAATGTAAAGCAGTATCGCCTACCAGGACGATATGCAGAGACAAGTGCTACTATATGGAATTAGAGAAAGTTGGCATTATTCGTCTGGCTCAGAGCCCATTTAATGCTCCGGTATGGCTGGTGAAAAAGCCTGATGGTACCGGGAGAATGACTGTAGATTATCAAGAACTAAACAAAGTAGTGCCTCCTTTGCGTGCAGCTGTGCCTTCAGTTCATGACGTGATGGATCAGCTGACAACTCAGCTGGGAACTTATCATTTGGACCTTGCAAATGCTTTTTCCTCTATTCCAATCTCGGCTGATAGCCAAGATCAGTTCACCTTCACATGGGAAGGAAGGCAGTGGACCTTTCAAGTATTGCCCCAAGGTTATGTGCATAGCCCAACCATCTATCATGGTTTGGTGGCTGGGGACCTAGCCAAGTGGACTAGACCCAGCATGGTTATGATGTTTCACTACATTGATGACATCTTACTAACCTCTGATTCTCTTGCAGGTTTAACCCAGCCAGCTCCAACACTGCTAAGCCATTTGGAACAATGTGGGTGGGCCATGAACACAGCCAAAGTGCAAGGACCTGGGCTGTCAGTCAAATTCCTAGGAGTGGTGTGGTCGGGTAAGACAAGAGTCATCCCAGAAGCTATTATAGGTAAGAGACATGGAATACCCTCGACCCACAACTGTAGCTCAGCTACAGACATATTTGGGACTTTTGGGGTATTGGAAAGCTTTTGTACCCCATATGGCCCAAATGGCATGCCCACTGTATGCATTAACAAAAAAAGGAGCCCTTTGGGATTGGACTGAGGAAGTAGAACAAGCTTATCAGGCTACAAGAAGGGCAATACAGCAAGTACAGTTTTTACAAGTGACCGACCCCACTAAGCTGTGTGAGTTAGACGTACATATAACCCAGGAGGGGTTAGGATGGGGTTTGTGGCAGAGACAGGACTGATTCCAAACACCTGTAGGATTCTGGTCTCGGCTCTGGAAGGGAGCAGAAGTGCATTATACCCTAATAGAAAAGCAGTTAGCAGCTGGGTGTTCTGCCTTGATAGCCACTGAAGCTATCACAGGAACTGCCAAAGTCCTAGTGAGGATGACATACCTCATAACAGGTTGGTTGTGCACATGGGCCACCAACCCTAAAATGGGTGTAGCTAAGCCTCCCACTTTCTCTAAATGGGGAGCATATATAGAGCAAAGGAGCACTGTGTCAACGAGTCCTCTGTCCAAAGAGTTGAAAACTGTGCAAGGCCCAGTAGAGTTTTTGGAGGAAACTTTGACACAACCCCTACCCATAGACGTGGAGGCTATACCTTTCCATGAGGGACAGGGACACATAGAGAGCAAGCTTGGTATACAGATGGTTCTAGCATGGGACCTTCAGCATCATGGACAGCTGTTGCTGTCCAGCCCTCAACAGATACCATACGGTATGAAAATGGCACAGGAAAAAGCAGCCAATGGGCTGAATTGAGAGCACTATGGATGGTGATAAAAAATGACCCTGGGCCATTACCCATCTGTACTGACAGCTGGGCTGTGTACAAAGGTTTAATGCTTTGGATCTCTACTTGGAAATATCAATGGTGGATGGTAGGCCCCCGAACCCTATGGGGACAAACCATGTGGCAAGAGTTATGGGAATTGGGATGTGAGAAAGAAATAACTCTTTTCCATGTCACAGGACACTTCCTCTTAGCCAGCCCAGGAAATGATGAAGCTGATGCCTTGGCTAAGGTAAGAAGGCTGGAGAGAGCCCCAGCTACTTTTGCAGCCCAGTGGTTACATCAATCAATGCAACATGCTGGCAGTAAAACCATGTGGATGGTGCCTCAAAGATGGGCCTTGCCTATAAAATGGGAAGATGTAGTGAATGCCTGTAGTGCTTGTCCAGTGTGTGCTCAAGAGTGTCCACATCCCCAGCAGGTGCCCCATACAGATGGGCAAATAACTCGAGGAAGGGTGCCGCTGACTTGATGGCAAGTGAACTTTGTCGGACCACTGCCAAGGTTAGAGAATTTCAGATGCATCTTCACAGCTGTTGATACGGCTACTGGTCTTCTGTTTGTATGGCCTTGTAAGGCCCCAGACCAGGTAAACACTGTGAAGACACTGTATGGCTGACCTGTAATCATAGAGAGTGATAATGGAACCCACTTTAGTGGACATGGGGTTCAGAAGTGGGCCTCCCAGTTGTCCGTTCAGTGGAAATAACATGTGCCATATCATCCCCAGGCAGCAGGAATGATTGAATGGTGCAATGGTCTTTTAAAAAAGGGACTAAGGCTATCTACCCAAGCCCCATCCCTGAAGGGGAGAACACGGTGATATGGCTGACAGCCAGGATTCTAAATGAGAGACCCTGCAAGGGCGGACCCTCTCCAGTGGAAGCTCTGTTGCATAGGGCTGCAGCACCTATACAGCTGCAAATCACTACTAAACATAAAGCTTTTGAAGCCACGATATGGCAAGAATGGAGATATTCTCTTGCTGGCCCCGACCTGTTTGCAACAGGGACAGGCAGTACAATGGGAACGGCCTTGGAGAATAAACCCCCCATATATGCTGGGTAGGTTTAATAGGGTCTTGGGGAAAAGGATTAGAGGAAGGCTTGCAAGTTTCACCTTGGGTGACAAGTACCTGGCCTCCTCAAGTAATGGTAACATGGCCTGGAATAGATAAGTGCTCTATTCCAAGGGGCATATTTTATTATCTTTATGGACAATTATGAATTCCCCTATACTGTTACATGTAGAACCTACAGATCCAACAGTGTTAGCAGATAAAGAATGGTATCATAAGCCAGGTAAGATACCTATTCCTGCAACCATCCTTTCTCAGGATGGCAAACTGGCATGTATCTTACCAGAGAGGCGAGAACTTCCTCTATACCAACAACTCTTCTGTCTTTTCATGCATAGTTTTCTGGCTGCAGGCACTGCACCAGAGTCGTGTGATTGGTGCATTGGCCTACTGAATGTGCGTTGACTGCAGGATTCCCACGGAGGATCACACCAATGGTGACTACTAACTGGTCATATGCGGCTAATAGTTAAAAGGACAGAACTACAGCCTTAAGGCAGATTGAATGGACAATAGGTTATGTAAATGGAAGGGTCATTTATCCCTGCTAAGGGAACATTGGGCGTAGATTGTACAGCAAGGGACCCTGAAGGGGTGGATTATTGGGAAAATAGAATAATTTAATCAGGCCCCCTCACCTTAGGTACGGTTGGGGGTGGTCCGGTGCGTTCTTTGTAAGCAAATTGTGGTGTGGGGGTGGAGTTAGTGTGCATGCACGGTGCCATGGTTTGGCTGGCATCTGCCTCAGGCATCCATGCTGCTTGCAGCCGTGCTCTCCTACCTACGGCTTCCAAGGACCTGTTTGCCAGTTACCAAGGACCTGTTTGCCAGTTACCTAGCTCATAGACAAGCGTGTGAGGGGCCTGGTGACCCAGCCTGGCATATGAGTGGTCTGGGGACCCAGCCTGGTGTGTGAAGGGTTTGTGACCCAGTCTGTGAATGGGCTTGAGGGGTCTGTGAGTGCTAGACCCAGCCCTAGCTCTACAATGGGCCCAGTTGGCAGGATTACAGGCAGATAAAAGAGCTCAGCACAAACAGACATACTTAAGTTTGCAAATCAAAAGTGTCTGGAAGGAATTCAGCCCAGGCCTGGATGAACCACACTAACCATGAACCATGTTCCAGGCCAGCGCTGCTGTCATCTCCCCCTCCTCTCCATGGCTGGTTGCCCCTAAATAGCAGGTTACTTTCTCAGATGTTTTCAAGTAGAACAGTGGAGAATTTGTTAGAGGCAAAGATTGATGTAGAAGGAGTGACCTGGAAAAAAGGAAGATTAAAGAGTGGAATGTTTAAAATTTGGATTTATTTATTTTTGAATTTGTTTATTTTAAAGTATACTTTGGTTTATAAGAAAAGAGCTACAAAAGGTGAAAATAGTCATTTTTGAGGTACATTCATCCATTTATTCATTCAACAAATGATTATTCGACTGACCTTTTTTTAGATTTTGTGGTAGACACTCATAATTGGACAACATAAAGTATTTTACTAGTGAAATTCATTTTCTCATGGTTGCCATAACTTTTACATGGTAGCTTAAGCCTGAAGAAACTTCTGACTCTAGAAGCTGTTGAACAGCATGTACGATGCTGGCCTTGTAAGGTTACATTTGTCAACCGAAGATGTAGAGCACAAAGGGAGTTTGCAAAGGGCCACAGCATGGGATTTTTTTCAGAAATCTTCACTTGAGTAAAGTGTGCTATTTATATTAAATAGCAACATCTCTAATCCAAGCATATACATTTGAAAAACTATAAAAGTTTAGAGGAAGATTTAAATACCCTAAAGTGCTGAATTCACTCAAGTATTGCCAAATAATTTCCAATACTTAATTTGGGATAGAATTCATGTTGTTTTAAAAAAAAATCACTTTGGACTTTCTCTAGAAACTATTTCCTTCTGGGTACATAGAGTTTGCTTAGAGATAGCTTTGTCAGTTCAGGAATTCTGAGGAATATTATAAAGAGGAAAATCCTTGCAGATGGCTTCATGCAGCCCTTAATTAGTTGCTTTCAAGACGTGCCATGAGTCCCTCCCTGTGTCCATTCATGACCCCTGTGTGTTACTGTCCCATCCACGTATGTGTGTGCCTTCCATCCACAACTCCAGCTCCCATGGAAAGATGCCACAACTCAGTCATGGGGCTTGGAGAGATTGTAGAACATAGTCACGCTCAGCCAGCATTTGAATGAATGGAAAAAAAATCCGTGAATGGCATAGATTTGCTCTCTAGTTATTTTCTACTTAATTCTAAGAGTGATTTTTTTCATTCTGTTTGTCACTGTGAAATGTTTGCTCCTTGCAGAAATGGACTCATACACCACTCGAACTCTATGCTGCATCTGACTACTTTAACTTCTAAGCCGTCCTGCCCTTCATCACCTCTTGCACATGTTGATGCACCTCTTCTCCACCTCTGCCTCTTCAACTCATATTTGTTCGCCTTAAACTCAATGATGTCATTTTCTTTGTAAAACCCTCCTTCGTGCCATGAGTCTGGGTCAACTGCCCTTCCGGTGGACCCTATAGCATCCCACTGAATTAGATTTTCCTAGTTAGTTGTCTGTATCCACTTCTGAATTGCAGAAACTGTCTGTCCTGATTACTGCTGTGCTCCCACTCCTCTGTGTGTCTATGCTGTGTTTCCCTACCTCATAACTCTGGCTTCTTTCTTTCTTTCTTTCTTTTCATTTATTTAAACATAATTGAGGCCTTCTGGTAGAGATGGCAGAATAGATGGTCCCCAGCATCACTCTCTCCCACAAATCAACCAATTTACAACTAGTAAATGCAATGACAGCCACGCTGGGGCCACTAGAGCTCAGGAGAAGAGGAGGAGAGTCCTACAGAGTTCATGAAGGCAGGAGAAGCCACGATGAGAGAAAGAAAGGACCACTCCCACCATGTCAAATCTGGCCCCTTCAAGCCTGGAGCTGGTGAGCACATGGAGCAAGAGCTGGCAAAAGCCACAGCTGTGCTCTCCATATGAAGTTGCTTGCAGTTGGCAGGGTGTCCACTAACAGGGATTCTGTGGACCCACATAGGAGAAAGGAGCCAGAACAACTGAAAAAGGAGCCACTCAGAGTCCAGTGAGTCATTGCAGGGGACTGGCACATGGCCTGCCCCATGGGAAGTGTTTGGAGTAGGGGCGGTGGGGGAGATGGGCCCACCAGGGGAACACTGGGGCACAGTAAGGACAGCTGATCTGCCCTCCCATCAGCACAGGCCCACTCTGTGTAGACTGGTCAGGAATATAGGATGGCTGGGGGTCCAGTTTGCTGAAAAGACTCAGGTCCAGACCAGAGCTTGTACACAACCCGTGTGTACTGGATCTCACAAGATCCAGAAGTACCTATAAAGTCAACCATTAAAACCTAAAGGGCTGGCCCATGGCTCACTTGGGAGAGTGTGGTGCTGACAACACCAAGTCAAGGGTTAAGATCCCCTTACCGGTCATCTTCTAAAAAAAACAAAAACAAAAACAACAACAAATAAAACCCCCCGAGCTGCACAAAAAGCCTTTCTCAGAGAATCAGCAGCAAAGTGGCAATTTAGTTCAACTACAGAGCTCAAGTGCTGGTCCCCACAGCAAGTTCCCCCATTTTTGAAACAAGCAAAAGACAACCAATTAGTTCCAGTACAGAGTTTAAGTGGTGGGAACAGTGAGTAATCCAATGCAGAACTTAAAGAAAAAACAAAATACCCACAGACCAGACACAAAGTTTGATATTAACTAGTAAAGGTCTCACATCACCAAAGAACACCTATGAAACCTGGAAGGACCAGAAGCCCTCTGGGCTCCCAAGCCAGGGAGGGGACAGGGCCTGGGACCTCAGCCATGGCCCCCAACACCTGCAACCAGCCCAGAGACAACCTCTGAGCCGCTGCAGGAAGCACCCTGGGCTCCCAAACTGGAATCATGAGGGGTCTCAGGCTTCAGCCATGCCTCCCTCCAACACCCACAACCAGCCCCGTGATGACCACTGAGCCACTGCTGGAAGCCCCCTGGTCTTCTGAGCTGGTGCAGTAGGGGGCTAAGGGCTTCAGCCACACACCCCTGACATCTGCAACCAGCCCAGCAATGACCAAGCCACTGCTGGAAGCCCCCTGGTCTTCTGAGCTGGGGCAATGGGGGCAGAGTTAACATTGAATCTTATAATCCCGACCAGGCACATAGCTATCCACGCTTGGAATTTGTATAGTGTTTAAAGCAGACAAATATACGTAACGAATTTGTAGAACAACCATAAAACTCATCCTGTCACTCAGCAGATATTTATGGAAAACCCGCTGTGTATCTGGGGGTTCCAGGCAGAAGCAACAGCAGCTGCAAAGGCCTTTAGGGAAAACCATACATGATGTGTTTGAAGAATTGGGAGAGCCCGTCTAGGGGTATTGATTTTGGGTATGTGAACTCTGAGAAGCTTGTTAGACAGTGTAAGTCTGGTAGGCAATTATTTAACTGCCAGAGTTCAGGGGAGATGCCTGGAACTAGAGGTGAAGATTTTGGAGTTGCCAGCATATAGATGGTATTTAAAACTGAGACTGGATGAGATCACCAAAAAAACCCCCAAACAAAACCAAAAACCAAAAAAAAAAAAAAAAAAAAACCCGTACATGTAGGTAGAGACTATTTTAAGAGAGAGGAAAGATGAGGAGGAACTGGAAAATGAAACTGAGAAAAAATAGCATAGAACTGAGTCCAAAAAAAAAAAAAAAAAAAGAATCAGGAGACTATGGTGTTCTGGAGGCCACATAGAATATTCCATAGAGGGCAGAAAAAGCAGCTGGTCACATGCTGCTGCATGGTCAAGAGAACTGAGACCCGACCTTGGGATTTATCCACATGAGTGAAGGTCATTGGTCCAAAAAGAACCATTTTGGTGGGTCAAAGGGGCAAAACTTAATTAGAAATAGTTCAAGATAGAGCCGGGGACAGGCTTTGGAGAGAAAGAGTAGTAACAGCTCTGTCGAGGAGCTTCGTGGCAGAGGGGCAAGAAATGGTGGAAGCTGGAGGGCAGAGTGGTTCTTTTTGTTTGATCTGGTTTGGTCTTATTTAGGGGAAATAGCAGGTTTGAATGCTTTGCCTGGTCAGGCTGCTGTAACAAAATGTTGTAAACTGGGTGGCTTATAAATAATGGAAATTTATTTCTCATAATTCTGAAGGTTGGGAAGTCCAAAATCAAGGTCCCGGCAGATTCAGTGACTGGCAAGGTCCCAGTTGTCACAGACAGCACTGCCCATGTCCTCACACGGTGGAAGAGGTGAGGGAGCCTCTGGATTCACTTCTATAAGGGCACTAACATCATTCCTGAGGCCTCCGCCTTCATGACCTCATCGCCTGCCAGAAGCCCCACCTCCTAACACCATCACACTGGGAATGAGGTTTCAACATATAAATTTGGGGGTGACACAGACATTCAGGCCATAGCAAATGCTGATGAGAACGCTCCGGTAGAGAGGGAACACTTGATGTGGGAGTGAGAGGAGACATTTGGAGGAGCAGGTCCACCCCTCTCTTGCTTAAGCGTGAACGGTTCAC
The DNA here is from genome assembly GCF_027409185.1 of Cynocephalus volans. NCBI lineage: Eukaryota > Metazoa > Chordata > Mammalia > Dermoptera > Cynocephalidae > Cynocephalus > Cynocephalus volans. The sequence goes on along the minus strand of NC_084473.1, from coordinate 92,052,623 downwards.
CTGCAGGAACAGGAGAGAAGGTGGAAATCACGGGTCCGGGTGCTGGCGAGTGGACCAGGCGGTTGTGGGAAGCCAGCCCTTTCCATCACCTCTGCTTTCCTCAGTGAAGCAGGAAGCACAGTCACTGAGATGCGTGAGCTCGTGAGAGCTGGTATCAGAAGTACGAGGAAAAAGGAGAAATGACATAATTAACCTAGTTCAGTGGGACAGTGAAGTGCATTAGACACGCTGCGGAAGTGTGCTGTGCTTGTGAGCAGCATTAATAGCCTTTTTGAGGTTGGTGGCCAGGAATCAAAGGAAGAACAGTCAGCATGGTTATGTTTTTCTTCACCTACATTTCGGCTGCACAGATGCAGGAAGGAGAAAGGGGATAAAATTGGATTTAACCAGGGTTGGCATTCTGTCAGTCGAGTGTGACATGTGAGACAGAGGACAGGGAGTTGAGGATGTAAGCAAGGCAGTGCTTGAGATGAAAGACTGTGGAATTTAAACTGGATAAGAAGGAAGTGAGGGCACGACAGTACTGAAGGTCATAGGATCAATGGCTTATGGGTTCTCGTAGGTTCCAGGAGGGCCAGAGGTTTGCTGGAGTCAGGTAAGTAGAGGAAGTGAGGTGCGAGGAGAGGGGCGGTAGCTGGGGGAGGGGCACTTGAAATTTTCGTGGGCAGGGGGTGGCCGTGGTAACAGCAAGGTCTAGAATCTGACCGCAGGACTGATGGAGGCAGGTAGACAGGTGAGGCAAACTAAAGACTGCAGCGGTTGTCAGGTAGCGATAGTAAACCGGCCACTAAAATCCTCCAGGGATGGGGCTAGCGGCCTAGAGGTGAGGGGACAGCCACTAAGAGGGGTAATAGAGGGAACAATCTGATCCTGAGGATTTGTAGGGAGGAGAGGGAGAAAATGGTCTGGAAATGTCAGCGAGATACAAGGGGTGCACCTGTCCCATCACTGGGTGAGGGTTATGGGAGAAGAAACCTCTCTTTTCTTCTATAGGGAAGCAGTGTCCTCAGGGAAAGCCTGGCGTCTGTGAGAGCAAGAAGACGAGTCTACTTTTAGGGAAGACTGTGTCAGGGGAAAGGCTTTCAGCAGGTGGGGAAAGGCAGGAGAAGAGGACAGAGCAGGGTGCTGAGTCTTATGGGGACTAGTGTGTAGGATGAGGGCTGACCTAGTAGGCTGGAACTTTTCATAAGTGACATAAACAGAAAAGGGCTTACTGAATTTGTCCTGGTCTAAAGAGAGTGGTGGCCAGACTAAGTGTTGGAGGGAGGCGGGTCCTCTTTTCTCTCCTGCTGATGGAGGCCTGGGCAGGGGCAGGTTTTCTTTCAATTGTATACAATAAGTGCCTAATATCTTAGATACCTTTCCAATTGTGTCTTATTCATTTTTAAAGTTGCAGATCAGTAGCAATTACCAGCACGTTAGACAGCCCAATTGCTGCCTCGGATCCTGAGAATCACGGTACAAAGCAGTGGGATTTGGACGTGGGATCCGGTTCCTTGGTTTCATCCAGCCTTAGCAAACCAGAGGTAGGAATTTTGGATTAAATGTGGACTGGAAAAGTTAGCTACAATGAGCAGCTGCTGGTATTAATAGGCTCAGGGCCCGATTGCCTAAGTTTGTGGCCTGTCTGCCTCTTACCAGCTGTGTCCCCTTGGGCGATTGCTTAACTTACCTATTTCTCAGTTCCCCTTCTGTAAAATGGGACAGATAATAGTAGCACCTACTCCTAGGATTGTTCTGGGCATTAAATGAGCTAATCATGTAAGTGAGTAACTGAGGATACCATCTGCTACATCAATATAGCAAATTTGAGCTATAACATGATCACTTCTTGTCATTATCACAAGATCCCTAGGAATAATAAGATGAATATTAAAAAACTTCGTTGAGTTTACTAGTTAGAAATCCATGGTGCAAAATCCCATAAACTATTAGTCCCTACATTTTCCCTCAAGTACAATTCATCTGAAACTTTCTTGGCATGTAATTCTAGACAGCTAGAGTAACTTCACAGAGACCGTGCTTCCCAAGCTGCTCTGGCATCCAACCTCCAGGCATGGGCACGTGACTTACCCTCAGAGCCTTTGCACCCCCATCAGTGAGGTGAGGACGCTGCCCACCTTGATGAGGTGGGTGGAGGTGGGGTGGGGGGTCTCTAATGGAGGAAGCTTGTTTGTCTCACCTTTAGTCTTGACTCTGATGGATTAAATCTCTCTTCATTTTTGGAGCTTTATTCTGTTGTTTAAATTATTTTAAAATAAGTCCATCGTTTGAATTGTGACTGCTAAAGTCGAAGCAGTCACCTCTGTTTTCCAGAATGCCCTCAGCCTCTACCATATCAAGTTGTTCCCGAAGGACGTGCCTTAGGGTAGTCCTTATATCTATCATCAGTCTGATCCTTTCAAAAGCTTCCTAGCTGGTATTAGTTTGGAAAAGACAAAACCTAACACGAGGGGGTTGACAATGACCTGGATAGTGATGATGGAACTTTCTGATGGGAAAACTGCTGCCAGGGACCCTTCTATAATAACAGACTTCCTTGTGCTCTCCGGTAAACCCAGCCCGAATTCTTTTCTGGTACACCCAGGCAAGTACATGGGGAAGCATCACTGCCAAATTTCCATGTTTGCTGTGTGCTAAGGCCTAATTAGACTTTCTGAGTGCCTACTATTTGTAAGAAGTATACTGAAAATATCTTTAAGAATAGTGAACTTCTGTTGTATTGTGAGTTATTGATGCAAATAGCAATTTAATTGTAAATTACATTAAAATTTTTGAACCGGGTATGGTATTCAAATGAACTACTGCTCCAGCTAAACCTTTATTTATTTGTGCTCTGCAGGGATTATGCTTGGCTATGCACATTTTGCTTTATTTTTAAACTAGACATAAAAGATGATCAGCAAAATGAGATTGTAAGCTGCTTACATCTGGGGTAATATCACAGTGTGTTATAGTGGTGCAAAGCATGTGTGTTTGCAAACTGAAATACACATGCACAAAAAGATAAACTGCATGGTATGGCAAAGTAGAATGAAAATAGCTGTAATAACCCTGAGTGCTGTTGAGTGTGTTTAAATTATAAGCAGCTAGTTGTACTTGAAGGTGTTGTTACAAATAGAAATTATATTAGTTGTTTGGTAAACTACAGTTCAACTTTCTTACTGTCTCTATTTCTTACCATTTTTTCTGGTTTATTAGGGCTTTCTTGTTTTAAGTGTCCTACCTCCCACCTATCCCCAATCCTAGATCTTTGGATAGAATGCTTTGAAATGTTGAATTGCAGCATATTCAAAAAGTTTCACTGTGCACCTTTACGGCAATAAATGCAAACCTCACTGGTCACTTTCCATGCAGAAGAATCCTGAGACCTCTTTGCATGACCTGGATTTTAATTTTCCACTTTACAGAAAGAAAGAAAGAAGAAAGAAAATCTAAAGGCATTGAGCCATCTGTGATAACATGATAGGTTTACTAGATTTTACTGCTGCTCCAAGTTTTGGGGACATTTCTTGAGAGTATGTGTGTAGTATGTAGATGTGCTAATGATAACATTATTCCCAGCTTAGTAATCTATACAGTGTGATCCTTGTCGTAATCCTCCTGAGGTTGATATGTTGGTCCCATTTTGTAGAAGAGGAAACTGAAGCTCAGAGAAGTTATTTGCTTGAAGTTGCAGATGGACTATATGATAACGCTGGGATTGAACCCAATCATGCCTGTCTGTACTCAGTCCTGCCTGCTCTAGCGCCCTTTCCCCATCCAGTGTGTACCTGCACTTCACAGCTCAGGCTGTGCATCCAGTACAGTGGGTCTCAAACTCTTTGGTCTCAAGACTCTTTATTCTCTTAAAAATTATTGAGGATTCCAAAGAGCATTTTTCCCCTGTGGGTTATATCTATCTATATTTACAGGATTAAAAATTAAATTTTAAAAAGACATTTATTAATTCATTAAAGAAATAACGAAAACCCATTGCATAATAACATAAATAGCATATTTTTATGAAGAATAATTATATTTTTCAGTACAAAAAATTTAATGAGAAAAATGTCATCGTTTCACATTTTTGCAAGTCTCTTTAATTTCTGGTTTAATAGAAGACAACTGGATTTTCGTATCTGTTTTTCTGCACTAAATATGTTGGATTGTTGTATTGATTTAATTATATGAAGAAGATAATTCAGCTACCTACATATGCAGTTAGAAAAGGGAATAGTATTTTAGTAGACTTTTCAGATAATTGCTGTCATTCTTTTTTGAAACTACACTAAAACAAGTGAAAGTTTCTTAAAGGTTAGAGCCAATGTGAAATCTGAAACCATATCAATGAACATTTTATACTCTGTTACGTTAATATCAATTGGATTGTCTTGCCTTTTACTCTATAGAATATCAAAAAAGTGAAATTTATTTCTATCGCCACTGGTCTCATCAGAAAAGTCTTTAAGTACTAGGTACTAGGAAGCTGTCAAGCTCACATTGGCAGATACGAGTTTGCCAGTATTCTAATTTTCACTCGAAAACTTGAATTTTATCACAAATACTATCAGATTTTTAAAAATTTTATTTTATTGTTATTTATCATTATATAATGTAGTTGATTTTCATGGCCCTTTACCAATCCTTCCCTCTCCCCCTCCCTCTGCCCCTTTCTCACCCCCATCAACAGCATATCTGTTCTCTTATCTCAACAAGTTCAAGGAATTATTGTTATTGTTATGTCTTTTTTCCTAGTTGTTTATTTGTTTTATTATCTTCCACATGTAAGTGAGAACATGTGGTATGTCTCTTTCTGTGCCTGGCTTATTTACTTAACATAATTTTCTCTAAGTTCATCCATGTTGCCGTGAATGGCAGGATTTGATCCTTTTTTACAGCAGAGTAGTGCATTCCACTGTGTAGATACGCCACAGCCTCCGCATCTGTTTGTCCAGTGATGGCAATATCACAGTGGTTCCCACACTTGGCTCTTATAAATACAGCTGCAATAAACATGAGGGCGCAGGGGTCCCTTCTACAGCAGAGCAGTGCATTCCACTGTGTAGATACGCCACAGCCTCCACATCTGTTTGTCCAGTGATGGCAATATCACAGTGGTTCCCACACTTGGCTCTTATAAATACAGCTGCAATAAACATGAGGGTGCAGGGGTCCCTTCTACATGATGATGTCTATTCTTGGGGTGTATACTCAGCAGTGGGATTGCTGAATCATATGGCAGTTGTATCTGTAGTTGTTTGGGGAACCTCCATACCATTTTCCATAATGGCTGCACCATTTTGCAGTCCCACCAACAGTGTAGGAGGGTTCCTTTTTCTCTACATCCTGGCCAGCATTTGTCATTCTCAGCCTTTTGGATATTAGCCAGCCCAATTGGAGCGAGATGATGTCTCAATGGGGTTTTGATTTGCATTTCCCAAATGCTGAGTGATGTTTGGAATGACAGGTCCACTTTATTTATTATTGTGAAAGTGTCTGCCAGATTCTCACTTTATAGCATAGTTTTTCTCACTTGATTTTTAAGTAGAAATGGAGCTTCATGAGCAAAGCAGCTAATTCAGCTCACAACTCAGTCCCACAAGTGCTTTTCCTCAAGCCATGCTTCAGTATGTAGAGAAGTGCTTGATACATCCTTTCTAATTAGTCACACAGAATAATAAAAAGATATGTACTCAGGGTGAAGATTTAATAAAATTAATCATTTTTCATTGCTTCATCAAGAGCATTCTTAACTGCAACTGTCTCTTTTTTCTTCTTCTTTTGCTGGGGGTGTGTGACAGGGAAGAACACAATAAGTATTAGTTGGGTGCTTGATTCGTGCTAAGGCACCACCAGCTTTAGTCAGCATTGCCTTTATACCGTCAGTGCAAATAGCAACACAGTGAAAAAGGCAAATTACATCTTATCGTGAAGTCTGTTTGACTTCCTACAACCCTGAAAGAGTCCACAGACACACTTTGAGAATTGCAGGAGTATTTGTGAGATTATAAACATATTAGCAAGGAGAGGGGAAAGTATAGTGAGCTTGAGTCACCTGTTATTCAGCAAGATGTATATGCTCAGCATCTGGAAGTTATCTTCAAATGTTGGACAAAATACCACAGAGAGAGGATCAGAAACTGTCATTTGAAATGCCCTGAGTTGGATGCATCGAGTAATAGTACCTAAGTGCATCTGGTACAATATTTTATGAAGGTTCCTAACCTTCATAATAGTTAATTTTGTGAGAAATAGTTAATGTGCTTTGTCTGAAACCCAGCGTTTGGTTGGAAAGGATAGTGTAGGGAGAAGGGCTAGTTGCATCTTGCAGACAAAACTGGCATGGACTTATAGCAGGAGCCTCCCATATGACAATGAATAGATCCATAGCTCCATGTGGGGACTCCAGTATTAGAATGTTAGTTTCTCCAAGCTTTCATCAAGACTGGTATGAATGACTAGTCTTAAAAAAGAAAAAAAGAGTAGTATGAAGATAAACAGATTAAACTCAGAAGACCAGAGAAGATATATTCTCTATGCAATTGCTAAAGTTACTCTAATGAAAGAGTGGAAGAAAAAAGTTTGATAGACTATATGCTCATTTAAAAAAATTATTAGTAGTAGAAGAATTGATTATGGATCACATGTACTTTTGCTGGAATAATACAAAAGCAGCACAGGAACTTTTTAGGCTGTGTAGTATTGTGGAGAAGAGACTAGATTTCAGGAGCTACAGTTCAAGCCATGATTCTCTCATGAACTTGCTTTATGAACTGACTCAATTATTTAATACAGTAGAGCTTTAATTTCCTTCTCCGAAAATTTATAGGGTTGGATTAAATCTCTAAAGATTGTTCTAACTTCAGGAATCAGGTACATGGAGCTCCCAGTAAATTATCTGGAGGAATTTAACTTCCTCTTTTACAACATGTAAGGATTCTTTTTAAAATAAAGCACAAATTCATTAGAAATTACCATTAAGTGCATATCTCATTGCCTTCTGGCTTACTCTGATGTTGTCCTTAAAGTTTTCTGTTCCAAAAGGTATATAATACAGTATGTTATGTTGTTTTAGTGGTATTTTGATTATGTCAATGAAAAGAGTTCCTGGAGGATAAAGGAGATTGACAGTTCCATTAAAAACAAGGGTTTTACACTATCTTTAGAATGAATTATGCGCTAGAAAAGACTGAGGTGCATTGGGACACAGATCTCATTTACCACTCTTTCCTGTTGATGAGTTATTACAAACTTCCTCAAAAGAATATTGATACAAAAACCAAGCTAGAATCATGATTGTGTGTGTGTGTGTGGCGTGTGTGTGTGTGTGTGGTGTGCGTGTGTGTGGCGTGCGTGTGCGTGTGTGGCGTGCGCGTGTGTGTGCGTGTGCACGTGTGCATGTGCGTGTGTGTGTGTGGCATGCGTGTGTGTGGCTTGCGTGTGCGTTTGTGTGGCGTGCGTGTGTGTGGCGTGCATGTGTGTGTCTGTGCGTGTGTGTGTGTGTGTGGCGTGCGTGTGCGTGTGGCGTGCGTATGTTTGGCATGCGTGTGTGTGGCGTGCGTGTGCGTGTGGCGTGCGTGTGTGTGTGGTGTGCGTGTGTGGCGTGCATGTGCGTGTGTGGCGTGCGCGTGTGTGTGCGTGTGCGTGTGGCGTGTGTGTGTGCACGTGTGCATGTGCGTGTGTGTGTGGCATGCGTGTGTGTGTGGCGTGCGTGTGTGTGTGCGTGTGTGTGGCGTGCGTGTGTGTGTGGCGTGCGTGTGCGTGTGTGTGGCGTGCGTGTGTGGGGGGGCGTGTGTGTGTGGCGCGCGCGTGTGTGTGTGCGTGTGTGGCGTGTGTGCGTGTATGTGGCGTGTGTGTGTGCGTGTGTGTGTGTGTGTGGCGTGTGTGTGTGTGGCATGCATATGTGTGGCGTGAGTGTGTGGGGGGGCGTGTGTGTGTGTGGCGCGCGCGTGTGTGTGTGCGTGTGTGGCGTGTGTGCGTGTATGTGGCGTGTGTGTGTGCGTGTGTGTGTGTGTGGCGTGTGTGTGTGGCGTGCGTGTGTGTGTGCGTGTGTGGCGTGCGTGTGGGGGGGGGCGTGTGTGTGTGGCGCGCGCGTGTGTGTGTGGCGTGCGTGTGTGTGTGTGCGCGTGTGTGTGGCGCGCGCGTGTGTGTGTGCGTGTGTGTGGCGTGTGTGTGTTAGAACAAGTGTTGGACCTCAGGTTCACTCTGTTGTCTTTAACAGATGTGTCCTAGGTTCGAAGCCTAATTTTTTCTTTTTTGGCGGCTGGCCAGTAAGGGAATCCGAACTCTTGACCTTGGTGTTATCAGCAGCGCACTCTAACCAAGTGAGCAATCGGCGGGCCCTAAACCTAATATTTTTGACAGTTGATCGTAGCTAAGACTTTTGTTTTTAATTTTCGGAAGACCACCTGAGGTGAAATCTGACTTTCCTTTTCCTGGTAATTTACATGTAGATTCACCCTTGGAGCAGCCAGCATGAAGGAGATTTGGCTGTTTCCTCACTGGTTATCTGAAACTTTTGCTTTGTAACTTCTTAGCATGGTTTCTTCTCGGGGGTCTCTGAGTGGCATTTGGATCACACTTTACCAGTAGATATAATATCCTTGAACTGCTTACTTCTCTATGTCTTGGGACATATTTATGAATACAAAGACCTTGTTATATTTATTTTGAATACATATTAAGATTGTGTATATATAACTAGTTTGTACTTGTACAAATAACCTTCATCTTTTTTTTTAAGAAATACCATATTTGTTTTCAGACTTTCTGTTAAAATGCCCCTTTTCCCCTTTTATAAAGAACAGAGGACTCTATTATAAGTCTAAAGTTAGAGTTTGGGGATTTGTTTTATTTTAAGCATGTTTCTCCCAAAGGGACACCATCTTTCTGTTTCGGACAGGTGTGACACAGACCGTGACGCTGCTGCGCTCCCAGCTCCTCCCACACCCTGTGTCAGACGCATTCATCCCAACTGGTGCAAGGGCCTTAAAAGGTGGCAGTGCCTTTGAAAAGAGCGCACCTTTAATGGTCACTGATTTGTTCGCCAAGAGTCCATAAGTAAATCCTTTTAAGTATTGCTTTATTAAAAGAGGATCTGTACTCTCTAGTAAAGATTCTTTTATACTGAAAGTTGTCTAAGTCATTTTGTAGTTTTTCATTTGTACATAAACTAGCACATCTTGAGTCTGGCTATGTCATCCAAGATGGCGATTTATTTTAAAGAGTGACAGTCATGTAGCAAGCCAATTTTTAAATAATTGCTTAGGTTAATTGCTTTTCTTTGAATTATGGAAATGAAACAGCACTTTGAGTTGATTTTGTTTTATTAATCCTTTAGCATGGCTGAAAGCGGTGCTGTGAACTGAACCAATTTATTTCAACACGCATGTTGCTAAAGGACAAATTGCTGTGACCCTATTTTTTAGGAAATTAATGCTTTGTGCACAGTTGTATATCTATTTCATAAATGTGTATTAATCTAGGTGAAGGCAGAGATAGATATTTGACTTTAATATCATCATGAATGTGAAAAGTATGCCTTAAAAACTAGTCTGATAGTTTTCCTTGAGGTATTTTGTTTGGTAGTTTGACTAATTTAAGGAAAAAAAGAATTAAACAATTACTATCTTCTTGGCATTTCTCTGCTCTTGAGTATTGATTCACAATCTTTGAAGATAATATATGCCAAATCATTTTGAGGTTTTTTTCCTACGTTTCCTCTCCAGCATGTCATTTGGGATGCCTTCTGACTGATACCGGCATCTGCTAACAAATCTCATAATCCCTCCGTTAGGTCTTCTCACCACTTGTTAACTGTGATGGCCCCTTCCCTACTCTTTGAGGTATGATTCCCAGGCACACTTTACTTTTAGCAAAAATCTTTCTTTTACTCTCCCCATCATGGTTATTTCAGTGTTTTCAGGGAAATTTTAAAAAGTATTTCCACAATACAAAATATCGGAGCATCTTTTTTTTTTTTTTTAAGTCACACAGGCAATTCTAGCATCTAGTAGTCTAATCAGTTGCTCATTTTGATTAGAGTTACCTTTTTATATTCTGTATTTACTATATCATTTTTGGAGAGTTAAAGTGTACAAAAATATACCTGTTAACTTTTCTTTAATATTGGTTTTCTTTTGTGATAGATAATGTACTTTACAGTTCTTTGGGGCTTCTATGTTACAATCAAAGAATAATTTTAGGGTTGATAGAGATTTCTGATAAATCAAAAACTGGTACAGGTTTGATGTATTTAATTTTACATTGAATTAATCTTTATTTGTTTTTGAGTCTTTGTTTTTAAATAGATGTTATGAACCCATGGTGGGAAAGAAATAACTGACTTGGCATAATTAAAGTTTCTATCTGCTTTCCTGCTTTCCCCTTTCATTTACTTTTGGAGCAGCTGTTTGAATTCTAAAAGCTTTTATTATTTTTGAAATTTTGTATTAATGAATCCAGTTCTTTTCTGAAGTTTTCTTATAGAGAACAAAATGAGATTCATGATGAATTATAGGTAGTCAGATGTTTCTGGATTAAGAGTTTATAATTTTTGTTTTTAACTTTTTTCTGTAGTAAGTATACATGTATACATGCATATGCAAACATCCACACACACGGATTACATTAGAAGTTCAAAATAAGCAGCCCTGGACCATCATGTCTACATAAACTATTGTTTGATTAGTACTTTATAGCTTGCAAAGTGATATTGAATCTCTTCTTATTTAACCATTAACATAGCTTTGTGAAGTAAATATTCTTATTAACCCCCATTTTTCAGATGAGAAAATTGGGACTCAAAAAGGTGCAGAGATTTGTCTGTTGTAGTGAAGCTGAGACCCAACCCTAGATCTTTATACCTGTTTCTTTTTCCAACATTTCATGTTTTTAAAGACACTTCGGTGTGTGCTAATGTATTTGCATTATCTTTACTAGTAATTAAATTCTTCGTGTGCTTTATTTTGTCAAGATTAATTACTCACAGACGTCACGTGTATAGCATACTTAGCGGGCTGCTGAGCACATGGCGAACACGTCACTGCTTCTTAGATAATCGCTGTGAGACAGTCGCCATCACCTAAACTTAGCACATTGAAACCAAGTTCATCACTGTGTGGTTGGGGGGTCTATGCAGGGTTCTGTGCTGGCTACAGCAGTGCCCAGGACAGATTTGATTCCTGCCCTCATAGAACCTGGAGCTGTGTGGAGTGTCGATAACATAACTGCGTGTGGTCACTGCCACCAGGCAGGGTGGAGCACTAAGAGGCCTGTGGCCAGAGGAGGCTTCTCACAAGATCATACGATGAGGAGGAGCTGCTTAGGCAAGAGATGGCGAGAGGTGGGGACGACTGCTCCGGGAGAGGAAGAAGCCCGTGTCTGGTGCTACGGTGAGAGTTACCAGGCGTGTGGGGGGACCTGAAGGGAGGTGAGGTGGCAGCAAGAGGGTCGGGGAAGGAGCAGAGACGAGCCCAGTGCGGGAGGCCGGGCCGGGCTGTGCGGGGCCAGTGAGGGCAGCGTTTGAGTTTGATCCTGAGCCATGGGAAGCCGCTGAAGGGTGTTAAATGGGAGAGGATCACTGTGGCCAGATCACAGACGGGAGCGAGAGCAGAAACGGCGAGACCGCTTGGCGTGAGCACCTCATGCATATTTATAAATGTAAACACTCCCACAATGAAAGACAACGGGCGTGTAATGCAGGTCCCTCAGTGAGACAACCCCTCGGTTCATTCGAGTCTCATCAAAAGTTCACAGCCAAAGAAAACGTCCAACGATCCTTTGTGTTTCGATTTGGAGGAACTGGGAGAACTTGGAAAGCAGCGGGGAAAAGCCTGGGGATTCGCACCGTGCGGGGAACATTGATCAGCGGTTTGGACCGACAGGCGGACCTTTGAAGATAGTTGTGGAGAGTGACTATGAGAATCAAGAGAAATAAGTTAATGTGAGAAATGTTATAAAACAGCGAAGTGTTAGTTTTCATCCAGGGTCACATCGTGAGTGGTTGGCGGCGTTGGGGACCCGGGGAATGTGCTGGGCGGGTGCAGTCTGCTCCCTGTGGGCGTCTGCAGCAGACACGCGGGGCGAGCGGCCCCCACCTGGGTGTGCAAAACAGCCAGCAGGGCAGGAACGTGGCTGCTCTGGGGAAAGGGGGCTTCCAGCTGACGGAAAGCAGCAAGTTAGCACTTTTAAGGGAATATTTTTCATGTATTTTACATCTTCCCGATATCAGTGAGTTTTATCTTTTATTGATTTCTTGGGGTCATCATTGTAAGCATCGGTTACTGTGCTATCCTGGAGGTACTTCCAAGTTCTTGAGGTGGGGCAGGGACGTTTATGTCCCTTTAGAAAATATTCTACAATAGTTAGCATTGTTTTCCATCCTTTTTCTTCATGGTCTGTGTTCATTCTTATTTCTGTACACTCAACAAATCTGCGTCTTGTCATACCCTTTCTTCTTCTTTTTCCTACCCCCTCTTTTTTTTTTTTTTTTTAACTCACTGCTTTTTAGCTTGTACATGGAACTTGGCTTTTTTTTTTCAGTTTTTGGCTGCTGAACCCTTGACCGTGCTGTTAGGAGGTCAAGGGAGCTGTGTGGAGTGTTAGGAGATGATGCTCTAACCAACTGAGCTAACTGGCCAGCCCCTTGGCTCTTCTGTCATGGCCAGTGTTTTCTTACCCCTCTTTCCTGGTTGGGGAACACATTGGTCTCACTAAGGCTCCTGAGCCATTTTCAATTTTCAGTCTTCCTGTGCATGGGTTACTTCTGCCTACAATGATTAGGGTTTGAGTGTGCTTAATGCCTGAGTCACTAATTGAGAAAATGCTAGTGTATGCAAATCTGGCTTTCAAAGCCAAATGAAGGAATGTTCTTCATGAAAAATTCTAGCTACTAAATGTACAATGATAGAATTAGAAATCACTCTTGTATTCCCCTTATTGAAATAGTAGATCAATCAATACTAAAATGTTGAAAAGTTGATGGGACACTTTAAATGGAGGGATTAGGCTGACTCCCCTGAACCCACTGATGGATAGTAACATCATTAAAAATGGGGCGACTAAACACTACGTACCTCCTAATGTGATGTAACACAGGGGTCAGCGAATTTTTTCTGTAAAGGGCCAGATAGCAAATATCCTAGGCTTTGAGGACCATACAACCAATTGCATACAACTAATTGCAGCTAATGAACTCTGCAATTGTAGTTTGAAAGCGGTCATAGACAACACACAAATGAATGTGTGGCTGCGTTCCAATAAGACTTAACTTAGAAAAACAGACATCAGGCCAGATTTGGCCTATGGGCTATAGTCTGCAAACCCTTAATATAATAGGAAGTGCATAGCACCAACTATGAAGTATTCTTGTCAAAAGAAAAAAAATTAACCTGAATCAAATCAAAGCTGCAGGTCTAATCAGACTTCTCAGGAAATAGAGATAAAGGAACAAGTTAAATGAGATGCAAAATCCTGACTGGGACAGTCTGTAGGATAATCTGGTTTCTCAAGTAAATCAATGCATGAAAAGGGGGTGAAAGGGGCTCTTACAGAGGGAAAAATCAAATGTAATATGCAGACTTGGAATTCATAATTGTAAAGTAGATCTTTGAGAAATTTGAATATTGGATGATTTTAAGTTAATTCTATTAGATGTAATAGTGGCATGATAGTTACTTCTCAACAATGAGTGCGGGCGTATTTATAGGTGAAAGGACACAGACACAATGTCTGGGATTTGCTTGAAAGTGCTCTAATAAACGAGTATATGGTAGGTGTGTGGTGACAGGTGAAACAATTGACAACTGTGAATTGTTGAAACTGGATGGTAAATACATGGGGGGTATTATATTAGTCTCTTTGTGTTTTGTATGTTTGAAGTTTTTCAGAGTAAGTTAAAGTAAATTTGGATGTACCCCCAAAACCATGTGTCAGTGGGGAGAGGACTGGTTCTGTAGAAAAACAGGGAAGAAACAAATGAAAAAATATTTTTTGCATAGGTAAAGCAATTTTTTTATTGCCGATAATATTCATTTTAGTATTAGTATTTCCTTTATTTTCTCAGTTGAAGTTCCTCTTCCTTTTGGAAACCGGAGTTCTCATTTTCACGTCTAATTTCAGATAGTTCCTGATTCCATGTGCTACTGGTATTCCTTATGCCACGTAGATTTGGTTCAGAAACAGAAATTGAATTACTTTACTCAACTGCCATGTGATTTGCCTGGATAAAGACTCTGACTGGATCTTTGGTTTGCTGGCCAATGTGACAGACCTTTTATTTTAAAATTACGAACAGGGAAAAGCAAACAGAGGAAATAAATGCAAAATAACAAAAAATTGTACTTTTGAAATGATTGAAGAGAGAAGCACATCACCCAATTTGTTTGAGATGCAGAGCAGCGAATCAGAACAAATAGCTGTGTACATGGACAAGTCAGTGGAATGTGAAAACGCATCACCATAACCAACATCTCTTTCTACCAGGAGTTTTGCAGCTGACTATCCGGTGACTCATTCCTATGCTTAGGGGATGAGGTAATGCTATTCTGAGGGGTGATGTCATCTCTCTACCTGAGCTGCATGCGTATGTTGCTTCTGGTGGCTCTCAAAGAAAAGCACCATCTGCTTTCACACGTGCAGCATGAAAGACTTACAAAGATTGGTGCAAAGGGCAGGAGCTATGTGTATGATGCCTAAGCAGCCGATTAGTGAAGAGCAGCTATTTAAAAGTGAACTCTTAGGGGCCGAGCCCGGGGCGCACTCGGTAGAGTGCTGCGCTGGGAGCGCGGCGACGCTCCCGCCGCGGGTTCGGATCCTATATAAGGATGACCAGTGCACTCACTGGCTGAGTGCCGGTCACGAAAAAACGACAAAAGAAAAAAAAAAAAAAGTGAACTCTTAAAATCATGATCCAGAAATATGACATGATGATTCAGAATTGAGTCATAATGCTTTTGTTGTTGTTGTTTTGTGTTTTGCACTTACTGAGTTAATGCTGTTGAAGATTTAACTTTTAAAATAAGGTAATTTTTTCCAGTATGGTCGAGCATATCAAATCATTTTGGTTGTGTAAACCCTATTTTTAGCTGAAGAGAAGTTTTCTTTTACTTCTGGAGGTACATAGATGATTCTTAAAGAAAAGGTGAATTTTAGTTCATATTAGTTTGACAGTTGCTTTTTGTACTTAGGAGCCATGTGTTCCATAAGGACCTGTTACTGCTTTAGGGAAAAAGGTTATTAATGGAGGAGGAAACAAGTCAAAATAAATGTTGTTTACTACAGACCCACTAACTCCTCTTCTTATTTCCTTTAGTGATGCACACCTTTCCCTGTTTGTACTTTTCCCTAATGCTACTGTTGAAGTGACTGGACAATTGAAATACCTATGTTTTAACTTTATCAATCTACTGTTCTAGTAAATAGAATATAGAATACGTAACATAATATGGGAGGTACAGAACAGTAAATACTTGATTTTCTAACTGATATGTAACTCAAAATGGGAGATCATATTGGCTAAATACTACACGCTGCTGCTATGAGGTGTACATACTGTGACATAAATTTGTTCTTAATGGCAGCTTCGAGTGGGGCATTCTACGAAGGGTAAAAGAAAAGTTTTAATCTTTTGAAAATAAAATCTATTATCCGTTATCAAGAAATATATGAAAGCAAAAAAAAACAAACAAAAAATAAATTTAAAAAAAAGGAAATATATGAAAGCAAAGAATAAAATAGTAATGCTAAAACTCTAAGGTAATACTAGGTGGGATACATTCCAATGTCATTTGAGAGTTCATTAAAAATCAAATGTTTTTTCAATGAAGAGTAATAGTTGGAAGTGTTGAAGTGCCTAGGAGTTTGATGAACCTTCAGTTTGATGGTGTAGTCTTCTGAGTTTAATTATAGAGCTCCTGTAAGGCTGCTGAGTATCTTTTTTTCTTCCAAACTCTTATTTAGAAATAATTTCAAACTACAAAAAGTCACACAAATAAAAGTAGTACCATAAAAAAACCCACCCCAAAACAAAAAACCCTTATATGCCTAAATTTACCTACCCTTTTGCTTTATCATTTAAATGAGCTTGCATATGCTCTCTCTTCTTCCCCACCCCCCATAACACTTGTTTTTCTTGAAACATTTGAGGAGAAGTTAAATATACATCGTGACCCTTTACTCTTAAATACATCAGTGTGTATTTCCTAATAGAGATATTCTCTTACATAATCACGGAACAGTTATCAACTTCATCAGTTTATATTGATACAATACTTTAATTTACTGTCTGTGTTGAAGTTTACTGTCTTTAGAGAGATACTTTCAGACCAAACAGATATCCTGTTCCTTATCAAAATTTTTACCTAGATTTAGCACCATTGCTGATTCTTGTTGATTCAGTCTTTATTATGATGGCTACGAAATGCTAATTTTTCCCACTCCAGACCTCCCTTCTTCCCCAAATATTATCTATTTTCTCTATTTGTTTTTGGTTTGGACTCATGAATTTCTTTTTTTTTTTTTTTTAATTCAGTACTTAATTATTTTGGTGTTTAAATTGTTCCAGATTTGGCCAGGGTCCAAATCTGGAACAATTTATCCCTCATCGTTTTTGAGCACATTCTTCCTTGTTGAAATAATAAGATGGTAAAGGCTCAGCTTGCACCTACCCTGCCCCAGCCTTGGAATCAGTCATTTCTGCAAGGAGCCTGGGCTACTTTGGTTGGGGAATGGAATCAGACAACAGAATCTGGGCTGTGGATCTGAGTGCGCTACTTTAACAGCCACTGTATAAACACACATGCATAAGCATTAGTTTACCTGGTAAACATTTCTTACAGATATAATAAATAAGTTTTGAGAATACAATTGGTCTCTCAGCATACAGTTACAGCAAAAAGTGCAAAATTATGGAATGGGAAGATTTTTGTCAGCAAACTTACACTGCCAAAATTTTCTTGGATTTCAAAGCAAAATCACAAGTGATGTTGGGCTGAAGGCCAGATAGACGTTTAGTGGATAGTGTTGGTCCAGGAAGGTGATCCACGGAGGAGAAATGACACTGACGATGACATAACTAAACAATAGCAATAACGGTAAACGTTGTGATTAAGTAACCGTGCCTGATTTCTGCCCATGTGGGAAAAAGTAAAAGACAGTGATGAGAGGTTGTTTGAGGTCAGATTTAGAGGACTTTGAATGTCCTCTAAAGGATTTTGGGGTCTTTAGGATTTGGGGCCCTTAATATTAAGAAGATAATAGAGAACTGTTGAAAATTATTGAATAATGTCCTAACAAGCTTAACTCTGACTCAGATTCATCTGGAAGAGACGTAAAGCTTAGATTGAGGAAATTTCCAGTTAAGGAATGTAAAGAGGCTATTATAATAGTTCAGGCAGGAGATTGTAAGGATTTGAGCTAGAAAATGAAAGAAAGAAGTGAATTAGGATAGTGGTTTTCAACCTATCTTTGAGAACCCCAGGGTTTAAGGCAAAGTTGGGAGAAGGGGAAGGTCTGTGAGTTGAGCACCAGGTTAGAAAGCTCAGTGACTGTGTGGGGGTTGTATCCTCTTAAAAAAGCATTCTGCTCTTAAGGAACAAAAAAGTGCAGAGAGAAATTTTGTTTTTAAAAAGGTTAAGACTGACATTTGTTTGGAGTTTTGTTTTTTTCTTTTTTAACTTGTACTTCTTTCATATTCTGTCTTTCTAAAATTTTGAGCTTGGATGACCAGGAAAACAGTTGTGTCAATAACTGAAGTAGGTTGAATTATATATATTTTAAATGCCAAAGGTCAACGTCACAAAGACGTGCACTAAAACTCTTACTCAAGAGACAAGATGCTCTTGGCTAAAAAGCCTGGAAACGTCCTGGACTCCTTTCTTTTGCTCATGCTCTACAGGGAATCTACCGTGAAACCCTGTTGGCTTTACCTTCCAATTATGCTCCAAACCTGACTACCTTCAGCATCTCCACTGCTATCAACGAATCTCTTGCTTTCAGCCTGTTCACTTTCCTTGTGGTTTCTCAAATGTGATGGGTACACTTCCACTTAAGGGCTGATAGAATTTGGACAGTTTGTCGCCGCCAAAACTCATGTGGAAATTTGATCTTGAATGTGGCAGTTTTGGAAACTGAGTGAGTCACAGGGGTGGATCCCTCATGAATGGATTCATGCTCTCCCTAGGTGGGGGGATTAATGAGTGAGTTCTCCCTCTATTAGTTCCTGTGAGAGCTGGTTGTATAAAAAGACCCTGGCACTGCCCCCCTTGCCTCCTCTTGCCATGTGATCTTCTTGTACCTGCCAGCTGCCTGCCACTTTCCACCGAGAGTAGAAGCAGCCTGAGGCCAGTGCCAGATGCAGCTGTCCCAGAATCGTAAGTGAAATAAACCTCTTTTCCTTTTAAATTATCCAGTTTCAGGTATTTCTGTTATAGCACCACGAACGGTCTAATACAAGGGCCTTTGCAAAGTCTGTTGTCCAGATACCAGCGTGGTTGACTCTCTCATGTTTGGGTCTTTGCCCAAATGTTACTTTCTCAGTGGTCTGTTCTGAGCTCTTTATTGACAATACCCTCCCCACCCTACACATATTTTCCAGTCCTTCATCTTGTTCTGTTTTTCCCCTATGGCATCTATCACCTAACATACTATCTAATTTACTTATTGCAGTGGATGGAATTATGTCCCCCCAAAACACACTGAAGCTTGAATTGTGTCCCCCAAGTTTTATGGATTAGAAACTTAGCCCTACTGTGACTGTTGAGAGGGTGGGAAATCTTATTATGATAATTGAAAGGTGAAGCCTTGAAGAGGTGATTGGACTATAGGACCATGCAGTAGTGAATGGATTAAAAATGATGGCTAGGGGCGTGGTTCTGAGGGCTTTAAAAGAAGAGGAGACTCTGTCTTTCTCTCTCTCTTGCTCTCTCTGCTTCCACCGTCTTTCAATGTGAGGCCCCTGGGTCACTGTTGCCACCACCAGATAGTCTTTGGACTTCCCAGCCTCAGAAACTGTAAGCAATAAATTTCATTTTCTTTGTAGATTATCCAGTTCCAAGTATTTTGTTATAAGCAACAGGAATGGACTAATACACTTATTTATTGTGTTGTTTGTCTCTAACAAACAACAGATTTTAAGTTCCATAAGGGTAGTAATTTCTGTGTTTGTTTTGCTCACTTGTCTATCGTAACCACCAGAATGTTCCCGGCACATAGTTAGGACCTCAGTAAACATTGTTAAAGAAGGAAGGATGACTGAGAACGTTAAACAAGTAAGTTTAGCTACCAGGCTTCTAGCTCATAGCGGATTTGAGAAAGCAAATAAGAGAAGAAATGGGACACGGCTTGAATCAATATCTCCAAACCTGTGTTCCTTGTATCTAAGTCTGTGACAATAATTGGCCTAGATGAGATAGGCCTGGAAAATGCTGCATATATTATCTATTTACTAGAAAATTAGGTTGCACATTAACATATTAATGGCTATAAGAACTCCTGTAGCAACCTCTTCGTGAACTTACTTGATCAAAAGACTCTCTTTTGGTAACACTATCATTATGGGACCTTCTTGGCCTCGGGCCAACAGGGTTTGAGAAAAACTGTACTCTGCAGTGATTGGCAGTTCTTTTAAATGACTTTTGGTTGATGGACTGTGCTGTTTCATGTGCTATTCAGAAGGAGGCTGGACTACATGAGGCTCACGTCTCCAGCTCTTATTTACTCTTCTTTTAAAGTTTTGACCCTTTTAAAGGTTAGTTTCTGTTTTAGGTATTTGGGAAGAAGATGGTCATTCCTTGCCTGGATGGAGACCTCTTCCAGTGGGACCGAGACCGGGAGAGCGTGGAAACAGTTCCTTTCACATTTGAATCACTTCTTGAATCTTTTTATAAACTTGGAGATGATGTTGTTTTGGTTGGAGGAAAATCTCTCACTACATAGGGATTCAGTGCATATAGTGGAAAGGTGAGTGAAAATGTCAAACTTATTTGGGGAAATCAGAATAAATTGGGATAGAAGAAATAATCTCTTAAACAATACTATTACTAGTTGAGGTTTATTATAATTTTCCCCTGAGGATATCGTTTGTTTTAATAAGAGACCTGTGAAGTAGAAAGGGGAAACTAAACTTATCTAAGATCAGAATAAGCAGCAGAGCCAGGAACAGCAGGAGGAACAGAATTAATAAATATGGTCTGCTGTGTGTCAGGGGCTTTTTGATACATTATTTTGAAATCTTCACAATATTCCTAAGGGTCACATATTTTTATTCACATTTTGACACAGGAGGAACCCTCCAAAGATTAATAATCCTGTTATAAGAATAATTGCCCCTACTCATTTATCTAGTTTGATCCTATAAGATGACCCAAGGGGAAAGTTTCTATTCATTTCACAGATGAGAAAACCGAGACTTTATAAGTTTCAGAAACTTCCAAGGTCAGATTTGACTTAGATCTATCTGATGACACAGTCATGTTGTTAAAGGCTTAGCCTTCTCCAATACTAGCTATTGGGATATAGTCATAGTATCATGTGCTTCTAAGATTGGGTCTTGTAATATAAATCCATTATTAAGAGTAACTAATTTAAAACATTCTTTGTTAAAAAGGTAAAAAATATTTTTTAACCCCTTAACACCTTGATATGTGAATATCTTAAATATAGACTTAGACCAAAATAAGGAAGAATAAGAACATAATCTTTTTACCCTGGAGTTTTCAAACTCTGGTGCTTCCTTATGTAAGTGTTAGGCCCATCGCACCTCCTTGCATCCTGCAGATGCTTTTCTGCCTTTTCCACCCACCTGCCTCTGCATTGTGTTGAGGCCGTGCCTTCCTGTCTGGCTGTTTTTGAGCGAGCACCTCAGTCTGTTTACTTCAGTGTTCTCATCTGTAAAACAACAGGACTGAACCCAATCATCTAGATTTCTGATTTATGTGCTGCTACAAACTTCTGGTATTTTAGTAGGCATGCTTCTTTTTGTGAGGATTTTAGTTTGGATCAGATTGAGTCTTCTTTTTTCTTGTAATGAAGATTTGAAGGAGGTTCTTTTAAATACAAAAGCTATTAAAAATAGTTCAAATTTTTAAAAGCCAAATACTTCTGTATATGAAAACTCTTGATTTTTTTTTAACTCACCTGGAATTTTATTAATGATATTATTGCTAAGATATCACAACTGCTTATCTATTTCTTCTTGTATATCCCATGGAAATCTCCATATGAAGGCTAAAATTAAATCCTTAAAATCATTCCCTAAAATAAATATTCGTTGGTACTTTCATGGTACTAAAATTTTTATTTTAAAAGTTAGTGATCTAACCGATGCTTCTTGTTACTTGGGTATTTCTTAACAACGTTTCCTTAATTTGCTTTTACTTTCTAAAAATTACAGAGATTCTCTTAATGTCTCTGATTTCCTGTGACTTGTATCTTTTACTGATTTTATATCTGTCATTTCAGGGGAGGTATCCTGTTCAGCTTTGGGTTGTTGCCAATGGGACAGTGATGACATGGAACAAGAAGACATCCTGCTCTGCAACCCCCAGAACACTATGAGAGTTGTCGGACCTCGCAGTGGCAAGGAGAAGTGTGTATTCAGATAATGTTGCTGTTGATATTATGTAGAAGTGCACCTAAGACCAAAATTCATCAGATGTTTTTTTGTGGAGATTTTGTGTACTATTCACAAAAAGCATATTACTTTCTCAAGAGAAATGTGAGCCCTGAATTTAAAAGGGCCTCATGGTTATTAACAAATCCTGGACTGAACTTCTCACCATATGCTTCAGGATATGGTAACGAGAAGGATTTCCATATGATGACTCTACATTAGTTTAGTCTTAGGTTAATGATCAAAACCTCATTTAACCTCACTGGCCAAAATTCTTTGAACGCATAAACCTCTTCAGACAAAGTTAATGTGCTTTCTTTGAGCTTGGACCTGTTTGACTCTGTAATTCTGTCTAGTAGGTAGTTTCATAGTTTGTTTGATTACCCTATTATTAAAATAATAATCATTTAACTCTATTTTCTTAAAGTATTAAAATATTTATTTGATCTAATACCTTGTTGTTCCTTCTTCAAGTAATGAATATCTTACGTAATTTTTACATTTAAATGTGTTATCAAAACATGAGATAATCTAGATTAGATGTGCTGATCCTAAATCACCTGCTCAGTTTTTTTCAGTGGCTGGCCAGTAGAGGGATCCAACCCTGGACTTTGCTGTTATCAGCACCACATTCTAACCAACTGAGCTAACTGGCCAGCCCTTGTTAGAATTTTTTAAAACCTAATATTTAAGTTTTAAATTGCCTGTGTAGTAAAAATAACTTTAGATCCCATCTTTATCTTTTGAGGTGAACCAGACTTTCAGATTTTGTCCAATCTGATGCAATACAGTTCAGTTTCCTTTCCTGAAAACTGTTTTCTTGAACTCAGTTAAGAATGTATTTATTCTTTCTGCTTTCACTGGACTCTCTGAATAGAGCTTGGCATCAGCTGACAACCTGACCTTCTCTATCCTGATGGTTTTTGTTTACTTAAGTGTCTGAGCACTCACTGAGAGCTCAGCCAGCATAAGAGCAAAGTACAACTTAACCAGATTTTGAGTTATCAGAATAGGAAGGGTGTGGGGTTCTAAGATCCACGCTGCTTAAGTATTTTCTTTTTCAATAGTTGTCAGAATTTTTAGGTAGGCCATTTTGTATGTAAGTGATAAGACATTATCCTGTCAACTGTTTTGATTCTTTTATTTACCAGTTATAGAGGAAACATTATTACTACAAGACACTGAAACTTAGGAAAGGGTAAATGATGTGCCACATGTCAGTCAGTAGAGATCTGAGATTGGAGCTGGGGTGGTATGACCTTCAGGTTTGGTATATTGTATCAATCACACTGCCTCTTCAAGGCCATGTTTTCATAAGAATCTAAAATTGATGCATTCATCTTGCCTTTTATATTGATTTAGTGGGATATGTTAATTTCTCTGCATTGAATGAAATGTGTCCTGCCTTTAATTGAGAGATAAGGCTGTTAAAATGCTACCTCAGTTTAAGGTGACTTTGATGTGTTTTGAGAAAATCACTCAGATTTAGAAATGTGAACAGCTGTTAATTTTTGGAAGAAACCTGTGCCATGGCTGTTGTCAGTCCACAGCTCTCAGAACTGTTGCGACTAAAGGTTCAGGACAAAGTTCTCATGGGCCGTCTTGTGGCGTAAATCAGCAGAGCTCTCCTTTCTGGAATATTTTGTTGATGTGTTCTTTTCTCATCACAAAATTTTAGTATTTGTTTCTTCATTCTAGAAGAATTCTGTATTATTTGGTCCCTTTATTTAAATGTAAATTTCTAAACCATATCCTTGTAAATTTAAGGTGGAATTTCAATGTTGGCCTTTTTGAACTTCAATATATTCCAGACATGGAAACTAGAGCTGGATTTATTGAAAGCACCTTTAAACCCAGTGGGAACAAAGAAGAGTCTAAAGTTATTTCAGGTGTGGAAGATGATGCCATGACAGACACAGTGATAAAGGTCTCAGTTGCTGATTGGAAGGTTATGGCATTTAGTAAGAAAGGAGGACAACTGGAATGGGAATACCAGGGACCTGCAACTACTGAGCATTTATAAACATGTTTCTTCCTCTTCCAGACTGACCAAACGTGTTGGGTGGATAGAAAGAGCTGTCATTGTGGATTCTCAGCTTGTTCTCTATGCTTTAAGAAATTCATGATTTTAAATGGTATTTTATAAGTTGAAACTACATAAATACTGCTTGAACTATTTAAAATCTTTAAAAATTTTTGTTTAGTTTTGTATTCCAATTGCATCCGCCTGGTTGGTTAAGGATGGCAAAGTCATTCCCATCAGTCTTTTTGATGATACAAGTTATATGTCTAATGATGAAGTTTTAGAAGATGAAGAAGACATTGTAGAAGCTGCCCGAGGAGCCACAGAGAGGTGTTTACTTGGGTGAGTAGACGTTTCTTATGTAGTGATAGTACACAGTGACATCTAGATTGTATTCTTACGTTGTTCCTTCCTACTTCAGGAGTGCATATAGTAGTTTTAATCTCTAAATACACTCTCTGATTTAGGTTGCCCTTAAGATTTATAGTTCAATTTCCATCGCTGCTGTTTTTTCATTTGTCCAGCTCTAAACTTTCAATTTTTATAGCATATTCTTTGTCTCTGAGATCTTTGTTAGAAAAGCTTAGAAACGTTCTCATTGTATAGCTTGATTTAAAATTACTTATATATCCTCAAAGTCTACAGCTTTTTATATTTGTATTTGAATTTGTGTTTGCATCTATATCAGTTTGCTCCTCCCTTAAAGATTAGCTTTTGTGGTTTTTTCCTATGCATTTATACAACTGATCAAAAAAACAAAAAGAAAATTCTGATGTGCTTCTGGGCAAATGAAATTCATTAGATAATAAAGGTATATGAATACTTCTGAATCTAATTATTTGAACTAGTTTGCATCATCAGATACTTATAAAATTCTATAGACTCTGTTAATGTGCTGCCCACCCCTCAATCCAAATGAAAAGCAAGAATTTGAAGGAATAACATGTCACACACATGTTGTGATAGTATTTGGCTGAATTGTTAGCAATAGTTCAGTAATTATAGGTGTTTAGGTGAACTTTCTGTGAGGAGAAAGTTGCTTTATGTAAGCTATTCACTTCATGAGAATACAGTGACTTCCCATCTTTGAAATTTTGTTGGACTGTTCTTCTGAAATTATACCAAAAATGTGTTATTATTCAGTGGGAGGCATTGTACGGACCTGTGTGTAACTTCCCCCCAACCCTCCACTTTTGTTGAAAAACCATTGAATCAAATTTGAGTGCTTCAGGCATGTTTCTTTTATGCAAAGAGCACATGAAGAAATAACTGGAATTAATCTAATTTTATTAAATCAAAATGAACCTTTTTTAAAAAGGCATTGCATAATTGACAATGTTCTGGTTCAGTCGGGAGTGTATAGAGGCCAGCTGTATCTGCAGTCATCAGTCAGAATTTCAGAAAAGTTTCCTACAAGTCCCAAGGCCTGGGAATCTATCAATAATGAAAATGCAGTTACTCCTTTGCTAACAATCAAATGGAAATCCTTAATTCATAAGAGAATCATAAACTTTTATAGATATTGTTAAAGTATTCAGAGACCTAATCCTGACTTTGTCCTAGTTTTGAATATTGCAGAAATATGAAGTATACTTTATATTTTGCTGATAAACTGTGAAGGTATTTCAGAAGTTCATAATGAATTTTAATTATTATTTAGAGCATTATTTCTTAGAAGCAACAGCTGCTTCTGAAAAAATAAATGTTAATAAAATATTTCTCTTTATATCTTAGAAAAATTCTTAACCATTCATGGACCATGACAAAGTAGCATTTAGCTCTTAACTTATTAAGAATATTTAGGTAAATTACCTGGTTATCACATCGTATTCTTTGAGACACATAGATGAATTAAATTCAAGTACTGGGCCACTACTTCAATTGTCTTTCCGTACCTTGGGTATGTTTTTTTACTGCACATGTCACATCATATTTTAAATGCTTGTTTAACTCATCTTCTCTATAAGACTGTGTGCTTTTTAAGGGAAAAATCCTCAGGCCATTGTTTGAACTACATGTTTGAACTGCACTGTGGTTGAATATCAGTTTATTCAGTGAATGAGCACATGCATTTTCATCAAAGTTTTAGTAGTTAAGATTTTATCATTTTCTTTTACGTTCTCCTTCCAGAACTCCTGTTTTGGTAGGGTCTGATGAATTTGACAAATGTCTTAGCAATGACAAGTTTTCTCATGAAGAATACAGTAATGGTACACTCTCAATCTTGCAGTATCCGTATGGTAACTGTGATTACTCTTAGATTGAAAGAGTACTGAGTTTTAAAATTTTTATTTATTAATTTAAAATTAATTGATTGAATTCAAATGAAGGGAAATTGATTGGAGTATAGAAAATGAAATATGTTGGGAGGCAGTATTGTGAATGGTGGCTGAGCGTACAAGCTCCAAAGTCAGGTTGCCAGGGCTCAGATCCCAGTTTTGCCACATGCTAGGCTGGGCACACCTAACTTCCCTGGGACTCTGTTTCCTTATCTGTAAAACGAAGATGGAAATTCTAATATCTATTCATTGAGTAGTTGTGAAGTCTAAATGAGATAATGCATGTAAAGTCTCAATTAACACTGTGCCTGGCACATAGTGTCAATAAACATTAGTTCTTGTTATCAATTATCATTTAATTATCAATCTGTGTGATATAGATTATATAATATCAGCCTGTATAATGAAGAAAACAGGTGTTTCATGGAGAGCTTCATGAAAATGCTGTAAAGTGAGGTGGTTTTAATTTTGTTCTCAAAGGATATTGGTGCAAAAGTCAAAAATTGGTGATATTAGGCATGAAATACATTCCTGTGTAGTAAATAGCAGTCTTTAGAAGTTAGAATATATTCAGATGTGAAAGTCTTTTGAACAGTTAGGTATTTTAAAAGTCCTCAAAACTGCGTGAGACAAAAATTTAGATTCTTCATCAGTTACCTTAGATGCTAGAACTGGAAAATTATTATATAACTTAGATCAAGTAAAAAACAGAAGGCTCTAAACTAGAAATAGCAGCCTTTATCTGATATTGATCAAAAAACAAGGTAGAAAGAAAAAAAAGACAAGGGAATTGTGTAGACTGTGCCCATACAATGTAAAATAGAAGACAAAAAAGAAAGGCTGTTTCTGCAACAAACTCATTTTGACAGCCTGAAGCGAACCAAAGAGCATGATGGGATGTTTTCTTTTCAGCTTGTGAATAATGATTAGTGATAAAAAAAAAAATTTGGTATTTTATTTATACTAAGTGAAAGGAATGCTTAAAATATCTTGAAAGAAGATAATTCTTGTATTTAAAGTATCGAATTATTAATAAGATAATGAATAGGATAGTTAAGGTTTTTTCCCCAGTCTTATTTTTTAATATGAAGAAAATTTAAGTTGCTTATGGAATAAAGGAAAATGTCTGTATTTAAGCCAAAAAAGGCAAATGAAGATGTTTGAAATGTGCGAAAGAACAGAAATGAAATTTTTTAAAAAAGGAATTAGTGTTATAAGTCATAGGAAAGTAGATCATTTTAAAGGTGGGCCTATTTTGGCTTATCTTTAAAATCCTTTTAATGTTTCCTTTTGAAGATAATGGTTATTATCAACCATACTACAAGAGGGAAAGAACAAACAGAGCCCACAGATCACAGTCCGATTCCTTGACAATTCAAATTACAACAAGGATATCTGCAAAAAAGATCCTGTTCTCCTTTTACACAGGTGGAAAATGATGGAGTTTGGATGTATCGTCCCCTCCAAAACTCATGTGGGAATCTGATCCCCAGCGTGGCAGTGTTGGAAACTGATTGAGTCGTGGGGGCGGATCTCTCATGAATGGATTCATGCTCTCCCTGGGGGAGGGGGGAATAGTGAGTGAGTTCTCGCTCTATTAGTTCCCATGAGAGCTGGTTGTTTATAAGACCCTGGCACCTCCTCTCTGTCTCTCTCGCTTCCTCTCACCATGTGATCTGCCTGAACCCCCCGGCTGCTGCCACTTTCTGCCATGAGTAGAAGCAGCCTGAGGCCTGTGCCAGATGCAGCTGTCCCAGAATTGTAAGCCAAATAAACCTCTTTCCTTATAAATTACCCAGTCTCTGGTAGTTCTGTTATAGCAACACAAACGGACTAAAATAGAAAGAAATAGTTGGAACAATTATGTTTTGTATCATAGCAACAGCTTTTATTGTGCACAGACTTTTCCATCTTCATCCTCACAGAGAAGACATTTTTTAGAATATGATGTGTTTCAAAGTGTTGGAAATATAGAAAACTTTCTGTGTGTTTGTTGGGGGGAGATTAAATGTACTAAGTTTTACGGTAAGATCACTGTTGCTAAGCTCTCGTTTTCACTTCTCACCGCCCATTCACTCCTCAGTCCACTGCAATCTGGCTTCAACCCCGACTGTTCCACTGAAGCTGCTCCTGCCAAAGTTCTCAGGGATCTTTTTGTGACATGTGATAGGTGCTCTCCAGTTCTTATCTAACTGAACCTCTGCGTATCTGATGCAATTGAACACCTCTTTTTGCCCTTTCTTAGCTGGCTTCCTTGACGCTGTGTGCTTCTGGTCTCCTTGGGCGTGACGTGGACACATCAGGATATTATCGTCCTCAGCCTTTCCCAGTGACGTTGGTCCCCTCAGGCTCACTCTTCTCTGCTCATCCCATGGACTCTCATTGGATGGTCTCCCAGCTCCAGGCATCTCACATACTAACGGTTCCCAAGTTCATTTCTCTGAATCAACTTTCTCATAGGTGCTCCATGGGTACCTCAAGTGAGTCACATCTCAGACTGTCCTCATTTACACCCCATCCCCATCCCCAACCTGTCACCCTAGAATTTTTCTCTCTCAATAAAATGTGCTACCTACTCGGTCACCTAGGCCAGATGTTTCTTCTCTCCCTCATCAGTCACCAGCTTCTGCCAATGTCTTCTTCCTAAATGTCTTTAAATTTATTGTCATCTCCACTTCCTAATTTCTGATTCCCTGGCACAAACACCATCATTCCTCCCCAACATCACTAAGATAGGCTTTAGCTGGTCTCCATGCCCCTGGACCTCACCCTGTGTCCAATCTGCTCTTCACCCCCTAGCTCTCTAGCTGCATTTCCTGGCTTAAAACCTCCAATAGCTGACACCCGGTTGTTAGGCTAAAATCCAACCTTCTCAGAACATGCAAGATTCTGAATGATTTGTGTGCTACGTGCTTGTTACTCATTTTTCACCATCACCCTGATGCCTTCCTCTCTCCGCCACGCTCGGCCACCATGCTGAGCTTCTTTCAGTCCCTCCCCTTTATCATGGTCTCCCTAAGCCTGATGGGGCTTTAACCCCTGACCTTGCTTTTGTGTGAATATCTAGGTAAATAAAGATTTAACTCTCAAGTAACTTAAATTTATTAAAAGTGGTATATACCTTAAGGGGGGGGGGTAAAAATAAAGTGTTATAGGAGTTTAGAATTTCAAGCACCAAATTATATTCTTATTTAGGTAAATTTGTTATTTAGGGCCTATACGTAGTGGGAATCACGTTAATAATAATTATTATTATATTTATTAAAGTATAAGTCTTCATATGTTTTTTAATCTTGAGTTATTTTATTTTTATTGTCTGGAACAGAAAGTAGGAAGATGGGAGAAAAACACTAATAGAACAGATAACTTTTAAAAACAGAAGAGAGAGATGGGTTAGCTAAAAGTAGGCAGTTCAAATAATTTAAAAGTAAAATAAAAGTAGACAAGCTGTCAGCAATCTCTCAGGTATAAAATATCATCTTTGATGCTTTCTAGCATAGGAAATGGTGCTATGGTTCATTTTTCATATTACATGGATTTCAGTTAGTTTTCCTTTGCTTTCATAGCATCCTTCTTATTATTTTAGTGATACGGGGACAGGAAAAGACATGGAACTTTTCTACTTAATATCTCGGATAGTGGCTTTATGATAGAAAAAACTGAAAATAATAGATTAATGTGTGTATTAGTTAGGGCTCTCCAGAGAAACAGAACCAACAGGAGATTAGATGGATGGATAGATAGAGAGATAGGGAGAAAGAAAGAAGGAAGGAAGGAAGGAAAGATTGAAAGAAAGAAAGAAAGACACACACACATGCACACAGAGACACACATATCAAGAGGTTTATTATAGAGAATTGGCTTTAGAGATTTGGAGGTTGAGAAGTACTAAGATCTGCACTTGACAATCTGGAGACCCAGGAGAGCTGATGCTTTAGTTCAAGCCTGAAGGCAGGAAGAGACCCACGTTCCAGCTCGAGGCAGTCAGGCAGGAGGAACTTCCCTGACTAGCAGGAGGCTCAACCTTCTTGTTCTATTCAGGCCTTCAGCTGACTGGATGAGGGCCACCCATGTGACAGAGGACAATCTGCTTTACTCAGCCTACTGAGTCAAATGTTAATCTCATCCAGAAACACCATCAAGGACACACCGTGAATAATTTTTAACCAAATGTCTGGACACCAGCCACTTGGCAGGAGAGGTGGGCTGGGTCCCTGCAGCCCTGGATTCAGCACAGTGGCTCTCAGGGTAGGAGGAGACTATCATCCTACATGATAGGTTGACCCAGGTCATGACCTGGCCGAGCTACCCAGCGAGATCCTCAGAGCCAGGGAGGCTGTGACCCCAACCTGGACAAATCTCTCAAGGATCTCCTGAACCAAACTGAAGAAGGAATTTATAAATCTCTAAATAGAAAAATGGGTTAGGAGAATACTTTAGAACAAGGTGTTATTTGGCTCTCCCAATTTCAACAACAATGTAATAATACTATTATATATTGTTCAACTGGAGAATGGGAATGGTTTCACCTAGTATTGAGAATGATGGACAATTTTATCACCCACTTTTTTCTACAGAGATGATTTATATCAAATAAAATAGACTTCAAACCAAAAACTATGAAAAGAGACAAAGAAGGTCATCACATAGTGGTAAAGGGATGTATCCAACAAGAGGATATAACAATTGTGAATATATACACACCAAACATCAGAGCACTCAGATGAATAAAGCAAAAATTATTAGCCTAAACAGAGAGATAGACCCCAATAGAGTAATATTTGGGGACCTCAGCACCCCTCTTTCAAAACAAATCAACAGAGAAACATAGGATTGAAGTTACACTTTAGACCAATTGGACTTGGCAGACACCTATAGAACATGTCATCCAACAACTACAGAATATACGTGCTGCTCGTGAGCATATGGAACATTCTCTAGGAAAGACTACATTAGGTCACAAATCATGTCTCAACAAATTTTCAAAAATTGAAGTCATTTCAAGTATCTTTTCAGACCACAACAGATTAAAACTAGAAATTAACAGCAAATGAAACTTTAGAAACTACTAAAATATGTAGAAATTAAACAATATGCTCTTCAATGGCCTATGAGTCAAAGAAGAAATTAAACAGAAAATCAAAAACTTTCTTGAAACTAAAGAAAATAAAGACACATCATACCAAAACCTATGGGATACCGCAAAAGCAGTACAAAGAGGGAAGTTCATTGCAATAAATGTTTACATCAAAAGAATAGAAAGACTTCAAATAATCAACCTAACATTATACCTCAAAGAACTAGAAAAACAAGAACAACCCAACCACAAAATTAGTAGATGGAAAGAAATAATTAAGATCCGAGAAGAACTAAATGAAGTAGAGACCAAAAAAGATACAAAAGATCAGTGACTCAAAAAGTTGGTTTTTTGAGAAGATAAACAAAATAGATAACCATCAGCCCAACTAACTGAAAAAAGAAAAGATGAGACCTAAATAACAAAAATCAAATGAAAAAGAAGACATTACAACTGATACCACAGAAATACAAAGAAACATTAGAAACTGTTATGAACAACTACACAGAAACAAAGTTCAAATCCTGGAAAAAGGAATAAATTTCAGGACATATGCAATCTACCAAGACTGAACCAAGAAGAAATAGAAAACCTGAACAGACCAATAACAAACAATGAGATTGAAGCAGTAATCAGCAGTTTTCCAACAAAGAAAAGCACAGGACCAGATGGCTTCACTGCTGAATTCTTCCACACCTTTAAAGAAGAATTAATACCAATCCTTTTCAAGCTATTCCAAAAAATTAAAATAGAGGCAATTCTCCCAAACTTGTTCTTTGAGGCCCGCATTACTGTGATACCAAAATCAGACAAAGACACAACAACAAAAAAAACTATAGGTCAGTATTCTTGATGAACGTATATGCAAAAATCCTCAATAGAATACTGGCAAACAGAACACAACAGCACATCAAAAAGATTATATACCACGATCAAGTGGGATTCATCACAGGGGTGCTGGGATGGTTCGGCATATGCAAATCAATAAATGGGATATACCACATCAACAAAATGAAAAACTAAAATCAAATGGTTATCTCAATAGATGCAGAAAAAGCATTTTGCAAAATTCAACATCCCTTCATGATAAAGATTCTCAGCATATTAGGTATAAAAGGAAAGTATTCCAACACATTAAAAGCCATATTCAACAAATCCACTGCCAATATCATCCTGAATGGGGAAAAGCCAAAAGCTTTTCCTTTAAGAAAAGGATGCCCACTCTCACCACTCCTATTTAACATAGTATTGGAAGTGTTAGCAAGAGCAATAGGCAAGAGAAAGAAATAAAGGGTATCCAAATTGGAAAAGACAAAGTCAAACTGTATGTTTGCAGATGACATGATCATATATACATAGGAAAACTGGAAGACTCTACCAAAAAACTCTTAGAGCTGATAAACAAATTCAGTAAAGTTGCAGGATACAAAATCAATGTACAAAAATCAGTAGTGTTTTTATACTCCAATAACAAACTAGCAGAAAAAGAAATCAAGAAAGCAAGCGCATTTACAATAGTCACACAAAACAAAACAAAACAAAAAATCCTAAGAATAAATTTAGCCAAGGTGGTGAAAGATCTCTACAATGAGAACTACACATCATTGTTGAAAGCAATTAAAGAGGACACAAAAAGATGGAAAGACATTCCATACTCTTGGACTGGAAGAATTAACGTGAAAATGTGCATACCACCTAAAGTGATCTACAGATTCAATGTGCTGATGCCCATCAAAATACCAATGACATTCTTCACAGAAATCCAAAATAATCCTAACATTCTTATGGAACGTCCCTGAATAGTTAAAGTAATCCTGAGGAAAAAAAATAATAATAATAAAGCCAGAGGCATAACACTACCTGACTTCAAATTATATTATAAAGTTATAGCAACCAAAACAGGCTAGTACTGGCATAAAAACAGGCACAGAGACCAATGAAACAGAATAGAGAATCCAGAAGTCAATTCATGTACTTATACCCAACTGATCCTTGACCAAGGCACCAACAACATACGTTGGAGAAAGGACAGCCTCTTCAGTTAATGGTGCTGGGAAAACTGGATATTCATGTGTAGAATAATGAAACTATACCTGTACCTCTCGCCATATACCAAAATCAACTCAAAATGGACTAAAGACTTAAACATAAAACCTGAAACTATAAAATTCGTAGGAGAAAACATAGGGGAAACACTTCAGGTTGTAGGATTGGGCAAAGACTTTATGAGTAAGACCCCAAAAGCACAGGTAACAAAAGAAAAAATAAACAGATAGAATAATATCAAACTAAAAAGCTTCTGCACAGCAAAGGAAACAATCAAGAGTGAGAAGGTAATCTACAGAATTGGAGAAAATATTTGCAAACTATACATCCAACAAGAGGCCAATATGCAGAATATACAAGGAACTCAAACAACATAAGAAAAAATAATAATTCAATTAAAAAATGGACAAAGGAGCTGAACATATAACTTCTCAAAGAAAGACATACAAATGGCCAACAGTTGTATAAAAAAATGCTCAACATCACTAATCAAGGAAGTGCAAATCAAAACCACATTTAGATATCATCTCACTCCAGTTAGACTGGCTATTATCAAAAAGACAGAGAATAACAAATGTTGGTGAGGATGCAAAGAAAGGGGGACCCTCCTACACTGTTGGTGGGTAAATTAGTTCAGCCCCTGCAGAAAACAGTATGGAGGTTTCTCAAACAACTACAGATAGTGCTGGTGCACTTCCCAGCAATCCCACTAACTGGGTATATACCCAAAAGAATGGAAGTCATTATCTTGAAGGGATATTTGCACTCCGGTGTTTAGCGCAACTCTATTTTCAATAGCTAAGATATGGAGCCAACCTAAATGTCCATCGATGGATGACTTGGTAAGGAAAATGTGGTTTATATACACAATGGAATACCACTCATCCATAAGAAAGAATGAAATTCTGCCATTTGCAGCAACATGGATGAGTCTGGAGAAAAGTCTATTAAGTGAAACAAGCCAGACACAGAAAGAGGAATTCCTCGTGTCCTCACTCATAAGTGGGAGCTAAAAAATAAATAAGAAAGGAAGAAAGGAGGGAAAGAAGGAAGGGAAGGAGGGAGGGAGGAAGAAAGGAAGGAAGACAACAGTCTCTACATGAGGCTAAACTTTGAGAAGGAGAGAACAGAACTGTGGTCACTAGAGGCGGGAAAGGGGGAGTGGGAGGAGTTGGTGAGAAACTGGTTAATGAGTATGTTTTGTGATGAAGTATGTGCTAATTATCCTGATTTGATCTCACATATTGTACACAGGTATTGGTATTCAAATCTGTACCCCACAAATATGTGTAATTATGTTTCAATTAAAAAAATAATACAACACATTAAAAGTATTAGTAATAGTCCATTTAGTATATGTGCCATGTTTTGTTTAACCATTTCTTATTGTTAAGCAATTTGGTTTCTAATCTGTTGCAATTAAAAATAAGGTTGCAATTAAAAAAAAAACCACTTTGTAGTCTCACTCTTCTATGTAAGTTTTCGACCACATTTGTTCCCTCGGACTGGATTCCTAGAAGTAGAATTTCTGGCTCAGAACAGTGTGTTGCTTACAGTGATGGGCTTTCAGCAATACACCTTCCTTTCCATCTATGTAGAAGGAACTTGTTGATTCTTGATTAAATGTGCACTAATTGCTGTGCTTTCCTCATATCTGGTAGTTACACTTTTTTCAACAGAAAAGGACTAGAAATTTGATGGCTTGGGTTCTGTGAGACTAATTCTTTTATTTTGGTAAACAACCTTTGAGTAGTTTGAATATTCATATGTGCCAGGCACCACACAGGCTATACTATAAAATCAAGCAAGGTGTGTACTCAAATAATTACGATGCAAGAAACATTGTGACCTATGCCTTATCTTAATAAATAGCTTCTTGTGAAGAAGGAATAGAGGTAGCCAAAAGGCAGTCAAGGAAGTCAAGCTTTACGGAGGTCGCGACACTTGTCCTGGGTGTTGGAGAGTAGCCCCAGGAGACAGACATGTAATGGAGGGACGGCCACGCACACAAAATGGCCTGAGCAAAGGCTCTCAGCAAACACTCGGAGGTGGTGCAGAGAACAGTGAGTGTTCTGGAATGGGTGGAGCAATGGGTAAGAATAGGGGAGTGTGGAAGAGAGGATAGAAAAGACAGGCTGCAGCGCCTTAAGTGCCAAGCAAAGGAGTTTAGATTTTATTCCGTAGACAGTTGGGTCTTTGAGTACAAAAGTGACGTGATCAAAGTAGAGGTGACTCTGGTAGCAGTGTGTAGACGGCGGAAGGGAGGAAAGGACAGGAGACAGGGATGTGTGTGAGGAGATGTTTTTGCAGCTGTTCCGATCTAAGAGAAGGAAAGAGTACAAGGAGCTGAAAAGGAGGGGCTGATAGGACTTGTGGGGTAACTGAATGTGGGGACCTAGAAGTTAGAGAATTGAAAAATGCACCAGGATTCTTGATCTGGGAGAATGGGGAACTTTAGCAAAAACAGCAGAGCACAGAGAGAAAGATTGGAGTAGCTGACATGCTCCTGGGAAGGGAAGAGGGTAGAATTTGTATGTATGTATGTTGTTTAAGGTGATGGTGGCATCCCTAGAAATGTGGAATAAGATCCATCAGAAAAGCTGTCAAAGCTGATGATAAAATGCAGATGCTTTCCTAGTTAAACTGCATTATCTGTGATGTTTAATTGAGGCTTCTACAAACTATCTGCTCATGCGAGCGTCTTGAGCTGTCACTTGTACCCTGCTGGGGAGGTCTTTCTCAACCCTCCTGAGCCGGGAGACGAAGCGCCCTTTTCTGAAGACCTCACTCACAGCTATTCTCCTCCTATCGCCTAACAGATATTAAGCGATAATCCTTAAGAGTCTGTTGTGATTCATTCTTAGTCAAAGAAAGATTTTATTTCCATAAGGCAATAGATGTGCTTGGAGCATTTATTTCCAGAAGGAAAGAAAAATATTAAAATACATGTACTTTTTTAAAATACAGGACTTACGTGGCTTTTTAGAATTATATCCCAGGGTAACTCATCTGTTTCTCATTTTAGATTCAAGGGAGAATTCTGTTTTATTATTTTTCTATTTTGATATGAACAGCTTTTATCATCTTATTTTCTCAACTTCAGGGAATTGGCCCGAGAAAAGGTAGTGCAAGAAGTTAAAGCCTTAGCCAAGCGCAGACGTCCAGGGACTGTTAGATATTTCAATGCCTGGCTGGAAGCACCACCAGAGAAGTGGCAAGAAAAGGTGGATGAAAGTTGGCTCAAAGATGAAAGGTAACTTTGTTAGACATAGACTTAAAAACTGATATTATTTTTAGACTAGGTTTTTGCTTATGTGAGCAACATATCATTCCTATTACCTTAGGAATTTTTTAAAAAAGAAAAATATCAGAAGAGTTCTGTTCTATGTCATGTTTTGGAAAGCTCTCTAGGCACTTGTTCAGTGAAATTTTGATTTAGTCGAGACTAAATTAGTCTTAACTTGGTTTAGTGGAGACTATCATTTTTTAAAAATTACTAGTCGATAGGGCTGCGTGAGTTGTCAGCTGAGGGACGTGCAGCAGCTTTCCTCTGTGTGACGTGTTGTCCGCTTCTGTTTATCTCCGTCCTTTAAAAAAATTTTTTTTTAGTTTCTCTCTTGAAGTTAACAATTTATAAGGTCTTTTTAAGTCGCTTTAAACTATTTGCAGTTCAAAATACATCAAGTTAGGTAGGCTGAAGACATTTCCCATATTAGCTAGGGTGTGCCATAGGAAGGGAGGCCCTTCAAACGCTGCTAAAGGAGGCAGAGAGGCAGCACGTGCTGAGATACTACCAGACAGCTGGACTACAGCTCCTGCCGACAGGTACCTCTGCAGCGTCAGATCCACCAGACAGCTGGACTACAGCTCCTGCCGACAGGTACCTCTGCAGCCTCAGATCCACCAGACAGCTGGACTACAGCTCCTGCCGACAGGTACCTCTGCAGCGTCAGATCCACCAGACAGCTGGACTGCAGCTCCTGCCGACAGGTACCTCTGCAGCCTCAGATCCACCAGACAGCTGGACTACAGCTCCTGCCGACAGGTACCTCTGCAGCGTCAGATCCACCAGACAGCTGGACTGCAGCTCCTGCCGACAGGTACCTCTGCAGCGTCAGATCCACCAGACAGCTGGACTACAGCTCCTGCCGACAGGTACCTCTGCAGCGTCAGATCCACCAGACAGCTGGACTACAGCTCCTGCCGACAGGTACCTCTGCAGCGTCAGATCCACCAGACAGCTGGACTACAGCTCCTGCCGACAGGTACCTCTGCAGCGTCAGATCCGGAGAGGTACCTTGTTACCATGGCCCCTGTTATAACTCAGCCAGTAGCCAAACCATGGAAAGACCACGTGAAGTGGTTCTTTGTCTCAAGCCCTGTGAGCTGCTGCCCTCACTTGGACAGGGCCTTCAGAATCACGCCTCCGAGGAATCCTGTCCTTGGTGTTCCTTCTGTACTTTGTGTTTTGCACAAAAGGCCTTGTGCACAAAAGGCCTTGGTTATGCTGGCATGGCAGAACCAAATAACTGTTTCAAGTATAAAATTAAACTTTCAAATTAGGTTTTTTACAAGGAATGGATGGAATGTGATTTTTTTTTTTGTCTAACATAGCATGTTTTTATTTAGTCTGTATGTTGTTTTGTTGGTTGTCATTTGGTAACTGCTGTTATTATAATTGAAGCTTTTTAAACAAAGGGTGCAGTTTATATAATTTAATCAATATTTATTTACCCTTATCCCTTCGTATTTCTCCCACTTTTAGCACAGACTGGCCACTTAGCTCTCCAAGCCCAGTGAATGCACCATCAGTTAAAATATGCAGAATGGATCTTTCTCTATATAGCGCATATTGAAAGCACAGCTCCTTCCCCACAAAGAGACAGGTCTTTTTCAGTAGGGATTTTCTGTAGCAGACAAGTTCATCTGAGAGCCAGTTGTCTCCGCTGGAATTGTCAGGAGTGGGTCCGTGGATGCAGCACCCCGCGACCAGGACAGTTGCCTTACAGACTGCGATGTGGACGACGGCTCTGTGGACGGCAGTGAGGAGGAGCACTGCTTTGAATTTTGTCCCGCTGAAGCTTCTCCTTATGTAAGGTCCAGGGAGGGGACGTCCTCTTCTACAGTACTTGAAGATTCTGGCTGTGATCATGCACTCAGTGAAGAAGAGCCCCAAACTAAGCGACTGCATGTTGGCAACCATCTCGCTAATAAAGTAACTGCTTTCAAGCACTCCAGTAGCAAATCTTTTTTTTTTTTTTTTTTTTTTTTTTTTTTTTTTTTTTGTCTTTTTCGTGACCGGCACTCAGCCAGTGAGCGCACTGGCCATTCCCATATAGGATCCGAACCCGTGGCGGGAGCGTCGCCGCAACCCCAGCTCCGCACTCTCCCGAGTGCGCCACGGGCTCGATCCAGCAAGTCTTCTTCTGAAGCTACTTTGTTTCTCCTCCGAGACCGACCACGTTAAGTTTAGATCTTACTAAAAACACTGCAGAGCAACTGCAGCCCAGTTCTCCAAAGCTGCATCTTTCCATTCAGATGCAGCTATGCGGAAAGGAAAACCTCAAAGACGGATGAGCAGTCGGTGCACCACAGAGGACAGAGAGAAGCACAGGTCTGCACATCTTCCTGCAGATGGCAGAGGCCGTGGAGCTTCTGCACAGCAAGGGACACACGCACAGGGACCTTCAGGTCTGTATTTGTGCAAATCACACAGGGTTGCAATCTGCTGTTTTGTGATTCTGAGTAGTCCTTACTTGTACTTGTCGGTTTCTAACTGACGGACTGACCCTTAAGAGCAGATGGACAGTAAAGGCATCAGGGAGCAGAGGTCTGAGCAAGTAGCCCGAAGGGGTCCGCTGCGAGAATAAGAAGCCTCATGTTTGAAAACTTCAGGCCAATCCTGCATGCTACCCTATGATGTGTTTATGTTCATTTTGCTGTTAAAGGTATTCCCAATGGTTCTGATGGGGAAAAAAGAAAGGGAGGGAGGGAGGGAGGGAGGGAGGAAGAGAAAGAAGAGAAAGAAGAGGAATCAGACGTCACCATGAGCAGGTCTGCCCTGCTTTTTCTCTGGCTCTTAGTGACCCCGACGCAAGCCCCTGGGCCCTGACGTAGCTCGCTGAAAGGGCCCCACGTGGGAGCAGAGACACGGGCTCCTTCACTAGTCAGCTCTGAATGGCAACAAATCTCTGCACTTTTGCTTCCGTTTGTGAATCATGTGGGCTTTGGGGAAGGGGTAAGAAGCTAGACGGAGAAAGTTAGTAAATGGTAACCCGGTGACGAGTTGGAGCTCTAAAACCTTGGATTCTATTTTCAATATACACAATATTGAATATTGTAGCAATACAATATGCTAAATTACATAAGACTGTTACTAAAATCTGGGGTATTTTCTTAGCATTTGTTTCTGAAATAAGTGTGTGTAACTTTTATTTATCTAATTGCTGCCACGTTTCAAATACTCA
Source organism: Cynocephalus volans (assembly GCF_027409185.1). Lineage (NCBI taxonomy): Eukaryota > Metazoa > Chordata > Mammalia > Dermoptera > Cynocephalidae > Cynocephalus > Cynocephalus volans. Next base: position 92,013,139 of record NC_084473.1, on the reverse strand, counting down.
TAGCATTCACCAGTAGATGTGTAGTGAATGTATAAATATTTTTCTGATGAAAGTAGCTTAAATTCTTGGCAGATTTGGATCCATTTTAAGTATTTTCAGTTTTACTTCATGTAACCACAAACTTTTGTTTCAAGCACCCAACTTGCAATTTGGACAAGCTATTTTCTTCTAAAAATTAGCAGTAGGTTTTGAAATCTACTGATTGAGTGTATTTTAACAGTTTGGGGATAACAGGACTAAGAATTGGAAATAATTTCTATTTTCCAATATAATTGTTATTTAGTAATATATAATCCCTAAGCTTCAGTGATTTTTGACATGGGCCCAAACTGATTGCTAATTGTTCTGCACAGCAATTAGGAAAGAAATGTTCAAGGATGAATTGTTTTGGGTCCAATGGAGAAGACAGCTTACAGGAGACTAGACACCCTAACCTGAGAGAATGCTAGCTGTGTAGGTCTGAATATGGTGACGTTTATCAGTTAGTAGTAAACAGCTGGCTGATATGTGCATATCATATCACATTTCTCTCTCTCCTTCCTTCCTTCCTTCCTTCCCTCCTTCCTTCCTTCCTTCCTTCCTTCCTTCCTTCCTTCCTTCCTTCCTTCCTTCCTTCCTTCCTCCCTCCCTCCCTCCCTCCCTCCCACACTCCCTCCTTCCCTCCCTCCCTTCTTATGCTTAACACTTGCTAGACACAGAAATCCAAGTTGAAAGACAGTATAATTATGTTTTCACTATAAATGAATATTCTTCTGCAGATTTTATAATGTAAATGAGATGTTGGTGAATGTGCAATGCTACCATATTGTCTTAAGATTTTTCTATATTTGTCTATGCACCAGAAAAATTCCAAGAAGAAAGTTAATTTCCCCTTTAGTTTTTCTAGAAATTAAAAAAAAATTATTCCTAAAGATAATTTCTTATAAAGTGTACCCCCAAAATCCCAAGATTATTATTCCCAGTTGAAAAAGCTGTAATTTTTCCTACATTCTGACTCAAGTCTTGGGGCTATTAAGCCTTCTAGGCCCGGCCCCCCATTTGTATTTGGGTCACAGTTTTTGTCATCAGCACTCTCTGGCTCCTGCCTCTCCACACTGACTTCTCATCTTTTATTGCCTCCGCTCTGAGCTTCTCTCAGTTCTTTGAATACAGTGTTCTCTCATAACCTGGTCTTTCTCCTTCATCATTCTCATGACACCTGCATTATTTATCCTCTGGTGTCCATGGGGACACAACTATGTCTGTTTTGTTCACCTGTTATAGCCTCAGCACGACACCTGGCATGTTCTTGATGCTCAGCTCAGAGTATTTTATTCTGAATATCTTTTTGCTGGCATCCGAAAGCATTGATATGATTTGACCAGAAAAGGAAATCCTTTTGCCCATGTGACTTAACTTAATAGTTTAAGCTGTGACTTAACTATTGAGGAATAAGGTAAAACTTTAGCTGGCATCAAGTGATTTGACGAGGAAAGAAACCTGGTTTCTTTCCTCCCCATTTCTTTATCTTTTCTTTTTTTTTTTCTTTCTTTCTTTTCTTTCTTTTTTTGGATGACCAAGGCAGATTTATTCAAGGCATTTAAGTATAAAACATAAGGAAATTACCAAAATACAAGACTAGTCTTCTATAAGTCATTATATCAAAAATTTATTTATTTATTTACTTATTTTATTTTATTAATATACAATGTGGTTTATTTATTTTATTTTATTCATATACAATGTGGTTGATTTTTGTGTCCCTTTACAGAGTCCTCCCTCCCCCTCCCTCTCACCCTTCCCACCATGAACCTCATATCTGTTCACTTGTCTTAACAAGTTCAAGGAATTGTAATTGTTATGTCTTCTTCCCCACCGCTGTTTATTTGTGTATTTACTTATTTATTTTTAGCTTCCACAAATAAGTGAGAACATGTGATATTTCTCTTTCTGTGCCTGACTTGTTTCACTTAACATAATTCTCTCTAAGTCCATCCATGTTGTTGCAAATGGTAGTATTTCATCCTTTTTTATAGCAGAGTAGTATTCCATTGTGTAGATATACCACATTTTCCACATCCACTCATCTGATGATGGACATCTGAGCTGGTTCCAACTCTCAGCTATTGTAAGTATTGCTGCAGTGAACACTGGAGAGCAGGTATACCTTCGACTTGATGATTTCCATCCTCTGGGTATATTCCCAGCAGTGGGACAGCTGGGTCATATGGTAGATCTATCTGCAATTGTTTGAGGAACAGCCAAACCATTTTCCTTAAAGGCTGCACCATTTTGCAGTCCCACCAACAGTGTATGAGAGTTCCTTTTCCTCTGCAACCTCGCCAGCATTTATCATTCAGAGTCTTTTGGATTTTAGCCATCCTAACTGGGGTGAGATGGTATCTCAATGTGGTTTTGATTTGAGTTTCCTGGATGCTGAGTGAGGTTGAGCATTTTTTCATGTGTCCATTGGCCATTTGTATATCTTCCTTTGAGAAATGCCTATTTAGCTCCTTTGCCCATTTTTTAATTGGGTTACTTGTTTTTTTGCTGTAAAGTTCTTTGAGTTCCTTGTATATTCTGGATATTAATCCTTTTTCAGATGTATATTTTGCAGATATTTCCCCCCACTCTGTTGGTTGTCTTTTAACTCTGTTAATTGTTTCTTTGGCTGTGCCGAAGCTTTTTAGTTTGATATAATCCCATTTATTGATTATTTCTTTGGTTGCCCGTGGTTTTGGGGTCATATTCATGAAGTCTGTGCCCAATCCTACTTCCTGGAGTATTTCCCCTATGTTTTCTTTAAGGAGTTTTATTGTTTCAGGGTGTATATTTAATTCTTTAATCCATTTTGGTTGATTTCGGTATATGGTGAGAGGTATGGGTCTAGTTTCATTTTCCAGCACCATTTGCTGAAGAGGCAGTCTCATCCCCAGTGTGTAGACTGGATGCCTTTGTCAAAGATCAGATGGCTGTAGGGGTATGGGTTGATTTCTGGATTCTCTATTCTATTCCATTGATCTGTGTGTCTGTTTCTATGGCAGTACCATACTGTTTTGGTTATTATAGCTTTGTAGTATAGTTTAAAGTCTGGTAGTGCTGTGACTCAAACTTTATTTTTTATTTTTTATTTTTTGCTCAGAATTGCTTTGGCTATTAGTGGTCTTTTGTTGTTCCAAATAAATGTTAGGATATTTTTTTCCAATTCAGAGAAAAATGTCATTGGAATTTTGATGGGGATTGCATTGAATTCTCCCCATTTCTTTCCTTTTCCTTCTTTTTCTTTCTTTCTTTCTCTTTCTTTCTCTCTCTTCATATCTCTCTCTTTCTTTCTCTCTCTTTCTCTCTTTCTCTCCTTCCTTCCTTCCCTTCGTCCATTCCCCCCCCCCCCGCCATCCTCCCTGTAGTTTTATTGGTCTGATTTCTTCACAGGTTGCCTCCTCACAGAACCAAAGGGCCAGCTAATGGTGAGGGAACACCTTCCAGAATCAGGGATATGCAGGGTTCTGCCAGCCCAAACTTATTTTCTGCCCTTGCTCTTGGGAGGGAAGGTGGGAGGAGAGGAAGAGAGGATGCTCTCTGGGGGATGGGCATGGGGACAGCTATAGGGGATTTCAGTGTGGGGCCCAGGGGCTGTTCTTCATAGTAGGAGGTAGAAGGGATCGCATAAGTTCTTTGTTACAGACCTATAGAAATGAGAGAATTATATATTACTCTAACTCAAGGTTTCTTTTTTCCTTCTTTTTCATTTTACAAAACAGCAGCAGGATAGAAAAATACAGGAGGCAGACAAGCCAGGCACCAGGGTCCAGACCAGAAGGGACCAAGGCGTGGCTGCCTGAGCAGTGTTGCTGCAGGCCAGCCTGGGCTCTCTCCAGCTGTCTTGGGAGAACTGCAATGAGCCCTAGAGGGATCAGACAAAAGGAGAGTGGGTGGGAAGACGGCTGTCCCTGATCAGCAGCAGCATCATCCCTCTGATGGCCGTCCTGGGTAGTCAGCTAGCACAGAAGCATTCACGTTTCCCACATTTGGAGACTGGTCTCCAAAACACATGCCCACGGGGCTCAGACAGAAGGGAGGAGGAGGAAAGGGCTGGCACAGAAGGGCTGTGGGTTCTACCGGGGCCCCTTCCTGCGACCATGGGGGAAGCGGTAGGCAGGGGCAATCAGGACTCTGCCCTGCTTGTCAGCCAGTCAGCTTCTTCAGGAAGGCCTCCAGCTGGTCCTCGTCCTTGGTGCCCACAGACTTGTCCACCACAGCCCCGTTCTCGATGCCAGCACAGTAAACACAGCCGACACCTGAGTGGAGGGGCCAAGGGAGGCCAAGTCACTCGGAAATGAACTTTCTCAACTGCCATGCCCCAGCCTTTGCGGAAAAGGCTGGAGGCTTATCCAGGGCGCCCACCAGCCAAAGCCACCGAGAGGGGCGCGGAGGGAGCACGACCCTTCCCGCGGTGCAAGTGCTGTGGGGCCTGCGGCCCGCCCGCTGCAGAAGCTGCTTCCACTGTGGACTCCCAGCACCTCCGCCCCATTTCTTCTTTCTGTTTTCAGCAGGCTCCCCCGTCACAGTCTCGGGATGGCTGTCAGGGATTCTCAGGGCTCCAGGGCTTTTTTTTTTTTAAGCCTTTTGGAGTTGGTGGGATAGAGGATGGGGAGAAAAATATCTCTCTCTCACAGTATTGTTCAGAAGTCCTGGGTTTCATTCTACTTGATAAACCGAAGCCCCTTGCGCATCCCTGCACCAGTCTCCTGGACAGAGAATGGGGCATGTAGATGGGTTTGGCAGCTTGTGGGACAGGATAACTTCCACGCAAACACGGGGTGCTGACCGTCAGGAAGAAGGAATTTCCCAATGCAAGTCGGATGTTCTGGTAGAAGCTCGGGGCAGGTGCCGGAGAGCTAGAAAGCGGCCTGTTAGAGGATTCAGTAAGGACCCATGCCACCAGAAGACGGGAGTGGGAGCAAAGAGGAAACTTAAGGCAGCACGTCTGTGGTTGTCTCTGGTACAGGTTGTTTGTGGGAGAGCTGCGGGTTTTTAGTTCTACACAATAACCTCATTGCTTCAAAGTCAGAATTGTACAATGGTATTTTGGAGTTTGGGAACACAATGCTGTTTTCTGGTAGTATTTGAAGCATGATGAAATTCAATTTTATGAGCTAAATGGCTTCCTTTCTTCTTATTTCAAGGGCTGTGAATGGTGGTCATGTACCTGCAGTAGACTCTGGAGGAAAGATGACGGATTGTACGGATGGCACTGTGAGTTTGAGGAGTCCATGAGACACTTGGTGAGATGCATCCTATGAACAGTTTCATATGAACGTTTAGAACAAGGACGGAGGTCTGGGAGTAGATACAGCCTTGAGAGCATATGAGTTTTAGAAGAAACCGCATGGGGTGGGTAGTAGTTAAGAGCTCTTATTCCCCTGGACAGGCATCTGCCCCTCAGAAACTAACCAAAAGGTCACTCTGTTTCATTTATTCATCAGATATGGATTAGCTACCGTAGAGCAAGAACTGTCCTGAATGCTGGGTGTGTGGCAGTGAATCAAAATGTCCTTTTTTCACAGAGCCAAATGCCAGGATTTGAATCTGCTCCACCACTTGCTAGCTGGGTAATCTTGGACTACTTGTTTAACTTCTCTGGGCCTCAGTTTCTACGTCTGTAAAATTGCGGGCTAATAGCACTCATCTCATAAGGTTGTATTACGTGAATTAATGGCAATAAAGTGCTTAGAGCACTGCCTGGCACGTTGCAAGTACTATATATGCACTTGCTAATATTGATATTTTCACTCTAATTATTACGTCTTAAGACATAAATGTAGAGAAGTTTGCCCAGGGAGGTATATAGAATCATAGGATTAAGGATTAAGTACCCTGAGCTGGCTGCTTAGCTCAGTTGGTCAGAGTGTGGTGCTGATAACACCCAGGTCCAGGGTTTGATTCCTGTATTGGCCAACAAAAATAAATAAATAAATAAAAATAAAAAAGGATTAAGTACCCTGGACCCTAAGGAATGTGGATCTCTAAAAGTGTAAGTAGATGTTCAATGAATGATGTTATCTTTGCTCCCTTGCCCTTTTCTTTACTTGCAGTACTTGTCTGGCATGGAAAAATTCTTTTTATTTTCATATTAGCCCATTTTTAAAGGTGAAGGTGTTTGAGAATATCTGTTTTTCTTGTATTTCTTTTCTGTAGTCATTTGAATAGTTCATTTCTTCACCTTCTTCATACACACCCACTGTACTTTTGTTTCTTTCATTTTTGCAAACTTCCAACATATTCTTTGCAATGGATGATGTGGTCAAGGCTGGAGACTTTGGATTAGTAACTGCAATGGATGAGGATGAGGAAGAGCAGGTGGTTCTGACGCCAATGCCAGCGTATGCCAGACACACAGGACAAGTAGGGACCAAACTGTATATGAGCCCCGAGCAGGTGAGTTTTTCAGACTTTTATTTAGCATGGCAGCAAGCTAGATGTGCCTAATGAATCTCCTCCCATGTTCTCATTAAAATACCCAGTACTATAAAGCCTGAAAATTATGAAAACTGGCAACACAGCTAGGGTGCAGTTTCTACAACCTACATTGGGGACGGGTTAAGAAAAATAAAACACGTAAAATACACTCATCCTCTGAATCAGAACCTGACAGCACCCACAAATTTAGGAAGAGACTTTGAATGCCACCCTCCCAAACTTAACTCCAATTTGTCTTGTGTACTATGTAGGAATGGTTTTCAAAGCATGAAAAATGAGCTGTTCTCTGTGGGAATTCACAGGCAGCTTCCAGAATGTATCATGGCAGGAAATACTCATAGAGCTACATGGGCCGGGATATGTTGCCTCGTAAGATGCTTGGTCTCCAAAGGAAAGGCCCTGTGGACAGTGCAGGGACTGGAGAGTGGCAGGAGCAGGGCGTCCCGGGAGCTTCAGAGCAGCACAGCAGCCGCCACCAGGCCACTGATGCTCACAAGCTTATCTGCTTAGATTAGCGGGTCTCACACTTTCTGTTCTCAGTACCTGTTTAAACTTGTAAAAATGATTGCGAACCCAGAAGTTTTTCTTATAGAATTTTATCTGTCAATATTTTCCATATTAGAAATTAAAACTGAAACATTAATAAAGCTTTATTAATTTGATTAAAATAGTATTAAACCATCACATCTTAAGATATTTTTATGAAAAATAAATATTTCCCCAAACAAAAAAAAATTAGAATAGTAACATTTATTTATATTTTTACAAATCTCTAATATCTGACGTACAAAAGAGCTAGATTCTCCAATCTGTTTTTGATTTCAATCCATTGCAATATGTTATTTTGGCTGGATGCAGTGCATGAAGAAAATCTGGCCCCACACAGATACGTAGTTGAAAAGGGGAGCAATATTTCATATCAGGGAATTATGGATACTCTTCTTTGTTAGTACACCAAAACTCAATAAATGATAGTTTCTTAAAAGTCATTTATACTGTGGAGTCTAAAACCATATCAATGAATATTTTGTGCTGTTACTTTAATATCCCTTGGTCCCTTTTGCACTTTGAATGGATCTTTTTACCAATGCATGATTTTGTGACATTGTGCATTGGTCACTTTGAAATTATTGGATCCTTAAGTTATGCAACTTTTCTAAAAATTGTCACAGATTTTTATACAGTATAAAAAATCACTTTTGTTAATATCACCACCAGTCTTGTTAGAAAAGGCTTTAAGTGTTGGGAAGCTGTCAAATTCTCACTGGTGGGTGTGAAGTTTTCAAAATTCTAATTTTCACTTGAAAGCTCAACTTTTATCATTGGCAAGAAATACTCGCAGTGTCAGTTTTCCTTGATAATATGAGTTCTACTCTCATATTGTTCATCTGTAAGAGAATGTCCAGTGCTCAAGTCTGAATAACTATAGTTTGTCTACCGATCATTCTTTCAAGTCAGAAGGGTGCTCTGTGAAGAGCAGCTCAGGCATATTGTGACTCAAATAATTGCACAAGTGCATTTTCTCAAGACAACCATTTTTACTTTGGAATGGAGCAGAAATGCTTGATGAATGGTTCCCATTTTATCACACAAATTATTGAAAATATGTGTATTTAAGGGTCGAGATTTAACAAAATTAAAAATTTTTACTGCACAGGAAGGACGTTAAAGTGAGATGTGTTTTTTATTTTTTAATCTGCAAGTGATACTAAAGAATATAATTACTACCAGTAAAATTTGGTGCCAATTTCCTAACTCATGCTTAGATTTCATCAGTGCAAATGTCAACATAGTGAAAAGACAAATTATGTCTTCGTATCATTATAAAAATAGTCTTGTCCTCACAGATCCCAGGTCATTGAAAGGGTGTTGAGGTCCCAGGAATTCATGGGCCACATTGGAAAACCACTGAATTAGTTTATCTTTGGGAGGTTATATCAGAAACCAGTAATAGAAATTGCCTTTGAGGAGGGGGACTTTATTTTACTATTATGCAGTATCTTGTTGAAGTGTTTGAATTGTGTACATTATTCAAATGTTTCTTTTTTGCATTTTAAATTTTTATTTTTTATTTAATTTAAAAAATTCTCTAAAGAACCCTGTACTTAGACATCTTGCATTTCAAAGATAAAGGGAAATATTATAAGTGTTTAGGGAGGGAAAAAGAGGTTACAGCTAAAGAGCTTGTTTTCTGTAGCACTCAACTCTGAAAGATGATAAAGCAACATACAACAGTTTTGAAGAAAAATAGTCATGACCTGTGAGTCTTGTATCTGGCTATGAAGTTATTCACGTACAAAGAAATCAGGTATTTTTAGGGAAGTAAAAGTTTGAAGAACTTTTAAGTGAAAAAAACAAGGTGTAGAAATGTGTGCATACTGTGCTACCTTTTGTGTAAATGAGGGAAAGATAGATATATGTTTGCTTATGTTTACATAAAAGAACTGGAAGGATGTGCAAGAGCTGGACGGTTATGAGGCTGGTGGGCCTGGGCAGACGAGGGGCAGGGGGAAGGGGAGGGTTACTTTTACTTCTTTCTGAGCCATGTGAAAGGATTACCTATTAAAAGTGAATTTAAGAAGAGAATTTTATGGTAATAAACATCAAAACCAATGAACAATCTGTGCCAGTGGCTATTTTGAATTAAAATGTGCTTAATAAAAGGCTTATAATTTTAATCACAGTCATCAAATTAAGCTGCGTCTGTAGCTCCCATACTAAATTAACAAAGATCAGGAAATGGAAGACGGTAAGAACGAGAATAAAGATGGGAGTAGGGATTTGCATTTGATGCACCTAAATTCGGCAAATAGAACCAAAACAACATTTCTACCTTCTGTATCATTGCAGAAGATAAATGCAAACTGCAATGAAATGAAAGGGTATGAAAATACAAAAAACCAAAACGTAAAATGATGCTAAAGCCAAGCATTAGTTGTGATAGTAAATAAATAAATGTGTTTAAATTTCTCCATGAAAAGGAGAACTTCAGATTGGGTTAGAAGTTTTTTCAAAAGAGAAAGGTTAAAAGAGGAAGGTAGGTAAAAAACATACTAGGCTTTATATGTAATTGCATTTGAATATTTATTGACAAATAAATTAAAATAGGATATACTTTCATTTCAACCTTCTAGAACATGAAGAAAAACCAGCATATCCCCAAACAGAAATTGGAAATGTATTTCTATGATCACAGTGCAATAAAAAGGGGTTATAGTGGTTTGTTTTGGTTTTTTGTTTGCTTTTTATTTTTGTTTTTGCTTCTAGTTTGGGTAGCTGGGAATTTAAAAATGCTCCTAAATAACTGTCAGATCAATAATGAAGTAAAACATTTGTACAATCTATTAAGAGAATAATGAAAGAAATAGTAAAATATTGAAATCTGTAGGAAGTTATCAAAGTTCTATTTGGAGATAAATTTATCTGAAAGGCCTTCATTGCATAAGCACGTTACTGCGTGATTTAGCATTCTGCTCAGTAGGAGGCAGGGAAGAGCTGCAAGAAGATGGAAAACAAGCGTAAGAGCTGATACTGATGAAATACTAAAACATCATCATGGTTGATTTTAATACCTTTAAATAAAAAAATAATCCTCTCTAGTGAATCTACTTAAGGGGGAAAAAAACCACAAACAGATGTAGAAATTAGAAAGGATACAGCAGAGATTTTAATTTATAGAAGACTATTATACATAGTCTATTATTTGCAACCCAAAGTCTTCAACAAACTGTCTTAAGAAAAAAAAGAAATCTATTGGCCCAAGTAATTGAATTGTCTTGGGGGAATGATGTGCCCAGGACCTGGTGAAAGGAAAAATTAAAACTGTATGGAATATCAAAATACTCTAAATACATATTTATATGCATAGGAAAAAAGACTGGAAGAGCTGTAAAATGTCCAGTCATTGCTCTCAAGTTAGGGGACTTTGTGTGAGTTTTAATCTATTTTGGACTTTTCTGTGTTTCCCAATTTTTTAAAATAGGCGTATATCAGGATTGATACCAAAATTTTTTTAAAGCATTTCTAAAAATTCATCATTATTTTAGAAGCTGGAAATAACACTTTAACATTTGACATTTTATGAAAGCAAACTAGAAATAACTAAATAGAAGGAATTCCACCTGGTTGCTTATTGATAAAAGACTTTCTATATGGAAAGGTGCCCCAACAGCCCTGTTTAAAATAGGCCACTCTCCCTTATTCCCTACTAGGGTCTATCCCATTGTGCTGTATTCTCTTCATACCATTTTTAACTCTCTGAAATTGTTTTTTCTTCTCCTCTAAAATATACGCTATCAGAAGAGGAACCTCGTTTATCTTGTTTACTCTAATACCTAAAACAGTGCCTAGAATTCAGCAGTTGTTCGTAAGTGTTTGGTGGATGAGTGAACGTGAATGCCAGTGAAAAGATGAACATCAGGTGGCCCTGGCCACCTGTGCACACTGCTGTCCTGACTGTGCTTTGGTTGTGGCTGCAGATTATGTGTGTATCAGCACGAGTGTGTACAAGCACGTGTGTGTATGTTTGTTGGAGGCAGGGACTGCCACATGAGAAAGGAAGAGATTGATGACAAGCAATGCTACATTTGGTGTTGCTGAAGATACTAGAAAATCAGGATGGCTATAGAAACGTTAATTGTGTGTGGAAATTTAACAGTAGTTAAATTATGGTAATTAGAGATGGGTAGTCTTAATTCTCTTCTTAATAATCCTCTTTAAATATAGAAACTGTCATTTTAGTAAAAACAAAAAGAAAAGAAAAAAGAAACTCACTTTATAAAACATCCCTTTAAAACGTCTCTCAAGGGGTTCAGATCCTAGTACCAGCCAACCACCAAAAAAAGTCTCTCAAAATACTTTGGCTATGTGAATTGTCTTACCCAAGCCTCAGAAGCTGTCCTAAGACATTGTTTTAAAATATTTCTTATCAAATTTCTTAATTTTCTTACCCGCAGAGTAAATGAGCAGGGCCCACAGTTACTTTGCTCTTGGTTGTAATTACCAAGAAATATAGACCAAGTTCTAGTATTGCACAATAATAAAACAATCAATTTAAACTGTGGAGTGTACTAATATTAATAAAGCAAATGTATTTCACAGGGCCTAGCCTCCAAAGCCCTGTAGTTTCAGGAATAGCCTAACTTTTAAAAATTACACACAGAAATGTTAAGCTTGCAAAAGACAGAAAACTTTCCTCAGGCTAAAGTCTCTGTTGTAGATAAAGAATTGTAACACAGCAAAATTGCTGGCTCCAAGGGCAGATGTCGTTGGTGCAACTAAACCTAATGACTGTTGCCATGACAATTATCTTACTGTTCTTTTTGTAACCACCTATGTTCCTTTTCTGTAACTTTCTGGCATGGAGAATAAGTACTGAGAGAAGACCCCAGTTCAATGTTAATTTTCCGAGGAATGCCTCTCTCTTGAGGGTTCATGGAAATTAACTCCTTCAGGGCTTCTCACTGCTCAGAAGAAATGGGCTTTGAGTAATCCTTTTTGCGTCTCCATCAACCTGGGGAAGAGGTGACATTAAACTCTGAAAGGTTATCTTATATTTCACCTCCCTTGAGATTTTGTATTTAATTCCCTTTTATTTAGATATTTTATAAAAATGACTTTTCATGTGTTCATGAGGCTACATTTAAGAAAATATATGAATAACGCTTTTTTTCCTCATCATATATTAATCTGTCCTCTCCTCTATGTAGAGAATGTGGAAAGTATAGGAGTGTATAAAGAAAAAGTGAATTCACTTACTAAAAATCTTTAAAACATTAATGGAGGTTAATTATTTCTTTCTATGTATATATAAACCCATCTTGTAACATATATTTATATATACTTTGGGAAGCAAAATTGAGATTCTACTCTACAAAATATTGGATGTAATATTCAAATGTAAACATTTTCCATATTACTAAACATTCTTAGAAAATATTTTTATCTGCATCATATTTGCTCGGTTCAGCAATTTATTCAATGTTTGTTTTGGACATTTTAGTTACTTGTAAATTTTGCTGTTAGGAATATCACTTGGGTAGCTATCCCTGTATCCAAATCTCTGTTCACATTTCCCTCTACCCTAGGTTGGACAAAATTAGATGGGACCATTAAGTGGGAATAAATGTTTATTGCCAAGTTGCTTCTCACGAACGTGTTTCAATCTATAGTCTCTGAATAGTGCATAAGGGTATCCTTTCCATTGTACCCCTGTAAGCACTGTTTTTGAACATATTTTCTTTGAATAATTCCCAACCCGCAGGGATGAGAGGTAAGGGAGGATTCAGATTGCTGCAGTCACTTAGAAGGGAGGAGGGTGGTGCAGCTGATGTGGCCACTGAAGCTTTCCATCTGCTCTTGGAGAAGCATAGAGGCGGGCTGGCTGCATGGAAGCACCCAAGGAGACATACCAAGTAAGGTTTAGAGGGAGGTCGTGAAGGACTCATCAACCCTGGCAACTGCCTTGTGACCACCCCCACCCCACACCCCAATAAAGAAACGCTGGTGTGGAGCGTCTCCAGAGTGATGCCCTTCTTTGGACGTTTACCAAATGTTGTTACATGCCTAAAAACTTTTTCACAAATAAAAGTGTTCTTCTGAGTTACCAAGGGGTCACTTTTACTTTAAATGAGGCTTTGTTTAAGGAGTAGTTCAGTTGTAATTGATTTGTTCATTTTAACTTAACGAATGAGTATTTATTGAGGGCCTTCTCTCTACTTAGCCCAGTGCTGGATGATGGGAAAACAAAAGAAGCAGTTGCCTTCCCTCCGAGACTTTATAATCTAGTTGTGAAGAATAAGAAATATGCACATGAAAAATAAACTATGAATGCAAAGGAGCCCATAATTAAGTGCCATCATGAAGGCTAACCACAGTTGATTAGTGGTTTGGAGTAACGAAGAGTTTCTCATAAAAATGGGTGAGGACTAAGAAGATTAGAAATGAGAGATTTGGTTTAGAGGGTGTTTGCTTTGAAAAACTTCACCTCGGGGGTGGTTGAGCTATACCCGGGCCTTCCTTCTGGAATGCTGACTAGTTTAATTACTCCTGGTGTAGTGAGTTGAAGGAAAGAGGCTTGAGAGATTATTAACTCTTTGCTAACATTTTTACACGTGCACTGTCATTTAAACCAAGAAGTGGCTAAGTAAACTTGGTGATTCAGTAATGCTATAACACGCATTGTACTATCTCTGTGTTAATTTTTTAAATACTGTTTTCTTTATGTGGGATTTCAGATTCATGGGGACAACTACTCTCATAGAGTGAACATATTTTCTTTAGGCCTGGTTCTATTTGGATTGCTGTACGCATTCAGCACTCAGATGGAAGGACTTAGGTTAAGTACCCCCGTCCTCAAAAAAAGGCTGAAAAAGAAAATAAAATTTACAAAATAGTTTTTAAAAGAAGATTAAGTTATTCTTAGCACCAACAGACTAGCTAACTAGAAGTGAAAGAGGTCATATGAGCAGTACAGTGAGGATCTACAGACTGCTTCCATCTAAAGCTCAGTCTTTGAAAAATTGTTTAGTTGGATTGTTTGTTCCTAGTTTTTGCTTAAATTTATTGTAACTTAACAATATCTTGAACTCAATAAATTTGTACCAAGTGCAAATCTAGGGGAACCCTAGGGAAATAATGGGGGTGGGCTGGGGAGTGGGAGGGAAAGAGTGGTGCTGGTAGCTGGTCAGAGAAGATTTTTCTGGAAGGCAAGAGGCCACACACTTATATACTTAAAAGCTAGCGAATTATGCATAATCAGTTTTTTCCCTCTCAAAATAAACCATGAGCACGGCTTTTAAGGCAGATCATACCAAAAGTCTTTTCAAAGCAGGCCTCTGCCACATTCGTCCCCGTCCTCCATCAGTGGTTACGTTCCACCTAGTTGCTGTCCCTGGTACTTACCTCCATGTTTCCAAAGTTTATGGTCTTATCACCATTTCTTAATTTATCAATTTTAGCTCATCTATTGACTTCTGGCCATGGCAGAAGAGGATGTAGTTCTCACACAGAACCAGAGGACTCATATCTTCTAAATGAAAGGACCTACCAAGAGTTCTGCACAACATGTGGGAAAAAAGAAAAACTAAACAAAAATAACCAAATTTCAGAACACCTGAAATAAAGGCCCCAAAAGCTTCCAGAAAGGAGAATAAAATAGGTCCAATGGAAGTAATGGATCTGGAATCAGATGGCATCAAATGAAATACAAATCAAAATCACAACGAGATAGCACTTCACACTATCTAAGATGTGCATAATCCAAAAAAAAAAAAGCAAAATAGCAAGTGTTAGCTAAGATTCAGAGAAACGTGAATGCTTGTGTATTGCTGATAGGAGTAGAAAATGGTCCAGCTACTATGGAAAACAATTTGGTAGTTGCTCAAAAAGTTAAATATAGAATTGTTATAGTATTTCCACTCCTAGATTTATATTCAAGGGAAGTGAAAATATAGATGCACACAAAAATGTATACACGAATGTTCATAGCAGGATTATTCATAATATGCAAAAGTAGAAACAACCCAAATGTTCATCAGTTGATGAATGAAAAAACAAATTGTGGTGTATCCATACAATGGAATATTATTCAGCCATGAGAAGGAATGAAGTACTGATACGTGCTCCAACACAGATGAAACTTGAAAATGTTATGCTAAGTGAAATTCGCTACGGTCCACATTTGTATGTTTCCATTTTAATGAAATGTCTAAATAGGCAAATCTAGGGAGACAAAGTTAGATTAGTAGTTGCAGGAGGCTGAAGGCAAAAGGGGTTGGGGAGTGACTGCTTAATGGGTACGGGGTTTCTTTTGGGTGATGAAAATGTTCTGGTATTAGTGTTGATGGTTGTGCAACACTGTAAATATAAGAAAAACCACTGAATTTTACACTTTTAAAATGGTGAATTTTATATGAATTTTGTTTCAATAACAAAATGTAAAAAAATTGATTATAAAATTTTTTTGGTTGAATTAATAGTATTTATCTTGGCCATGTAAATAGTATTCTATGCTAGGACAAATAGTGTATTCTGACTTTCTTTTCTTTCTTATACCACCTGTTTTTCCACAATCATCTTTGCTCAATTGCTTAGTTTTCAATGCACCCTTATGTGGATACTTCAAAAAGTTCGTGGAAAAATAGAATTAAAAGGTGATACAAGGCCAAGAGCCTCAGCCATGCCCCCCAATGTCCACATCCAGCCCAGAGACAACCACTGAGCCCCCCACAGAAGCTCCCAGGGCTCTTCTCCTGCGGGAATGAGGGGGTGCCAGGGGCCTTGACCACGCCCCCTTCCTCCTCCTCAGGCCACGTTCTCTTCCTCTGTCCCCTTTCCCCTTCCCACCAAGTGCTCCAAGGCAACACTTTAGAATGTAAAAAATAAATAAATAAAATTAAACATAAAAATTAAAAACAAAACTTAAACAAAAAAGGTAATACAAATCTTCCCATGAACTTTTTGAGGTACACTCATAAATTTTAACTACTGTTTAAACAATATTTTCTCTGTGCTTTAATATAGCTGCTCTCTTTATATACCTGTCTAAACAGTATCTACACATATATACACATATATGTATACAAGGGATCTTCAAAATTTCATGGAAAGGTTCATACTAACTTTTAATTCTATTTTTCCAC
Source organism: Cynocephalus volans (assembly GCF_027409185.1). NCBI lineage: Eukaryota > Metazoa > Chordata > Mammalia > Dermoptera > Cynocephalidae > Cynocephalus > Cynocephalus volans. Next base: position 91,997,039 of record NC_084473.1, on the reverse strand, counting down.
AAACTTTTTGAAGTACCCTCAATATACGTAAATGTGCACACACACACACGCGTGCACACACATACACACACACACACACACACACACACACACACACCCTCTCCTATATTTTGAAGTTTGAAGGAGTGTACATCTATGCTCAGGAAGCCATATTGTATATAGATTAGTTAGTCAGGAAACACTATTGGTAAGTTTTCCGCCTGTTTAATATCCGACTTTTCTTCTTAGCTACTCTGTTAGAGTAGCAAAAGATATTTTATGCTTAAATAGATCCATATGCCAAAATAAACTTAAAGATAATTAACACCTTTCTTTTTAGGTCTTGACTGATGTAGAGAAATCTCAAATTTCTACCACTATTTACGTAGAAATATTCTTGTGAGGTATGTAAAATTCTCATCTTTTATTTTCTTTAGAATCATATTTAGAACTTAAAGGATCCTTAGCAATCAACTCATCATTGCCCCATTTTACAGATGAGAAAGCCAAAGGTCTAGAGAGGAAAGGGACCCACTCCCAAGAGCACACAAGTTGTTAAGTCCAAAGACTGGAGCCTGGGCCTGTCCTCGTCAGCTTAGTGTCCTGTGCTGTGTGCTGTGTGGCCTCCTGCACGTCGGTGGCAGCAGCCTGTGCTGAAATAAGGCTGACACACGGAGCACCTTCACAGGAATACAGTTACTGTAATGATCATGCCATTAATCTCTTTATTTTTATGAATTTGTGAGAGAATTTAAAAACTTCCTCACTTAAAAAAAATTTATCTAAGACACTATTAATTTCCGTTGATTGTGTATATTGGGGTTACACCACACAGCAAATGATTCAGAAGAGTAGGAAGGGAAAACCTAAGCTGGTCTTGATGGTGAAAATTGTGTGTAAAGAACCTTTGAAGTTATATTTCTTTTTGTGGCTTTTGTTTATTTTTATTTTATAATATGTTTGGTCTACAAACATATCATTTTAAAATTTATACATTGATAAATCTTGAATTTTCTTAAATAAATAAATTGAAGTAAATTAGACAGTGTGTGTTAACCATCAAATTAGAAAAAGTCAAGGTTTGTCTTTCAGTATAATTATAATTACAATGAACCCACAATGAAGGAGTGCATGAAAAATGAACTTTATAATAACATACTTAGATATAGGAACCGGAAATGAAATCTTTTACTAAAAATTGTCATCGTTCATTTTGCAAAGTTGATAATTCTATTCCCAGAAGGGCTCATATTTTATGTTACATCATTAAAAGGGATTTTTTTAAAAAAATCAAGAAGAGGTGTTGGGTGCTGATATCTGGCATGATTGTTTTTTTAATTGGCATTTTTATTGAGATAAGTATAGATGCATATGCAGCTGTAAGATGAACTTATTTTTAAAATTGATGATGTCTGTGTTTCAAGGATGTGACTTAAAAACTCTTCATGTTAGAAAAACACTAATTACCAGCAAATGGTTGTTTCTTTGGAGCAGGGCTTGGCAAACTCGGGCGCACAGGAGAAGTTGAGCCTGCTACCTGTTCTTGTAACACAGGTTTATTGGAACACAACCGCGCCCATGAGTTTACGTACTGGTTATAACAGCTATTGTGCTTGGGTGGCACAGTGAAACAATACGGCTTACAAACTTAAAGTATTTACAGAAAAATTTTGCTTACCCCTGATTTAAAGGAATGTTTAGTGATCTACACATGGCTCTTTTTTCAGAAACCAATTTTTGTATTTCAGTATGTGATGGTTCAAGACATGCTCTGTCCGTCCTCCATGGAACGACCTGAAGCTATAAATACCATTGAAAATGCCACATTTGGGGATTTGGAAAAACAGTGCTCAGGCAGAGGTCTCGCTCCATGAGTTCATCAGCGACAGAACATTCAAGACAGTCCAGCAACTGCTGTAGCCCTTTGCCAAGCGATTAGCCTCAAGTTGTGCTAACAGCCCTGTCACAGAAGAGCCCACCTCTTAGGAGTGTGACTTTTCAAAGCTGTAGACTTGAAAATTTTGTTCTTTGCTCAATTTTATTTTGGACTGACTACTTTTTCTAAGTCAAATCTAAAGAGGATTTGGGGGCATAGAATAATTTTGAGCCAGCTCTTGACTTCTGCCGTACTTAAGGAGAGATCTGTCCCAATCACATGCGGTCTTGTTCTTCTTTGGTCTCTTGAAACTGGCAGACAAAGCTTTACAGCCCTCACCTTTTGCCTGGGGAGTTAGAAGCAATCCCTAAATACAGAGAGAGAATTAAAATGGAAATATTTTTATAGTACAGAAGAATGAAAGTCCCCCCATGTGGTAATTGTCTTGTTCCAGAAATATGCTGTCTAGAGATATGATGATTTTGAAACTGATTTCCAAAAAAGCTGACTCCTTTTTTGTCCCTGGTGGGTAAATTAGGAATCTGTGCTATTTTGGAGGACAAGTAGCACAAATCATATGACTGGTTATGTCTGCAGTTTTATAGTCATATCTGTAGCATTAAATAGCTTTATTTCTTAGATGGTTCGAGGAAGAGTTTAAGAGCTTTTTGTGCTTTTACCTCCAATAAAGGGGAAATGAAGCTTTTTATGTAAATTGGTCAAAAGTTCTGGTTTGGGGAGGAAAAAAGCCGTAGTAAGAAATGGGTCATATATTACAACTAACTTCTTCAATTATGGACTTTTTAAACCTAACGAAAGCTTAAATGTCTTACACGTAATCCTGTAGGTTGATACATCCCCCAAACTGATTATAGATAACAATTTAATCATCTAACTCGTTAACATGTTTTTATTTTTCATTGTAAATATGTTTACTTTTATTTATAAAAATTCTGAAATCAATCTATTTGGGTTGGTGGTGTACAGAACACACTTAAGTGTGTTAACTATTGTGACTTCTTTCAAGTCTAAATGATTTAATAAAACTTTAAAAAATTATTTATGGTTGGCTCTTTTGGGGGGAGTTAATCCCAAAATGGTAGATTTCCAAATCTATAAAATGTGATCATAGGTCTAGGAAGGGTCATAGCCCTACCCTCAAGAAAACTTACGCCTAACCTATTTCAGACAGGTGTCTTTTCCATTATTTCCCAAAGACTTGGCACGGCACTTTCAAAATTTTCAGGATTCATAATCAAGAGACTTTGCTTAGTGCCTATTCTGTGCCAGAAACTGGGAACATACAGAGAATCCTACCCTACAGGGAGACCTCACAGAGAGAAGGGCTTACAGGGGTAATGCTAGTTATGTTGATGTAGCCGTGTATCCAACACATGCCACATGGAGGCACGTGGCATGCTGAGCTCACTAGGCACCAACTGGCTAGACACAAACCTTAAGGGCCAAAGTGCGTGAGTGTTTCCACCTTATGACAAATAATGTCTTCCACACAATTAGTTAGGAGCAATATGTAAGCTAGAAGAACACTTCCCAGACATCTGTAGGCTGTACGCAGACTTGCACGTAGCAGTGCTGCTCGAATGTCGTCCTACGTCCCAGGGTTGTGCTTGGTTCCTGGCCAGCCCAGCACCATCTTCCTGTCTTAGCCTGCTTTAGTTCTGCTCCTTCACTCCCTTCCTCTTTACCCCCAGCTGGCATCCTGTTGATTTGTTCCCAGCACACCCCATTCAGTCCCTTGAAGATCCTTTGACCCCCACAACAGCCCTAGGAGCTAACCAAGGCAGGCACTATTACCATTTTACTACGGTCAGACTCAGGTCAGAAAGGTGCTATGGTTTGCCCGAGATCACAAAGCCAGCAAGAGCAGACTGGGACTGAAACCCAGATATTCCTGTTCCTCGTCTGTTTTGTCTTCTTCCTTACACCAAGCTGTCTTATTTGTAAATTCATACAGGATGTAATCAGGCTTTCTTTCATTTTAATCCTGGGTATGCCTTTGCTGGCAGCTAGCAGGAAAGTAGGCCTGGTGATGGGGAGGTTAAGGGGCTGGGCTGGCAGCATTGAGCAAGTCCACAATGGGAGCCGGAACTGAGTCGCCTGCATCCTCACTCAGCCCTTTCTACTGACTCCAAACCCCACCTCCCCCTGCAAGTACTGCTGCCTTCCTGGCATCTTTCCAAGTCCCCTGTCTTCCCCCTCCCCCCGCAACATTCACATACTTGCCTCTGCGCTAGCACTTTGTAATGATCAATGTCAGGCCTTAGCTGAGCCAGTAACTGATGCAGGTCAGCCTCCCTTGTTCATTTCTAAGGTCCCAGACGTAGAAGCACATCTTCTTCCTCCACAATATCTAGCATAAAACCTGACACTTGATAACATATTTGCAGAACTGAATTTGAGGAATATATTTGTCCGTTTCCATTGCTTATGACAAAATACCTGAAACTGGGTAACTTAGAAAGAAAACAAAGTTTATTGCTTACAGTTTCTGAGGCGAAGTCCAAAGTCCATCTGGTGGAGGCAACAGTGACCCAGGGGTCTCACACTGCAAGATGGTGGAAGCAGAGACAGCAGAGAGAGAGAGAAAGACAGACTCTCCTCTTCTTTTAAAGCCCTCAGAACTACACCCCTGACCACCATTTTTAACCCCTTCACTACTGCATGGTCCTATAATCTAATCACCTCTTCAAGGCCTCACCTTTCTTTTTTTTTAATGTATTTATTTTTTATTTTGATTTGTCAATATGCAGTGTAGTTGATTTTCATGTCCATTTACCAATTCCTCCTCTTCCCCGCTCCCTTTCCCTCCTCCCCCATCAACATCATATCTGTTCACTTAACAAGCTCAAGAAATTATTGTGATTATTGTGTCTTCTTCTTCCCCTCCCATTTATTTGTTAGTATATTTATTTATTTATTTTTATTATTTCCCACATATAAGTGAGAACATGTGGTATTTCTCTTTCTGTGCCTGACTTATTTCACGTAACATACTTTCCTCTCAGTCCATCCATGTTGCTGCAAATGGTAGTATTTCATTCTGTTTTATAGCACAGTAGTATTCTATTGTGTAGATAGACCATATTTTCCTTATCCACTCATCTGACGATGGGTACTTAGGCTGTTTCCAACTCTTGGCTATTGTAAATAGAGCTGCAATAAACATGAGAGTGCAGGTATCCCTTTGACATGACGATTTCCATTCCTTTGGGTATATTCCCAGCAGTGGGATAGCTGGGTCATATGGTAGATGTACTTGTAGTTGTTTGAGGAACCTCCATACCATTTTCCATAAAACCTGCACCATTTTGCAGTCCCACCAACAGTGTAAGAGGGTTCCATTTTCACCTGTTCAAGGCTCCACCTTTCAAGTACCATTTCTCACCCTTGGATTTCTCTCACCTAGGATTTCTCACCCTTGTTTTTTTTTTATTTTTTTTATTTTTTATTTTTTTTGACCAGTAAGGGGATAGCGACCCTCGGCACGGTGTGGTCCGCACCACACTCAGCCAGTGAGCGCACCGGCCATCCCTATATAGGATCCGAACCCACAACCTCGGCACTACTAGCGCCACACTCTCCCGAGTGAGCCACGGGGCCAGCCCGATTTCTCACCCTTGTAACAGTCACAGTGGAGTCCAAGTTTCTAATACATAAAACTTGGGGGACACAATTCAAACTTCAGTGAGTTTTGCGGGGACATAATTCAATCCACTACAAGAAACACATATGTAACTCTGGCATAGCAGTAGCCCTCAGGAAATAGCCCAATGGAGAGAAAAAAGTACACCAGTCACTGCAACGAATACTTGGCAAAAGTGAAGGAAGAGAGGCGGTTTAACAACCTGATGCTAAAAATAAAAATCTCAAGTCCTGGAAGTTTTCTAAAGGAAGGGGACTTTGTGCTTTAAATGGGAGGAGAAATGGGCTGGGACACTTGTTAGCACCCACATGGCTCTACCTTTAGTCTAACTCCCTCTTTTTGTCCTGAGAGGGACGCCAAGAGGAAAGCCGCACATGCCCGTTGACACTGCCACGAGGAGGCACACACACGTCTTCCTGGTTCGGCCTTCGGGGACGCAGCAGGACTGAACTGAGTGCGGGTCCAGGGGTCAGGAAGCTCATGAGGAATTCCGAAAATTAGCCACCTATTCTGCCCTTTGCTTCCTAAAAGCAGACGACATTTACGACACGAGGATGGGTTTTTTGCATATCTTTTTCTCACTGATACCTGTCTCTGGATTCATTTATAACAAAAGCTATTATATTGCTGTGCCATTTTTCTCTGCGTGAGTGGAGACAGAATAAGCTTCCAATTCACGCACCAGCCGCAGAGTCACTCAGTCTTACTCTTGGAGAAGTCAGGGGCTAAGCAGGCACTCTGGGTGGTTCTTTGGCCCACTTCTGGGGACATTGGCAGTCCCCATAACTAGATTGTCAAGGCACAGCTTAAGAGGCTTCCCCCTGGATGTTCTGTCCCTGCAGCTAGACTAACTGCCAGCAGGTGGCTCATTGTCACCTTTCCCCACGAGAAGTACACAGTTGAGAGCTGACATGAAGCACATTCTTCAGCCTGTCAAGGCTTCATTCCCTCCCGCACACACAACACATCAGAACAACAGGCATGTCAGCACGTGACTTAAACATGCCAGGCACTGAGAATTCTAACCACACAAAGTCCCACAATGCTTTGGCCATTGTTGCTTTGTGTTGCTTCGCCCCCCACGGATTTGTCACCCCACTTCCCCTGGGTGTCGGAGACTCAAAGCCCATCTCTACTGAGCAGTGAGAGGCCCCGAAGTGGTTAATCTCCCGCAGGAACCCTCAAGAGAGAGGGATCCCTTCCTTGGGAAATTAACGCCGAATTGGGGTTCTCTTCCTGCATTTATTCTCCAGACCAGGAAGTTACAGGAAGAGAGCACAGGTGGGGTTCTAGTTTAACAATATAGGCTGGTAACTTTCAGTTGAACAAGCCAGATGACATTCCAGTAAGGCAGTTAACAAAAGCCTGATCTTAGCTAACCTTCCTTCCTATAGCAATTCTCAGTATCTTTACATAACAATCAGTAACTAGTCTGTCTTTGAGCCAGCAACCTGCTATGCCACAATTCTTATCTTGCAACAGAGAATTATACCCTGAAGAAAATTTCCTGTCCTTGCAAGGTCAATATTTGAAACTGCAAGGCTTTGGAAAACCAGGCCCTGTGAAGTACATATGCTCTATATAGCATATTCCACAGGCCATGAACTGCTTTCAAATTCCTCACACAGATGATGATTTAAAACAATAAGTAGCACCTGTAGCAATAGGTGCCCAGTTACCTTCATCAGCTCTACTTCCAGCAACCTTTAGTATCCCCAATCCCGTACTTAGCACCTCCCTTTTCTGCGTAGCAGAGTAGCTTCCTTCTCTGGCTCTTCATGCTCTGGGGGACTAAGAACATGTTGGGAAGGAAGAAGAAACACAGCGACCAGCCTGGGCTTGGTGGGAGGAGAGGCATGAGAAAGAGCTGTCAGTGAAGGGGCGGAGAGAAGTGGCCCAATTCAAGAAGTATTTTTGAGGCAGAAAGGCCAGGACACTGGAATTAACTGAATATAGGTGGAGAAGGTGGCTTCTGAGTCTCTGCTGTGGGAACTTCCATAGAATCCAGAAGTAGCAAGACGTGGTTTAGGGACAGAAGGAATGATGTGTCCCCTTCTGAAGATGATGAGTTTCCCAAGATTCTGCGGTAACAAGTGGGGGCTTTGTTGTAAAACGAGAAGCCATAGAAGGTTTCTGAGCTGAGGAAGGACATCGTGAGACAGTTTAAGTTCATCATGACAAGTGAGAAAGAGGGTTGACCAGAGAGAGAAAACTGGAGACAGGAAACCACACAAGAGGACATAGCCTTTATCCACAAATGGTCAGAGGGCCTGAGCCAGGTCAGTGGGAGCTGAAAGACATCCCTGGCCCAGCAACTAAATGAGTGGTGGCTCCCAACAACTGGAGAGGATCCTCTATTACTACTCTTTACTGCTCTGTTACTGCTCTTTAGTGTGGGGACTTCAGGGGGTGTTGTAGTGAGTGGCTCCTTGTTTGGGAAAAACCTGCTGCCTTCGTAAATGATGTTGCCTTTTAAAGAGAGCCCAGAGAACATTGTCATAAATGACGACGGCGACTTTGGGAGCAGCTCCTCTTCTGCTGGCCGCCGGTATGCGGGTAAGGGGAGGAGAGAGCAGGTGCAGAGCTTGCTGGCGCAGAGCTGGCTGGCGCAGAGCTGGCTGGCGCAGAGCTCCTCCAGTGTTGCCCACGGGGAGCCCGCGAGAAGTTTCACTCCACAGAAAGGCCACAGATCGGCCCAGAGGGTCTGATACTGAGCAGTAATGAAGGAGAAAGTGTGTCCTCTCTCCAAAAGGTTCTTTTAAAGACACATTCAGGAGAAAAGCTGAATAAATGAAGACACGTCATTCTACGGATATTATGCAACTATTAAAGCGAACGTGTCAGCAGCATAAGTGAAACTATTAAATGGTTTATTAAGCATATAAGTGACAAATGCTAGTTGCAGAGAAGTGTGAATAGTACGATTGCAACTGAAAAAAGTAGCTTCTCTGCCTGTTTAAATTGAATTTTTTCATGAGTATAGGGAAAGTTTTGGAAAGATCCAGACCAAAGGCTACACAGGTAACTTTATAAGAGTAGAGTTGGGGGAGGGTGGGAGGAAATTGTTAACTCCCATATGCATCTCAGTATCGTTTTGACTTCTTTCCAACAGATGTAATACTTCTGTGATTAATGACATTAAATTAATAAAGTAATGAAAAGGCAACCAATAAGCAGAATTTATAATATCTTAACTGGTCTCATATTTGTATCCTGCTTTATAGCTTAGAAGACTTTAACATGGTCTCATTTAATGCTGCTAGGACCTCCGCAAAGCAGATATTTTCACTGCTGTTTTACATGTGAGGAAACAGAATGCAAAAATTAAAGTAACTACTGTAACATAACAGGAAGCTTGTAATAATCCACTTATCATCCCACCGCCCTTATTAGCATAACAATTTCCACTTCTCTGAATTCTCTCCAATCCAGAAGGCATTTTAGTGGAGTGACAGGTGACAAGACAGCGTGTGGCTCTGTAATCACAGCCTGCCACCTTACTTCTTACTTGTGTACAGTTTTCCTTCAGCTCTCTAATCTGTTTCCTCAGCTGCAAATAGCACTTGTCAAGATTAAGAAATAAAATACATAACATTTAGCGCAGACTCTGGTAAATAGAATTCAATAAATAGAGACTTAAAATGAAATCACAACGTCAGTTTTTCTGCTTTAAAATGGGCACAATCCCTCGGTAGGGTCATTGTGAGGATTAAGTGGCACCACTCTTTCCAACACCACAGTATCAACTTTTAAATCTCTCCTGATCCGATAGGTGTAAAATGACATCTTTTTGTCGTCTCCATTATATTCATTTGATTGTAAGCCGTCTTTCCATGTGCACAAGAGCCACGTGCGTTTCCTTGTCTGTGAACTTGCCAGTCTTTGCCCATTTCCTGCCCCTCTCCTGCAGACCCTGTCCACAGTCGTCTGTCCTCAGCACCGTTTCCTGGCGTCTCCCCGCCGCACTCGGGCTTCCACCCCCAGCTCCTGGCCAGGGCACCAGTAGCGTTGCTGCTGCGCGCGGTGCCAAGGCCTCAGACCTCCCCTCCCCGCCCTGGCACAGCATCTGACCCCGCCGACCCGCGGGTGGCTCTGTCCTCCCTGACAGCCCCTCCGCGTGGTCTCCAGGACACCACAGTCCCCTGCTTTCCCTCCCGCCTCACAGCTCCTCCTGGGCTTCCCGACCTTTCAACCTTGACCTGCCTTAGACCTCAGCCCTCGCACTGCTTCCACCATTGGCAATGGAATCAGGTCTCCTGTTTTCTTTTCTTTTCTTTTTTTTGTTAAAAAAAAGAAGACCAGTAAGGGGATCTTAACCCTTGACTTGTTGTTGTCGGCACCGCGCTCACCCGAGTGAGCCGCTGGCCGGCCCTACACGGGGATCCGAACCCGTGGCCTCGGTGTGGTCGGCACCGCGCTCTCCCGAGTGAGCTACGGGCCGGCCCTATACAGGGATCCGAACCCGTGGCCTCGGTGTAGTCAGCACCGCACTCACCCGAGTGAGCCGCGGGCCGGCCCTACACAGGGATCCGAACCCGTGGCCTCGGTGTGGTCGGCACCGCGCTCTCCCGAGTGAGCTACGGGCCGGCCCTATACAGGGATCCGAACCCGTGGCCTCGGTGTTGTCGGCACCGCACTCACCCGAGCGGGCCACAGGCCGGCCCTATACAGGGATCCGAACCCGTGGCCTTGGTGTTGTCGGCACCGCACTCTCTCGAGTGAGCCACGGGCCGGCCCTCGGCTCCTGATTTTCAACACCATCCACGTGCGTTAACTGCCCTGTCCTCTCTCCTGAACTCTGCCCCGTGTCGCAGCCAACGGCCTCCTCAAACCCGAGGGCGACTTCAAAATTAATATTCCCCAAACCAGACTGATCTTCCCCAGAACCCATCTGGACTGTCTTCCTCTCCATCTTGGGAAGAAGCAGCTCACCTTTCCAGCTTGCAGAAGCCACAAGACAGCCTTGTCACCAGTGCCTCTTTCTCTCACACGCCCCCAGCCAGTCTGTCACAAATGCCGTCTGCCCTCACGCACACCCCAAATGCAACCACTTCCCACCGTCTCCACCTGCACAGCTCCCACTCAGGTCCAGGTCACCACTACCTCTTGCCTGGATTACGCCGACCGGCTCCCTCTGCCCCTCAGTCTTTTCTCAACCTGGTGGCCAAAGTGACTCTTCTGAAACAAATCGGGCGTCACCCTTCTGCTCACTACTCTCCAGTGGCTCCCATCTCACTGGAAGTAAGAGCCCAAGCCTCTGCAATGGCTCCCCTGTCCCTAGAGAATCCTGAGGGAGCCCTGTAACCTCTTGGACACACTCTACCTTCCTGACACAGCTCCCCAGGTCCCTCCTCAGGGCCTTTGCACTTCCAGTTCATTCTGCCCAGTCATCCCCATGAGAAGGTCTCTCCCCACTTCTTCAAGGCTCTACTCAAATGCCCCCGACAGTGAGGACCACTCTGAGGAGCCTGTTTAACCTGTGCCCGTGTCGCAGCTCTCTCTTCCTCCCCGCCTGCTTCCTTTTTTCTCTCTCACGCATTACCTTCCTGCATACTGTAGGTTTTTCTTATTTAACTATTCCAGCTAGAACGGAATCTTACTATTTTTTAAAATTTTTGCATATTTCCAGCACTCAGAATTATGCCTGGCATACAAGGGTTAAATAAGTAAGTACTAAATGAGTAATACTGAATTAAAAAATCATGTTTCCCTTGCTCTGTTGGTCCTTTTCCTTCTTGATGTGTAAGGAACTCAGATGCTTTTGTCATTTATGTTGCAAATATTTTCCTAGTTGGTTCTTTGACTTTTGATTTTGCTTATGGTATTTTTTTTTTCCATGAAGAAATTTTGATTATTAGGTAGGCAATATATCAATTTAATTTTTTAACTTATACTTCCTCGAGTTTATGTCATACTTAAAGAAACGTTTCTTTCATCTGTGTATGTGTGTGTGTGTATATATATATAAATATATACATATTTTCTATTGTGGTAAAATATACACATAACATTAAATTTACCATTTTAATCATTCTGAAGTGTTTGGTTCAGTGGCATTAAAACATTCACAGTGTTGTGCAACCTTCACCACCACCCATCTGCACAACTTTTCCATCATCCCAAACAGAAACTCTGTGCACATTCGCCGCTAACTCCCCATTTCTCCCTCCCCCAACCCCTGGCAACCACCATTCTACTTTCTGTCTCTATGAATTCGACTGCTCTAGGCGCCTCATATGAGTGGAATATATATAAATTTTAATGTTTGGAAATTAATGGGAACACTCAGGCATGTTGCTCGGCCAAAATGTTCTTGAGCTATTTCAATACGCACATGCTCTGATTCACTGTGCTGCCCCCACCGCACACAACCACTTGTGCAGTTATGAGTTTATCTCCAGCAGCAATTTTTCTGCCATTTGTACAAGACTTCCAGGAGCTCTGCACCCTCTTCTGCTTCTCAATGTGTGATCCACAGAGCAACAGCAACTCAACCTCCAGGGAACTGGATAAAAATGCAGATTTCTAGACTTCACTCCAGACGTAGAGAATCTTCATACAGACCTGGTGGAGCTGAGAAATCCACATATTACCAAGGCGCTGTCCCCTGCTGGCCACTCTCAGAGCTAGTGATCAGCAGTGGCATGGCTGCTTGATCTAGAAGAGGGCACCATGCAAATGAATCCCACTCAGCCCCTTGGTTATTTGTCCCCTCTGTGAAATGGGAGTAAGAATTCGCCAGTCACAGAGAGGAAATGAGCATGAACAAGATACCATCTGTGGCTGTGTTTTGTAAACTGAAGAATACACATGTAAGGGCTGTTAGCATTACCTTCAAGCTCCCCAGTCTAGTTTCTGCAGCCTCTTCAGCGGGGTCCCACCCCAGGCCAAGGACTGACCAAAGCAATCCCATCAGGTTGACCTACTGTGGGGGGTGGGGGGCACTGTGCCTGGCAGCAAGGAATTTAAAGTAAGTGCAGCAAAATAGGTGTCAGTTCATTCCCTTTTATATTAATAATCAAAAGGAACATCTTAACTTTTAAAAATTTTAAAGTGCATTCACATACATTCTTGCTTGCACCTTGTGAGATAGGTGTAATTATCCTCATCTTACACATGAGAAAACTGAAGGTCGAGGTGAGATTTCATGGAAGGAAGAAGCCAAGCTTTGCATCCCAGCTCAGCTACCACCTGTGTGACGTTTGGCCAGATCACCTGAGCCCTTGCTTTCCTATGCCGCAAAGTGGGGGTGAGTGTTGTATGAACTCAACGGCTGAGGTAAGTATTTAGTAAGACGGGGTATGACACTGGGGCTGGCCCATCCTGCAGGGAACCATGGGTCCCCCTGCACCGTATCTGCTCCAGATTCTCTGCTCTCACTCTTATGTCCAGGGACCTCAAGGAGCTCTAAAAAATGCAAGAAGGGGGCTGGTCAGTTAGCTCACTTGGGTAAAGAATGGTGCTAATAACACCACTGAGGTCAAGGGTTCCGTTCCCTGTACTGGCTGCTGCCCCCCCCAAAAAAAAGAAAACAAGAGGAATGAAGATAGATGGGGTGGCTGGCATCTGCCCCAGCAATAAACTGGGCAAGAAGCAAAGAGTCTCGTGCTGAGAATATTTAAATGTCTTTTGACAAAAGCAGGCTCCTTCCAGATCTATTGATTAAACACAATTATGGGACCAGGCCAGAGTTGAGACTAGGAAGGCAAGGGGGTCACCACCCCACACCACATTTGAATCCCCACAGTCCTGTTCCCCAGATTTCCCCAATTGGTAGGGAGTAGATTGAGTGGGCAAAGTCATGGGCATCCTCAGGAACGTCTGCCCGGGTAGCTTTACCCAATATCTCCAGGTACTGGCAGCTTCCCTGGCTGAAGGTCCGCACACAGCCTGCCTGGAGCTGGAAGTGCTGCAGGCATGAGCCTGGGGATCAACTACAGAGATGGCTGGAGCCTCACGCTCATTCCTGGGCCTCCCCACGGACAGCCCTTCCTCCCCACCCCCAATTCATTCCTTTTGCACTTACTGGGCACCTGTTATACGCCAGGTTCTGGGAGCAACAAAGATAAATAAAACACTCCCAGAAATCAGTAAAACAGTAATGATTCTAAAGATAATAAAAATAAAATTGGAAATATCTAGCAGTTATTGGGAACTCTGCAGCAGGCATTCACTCATGGGCACCCCACTGCACCCTCTAAGAGATGTGGGGACGAAGGGGCTTGGAAGCACACAGGGAGCAAGCTGTTGGGGACAAGAGCTTGTGCAGACAGGCTTCCCCACAGGGGCAAAGCAGAAGAAAGGGGTTTCTAGGAGACAAAAAGAAACAGCAAGTGCAAAGGCACAGAGGTGGGAAAGTACTGAGGGTGCGTGCAGGGGTGGGAGGGAAGGGCAGGAATGAGGGCCCCACGCAGTGGGTGGTTGTTCGAGGAGATGATAAATAGTCAGACCTGTCCTTGAGAGGAAGCCTGCTGGGGTCTGGATGGAGGGCCCAATCCAAAAGAGATTTGTGAGGTGGCTGTTTCTTAGACAGCCCAGTTTCATCAGTGCTATGGGAAGGTGCGGCAAGCACCTCCAAAGCTGCCTGCTGGGTCTCAACTCATCCTCCTCCCTTGAGCCTGATCCCTCCCTGGGCTCCCCTACCACCGTCCTCTCCTGCTGCAGGGGACCCAGGTCACAGCTAGCCTTCTCCCTCTGTCCACTCCCAGGGCACAGGTGTATCTTTCTGTGATAGTGTCCAGGCATGTGTCTGATCCATTTTGTATCTTTAGCCCCTCAACTTGTGCTCCACCAGTCACACCCCTCGTGAGACTGCGATGCTGTCCGCAGAAGATGGAGAGAAGTTTCTGAGATTTGGGGGCTTCCTGAACATCTCAGGTTAAGAACTACCGAAGGGGAGCCCTGAATCCGGTTAGTCTTTTTTGTCCAGACAGTTGTTGACACCAATGGGTAGTTAATCAATGAAACTTGGACATTAGGGAGCAAGACAGTTGTCATATTAAAGGGCTTGCCGTTATTTATTTAGAGTAAAAATGACATGCAAGGTTTCAAAAATGACTGAAGCTTTGGAATTGGAATCAGATAAATCTGGGATTCAGATTCTGACCACGTGTGGACTTGAACCGGGTCCTTAACCTCTCTGAATCTGTTTCTTCATCTGTACATGAGGATGACAGGTGTGCAGAGTGCGTAGCACAGAGCCTGGCATGTAACAGAGGATCTATTGCTCATACTCTTACCTCAGCTAAAGCATTGTGTGGAAATAGTCATGTGTTAAAACCATCAGCTGATCCGCGAGGCCCACCACTGAAAAACAGTTTATTAACAAGCATTGAGAAGGAGTGAAATTTCTCTAATAGATACTTTCTTTTATAAACATCTTAGAGGTGTTATGGATAAAAGAGATTCACGAAAGACAGGAACAGGACAGGGAAAGGAACGCACTGATCAGGAAGCATTTTACAATGGATGAAAAAAAGTTTATGTGAAAAATTATTCGGCCTCACCGGGGATCAGAGAGACTGGACTCCTTCAAACTAAGTCTCTTCCTACGTTCCTTCCTTCCTTTCTTTTTCTTTCTCTTTCTTTCATCAGAGTAACAGGGATGACAAGGACATTGTGAATCAGATACTCTTATAAATGGCTACCAGTCGTCTAAAGGGATACATCTTTCTTCCTTTCCTTTCTTATTTTTTTCTCCATCCTTTCCTTCCTTCCTTCCTTCCTCTCTTCCATTTTAATGTTTTATTATGCAAAATCTCAAACATACACAAAAGCACAGGATAATGAACTTCCACGCACTCATTACTCAGCTGCTACTTGTTTACTTCTGCACCTGTTCCCTACCCCACCAACGCTGTTTGTTTGCTACAGCATTTTAGAATGAAGTCCAGACCTCATCTGTCCTGTAAAAATTTCAAAAGGAAATATATCTAATAGACAAGAGTTTTTTTAGCCAAAATTTCATAATCACATGTAACAAAATTAGTAATCATTTTTTAATATTAAAAATACACCTGTTTAGGAAATGGTTGTTACTGACAGGTCAGGCTTGGCTTGCCCTCTCACCATAAACAAATGACCTGAAAGTCCAAAAGGTGGTGCAAGGATTGGAAGGTTTATTCCGATTACAGGTACCCAACTAAATGTCTAACCAAGCAAACAAAGAGAAAAGAGGAGCAGTGGGGTCCAGTTTAGCCTGGTCCCAATCGGCAGCGCCCACCTATTCCATTAACAGTAATTGACAAAAGCAGTTCTCCCCACTGTTTTCAGCATAAAGAAGAAAAGTATCGACTAGATTCAAATCAGAAAAACAAATAGCCAGTAGCCCTCCAGGGTGCACCTGTACAGAAGTGGATACAATCCAACCAAACAGAAGGGGGCTGGGAAAATCAGAGAAAGCTAAAGAGAACAAAGCATTGCCTTGTCAGAATTTAGGCCAGGGACTGCAGGAGAGACATGGGAGCAAAACAGTCCCAGTGGCCACTTGCCTCTTGCAGCTGGAGTCCTCACTGGTGCCCAAAGCTTTCCAATTTTTGCCAGTGATTAAATTAGGCTCTCGGATTCCAAAGTCATAGAAATGAACAATGTACCCAACAGTAAAGCAAGCAACACTTCATTACAAGAGGAGATAGGCTTATGCGTAAGGAGGGTAGCGACAGTAAAGCTGCCCCCCCCAGGGGAGCTGTTCAGGGTCTTTTACAGGGAAAGGAGTTGAGGGGTGCAGGCCAGCGGCACTGGAGGTGGTCCATTCTGTTCTTCCTGGCTGTGTCATGGGCGCATGCTCAGTAGTTCCAAGATGTCAGTAGTGTTCATCATTGTCACCCCAGGAGGGTCATTGTAGCAGTCACCTTGATGCTTTGTGTGCAGGTGGGAATTCCTAAAGGGGTTTTAAGGCTAATCTGTAACCTTTACAATTATGGTGAACAAGCCTTGGGGAGGGGTTTTGCAACTCAGTAAATATCTGTTTCCTCTCTTATCTCAGCCTGTTTTGTCAGGGCAGCCTATGGGGTAATCATTTGCCCCTGGAGAGTCTCATGACTGGGTAGTGGAAAAATAACAAAGTGTCCTCTGCAGGGAACATGGAGTCAGTTTGGTTCACTCTGTTTCAGTTTGGCAGCATGCATCAAGAACATGTTCATTTATTTTGATACAATACATTTGTTTCTCCTTTTCTATCTGATGACATTTAAAAGTTTGTGCTGTAGCCTTATTTGTAAGAGAAAATGCATAATTGGAAAAACTTGAATGTCTGACAATAGTAAATTGTGGTTTGTTCATGCAATGACATGTATAAAGTTTTAAGGTTGAGTAGCAATGTTTATAGTTAATGCAACTAAGACCAAGCAGGACTTAAAATTATATGTTCTGTAAACTATTTGTAAATACATGTACAAAAGATCTCACTGAGCGTTGACGATATTTCAGGCACTGTACGAACAGTGTTCATTCCAAAAATAGGAGCATTATTAATGCCTCTTATAGATGAGGAAATTGCTGTTCAGAGAGATTAAATAACTTTCTAGAATATCTATCAGCTAATGAAGAGTAAATTCAGGCATGGGCAAAACCCCAGTTTTGTCTGACTTCATAGCCCAAGATTTTAACCATTATCCTGTCACCCTGGGGCATCAGAGCATCAACAGTAGTTGTCACTGTTTAAGCAGCACAATTATAGGTATTTTCCTTTGTCTTCCTCACACTTTTCTTCACATTGCAACATTTTCTACTGAAGGTATTATTAATTTTATATTAGAAAAAAGAGATGTTCACATGACATATTTAAAATTTCGCATTTAAAATTAAAGAGAGAACATATTTGGAACATGTGCTAGATAGAAGAGCTAATACTGTCAATGCGCAAAGGGCTCCCATAAGTTAATGAGAGAAAAAAGATAACTCAAGAGAAAAAGACGTAACTAGGAAATCCAGTGACTAATGATATAAAAAATATCCTATTCCTTGCTAGTAACTGAGTCATTGCAAATTAAAGCTATGATTGGATACCATTTTCCATCCATCAAATTAACAAAAATTAAACATTGATTATATCTACATGCTGTTGAGGAGAGAGGAAAAAAGTACTATCACCTACTTGTGGAAGGGGGACTGTCGACCCTTAGGAACTAATTCTGGTAGTTTCTATTAACACTAAACTCCCACACCATTTGGCCAGCAATCCCACTTGTAAGATACTGTCTTACAGAAATAAAAGCATCAATATGTAAGGATATATGATCATGAATAGTTATTGCAGCATTCTTTATAGGGAGAAAATTGGAAAAGCATTTCTATCCATCAATAAGGAAATAATTGAATATCAGGTAGCTGTTAAAAATAGTTAAATCTATAAGTAACAGCTTGTGGGGAGAAAGCAAGGATGCAGAGTACTGTGTGCAACCTCACTACTGAAGTGTGGCCTACAGTCCAGCAGCACTGGCGTCACCTGGGACCTTGTGGGAAATGCAGGACCTTGCCCCCACCCCAGACCTACTGAACCAGAATTGGCACTTTAACAAGATTCCCAAGGGGAAGCACTGGTTCCAGCGTGATTCCCAAAGGGAACACTTTCTCACATATTGCAGCAGAGGCAGATAGTCATCCACCGAAATCCAGCCGCTCCTTCTATGTTTAACAAACCCCTCATTTTTAGCTGGGCACAGAGCCACCCAGAGTAAAGATTATATTTCCCAGCCAGCCTTGCCTGTGGTGTGGTGTGCCCAAGCAGGCGTGACTGGAAGTGAAGAATATCATTTCTTCATTATGCCCCTAAAAGGGAATGTACCTGCACCCCCCTGCTGTTTCTAGCTTTCTGCTAACTGAAAAAGGTCAGCAACTAAATTAGTTACTATTAGTTACCCCAGGCTGCTATAACATTTCTCTGGAGAACACTGACTAATACACTCTCTTATCAATAGTACAGATGCTTCCCGACTTACAATGGTTTGGCTTATGATTTTTTGACTTCAGGATGGTGCAAAAGTGACATGCATTCAGTAGAAATCGTCTTTGAGTACCTATATAACCATTCCGTTTTTCACTTTCAGTGCAGTATTCAGTAAATTACAAAAGATATTCAACACTGTATTATTAAACAGGCTTTGTGTTACATGTTTTTGCCCACCTGTGGGCTAATGTAAGTGTTCTCAGCAAGTTTAAGGTAGTCTAGGCTGAGCTATGATGTTTGGTAGGTTACTTGTATTAAATGCATTTCTGCCTTGCAGTATTTTCAATTTATGATGGATTTATCAGTTTGTAACTCCATTGTAAATCAAAGAGCATCTGTTTTTAATAATCTATCATTGGACAATTAGATTAGCTCTTTTCAAATTTTTTTTAAGACAAGCAATTGCAAGAAATGATTTGTTACCCAGTCTTTCTCAACACCTACACCAACTTTCAAATAGTGTCTTTGGTGCCCTAGAGGTTTTTACATCTCTAAGGCAATTTCCTTTCTTTCCAGAAGCAGAGGGAGGGTAATTGTGAGAGGGAACCATTTTAAATGGTCTTATTTCCTGAAAGCTCTCTTTGTTCCTATACCCCAGGGGAAGTGTTAGGTAGCCTCGGGGTTATGTCCAGCTTGAAAACTGCTGACATGAACTGGTTATATCCAGCTTGAAAACTGTTGTTATTATCCTCATACTTAACTATTTTTTTCTGTTGTTATTTATTTATGAACAGCATTTGGACTATGGTAGAAATAGAATTCCCTGAATGATTAAGCCCAGAAATAAGGAAAAAAAGGTCAATGATGATCATTTGTCTGGAAGCTGTGATATTTAGTGATATTATTGATTTTACTGGTATTCAGTTAAATATATTTCAGCAAAACTAAAGCACTTTCATACTTTTTAAAAACATATTTCTAGTTAATACATCAAGCTCCGCTGAATCGTTGAAGCTCGTCATTTTAAGTTATGCCTTGGAATTACTGATTTGGAGCAATAGACTCTCTTTTAGATCATACCATGGGAAAAAAGATATATAAATATTTCATCACACCGAACCCAAGTGTTTTGGATGCCCAGGTTTTCTTCCAGACTTTGCATGGTATTTGACACATGATAAGAACTTCATTAATGTTTGTTGAATCGATTGAATAGATTCTCAAGTATTCCGTAACCAAAATTACGGCAGCGAGTATTTAAAAGTAAAGCGATCACTTTCGTGAAGTCTTTTTATACATTGACGGGAAAGGTGTTAGAACATGATGACAAATTAGTTGAATAAAAGGCACTATTAATAGCAAAAGATAAACACCCATTACTTGTATTTTACTTTATTTAGATAATTAATCCTACCAGTACTGCAGGCTATTCTTACTAGTAAAATATAACCTTAATTAATTAACTTTAAAAAATGCAATTTAAAATTTCCGGTGTGAAGTAATGTGTAAGTGTTCCATGTGTGTTAGTCATCATTACTGTGGTTGTTATCCCTGAGCTCGCTTTCTTCTCTCTGTAGGTGGAATCCAGTCCCAACTACAAAATCCCATGGCAATGTCTGTTGAACTGCCAGGATCAATTAACATTTCAGGCAGCATCTGAATTTCTTTCATTCTTAAAATTTTATGTTTGAAAACTGTAATTTCTTTGGAGAGTTAGTGTTGTGGATAGAAAAATTTCTAATATGACGGTACTTCAAAGAGTTTGTGGAAAAATAGAATTAAAAAATAATATGAATGTTTACATGAACTTTTTGAAGTGCCCTTGTATATTTCCACGTTTCTGTGTGTGTGTGTGTGTGTGTGTGTGTGTGTGTTTTGTTTGATATAATGTGTAAAACTGAGTAGAACAAAATTTACCAACTTTCTAAAAATGATGCCTTATTTAAAAAATTTGAATAGCAATTAAATGGCACAATTAGTTAGGGGGAAAATGAGGCTTCATGCCCTCTAGTTTCCCTATTAAAAAGAACCCATTTCTAGGTTGGGAGAAAATGTTAGTAAGATCATTTCTCCTATTTGAAAATCCTACAAAGCTTTTTGGAGTATCACAGGTCAGGAGTGCAACTGAATGACATCTCCTCACATCTATAAAAGCTTTGAAAGGAAAAGCTCTCAGCATGACTTTAATGTAGCATTTCTAGAACACAGCTTGGAAAGCTTTTTCCAGAGCTGAACAGAGTTTAAAGAGAATAGTTATTATCTACCTCACATTTAAAAAACAACAAAAACCAACAAACCAACACAAAGACCTACCTATTGTCCTTAGGCTCTGCTTTCAAAAGAGCCCTTAAAATATTTCCGTAAGATCTGTTTTTATTCTGCAGAGTTACGTACTACTGTATCAATGATTTTTTTTCCTGTGCAATTATATTCAACTATCTCTCTCTGAGGCCTGATGGTATAAAAGGATGATATTTCTGTTGTGGAAATTTTTGCTGAAGTAAAAAAATGATTGAATAGGATATGGAAGATTACATTTACCATAAATCACATGCTATAAACTGCATGATGAGATGAGCAAGATGCCGATACTTTCATCATTCAATTTTGATGCTTTGGGAGCATTTTCCCCTCACGGGTGTGCTGAAACTGGCTTGCACTGACTTATGAGAGCTGATTGTTACATTTTTAGGAATCACGTTGGTAGCTTGAAATCAGTCACGGAGGGAGTACTTACACCACAGAAACCAGTTGACTTAGAAACCATCATTTTTTTCCCTCCAACTGTTAAACACTAAACAGCACAACATTACTTATGTATACAAAATGTCTCTCTCGTGACGTTTGTATGGTTAGGGATAAAAAATTTAATGATTAATATCCAATTGGCTATTCAAATTTTCTGTAAAGTTGTTGTACATCAAATGCACTATATCCTTGGGAGAAAGAGATGAAGGCTGGCAAAAGATGCATGCCTTGTAGAAAATGGATGAATTTGTTTTAGAACATACTGTTCCAGATTATTCTGTTCAATTGAAAACATGTTCAGTGAACATGAATGAGTGGTTTATTATCTCAATAAATAAAGGCTCCTTTTGCAACTGAACAACTGTCTCTTTTTAGGGAAAATTTCTTATAAGATTCTTCCTCTTGCCTCAAAAAAGGACCTTAACTTAGACTCGACTTGTCTTTAATATTAGGCAATGTTTCTTGGCAAAGCAGAAGAATCGTAGGGTGCTTCTGCCAGTGTAGAGTTAGCCTCAAGGCCTGCTGCTGCTCCACACACTGTTACTTATGTTGTCACCAGTTATAAGGGCCTCCATTGTCCCTACTGCAGCACAGGCACACACGGGGAAAGCAGTCAGTGTGTGTGGGGTACTGTGAGTTGCACACATGTGCTGCCTGAGCCGTTTGTATGTGCAGTAAGGCTGGGTAATGTGGGGATTAGCTCACATTAGCATCGACCACGCCTAAACAGCTTTCACAATGTAATACTGACATTCCTCTCTTCTGCCCCAGAGTGTACATGTTGAAAGTTATTGAATTTAGAGATTACTAAGATTGATATGAAGACCAGCCGAGTCCAAGATCCTGTCACACAGCTACTTATTAATAAACTAGTGAGACCTGGGTCATCATTCATTTCACTCACATAGTTCTTTTCTTTTACATGGGCAGCCCTGAGCTTTATCACAGTCTTGTATAATTTTATCCTTTAGTAAACTAGATGGTGGTTATGACAGAAAAACCATGTAATTAATATGGGAGTAAATTGTTCACTCATGACTGATACAGATACCTATAATTGTACAATAATTTGGCTGCTTATCTTTAGTAAAAGGTTTTTAAATTTCATTTTTTACAAGATTTGATACAATTATGTAGTATGTAATTATATTTTGTAAATATTCCATTTGTATTTGAATAGAAAGTATATTTCCTGTCTGAAAGAGCCAATATGGAAGTTTCCTGATATGACCACGGATTTCTCAATTTCTCTATTTACATATTTTGAAGCTATAGCTGACTTTTCCTGCTTGGTACATTATTCCCTTCATAAATCTGAACCATTCCTTTTTGTCCTTTTGAATCTACTTTTTTTGCTATGAAATATTAATATTTCAGATTTCTTTTTATTAGTATTTACCTGTTTCAGAGGTTATTTTTCATTTACTATCTTAAGTCTTTCGTGTTATTTTGTTTAAATGAGTCTTTCATAAATTATATAAATAATCCTTAAAACTGAACTGTATCTGGGATTTCTTTTAAGAGATAAATTTGAGCCATTAAATTTTTTTGGAATTATTGCCGTGTGAACTTGTTTTTGCCACATCACTTTTTGTGCTGGATTTACCATCCTTTTCCTTCTGTGGTGTTTCCTTTTTTACTTATCATTGGGCTGATCACTCGTGCATTTCCACCTCCACCCATAGTTTAGAAGTTCTACGTTTCTTGTAAATTCTAATTTTTAGGAGTTTCCTTAATTTTTGGAATTTTTATTGATTTCAAGGCAAGCAATTGTAAATATATAGCTTAATAATTTTTCACACCCAGATGAAGAAACAGAATATTACTAGCATCCTGGAGGCCCCCCTTCCAGTTCTAACCCCCTTCCCAAGAAAAACCTTACTTCTAACATAATAGATTAGTTTTGCATTATTTAAAAAAAGTTTTTTTTAGTTTTATTTTATTCTGTCAATATACAATGTGGTTGATTATCATGGCCCATCACCAAAACCTCCCTCCCCCATCCCTCCCAACAACCTCGTATCTGTTCACTCGTCATATCAACTTCAAGGAATTGTGATTGTTGTGTCTTCTTCCCCCCCCCCCCCCCCCCCGGTTGTTTGCGTACTTATCTATTTATTTATTTTTAGCTCCCACAAATAAGTGAGAACATGTGATATTTCTTTTTCTGTGCCTGACTCGTTTCACTTAATGTAATTCTCTCTAGGTCCATCCATGTTGTTGCAAATGGCAGTATTTCATTCTTTTTTATAGCTGAGTAGTATTCCATTGTGTAGATATACCATATTTTCCATATCCACTCATCTCATGATGGACATTTCAGCTGATTCCAACTCTTAGCTATTATAAAGAGTGCTGCAATGAACATTGGGGAACAGGTATACCTTTGGCTTGATGATTTACATTCCTTTGGGTGTATTCCCAACAGTGGGATAGCTGGGTCATATGGTAGATCTATCTGCAATTGTTTGAGGAACCTCCATACCATTTTCCATAGAGGCTGCACCATTTTGCAGTCCCACCAACAATGTATGAGAGTTCCTTTTTCTCTGCAACCTCGCCAGCATTTATCATTCACAGTCTTTTGGATATTAGCCATAACTGGGGTGAGATGGTATCTCAGTGTGGTTTTGATTTGTGTTTCCTGAATACTGATTGATGTTGAGCATTTTTTCATGTGTCTTTTGGCCATTCGTACATCTTCCTTTGAGAAATGCCTATTTAGCTCTTTTGCACATTTTTTAATTGGGTTACTTGTTTTTTGTTGTTGTAAAGTTGTTTCAGTTCCTTGCGTATTCTGGATATTAATCCTTTGTCAGATGTATATTTTGCAAATATTTTCTGCACTCTGTTGGTTGTCTTTTAACTCTGTTAATTGTTTCTTTTGCTGTGCAGAAGCTTTTTAGTTTGATATAATCCCATTTGTTTATTTTTCCTTTGGTTGCCCATGCTTTTGGGGTCATATTCATGAAGTCTGTGCCCAGTCCTACTTCCTGAAGTGTTTCTCCTATGTTTTCTTTGAGTAGTTTTATTGTTTCAGGGTTTATATTTAATTCTTTAATCCATTTTGAGTTGATTTTGGTATATGGTGAGAGGTATGGGTCTAGTTTCATTCTCCTGCATATGGATATCCAGTTATCCCAGCACCATTTCCTGAAGAGGCTGTCTCTTCCCCAGTGTATACGCTTGGTGCCTTTGTCAAAGATCAGATGGCTGTAGGTGTGTGGGTTGATTTCTGGATTCTCTATTCTATTCCATTGATCAGTGTGTCTGTTTTTATGGCAGTACCATGCTGTTTTGGTTATTATAGCTTTGTAGTATAGTTTAAAGTCTAGTAGTGTTATGTCTCCACTATAGTAGCCACTAGCCACAGGTGGCTATTGAGTACTTGAAATATGACCAGTGACCGAGAAACTGAATTTTTAGTTGTATGGAATTTTAATTAATGTAAATTCAAATGGTATCTATCCATTTTGAAGAGCACAGCTATGGATTATAACCTGTTTTTGAGGATCTAGGGAAATGACAACAATCATACCCTGATGATATGGGTAAAAATTGATAGAATTTTAAAGGGATATTTGGCAAAAAAAAAAAAAAAAAAAAGCAAACTCTAATTTTTTTCTATCAGTATATTAGTATTGCTTCTGGTCTAGCAATTTCACTGTGAGAAATTTATGAAATACTCCTACAAGTATGGAAAGGTATTTATACAAGTAGTTTTATTATAGCATTAAAACAACAATATTGTCCACCAAGACAGAATAGGCTAAATTACTGAACACTTAAGCAATAAAACAGAATATAGCTTTAAAAGAATGAGGTTCATAAATATGTACTAATGTGAAAAGATGTTCATAATGTGTGGTTAAATGAAAAAGCCAATGAACCAATATCTAATATATCTTGAAACTTTCTATTAACTGAAATATTTGATTGATAAGATTAGAGTATGTGCATAACATTCTGATATACCGTATTACAAGTAATACATATCCATTGCAGATAATTAGAAAATACAGAAATCAAAGAGATGAAATTTAAAATCACTCATGAGCTTGTCACCAGTTTAATAAGGGAAATTTATTAAAATTTCAATATAGAAATTATACTATACTGCTAGTCTATAGTTTTTTTCAATTAAAACTATACCACAAACATCCTCCCATATCAATAATAATATATCAATTGAAATCACTTCAAAGTGTTTCATTATTCTTGTTACAATAATTTATTGAAACAGCCTTGAATTAATGGATACACAGTTTTTTCCCAATTTTCTACTATTAATATACAGAACACTAGGATGATTAGTTTGTGCATATATGCTTTTAATTGTTTGGGGATAAATTCTTAGAAGTCAGAAAAGCCTATTATTAGCTCGATGAACTTACATTTTTAAACAAGGCTAATCAATGACTTTTACTGTGTAATCACACATTTCCACTAACAGAAGAATGTATTACCTAGATTAGTGAAACTCTATTAAAAATCTACTAGATATTGACTTTTTGAGTCATTCTACTGCTACAAACTAATTCTCTATGAGCCTTGAGAAAATATTTGAGGCAATGTTTGCAACTGAAACAATTTACTTTGTGACCGTGAATTCCCCTTTATTATTCCATAACTTTTTCAAGAAAAAAATAAAAATATTTTTCAGTAAAAACCTGATCTAGAGTATGCTGAGTTTCTTCAATCTCTGTGGCCAACTCCTAGAAACAGAAAACAAAACTATGGCTCAAAGAAATAGAGTCATTCTTCCCAGGGAAAAACAGATGATATTTCAGAGCCAGCATATGTCATCAGAGCAGCTCTTCTATTGTTCAGCATTTGCCTAGATCTGGAAGTTAATGGGAAGTAAAAAAGAGAACATTAAGACAACTTTGATCAGTTGCAGGAGGAGAAAGAAAATTCTTTACAATCTGTGTTAAACTCTCATGTAAGGAAAAAAACATTCCAGTATAGACCCATCAATAAAGCAAGCAATAGTGCCAGCCACAGCTGGCCAAGAGTTCCACCCATTTTTAGTGAGGAAGGACCATTATAACCACCCTGTTGGGTATATGCATTTTGTGGACTATACGTCATATTAAATTAACTGTTAATTTACAGTGTATATTTCTCACTTCATTGCATGGGTTCAGTTATTCTCAGCTAATCTTTTTTATAAGCTATATTAAATTCCTCAGTAAAAATATCCCTTTCTAATAAATACTCAAAACAGGTAGAAATTATGTTATTATTCAAATTGAGACCATGTTAAAAAAAAAACAGAAAAAAACACTGCAGAATAAATAAGCAACACCTGTCACCCCTTATAGACTACCCCTTAAGAAGAATGATTTCTATCAGTATAGGCCATGTATTACATAAGATGCTTTAAAAACACTTTATCTATCCCTGTCATTTTCTCCATTTATTCTGGTCTGGTTGGTTCTTTAAATGAATCACAGAGCTTATGAGGCCAGTGTGATAATGTCAACATCCATTAAACTGCTGAGGTTAAAGTACATCAGGTTTCTTTAGGCACATACATGTGAATGCATATGCACAACACACAGCCAAATAAACACATACACAATACACATATAAAACTAATGGGGGAAACTAAAAAACCTGTGCTAATAATTTAGTGTAATCCATTAGTACTTTTGGACAAAGAAATCCAAAACCTATCATGTTAATGTGTTTTTATTGTATAAAAATATCTTATTTCTACCGTAGGTTAGAGAAATGCTAATCTGAAGTAGTAAATAATTTGAATTATGCAACATCCCAAAGAAAGTGTAGGTTTATTTCTCTGGGTACACACAATAATAATACTAAAATGTATTCTGTTAAGTATTCTTAGGAGTCTAACTTAAATGAATCAAGGATCATGATTTGCTATGAGCATAACAATTATTTGCTTCACGTAAGTACATCCTAAACTTTTGAAAGCAGAACACTTTAGTAGAAAGCAAACTAGCTAGTATTATTAAACATTAAATATCAAGTCTGTGCCAGGCACTGTTCAATGCTCTACCCACATTTACAGTTAATTCCTTACAACAACCATGGATAACAGATGGAAAAACAAAGTAACTTGCCCAATATTGGGCAGCTAGTAATAAAAAAAGAAGCTGAGATTGAATTTCAGGTATGTCAGACCTCAGCGCCCAAGTTCATTAGCTGTTGCAGTTAATGCTCACAAGGGGCCCTGGCAACCTGCTGCTCTTCTGACACAGGTAACACGAGGCCAGAGCCCACCTGTCAGGCCTTCCCCTCTGAGGACTTTCCACCTCGCAGTCGGGGGTGTGTTGTTTCCAGTTCCACCCCAGCCTCCAGGAACAGCAACATGCTCCTTCCCAACCTCTCCTTCCTCAAAGAGCTCAAGCTTCCAGAAAACAAAATCCAGTAACACAGGTTGTTTGCAACTAAGTTCTACTTTTTACTCTCTAAACAAAAAACAAATTAATATCTTAATTATCATGCCCACAAATAATGTGCAAAGGCAAGGTAAGCAATAATTTTACCTCTTTTCTATCATTCCTTGTTTCTCATTTCTATTGCTTCATATCTCGCTCGCTCTCTCAGTTTCTCCTTTCCTTTCATGTTTTCATCTCTCTTCTATTTTTCCAGGATCTGTATTCCTTACTTAAAATAGTGGTGCTATAAAGTGCCTCCATTTGGGGTAGGGCATTAGCTTAGATTAAACTGGCAGGGGAACACCTTGAATGTTTAGAAGTACAAGTATATTTGAAAAAAAAATCATGGAAAGATTCATATTATCTTTTAATTCTATTTTCCCAAGAACTTTTTGATGTACCCTCGTATTTGCCCATAACCAATTCTATGTCTTTTAAATTTGAAATTGTGTGCGTGTGTAAAGTCGTTTGTCTTTTTTTTTTTTCTTTTTCATTTTTTGGTTCTCAGCCGTTTTTGGCAATAGCTATTCCAATGATCTAGAGGAAATTCTGGTCAAAGCACCTCGCCTTCCCTGTCCCCCACCCCCTGACAAATACAGCAAGTTTATAATTAGTGTTTATAATTTAGCAGATAAAAAATAATCACTTTATTTGCAGGAGCCAGTTTTCTGCCTTTTTAAAACTTTCTTCAGAGACAGGCACTTTAATTTTTTCAAGTTTCCAAGCCCCTTAAATGTTTAACTCACCCGAATTTTAAGTGCTACAAAATGAAGTTCCATTTAACGGATGTTCATTTCATGGAGCTCCAGAACATTATAAATTATGGTAAGTTAATTTGCTCATTTCAGAGTTTGACAAAGCAGCTCTCAGAGGCTGCCCTGGTCTGTGCTAGAGGAAGAGAGAGTGGGAAAAGCAGCAGGTCGGGGTCCCCGGAACGAGAGTGTCTCCTGAGTTTCAGTAAGTGGCTCTGTCACATAAAACTCATGTCGGCTGTTAAATGGCCAAGCCAGCTGCAGCCCATGTGCCGCAAGTGCTCTGGCCTCTTATATCCCCCATTCAGTTATTGCGTCTATAAATTCAGGGGCCACCTGGGCAATGTGCTCATCCAGAAGAGCCCCAAAGGAAGCATTAACATATCAAGGCTCATAAAGCACAAATCCTTAAATGTAAAAACTGACACTTTCATCCTCTCCAGGCTACATCTATATAGGTTTCTTTTTAATGAAAAAGAAAAGGCTTATTTTTCTGCTGAGGTATGGTATTATAAAGTTAACAATTATATATTTTTAAAATTTCTACTATTGTACATACTGGCCAGCTGAGCAAAAAAAAAAAAAAAAAATCTACTATTATAAAGCTACCTAATTTTATTCTCCTCTGAAACTGTATGTCAGTTCATTATTAGAACACTCATCCCTATTAATAACTCAACTTTCAATTTAATCATGAAAATGACCCATAACAGGTGCCTGACAAACATCAACTAATAGCATAGGGAAAAAAGGTAAGCTTTAAAAGTAACAGTACATCTTTTTCTCCTTTCAATTCTCTTTTAAAATAGTTTTCCCCCAAATTTGTTATCTACTGGGGAAATCTAATAGAGAATCTGTCCTTGTACCTTGCTTCTCCACTCCAACCATGTTAACCAAATATTTTCGCATATTTAGTAACATTTTGAACACACTTCTGCTAGTGTTTCACCTGGTTTCACCTGGAGGGTTGTCATTATTTATTTATCTCTGTCTCCTTTATGTTGTAACCTTCTAACGGCAGTTCTTAAAGGTAGTTGGCAAGGAGGTGAGTGGATTGTTGAGGGACCTCTTTGTACGTACATGTTCACCTTCCCAGCCCTTCCTGCCCCATCCAGAAGACTAAGAGAACACAGGAAGGTGGAGAGCAGAAAACAAAGAAGAGAGGTCAGCTGCATTTTTTACAAAGTTCCCCACTGGAAGGAGGGGATATATTGCATGCATCTTTGTGGGCATATCAGTACCTGGCACATCACAGGAGGTGACTAAATTAAATAAATGAGTGGAACAAGGTAAAGCAAAAAGTCTCCATTCAAATAAGTCAGCACCAATAATTTCAAGTCAAGTTTTTACCAACTCTGCTTTGGAAAAAAAATTTATTTCAATGTACTATTTTCTAATCAATATTTGTACCCTCTGAATTAGTGGTGGAGAGAGTAGAGAAGATGATGGAAGATGTTTGGAGGGAAAAAAGAAGCAGTATCTGCACATAAAGGCAAAGCTAGTGGAACATATAGAAGACAAAGGGAAACTCTGTGGTTCAATGCCATGTTGGACACAGACTACTGCAGGAGAGCCAGAACACTTACCTTTGCACATGTGCTTAGAAGCAAACTGCCACACACTTCCATCGTTCCCCTAATGATAAAACACTGGAAGTTATCATCGAAACGTGTAACTGTTTAAGGAGAGGCAATAAACACCCATTTTGTGACTCTCCCTGGGTGATCAGGACCAACTCCCCTCCTTCCCATGGGACAGCAAGGGAAAAAACTGGATCAGGTATTCAGTCACTTAAGCTAGTTAAATTGCAGAGTGTGTAGAAAAGAATTAACCTTACCCAAGGAGAGGTCTGGCCTTTGCCCCTGTCTCCTAGGAGGTGATCCCTAGGAAGAGTGTCTTTGTTGCCACAGCAGACATTCTAACAATGTGACTTATGATGGGGGCTTTGGGTCATGCGGTATCCACTCTACCTCCAGAGGGGCTGGAGACTAAAAGTATCAGCTTGACCTCAGCAGGAGCTGGAGACTAAAGGTCAGACACTCAGACAGTCAACTAAATGCCTGGGCCCAATAAAAAGTATGGACACAAGCACGGGTGAACCTCCCTGGTTGGCAATACTCAATGTGTATTGTCATACATCACTGCCAGGAAAGTAACGTTGTCCATGACTCCATGAGGACAGGATAACTGGGAGCTCCTTGTTTGGAACTTTCCTGGATTCTGGCCCATATATCTCTCCCCTTGCCTGATTTTTATCTGTTTCCTTTCCCTGGGATAAACTGTCAATGTGAGTTAAAATAGTTTTCAGTGAGTTCTGAGTCTTTCTAGTGAACTCTCAAACCTGAAAGTGGAAGAAGCCCTGAACTGCATTTGGTGTCAGAAGTGAGGGCAGTCTTGTGGTCTGTTCTCCAACTTTTACTGATTTTTTTTTTTTTAAGAGCTACAGATTCACAGGCCACTGCAACATGAAAATTAAATGAGCAACAGACCTGCCCCGAATAGAATGTTCCTATGTGTCCTGTCTTGGGCTGCAAGGTCTGCATGGTGCTTCCAGAATTCCTGACTTACTGTCAGCTGTAATGACAACAGCAAATCAGGGCTTCACAACTTGAGAAAAAACATCTCTCAAGACGTTTTTTGTTGTTGTTATTATTTTGAAAGTTTACATAGTTTTCTAATTGCCTGCTGAAGCACTAATTAGTTTTTTAGTTCTCTTCTTATCCATAGCAGAAAATCACAGATGAGCATTACTTTAGTATTTAAATAATATTTTACACTATCTTACCCAATGCAGCCTGACAGATTTAACAATCATATTCATAATCATAATCATAATCATATATACATACATACACAAATCATGTTTTTTTCCGTGCCAGGAATTATTCCAAGCACTCTAAATAAGACACTGAAATGAGAACATGGAAAATAATATTCTCATGGGAAAATTTTATGTAGGTCATTTTGAATCTGCTGTTGTGTCTGGTTTAAAATTTACCTATTCCACATAGTTGGCATATTGGCTATCTTTTTGCCTAGGCCGTGACATTGATCCAGCAAAATTTGAAACAAAATCCATTGTCATTCAAAAGTACACACACACACACACACACACACAAAATGGGGGGGGGGGAGAAGATATAACAACCACAATTACTTGAAGTTGATACGACAAGCAAACAGAAAGGACATTGTTGGGGGGGGAGAAGGGAGGGAGGTTTTGGTGATGGGGAGCAATAATCAGCCAAAATGTATATCGACAAAATAAAATTAAAAAAAAAAAAGTACTCCTATTAACCATAATAATGTTTATTCCTTACTAAAGCATCCCTTACTTTCAACTTATTGCTAAGTCATCATCTATTAAACTAAACCTTTTTTTGTTAAACGTCATTAGATACTGGTCTATAAAACAAATTAAGGAGATAAAAGAAGAATGCTTCCTTCACTTGTTTTAGTGCTCTGGCTTTCTATAAATATTCCTTCAGTGTCTGTGATTAAACCAGATTTTATTGTTCTGCCTAATTCTCCACCATGACCTTCTTCTCCCTATTATCTGATAAACACCTGCTTCAACTGAATATTTGAGCTGCTAAGAAATAAAAACCACATTCTCCCCTCATTCTTTCTCTGATATTCATTTGTGCTTCCTGTCTACCTCTAGATCACGAGCTAGGACTCAACATTGAAACTGGAAGAAGGGGCTCAGTAGAATCAAATTTAATAACACATGTGAAGCTCGGTAAGAAAGTATCAGATACTTGAGTGAGATGCCTGCACTTACGTCTTCACCATGAGAATTTTAATAAATCTAAAATCTGGGTTCTGGGAAAAGGGAAATAGTTGAACAGTTAACCAGCACAGCCTCCAGAGAATAGCAAGGACGATTCTCTATGAAAGTTGACACATGCAGAAAGTATGGATTTGTTTTTAGACTACTTTAACATAGCACTCTAAAATTAACATAAAAACATAAATTATATAAATTAATATATATAAAAGTTTAAACGAAATGGTACAGAATTAAAAGTAGAAAAATTTTTAAGGAGCATAGATGTTGATATTATAGAGACTTGCTTTGACTATGTCTTTGACACTAACTCTACAAGCTTTTGTACATTATTTAACATGTGCACTTGAGTTTTCTAATCTGTTAAATGTGTATCATTTTGTGTTATTGTGAAGAGTAAATAAATAAATGTATATAAAATGCTTAGTATAGAGCAAATCCTAACAAATGCTAGTTTTAAACCAAACTACTTCCCCCAAATGATTAACATTTTATCTTTCTTTACAAAAATAATATCTTAATGATTGTGATAAACAATCAATTTGCCAATTACTTCTATAATTAAATTTGACTTCCCAAATTATGTCTGGTCACAAACATTATGGGTATGACTTTTTTTAGTCAAGAAAAAAAAAGTGTTTGAGATGATCTTTTAGGTCATAGAATTCTAATCCTATTTAATTTTAATAACTTTTTTCTAAAGAAGATTTTACTTCTTCAGTATAATGCACATTAATGCAAAGTTTACATAAATTTGGTGCAGAATTATTCTGATTAAAATTCTAGGATTTTTTATTATTATTCCCCCAAAGAGATAGCTGATTATAACCCAATTAAATGAATCGGAAACAAGATAAGGAGAGTCAGTAAAGTGCATTGTGGGAAAAAGAAGAGACCACTGTGACAGTCTAATCAAATGAGGGTTCCTCCTTACAAGTAAGTCGAGCCAAAGGGTCTCAGAGGCCCTGATCCTGCTGCTTGCATCACATTAACCAAGGTCTCAGGTCACTGGGTTTACAACATCCTTAAATCCCACATCCAATATTTCTCAATATAGATCTGACTCCATTCCTCAAAAGAGGACTCAACATAAATTCCAGTTGCTGAGGTGATATGCCACTCTTTATCCTATTTCATCACTCTTTCTCAGTTTCTTTTTTTTTAATCTCTGTGTTCAAACAATAGACAGAACAACCAATGTTATAAATTGACGTCGGTAGCAGCGACTGGTTATTTCTTTTCACTACTCGTCTTTCTGCTTCCCATTCTTCTGATAATCTTTTGACTCTGTGACTTGCTTTTACATTATGAAGCAAAAATAAATTCAATTAGAAGGCAGATGAGTGTAAAACAAAGAATGAAATTAAAAATATGCTCTTTAATAATGTTTTTCTAATCTTCCTGGAGAATACGGAAGCTCTTAATCCACAACTCGTGACTTAAGCAAGACAAGTATGTTTGCAGTTTTAACCACCTCACAGCTACCTCCCTCAGAGGTACATGCAAAAGAAAGGAGAGCATGCTTTGAAAGTAGGCATTTCTCCTTAAAGGTGCAGTGCCTATTACATTAGTTTCCACATCCTGTGAAGAAGTGAGGAAAATCAAATCAAATTATTGTTTCAAATGTAAGCCCAGTAATTTGCCAGTTTAAATTGCTGTTTTCTTTCCAAAAGCATTTAGCAATTTACTTTCCATATTGGCCACAAGCTGAATATGATCTCTGCTTTCTAAAAACAGATTCTGTCAAGGCTGAGAGAATACGGGTATGTGGCTCCCCTCAATGGCCACCGAGAACATCAGCACAGTTCAAAATTAAAAAGCAGGGTGCAGGAGAAGTGATGCTTTGAATTATCTCCAGCAAAAGCTCATTGTCCCATTTTCTTCGCCACCTAGTGACAGCTGGTGTCTATGCAAACATGAGACCGAAAATAAACAGAGGTCAAATCCAGGAGGACTTTCTTTGTATAAAATATCAACTTTAAGGAAGGAAAGCCCCAAGATAAAGTTTCCAAGAACTTCTGAAGCTTATAAAACATGGCTAGACTTCAGGGAGAAGAAATGGCAAGGGAGAAGGAAGCAAGGCTTCACTCTACGTACCTTTCAACTAATAGCTTTGGGTTTAGAAAAGTAGAATACATACTGTAACACCGGGGGAAGGGCTATCACAATATTTCTAACCTGACAAGTAATTTGAAATGAAAAATGTCAATGTACAGAATATATTCCAGCTGAGTACCTCCAAGATCAGCAACTCCCAGAGGTCCCGGGCAGGTACTTGGAGATTCACCTTGGCCCAGGTTTCAACCATGTCTCATGTGCAACATTGCCTCAGTTCTCTTGAGAGTTCAACTTTCATAGCAGCCTCTAAATTCATAGTGCCAAGAAGGCAAGCCAATTCTGAAACAACACTTGGGAGAAGGTAGGGGAATCGACTAAGAATTATAAGTAGCATGGCACCTGGAATTTAGGGAGAGGCCAGACTCAAGGGATAAGGCTGGGTGGAGAGGATCCCCCACAGGAAAGTGCAAGGTCATTCCCCATGTCCCAAGGGGAGGATTACAGAGGAAGAAGCTGCATTCCTAGTGTGTCCCCCCCACCCCCGTGAACTTCCTTTGACTTATTGTCCCTCCCCCCAAATCTTTTTTTAAGCTCTTTCTTTTATGCCTTCCCCATTAATTAGATTTTATTGCACTTTCTGATGGTATTTTTTAAGTTAGCCTAAGTGCTGAAGAAGATTTTGCAAATGCAACAAAGTATTTGATTATCAGTTGTTAAAACTGGTTTAGCAGAATTTATATTTTCTTTCTTCTGCCTTTTTTATTTGTGATAAAAGAAAAGGTATTGAGCCATTTTTTAATGATTTTTTATGAATTATATTTGTACTGGTTGATGATGAAGGGTTGTTGTTTTTAACTTGTTTGTAAAATTCTGCAGCAGACACCAAATATTTTTATATATTAAAACACCAAATTTACATACAGCATGCATCATTGATCAACGGACTATACTTGTTTTCCAATAAAGTTGTCAAGCCTTGTATTGAGTATTATCACTGAAAATCTCTTTCTTTGCCTGCCCTCCCCACAGCTTACCTGCAGACTCCCAGGCCTGATGTAGGGTGAGGACCTTTTCTGCAGAAAGTTCTTTGGGGGCAGGGGGAGGAGGAGCGGAGTGGAGCTTAGAAGCCACTGGTCGAACACTGAGCCCTGACTCCCAGCATGTGGCCTCAGCTCTATCCAACTGTTCGCTTGATTCAAAAATGCATTCAAATATCTTATTATTATTAACCCTTTACCTGTCCAAAAAATGATAAGGGCAATATTTATATAGACCTTTACGTTTTACAAAAGGCTTCCATTTATTTTCTCCTTTGACCCAGGAGGTGGGCAGAATTGAAGAACTGGGTGTCCCAAATGCAAGCTCTAAAGCTGGTAAACTCTGAAGGTCAGAGAGCCCTCCACAGCTGGTCAGTGCCTTCTTGTTCTGACCTCACAGCAGTTCCAGTGGGCAGGCTGCTCTGTCAGTACCTGGGGAGACAGGGAGGTGGCAGGGAGGTGGCAGATCAGTTTGGAGTCTGAGAGAGGCCACTATAAACGCTGCCTTCACCATCTACCTGGTGTGAAACCCTAGACTGACTGAGCTCCGGCATACTCGATTGTAAAACAGGTATGATACCTAACTCAGAGTTGTGTAAAGACTGGAAAGATTATTATGACCAGCATAGTGCCTAGCATATAGCAGGTCCTTCATAGTAGCAATTCTATGAATAAACTTGGTTCTCTCAAGACCTATTAGAATCTTCAAATAGAATGTGTAGAGAGGAGCTGTAAAGACAAGAAGCCGCAACTGACACCAAGGGATCCGAAAAACAACATTAGACAAGGTCGAGATAAAGTTATGCAGTGCAGAGGCCAGGAGCACTGCTCAGCTGCAGTCTCTCCACCAGCCCCAGACCTGGAAGGATGGCTGGTGGTCTCAATCAAGACAGAGACTTTTGTAACATATTCCTGAGGGGTGTTTCAATAAATCCTTCAATAAAAATTCAAAATGCACAAATTTAGAAAAATGTAGGAATCGGCTATGCAGAAAACGTGCCTATCCATAATTTCTTACCATAAGAATTCAAACAGTTTTCCACCCTGTTTTGGTTATTTTACCAGTTAATGTGTTTTAAAGCAAACCATTATAAAAATCAATGCTAATTGCCATTTAAAAGTCATATTTTTTCCCTCTCTTTATCAGATAACTTCTCCTGAGTAAATGCAAAATAGCTTTTTAATTTGAGTGGTCTCTGAAATCATTTCTTAATAGGAATGCCATCTGGGAAAAAGATCTAGGTATAAATTCCTGCACTGTTTTCAAATTAGAGCAAAGCACCTGGTTATTTTGAATCCCAGTTTTAACATCAGTAAAATAGGACTTCCTGTGTTACAAGGTGTTTATATGTGGAAAGCCTCTGTCCAGTACGTGGGCTAGAATCCCGAAATATAAAATGTAAGAAATACATTTTCTTAATTTTACCACTTGATCAGTACAGATAAAACAAAAAAATCATTTATCTAAGATGTATCTTTCTCAAGCTCTGGGATTTTAGGTGCAGAGGGAGAGGGAATATAATTTTGATGTTAACTTTTAAATACTATAATAGCTGCTACTGAATCCAATTTTAGCAAGTCAGGATCTGATTTGCTATCTTTGATATAGTAGGTTTCCCTACTATTTATACAATTATAAAATCAGTGATTTCCTCAGGCTAATTTATCAAAAGAAAATCTTCTCACCTTTGAGCGGAGATTCTGGGAGTGTGGAGAGGTTGGCTTAATGTGAAGGCCACAGACAGGCTAGCAGGTGGGGAGAGAATGACCTGGGGTTGGAAAGGGGAAAATTGTTCCCCTTCTACTAAAACAAAACGCACGAATGAATCACTTCGGTGGCAAGAATTCATACAGTAGAGTACACATGAAAAAATGCTCAAGAGGGGACAGGTGAGAAGGACTTTTTTTGATGTAATAACATTTATTTTACAACCAATGTGTGTATGTGTGTGAGAGAGAGAGACAGAGATTGTGTGAGATTTGGGGGAAGGAAGAGTTACAGGAAATACATGATACTATTTAAAATGAGTATTAATCTTTCAAAACAAAAACATGCTCGTCTTACCACATGTTGCTCAGGTTTCTCCTGAAGAAGGCTTGGCTGATTAAACCACGTAAATCTGATACGTTCACCTTAAATCTGAACCACAAACATTAACACAGCGGTCTCTAAAATTTGCAGTGGTCAGACCAGTTGAGCCTGGTCCAACCGCTTGACTCTGGACTCATAGGATCCTGCTGAGTTCTCTAGAGCTGCGCCGAAGCTTGTCTTTCTTGGGACCTTGACCTGGAGGTGATCCCGAGCGTCCTTTGGTTTACGCTTCTGCGTCTGGGAGGGCTGCACTAAGGCCGTGCCGCGGGCTGCGCTGCTTTTCCTTTCTATTCAACAAGTCCTGAGGTTGAGGTTCCTCGGGCGTCTGCAGTGCGAGCGCATTGCGTGTGGCGCGGCCCATGTGCAAACCCACTTCTGCTCTTGCCCGTGCGGTGAACCCTGCTGTGGCTGCCACTCCGTGGTCTCTCCTCAGCCATCGTGCATCACTTGTCCTGCTTTGCCTGAGACTCACTCCAGCTTCTCGTTGGCCTTGGAAGCTGTGGACAGCAGCCATCTGCTTGAACACGTCTTATCGTTAGATGGTATTCCGTGATACTGCCGTCCACACTGTACTTGATTGCTTCTGAATTCTTCTCTTTCCTAAAACCAGACCCATGTCCTCCCTCAAATTCCAAAACCTGGGGAAATATTCTTGCTCCCCAGCTGACTTTTAGATTGTTTTAAAAGTGCTCACCATGGGCCTAACATGACACTGAGAAAACTGCAAAGTAAGAAAAAACAAATCTGGTTCAGAGGGAAGAGTGTGAAAAGAAAGCTGTTCGGGAAACAAACTCACACCATAGAGGATCTTAAATCCCTGGCTGAAATGTTTGGACTTTTGTCATTGGGAGTAGGTGGCTATTGTAGGCTCTCGGTTCAGTGAACATTAGGCATGAAAAACAGGCTGACTGGGCACTGTTGGGCAGCAGAATTAGGAAGTTAAAAGTTAGGGAGGCCATGAGGAAGCTGGCGTAGTGATCCCCTGTGAGTTGATTGTGTTAGAAATGTTTTTGAAAACTAAACTAGAAAAAAAACCCTTTGTGTTATTGAAGCAATCTTGATTTGAGTGAATGTAGAAGTTTCTGAAACATGTGAGGAAGAAAAAAGTCACCCATAACCTCACAACCTACAGATAATTAATATTTTATTGTCTTTTTATGGATTTAACTGAGATTAT
This sequence comes from Cynocephalus volans, assembly GCF_027409185.1. NCBI lineage: Eukaryota > Metazoa > Chordata > Mammalia > Dermoptera > Cynocephalidae > Cynocephalus > Cynocephalus volans. The sequence goes on along the minus strand of NC_084473.1, from coordinate 91,958,570 downwards.
ATAATAAATGTACCTTGATACCCTAACATTTTTAAACAGCACAGATATTTGCCTACATTACTATTATTTGAAATATGATCTATAAGTGGTTATTAAGTCTATCAAATGGATGGACCATAATTTAGCTTCTCTACTTTGGTTGGATATCTAGATTATTTCCACTTATTTGCAATCAGTAGTCAAAATGAAATAGTCATCCTCACCCAAATATCTTTGTCTGTCTCTCTGTTCATTTGCTTGGCATAGATTCAGAAAGCAATGGACCTTTTTAGGTTCTTGACTAACTGTGTTCTGAAGAGACATTTGCTCTTCTCTTGCACAAGCACTGTGTCGCACTGAAAATGCTCACTTTTAAATCACTGGCAAGTAGACAGACAAAAAGGACATCCTGTACAATGAGCATTTCTTTGCCAATTAAATATTAATGCAGTTGAAAGTTTTGCTTAGCAATGACTGCTCGTGGGGGGCAGCCCTTGCCCCTAAATTCATCACAACAACCCTCTTTAGTTAGCAAGTGGGCTCTGAGAGTGGAGCCCAGGTGTTCCAACTAGATAACATTGTCTAGGGATAAATGTAAGACCCTTCATTTGAGATAAGGAAAGCGTGTAAGTGCAGGTGAGAAAATGTAGCTTAGCAGCAACAAAAGTGAAAAAGCACTTAGGGTGTTATTGTGCAGTAACCCCAGAACGAGTGAGTGTGCAACTTGAGAGCAAAAACAAACCAAAACCAACTTGTGCAAACCCAACCAGACCGCAGGTTATGTTAGCACAAGTCTAACCTATAGAACAGCAGGATGAGGGTCCCTGTTTCCCAGGCTTCAGAGGCCAGGAGACACTAGTTGGCAAGTGAGTGGCCTTGAGTCCTGTTGTAGCCTCTGACTCTGGGTACGTGGTCTGGAGAGAAGCATTGTCTGAGGAACTTCAGCAACATTAGATGCACAGCAGTGTGGAAAATCAGATTCTTCTTCCTACAGACCCAAAGGGTATAACAAGAATTCCTAAGTGAAGCTATAAGGATGAGATTTCCTTAAGGATTGATTTACTAGTAGGCCTACAGTTTGGAGTAGGCTGCCTTGGAGGAGGGAATAAGTTCCCTCAGGCCTAAGCTGAATGAACATGTGTGTGTGTGTGTGTGTGTGTGTGTGTGTGTGTGTTAACATAAAAGTCATTAAATTGTGAGGAATTAAAAGTGTTGATTACTGCACCACGCAGTGCGCCGTGTGTAGAAGAGTGCTTATTACTCTACCCAAGAGATGGCCAGATCTTAGGGTCTATTCCAATCCTGATTGTGTGATTCTCTGAATTTGATTTTACCTAGATTGAAACTTAGAAAGAACAGTGAGATGTTCAAAAGGACCTCAAATGGGCCTCCATGATCTTGTCTCCACTGTCCCTGGCCTAGACCGCCAGATCACCTCTTCCTCTTCTACCCAGCAGCCTCCTAACTGGGACCACGTTTCTCCTCTTGCCATCCCACCCACCCCTCATAGCCAATTCTTCACACGACATCCAGAGTGAATTTTCTTTGACTTTTTATTGAAGTATGACCTACATTTAGAAAAGAGGACATATTATTAGTGAGCAGCTCTATGAAGTTTCACAGATAGAACATACCCATGCTGCCAGCACCCAGATCAGGAGAGGAAGATGCCCAGCCCGGAGCATCTGCCCCCTGCCCCTCCATCCCCCACCAAAACCCACCTCCCAGTCACCCACTGCCCCAGCCTCAAGGGAAACCATGACGCTGACATTCAGCAGCATAGATTCATTTTGCCTGTTTTTGAACTTTGGGTTAATAGAATCATGTAGTATGCTCTCCTTTCTTTCTATTTTTTTATATTTTCTTCTATATTTGTGAGATTCATCTATGAGATTCATCAATATTGTTGCCTGTGTTCGCACATAGTTCTTTCTCATGGCTGCCTAGAATTCCATTGTGTGACTCTACCACACCTGTTTTATCCATTCTATCGTTGATGGATGTTTTGGCAATTTTGAGGTTTTGGCTATTATGAATACTGCTGCTAGGAAAATTCTAGCAAACATCTCTTTTGGTGAACACATGTATGTATTTCTATTTGGGGTATCCCTTGAAGTGAGTTTTCTAAGTTAGCTTTTGCAGATACTACCAAACATTTTTACTAAGTAGCTGTAACAATTTATACTCCCACCTGCAGTGTGCGAGAGTTCCAGTCACTCCACATCCTTATCAATACTTGGTATTGACAGTCTTTATAATTTTAGCCATTTTAGTGATCAGTGACATTTTAAAAATGTAAATAAGATTGTATCTTACCTGCTTTAAATCTTCTAATTGTTTCTAATTTCACCTAGAATAAAAGCCAACCTTCTTATGTTTGCCTGCAGGCTCCTTTATGGTCTGGTCCCTGCCTACCTCTGTGACCTCATTTACCCTTTATCTCTCCCTTCTTTGCTGTATTCTGGTCATACGGGCTTCATTTCTGTTATTTTGAAATTCCAAACGCTTTCCTCCTTCAGAGATTTTGCACTAGCTGTTCCCTCCACAGAGAGAGCTCATCCCCCAGATGTCACTTGCTGGGCTCCTTGCCATCACTCGTCCCTCAGCTGTACTGTCACTCGTGTAGTGAGGCCTTCCCCAGCACCCTCTCTATCACTTCACCCTATGTGATATCTTCCATGACTCTCATCAACCTGAAATCATCTTTTTAAATGTTCTTATTTACCAGACACTAGAAGGACTGTCATCTCTAAGAGGGTCTGTCTTCTCTCCAGTGGTGTTTCCAGCACTCAGAACCTCCCCTGGCACATGGTGGGACCTGTATAAATAGCTGATGAGTGAGTGAATGAACTAACGTGTGGCACTTGAGGGAGAGATCAGGCCTGGGACTGCAGGAAACCACGTGCTTTTATTACCACCTTCCAGTCTCCCCTGCTGCTTCTTCCAATTCCAGAAATTCACTTCATTCTGACAGTAGAAGTCTACCTGCTATACATTCTCAAGCCTCGTGGGGAGGAAACATGAGAACTGAAGGGCTTTAAGGGTATAAAGATCCTAGTAGAACACCCAGCCCCCACCCCAGCCTAATAATACTAGATTTTGGGCCCATCCCAAGTGAACTCATTTCCGCATCACTGTCTCTGGGAAACTTTATCTTTAGGTTATGTCCAACGGGAAGTCATCACATATTTAGTTAAAACAAATAACAAGCACTACGTATTATGTAAAATGTACATTTGTACACAAAATCTTTAATAAAAATTATTGCCTTGCTGCTCTTCTGAATATGCATCACATCCTAGTCTGAGGATCAAAAGGATTGAAGGTAAAATTCGTTCCATCAGAATTCCACAATTCTCCATTACACACAGATATGTGGCTTTTTGCCTGCTGTCAGAAGGAGGTATTGAATCTCTAAAGGAAGTTGATTTACTTCATAAAAAGCATAAACCATTGGAAGAGTCAATTACCCAAGGCTAGTGACTAACGGTATAAATGACTAAGAATAGTTCCATTGCAAAAAATAACCTGCAAATGGGAAAGAATGAGACAAGGAGCGGCTGGTGGGAAGATGATGATAAAGACCTTTTGCTTATCGAGCATGTGTTACATGTCACAGACTCTGCTATGCAAATTTCATAGCTGTTACCTCTGAGAAGTGGGTGTAACCTCCCTGTCTTATAGATAAGGGGTGCTGCTGGGATTTGAACACTGCGGCAGGGAGAAGATGGTGAAATACATTTGTGCTTCCCTTTGAAGATAACCACATGAGACGGCAGAGGTAGAATTTAATGAGTTCTCTATAGATCGATGAGAGGAAGGCAAGGAATTGAGTGGTTAAAAGGGAGAAACACAGGACAAGGAACTTCACATGGAATACACACAAGTGGCCAGTGAGCCTAGGCAAAGACAGTCCACTTCACTAGTGATTAGGGGAATCTGAAATAAAATCACAAGATAGCTTTTACATCATCCAACTTCAAAACAGGCAAAATTTAAAAGTCTGAAATGACAAAATATTGCCAAGAGTGTGAAGCAACAAAATCCTTATCCTCTGAAGGATATTACTGTGGGAAAAAAATCAGGGATTTTCTGATACAGTTGAAGGTGCACCTACCCAATGATCCTGCAGTCCCACTCACTGCACAATCTGTCAAATACACACAAGAGGACATTACAAGAATCTTCACAGCCACACTGCTTTGAAGAGGAAAATACAAATTTAGAACAACCACAATGTCCAAAGGAGATGAACACATAAATTGGAGTATATTCATGCAATAGAGTACTATACAGTAGTGACCTTGAATTAAATAGAACACTTCTCAAAACATTTTAATGTCATGAATATAACATTGAGTGAAAAAAGGGCAAGTTACTTAAGTATACAGTATAGTACTATTTATATGAACACTAAAAAAAAACCTACACAAGAATACCTTAAATTGCTTAAGGAATACACACACACATACACAGCAAATGATAAGCACCAAATTTAGGATAGTGAGTTTGGGGTGTAGGAGGGATACGTACAGGAAGCTTGGTACTTACTATTTCTGAGGTTGGGTCTTGCTTACATGAATTATGACTTGTTATGAATTATTTAGTTCTTAAATATTGCATGATGCACATTTTAGAAGAAAATTTCAAAAGTGAAAAGCAGAGAGGAAAAATGAAGTGATTAAATTCAGGAAGTATCAGCATAACACAGCATTTCATGGCCATAACAGCAAACCTGAACTTGTCTACCTGGGACCTCTGTAAATAAGTTTAGTTTGAATTTCTTCTTTCCTCTTTCTCCTTAGCAAACAATGCAATCCAGTTTCTCCAACTTTTCAAGGTAATTGAGAATCTGCAGTAATGTTATGTTGTTTTTAATCGCAGATTTTACAATCTCCAAGTCAGTTCTGCCTTCAAAGCCAGATGGTTTGTTCTCCATGTATGAGGAAACACATTTGACATAGAGACCACCCCTGGAAGTGTGTGTCAGTCAGGTCCACAGAATCACTAGCAAACTGCAGTGTCAGAAATGTTTCATAAGAGTAAGGCACTGCAAGGGGTCTGTGATGGCCCATCTTAACTCCATAAGCTTTGGTGCAGCTGTATCAAATGGACTTGGTAAACATGTCAGTCCTCAAACTATAGAAATAAGATAGGACATAAATGCAGATCTATTCATGAGGTGGAAGTGAATAAAGATACCATAAAGAAAAAGATTTAGAAATCACATTCAACACTGCTCACAGCAATAGTTCTGTATGTGAATCACATGACATTTTCTATAGTAATACCTCTGTTGTGTTTTGGCTGGGGACATAAACCCTGAAAAGTGTACATGTACAGAGGAACCTCACGTGCTGATGTTAGAGGAAAGCAGTAAAGTAGTGAAGATCTCCATCTATAGCATAACAAAGAGGTCTTTAAGGTGTGGGAGCCCTAAGCATCCCTGACAGACCCTTCAAAGAGATCTGTGAAATCAAAACTATTTTCTTGATAACATTAAGACCTTACTGGATTTTTTATTCTCATTCTCCCACTAGTGTATGGTGAACTTTTTTGGAGACTAAGTGATACATTACATGATAAGATATTGAGTGCAAAAGCAGATACATGAATCCAGCCACCTCCTATTACACTAGACTTTAAAGAGATTTGCAAACATGAAGAACCACGCCACTTTTGTCAATAAGTCTGTTTTAGAAAGTATAGTTATTTTTCATAAAATGTATGACATTTATGTTAACATATACCGGGTTTATTGTTGTTTAAAATAATTAAGAGGGTAAATGTTTAAAAATTCTTCTTTTTAACTTCTAAGGCAGTGATGTCGACAGGCACACCACCGGTCGGAGGAAGCTTTGCTGCCACTGCCGTTCCTGCGTTTCTCTCTGCTCCTTTGACCTCCCTGTCTCTAATCCCACAAAGGCAGCCAGGAATAGTTTGGGCAAAAATCTGTTGAATGGAGATTACATTTTATATCCTTTTCTACGTCTCAGTGCCCTGTGGGATATCTCTGGGGTGTCTCCTGATGGCCAGAGTGACAGGTCCCCGTTGATATGGTGCTATCGGGAACTCTTAGGCGAAATAGTCTTCGGTAGTTGAAGATCACTGCCTTGGGCTGAACGTCCCCCCAAACTTAATCTCTCTTGTAACTGTGGAGGGCGGGAATCCTATTACCGTAATCGAAAGGTGGGGCCTTGAAGAGGTGATTAGATTGCAGGACCGTGCAGTAGTGAGTGGACTGATAATGGTGGTCAGGGCGTGGTTCTGAGGGCTTTAAAAGAAGAGCACATGAGAGGTTAGTCGCTCCCTCTGCTTCGCCATTTTCTGACATGTGAGACTCCTGGGTCACGGTGGCCACCACCAAGGCCTTCCCCAAATGTGTTCCCTGGACTTTGGACTCCCAGCCTCTGAAACGTAAGCAATAAGTTTTGTTTTTGTAAATTACCCAGTTCCCAGTAGTTCGTCATAACAGAAACAGACTAACACCATCACCGTGGGCTGTTTGACCCACAGAAGTGAATGCACGTGACTCAGGCGGATTAATAATGTGCCTTAGAAGCCATTTGGGACGGCTTCCATTTTGGGGGGGTTCCATATAGGCCAATGCAAGGCGTGTAAAAGCTGCTCAAAAGGGATTTGGAAACGAATGAACAGTTTATTTGTAGGGACAACTCGGAATAGAACTAATCAGAAATTCCTGGTGATGAGGGACTCGTTAGCTGCCAATCAGGCAAAAAGACTTTCAACCCACTTCCTAGAGGGATGCCACGTTCCTTGCCACGGTCCCCTGGTGGAGCCAGGTCTGTCCCGCCCACGGTGGCGAGGAAGTGCCAGGCAGGCGATGCGGTGGCCGGGCACGCTCGGGTCCTGCCGGGATGTCCGCTCTGCACCGGCTCTGCCCGCCCCAGCCTCGCCCGTCGGTGGATGCCGGGTCTGGGCTGAGCCAAGCGCGGGCGGGGCGCTGACGAAAGCCGGTGACAAAGACGTGCGCCACCGGGAGGCCCGAGACTCGCGGGCGGCCCCCGGACCGGCTGGGCGACCTCTACCTTCGGGTGGAGGCGCTCGGTCCCCTCCGTGGTCCCCGCCGTCCTCGCCCGGCGGGCCTGAGCCGGCTTCTCCGGGGGAGCCGCTGGGGGCCTCCCTTTCCACGGCCAGGCCCGGCGGCCCCGAGGCCGGAGACGCGCAGGGAGGCCAGACGGGGGCGCTGCGGGCGCCGGACGCCGCCTCCGCCTCGCGGCCGGGTGGGTCTGAGCTCCCCGTCCTGGAAGCCGCAGGCCGGGCGCCGAGTCACAGGGGCGGGAGGACAGACGGCTCCAAGGAAGGGAACGCGGAGGCCGCCCCGCCGCGCCCTCCCGCCGCCCTCCGTGCAGCCGAGATGGGGGCGCCGTCCTGGCTGCTGTGCGGGGCGTCCCTCGCTCTTCCCCTCTGGGTCGGAGCAGGTACGTGGGTGCGTCCGCGGGCCTCCCCGCCCCGCTCTGCCAGCCCCGTGCGACGTCCTGCCGCCCGCTGGACACCCGCGCGTCGCTGACGACTCCGCCGGGATGGCCCGAGGGAAACTCGCGGGACGGGGAACAGCAAGTGTCGGGTCCTAGTGCTCCGATGCTCGGCCCCAGATGTCACCTTTGAGCTTTGAGGGGACTTTGGGAAGAGGGAGGAGTTAGACATATTTGTGAGGCAAGGCCTGAGTCAAAATGCTTAGATGGATATATTACTGTCTATTTTATATGATGAGGGTGGTTTTATGACCCAGGATAAAAGCAAAGAAACCACCAACAGACCAAATTTCTTCTAAGAAAAACTGAGTCATTTGGTAGAAATGAACTTTAAAAGTGAGCCGGTTTTTTAACAATCCATTTTGGGATGAGATAGGTTTTACTCAAAACAGAGTAAGACACCTGGTTGGCAGAGCAGAAAGAAAACAGAACAAGGGGGGCTGTTTTACTCTGGAGCAGGAAGACAGAGAATTAAGGGTCGAAGAATAGAAGGCAGAGAGGGAAATCGTTCCAAATGGGGAAGACGGCTTGTGAGGAGGGAACCGAGGAAATTCTGTCCCATGGATGCATTTGAAGACGTTGGAATTATGCTTTCAAATCAGCAGGCTATTTTTAGAAAACTCCTTGTAGGAAGCCTTGGTGGTTAGGATGAGGAAACCCCAAATAAAATTTCAAATCGCCTAGAAAATTGAAAAGGCATTTGTTAAAACAAATAACAAACAAGACTAGAGTTTTTTTTCATGGTTAATTATTTTCGTTTTGTTTTGTTTTTCTTTCCCTAGATACATGTACGAATATTAGTATGCAAAATGAGACTCCTTCGGTAGACCAGCCTTTTGCTTTTAATTGCTCATACCCTCCGATAACATCTGAGGAAGTAAATGTGACCTGGTATAAAAATTCGGGCAAAGTCCCAGTATCCAAAAACATACAGTCTAGAATTCACCAGGACCAGACCTGGATTTTGTTTCTCCCCCTGACATGGGGGGACTCAGGGATCTACCAGTGTGTTATAAAGTAAGTTCCTCATTTAAGATAGAACTAACTCCTATATATATTCTTTTACGAAAATTTACAATCGTGAAAAACAGTGAGAAGAATAATGTATAGTTTTATAATTGTTACAAGACAATTTTTGATGAACACATTTTTAAAATGAAGGAAGTGCTTTTTACAAGGGTATAGGGAAAATACAGCCAAAAAGTCAAGTTAAGAAACAAGGGGAACAGAGTCAAACAGGATATCTGTGGTTATGCACCTGGGCCCCGGCCCGAGGCAAAGGGCGGATAGTTCCCAGAAATAGACAAGTCAGTTAAAGTTTCAAGAGTGCCCCTCAGCTGTTTCAAGGACTCCCACTTGACCGAAGTTCACCCCTGGCTTGATTTAAACTAACCAATTACCTTGCTTCTCGCTTCTGTACCCGCGCTTTTTGCTATAAAAAGGACCCAGGAGCTCTACTCGGCGCGCCAGTCTTTCGAAAGACTGAGTCGCCCGGGTACCTGTGTGTTCAATAAACCTCTTGTTTTTGCATCCGAAGCCGTGGTCTCGCTGTTCCTTGGGAGGGTCTCCCTGAACTGACTGACTACCCACTGCGGGAGTCTTTCATTTGGGGGCTCGTCCGGGATCGGAGACCCCCACCCAGGGACCACCGACCCACCAACGGGAGGTAAGCTGGCCAGCAGTCGTTCTGTGTCTCGTTTCTGTGTCTCGTCTCTGTGTCTGACTCAGTGATTTCGACTGTCTTTTCTGAGCGCGCGCATTTTGGTTTCAGTTTGTTCCGGGTTAGTCGCTCTGGGAGCGAAGTGCGGGTAGCGAACAGACGTGTTCGGGGGCTCGCCACCCGGCAATCCTGGGAGACGTCCCAGGATCAGGGGAGGACCAGGGACGCCTGGTGGACCCCTTGGCAGAGGATTATTGTGTTTTGGTCTCACCGCGTCTCGGGAGGCGCGCTCTGCCATCGGACTCTTTCTTCTATTTCTACGGCACTCGGTCTCGTCGCCGTTTCTGGTTTCTTTTTGTCTTAGTTGTGATAGGTCTTTGCGTCGTCGTTCCCCTATTGGAAATTTTCGAGATGGGGCAAAGTGCCCTTACGCCCCTCTCCCTTACTCTAGATCATTGGAAAGATGTCAAAGCCAGGGCTCACAATCTGTCCATGGAGATCAAAAAAGGAAAATGGCAGACTTTCTGTTCGTCTGAGTGGCCCACATTCGGCGTAGGTTGGCCGCCAGAGGGAACCTTTGATCTTACTGTCATTTTTGCAGTTAAAAAGATTGTTTTTCAGGAGACCGGAGGACACCCGGACCAGGTTGCCTGTGTCGTGGTATGGCAAGACCTCGCCCAGAATCCCCCTCCCTGGGTGCCACCCTCCAGCAAAGTCGCTGTTGTTTCGGGATCAGAAAATACTCAAAGGCCACCTACAAGGAAGCCTTCCGCCCCTCCCCAACCCCCCGTCCTCCCGACACCAGATGACCTATTTTCTCTCTCTGAAACCCCACCTTACCCGGCGGCTCCGCTGCCCCCTCTGGCCCCTCAGGGAAACAGATCGGCACCAGGCCGAGCGCCCGGTGATCCTAGCCCTGAGGGACCGGCTGCGGGGACTAGGAGCCGCCAACCTCGCAGTCCGAGAGACGGCTCCGGTCCTGACTCCACCGTAGCTTTGCCCCTCCGAGCCATAGGGCCCCCAGCTGAGCCTAATGGCTTGGTCCCTCTACAGTATTGGCCTTTTTCCTCAGCAGATCTTTACAATTGGAAGTCTAACCACCCGTCTTTTTCTGAAAAACCAGCAGGACTCACGGGACTTCTTGAGTCCCTTATGTTCTCTCACCAGCCCACTTGGGACGATTGCCAACAGCTACTCCAGATCCTCTTCACCACTGAAGAGCGAGAAAGGATTCTTCTGGAGGCCCGCAAGAACGTTCTCGGGGACAACGGGGCCCCTACACAACTCGAGAACCTCATTAATGAGGCCTTCCCCCTCAATCGACCTCAATGGGATTACAACACGGCCGAAGGTAGGGAGCGTCTTCTGGTCTACCGCCGGACTCTAGTGGCAGGTCTCAAAGGGGCAGCCCGGCGCCCCACCAATTTGGCTAAGGTAAGAGAGGTCTTGCAGGGACCGGTAGAACCCCCCTCGGTTTTCTTGGAACGCCTGATGGAGGCATATAGGAGATACACTCCGTTTGACCCCTCTTCTGAGGGACAGCAGGCGGCAGTTGCAATGGCCTTCATCGGACAGGCAGCCCCAGATATCAAGAAAAAGTTGCAGAGGCTAGAGGGGCTCCAAGATTATTCCTTACAAGATTTAGTGAGAGAGGCAGAAAAGGTGTACCACAAGAGAGAGACAGAAGAGGAAAAACAAGAAAGAGAAAAAAGAGAGACAGAAGAGAGAGAGAGACGGCGCGATAGGCGCCAAGAAAAAAACTTGACTAGGATTTTGGCCGCAGTGGTAGGTGAAAGAGGGTCTAGAGATAGGCAGACAGGGAACCTGAGCAACCGGGCAAAGAAAACACCTAGGGATGGAAGACCCCCTCTAGACAAAGACCAATGCGCGTACTGTAAAGAGAAGGGTCACTGGGCAAGAGAATGTCCCCGGAAAAAGAACATCAGAGAAGCCAAGGTTCTATCCCTAGACGACTAGGGGAGTCAAGGTTCGGACCCCCTCCCCGAACCTAGGGTAACATTGACAGTGGAGGGGACCCCCATCGAGTTTCTGGTCGATACCGGGGCTGAACATTCGGTGTTGACCCAACCCATGGGGAAGGTAGGGTCCAGGCGGACAGTCGTAGTAGGAGCAACCGGCAGCAAAGTCTACCCCTGGACCACACAAAGACTTTTAAAGGTTGGACATAAACAAGTGACCCATTCCTTTTTGGTCATACCTGAGTGCCCTGCTCCTCTGTTGGGCCGGGACATTCTGACCAAACTAAAGGCCCAAATCCAGTTTTCTACAGAGGGCCCACAAGTAACATGGGGAGATCACTCTACCATGTGCTTGGTCCTAAACCTAGAAGAAGAATACCGGCTGTATGAAAAGCCGGCCTCTCCCTCCATCGACCCATCCTGGCTCCAACTTTTTCCCACCGTATGGGCAGAAAAGACAGGTATGGGACTGGCCAATAACGTCCCACCAGTAGTAGTAGAGCTGAAATCGGGTGCCTCACCGGTGGCCGTCCGACAGTATCCAATGACTAAAGAAGCCCGGGAAGGCATCAGACCCCACATCCAAAGGTTCTTAGACCTAGGGGTCTTAGTGCCCTGCCAGTCGCCCTGGAACACCCCTCTGCTACCAGTAAAAAAGCCAGGGACCAATGACTATCGGCCAGTCCAAGACTTGAGAGAAATTAACAAAAGGGTGCAAGACATTCATCCCTCAGTCCCAAACCCATACAGCCTCCTGAGTTCCCTTCCGCCTAGTCACACTTGGTACTCAGTCTTGGATCTCAAGGATGCCTTTTTTGCCTCAAACTACACCCCAACAGCCAGCCACTGTTCGCGTTCGAGTGGAGAGACCCAGAAAAAGGTAACGCTGGTCAGCTGACCTGGACACGGCTGCCACAGGGGTTCAAGAACTCACCCACTCTCTTCGACGAGGCCCTCCACCGGGATTTAACTCCTTTTAGGGCTCTCAACCCCCAGGTCATATTACTCCAATATGTGGACGACCTCCTAGTGGCAGCTCCCACATATGAAGGCTGCAAAAGAGGGACACAAAAGCTCTTGCAGGAACTGAGTAAGTTGGGGTACCGGGTATCAGCTAAAAAGGCCCAGTTATGCCAGAAAGAGGTCACCTATTTGGGGTACCTGCTCAAGGAGGGAAAAAGATGGCTGACCCCGGCCCGGAAAGCTACAGTTATGAAGATCCCTACTCCCACAACCCCCAGGCAGGTCCGCGAATTTCTGGGTACTGCCGGATTCTGCAGGCTCTGGATTCCTGGGTTTGCTTCCCTGGCTGCACCCTTGTACCCCCTGACAAGGGAAAACATTCCTTTTACCTGGACTGAGGAGCATCAAAAGGCTTTTGACCACATAAAAAAAGCCTTGCTGTCTGCCCCCGCCTTGGCTCTCCCAGACCTCACCAAACCATTTACTCTATACGTAGATGAAAGAGCCGGTGTAGCCCGAGGAGTGCTTACTCAGACCCTAGGACCATGGCGACGGCCAGTAGCTTATCTATCAAAAAAACTGGATCCAGTGGCCAGTGGGTGGCCAACCTGCCTAAAAGCGGTTGCTGCAGTGGCACTCCTCCTCAAAGACGCTGATAAGTTAACCTTGGGGCAAAATGTGACTGTGATTGCTTCCCACAGCCTCGAAAGTATTGTGCGGCAGCCCCCCAATCGGTGGATGACCAATGCCAGAATGACTCATTACCAGAGTTTGCTGCTAAACGAAAGGATATCTTTCGCGCCCCCTGCTGTCCTGAACCCAGCTACCCTACTACCAGTCGAGTCAGAATCCACCCCAGTACACCAATGCTCAGAAATCCTTGCTGAAGAAGCTGGGACTCGACGGGACCTGAAGGACCAGCCATTGCCCGGAGTGCCTGCCTGGTATACAGACGGTAGCAGCTTCATTGTGGAAGGTAAGCGGAGAGCAGGGGCCGCCATCGTAGATGGCAAACGGACGGTATGGGCAAGCAGCCTGCCAGAAGGGACATCAGCCCAGAAGGCCGAGCTAATCGCCTTGACGCAGGCATTACGCCTAGCCGAAGGAAAAAACATCAACATCTACACGGACAGCAGGTCGCCATTATCCACTGCCCGGGCCACCAGAGAGGAAATAACCCTGTGGCGGCCGGGAACCGGAGGGCCGACGAGGCTGCAAAACAAGCCGCCCTGTCGGTCAGGGTGCTAGCAGAAACTATAAAGCTTCAAGAGCCAATCGAGCCTGCTCAAGCTAGGACCAAGCCAAGAGAGCTCACTCCTGACCAGGGAAAAGAATTCATTTAGCGGTTACATCAGCTAACACACTTAGGACCAGAAAAGCTCCTTCAACTAACGAGCCGCACCAGCCTCTCCATCCCGAATCTCCGGTCCACCGTTCAAGAAGTCGCCAATCGGTGTCCGGCTTGTGCCATGACTAATGCGACTACCACCTACCGAGAGACCGGAAAAAGACAACGGGGAGATCGACCCGGCGTATACTGGGAAGTAGACTTTACAGAGGTAAAGCCTGGCCGGTATGGGAACAGGTATCTGCTAGTATTTGTAGATACTTTCTCTGGATGGGTAGAAGCTTTCCCTACCAAAACTGAAACGGCCCTGACTGTATGTAAAAAGATACTAGAAGAAATCCTGCCCCGTTTCGGGATCCCTAAGGTGATCGGGTCAGATAATGGCCCAGCCTTTGTTGCTCAGGTAAGCCAGGGACTGGCCACACAACTGGGAATAAATTGGAAATTACATTGTGCGTATAGGCCCCAGAGCTCAGGTCAAGTAGAGAGAATGAATAGAACCATCAAAGAGACCTTAACTAAATTGGCCTTAGAGACCGGTGGAAAAGACTGGGTGGCCCTCCTTCCCTTAGCGCTGTTCAGAGCCAGGAATACCCCTGGCCAGCTTGGTCTGACCCCTTATGAAATCCTCCACGGGGGACCCCCCCCCATACTTGAGTTGGGAGGAACACTGGGTCCCGATGATAACTTTCTTCCTGTCTTATTTACTCACTTAAAGGCTTTAGAAGTTGTAAAAACCCAGATCTGGGACCAGATCAAGGAGGTATACGAGCCAGGTGCCGTGGCCATCCCTCATCCGTTCCAGGTCGGAGACCAAGTGCTGGTCAGACGCCATCGACCCAGCAACCTTGAGCCTCGGTGGAAAGGCCCGTATCTGGTATTGCTGACCACCCCGACCGCAGTAAAAGTTGATGGCATTGCAGCCTGGGTACATGCTTCTCACCTCAAGCCTGCGCCACCCTCCGTACCAGATGAATCCTGGGAGCTGGAGAGGACTGATAATCCTCTTAAGTTGCGCATTCGGCGGCGGCGGAGCAAGCCTACCAAGTAATAACCCTAACCAGCCCAACACCCTCACCTGGCAGGTACTGTCCCAAACTGGAAAGGTTGTCTGGTTCAAGACAGAAGTCCACCCCCTTTGGACTTGGTGGCCCTCCCTTACCCCTGATATATGTGCCCTGGCGGCGGGTCTCGAGGCTTGGGATATTCCAGAAATTGATGCACCGGCCTCTAAAAGAGTCAGGCCTCCTGACTCAAACTATGAAAATGCTTATAACCAGATCAAATAACTCCCCTTGGTTGACCACCCTACTGTCAACCATCGCCGGGCCCCTATTACTCCTCCTTCTGTTGTTCACCCTTGGGCCCTACGTCATCAATAGACTAGTCCAATTCATCAATGATAGGGTAAGTGCAGTTAAGATTCTGGTCCTTAGGCAAAAATACCAAACCTTAAATGGCGAAGATAACTTTTAATTCCGCTCTAAGATTAGAGCGATCCACAAGAGAAATGGGGGAATGAAGGAAGTGCTTTTTACAAGGGTATAGGGAAAATACAGCCAAAAAGTCAAGTTAAGAAACAAGGGGAACAGAGTCAAACAGGATATCTGTGGTTATGCACCTGGGCCCCGGCCCGAGGCAAAGGGCGGATAGTTCCCAGAAATAGACAAGTCAGTTAAAGTTTCAAGAGTGCCCCTCAGCTGTTTCAAGGACTCCCACTTGACCGAAGTTCACCCCTGGCTTGATTTAAACTAACCAATTACCTTGCTTCTCGCTTCTGTACCCGCGCTTTTTGCTATAAAAAGGACCCAGGAGCTCTACTCGGCGCGCCAGTCTTTCGAAAGACTGAGTCGCCCGGGTACCTGTGTGTTCAATAAACCTCTTGTTTTTGCATCCGAAGCCGTGGTCTCGCTGTTCCTTGGGAGGGTCTCCCTGAACTGACTGACTACCCACTGCGGGAGTCTTTCAAAAACAACAGATTTATAAATAATTTTGGGGACATAAAATGCACCTTTTCCCATTCCAGTGGTGCGTCAGGCCAGACTAGCTCTCAAGGTGTGTTTAGCCCAATATTACTGCTGCCATCTTTCTTGGAATGCCCAAAGTTTTCGTGACAGGTGGCACATCCAGAGAGAAGTAAGCAACCTTCGAACCCTTTTCATAAGGAATCTGCTTACAGCAGGGATTTAACGGTTAGGAGGCATCCAGTATGTTCCAGACCCCACGCAAGGCCCTGTGCTAGGAAGTAATGTAAGTGAGTGACACAGTCCTGGTGGGGACTGTGGCCAAGTGAAGAGCATGTGGCCATCTATTCAGCTCAAGCTCATCTTCCCATTTTTTTAAGGGAACCAGTAAATTAGAATTTGTGAGTGAGTGTATGTGTTTGTGTGTGTAATTTTCAATTTGTAAAGCTTTGTTGGGTCTGAATAAAACCCATCTGTGGGACCAATTTGGCCTGAGGGCCACAGTTTCGTGACTCTCCCATACTAACTTGCTTGACCTTAACAAATTATGTGATCTTTCTGAGTGTTGGTTTTCTTAACTGTAGAACAGAAATAATTTGGCCTGATAAGGTTGAAGTGGAAATTAACAGATCTCGTGTGAAGCAGATAATCTGTTCTCCCTCTCTTATTTCTATTCTGTGGTATTTGGGGACCCTTTCCGTGTCCCAGGATGGTCCATTTCTGCTCTGATTTATGCCAGATTCCTTAATTTCATACAGACTCTGTGTACAAAATTCCCTACTGAGCAGTACGCAGGTGGAAGGACTCAGGCTACCCTGTGTGCCTGACTCCAGTCCACAGCTTTAGTCTCTAGCAGGTCAAACTGCTCAGGGTTTGTGGAAGTGTGCTCTCCTGATTTAGTCTAGGCTGTGAATTATTAACTAGAGTTGGAGATCACACATCACATACATTAATCTGGATGTCAGAGTTGCATTTAAAATATTTAAATCTGGGAGCTGTAAAATGAGGAAAAATAATCTTTCATAAAAATTAGACAGAGACTGTCTGTCGTGGAAGAAAACGAACATGAATTCTCTCAAATCTTTAACAACCAGATGTAATACATATCTAGTAAACTATATAATTTTACTTTTTACTTTGAAAAAATTTCAAATTTAAATAAAATTTGCAAGAATAGCATAAAGAACTCTTGTCTAACCTTTATCTAGATTCCTCATTTTAAAGACCATTTCCCCATATTTACTTTATAATTTTCTCTCTCTCTATGTGTGTGTATATTACACACAATATTTTCTAAACCACTTTTTCTAATTCATTACAGTTGTATGCATCACACCCCTTTACCTCTTCATATTTCAATGTATATTTCCTGCATCTTTTCAGTGGATATTTATACATTTCTTACATAAACACAGTATAGTTATCAAATTCAGAAAATTTAACCATCATATAATACTTTTATCTAATCTGTAGTTTATATTGTAATCTTATCAATGGTCTCATTAATGACATTTTAAACTTTTTTTCCCCTTTCCGGTAGAGAATCCAATCCAGGATCACACATTGCATTTGGTTGCCATGAATCTTCCATCTCTTTTAATCTAGAATAGTTCCTCAGTCTTTGTTTTTCATGACATTGACATTTTCAAGGAACACAGGCAATTGGTTTATATTACACCCTTCACTTAGGTTTGTCAGGCATTTCCTCGTGGTCAGGTCCAGGCTGTACCTTGTTGGCTAGAACGCTGCGTAAGTGCTTTGCGTTCTCTCCAGAGTGACACTCAGAAGCACATGGCACCCACTTGCCCCGAATTGGCGATATTCAGTTTAACCACTTGGTTAAGCTGTCGTCCAGTTTCTCCACTGCATAAATCCCATTTGTCTTTTGTAATGAATGATTTGTCAGATGCATATTGTTTTGTTTGAATCAGAGGGTTTGCACAGGGCCTTGAATATGATTTGAAAAGATTTGAAGATAAGCTGAATCGTTTGATTTTGTGATTGTTGAAGAGTTTATGAGGTTCCAATCTGCCATTTTCTTGCAGGAATACAGATGGCTGTTACAGAATACATGTAAACCTAACTGTTTTAGAAAAATATTGGTGTGACATTTCCAGAAGCAGTCTACCAAATTTATCAGACATGTACGAACAAATATTACATCTTGGAAAAGATGGCTTTCTTATGTGCCATCTGAACTTCCCGAAGAGTTGTGTTTTGGATTCAGTAAAGTGGTATAAGGTAAAAAAAATAATCTTCCTATTGATATTTTTCCTCCTCTTCTTTAAAACCCACTTGTTTTTTTCTACGTTAAGTTGTATCTTTTAAGACAGAATAGATAAAGAGATTTGTGTGCCTATGATAGATTTGTTAGCTAACAGCCCTTGATGTTAACCTGCCAATTATTTATTTTAAAACTTTTGGTTATTATGGCTTTCTTTTGTTTTATTATTTGGATCCTCCACCTTCCCCCCATTATCTTACTTTTTCTCCTCTCTCTCTTTTTTTAACATTAATTAATTTGTTCGAATGGGTACTACATGTTCCTGGTTCAATAATTACAGATTATCTCTTCTCTTTTAATATCTGCTTCTGCAGTAAGATTTATCTTTAGTCCTTATCACAATATATTTGTTCTCTCTCTCAATTAGTTATATCAGAAATTTCTCAGTTCTATTGCTTTTACAAAAAGCTAACTTTTGACTTTTTTGATCCTTTCAATGATATGTTTCATGTTCATTTGTTTCTGTTTTCCTCTTTCACAAGGAATGTGGAAGTGAATGTTCCTATACATGGCTGTTGATGTACATTTACCAGAGTGTGATGTTTTCTAGTGTACATGACTACTAGCCCTAGGACAGCTAGATTTAGGGTATGCGTATGACTGAAGTATTCAACTTTATTGATGTTGCCAAATTGCTATACAAAATTTTATATCAGTTTGTACTCTCGCCAGTAATATTCTAAATTCCCTACAGCCTTGTGTAGGACTTTGTACTGGAAGACTTTAATTAATTAACCAATTAATTTTTTACCAATTTGGTGGGTGTAAAATGTTACCGTATCACTGTTTTAGTTTGCTTTTCCTTAATTATTAATAAGATTGACCACTTTTTTCCATCTTTTTTTCCGTATGTTTATTGGCCATTTCTGAATCCCTTCTGAGCTGCCCACTAATTTCTTTTGCTATGCTTTTTTTTTTTTTCATTTTTCTTACCCTTTCCTTGCTGACATATAGGTGATTTTATATATCTATTTATCCTGGGTACCAATGCTGGGCATGCATTAAAAATATATATATACATATATTTTTTTGACCAGTAAGGGGATCGCAACTCTCAGCATGGTGTGGTCCGCACCACGCTCAGCCAGTGAGCGCACCAGCCATCCCTATATAGGATTCGAACCCATGGTCTCCGCGCTACCAGCGCCGCACTCTCCCGAGTGAGCCACGGGGCTGGCCCTTTAAAATAATATTTTTAATGAAGTATAACATATACATAAAAATGCACAAATCATAAATGCATGAGCTTTTGGATTATCAGAAAGTGAACACACCTTTTAATCACCCCTTCTCACCAAGGTCAAGAACGAAAATATTACCAGCACCTCTGAAGGCCCATCTCTGCCATTTTGCAAAAACTGCAATTCTCAAAGATAACACTGATTCCCAAAGATAACCATCCACCTGACTTACACTATCATAGGTTTTATTTGACATTTTTTAAACTTTTTAAATTTGAATCATATTGTGTGTAGTATTTTGTGTCTCTTCCTTGGCTCAATAGTAAACCTGTGAGAAGCATCAGTGTTTTTGCATGTAGCTCTAGTTCATCCATTTTCATTGCTGTGCAGTATTTCATTATTATCATCAGATATTTTAGTTGTTCCTAATTTGAGGGTATTAGAAATAAATCTGGTATGAACATTATTACATGTATCTTTTGGTTCATTTATGCATGCAATTTTGTGGGGCATTTTATGTAAGAGTGAAATGGTTGGATCATAGGAAATACCTTTTTTTAACAAATGACCATTTGATCTGAGAGGAAAGAAAGGAACACTTATTTTCCAGAGAAAAGGCAATCTGTAGATCGGGAACACAGCCTCTGAGGAAAGGAGAAAGAACCGATTTTAAAAAATTTTTTGTTATTTATTATTAGCACGTTCATTATTACAAATCATGATTTTTCTTTATGCCCTTTACCCAACCTTTCACTCTCCAAACCCCGTCCCTCTCTCCTCCCCATCTTCTCTCCTTCTGAAAGTTCAACGTATTGTTGCAGTCTCCTTTCCTTCCTTCCTTCCTTCCTTCCTTCCTTCCTTCCTTCCTTCCTTCCTTCCTTCCTTCCTTCCTTCTTTCCTTCCTTTCTTCCCTCCCTCCTTCCTTCCTTCCTTAGTTCCTTCCTTCCTTCCTTCCACCCAGTTATAAGTGAAAACATGCAGTATTTCTCTTTCCTTGTCAGGCTTATTTCACTTAACATAATTTTCTCTAGACTCATCCATGTTGCTGCAAATGCCCGAATTTCATTCATTTTTATGGCTTGGTATTCCATTGCGTAGATATACCACAGTTTCCTTACCTACTCATCCGATGAGGGACATTTGGGCTGGTTCTCTATTTTGGCTATTGTAAATAGTGCTGCAATAAACACGGGAGTACAGGTATCCCTTCAACATGATGATTTCCATTCCTCTGGGTATATTCCCAGCAGTGGAATAGCTGGGTCATGTGGTAGATCTATCTGTAATTGTTTGAGGAACCTCTATACAATTTTTCATAAAGGCTGCACCATTTTGCAGTCCCACCAACAGTGTATGAGAGTTCCTTTTTCTCTGCAACCTCTCCAACATTTATCATTCTCAGTCTTTTGGATATTAGCCATCCTAACCGGAGTGAGACGGTATCTCACAGTGGTTTTGATTTGCATTTCCCAGATGCTGAGTGATGTTGAGCATTTTTCATGTGTCTGTTGGCCATTTGTATGTCTTCCTTTGAGAAATGCCTATTTAGGTCCTTTACCTATTTTTTAATTGGGTTATTTGTTTTTTTGCTGTAAAGTTGTTTTAGTTCCTTGTATATTCTGGATATTAATCCTCTGTCAGATATATATCTTGCAAATATTTTCTCCCACTCTGTTGGTTGTCTTTTCACTCTGTTGATTGTTTCTTTTGCTGTGCAGAAGCTTTTTAGTTTGATATAATCCCATTTGTTTATTTTTCTTTTAGTTGCCCGTGCTTTTGTGGTCCTATTCATGAAGTCTGTGCCCACTCCTACTTCCTGGAGTGTTTCCCCTATGTTTTCTTTAAGGAGTTTTATTTTTTCAGGATATATATTTAATTCTTTAATCCGTTTTGAGTTGGTTTTGGCATATGATGAGAGGTACGGGTCTGGTTTCATTCTCCTGCATATGAATATCAAGTTTTCCCAGCACCATTTGCTGAAGAGGCAGTCTCTTCCCCAGTGTGTAGACTTGGTGCCTTTGTCAGAGATCAAATGGCTGTAGGTGTGTGGGTTGATTTCTGGATTCTCTATCCTATTCCGTTGATCCATGTGTCTGTTTTTATGCCAGTACCATGCTATTTTGGTTATAATAGCTATGTAATATAGTTTAAAGTCATTTATTTATTTTTATTTTTTTTTTTGCTCAGCATTGCTTTGGCTATTTGTGGTCTTTTATTATACCATACAAATGTCTGGATAGTTTTTTCCATTTCTGAGAAAAATGTCATTGGAATTTTGATGAGGATTGCATTGAGTCTGTATATCACTGGGTAGTATGGACATTTTCACAATGTTAATTCTTCCGATCCAAGAGCATGGGATATCTTTCCATCTTCTTGCATCCTCTTTAATTTCTCTCTGCAGTGGTTTGCAGTTCTCTTCATAGAGATTTTTCACATCCTTGGTTAACTTTATTCCTAAGTATTTTATTTCTTGGTGACTATTGGAAATGGGCAGGCTTTCTTGATTTCTTTTTGTGCGTGTTCACTGTTGGAGTATAGAAATGCTACTGATTTTTGTGTGTAGATTTTGTATCCTGCAACTTTGCTGAAATCATTTATCAACTCCAAGAGTTTTTTTTGTAGAGGCTTTAGGCTGTTCAGTATGTAGGATCATATCATCTGCAGACAAGGACAATTTGACTTCATCTTTTCCAATCTGGATGCCCTTTATTTTCTTCTCTTCTCTGATTGTTCTTGCTAGTACTTCCAACACTATACTGAATAGGAGTGGTGAGAGTGGGCATCCTTGTACTGTTCCTGTTCAGGATGATATTGGCAGTGGGCTTATCATATATGGCTCTAATTGTATTGAGATACTTTCCATCTATACCTAACTTGTACAGAGTCTTTATCATAAACGAATGCTGAATTTTGTCAGATGCTTTTTCAGCATCTATAGAGATGATCATATGGTTTTTGTCTTTGCTTTTATTGATGTGGTGTATCACATTTATTGATTTGTGTATGTTGAACCAACCTTGCATCTCTGGGATGACTCCCACTTGATCATGGTGTATAATTTTGTGTATGTGTTGCTGTATTCTGTTAGCTAATATTTTATTGAGGGTTTTTGCATCTATATTCACCAAGGATATTGGCCTGTAGTTTTCTATTTTTGATGCATCTTTGTCTGGTTTTGGGATCAGGGTGATATTTGCCTCATAGAATGAGTTTGAGAGAATGGCCTCTGTTTCAATCTTTTGGAATAGTTCGTAGAGAATTGGTATCAGTTCCTCTTTGAAGGTTTGGTAGAACTCTGCAGTGAACCCATCCAGTCCTGGACCTTTCTTTGTTGGGAGCTTTCTGCAAACAGCTTCAATGTCTTTTACTGTTATTGGTCTGTTCAGATTTTCTATACCATCTTGGCTCAGTTTTGGTAGTTTGTATGTGTGCAGAAATTTATCCATTTCCTCCAGATTTTCAAATCTGTTGGTATATAGTTGTTTATAGTGGTTTCTAATTATTCCTTGTATTTCTGAGGTATCAGTTGTAATATCACCTTTTTCATTTCTAATTTTTGTTACTTGGGCCTTCTCTCTTCTTTTCTTAGTTAGCCTTGCTAAAGGTTTGTCAATTTTATTTATCTTTTCAAAAAACCAACTTTTTGTTTATTGATCTTTTGTATTGCTTTTTCGGTTTCTATTTCATTTAGTTTTGCTCTGATCTTAATTATTTCTTTCCATCTAATGCCTTTGGGTTTGGATTGTTCTTGTTTTTCTAGATGTTTAAGGTGAAGTGTTAGGTTGTTTATTTGCCGTCATTCCATTCTTCTGAAGTAAGCATTTAATGCAATAAATTGCCCCATTAGTACTGCTTTTGCAGTATCCCACAGGTTTTGGTATGGTGTGTTATTATTAGTAGCAGTAGTTTAAGGGAAATTTTATGATTTCCTGTTTAATTTCTTCTTGTACCCATATGTCATTAAGTAGAATGTTGTTTAATGTCCATGTGTTTGTATAGTTTCCAGAGTTTCATTTGTTATTGATTTCTAATTTTAATCCATTGTGATCAGGAAAAATACATGGAATAATTACAATTTTTTCGAATTTGTTGAGACTTGTTTTGTGACCTAACATGTGGTCTATCCTGGAGAATGTTCCATGAGCTGATGAGAAGGATGAATATTCTGAGGTTGTTGGATGGAGTGTTCTGTAGATATCTGCCAAGTCCAATTGGTCTAAAGTGTTATTTATTTCTCTATTGACTTTTTGCCTAGATGATCCATCCAATGTTGAGAGGGGGGTGTTCAGGTCCCCCACTATTATGGTGTTAGTGTCTCTCTCATTCTTTAAATCTAATAGTATTTGCTTTATAAATCTGGCTGCTCCAACATTGGGTGCATATATATTTACGATTGTTATGCCTTCTTGATGGATAGATTCTTTTATCATTATATAGTGGCCTTCTTTATTTCTTTTTATGGTTTTTGATTCAAAGTCTATTTTATCTGATATAAGAATAGTTACTCTAGCTCATTTTTCATTTCTGTTTGCAAGGTACATCTTTTTCCGTCCTTTCACTCTTAGTCTATGTGTGTCTTTACGGGTGAGGTGGGTCTCTTGAAGGCAGCATGTTGTTGAGTCCATCTTTTTAATCCAGTCAGTCAGTCTGTGTCCTTTGAGTGGGGAATTTAATCCCTTTACATTCAGAGTTATTATTGAAAGGTGTTGATTTACTCCTAGCATTTTATTGATTTTTGTTTAGATGTCTTAAGTATCTTTCGTTCCTTTCTTTCTGACTTTCTGTTTGTCTTCTGTATTTGTTGGTTTCTTGAGGTGGGAGATTAACTATTTTTTCTCTACATTTTTGTTTTACTGGTACATTTTGTTCTTTCTTGAGTATTCATGGCAGTATTGGTTGTTTTTCAGGTATCAAACCCAGTACTTCCTTGAGAACTTCTTGTAAGGCTGGTCGTGTGGTAGTGAACTCTTGGAGTTTTTGTTTGTCTGAGAAATATACTATTTGTCCTTCATTTCAGAAGGATAACCTTGCTAGGCAAAGTATTCTTGGCTGGCAATACTTGTCCTTTAGTATTTCAAATATATCATCCCAGTCTTTTTCTGGCTTTTAGGGTTTCTGATGAAAAGTCTGATGTTAGTCTGATTGGGACTCCCTTATAGGTGCCTTGATGCTTCTCTCTTGCCGCTCTTAAGATTCTCTCTTTGTCTTTGAGTTTTGCCAGTTTGACCGTAATATGTCTTGGAGAGGACCTTTTGGGGTTGAATATGTTTGGGGATCTTTAGGCCTCCTGAATCTGAAGATCTGTGACTTACTCTATACCTGGGAAGTTTTCTGCTATTATTTCATTGAATATGTTTTCAATGCCATTTCCTTTTTTCTCCCCTTCTGGAATACCCATGATTTAGATATTTGAGTACTTAAGGTTCTCTGTTATCTCTCTTAGATTTTCTTCAATTTTTAAAATTCTTTTTTCTTTTTTCTGGTCTGCCTGTGTTAATTCAAACAGCCTGTCTTCAAGGTCAGAGATTCTCTCTTCTGCTTGCTCTAGCTGCTGGTTAGACTCTCTGTTGTGTTTTATATTTAGTTGAATGAATCCTTCAGCTCCACAAGTTCTGCTACATTTTTTTTCAGGGCATTGATTTCTTTGTACATTTCTTCTTTCAGATCTTGTAATTTTTTTCTCATTTCGTTGTGTTGTCTAACTGATTTTCTTGTATCTCATTTAGTTTCGTAAGAATTGTTGCTCTAAATTCCTTGTCAGTCATTTTAAGAACTTCCTGTTCTATAGGAGCTAGAGCTTGAGAGTTATTATTTTCCTTTGGTGGTGATGTATTTTCTTGATTTTTCATATTTCTGGTATCTTTCCTTTGGTGTTTAGTCATTGTGGCAGGGGATATCATGGTCCACTTGTTCCACCCTGATGTCTGGCCTGGATCCTGAAAGGACTGCCAATTCTGGGCAGTGGGACCTAGGCTGGGCTGGGAGTCCCATGGCACCTGCTTATTCCAGTGCAGCTGACTCAAGGGCATCTGGGCCTGGCAGTTCTCAGGCCTCTCTGGGCAGCAGGCACTGGCCTGGGCTGCGGGTCCCATGGAACCTGCCTTTTCCAGTGTGGCTGACTCAGGGCATGTGGGCCTGGTGGCTCTCAGGCCTCTCTGGGCAGCAGGCACTGGCCTGGGCTGGGGGTCCTGCTGTGCATGGCTCCTGCCTGTTCTAGCACAACTCTCAGGCCTCCTGTTGTTGCTTTTTAATAATTGCAAATTGGTTGATTTGCAGAAGAGAGTGATGCTAGGAACTGTCTACTCCACCATCTTAACCGGAACTCTTTTATAATTTTCTGTGTTGATATCTTACATGTGTTCTGTTAAACTTATTCCTGGGAAATTGATGTGTTTGGATACTATTGCAATAGTATGGTTTTTGTATTTTTATATTCTTCTTGTTACTGGTGTATAGAAACACAATTTACTTTTGTATGTTGTCCTTGTTTCTAGCAACCTTGATAAATTTGTTTGTTTACCCTAATGATTGTTTTGTAGATTCTTTTGGATTTTCCACATATACAACGATGTTGTTTGTAGATTAATGAGTTTTATTTTTTGCTTTTTTATTGTTATGACTTTTATGTCTTTTTACTTCCTTATTACACTAGCTAGGATCTCCAGAACACTCCAGAAGTTATTACCACTGCAATGTTATTACTCTACTCCAATGTTATTGCTGCTCCTGAAGTAGCAATAGCATCATTTCTGTATCATTTCATTTCACCACAGAAAACACTTTTAACATTTTTCCATTAAATGTGATGTTTGATTTAAGATTTTAATTAGTTCCCTTTATCCAATTAGAAAATTTTTCTAGCTTGCTTGGATTTTTATTATGCATTGATTTTGTTTTATAAAATGCCTTTTTGACTTTTCATATAATTTTTCTTTTTATTCTGTTAATGTGCTGAATAAAAAGGATTACTTTTTAAATGTTATGTAAATTTTGCATTCCTGAAATAACCCCATTTGGTGACTAACCCTTTTCATACATTGCCAGATTTGGTTTGCTAATATATTGTTTAAGATTTTTGCATCTATGTCATGAGTAATATTGGTTTGCAATTTTTGTTTCTTCTTATATCCTGTCAGATTTTGGTATGAAGGATATACTGGCCTTATAAAATAAGTTGGGAAGTAAGTCTTACTTTTCATTTTTCTAGAAATGTTTAAGATTAGTTTTATTTCTTCTTTTATATGCTTTAAGAGTTTAGTAGTGAAGCCAGCTGGGACTGGAATTCTTTCTGAGGGAGGGTTTTTAATTACAGATTCAGTGTCTTTCATAGCTATAGGACTATTCAGATTTTCTATTCTTGTAGCAAATTTAGCATGCTGTACTTGTTTTAAAATTTCTGCTTTATCTACTAATTTTCAAATTATTGAGGTAATATTATTCAAAATATACTCTTGTTGTCTTTTTAATATTTGTAGGATTTTTAGTGGTGTCTCTTTTTTCACTTTCCTTGTCATATATTTCCATTTTCTCTTGTATTTTGTTGATTACTCTTTCCAGGGGTTTATCAGTATTATTAGTCTTTTCAAAATGCAAAGTTTAGGCTTTGTTAGTCCTGTTTTTTATTAGCTTGTTCTCTGTTTCATTAATTTCTGCTCACATCTAGTTTTTTCTTCTCTACATGTTCTTTGATTTTAATTTGCTGTTATTTTATTAACTTTATGAGATTGATTCTTTGATCATGAATTATAAGCCTTCTTTTCTCATATATGCATTTAAAGTTGTAATTTTCCTTTAAACTCAGTTTTAGTTGCTTTCTACAGGTTTTGATATATTCTCATCATCATTCAGTTCAAAATATTTTCTGATTGTCAATTTGATACCTTCTTTGATTTTGAAAGGTGGCTTAATTCGCAAATGCAGTTTTGGGTTTTTTTGCTTTTAATTTACTTTGCTGTTTGTGGTATGAAGCTTAATTGCACTTTGATAGAGAACATACTATATTGAATTTTAATGGTTTTTTTAAACCAAATACTTCTTTTTTATTCTGTAAGATTTAACATGTTAATTTTATCTTTAATCATAAGAGCATGATTAACAAAATGTGTTGTGGCGGGATTATGAAAAATGTCTTCTTTTGGGTTTTTTTTATGAATATTCATCAGATACAAAGCTGATTGTCACCCCTCATGCCCATGATGTGAGGGCCAGATTCATACTGGCAGCATATGCATTACCACAAATTGCATTGGTGCCCCATGTCCCCCACCCAATTATCCCCAACCTCCCTCTCCCTCCCCTGTCCCCCTCAACTCCACTTTGTAGCCCAAGGAATGTTCTCTCCTTCTGCAAGACCAGTGCACTACTGTGGTCTTTCTTTCATTCCCTCTTTCTCTCTTAGCTCCTACATATGAGTGAATCCATATGCTATTTATTCCTCTATGCTTTGCTTATTTCACTCAACATAAGTTTCTCCAGGCTCATCCATGTTGTTGCAAATGGGAGTATTTCATTCTTTTTTATGGAAGAGTAGTATTCCATGGTGTATATATACCAGTTTCCTTATCCAGTCATCTATCAATGGACATTTAGGTTGGTTCCATGTCTTGGCTATTGTAAACGGAGCTATGATAAACATGGGAGTGCAGGTATCCCTTCAACATGATGATGTCCATTCCTCTGGGTATATACCCAGAAGTGGGATTACTGGATCATATGAAAGATCTATCTGTACTTGTTTGAGAAACCTCCTGTTACTGTTTTTCATAGTGGTTGTACTAATTTACAGTCCCACCAACAGTGTAGGAGAATTTACTTCTCTTCCCACCCTCGCCAGCATTTGTTATTCACTGTCTTCTTGATTATAGCCAGTCTAACTGGGTTGAGGTGGTATCTCAATGTAGTTTTAATTTGCATTTCCCTGGTGACTAGTGATGTTGAGCATTTTTTCATGTACCTGTTGGCCATTTGTATGTCTTGCTTTGAAAAATGTCTATTCAGCTCCTTTGCCCATTTTTTAATTGGATTGTTTGGGTTTTTTTTACTGTATAATTGCTTGAGTTCTATGTATATTATGGATATTAATTCCTTGTTGGATGCATAGTTAGCAAAAATTTTCTCCCACTCTGTAGGTTTTCATTTCACTCTGTTGATTGGTTCCATTGCTGTGCAGAAGCTTTTTAGTTTGATATAGTCCCATTTGTTTATTTTTTCTTTTGCTGCTTACGCTTTCAGACTCATGTTCATGAAGGCTGTGCCCAGATCTAGTTCCTGAAGTGTTTCACCTATATTTTCCCTTAGTAGTTTTACAGTTTCAGGTCTTATACTTAAGTCTTTAACCCATTTTGAGTTGATTTTAGTGTATGGTGAGAGATGCATATCTAGTTTCATTCTTCTGCATATGGATTTCCAGTTTTCCCAGTACCACTTGTTGAAGAGGCAATCTTTTCCCCAATGTAGGTTTTTGTTGCCTTTGTCCAATATCAGATGGCTGTAAGACTGTGGGGTGATTTCAGCGTTCTCAATTCTACTCCACTGGTCTGAATGTTTATTTTTATACCATGCCATGCTGTTTTGGCTGCAATAGCTTTGTAGTATAATTTGAAGTCAGGTAGTGTTATGCCTCTAGCTTTATTTTTTTTGCTCACAATTGCTTTGGCTATTTGGTGTCTTATGCTGTTCCATATGAAAGGTAAGATCGTTTTTTCCATTTCTGTGAAGAATATCCTTGGTATTTTGATGGGGATTGCATTGAATCTGTAGATGGCTTTGGGTAGTATAGACATTTTCACAATGTTAATTCTTCCAATCGAAGAGCATGGAATATCTTTCCATGTTTTTATGTCTTCTTTAATTTCTTTTGGAAGTAGTTTGTAGTTCTCATTGTAGAGGTCTTTCTTCTTCTTGGTCGAATTGAACCCAAGGTATTTTATTTTTTCATGACAATTGTAAATGGGATTTCTTTATTTCTCTTTCTGTTAGTTCATTAATTGAGTATATAAATGCAACTGTTTGGGGGGCATTTATTTTGTATACTGCAGTGTTACTGAAGTTATTAACGAGCTCTAGGAGTTTTTTGACAGAGTCTTTAGGTTTTTCTATATATAGTATCATGTCATCTGCAAATAGGGACAGTATGACTTCCAGATATTTTCAATCTGGATGCCCTTTATTTTTTTCTCTTGCCTGATTGCTCTGGCTAGTACCTCCAATACTATGTTAAATAGAAGTGGTGAGAGTGGGCATCCTTGTCTTGTTCCTGTTCTTAACAGAAAGGCCCTCAGTTTTTGCTTATTCGGAATGATGTGGTGGGCTTGTCATAAACGGCTTTTATTGTGTTGAGGTATTTTCCATCTGTACCTAATTTGTTGAGAGTCTTTATCATGAAGGGATGTAGAATTTTGTCAAATGCTTTTTCAGCATCTATTGAGATATATTGTCTTTGTCCTTGATTTTGTTGATTTGATGTATCACTTGTATTGACTTTCATATGTTGAACCATCCTTGCATCCATGGAATGAATCCCACTTGATCATAGTGTATAATTTTTTTAATATGTTGCTGTATTCTGATTGCTAACATTTTGTTGAGGATTTTTGCATCTATGTTTATCAAGGATTTTGGCCTGTAATTTTCTTTTTTTGTTGTGTCTTTATATGGTTTTGGTATCAGAGTTATGTTGGCCTTATAGAATGAGTTTGCGAGAGTAGCTTCTGTTTCAATGTTTTGGAATAGTTTGAGGATAATTGGTATTAACACCTCTTTAAAAGTTTGATAAAACTCAGGTGTAAAGCCACCTGGACCTGGACTTTTCTTTCTTGGAAGATTGCCTCTTTAATTACCTCTTCAATCTCCTTGCTTATTATTGGTCTGTTCAGGTTTTCTATCTCTTCTTGGTTCAGTCTTGGTAGTTTGTTTGTGTCTAGAAACTTATCCATATCTTCTAGATGACCTAACACTATGCCTCAAAGAACTTGAAAAACAACAACAATCCAAAACCTAAACCTAAACAGTCTGTCAGGCATCACCTTCAGAATCGACAGATGATTGTAGAAGGAAAGCAGATTCTCATGCCAGATTCACATCACTGAGTCCCTTTTCTTCTGGATTTTGGCCTCACAATGTCTCACTATTGTAATAACTTTCCAATGTCTTCAACCAGAAGGTGGGGGGTTTTTTTGCTTGTTTTTGTTTTTGTTTGTTTTAATTAGTTCACCTTTTCTGGTTGTTCTAAGTAGGATAGTTAGTTCTAAACATCTAGCTTGCCATTAATGAAAAGCTCATCTTGATGAACTTTTCAAAGGCATCTTTATAGATTTTATAGCTACCACCAGTGCCTTCTCCACCTGCGAGTATAGTACCTGGCAATGAGGAAATTGTATTAGTCCATTTTGTGTTGCTATCATAAAATACCACAGACAGGATAATTTATAATGAACAGAAATTTATTTCTCACAGTTCTGGAGGCTGGGAAGCTCAAGATCAAGGGGCCATCATCTGGCAAGGGCCTTCTTGCTGCATCTTCCCATGGCAGAAGGGCAAAGAGAAGGCGAGAGAGAGAAAGACAGAGAGAGCGAGGGCAAGAGGAGACCAAACTTGTCTTATAACAAACCCACTCCCACAATAATGACTTTAATCCATTCATGAGGATGGAGCCCTCGTAGCCTAATCACCTCTTAAAGGTCCCACCTTTCAAAATTGTTGCACTGGGGATTAAGCTTCCAACACATGTTTCCTGGGGTGTCTCGCGCTACCGTCTCGCCAGCAAGAACGACGCGGCACACAAAGGATCCTTCTGCAGATAAGCTTTAATGCCTCTTGAGAGGAAGAGCATAAGCTTGCTAAAAATGGAGACCCCGAGCGAGGGGAGCTGCGCCCCTTATATAGAGACAGTCCCTCGCCTAGGACGTGTTCCCATCTGATTGGCGGTCGTGCATCAGCCCAGATGACGCCACGGGAGAGGCAGAGACTAGAGGTGGGGAAATTCCCAGCACATGCGCTCTAGACTTGTTTTTGCCGATTGTCAGTGTCGGCCGGCGCCATCTTGTAATGGCGATTACGCTGTAACGTGGGCAGCTCCCCACACTGGGGGATACATTAAAACCACTGCAGAGATGTCCAGTAAATATGTACTGAATAGATGAATACCCACCAAGTTCCTTCTACTTTCCAATATTTTCCATATTTCTTTCAACTATTGGGCCAATGAAAAAAATTACAGTGACAAGCATTCATTCAACACTTGCTATGTCAGGATGTGTGACATGCATCTCGCATGTACTACCTCATTTTCCTCTTGTTAGCATTGGCTCTGATTACAATTTAACTATTAAAAAGACTCCTGTTCCCTTCAGAGAGTATTGATTGCCAGGCCTCAGTTTCCACAGTCTCTGTTGGCTTTGACTTTGGCATCACTCACTTTTCAAGCTTTGGACTTTTCAGGACATACTGTTACACACTCCTCTGTGTAGCTTCTTCAGACTCCACACCTCAGGCATCTTCCACCTCAAAACCATCACCTTCTGGCACCAGTATTATGACTCTTTACAGTCTTGACAGTAGGACAGTTTTTTCCTCCTGACCTGGACCCATTTTCATAGGTGCACAAGCACTTGACATTCATAGAGAGGCAGATTTTCAGAGTCAACTCTGCCTCTAATCAGTTTCAAGTCCCAGATGTGTTGTCTTCATTTGCTCACTTATAAAATGAAGGTTTAGTTTACGTGATTTCAGAAGGCTTGTCAAGCCTTAAGATTACTAGCCTAAGGACAAAAAATATTCTCTTCTATTCCAGTATTACCAGACTTTGAGAACCAGGTGATCATTAGCAACATAGGAAGTGTTTTGATCATTTATTATTATCCAGTGTAAATTTCTATTTCTGTAGGACTTGAAGCTGAACTCCCAGCTGTGATTAACAATCCGAAGTGGGCATCAAATTTTATTCTACGTACTTTTTAAAAATTAGGTGCTTGGTCTCACCCTCTATTAACTGAGATCATCCATGCATGGGACTCAGGCGCCTATATTTAAAGAAAAATAAAACACAATCACTAGGCTTGAGAAGGTAGGAGGAGGCTAGCCGGCAAGCAGTATAAGAGGGAGGGACCATCCTGAAGTTCTCCCGCCTGCTCATATTCAGTGACCAGTTAGGCTGTGCTTTTGCCACTCACTAGTTCTCAGACCTTGGTTCACTCTTTGGGCTTCAGTGTTTTCATCTGAAAAACGAGAGGGTTAGAATCAATTCTTCAAGTATTTGGAGCCTGTTATCTGCCTGGTGCTGTGCAAGGCTCTGGGGATTTAATAATGAAAGGGAGTCCTTGTAGCATGTGCAGAAGCATTAGTGAGAGAGAGAATGGTGCTTGGGGACACTGGTTGGAGTTTAGGGTACATGTATGAGTGGAGCAAGGTGATGCTAGAAAACAGAGACCTTGTATGCTAACCTAAACACAGCCCTTTCCCCTTTAAGTATTTCAACATCTAATCACACCATCAGGATAGTGACGTGATCAAATTTACATTTTAGGAAAGTTTTTCTGTAGGCACCGTGGTAAATAAACTGGAGGGGCTTAGGAACAGTGGCATGTCGACCATTTAGGCTACTTTAGGAATTCGGTTAAGAAGTGGGGCTCATTTAAGAGAGTGTATGGATAGAACTGATAAAATGACAGAAAAGGAGAAGAGGAAGGGGGAACTCATGCCTGGTGGCCCCTATTTCCTCCGTTAACTGTAAGATGTTATGGGGAAAAGTTGAAAGAGTAACATAGGCTGGAGAGAGAGGTGAAGGACATGCAAGGAATGTCCAAGGTGAAAGCCATACAATGGCAGTGGTGCCAGGACACATATTCATGTAGTTACGTCCTGTAGTGCTCACCTGGTGGTAGGAGTGTAGGGGCGGGAAGACGGACTGACATAGGATGGGAGTTTTCCAGGGTGCATATGCTGGAAGGACAAAGGGTTATAGAGTTGAAGTGGTTAAAGTAATGGACACATGAGGCCAGGAAGGATAGGAAAGGAAATGACGCCTGAAGAAAACTGGTAATTAGGAGGAAATAGAGGAGTTAAGTGGGCTGATTCAAGCTAAGACAGAGAAGTGGGCTGCATGGAGAGAAAGTTTAGATAGAAAGCTGTGATAGACACAGTGGGCAGATACTCACTGTCCGTGGTGAGCGTCTTCATCCTATAGAGGCTGTCAAGCTAGAATGCAAGAGCAAACTATCAAAAGCACCCTACACTTTCCAGAGTCACCTGCAGCTAAGGTTCTAGATGTGGATCAGGTTCTCCAGCTGGCATCGCTGAAAGGTGAAGGTGAGGATGGTGGATCTTCCTGCTTTTTCTACTGGAAAGCATGGGCTGGAGACATGGGAATTTTGGCCGTGGTGTTCCAGGGTTCAGTTTTAAGCTTGGTGGGAGCTGATGTATTTGTTGCTGTGGCTCTACTGGAGGGAATGACTTGACACACTCTAGTGCTTAAGTGCAACTCCTCATCTCTGAATTGCAGGTGGTGCATTCAGCCTGGATTCCCCACTTTCGTGGCTGTGGTAGAGGCAGCAGCTCTCACAGCCAGCTGGTTGTGCTGTGCGGTTCTGGCCTAGATGCTACTCCTCGAGTACATCCATGGCCTTTGTGAAGCACCTAATATCCTGTCCCGAATCCTTTTCTGCATAAAATAGCTAGAATGGTTTTGTTTCCTGCAACTAAATCCAGACTGAGAGATATGGCCTCATAGCATTGTTTTGAGTATTAAATAATATAATCTATTCAGTAATAGATCATTTATTCACTAAATAGATACATAATAAGGACTTAGTAATAAGCTCATCATAGGTACATAATAAGGACTTAAATAAATAAAAACTATATGCTATTTAGTTTAAATAAAGGAATCAAAGAGCTGGAATAATAGGGAATTATGATCAGAAAGTAGCATATTTGATTTTAGGAATTTTGAGACATAGTAATTCTGGATAATAACAAAGTCCAGGGAGAATTGAAACTGAGGGTAGAGGTGGTCCTGGAGATTGAGGGGGTTATGGAGGAAAAGGTTCGGTATCAGAACATCCATTCCTGTAGGTGATGAAGTATCCACACTTGGAAAATCAATAATCCTAAGTTCCTGCTCAATGCACTGGTTTCCTGTCCCTGCCATTGTGCTGCCTCCGCACATGATGGGGTTACTTCCGGCTCTCCAGTTGCCAAACCAACGTTCACTTTCAATCCTGATGGTGATCCCTGGTGGCCTCCGACACTGCGGGACGCTCCCGTCAGCTGGAACTCCCTCCTCGTTTCCTTCTGAGACTCACTCATTGTTTGTCTCTGTTTATCTTATTTAATTTTTTCTGTCTTTTCCTTCGTAATCGTCACTGGATTTTCATCCTCTATATTTGGGTCTTAGAACTTGTGGTTCGCCATGCTTGCAGCTCTGGTCATCTTCTGGTCTTGCTTTGCAAATCTGATCATCATTTTCCCTCGCTCTGAGAGCTTCAGATGTTCATTCTCTTTTCCTGTTTCTGGTTTTCTGTGACGGCCTCTGACTGCTCAGCAGTTTTATCTCCGTCACTCTCCTATACCCACTGCATCTTAGCAGAATGCACGTTGCTGTTTTGTGTCTCTGAAACATTGTACATGCTGAGTCAGGGTTGTTCTTCTTGGTGTCTAAAATATAAAGACATTCACATGTTAGCTGCTATTGTTATTAATGTTTTAATTTTAAATCTTGTTAGTGTGACATCACCTTAAATTTCTAAAATAAAAATCAAGGCTTGCTGAGAATTTAAAATGTAAAATAATGCTCCAGTGGATCAGAATAGAGGCAGTCCAGATTAACATAAATATGATTAAATATTTGCATGTCTTGAAAGAAACAGTGAGTTGATCAGAAAGGAGACTGCTCAGCAGTGGAACATAGAAAAAGAGGCCCAATGTGTGTTTGCCTGTTCTATAAAGGAGACACCGCACTGTGAGTCTGATGCCTTCACCCATCTGACTCTTATCAGCAACTCCCATTCTATTTGGTAAACAACTGTCCTATTTTAATTTGGTTTCCTATATAAGGTATTTATAAAGAAATAATGTAAGACTTCTAGTTAGCCATATTTCACACTGTAAATAAGCAAAAGTTCATTCTGGCTTTATTTGTTGAGTTTCACCCTGCAAGGTGGATCCATTCACACTGTTCCATGGTGGAGAATGAGGTATGGCTCTGCACTGTGATTGAATAAGTGATGAGAGAGCTCAATACCTGGGCAATTACATCTTTATTTAATTAGGGGTTTACGTGTTTGTTTTATCTATTACATTAAATGGCCAGGGTCTCTCACAGGGCTGAAGAACAGGACTGCAGATGTTTGAATGGATAAGTGGACTCAGTTAGTCAGGCAGAGACTGTGTGGAGGGAGCTTCCTGCAGGAAGGGGAACAGGTTTGAGGAGGTCAAAAGTGTGAGATGGAACCAGAGGCAATTAGCATGAGAATGTGAGCTCCCCACAGGACAGGTGGATGGTGAGGCTGGTCCTCTGGGTGGCTGCTGAGGATGACAAGAGAGAAAGGCCTTCCTCAGACTAGCTGTTCTTCAGTTGGCTGGGTGTGAGGTTGTTCCCTGTTGCAGTGGAGGCATGGGTGACGTGAGAAGTTCTGTGACATCTGCTCTCCCTAAGCCTGGCTGGCATTCTTTGACTATTGTTCAGGCCTCCAAATAGGATGTTGGTGAAGAGTTACTTTGGATTTTGGTAAAGTCCAACCCCTGATTGGTGGAGAAGAGGTAACAGCCTGTAACACAGAGGAGCAGTCACTATTCACCTGGACTTGCAGCCTTGGCCAAGGGGCTTGGCGCCACTAGATGGGGGTCCACTGGGAGAGACGGGCCCCTGTAGGTGGAGGACATTCCTGCCTGTTCATGGCCTCTTGCCAAAATCCTTCATGACCCAGGCGCAGTATTCCTGCAGGAAGTCTTACTTCCAGCCTGCATAGGCCTCTGTCCTCTCAGTTCCTATTAGACTTAATGTTTGTGTCACTCATTTTAGCCTGTAAAATATTCTTTGTCAAGTCATGTGGATGCACACAGAGAGACTGGGCAAGGAATTCCTGCTATGTATATCTGTCTATCTGTCTGTCTGTCTGTCTGTCTAATAGTCTATTTCTATTGCTTATAACATAAAAACCTGAAACTGGGTAATTTGTAAAGAAAATATTTATTGCTTACAGTTTCAGAGGCTGGGAAGTCCAAACCCAGGGAACACATCTGGTGAGGGCCGTGTTTGGTGGTGACTTCAATGACACAGGGTATCACATTGTGAGAAAGGCAGGAGCAAGAGACAGAACTTCTCCTGTGCTCACCTTTTAAAGCCGTCAGAACCATGCCCATGACCACCATTAAGCCATCAAATGGATTAATCCACTCACCACCGCATGGTCCTCACAATCTAATCACCGATTCATAACAGGATTTTCCACCCTCAGCAGTTACAGTGGGAGTTAAGCTTCAGCGAGTTTGGGGGGACAGTCCATAGCCCTATCTACCTACCTACCTATTATCTTACAGTTAGACTGTAAATTACCTAAGGTCTAGAGACCACACAGGCCTATTGTGTCTCCCACAGTTCATGGGACGGTGCTGACTAAGGGTGTAACTAGTACCCCCAAATATTCATTGGATTGAATTTTTGTGTTTTTTAAATTCTTTTTCTGTTTAGGACTGTAGAGAGATTGAAGGGGAGCGGTTTACTTCTCGGGAAAAAAAGCTTTTGGTGCAGAATGTGTCAGCCGAGGACGGAGGGAACTATGCATGTCGAGCCAGACTGATGCACATGGGGAAACAGTACGTGGTTTTAAACGGCATCACTGTGAACATCAGTAAGTGTGCTCGTGTCTGTCACCGGGCCTTCCTTGTGCTTTGTGTGAGCTGGCTGGCTTTGCGCAGAAGCGATCCTGATCTTGATTTTCCTGAATGTTAGCAGGCTCTCCACCCTGCCACTCTTAGAATCAGGTACACAGAGTGAGGCAGAAGGGCATGAGGAGCTCAGTTTTCTCTCTGCAAAAACAGAATTCTCAGAGCTCTTGGTTTACTTGTGAAAATTCAATGAGAGCATGTCTGGAGAGTAGGTAGGTGCCTGACAAGGTGCAGGCGTTCGGTGAATGGCAGACATTCTCAGCATTGCTCTCCCTGCCTCTGGCTCTGCAGACGTCAGGGGCTCTGGACTGGTGCCAGCATAAGCAACTGCTCGTGGGACTTTAGTTCTTGACCCAGGGCAGCCAGTTCTCTTGAATATATGCCCTCGAGGTTTGAAAGCAGAATCTTAGGGATGGAAGAAACCCTGAAAATAGTTTAGCTCAAGCCATTATTTTACAGAGGCCCAGGAGGGGAGCAACTTACTGAAGTTCACAAAGCTGGCTAGTTTCAGAAACAGGGCCAGAACTCGGGCCTTCAGTGACCAGACAAGCATTTTGCCTTTTATACACCCGGACAAGGAACCCCTGCTATGTCGTTTCTGCATTTTCTTCAGTAGAGTTGTTTTCTACGTTTATTCATCTAGATCAAAAGGACTAAAGGCTGGATATTTCTTCAACTTACACCTTCACATTTGTCTCCAACTTCTGTCAGACCCACTCGAGCTGTCTCTTGATGGTGTGGCCTCCTTCGGGGATCTGCTCAGCATGGGTAGATCCCTGCCACCCCCCAAAACAGGCTGCAGGCAGATCCAGGCCAGGGCCCTTCACCCGTAGAGCCCAACAACTCCCTGCTCCAGCCCTGTTCTACCCACTCGGGTCCTCCTCCTCTCATCCTCCAGTGTTCTTTGCTGCAATTGCTTATTTGATTTAAATGTTTTTCGGTGGTCTTTGATTTTAATTTTGTTTGCTAAGAGCCCTTAATCAAGAAAATTAATTGCATTAAGTTTTATGATTTTTATGCTGTTGGGTTTTCTGCTGACTGTTCTCTTTCTGAAAATAAGCATGTTCCTCATCTTGTTCACTGTTGAACCTCTGGCACCTAGCCCAGTGCCTGGCCTTGACTAGGCACAGATCTATTTATTAACCAAGTGATTGACTACCATAACACTTTCGGCTTACATTGGTAGATGAGGGAACTTCTTGAAAGGTGAAATTTCTAAGGTAAAATAAAAAATACCTCAAGAGGTCACTAAGTACAATAGTCTGTATTTTATGCCAGTTCAATAAACATTTAGTTATGATGTGTTATATGCCAAAGGTTATGTTAGACCATGATAATGACATCTAACAATGTCAAAAATGATAATTCAAAGATGAAAAACTTGTTCCTTCTATTGAGAAACTCTCAGTCTGGTAGTAGTGAATGTAGAGATATAATGGACCATTTTAGCACCAGTGCTAAGGACAGAGTTATAGACAGTGTCTGGGGAATGAATAAAAAAAAAAATCAGGAGTCACAACGGAGGCAAGTGACTGAAGGGTTCTGAGAGGAAATGAATTCTCAGATGAATTTTCAAGGATGAGTAGGGTTTGTAGAAGTCAAGAAAGTGTGTGTGGGGGGTTCTAGGCAGAGAGGACAGCATAAGTCAAAGTGTAGAAGTGTCAGAAGACGTCATGGTTTATGTTGGATCTAAAGCCAATTTCATTAGCACACAAGTAAGAACGAAATGAGGAGCAGTGGGAGCCCTTATACATGGGCTTTACCACATGGCTGCTGAAGGGCCCTTGGCCGGGTGCAAGTGCACAGTGACAAGGCTGCATTGGGATGGGAGCGATCAGTCTTGACAGTGGTTGAGGCCAGCGTTGAAGAAGGTCTCAAGGCCTGGAGACCACACAAGAGGCTGCTGCAATATCCAGAAGAGTGCTGCTAGTCTGAGCTGGGGTGGAGGCCAGGGAATCTCATCTTCAAATGGTCATTTAGTGACTTTTTACTGGGTGCCTAGCAAGACCAGGTCCTGTGCCAGCCAGAGAGAACATGACAGTGAGGAAAACATCCATCGCTATTGTTCCGATGAAGTTTAAACCTGAGAGGGAGGGGAGGCAGCAATTAATCAGATAATCCACTAATGAGATGTGTCATTACCAAGAAGACCAAGGCAGTGAAGGAAAGGAAAATATGAGCTCAAACAGACCAGGACCATTGAGAAGGCAGTGGCTCAGGTAAACGTCCCTGATAACAGTGATGCTGACAGTCAGGAAGCATTAACTGGGTGATGGAATGGGCGTGGTTTTTCCAGACTGTGGGAGTGGCAGAAGTGAAGGCTCTGGAACAAGAAGGACCATGGTGTGTCTGAAGGATGGAAAGCAGGCAGGTTGGGCTGGAGGGATGCTGAGTGAGGGAGGTCACAGTAGGCGATGAGGTTGGAGAAGTACTCAAGGGCCAAGATCAGACGGAATCCTGAAATCCAAAGTGGGAAGGTGTGGGTTTGTTCTAAGAACAATGACAATCAGCCAGAGAGGTTGAGAGCAAGAGAGTAGCATGGCATGATTTTCATTTCTGAAGCAGCTGTCTGGCTGCTGTGCACAGAATGATCCATACACGAATGGGAGTAGTGATTAGGAGGCAGGTGCAGAAGTGCAGGTGAGACATCAGGTAGGCTCAGGGAACATGCTGACACTGAAGATGGAGAGATATGGATGGGTTCAAGGCATCTTAGGAGGTAAGCCCCACAGGTCTTAGTATTGGATTGAATATGGAGAGTAAGGAATATGGCGGGTCAAGGAAACTAGGCCTCTTGGCATACGCGACTGACCAGATGATGATGCTATCCAATGAAATAAGATAGCTCTGGAGAAAAACCAGATCTCGGAGTGAGATCATGAGCTTGGTCATTCCTATGCTGAGTATGAAGTGACTTTGAGATGCCCATGTGGAAATGTCGAGCTGACCATGGCCTATATGGGTCCGGAGCTTGGAGGAAGGCCTGGAGGTACGACTTTCAAAGTCATTGGCCTGTATATGGTAATTGAAGAGGTGAGTGTGAACGAGATTGCTTAGGAGGAGTAGAGACTAGAAAATAGAAGGCTTAGGAGTGAAGCAAGAGGCATAGACCGAGAAATGTTAGGAGGGAAAATCAGTTGGACTTGGGGATGGAGAAGCTGAAGAGGGTGAGAGAAAAAGCTGTTTCCTAAAATGACTTCCAGATTTTACATGTGTGTGATCTAGTGTGTGGTGGTACATTAAGTAACTTCTGTTTGGGACATGCTGAATTTAAATAGTTTGTGGAAGGCACAAATGTTATTGCCATCATATAGGACATGTGTTCTTGCATTTTTCCTGGCTTCCATTTTATAACTTTTCCACACCCCACTGCAAATGTATAGGAGAATATGGGATTAAGTAGGTAATTGATAAATTTTGGTGGGCAAACAGAAAAGGAAAGAAGTGGAGAAAGACTAATGGCAAGGAGTCCAGAGAGCCAACACAAAGTGACAGTCATAAAGTGGGTGATGGAGTGAAAGAGTTGAAGAATAACAGAAGGGGAAGGACGTAAAAGAATGTGAGAAGCAGGGTTGGAGGAGGGAAGGGTGGACTGAAGACAGAGCGTTAGGGTCAGTATTTCTCTCTACCTAGGACCTAGGCCACAGCTTTGCTTGTAGACACTGCTTGAAATGTGTATTTGGATTCTTAGGTAATGAGATTTTATTATACAATCTCATTAGTTTATATTTATGTCAAATACATGATGGCCAAAGTGAACTCTCTTGCTAGCTCAGCTTCTAGTTTTTTTCTCTTTAGCAATTCAATTATTTCTGGTTGAAAAATGTGCATTTATGGAGTGGTATTTTGTCATGCCATGGGTTTTGTTTTTTCTTGACCAGTGTTTTTTAAGGGTCTGCTCTGTGCTGTGCTTTCTTCATGCTATTGCATTAAAGAACTTGGGAATGTATCCTATGTGATTCTAATGCAACTTTCTATTGGTATGATTTATTAGCAGAAAGATCTGGAGGTGGAAGGAGAATCCCTAAAATCACTTATCCAAAAAACAATTCAATTGAAGTACCACTTGGTGAGTAAAGTCATTGAAACGGTTGAAACTACCAAGGGCAGAGTTCATTATGTCCACATATTTTAGTGAATATTTTGAATTTCATGGTTGAAGACAAATCCCATACACATCCAGTTTCTAGCTTTGGATATACCCATGCTTGTCAGGAGAGACAACAAAATTTAAAAAACAAGAGAACTGAAGCTTGGGGAAGTTGTGGCATCATAGGTCTGGCAATGGGCACCGTGGGTGTAAATGATTATTGTAAATCTGTTCATGCAAAGGCAATGGAAGTGTAAAGATAATTCCTGACAAAGACAATACATAATATAAAACTACTAATAAATAATTGATCAAAACTACTAATAAATAGTTGATCAGGAAGGATGGATTATATTATCTTACACTGGAAAATATTTTAAAGGAGTAGGAGAAATTATCATGTTATGTTCCTTAATTTACATAGGAAAGGATCAACAAACATTGTTTCAGTTTGTGACCTAAGAAGAGCAAAAGGGGCTCAAATTATTTTTTAAAAGTTAGAGGTAATCACTAGTAAAATAAAGACATGTTGAGTACCTTTTGAAGACAAGAAAAGCAAATTAAACAAAGTCTCCATTAAAAAATGCTCAGATCAAGTTGAATACTAAAATCCAATTATATGTTCTCCTCAGAAGGCACATATCTAAAAAAGCATGACCTAGAAGTTAAAAATAAATGCATAAGCAAGATATCACTTGTAAAACTTACTGCAAACAGTCAGGCTGGTGATACTAAACTTTCAGTCTCATATCTTTCAAGGACAAAAAGGTTAAATGACAAATTGTATCAATTTATATTAATGCAAGTTACAACACCTCCCCAAATAGAAATTTTTATGTGTCAAATAGCGGTGCATCAAAATATATCAAGCTAAAGGCTCAGAAATACAAGGACAGAACAATAAGACAACACAACGGTTTCAGTTGCAGTGGGAAACTAACACGCTCTGGCTTTGACAGGATTTACTAGGCAAATAAGAATCTACAGGATTTGAGTAATATGATAGGAATAATGTATTTAATAGATCACTGTCATAAACGTCTATGAAAAACAGAATCCCCAAAGAGGAAATTATATAGACCACATGGTATAATCATAATGCATTATATCTAGAAATTTATAATTAAGTCAAAACAAAGAAAAGAATTTTACTCATTAAGTATGTGGGTGACGGATTTGTTAATGAGTTTGATTTAATCATTCCACAATGTAAACACATATCAAAACATCACATGGTACCCATAAATATATATAAGTATTATTTGTCAATTAGAAATTTAACAGTTTTTAAAAAAGGAAGATTAAACAACAAACCCATCTTGTAGTTATTTGATGTTTTGGTTAGAGATTAAACCAAAGCTACAGTTATAGTATACTTAGAAAATAGCGATAGTGAGGATTCTTCATATCTAACTTTGTGGCATGTGACTAACGCTGCACTCTAGACATGTTTATATCTTTAAATGTCATCATTATTAATAAGTGTAGAAATAATTAA
This sequence comes from Cynocephalus volans, assembly GCF_027409185.1. Taxonomy (NCBI): domain Eukaryota; kingdom Metazoa; phylum Chordata; class Mammalia; order Dermoptera; family Cynocephalidae; genus Cynocephalus; species Cynocephalus volans. The sequence goes on along the minus strand of NC_084473.1, from coordinate 91,916,242 downwards.
AATACATAAATTAACCATTTAATTATTTGAAAAGAGCAGCTAAACCACAAAAATAAAAGTAGAAAATAATAAATTTATTAAAAGAAAAAACCAAAATGAATAACAAGTGCCAGAGTTGCTTCTGAGGTATTTGAGTTGAGATGGGGGTGGATGTGGAGGGAGGAGAAGATAAATAAACTTCCAGAAAATCTAATCCCCTCAATGCAGAGAAATCCAGATATAAAAGACTTAAAAATGTGAAAGTTTATAAAACAACAACTGGTAAGGAGAACTAAGCCTATATGTTTTAAGGAGAGTTCTTTTCAATTTTCAAGGAAATAATAATGTCTGTGATAAATGATAATTGTCTACCTATCACTCATTTGTGAATACTCTTGTGGATTTCATAAATACCTAGAGAAACAAGTTTGCCCGTTATATTTCTCTTAATTGACTTTGTTCCCTGCTCCTGTCTTTGGAAATTTTAGTCAGCATATTTAGATAATTAAAAGGCAAGAGATGTAAATCTTGAAAGGAGACAGATAAACATATAATTATTTTAAATGATCTATGCATATTTACTTAGAAATTTTAAGAAAATTATCTAGAAGATTACTCCTACTAGCAATTGTTTAAAAAGCTTATTTCAATACAGCATAAACTTTCAAAACTAATGGCATTTTTACATGCCTGAAATATATTATGTAATTGGGGGATATCATTAATAATTGCAATAAAAATAAAATGTTAAGAAAGAAACTGAATAAGAAATTTGAAAGACTTGCCTACATTTTAAAAAAATTACAACATTTTAAGATAGGACATGAAAAAGACATGTTTTATGAAATTCCTTATCATGTTCTTAAATGGGAGCACTTAATATTAAAAATGTTATTTCTCCTAGATTAATATATGAGTTTAATATAATACCAATTAAATTTCACTGAATGTCCTGGACCTTGTCAAAGCGTTTCTAAAATTTATCTCAAAAATGCTAGAAACAGCCCCCCAAAAAAAACTGAATAGAAGAAATAGAGACCTTTTCTTGTAAATACTGAAGTATAATATAGGCTAGAATAAGTAACTACTGGTGTTTGCATATGAACAGACGACTGAAAGTAAAAGAACAACAACAGATATACAATAAACAAATTAGCAGAATTCCTAGAATTTACAGGAATTTAGTAAAAGAGATTTATGGCATTTAAAGATGTATAGGGAAAGGGAGATGTGATAAATATATTAGTATAACTCGTTAACTTTGAAGAAAATGTAGTTTATTCCTTATCTTACATCAGAAATGAAATTAAATTTTGATGAGTTAAAGAAATATCTATTAAAAACTAAACCACAAGAGTGCCATGAAAACATATAGATAAATTTTTATCTTTTCTAACCTCAGAATGCACTTTCTTTTGGAAGGGGCATCAGAATTCAATGTTCATAGGGCCAGCCTGTGGCTCACTCGGGAGAGAGTGGTGCTGATAACACCACGGCCATGGGTTTGGATCCTATATAGGGATGGCCGGTTCACTCACTGGCTGAACGTGGTGCTGACAACACCAAGTCAAGGGTTAAGATCCCTTTACCAGTCATCTTTAAAAAAAAAGAAAAGAAAAGAATTCAATGTTCATTATTCAATTGCTTGTCAGTACTCATGCTTTAAAATCTACAAAGTCTTTTTTTTTTGCAGAGTAGTATTCCATTGTGTAGATATACCACAGTTTCCTTATCCACTCATCTGATGATGGACATTTGGGCTGGTTCCAACTCTTGGCTATTGTAAATAGTGCTGCAATAAACAGAGTACAGGTATCCCTTTGACATGATGATATCCATTCCTCTGGGTATATTCCCAGCAGTGGAATAGCTGGGTCATGTGGTAGATCTATCTGCAATTGTTTGAGGAACCTCTATACAATTTTCCATAAAGGCTGCACCATTTTGCAGTCTCACCAACAGTGTATGAGAGTTCCTTTTTCTCCACAACCTCTCGAACATTTATCATTCTCAGTCTTTTGGATATTAGCCAACCTGACTGGAGTGAGGTGGTATTTCAAAGTGGTTTTGATTTGCATTTCCCAGATGCTGAGTGATGTTGAGCATTTTTGCATGTGTCTGTTGGTCATTCATATATCTTCCTTTGAGAAATGCCTTTTCAGCTTCCATGCCCATTTTTTAATTGGGTTACTTGTTTTTTTTGCTGGAAAGTTGTTTGAATTCCTTGTATATTCTGGATATTAATCTTTTGTCAGATGTATATTTTGCAAATATTTTCTCCCACTCTGTTGGTTGTCTTTTCACTCTGTAAATTATTTCTTTTGCTGTGCAGAAGCTTTTTGTTTGATATAATCCCATTTGTTTATTTTTCCTTTGGTTGCCCGTGCTTTTGTGGTCCTATTCATGAAGTCTGTACCCACTCCTACTTCCTGAAGTGTTTCCTCTATGTTTTCTTTAAGGAGTTTTATTGTTTCAGGGTGTGTATTTAATTCTTTAATCCGTTTTGAGTTGATTTTGGTATATGGCGAGAGATACTGGTCTAGTTTCATTCTCCTGCATATGGATATCCAGTTTTCCAAGCACCATTTGCTGAAGAGGCAGTCTGTTCCCCAGTGTGTAGACTTGGTGCCTTTGTCAAAGATCAGATGGCTGTAGGTGTATGGGTTGATTTCTGGATTCTTTATTCTATTCCATTGATCCTTGTGTCTGTTTTTATGCCAATACCATACTGTTTTGGTTATTATAGCTTTGTAGTATAGTTTAAAGTCAGGTAGTGTTATGCCTCCAGTTTTTTCTGTTTTGCTCAGAACATGGATGGACTTAGGAAAAATTGTATTAAGTGAAATAAGTCAGGCACAGAAAGAGAAATACCACATATTCTCACTTATTTATGGTAGCTAAAAATAAAGAAAGAAATATACAAACAAATGGGGTGGGGAAGAAGGCACAACAATCACAACAATTCCTTGCACTTATTAAGAAAAGTGAATAGATATGATGTTGATTGATGGGAGTGGAGAAAAAGGAATCAGTAAAGAGACACAAAAATCAGCCACATTGTATATTGGTAAAATAAAAAATTAATGAGTTTTAAAAAGAATAAGTACAATTTGTAATAATATAAATGTTAATAATATTGATTTGATCAACATATGTCAACTTTGAACCCCAAAAATATGTATAATCAATTATGATTCAATTTTAAAAAGTAAATCTTTGAGTAAACCACAAAAAAATTTTAAAATTAAAAAAATAAAATCTATAAAGTCTATTTAAAAATGTAAAACTAGTACAGATATCCACACATATTATAAGAATCGTGCAATGTAAAATTCAACACAACCCATGTAATGTTTTGGTTTTAGGCACACGTTCATTTGGAAAATATTCAGGGAATGTCTGGCAACCAACATGAGTGAAACACAAAAGCTTTTAAGACTCCCCAACGGGCTGGTGTGTGCTGCTGCCTCTGTATTATTCTGAACCAGTGTCTTGATGTTAACAAGCTTTCTTTGGCTTTGATAATTATTCCTCTAGGCTGCATAAAGCCTGTTTTCACTTGTGACACAATTAGCATAGTTCATTGGGCAGCCTCAGCATCATGCTTGCTCCAAAGCACCAAACTCCCTTTTCAGAGATGCACTTGACACACCATTACTGAAGTAATTAGCTTGATCAGGACTTTGTTCTTTTCACATACATTGATGTATTTATTTCATGTAATTACTAAATTGAAATGGATTTTCTGTTTTCTAGATAACTTATTTATGCAACTGCGAGAATTAGAAACTTATTAAACACCACAATGTTGTACTTTCTAAGCATAAAGTCAATGGAAGGAATCAAAATGAAAAGATCAAAAAATTAGACCAGCATAAAAAATATAATGTTTGTATATATAAAAAAAATGGTAAAGTTAAAATGTAAATGGCAAACTAGCAGAGAATGTTTGAAACAGAGATGACAGAAAATGGGTAATATCACTTACATGTAAACATATAAACAAATCAAGAAAAACGAACAACTTAAATGAGGCAGATAAATAATTTACAGAAGAAAAAACGCCAACAAAATAAGAAAAAAATGTTCATTTTCAATAAAAGAAATAGACATTAAAAAATATTCATAGGAAATTGGTAAGAATTAAAAATATATATATATAATACCAAATATTAGCAAGGGTGATATAAAGAGTGTTGTAATACATTATTGGTAATGAATATGAGCAATTCCTTTAAAACGTGTGCTTAAAACTCTCCAAAGTTTTCCCATATCACTCAGAATGGAATTCTGAGTCCTCACCATACCCAGCATGACCCTCCATGGTTTGCTTCTCCTGCCAGTTCATTTCTATCCCTCTCCCTGCAGCCTTTCTGCTTTGACTGCATTGGACTGCTTGCCATTCCTTGAATGCCTCGGGGACAGCTCCACCTCAGGGTCTGGGGACTGGCTGATCCCTCTGCTGGGAATGCTCTTCCCCAGCTGCCACATGGTTTGTTCCCTCACTTCCGTCAGGGCCCCGACCACTGCATTAAAATACACACCTCGCTCTCCTCATCATGCCTCATTTGCTTAACTTTCTCATTATTCATGAAAGCACTTATCACTATCTCACATATTTTAAACATTTTTTTGTATCTCTAATTCTGTTTGAATCTATGCTCCTTAAGAACAGGCTTTTTGTCTGTTTTGTTCCCTGCTCTATCACCAGCGCTGAGAGCAGTGCCTAGACCACAGTAAATTTCAGTAAATAGTTGTTAAATAGATAAATAAATAACTAGATTGGTATGGAGGACAATGCAAATATGTATTCAGGACCTTCAAAAATACGTCTGACTTTTGACTCAGTAAATTCTAGATGGTAAACCATATACAGCAGAAACGGGTCCACAGGACTCCAGATATAGAAATATCAGATAACGTATTTTCAAAGAAATTGTGCCTACTGTGTTCAAGGAAGGAAAAGACCTGATTGATATTTTCAAAAAAGAACTGGAAACTATAAATAGCAGCATATCAGATTTGAAAAGGAACAAATAAAATGTCCAGAACTAATAAATACAATAACCAAAACCAAAAACTCAATGAGGTTTTAGTAGCATATGACATATTTGAAGAGATAATTAATGAAGTAAAATATGAGAGATAATACCTGGGATTAAGCACAGAGATACAAAGAATAGGAAATATAAAGATGAGATTAAAAGAAAGAGGATACGGAGACCTAACGTGTATAATCACATGTAAGAGACGAGAGTAAATGGGGGTAGAGGAAGATTATTTGAGATAATGCTGAGAATGTTCCAAACTGACAGAAGACGTTAATCCAAACACTCTGAAAGCCAAAGAAACCCAAGCAGGATAAATAAAAATAAAACTATACCTAGATATACCACAGTGAAACTGTAAAAAACCAAAACCGAAAGTAATCTTAAAAGTAGAGAAAAAAGAAAAATGCCTTCTGTGTGCAAAAATAAAATTGCTGGTTGAATTTTTAACAGAAACAATAAAGGCTACATATTGGAGCGGGGGACCTAATTTTATAACCAGTGAAAATGACAAAATTTGCCAATTATACTCATACACTAAAGAAAATACCAGAATATTCTTCAGGCAGAAGGAAGATGCTCCCAGACGATTAATCATCTATGCAGGAAGGAATGAAAAAGCAAATATTGCTGTAAATATATGAGTAAAACTAAATGAATCTTGACCACATAAAGCAATAATAATGATGATTGTTTATGGATTTAAAATATATATGAAATTAAGGTGCACAACAGCATTTGCCTATGTACTGGGAAAAGGGGAAATGGAATTGAATTCTAAGGACTGTGCGTTATCTGAGAAAAAGGTAAAAATATCAATAATATCAGACTTTGAGAAGTCCAAGGATATATATTTTTGACATTTAGGGTAACCATAAAAGAATAGTAATTTTATTTATTTATTTATTTTTAATTTTGTTGATTTATTTATTTATTTTTCCTGACCAGTACAGGGGATAGCAACCCTCGACACGGTGTGGTCTGCACCATGCTCAGCTAGTGAGCGCACTGGCCATCCCTATATAGGATCCGAACCTGTGGCCTCAGCGCTAACAGCGCTGCACTCTCGCGAGTGAGCCACAGGGTCGGCCCAAAAGAATAGTAATTTTTAAAATGCAGGATTAAAGGAATAAAAAGAAAAAATCAAAAAGTAGGTGAGAAGTAATCCAAAATAAAGGGAATCCAAATAAAAGGCATGAAGGAAAAGATAACTATAGGACAGATGCAGCACATCAAAAATACATTAGTTGGTTTAAACCCACATATATCACTAATAACAAAATGGACTAAATGATCCAAATAAAAAGATTGTCCTACTAGATTGAAACAAACAAAAAAATATCTGTACTATTTACAAGATGCTTGAAGATGATAGGATAGGAAATAATATACAGCATAAACAATAACCAAAATAATGTCAGTATGATTATACTAACATTAATGTGGATTTTAAAGCCAAAAGCATTATTAAACAGAGATACTTCATAAAGATTAAAAGTTCAATTTTGAACTTGTAATATGTAACATGGCCTTAAAACACATACACACATACAGAAAATTTAGAATTACAGGGAGAAACTGATAAATCCACAGTAGTAATGAAATTTGTTGACATAGTTTTCATCGTCACTTATAGAACAAGCAAACAAAATGCCCTATAGTGACTAACAAAATATGCCTAATAAATAACCTGATGTTCATATACAGAGCCCTGCACCCAACTACTACAGATTGTACAGTCTCTCCAACCACGAATGAAATGCTTAATAAAATTGACTGTACATATATAAAGCTAGTCTCAACAAAATCCAGCAGATTGAAATCATATAGAATTATTTATTATATGGATTTATTTTAAATCCATATGATTATCCAAACTACAGTTAAATTAGAAATAAATATTTAAAAGATAACTTGAATAACCACATAGGTTTAAAAACCAACTAAATAAAAAACTTCTCAATAGCACATAGATTAAAATAGAAATCACGATAAAATTAGAAAGCATTTTGAAAGTGAGTATTATGAAAGGATTACATCAAAATTGATGGGATAGGCAAAGATTTGCTTAGAGCAAAGTTTATAGCCTAAATTAGAAAAGAAAAGTGGTTGAATATCTATGAACTAAGAGCTTACTTCTAGAAGATAAAAAAGGATAAACAAAATAAATCCAAAGAAAACAGAAAAAAATAAGATGAAAAAAAAGTAATAGCAGAAAATAATGACATAGAAAATGAACATACAATCAAATGATTAATGAAGCCAGAAGTTGGTTATTTGAAAAACGGAACAATATTTAAAAGTCTCTGCATGACTGACTGAGAGAGAAGGCACATACTGAAGTCAGAAGGAGCCATCACCATGGAGCATACAAGCATTAAAAAGATTATTTTAAAAAAGAATTTTATTTGAAAAAAGCTCATAAAAGAACATTCTGGAAAGCTTAGTGCCCCCAAATTTGAAAATTTAGAAGAAATTGGCAAATTTCTAAAAATCAGCATATAAACTCTAACACAGGAAGACATAAAATTCAGAATAGTCATACAACTATTAAATAAATTTAAAATCTTCCCCCAAACAAAATCCCAGATGCAACTGACTTTACGTGATTTCTACAAAATATGTAGTGAACAAATAACATCGATTTTAAACAAATTATTTCAAAGAGTAGAAAAAGGGGAAACAGTTTTTAACTCATTTTATCAGGTCAGAAAAACCTTGACATCAAAGCCCGACAAGGATATTATCACAAAGAAAATTTCAGGCCAATCTCATAAACAGATGAGAAGTTCTAAGCAAATTATTAGCAAATTGATTTCAACAACATACATAAAGGATAATACATTGCGACTTAATCAGATTAATCCCAGGAACGTGAAGCTGTTTCATGTTAGAAAATTCATTCTTTTATTCCACATCAACAAACTAAAGGAGAAAAATAAAACATTTACCTCTCAACAGACACTGAAAAGTTACTTAGAAAGATTGATTCAGGAATTTATTATTTTTCAAAGGATAAACTCTTATAAAACTAGTAATGGAAGAAATTCTTAAACTCTTCTAAAACTAGGAATCCTTAATCTGATATTTAAAATATGTATTTTTATACACCTACAAAAACATCACGTCCAGTACTGAACTGTTGAACACTTTCCCTTTGCGTTGAAGACGACGATAGTGGGGACCTCAACAGATTTTAGTTTCTGCAGATTTGATAAGCTGATTATAACATTGATAAGCAAATGCAAAGACTGAATATAGTCAAGATGCTTTTAATGAGGAAGAACTAGATGGAAGGACTTGTACTGCCAGATTTCAAGATCCATCAGAAAGTTATGATAATTTAAATAGTCTACTGCTGGTTCAAGGATAGATAACAAAACAGAACTGCAGGTCTAGATCTGGACCCACCCACACACTTGATTTTGGCCAAGACAGCACAGAGAAGTAGGGGAAGTGTGATCTTTTCAATAAATGGTCCTGGACAATTGGATGTAATATTGAGTAAAATGAAACCTGACCCCTTTCTCACACCATTTGTAAAAATACAGTCAGCCCTCGGTGTATGCAGGTTCCACATCTGCAGATTCAACCAACTGCAGATCAAAAATGTTTGAAAAATAAGTGGGTGGTTGTGACTGCACTGAAAATGTACATACTTTTTTCCTTCTCATTATACCCTAAACAATACAGGATAACAAGTATTTACATCACATTTACATTTTGTCAGGTATTGCAAGTAATCTAGGGATGATTTCAAGTATACGGGAGGATGTGCGTAGGTTATATACAAACACTATGCCATTTTATGTCAGAGACTTGAGCATCCATGGATTTTGGTATCTGTGGAAGATGAATATTGAGGGACAACTGTAACTTCCAGTGGATTGCAGCCCTAAATAGGAAAGTCAAAACAGTACATTTCTAGAAAAACACTTCTATGATTTTAAGGTAAGAAAAGATATTTAAAAAGAAAAAATCCAGACATACAAAGCACTACTGGAGAGGGAAAAAATTGCTAAGTAGGTCTACATCCAAAATAAGAATTTCTGTTTATTAAAAGACAACATTAGAGGAATGAAAAGACAAGCCATAGAGTGGAAGAAAATATTTGAAAAAAAACAAAGGTATCATATCCAGAATCTATGCAAAACTCCTTCAAAGTAATAAGGAAAAGGCAACTTACTAGAAGGACAGACAGATGACTTGGACAGATAGTTTATAACAAAGGCTGTCCCCATGGCCAGGAAAAATGTGAAAAAGTGCTTGCCCAGGTGCAATCTGAGGAAATGAAAATTAAATTCATAGTGTGATACCACCATACACATCAGGGTGGGTAAAACAAAACAGACTGGCAGTACCAAGTACTGTTGAGTGTGTAAAGTAACAGGAGCACTTGTACACAGCCAGTGGAAGTATAAATTGGTATAACCTCTTTAGGAAACTGTTTGAAGTTGAAAATATGCGTAATCTGTCCTCTATTGGTGTTACTGGTAGATAGGTTTGTCTACCCATGAAGTATACAGGTATGTATACATGAAATGTGTGCACGTGTGCAGACGTGCATGAGAGCATTCACAGGAGCCTTATGCATTCTAGGCAAATACCAGAAACAATTCAAGTGTGTATATAGCAGCAGAAGAGGTAAATAGCAGTACGTTCCATTATCTGAATGAAGTGTAACTACGTGCAGCAGCGTGGATGACTCACGAACTGCTGAGCAGTGGAAGTAGGAAAGGAGTGTGCAGAGGCTCCCGGGTTCTGGTGATGTCCATCGTCTTGATGGGGCCAAGGTGGTGTAGACGTTTGCTTTATAATAATCCATTATGTTTGCACTTATATTCTATACTTTTCACTATACCTCTTATATTTCACAATAAGTTTTTTAAAATATCACCTTGAATAAATAACACTCCTTGAAACAGGATTTGCTAGGTTCATGGGGAAAAATTGTAAAAATCTAGATTTATTAAATGTAATTTGTGAATATGTGTGGAGACGGGATAAGGGTGGAGGGGTCATACCTGATGAAGTAGAAATACCACTGCGCTTGGGATTAGGAACCTGGAGTCCACATCTCACTTCTTCCTCTAATTAATGCGTGATCTTGGGCAAGTCCCTCGATGTATCTGAACTTCAATTTTCTCATTTGTAACATGGGGGTAATACTCCTCCCGTTTTCCTGCATTGTAGGATTGTATTGAAGATGTGAAAACTGAAGGAGAAAATGCGCAGAAACTACTTTGTAAACTGTAAACTTCTTTGCCAATGTTGCTAGGAGTAGAAGCCAGATATTGAGGAAAACATTCATCAGAATCTGGTGATATTTGTCGGCATATGCGAATCCCTTTACAGCAGATTCCCTGGAAGGCCACTTGTCCCTCATGATCTCTGTCCAGGGAGAGAAGAAAAGAGATTAACATTGACCCAGGGGGGTATTGCTGGTAATCAAAAGATAATCAAGCCTCAAAAGCAAAGTGATAACAAATTTGAAAATTTGTAGAATTTTCATGTAATTTTTACGAATTTGGGTTTTACAGGCTCCACCCTTGTCGTGGACTGCAACATAACAGACACAAGGGACAACACAAATCGACGGTGCTGGACGGTCAATGACACTTTGGTGGATACTTACTACAATGAATCCAAACGAATCAGAGAGGGATTCGAGTAGGTGTTCTGCTTTTCTGGATTCTCTAAAAACTAGCAAGAATTTCTCCATCTAAAATAATTTGGTGTTACTACTGCCTTTTTTAGACACTTCTCACTGCCTCCTTATCACTCCCATTGGCTTTATCTTTCAAGGAACTTCTCAAGCCTGTGCATGGCCAGGCGTCTGGTTGAAAGAAGTATGACATGTTCGTGTTATCAGTCTTCCTAAAACCTAGTTGGGGAACAAAACACAAAGTATGCCCCAGAGCAATAAGATCCATTTTTTTCAACTACTGCTGAAAACCAGTCCCAATAGCCATCGAGCTATATCTTGAGCCTGGGCCTTCAAGGCTTAGACAGCAAAACAATCACCCACACAAGACTTCTGGGGGAGATAGTGTGTAGTCATTAGTGGTCTAAGCTCAATTTTCGGTGGTATAAATTGAGCTGTGGAAAAGAAGACTAACAAAGGCAGAAGGCATAAGAACTTTTGCTGGCCCTTCCAGTGTAGGAAAGTTACTGTGCGTGGAGATTGGACAGGGAAGTCTCTCAGGGCAGCAGAGGGCGTCTGTAGTAACAGAGCCCCCCTTCCTTGTCACTGTCCGGAAGAAAGTGCAAATTTGCAACCTCACAATCTACACACATCAAAGGACCACTCAGTGAAGTACTCGTGGGGTAAAATGATGGCCCAAAGTGTACTCTAGGAAAAAATTTGATCTCCAGAAAAAGGATTATGAAATGTTTTGGGTAAATATTTTATGTGGGTGAATACTCATGGGTTAATGATCAGCTCTTTTCTTTTATAGAAGCTGTGCTGCTTTTCAGGAACACACTTCGTGCACAGTAAACATAACCTTCTTAGAAGTAAGAATGGAGGATTACGGCCTTCCTTTCACGTGCCGTGCTGGAGTGTCTGCAGCATACATCATGTTAGAACTCCCAGGTGAGGTTCCAGTGGGATACAGTGTGTTCAAAACGATGGCCAGGAAACACAGGAAAGAAATGACATTAAATGCTCCTTGTGAGGCAGCAGGGTGGTATTGAAGAGAGACACTAAATATGAAATCTGGGGAAGAGCTGGTGTCTGATGATGTTCTTAGAGTAAGGCTGTGATTTTATTGCAGTGTACTTTGAAGGTGCCATATTAATGTATATGGAAATTTTAAACATCAAAACTCTAAGAAGCTATTAAACATGATTGCTCAACTTATGTAGCCATTTGCTTGTGATTTTCACCTTTTAGATGGTAATAGCTGGATGTATAAATAAATGCTTATGTAGACTTTTACCATGTAGCTTTGTAAAATTATCTATGAGGCTGAATTCCAACATTTGAGCAGGAGAGCTTCAAACTCACTGTGTGTACACAGACTACACTCCTAACCCTGTTCAGAGCTTATCCATTAGAGGTAATAAAGCTGGAGAATAGACAGTTAAGGGTAAAATCAGAATCTTGAGAACAACTTTAAATTCATAACATTCCAGGGGAAGTGTATGAACTACCTTGTAAAATGCCGTGTGGTTGACCAAGACAGTTTTTTTTTCTTGATTCTATTAATATCATTTTTGTGTGTGTGGCTAGTTATGTGCGAGAGAGGGCCTGAATTTGCTAGTGTCCCTTAAAGATCAGTTAAACCCATGTTCACATGCATCTAGCGAAAGTCCCAGCAGAAATGTTTTTCTAGAACTTAATACAAAATATAGTGGTTGCCACAGGAGCCAGCACACGTGTTTTTGCTCATGCTCAGCTCATAACCACATAAGTGTCCGTCACCTCCCTTAGAACAGGGGCGATTAAGGAGATGTCCATGGCAGCCAGCAGTTCCAGGTGTGCACGTGCTCACCTTGCTTCTGTGATCTGGGGGCCAAGGTCACTCTGTCTCCAGCTGCCCGGACTGTGAGTGAGCACAGCCCCTCCTCTCCTCACCCTGGACCCATGGGGAATCCTCTTGGTTTGCATCATGTGGAAGGAGCCTTGGGCTCATCTGCCACCACTGTCCACTTTTGCTCTTCTCCCTGGCTTCTCCTTGTCATGGAGAGTCACTTTCCATCACTTTCCCCCAGTCAATTGCGTGCATCCCATCTTTCTCTATGGCACCTCAGGGTGATTCTGGAAGTCCCAGCATCGGTGCTGTTTTCTTTCTGCATCCTCATCCCCATTAATCTCCCTTCCTTTTATGGTATCACTGTCAACCCTGTGCAGGTGCAAATTCCAGATCTCCAGCTCTTCTCTCTTCCCACGTGGCAGCCTGCATTCCCAGCTGTGTACTGGACTGCGGGTACATTGGGCTAAAGATTGGAAGCATACTATCCTCTCAAACCTCTGGGTTCTCTTCCTGTTTTTCTCACCTTTGTTCCTGGTACCCTTCTATCTTCCACATTATCCAGGCTCAGAATCTGGGGTCGCTCTGATGCCCTCTTCTGCTTCCCTTGTGCCTCCACCCAGTTGCAGTTGCTGAGGTTTGCACAGCCTTCCTACGCAGGGCCTGCCTGCTGCAGCCGTCCCCGCCTGCCTGCTCCCCCTAGCAAGCGAGGTGGCAGAGTGGTTCCAACCCAGGCCTTTAGGGTCCAGGTTTTTAGGATCAGATCCTGGCTTTGCCATGCGTGAGCCGTGTGAACTCAGAACTGTTACGCAGCCTCTCTGTGCCTGCTTTTCCTCGTCTGTAAATGAGGATCATAACACTACCTTCCTTCAAGCATTGTTCTGAGAAACAACTGGGATTTTCTTTTTTTATTTATTGTGGAATATAATATACATATAGTAAAGGACACACAGAATATATGGATTACATAACAACTAATAAAAAGTCATTCTTTGCTTTTCCATCTGCATTCATATCCCTAACAAGAGTTTAGTTTGGCCTGTTTTTGAGCGTTAAGAGCTTATACAGGAGGTTTCCTTTTATGTCTGCTTCTTTGCTCAGGTGTGTGGGGTTCATTGGCACATTGATGATGCTGCAGGTAACTGTAGTCTGTTCATCTTCATTGCTGAGTCCTGTTCTGTTGAATGACTAGGTCACGATGTATCCATTCTACTATAAATATGTGGTCATTGGCATAATTTCCAGTTTGGGACTTTTAACAAATAATGCTGCTATGAGAATTTCTGTATGTGTGTCCTGGTATCCAAGTATGTGCGTCCCTCTGTGATACATCATTCGGAGTAGAATTTCCAGATGAGAGCCTGTCATTAGCTTTTCTAAATAATGCCATACTGTTCTCCAGTGTGATTTACCAATATTTACTGCTAGGGCTAGCAGTGTGTGAGAGACTCAGATGAGATACTTTTATAAACCAAGCACACAGCCTGACATTTCGTGAATTCTTAAAAAAGTGCTTATTTATATTAGTATTATCCTGGTTCTGACCATTATTAGGTGCCATTTGGAGGATTATATCAATTTTTTTAGTGGTTTCTTTGCCTTGAGGATTTTTTCTGGTCCAGTATATTCTGGTGACCATTGTAGAGTCATCTTCTCCCAGGGTGGCTATCACCCTGCCACCCCTGCCTGGACATTAGTGACACATGCTTATCCCTGGGATGAACTGGAAGCCCTGGCTTGGCTTTCGGGGTCTCCCTGGTCTACCTGATCCCACTCATTTCTTAGTTCTCTCTCTCATTTTCCCTGCAGACCAGAGGATCGGAGCAGAGACAAAGGCAGGTCTCTGTGGGCCCCGTGTTTTGATGAAGGAAGGGACTTTGAGGCCTTTGCAGCAGTGTGTGGTAGGCCGGTGAGGACAGGATCATTTTTCACCCAGGGAGCAGGGCAGGATCGGCTGGCCTCTCCTCCCCTCTCGCTCCGCAGTAGCTTCCATCCGAAATGCAACCTGGCTCAGCCCGGAGGGAGTGATTCTGGGTCCACCCCAGGGAAAGGAGGGGAAGCTGATTGTGTAAAGCCTTGGAGATTCCACAAGACCTGAAGTGGTTACAACTGAAATCTGCCTCAACCTAGAAGTTGGAGCTCTTTGTTTACCTAGACTGAAGCTGGCCAATGCAGATTTCCATGCCAGTACAGACTTACTGTGTTCAGAAGGATTCTGAGACCACGTCCTGGCTCTGAGGCACTATGCTGTCACCAGCTAATACCTGTCAATCATGTGCAAGGAGGGAGGGGTCCTTCGTTCGCTTTGTTTTAGGCTGATTAAGAAGCTGTGCTTATTACTAAATTCATCTCTGTTCCTACCGACACTCACTTCCAATCTCAAATGCAGTGTGTTTGGTCCTGTGCACTTTATTTTATTTGCCCTGAGTTCTCAGGAACATCATCCTCTAAACTCAAGCTTCTTGTTGGTTTTCTTGGGGGCAGAGTTATGGTTCCAGCTTCTCCGTTTGCTTCCTTGTTTTTGTTGAAGACACATCCAGATTTGAATTTTATTTGGTTTGTCTGAAATGGATCACTAGAAAGTTGTTTAGATCAGATGTACCCCTCTGTGAATTTCCTTTGATTACTTGTTCTCACCTACTGTCTCAGTTGGAGGCTGGGGGTAGCCATATGGACTCAGCTGGCAAATACCTCCTTTATATATATGCCAGGGCATCTGGTATATGTGTCAACAGTGAATTTTCTATTTATTTCTATTTCAAAGCCCCTATTCCCTTTGAATTTATTCATCAATGTCCTGATTTGATTTAATCATCTTTAAACTCATTTACAGAGCAGAAGGTATCAACACTCCTGAATGCAAGGAATGATCAACCCAGAAATTTCAGACCATCTCTCCTGTCTATTGCCAGGGGCTTTTAGAATCCCATAAATGTTGTGGGCATGATCTTCCTATCGTGACAGTTTTCACTACCAAGATCTTTAAAGTATACACTAAAACTTGCCTGACCTGGATCCTCCCAGAGGAAGAAGTGGCATTGTTGCTCCAAGAAGGAATCACAAGCCGGGAAAGAGCAAGGGGGTGGGGGGTTCTCTCATGGTGGGGAGCCAGAAGTTCTAAAAAGTGGTCAGGATTCGATCAGGCACCCACGTAGAGAGCAGTTCACCTGGCTGCAGTAGGACTTAGTTTGGGGGGGGGGATACCAAATGTGGTTTCAGTTGTTGGCTTTATTGTGTGAAGTATTTAGAGACACACGATAACAAATAGGAAGTCTTGGGCCTCGAGATGCCTACAGCATGGTGTGGCTTAGGGCCTGTTGTGATAAGCTCTTAATGAGCATTTTAAAAATAAAAGTGTTCTGGGGGTGAGAAGAAAGGACCCCTGTCCTTCCCCTCCTCGCCCACCTCTGGTGAGGAGGGAGGCTCAGGAAGGGCTGATGGAGGAAGCGGTGTGCGAGGTGGGTTCTGAGGACGGGGGTTTCTCTCTTCCTCCCTCCTCCTTCCTCTTTTCCAGCTCTCTCTACCCTGGAGGCTCCTGCGTCAGCGGCAGGGTCTGGGCTGTGGCACGCAGGAGGCTGGGCTGTTCCTCTTCTTGGACATGTAGAAGCGTGTTTTGCGGACTTGCAGTGCCAGAGGAACTGGTTCTGCTCCTTGGGCTCTGCCCGCCACTCGTGCTGTGCTCATCGTCGCTGAGCACCATGCTCCCCGGGCACAGAGGGGTGCACACGCCCTGCCTGAGGCCGTGTCTCTCAGGCTCCTCTGTCACGGGGAGGGTTGGGCGACGCTCTGGCCCTCGGCCAGTCTTGTGGAGCCAACAGCAGTGGCTTCCAGGGGAGACAGCTGATGGCCCTTTATTTATGATGGGAGCCTTGCTGCTCAGTGTTGAGTGACCGGGAAGCAGTCGGAACAGTGTTGCAATCGCCAACATGCAACAGAACCACCTGGGGAACCTCCCAGTAAACTTATTTGGGCTGGGCCCCTGGAGAGTCTAGTGTTGTCACATAAGGCTTGCAGGTAGCAGAACCCGGACATGTGGGTTTGGAAAGCGGTCCTCATGCAGCTGGCACAAGGTATCAGTATCCAGCGCTCTGAGGAATTTTCCTCTCCTGGGTTCCCAAGAGCCCATCTCTGTCCTAAAATTCCCAGTCCAGATCAGATTACTCTACTCCCAAGCCTATTACTTAACTTTAAAGAAATATTTAAGCAGTGCCCTTATTGACATTTATATATTTCCATTTGGCATTTAGAATGTGATCTGTACTAGTAGAGGATATACTTGACTCTGTATTCTTATTATTTTGCTGTCATTTGTAGCTCCAGATTTTCGAGCTTACTTGGTAGGAGGGCTTGGTGCCTTGGCACTTGTGGCTGTGTCTGCTGTGTGCGTCTACAACATTTTCAAGATCGACATTGTTCTTTGGTACCGCAGTGCCTTCCGTTCTACTGGGACCATAGAAGGTAAGTGTGTGTAATCACTAAAAAACGCCTCAAATTTGTTACCTACTCACCCATATAACCACTTTAACACACTTTGTCGTATTTTACTAGCTGGCCTTTCATGTTGTTGCAAATTTAAAGGAAGGAATCCCGTGGAACTGCTTATGCTTCAGAGAAAAGATCAGTCTGTGCTCATCAGTGTCCTTCCATCAAATAAGGCTTGCAGGTCCTAGTGACAAGTAGCAGGAGCAGGTCATCCTCAGGGTCCCACTGCAACCGTGTTAGAAAGGCCCTCACATCCGTCAGTGTTTGCAAAAGAGGAAAATTCCTCGTAGAGCCAGGTCTCTGCATCATGATGTGTGCTCAGCACAGCGGCGCTTTGTGTTATGGGGAGTGATGCACCCTGTGGCACCCTGTGGGTGCGGATCTCTAGGCCCTGTCCTCGGTAGAGAGAGAGATGAACCTAAGGCTGAGTGTGAGTTTTCCGCTTCTCCCCGTATGAACTTAGAAAGATATTTAATTTTCTTCTAATTCTAAGCTATAGAAAAGAAGACAGGAATAAAGGCAGGGAGGAAGGAAGGGAGGGAGGGAAGGAGGGATGAAAGGAGAGACAGAGGGAGGAAGGAACAAAAGAAAAGGGAAGGAAGGAAGGAAAGAAAAAGGAAAAACCGAAGAAGAAATCAAGCGAATCCCACCTCGCCGAGAGCTGGCAAGTGACTGAGCTGAGCTCTGTGCCGGAAAGCACTCAGCAGGGGCCGGGGCACGGGGGCTCCGCTGCTTGCCTGGAGGTCAAAGCAAGCTGCCCCCCCACCACTCTACTCTGGGGTTTTAGTCTGTGGTGTCTGTGTCCTGCTGGCGCTTTTTAACATAGAAATCTTCTCTGTGACTCTGACACTCTGGGGGACAGGCATTTTCCACCATTGTAGTTGTAAATCTTTGTGCTATTTGGATGGAAAAATTAATGTAAGGCCAAAAGAAATCTGTGAAGCTGACAAGCATGGAGATGCTCAAATTTATACCTTTCAAGTCCAGAGACATGCAGTGATAAAGAGTGGAAAAGTGGGGGAACTGGGTGTTCAGGCGAGTTTTATGAGTAACTGACACACAGAAGAGCACCATTTACACTGAGGGCCTGCTTTGCACACTAAATGCACAGTACAAGTTGTCCACATGTTTGATAAAACACAGATGTCCTAACTCAGACTTGATTCTAAGTTTAAGTACAGAATTCAAAATTAGCAAGCCTTGAGCCATGTAGAGAACAACAAACTCCTTTTTGATGGCAAAATTCAATCGAGCCTTGCCTGTCCAGCACAACCTGAAGTGCTGCGAGCACTGCAGATGGCCTGACTGGACGAGGGCTTTCAATTTTTGGCTGTGGTCACTGCAGAGGCTGCCCTGTCTGAGCCCACCCATGACTGTCCTCCTGCCTGCATCCATTTGAGAAGACAATTCAGTCCACCCGCACTTCTTTTTCCTGACACACATGTGAGTGGTTCTGCTGCTTTCTGTTTTTTGACGATTGGAGGGCTGTGTCACTTTGCGTGGTGTTCTGGCCCCATGGCGTGTCTCCCTGTCTGACTCACACCTCTCCTGAGAGTGTGACTGCAGCCATGATGTGCAGAGTGCGTGGTCCGCCCAGCAGGAAGAGAAAAAAGGAATAGTGACTCACCCTGAGCAGGAGGAGCTGGGCACGTGAGCTGCTCAGGGAGCCCCACCCTCTGCTGAGACTAGGCTGCAGCTCGAATTCTGAACCCAGGGCCGAGCATTTGGAGATAGGAGCTGACAGGCAGCCAGTGGTCCTCTTTGTTTAAATTCAGAAACGTGCACTTTGTGATTTAATTCTCTACAGCTCACTGTATGAGAACTACCCTGTAATCACATCCCTTCCCTTTGAGTGTTGGCTTTAACAATGAGCTGGTGATGAGACTCCCAGATAAGTCTCAGATCTTGTTTACAGCTTTGTTTCCCTCAAGGATGTTTTCTCAGTTATCTGGGAGCACACCGAGTAATGGACAGCAGATACAAATGAGGGGGAGAGAGACACTAGGTCCCTCTTTTTTTTTTTTTTTTTTTTGTCTTTTTCATGACCGGTGTTCAGCCAGTGAGTAGGATCCAAACCCGCGGCGAGAGCGTCTCCACGCTCCCAGCACCGCACTCTCCCGAGTGCGCCGCGGGCTCGGCCCTATGTCCCTCTTTTGATAAGTCATTTACACCAACAGCTGGATTAAGCTTGATAAGACCACTAATAAATAGTTAGGTGTGTGTGACACAGTTTTAGTCAGAGCCATTGACAGGCCTGGCTGAAGTCAGCAGATTCTGTATATACTCATTCAAATCCGAGGCACTTTTATGATTGTCCTGCCAGGTGTGCAGGTGTGTACAAGAACGGAAAGCTCAGCTTAAAAATGCACTGGAGAGATCTGCATGTGCCTCACCTTATTCCAAATAGGCTTGTGGAGAATGCACCTGTAGAACAGACAGATTAAAAACAGCACAGTTGAAGGAACACACTGTACCCCACAAATATGTACAAGTGAGTGTTAAAATAAAATAAAAACAATAGGTACAGTGAACAAAGGTGAAAAAAGGTAAAATGGTGAAATAAATCAGGGTGGAGTTAACAACAAATCTTGGATGGGTTTAGAGGTGAATTTGCTTTCAAAGCTAAAAGAAAGGTGATTACAAGATCCATCGTGTACTGTTCACAGAAACCTTCCAGTTGCTCATGAGAGAACATGGATTTTCCGGGACTAGTTTCAAGGGAGATTTTTTGTAGGGAGTTATTTTAAAACAGGATGATGTAAGAAACCCTGTCTGCCTCAACATTCCCGTGGCAAATGTAATAACATGTTTAATGTGGCTTTTCTTCTACTGTCTCTCATGCATGTTGAGGCTAAAAGCCAAACCTTATGCAATTCAGTAAAAACATTTACAGGAAGGCCAGATTGAATCTGTTTGATTTTCCCACCAGTCTGGTTTGGTCAGGTCTAAAATTTAACAATATCATATCAAGAGAAAGCAGGGAATTGAATAATCTCTAGGTAGTCCTTCATAAATACTGACTTATTCAAATGAGCCTTTGTATCTTAAGCCAACAGCCAGTAAAGGCAAATGCACATGCTTAGACACTGGAGGAGGGTTGGTGGTATGCTCAGAAAATAAAGGGACTTGGCCAGGACCTGGGTAACTGTCACCTCAGCGTTACAGAGACGTGCTGTGCAAGCGTCTGCCGCAGGGCCCAGTTTCCTCAGAACGCTCGCTAGTAGGTCTGCACTTCTGGAATCTTCTTGGTGAAAGACAGTGGGAGGTGTCCAGCACGTTGTTACTTGTTGCTGTTCATTGTTATCTCCTCAGTTACTGTTCTAGTTACTACAGCTGGGAAGCAAATTACCTCAAAACTCGGTGGCACAAAACAAGCACTGCTAATGGGGTGTGTGGGCCAGGAGTGTGGACAGGCACAGCGGGGACGGCCTGTCTCAGCTCCGGGATGTCTGGGGTCTCAGCTGGAGGAGCGGCAGTTGATTTTGGCTGTCTTTGGTGGCCTCAGCCCCTCTCCACAGGGGCCTCCTGAAGCGACCTCTCTGTGTGGCCTGCTTCAGGCTTCCTTGCAGCACAGTGGCTGGCTTCCAAGAACATGTGTCTCAAGAGCAAGAGAGCCAGGCAAAAGCCATGGGTTTTTTTATAACCTAACGTCTGAATTTCTAGGTCAACTCCACCACATTCTATTTGTCGGGGCAGCTGCAGAGGCCTACCCAATTTTAAGGAGAAGAAACAGATCCTGCCTCTTTGTGGGGGTGTGGTAAAGTTCTGAAAGAATGTGTGGGACTAGAAACATTGCTGGAGCTGTTTTTGGAAAATACAGTCTGACGCAGTTGCACAGGACCCATGAGGGACAAGCTCTGAGACGTTCCTGCTCCTAATTCCTATTTTAGCCACACCAGAGGGACCCTGGCCCTGGGCTGAGATCAAGGCTATGCATTTACCAGCTGGGAGACTTCAGAGAGCTCCTGCAGCCTTGCTGGCCTCGGGTTGCTTATCACACTCTGAGGATGCAGCCGTGCTCCTCACAAGTGATCGTGACAGGCAAAGCCGGGAAGTGCCGGCTGCTGTTGCCTGCGAAAGGCAAAAGCTCCCACTGCTCTTTTGTTGTATTTCAGGAAATGATGCCATGTGAAGGTGATGGAAACCTCTGCATTTTGAGAACAAGTCAGCAAGTCGTATTTCTATTCAAATGCTTAGTCAGAAAGAAAAGGGGAAAAAAGATGACCCAAAAATTGGGGATGTTTTTATATTTTGAGTTTTTGAAAGGTGTGAGACTTTCTTGCTACTCATATCTCTTTTTTTCCTGAGTTTGGATATCCACAAGTGCCTGTGTCCTAGACACCCTGCTTACAGACAGGGAACATGGGACACTTGCAAAAAAGAGAATAACTTAGCAAAAGTGGTGGGTTTATTTCATAGTCAGAGGTGATGGGAAAAAAAGAGAAACAGATTGAGAGAAAAGAGTTACCAGTGGCAGGGCTTGAGACAGAAGTGGCAATGAACCTGGATGTTCACTGTAGTTACGAGGCCAGGAAATACCGCTTTGCTGGGGAGGCTTCTCTCTGTGGTGAACGGAGCACCAGCACGACCAAACCCTTATCAGAAGCAAAGGGAGAAATACGACCAAATGTTTAAACAGAAAAATTTGATTCCCTAAAAGTTCAGAAACATAAGAACTCTATGAAATGTTTCTTTTTAAAAATTTTTTCTATTCTACAATCCTCTGGCTTTGGAAAGTCAAATGTATGACTTTAAATTTAATACAGAAAAATATCCACTTGTTTGAGTGGTGGTCCAGACCAGTGACCTACAAGATTCCACAAGGATTTTTAGTTGTGTTGGGTTTTTGCCAACTCTAGACACAGAGTTAATCATTCCTTTTATACCTGCCCTATGATTCCACTTTTAAAGCTGAAATTGACCTGTCCCCAACATTGTTATAACCTCTTTGGGCCTCTGTAAAATCAAGCTTTATGCAGACATTTGGCAAGTGCTGACTGAGACTGCTTCTGCACCAGCTCCTACTCTAGGTGCTGAGAGCAGAGCAGGGAGCACAAGTCCCCACTCTCACATGGCTTCCTTTCATCACAGAGGGTGGGAAGGCAGAGAAAGAGTGTATATGTGTGCATGTGTGTGTGCAGTCACATGTACATGTGCATGCATACGCATGACTGCATGTGTAGGACTGTGCACATGGGGACACGTGTGCACACGACCGCATGTGTACACGTGTGTGCACAGGTGTGCACGTATGTGCATATGCTTGTGCATTATCATTCTTCAGAGGATGGCCAAGAGCAGAAACCTGAAGGTTGGCAGAGGTTGGTGTGAGAACTGATGGAATGAGAAAAGGCAACATTTAAACTGTAAAGTTCAGTATACGTGTTAACTATTGTCACTTAGACAACTAGAGAAAAGCAAGATTTTGCCTTCTCTTGTTAATCTTAGAAGCACCCCATCTCCAAGCCCGTTCATCAAACAAACTCCCATGAAAAGGGATAGAAAAGAAAGCTCCCCTCTCGTGTTCCCCATTAGGTTGGCTGTGACTTTTCAAGGGGCCCGGACCTTGAAATCACATTTTCCAATGCAACGCCCACAATCCCTGTCTTCCCATGCAAGCCCTCTCGCCCTGCTGAAGTGTGTCATTCACAGAACTCCTGGGAAGGCTCTCTTTGTGCCTGCTCAACCTCCACTCTAAGACCCACACTTTCTTCTAAACCCTCCTCACCCTTTAAAATCCCTGGACCATGCTGTTTTGAAGTTTTTTCGGGAACTCCAGACAGTTGGGAGTTTCCTTTCTTCCTGTCTCTGCTGTTCACTTAGCCGTTGCAGTCTTGTGGTGCCTTATGCTGTTTTTGCTCTGTGCATGTGAAAGGTCTGCCCAGTTAGATCCCGGGTCTTGTGCATCCTTGCACTGGTGAGCACAGAGACTGTTTTTAGTGGTTGCTCAATACTGCTCATTGTGACGGTGGTGACGTGCTGTCATGCTTGACTTCTCAGAATGGCATGGCAGATCCCTAGGGTCTGCTCAGATGCTCGTTCTCTGTATGACACAATTCTGCACAATTGCAGTGATGGAATTCACTAGTGGGTCTAAATTAGGAGGGATTAGGCCTGTTTTGCCTGGTGCAGTTAGGGAAGAACTCTGTGCACAGGCCCCACCAAGGGTAACATGGGTGGAGTCTGCTGCTCTTAATTCTCATTACCAGCCACATCACAGGAGCAGTGGGCTTAGAATCAAGACTTGGGATGGAATTAGGAATGGTGGAAATGGTGCAACCTTCCCAGTCTCACCTCCATTCTTGTGTAGTGGGGATGAAACCTTGCAGGATGATTTGTGAGAGTGAGATGTCATAGCGTGGCAGTGCCTGGCACCAGCCAGCAGGGCACTCTGAAGTCACTGAACCCAAGCCAAAAGCACATCATGGCAGCACCTCGGGTTCTCCCCTTGCTCACGTGAGAGAATTTGGTGGGAATGATTCCTTGAGCTTGCCCCACTTCCTTTTCAGATGGGAAGCTGTATGATGCATACGTCTTGTACCCAAAGCCTCAAAGTGAAAGCCAGAGTCACGACGTGGACACGCTGGTGTTGAAGATCCTGCCAGAGGTGCTGGAGCAGCAGTGCGGATATAAGTTATTCATATTTGGCAGGGATGAGTTCCCCGGACAAGGTGTGTTTTAAGTGAGGTATAAAAACAATAATAATAAAAAAGAACCTCTCTCTTCCTTCACTCTACGAAGAGCGGCAACTCTGCTCGCCTTCCCCGTGGAACCTCAGGCAGGCTGTGACCAGAGCCTGCAGGCTCCCTTCTCCACGCAGCTCATTCCTGCACCACCGTGACTGGCATTCCTGGGGGCAGTTGTGTGAGTCTCACTTTAGAGTAAGGATGTACTTAATCCATGCACATGAACAGTGGCCCATGACGTAGTCTTGGCCAAAAGACCGAAAGGAGACAAGTGGTCATTTGCCCTCATGTCACTGAGACTAACTGCAGAGTGTTCTCTATCAGCTTGAATATTTAAATCGGGTCATGTTTAAAGGTGATTTTATAAACCTCAACCCCCCTCGCTCCTTCCCCACCTAAATAAAATGGGAGATTTTTAAATTTACTTCTCCCATTTAATAGGAGTATATAGCTTTGGGCAATTCAGTGGACGTCTCTGAACCTCAGTTGTCTCGTCTGTAAAATGGGAATAAGAAAACTTCCCTGACTCAGCTGAGCAAACTGGATGAGGAAATCTGAGAAGGGAAAGTATGGAGCTTAGCACACATTGGACGCCCAACCCAGAAGTTCCCTCCTGTCCTCTGTTCTCTCCCCGTAAAACGGAAAAGTACAGTAAAATGGCTGAAATCTGAAATAAACATCCTTTTTTAGTCACTAGGAAATGTTACTCACTCACTTCTTCAGCAAATATTTATTGAGTACTCTATGTGCTGGCTACTATTCTAGGCACTAGGGATACAAAAATAAGCCAAACAAGAAGACTCTGTCCTTAGAGGCTGCAGTCTATTCTTATATTCTACAGGAGGCAATTGCAGGCCAAAGAGTGTTTGCAGCGATGGGTGTTTAAAGAACCCTCCCCTCCCTTCCCAAGCAATCAGTAGGCTGTGCTATTTGGGTTCCAAGTTAGTTGCATAGATCCTGGTCATTTATTTATTTATTTATTTATTATTTTTTTTTTAAAGATGACTGGTAAGGGGATCTTAACCCTTGACTTGGTGTTGTCAGCACCACGCTCACCCAGTGAGCACACCGGCCATCCCTATATAGGATCTGAACCCGTGGCCTTGGTGTTATCAGCACCACACTCTCCCAAGTGAGCCACGGGCTGGCCCATCCTGGTCATTTAAATAGGTATAAAGAACAAGAGGAAAACACAAATACAAGATTAACACAACATCAGAGTTAATTACATTTTTCCCTAGCCTTTTAAAATCTACTTATTTTTTAAAAAAACATATTGATTATCTACTATATACCTGACCTACAGCTAGTCTGGAAATACAAAGTTAGGCACGATAAGATACTTGTTTGCTGGGGAAGGTGACATACCAACAAACTACAAAAAAAAAAAAAAAGTGACTCATGACCATAAAGAACTGATTCTTTAGGGAAAAGCAGAAAGGCTTCACAGAAGAGGTGATTAATTAAACAAACAAAAATGAAAACAAACCCCCCCACACTTTTGTTAATCCATCCCTAAGTCCTGTTCATCTTAAAGTCTATTTTTTCTTCTCAGTGCCATTTCTAATATTCTCAGTAGCATTGTGACCCGGGCTGTGTTACTCATGAGATCTTCTGAATCTGTTTTCTTTCTTTCTAGCTGTGGCCAATGTCATCGATGAAAACACTAAGCTATGCAGGAGGCTGATGGTCATCATAGACCCCGCATGGGGGGTGAGCTTTGGCCTATTGAAGAACATGCCAGAAGAACAAATCGCAGTCTACAACGCCCTCATCCAGGACGGGATGAAAGTCATTCTGATTGAACTGGGGAAAATTGAGGACTATACATCCATGCCGGAGTCAATCCAGTACATCAGACAGAAGCACGGGGCCATCCAGTGGAGTGGGGACTTCACAGAGCAGTCACAGTGCATAAAGACCAGGTTTTGGAAAAAAGTGAGATACCACATGCCACCCCAAAGGTATCCGCCCTCTGCAGTCCAGCTGCAGAAACGCGCGCCCTCCAACTGCACAGCAGGCAGGCGGGAGGCCAGCGAAGGACACATCACCCACTGACAGGTCTGCAACATGCAGTGGCTCCTGCAGGTTGTGCACCCCTGAAACTTGTGGTGACAGACTTGTGGGTGACCTTTCGTTTGCCTGTTTGTTTGATCAGAGCTACTTCTTTAGGGAAGGACATCTCTCCAGAAGGCCCTCGCTAACCTACTGGCTCCCGAACCCTCATGAACACTCGCTGAGCTTGGGGTAGAGAGAGCATTTGGGCCCCTTGGGAGTGGGACACAGAGTTCTACGGAGGGCGGTTAAGATGTCAGAAAGTGTGGCCCATGGTGTGGCACTCGTGGGGCTTGGGCAATCGGGATGACAGCAGGGTGGTCTGTGGCTGTGGAAGGGCTGGCAAGGGTCACCACACTTTGTCCATCCCTGGCCAAATTCACATAAGGAAGAAGGTTTAGGTGTTCAATGGCAAATAGACAAAGAGGCAGTTTATGTGAAAGCTGAAGGCTGCCATTAAGTCTCTCCTGTTTCACCAGCTGGGCCTCATGTTCTGGGGTCTTGGTTCCAGTCCTTGGAGGTGGACCCAGAGCTGATGGGATAACTTGACGGGGTGGGAGCTGACCTGGAGGTGGGGGTGACAGAGAAGGGGAAAGACAGGTGCTGGGATCCTTGGTGACTTTCCAGTTCACCTTCCTACAGTGACTGAGTTAGTCACAAATCCTGTTTCCCTTAGTCACTCCCCTCAAACACTGAGTCTGTCCATGAGAAAGCCCTGAGGGGAGACTGAGTCACATCAGATAAAGGGTCTGGAGGATAAGGTCTTTTCCCAGAAGGTCAATTGAGGTGAAGATACACAAGAAAGTGCTTGTCAGACCCCGTGATGTCGTGAGGAGCTGTCCGACCAATGTGGGGACTGGGGAGTGGGGGGCCATGGCCGGTCTGCCTCTTGGTCCTGTGGGGACCCCTCAGCAACTCTGACAGCTTCCTGCTGTGTCCCAGTCAACCTTTCCTCAGCTCTTGACTCCACTGTGTATTTATAAAGTTTCTTCCAGCACATATTTGGTTGGGTTGATTTGGTTGGTTTGATGGTTGATTAATCCACGGCTGTCTGGAAAATGAAGAAAGTAGAAAATTCCTCCCTGGTTTCCTTCTTAGAACAGAGCCTGTCCTACAGGTGACAAATCTACCATGCCTGGAATGAGCTCCTGGGGATGACCCCGGCTCTCAGAGCTGCGGAACATCGGGTCTGAATTGCCAGGGGCCTCACATCTCAAGTGGAATTACTCTGGGGCCCTTGAGGGATGAGAACTCTGTGCAACGTCCCCTCCGCTCCTGTACCCAGGGAGCAGCTGAGGAATGCTGCCGCTGCCTTAACACAAGGACGCACCAGGCTCAGGCTGTCCGAGGAGAGAAGCTCTCTACTTGGGGAGGACTTCAGAGCCCTGGCTGCTTCCTCCAAATCCGCCTGTCCTTGGAGGCTCTCTATGAAAGGAGGCAGTTGCTGATGACCTTTCATGCCCTGGCCTAGCCACCTAGAAAGAATAACAAGAGCATCAGACCCTGCAGGGATATACTTTCAGATAACATGGACTAGAAGACAGATCCTCTCCGTAAGGGAGACAGTGCATCTTTTCTGATTTCAGGCCCAGAACTGGGCTCCAGAAAAAAGAATTGTCCTTTCATGCATGGTTAAGACCTGCTGCACTGAAACATTTGGTTGAAAATGCCTTGTTTTGCTCTGTGTCTCCTTTTCCACACACACCGTCTATTTCCAGGGTACTGTGAGGCTGCAATTGGAATTCTGGACACCCAGTTGAGTTCAGTTTAGAGAAGAGCTGGTAGGGGGTATCACTGTGGGCTGAGGTGGGTGACAACTGTGGGCTATGCTCATGGGTCACAGTGGGTGACAGCTGAGACATTGCTGTGGGGCCTGTGGGTGAGAGCCGGGGGCATCACCGTGGTCCTGGTGGGCTGAGCCTCATGTGGAAGCCTGTGCCTGATGGCTCATGCCCTTTCCCCTGTCTTTCTACAATGAAAAATGAAACTGTAACTCTTGTAAATATCACAAGTCCATGACAGAAATCTTCTTCTCAGCTGAGAAACATAAATCACAAAATTACTTGTTAGCACCCATGTGAAAATCAGAAACATTTTTCTCAATCCCGAAAATAAAAACCTACTTCTACTACATTCAAATGATCAGCTTGTCATTCAGATATTTTTCAACTTAATTATACTTTTCTGGTGGGGTTGTCAACTGAAAATTTGGGCAAAACCCAAACTGTGTCTGTAGTTACAGAAAAACGTGGGAGTAAAGTGTCATAGCTTTTTTTACTAACTCATTGGGTGTATTTTTTCTTGGTCTGAGTCACTGACATGCACTATTTTGCTGGATTTATTGTTGTACCTTACCTTTAGCCTGCGGGACCTGTGGACCTGGTGAGTGTTGTGGTCCCCACAGCTCTTCTGACCCCCACCTGTCCCCCTAATTCTGTCTTCTCTTTGTTGTTGTCAAGATTTACTTCCCACCCCCAGCCACCACCACCACTCTAGTGAGCATCTTTCTGGAAAACAGAAACATGTCTAAGTGGGGAGGCTTGGCAGAGGGTAGATGATTTTTCAACACATCGCCCAGTGTGTTCAGGTTTTCGTTCTCTCTCATGTACCAGACCACACCACGCATGGACAGAGGCAGGAGTGGAGAAGTTGGGCTCCCAGGTGTTAGCTGAAATGCTGGCACCCGCTACCAATGGCTTTCATAATTCTTTGACTGCAAAGTACAGGAAGAAATAGATTTTACTTTGCAGCTCAGTGTACATGTGCACATCCACAGAATGAAAAAGTTCAATTTTTCAAATGCTGGTCACAGCACAACAACTTGTTTTAATGATCAACTTATGTGTTTCAATGCAGTTTGAAAAACCCAGCTTCCCGTGGAAGCCTGGTCACTAGTCAATCCCGATATTTTCCTTTCTCTAATCAACAAGGCTTATCAAGAACTTATTAGGCTGTTCTTTTAATTATCTAACTTCCAGGTCAATTAGCTTTGTTTGTTGTTTTAAGTGACCACAGGGTAGTAGAAACCTTCCCGACAGCAAAGATTTAAATGAACACAGCTTCCTGCCTGTGTCAAAGGATGACATCAAGAAGAAAGCAGCCTTGTGGGAGAAGAGCCTGGAGAAAGAGAAAAGCATTTCCTCCCTTGAGACACCACAGAAACTGCAGTTCCCATCTTAGCTTGGCAAAAAGCAGCGACTCCAGCCTCCCGCGGCGCCGTGGTGCCCCCAAGTGGCAACTGAGGAAATGCTGCCCGTCCCGCACTCACAGAGCCAGGCAGCCCGATATATGGCAGGTGGGCGGGCATGCAGGGGGACACAACAGCAGCTTCTCGGGGTCGCCAACTTCAGGCCAAGAGTATCTTTCTTCTTCTTAGCCTGTGGAGGAGGCTGAGACAGTGCCAGTTTCTGTCACTGTGTTCCTAACTCTTGGGCTTCCGAGACTGCAGGAGTCTGTCCAAAAGTCACATGTGGGACCAGCATGCCCTACTCACTATGTACACACACGAGCGCACTCTAGTCATAGTGACCCCAAAAAGGTGGCCCAGGAGTCAGACTGCCTGGACTCCAATCACAACTCCACCACTTGCTCATAGAGTACGCTAGCTAACCGGTTCGCTTCTCAACCCCAGGCAAGTCACAAATGCTGTGCCTCAGTTTCTTCACCCATAAAAAGAAGATAATAAAAGTACCTACACTGGAGGATAACTTGCAGGTAAAATGCTTATTGGCACCTAGCAATACTTCAATGAACATATTGTAATAATGATAATTATTATTGTATTTCCTATACCACTATTTTTACTATAATTATTATTTTGCACTTCTTACTGCATTAATGGTAATGAGGGTGACAGACAACATTTAGTGGCACTTACAGCATTTGATATTCTTCTCCATGCTTTGTGCACATGAATGCGTTATCAGCTCCGTGAGGCAGGTGCTCTGAGGATTTCCACTTTGCAAGTGAGGAAAGGGAAGCATGGCAGGGTCAGGGGAGGTTTTGCAGTCGGAGAACCTGGGTTCAAGGTGTCTGATCTCTGTGGGCCACAGTGTTTCATGTCCAGAAGCCAAGTGGGATAATACTTCCTTGACAACATTTTTGTAAGGATTAAATGCATGTGTGAAAAGTAGTTTGAGCCCTACACAAAAACCAGTTATTGTCACTACTGTGAATATGGTAAGTCCTAGGCTACCTTATATAACCAAGTTAATTTATCAAATGGTTCTACCTTAAAAACAAACCAACCTGATCTTATAAAATATATAAGCTCATGAATTTAGGGAATGATTATATTTTTGCTTTTTTAATAAAAGAATAGATTATAGGGCTCATTTAAAGAGTAACTCAAAGTTTATATGAACTAAATTTTAAAAATGAAACCACAAAACTCTAGAAAACATAGATGTGTATTATATTGGGTCATAACAAAGAGAAGGGAGGAGTGACACATTTTAATATAATCATAAGAAAAATGAAAAAGCATAGAATGAACTGGGAATGCAGAGAATCAATATGAAAGACAAAGGCTGCTGTCCTTATTGCCCACTAGAAAAAGGGTCAAAAAATATGAAATGGACATTGACAAAGGCTACTTCATACAAATGCCTAATGAATGAAAAAATCTGTAACGTCACAAATGATCTGATTCTGCTAGTTAAGGGCATTTACAACATGCCAGGCTCTATGCCAAGCTCTTTAAGTATATTATCTCATTAATACTGTCAATTATCCTATGTTCTCTCCATTTTACTTGGTTTTTTTGGAGGCTGGCCAGTATGGGGTTCCAAACCTTGACCTTGGTCTTACAAGGTGGTGCTCTACCCAACTGAGTTGGTTAACCAACCAGCTCTCTCCATTTTAAAAATGAAGAAAGTAAGTATGTAAGAGATTAGGTAACCCACCCAGGGGTAATGCATTTGTAAGACATGGCCCTAGGGAAATTTATCACTGGATATTTCATAATATTGCAGCATTACTGTTAAATTTCTAGGTATGATAATGATAGCATTGTTATATTTCCAAAAGCATACCTATGTTTTAGAGGTGATATAATGAAACATTTGTGGATGGATGTCTGAGATTTGCTTCAAAATGGTCCTGTGCAGGGAGAGGTGGAAGGCAGGGGAGCTGGCGAAACAAGACTGGCCATGAATAAGGCTCATGGGCATTTATAGTCCCATTTTTTCTACTTTTGCATATGTTTGAAATTTCCTCCAGAAAAAGGCTGGAAAATAAACTTGTTAAGATTAAAAGAAAAAAAAAAAAACCTAACCCTCAGACATTTGAACAAGTTTGCCTGTGAAAAAAGGAATACTGGATATTCTGAAGAGCAGGATAAAGCCAGGGAAGGAGGTATTTTGTTTTGTTTTCAAAATAAGAACAACTCCCTCCCACCCCCAATTATTTGCTTATTGGGAAAATTCATTAAAACAGGAAACTGTTAAAAAATTATTTAAAACATTAGCCTTTTTTAAAAATTTTTTATTTTATTTTTTAAATTTTATTTTGTCGATATACATTGTGGCTGATTATTGCTCCCTATCACCAAAACCTCCCTCCCTTCTCCCCCCTTCCCCCCAACAATGTCCTTTCTGTTTGCTTGTCGTATCAACTTCAAGTAATTGTGGTTGTTATATCTTCTTCCCCCCCCCCCCGGTTTTGTGTGTGTGTGTGTGTGTGAATTTATATATTAATTTTTAGCTCCCACCAATAAGTGAGAACATGTGGTATTTCTCTTTCTGTGCCTGACTTGTTTCACTTAATATAATTCTCTCGAGGTCCATCCATGTTGTTGCAAATGGCAGTATTTCATTTGTTTTTATAGCTGAGTAGTATTCCATTGTGTAGATGTACCACATTTTCCGTATCCACTCATCTGATGATGGACATTTGGGCTGGTTCCAACTCTTGGCTATTGTAAAGAGTGCTGCGATGAACATTGGGGAACAGGTATACCTTCGACTTGATGATTTCCATTCCTCTGGGTATATTCCCAACAGTGGGATAGCTGGGTCGTATGGTAGATCTATCTGCAATTGTTTGAGGAACCTCCATACCATTTTCCATAGAGGCTGCACCATTTTGCAGTCCCACCAACAATGTATGAGAGTTCCTTTTTCTCTGCAACCTCGCCAGCATTTATCATTCAGAGTCTTTTGGATTTTAGTCATCCTAACTGGGGTTAGATGGTATCTCAGTGTGGTTTTGATTTGCATTTCCCGAAAACATTAGCCTTTTGGTGTATGTATAAATATTCACATAGATTGGATCTTGCAATACATACCCAATGTATTTAATCCACCCTAGATTTATGGATAGTATTAGAGTTCTCCAGAGAAATAGAACCAATAGGAAATTTTATATATATATGTATTTTATATATATATATATATGGCACATATGTATATAAAATGAAGAATTGTGTCACATGATTATGGAGGCTGAGAGGCCCCACAGTCTACTGTCTGGAGACCCGGGAAGGCCAGTGGTGTATTTCTTCAGCCGGAGTCCAAGGGCCTGAGGACCAGAGGAGCTAATGACATAAGTCCCAGTCTGAAGGCGGAGGATGAGACGAGACGTCTCAGCTGAAGCAGTTTGTGAGGCAGATAAAAAAAAAAAAAAGGAGCACATTCCTCCTTCCACTGCTTTTTTGTTTCAGGCCCTCAACAGATTGGATGGATGATTCTGCTCATTCAAATGCCAGTCTCACCCAGAAGCGCCCTCACAGACACACCCAGAAATAATGTTTAATCTGGGCATCCTTCAGCCCAGTCAAGGTGACACATAAAGTGAACCATCACATGGATGTTTAGGTTGTTTCCAGTTGGTTACTTTTGCAAACAAAGTGCATTCGTTTGATAATTTGCCTTGAATAAATTACTGGAAAAAAAATTTCCAGGCTAAGATGTCTGAGGCATCCTTCCAAATAAATGCCCCTCCAGAAAGGTCATACCAACCGTGACTCCCGCCAACACTGGCAACAGATGCCAGATGTGAAGTATTCCAAGGGGTGCCGGTAAAGAATTATAGGCTTGAGTTTGAGTTTTTACTTTGGTAATGGCAACGGGAAATTTCTTGTCTTACATATATGTTTTGTGCATTTCAAAAAAATGATCAACATGTTGGGATGGGATCTTTTTGGTCTTGAAGGGCCTGGTAATACATGTCTCCATTCCAGGGTGTAGGTATGTAATTCCCTGTCCCCTGCACTTGTCAGTTGCATGTGCCCTGCTGCTGGTGAGTCATAGCAGGGCACATTCTCTAGCTGGGCTTCCTCATGGTGGCAAGGCCATTCCTGCAGGGTCATGCTCTATTGCTCTTCCATCTAGTTGGCTGCATCCTAGAAACTTGACTGGCCACAATACAGGGGTGAGGAAAAGCCAGGGCTCCAAACAAGGGGAGAATCATGCAGCCTTTCCCAGTAACCACCTGATAGAGTAAGTTACTTCAGCAACAGCAACCACTAAACCTTCTCCCCTAAGGAAGTTGGATACCCTAAAACTAAGAGAAAGCTTGTGACGTTAGGATATACCGGGCCTGCTTTGATGTTATCCTCTCTGATTTTATTTCATGTATCACAGTACAAGGGCACAGATGTTCCTGAGACATTTCTAAAAGAGATGCTTGGGATCTTGAGAAGACTATGGGTCTTCCTACTAGGCATTCAATATATGTTCATTGAAATAAATCCACAAAACCAAACACTTTATTGCAGGCAGATGGGTGTACAATAGCAGGAAATTTCCTCCCAGTCTCCATGCTTGAAAACCAGTTCCCTTTCCAGTTTTCCAACTTTCTGTTTCACAGCTGTCAAAATGCCCACAAAGCTTCCTGACTAACAGGTAGGCCCTGTCTATCTTATTCTGTGTGAAAACAAAGGGTCTGCATCTCACAACTCTTACAATAACCATGCCCCAGAAGGTGCCGCCATGGCCCTCTCTGGAGTGGAGGGCCTGGCACAGTGCCAGCACCTGCTAGGGCCTCTGCAGAGCTCTGCTGACTGAGGCCATCAGGGGAGCACGGAAGCCAAAGCAGCAGAAGGCATGGGTCCCAGCTGCAGACACTCAGCAGGTGGCGCCACTTGGTCATTTATCAATGCCGTGACAAGCTCCCTAGACTGGTCTTTCCTGGTTTTATTGTCATCTTCTACCACTCATTGAACAAATGGTCACCCTATATGGATGCAAAGCAGGCAAAGCTGCATGGTCTGTGCCCTGATGAAGTGCATGTTCTAACAGATGGATTTGAGAGCAAGGAAGGATGGGAGATGTGGGGCAGAGAGAGAGAGAGGAAAAAAGAAAACCAAACAATGTGATTGGAGATTGTCTCCCTCTCTTTATTTAATTTTTTAAAACTGGAACATGGTTGATTGTACATATCTGTAGGATACAGCATTGACTATCAATACTTGTGTCTATGTGATGTTCAAGTCAGGATAATCGGTATATTTAACATTATACAATGTAATCAACTTTGGTGGCCCTTTACCAGGTCCTCCCTTACCTCCTTCCTTTCTCCCTTTCGCAGCTCTGGTGGCCTCAGTTCTGTTCTCTTCTTTTGAAAGTTCAATGTATTTTTGTGATTGTCGTATCTTTATTTGATTTGATTATTTTATTTTTTCAGCTTCTACTTATAAGTGAGAATATGCAGTATTTTTCTGTGCCTGGCTTATTTCACTTAACATAACTTTCTCAAGTCCATCCCTATTGTTGCAAATGGCAGAATTTGATTTCTTTTTATGACTGAGTAGTATTCCATTGTGTAAATAACCACATTTTCCTTGAAAATGAAACAGCAGTCACTAGGGGATGTGGCTAACCTGAATGTGACCTCCCTAAATGAAGAGGCCGCTGCACCCCAGTTGTTTTTTGGTTTTGTTTCTGGTTTTTGGTTTTTTGGTGGCTGGAGGGTACCAGGATGAACTCTGGACTGTGGTGCGAACCAGCTGACCTGACCGCCAGCCCCCACAGCTGCTTTTGACCCACGGGCTGGTGATGGTCTGGCTCCCCTGCCAGGAGCCATGTGGAGGCTTGGAACAGGGTTGTGCTTTCTAACACTTGCTTGGCTTCCATTAAACCCAGGGCTAAACTCTCCACCAGGGGTGTCTATTTGGGAGGTCATTTTGGCATAGGAAGAATAAATAATTTAGACCGGTTTTCCCTCAGAACTTGGAAAAATTGTCACCCGGGTGGGACCAGCCTAAAACAAACACAGAGAGCATGCTTGGGGGTCCCGGGTTGCCTGTGAGGGAGGGGTGGCCATGGCACAGGGTGGAGAGGGGTCCTATTTGCTGAGGATGGAGCTAACTGGGGAAGACTGACTCGAGCTCGAGACCACAGTGGCCTCCCTCTGTCAGCCCCCGAGGGTCTGCTCATTCCTGGGATGCATCAGCTAGTCTAACCTCAATGACAAAGATGGGACCTTGACATCCCCGCAGATGAGCAGCCAACAGGGTCCAAATCCCCATTCCCCGTGAGGTCACACATGGTCCTAGCAGCTCCCGTAATTGCTCCACGTGTCCTGCAGGGAGCGCCCTGGTGTTTTCCCTTCTACTTCTAAAGGATTCTAAAAAGAAAACGCAACCCAGAAAGCAATACAAACCTATGCTGAGAAGTGACTGGCCGCTGATTCTACATTTGTCTTTCTTGCCTCAGAAACATACAAAAAGGCCCCTTAGAGACACACAGCTTTAGGCTTTTTATATGATTGAATGGGTAAGCATTTAGCTGTAAACTTGTAGAGACGTGCCATCAAGGTAGGAAAAGTATAAAAGGAAATCTCTTTATCATCACAACCCCATAACTACTGTGGCAGGTGAAGAGAGGTGTAGCCAGGTAATCCAGCTCGACGCAGCATGGTGCAATCATGATGAACCCCAGTGCCAAGCACCCCTTCCCACTGGGTAGAAGCTCCCTTAATGCTATCTCAACTAGATGCCATAGCTTTGTGGAGGCTTCTGGTGCTTTGGAGAGATCTGGCTGTCCTTTCAGGCTGGCATGCAATGGGTTCCACACCCACATCCCTGTCATGTCTGTGCTGCTTTGCACCTAGAGCTCCCAGCTCAGCTTCCTGCACGGTCTCCTCTCAGGTCTGCAGGCACGCTCGGGATCCATCTTCCTTACTTCTTAGAATCCAGGTGCCCAGGTGTGCCCAGGTGTGAGTGGGAGCATGTGCCCATCCTTGTCCTCTGGGCAGTGCCCTGCCAAGCCACTCTCCTCAAGTCTACTTTTCTCTAATTCAGAGGCACAGGGGCAAATCCACAAATCTACCAGCTGAGCAGATGCACAGCAGGAATCAAAATCCAGTCCCTCTCTCCCACGGGCATGCCAAGTTTCAGGAATAATTCTCTTGGGGAGTTCCCCCTGACCTGGTAGGATGGCAAAGAAATGGGGTTCTTTCCTGAGCCATACACTCCTACCAAAGGTCCAAACGTGACCTGTGATCTCTCTTCAGCTGTGGAGTGGCTGTTTTGGGGGGTGGGACCAGTTCCTCTGGAGTGTCCCTCTCAGTGGGCCTTTGGCTGGAACTAAGCATATTCTCTTCAGCCTCAGTCTCAGCTGAAAATCTGGAACATGAAGAAAAATCCTGCCTGACATCTGACACCATCTTCACATGAGGACAGACAGAGGGTTTTAGGTGATGCGTTCAGCACCCCATGGTGTGAGTTACCAGTGTTCTTCCTGGCATCACCCAGCGAGGTGCAAGGCTAGAAAGGACTCCCCTGCCCCTACTATCCCCCCAGTCCTGACTACACACCTAGGAATCAGTGCAGGGGAAAGGAAGATGAACATGATGGAGAGAAGGGCCCTGAGATGTGAAGACAGGTGTGGGCAAGTTCTGACATGGATTGGAACCAGCTTTGATGGGAGAACATCTCTTAAGAGACAAAGCAGAAAGGTTGTGAGCAAGAAGCCAGACTTTCAAGTTTCAGAGACACGGAGACTGTGCATTCTGGACCATCATCCAGCAGCTTTGTGGTCTTGGGCAAACCATCTAGCTTAGCCAAGCACTGGTTTCCTCATCTGCAACAGGGAGATAAATGATCTATGTTACAGTGTTGCTGTGAAGATTAGATTTAATGTGCATAAATTATCTGACAGAGGAAACAGAATAAAATGTGCTATTAATATGTGTAAAGTCATTGAAAGGAAAAGTGGATTTTCATAAAGTACTCCCCAAAGTCCTATTTCTATATTTAAAAAAAGAAAGAAAAACTGGCTGGGAGATGGATTTCTAAATAAGACATCTTGGTAAGTTTATCTATCCTAAAATTAAAAACATCTTTACTCCAAAAGACAATACAAAAACTGAAAAACCAGCTCACAGATCAAAAGACAACAACTGCACATAATAACAAAGGAAAAATATCTGAAATAGGAAAAGAACTTCTAAATATCTATTGAAAAAGACAACTAGAAACATGGGCAGATGCTATGAACGTGCAATTAAAAGAACAGGAACCAAATGATCAAGACACCCAGGAAGGCTCAGCCTCACCAACAAACAGGGAAATGCCATTAAACAATAATATGTTGTTTGAGATCCACCAGATTAGCGAAGTTTGGGGTCTGACGATGTTGATGAGGTCATAAGGCAGTGGGAACTCCCGTCCATTGCTGATGCTCCTGCAAATTGGTAAAATCACTGTGCGGGGCGCTTGGCAGTAGCTGTCCTGGGCTGACAGCCGGAAGAGACTCTTGCATGTGTGGACACAAACACGTGCAGTAGGAGTACTTACGGATGCGTTGTTTGTAAGTGTGGACATGTGGAAGCACACTAAGTGTGCCCATGGAGAAGACAAATTAGCTGTGCTACAGCCCCCAAATTGACTATTACCTGTAATCTAAAAAGAATGAATTCGAGCTACATGCACGAACATGGGTAAACTTCAGAGCCATGTTGACAAAAAGTTCCGAAATAATGTGGACAATATTTATATTAGTTATATATAGTAAAAACAACATACAAAAGAGTACTACCCATGGTTTGTGGATGTGTACAAATGTTACAAAATCGTGAACACAATGGCTGTCTGGAGGAGGAAGGCAGTGAAACGGGGCCTGGGTGGGCCACGTGGAGTGCTCAGCTGAGTCTGTAAATGTCTCATTCTCCTGAAAAGAAAAAAAAGAAGGTAAAGGAAGAGATTTGAAGCAAATGCTACAAAATATAATTTGGTAAGCTGAACAGTAGGTGCCTGTGTGTTCATTATATATCACTCTCTGTATTTTTTTTACGTGTATGAAACATTTTGTTATTAAAACAAACTTGAAATCAGTGTGACTCTGCAGGGCCCTTGAATTCTTATAGTATGTGGATAAAACAAAGCAAGATTTTCTTAGTTACAAGTTTATCACAATCTTATTCACCATCAGTTCTAATGTAGAAACTTTTGATTGGCACATATCATTTTGGAGTCAAAGTTTTGGGAACAGCTTGTCACCAGATACCTTTGATTCTATGTCCCAAATAAAAACACATATTGACTTGAATGGCCCTAGATCTTATTACTTGCTGTTATGTCTCAATTAGATCCATCTTTCTATGTAGGTGGTTACCTGACTAGTAAATTTTAGGGATGCTGGAAAGCTAGATTGCCCCATTCAGTCATTCCCGCTGCCTGGGGATTATATGGCACATGTAACTTCCACTGAATAGGCAACTGGGAGGCCCACCTCTGAACCTCGTGTCCAGTAAAGTGGGTTCCATTATCACTCTCTATGCCTACAGGTCAGCCATACATGGCCGTAAGACTATTCAATGCCTTCACAGTCTTTACCTGGTCTGCTGTGGAGTATACTATAAAGCAAATATATTTCACAGGGCTTAGTTTCTTGTACTTTCAGGTTTAGTTTAACTTCTTAAAAGCACATATAAAATGTTGACCTTGCAAAAAACAGGAAATTTTCCCCAGGCTATAGTCTCTGTTGTAAGATAACGAATTGTAACACAGCAAGCCTGCTGCTTCAAAGACAGACAAGTTACTGATTAATATGTAAAGATACTTGGAAGCTGTTGTAGGGAGAAGGGTTGTTTGTTAAGATCAAGCTTTTGTTGGTGGATCACTTAAATTGCCTTATAGAATGTCACTTTGCTTGTTTTCCTGAAAATTACCAGCCTATGTTGTTAAACTTTAACCCCACCTATGTTCTCTTCCTGTAACTTCCTGGTCTGGAGAATAAATGTGGGAAGAGAACCCCATTTCATGGTTAATTTCCAAAATGGAAGGAATACCTCTCTCTGGAGGATTCTGGGAAATTAACCACTTTGGGGCTTCTCACTGCTCAGAAGAGATGGGCTTTGAGTAATCCTTTGTGGTCTGTCACCCAGGGGATGAGGGGTGACAAATCTGTGGGAGGCAAAATAACAGTCTGGGGCCTTACAAGTCCATACAAACAGAAGACCAGTAGCCATATCAACACCTGTAAAGATTTATCTGAAATTCTCTGACCTTGGGAGCGGTCTGACAAAGCCCACTTGCCATCAAGTCAAGGGCAACCTTCCTCGAGTTATTTGCCTATCTGTATGGGGCACCCGCCAGGGGTGTGGACTCTCTTGAGCTCATACTGGAGAAGCACAACAGGCATTCACTACATCTTCCCATTTTATAGGAAAGGCCCATCTTTGAGCCACCATCCACATGGTTTTGCTGCCAGCATGCTGCATTTATCAATATAACCATTTGGCCACATCAGTAGCTGGGGCTGTCTCCAGCCATCTTACCTTAGCCAAGGCATTGGCTTCATCATTTCCTGGATTGGCTAAGGGGAAGCGTCCTGTGACATGGAAAAGAGTTACTTCTTTCTCATGTCCCAGTTCCCATAATTCTTGCCACATGACTTGTCCCCACAGGGGTCAGTGGCCTACCCTTCACAGTTGACATTTCCAAGTAGAGATCCAAAGGGTTAAACCTTTGTACACAGCCCAGCTGTTGGTACAGAGGGTTAATGGCCAAGGCTCTTTTTTTTTTTATCACCATCCATACTGCTCTCAATTCAGCCCATTGACTGCTTCGCCCTGTGCCATTTTCATACTGTAGGGTATCTGTTAATGGCTGGACAGCAACAGCTGTTCACAATGCTGAGGGTCCCATGTTAGAGTCATCTGTATACCAAGCTTGCTCTGTGATAGGTCCCTGTCCCTCATGGAAAGGTGTAGCCTCCACCTCCATGGGTAAGGGTTGTGTCAAAGTTTCCTCCACAACCCATACTGGGCCTAGCACAGTTTGCAACTCTTTGGACACAGGACTCATTGACACAGTGCTTCTTTGTTCTATATATGCTCCCCATTTAGACAGAGTGGGACTCTGAGCTATGCCCATTTTAGGGTTGGGTTGCCCATATGTGCAGCCAACCTAGTATGGGGTATGTCATCCTTACTATGACTTTAGGCAGTTCCTGTGATAGCTTCAGTGGCCATCAAGGCAGAATACACAGCTGCTAACTGTTTTCTATTAGGGAATAGTACACTTCAGTGCCCTTCCAGAGCTGAGACCAGAATCCTACAGGTGTTCAGAATCAGTCTTGTCTCTGCCACAAACCCCATCCAAACCCCTCTTGGGTTATATGTATGTCTAATTCAAAAGGCTTAGTGGGATTGGCCACTTATAAAGCCTGTACTTGCTGTATTGCCCTTTTTGCAGCCCCGTAAGCCTATTCCACTTCCTCAGTCCAATCCCAGGGGGCTCCTTTCTTTGTTAATGCATACAGTGGGTGTGCCATTTGGGCCATATGGGGTACAAATGCTCTCCAATACCCCAGAAGTCCCAAATATGTCTGTAGGTGAGCTACAGTTGTGGGTCAAGGGTATGACTGTATCTCATTTATAATAGCTTCTGGGATGACTCTTGTCTTATGTGACCAGACCACTCCCAAGAATTTGACTGACAGCCAGGGTCTTGCACTTTGGCTGTGTTTATGGCCCACCCACACTGTTCCAAATGACTTAGCAGCATTGGAGCTGCCTGGGTTAAATCTGCAAGAGAATCAGAGGTTAGTAACACAGCATCAATGTAGTGAAACATTGTAACCATGTTGGGCCTAGTCTACTTGGCCAGGTCCCCAGCCACTAAACCATGACAGATGATTGGGCTATGCAGATAACCTTGGGGCAATGTTTGAAAGGTCCACTGCCTCCCTTCTCAGGTGAAGGCAAACTGATCTTGGCTATCAGCTGAGATTGGAATAGAGAAAAAAGCATTCACAAGGTCCAGTACATAACGAAAATTTCCCAGCTGAGTTCCATCAAGTAGTGAACTGAAGGCATGGCTGCAGGCAAAGGAGGCACTACTTTGTTTAGTTCTCAATAGTCTACAGCCATTCTCCAGGTACCATCAGGCTTTTTCACCGGCCATATAAGAGCATTAAATGGGCTATGAGCCAGATAAATAATGCCAACTTTCTCTAACTCCAGGATAGTGGCACCTATCTCTGCATGTCCTCTCAGTAAGCAATACTGCTTTACATTAACCACATGCCTTGGCTTGGGTAACACCTGTGGGTCATGTTTAGCATATCCCCATAACACAGGCTTTACTGTTCATATTTGCAGTAGAAACTCTCCGAGTGTTGTTTGCAGGTGCAAACCATAAAGTCCATTCATACCCAAGATGTATTCAGGTACCGGGGATATATATACAGTATATACATGAGGGGGTAATCTTCCTATGCCCAATGGCAGTGACACAACTCTGACTTCAATAGTATGTCCTCCATAGCCATCTATATGAACTGTGGCCCCTGGAAACTTCTCTGGATTGCCATATATCAAGCTACATTCTGTGCCCATATCCACCAACAACAATATATACTGCACATTTGTCCTCAACCAACCTATTGCCAATTCAACATGAGGCCGCTGGTCCTCACCTGCCCTGAAAAGATGAATACCTTGGCCTGCTCCCTAATCAAAATGGAACATTTCATCTGCCTTCTCAGGAGCAACCAAAAAATCCTTTAAATCCACTGAGCGTAACTTCCTACCTGTTTCTGGATGTTTAGTGAAATGCTATTCAGGGTGCAATTGTTGCCACAAGGCAAACAGGACCACATTTGGCTGCCATTCAGTTTTCTCATTATCAACCCCTGCTACAAGCAAGTCAAGCCACATTTGTTTACAGCTAGTCTTGCTTGGTCCCTTTGGGGTAAAAGCACAAGTAGTTCTTGAGGGTTTGGTCTTAGCCACCTTTTGGACCCCTTTGGCTTGTCTTCTATCCTCTACTTCACCCAAGCTGGCTATCATGGTCATTACCTCATGAATAGGATGACCAACATATGGGTCCTATATGGTCATCAGTGACCCAAAGGACATTGATGGGGCATCGTGCAGCACTGTGTCTCTCATGCTGCCTGTAAAATTTTCATCATCCAGGCCACAAGTGTTCACATTAAACGTGGACTGCCACATCCCCAGCTCTTCCATTATTTGAACCAACTCAGCATATGTTTGTCATTTACTCACAATCTTGGACAGTTCTCCAACATTTACCCACATGGTTTGGGCAGCTGCATTCACCCATTCCTTTAAGGAGTGATTACCTGGCCCTTGTGCATATCTGCAGCTATTCTATAGCCTCT
The DNA here is from genome assembly GCF_027409185.1 of Cynocephalus volans. NCBI lineage: Eukaryota > Metazoa > Chordata > Mammalia > Dermoptera > Cynocephalidae > Cynocephalus > Cynocephalus volans. Next base: position 91,873,943 of record NC_084473.1, on the reverse strand, counting down.
GCTTCAGGGATGAGTACGTGGTGATGGAGGCCAATTTCTCCACCTCCTCACCAGAGCACATCACACTATCCACCCCTAGGTCCCATAACCACAATAGCCAAGCAGCCAGGGGTTCCCCCTTGTTTTTGCCAGAACTGTCTCCCCAAGTCAACCAATTCAACCTGAGGGACATAGGTGGTGAATTGGGTCACCTGAGGATCGCCCACCAGTTGTCCATTTGGTCCCATAGGCTGCTCGTGTTTCACTTTCTGATGCACAACAGGTCGTGCCTGGAGATGCACATCTTCCCCCAACTCACCCCTGGGTTTGCTGTCCTCCCTGGTGTGAGAGGTAGGTGTGGCCAGTCACTGCATATCATCCTCCAGGACATTTATCCATGCTTCCAACAACTCTGCTTTCCACTTCAAATCTCGATCAGTTTTCAGTATAGTGAGCAGTAGCCAGGCTCCAGTCAGCAGAAAAGTGACCATAGGGTACAACATGTTAAAGAGTAGCCACACTTCCTCCTTCTCCCAAGGAGCTTTTGGCTCCTGTATCTGCTCAGAATCCCGCCACAGACTATGCCAATTGTAGACCTAGGGCTAGGGCTGACAAACCCCTCGAGCCCATTGTACATACTCGGTCACAAACCCTTCACACACAGGTCTACAAGTTAGGTAACAGGAAAAGGTCCTGGGTTCTGTGGGTGAAGAATTAATAGGCCTTATTCAGAGCTAGGAGCAGCTGCCCTAGTGGCTTCCCAGAGCATCTCAAGAAGTGCTGCATATCAGAGCCATTTGTCCTTTATACTCAAGTCTGTAATCCAAAACACCCAGGTGCACACGTGCAATCACATTAAACAACATCAATGAACACCTGTGCTCATGTGCACATTTACATCAGATGCTCGGCAAGATTCTGAACATCTCAGGGGCCCTCATCATTTTTCTATATTTTCCCAACACTTCCTTTTTTTCTTTCTCACTTTGCTTGTCATTTCTGTCTAAGACATACAGCATAGACTGTAGAAACAAACAAACACAAATCTGTGCTGGCTAATATGCCCTCTGCCAGAAAAGTAAAATGGCATTAAAAACCAAGATACACAAAATGGTGCCTGAGAAAGTTTCCTGGAAAACCCCCACCCAGAAAAATCCCCTAGCTGCCATGTCACCTTCCCACGTGTGCAATTCTGCCCACCTATGAGAAAGTCCCAGCTCAGCTTAAACCCCGCTCGCTTCCCTCCCCTTCCTTTTTAGCCAATAGGAACAGTCCAGCTCAGCCTAAATGGGTATAAAAGGCCCACCCTACTCTGCCTGCTGCTGCTCCCACTTCCAAGAGGGCAGCCCGCTGGTTCATTTTGCCTGCCTAATACACTTCGGTTGAGTCCCTGTCTCCTGGTGTGTCTTATTTTGTGCTCAGCCCGGGATTTTTCCTTTCAATAGGAACTTGATTCTTCTGGCCAGGAAGCCCTGACTTGCTTACCACCTTACCAGCATTACCGTTTGTCAATTGACGTGTAAAAAGGCAAGTTTGTTTATTCCTAGTTGTTCCTGAACAGAGAGTTGATTTTTTTTCACTCCCTTGGCTTATAACTACGGGGTTCACTAATAAGATGAATGCATTAAAAAAGGAAGGGGAGGATAAAAGCAATGAGAAGGTATCGTAGAGGAGAAAGAAGAATCATGAGGTACTAATTAGGGGAGTCTGAAAGGAAACTGTTGACGATCTAAAAGGTCAGAAAAAGGTTTGGAAAAAGGTGTCCCCACAACAGGCAGGGGACACAAAGGGCACTTTTCTAAACAGCATTTTGGACAATTAAACTGATATAGGAGGTGCTCAGTTTCCCTGGGGATTTCCAGCCACTCCCTGAGGTCTCAGGCTGCCTCCTCTGAGCTATTGCCCAGAGGAAAGTTATTATTGCCAGTTAGACCTATTTTCAGCACCAAAATGAGGGAAGTGAGACCACAGGTGGCTGGCTTATGCAATCCAGTGGCTGGGCATGCTCAGTAGAGAGCACAGAATATTCTTGAATAAGCCTGGTGCATATAACTGAGAAGCAACCCCTTAATTAGATAGAAGAACTATAAAGGCTGAATCCCAGCATAAGGCAGGGTCGTTGCTCACTTTCCTGGAGGCGACCTGCACTTCACTGGCTGCGGTGCTGTGTATATCTTACTTTGTATCTAACTTGCTTTCAGCAAGCAGCTTCTCACTCTCTTCAGCCAGCCTGCACTTTACATTGAACTTTAAGTGTGTTTTTCTTGCTTTTGTGTTAGACTTGTTGTCTGTTCTGGACTTGCTTTTGTGTTAGACTTGGTGTGGGCCCTGCTCAGTCTCTGGAGCGTGCTGCACTCTCTCTGTGGAACCTGCATTTCCTATCTATTAAATTAAACTGGTTCTCACTTTCTACTGTGACCCTGCCCTTGAATCCTTGCTGTGGAAGAATCAGGACCCTGGTAAGAGGACTGGGCAGGTTGAGGCTGACTACCACCTCTGGGACCCTACCTTTGACATCAAAACAACAAAATTTAGTGAAGACCACCATAGTGCACCCATTCTGCTTTGCATATCTCAGCAGAGGCCCTACTTATAAACGCTCTTTAAAATCTCTCTGTTTTAAGTTTCTTTATGCCAATTTCCAAAAAGATTATTGAAATCTAACTGAAGAACAAGACTTTAAGCATTCCTAGTAATATAACCAATTTGTGCTTAAAAGATATTTTGTGTTGAGATCAATAAACCGGTTTTATGTCTAAGGTGTCAAACATGAGTAAGACACAAATCTTGAAAACAACCTGATTAAGAAGAAAGTAGATTTTAACATAAGAAAATAAAATATGCCCCCTCCCCAGTAAAATCCTATCTTCAAACAAATTATGCTTTCCTTTCATCGGTTTTCTTAAGTACATATAATTTTCATACGATGTAGGAATAAGGAGGATGGGACACAGGAAGTCAGACAGAACTTTCTGGAGAACACACCCTGGGACTCCCTCCCAACCAAGCTGGAGTCAGATGGAGGCGGTGGGCGTGGGGGGAAGCAGCCAAGTGAGCAGAGACACACAAAATGATGTGAAGTGTTTGGAGACCCACAAGTAGCTCAGTTTTTCAGGGGGCACAAAGTCTACAATGGAGGTGGGACCAAGCGGTGAGGGTGGGGGAGGAACCAGGGAAGACAAAGAGGATGTGGGAGTCTTGAATGGGGTACAGACTGAGAAAGACTGAATGTGTTACATTTTTCAAAGATTTTTCTCACTATAAATATTTGAATAATTTAAAAATGCAACAAACCCAAAGTAAAAAAATCACCCACAATCCTAGCATACAGATATAAACACTGAATATTTTTGTGCTTTATCATGTATTTCGACATGTGGCAATACAAGCCACCCTTATTATTATACTTTTTTTCGATGCTTTCCTGGCTCTTCCTGTTTATTCATTAGTTTCTTGAGTTTCAACAAATTTCTCTTGGTGTTTTGATTTGAATTGTTTTGGATTTGTACATTAATTTACAATATTATGCTTCCCTAGAAACATGTAATATGTCTTAATTCAATACTTCTTTGATGTCTTTTAATATAATTTATTTTTTTTTTCGTATGAATCCTGACCTAAACTTCTTAAAGAGTTTCTTTTCGGGAATTATTTTGTTGTTGTTGTTACTGGGATTTTTTTTCCCCCCATTTTTTCTCTAATAGTTAATTCTTGGTTAATGGAATATTGCTGATTTTTTGTATTTTTATCTTATAACTGGCAAACTTCTACTAGTTTTAATAATTTTTAGCAGATTCAATATTTTTACATAGATGTTCATAACTGAAAATAATAATAAATGTCTTTTTCTTTCCATTATTTATAGTGCTTTTTATTCTTGTCTAATTATCAGAATATCTAGAATTTTGTTTAATAAGAATGAGAGTGGGCATGTCTCTATGATTTTACTCTTAGTTATGATGTTGGCTATTTGTTTTCTTTAAAAAATGTTAATTGTTTTAAATTTAAATTGTTTTATTTATTTATTTTCTTACCTACATGTTCATTTTATTTATTTATTTATTTATTTTATTGGTTATGAATATTCATGGTGTACAAAGCTGATTTTCACCACTTGTGCCCAAGATGTGATGGCCAGATCCATACTGTCAGCATGTCTTTTACCACAAATTGTGATTATATGTGATTATATCCCATGTCCCCCACCCAATTGTCCTCGACCTCCCTCCCCATCTCCCTTTCCCCATGTGGTGCTGGATCTCAAATCGTTCTGCCCCCTCCTGTGCAGGTCAGGAGTCAGGCAATTGAAAGAAGATACTGGCAGCTTTGTGCAAGGTAGACATACTTTATTCTTCAGATATGAGCTTCACAGACAAGCTTTATTCTCAGATACAAGCTCAGGCTGTACTCCACTGACCCTCCATGCTCTGCCAACCCTCTACGCTCTGCTAACGAGCAGTTCTGAGCAGTTACCTTTAATACCTTTAGTATACAATAGCAGCCACAAGCCAAGCATTACATAATTACAAGAATCATGTGGAAACAGTAAATGGGCACACATGAGTTTTTACACTACTCATAACTTATTTCTAATGAATGTGCTGAATCTTGCCCATTTGTAACAGATGCAAAGCAAGCAATCCTGACTAAACTTTTTCTACCTTTTTTACACTCCCATTCCACTTTGTATCCCTAGGTATGCTCTCTCCCTCTGCAAGTCCAATGCACCACTGTGCTCTTTCTTTCCTTCCTTCTTTCTCTCTTAGCTCTCACTTCTGAGTGAGTACATGTGGTATTTACCCCTCTGTGCTTTGCTTATTTCACTCAACATAAGTTTCTCCAAGCACATCCATGTTGTTGCAAATGGGAGAATTTCACTCTTTTTTATGGCAGAGTTGTATTCCATGGTGTATATATACCATGTTTTCCTTATCCAGTTGTCCACCAATGGACATTTAGGTTGGTTCCATATCTTGGCTATTGTGAACAGAGCTGCAACGAACATGGGAATGCAGGAACCCTTCAACATGATGATTTCCATTCCTTCGGGTATATACCCAGAAGTGGGATTGTTGGATCATATGGAAGATCTATCTGTAGTTGTTTGAGAAATCCCCATACTGTTTTCCATAGTGGTTGTACTAATTTACAGTTCCACCAACAGTGTAGGAGCGTTCCCTTCTCTCCACATCCTTGTCAGCATTTATTATTCTCCATCTTTTTTATTATAGCCAGTCTAACTGGAGTGAGATGATATCTCAATGTGGTTTTAATTTGCATTTCCCTGATGACTAGCGATGTTGAGCATTTTTTTATATACCTCTTGGCCATTTGTATGTCTTCCTTTGAGAAGTGTCTATTCAGCTCCTTTGCCCATTTTTTAATTGGGCTATTAGTTTTTTTACTGTGTGATTACTTGGGTTCCTTGTGTATTATGGATATTAATCCCCTGTCAGATGCATAGTTAGCAAAAATTTTCTCCCGCTCTGTAGGTTGTTGTTTCACTCTGTTGATTGTTTCCTTTGCTGTGCAGAAGCTTTTTAGTATGATATAGTCCCATTTGTTTATTTTTTCTTTTGTTGCCTGTGCTTTCAGGCTCATGTTCATAAAGTCTGTGCCCAGACCTAGTTCCTGAAGTGATTCACCTATATTTTGCCTTAGTAATTTTACAGTTTCAGGTCTTATACTTAAGTCTTTAATCCATTTTGAGTTGATTTTAGTATATAGTGAGAGGTACATGTCTAGTTTCATTCTTCTGCGTATGGTTATCCAATTTTCCCAGCGTCGCTTATTGAAGAGGCAGTCTTTTCCTCAATGTATGTTTTTGTTGCCTTTGACAATATCAGATGGCTGTAAGCCTGAGGGGTGATTTCTGGGCTCTCTATTTTGCTCCACTGCTCTGAGTGTCTATTTTTATGCCAGTACCATGCTGTTTTGCTTACAATAGTTTTGTAGTATAATTTGAAGTCAGGTAGTGTTATGCCTCCAGCTTTATTTATTTTGCTCAGGAGGATTGCTTTGGCTATTTGGGGTCTTTTGTTGTTCCATATGAATGTTGAGATTATTGTTTCCTTTTCCTTGAAAAATGTCGTTGGAATTTTGATGGGCATTGCATTGAATCTGTAGATCGCTTTGGGTAGTATAGACATTTTCACAATGTTAATTCTTCCAAACTAAGCACATGGAATGTCTTTCCATCTTTTTGTGTCTTCTGGTTTCTTTCAGTAGTGGTTTGTAGTTCTCATTGTAGAGATCTTTCACCGCCTTGGTTAAATTGATTCCTAGGTGTTTTATTTTGTGTGTGTGACTGTTGTAAATGGGTTTACTTTCTTGATTTCTCTTTCTGTTAGCTCATTATTAGGGAATATAAATGCAACTGATTTGGAGGCATTTATTTTATATCCTGCAATGTTACTGAAATTATTAACCAGCTCTAGGATCTTTTTGATAGAGTCTTTAGGTTTTTCTATATATATCATGTCATCTGCAAATAGGGACAGTTTGACTTCCAGATATTTTCCAATCTGAGTGCCTTTATTTCTTTCTCTTGCCTGATTGCTCTGGCTAGTACCTCCAGTGCTATGTTAAATAGAAGTGGTGAGAGTGGGCATCCTTTTCTTATTCCTGGTCTTAAGGGAAAAGCCTTCAGTTTTTCCCCATTCAGAATGATACTGGTGGTGGGCTTGTCATAGATGGTTTTTGTTGTGTTGAGATACTTTCCTTCTATACTAATTTGTTGAGAGCCTTTATCATGAAGCAATGTTGAACTTTGTCAAATGCTTTTTCAGCATCTATTGAGATAATCATATGGTCTTTATCCTTGATTTTGTTGATGTGATATATCACATGTATTGACTTTCATATGTTGAACCATCCTTTGCATCCCTGGGATGAATCCCACTTTATCGTGGTGTATAAATTTTTGATGTGTTGCTGGATTCTGATTGCTAATATTTTGTTGAGGATTTTTGCATCTATGTTCATCAGGGATATTGGCCTATAATTTTCTTTTTTATTGTGTCTTTGTCTGGTTTTGGTATCAGACTTATGTTGGCCTCACAGACTGAGTTTAGGAGAATGGCTTCTGTTTCAATTTTTTGCATTAGTTTGAGGAGGATTGGTATTAATTCCTCTTTAAAGGTTTGATTTAATTCAGTTGTAAAGCCATCCAGACCCGGGCTTTTCTTAGTTGGAAGATTGCTGATTACTGCTTCAATCTCATTGTTTGTTATTGGTCTGTTCAGGTTTTCTATCTCTTCTTGGTTCAGTCTGGGTAGTTTGTATGTGTCCAGAAACTTATCCATATCTTCCAGGTTTTCATATTTGTTGTCATGCAGTTGTTTATAATAGTCTCTAATGATTCTTTGTATTTCTGTGGTATCAGTTGTAATGTCACCCTATTCATTTCTGATTTTCATTATTTGGGTCTTCTCTCTTCTTTTTTTTTGGTAGCTAGTGGTTTGTTTATTTTATCTATCTTCTCAAAAAACCAAGTTTTTGTTTCATTATTCTTTTCTATCATTTTGGGGGTCTCTATTTCATTTAGTTCTGCTCTGATTTTAATTATTTCTTTCTGTCTACTACCTTTAGGATTGGATTGTTGTTTTTCAATTGCTTTAAATTAAATTATCTTCTAAGCCTAATTTACTAAAAGTTTTTATCAAGGTTTTGGTATTTGCATTGAATCTTATGAGTCTTTGGCACATATTAAGATGATTGTATGTTTTTTCTCCTTTGATCCTTTGATGCAATGAAACATATTATTACATTTTCTGATTCTAAACCATCTTTGCATTCCTAAATACACAGTTACTAATATTGGTTGATATATTTCATTTGTCTAATTTTATTTGGAATTTTCATTTATATTTGCAGATAAAATTGCTTTACTTTTCTAACTGATGTGTGGAACTTATGCTGGCTTTATGAAAGGAATTATGAAACTTTCCATTTTTTAACAGGCTCTGGAAGTGTTAGTATGTGTTGGTAACTATTTCTTCCTCATAGGTTTGAAGACTTTGCTAATGAAACCCTGAGTCAGGTACCACTTTGGTGGTAATTCTTAAATCACATTTATTATTTCTATCACATTTTTTGATTCGTTTTAAAAATTTCTTTCATCTAGCTTGGTAATTTACAATTATCTAGAAATTGTGCATGTATCACAATTTTCAAAGTAATTACCGTATAAAGGTATAAAGTAATCCTTCTAAAAGCATTCAGTGTCCTAAATGTATACACAATTATTCTTTGTTTTGTCTCGAACTTTCTTAACTTTTGCTTTCAGTTTTCCCTACTGTGATTTAACTAACTAGAGATACCTATTTCACCTGCCACCCTCTATTCCACTTGGATTTGTCAATGCAAACATTTTCCCCTAACCAGTTAATTTCTTTTTATATGTTTAAGTCCTTCTTCCTCTTTATTTTTTTTTTTTCAGGTATACTTATGATTGTTGTAATTGTTGTAATTGTTGATTTTTTCCTAATTTCTCAAAGTAAGTACTAATAACTTTATTCAAATATGTTATTTTTAAGAATTAAATAACTGCCTCCTCCATACGGCTTTGACTGCATTCCATAATTCTGATTATGTGACATTCTTCTGGCTGTTATTTTATTAACACTGGGACATTCAAGTTTTGATTTTCATTTTAATCAATGTTGTTGCCTTTCTTTTTTCCTAGTGGTTCAGTTTGTTTGCATGTAAAATTGTTAATTATTTCTAGCTTTATTGCATCATGATCAAAAAATAGAGTCCTTACCAATCATAATATAGTGTTAAATAATCTCTTGGCACAATTGTTGTAATTCTATTGGCATTAGAAGCAAGATGATAATTTTCCTATTATGACTTTAGTGTCCAGTTTGCACATTCTCAAATTGCTTTACTCAACAATTGTTAAGTCTTCAGGACAATGTGGAGTCAAGCATAACTGGGACCAGTTTGGAGGTACAGTCAACATGCCTGTCACCAGAGAACAAATGTGAAAGATACCCTCACCTCTAACCTCTCTCACTATTTGTCCCTAACTTCTCAGGGGCTGGTAAGGGTGCTATCAATTCAGGGGCATGGGGGATTTGGGCTAGAGAAAACCAGTGTTTGGGGCTCTGTTGTAGTCCGAGGTGGCTGAGATGGCTGAGATGGCTGAGTGGTTCAGTCTCCTTGGCAGGAGACCCAGGGAGAATGCAGCATTGGGTTGCGAGCTTCAGAGGGTGAGGTGCTGCCCACACACACAAAGCTGCCCCTGGAGGGCACATCCAAAGTACCATGGAGAAGGGTGGTGCCCTGTCTTGGCATGTGTGGTGGGCCCTGCATCCTGCTTCTGCTAGTGCAGCCTCCACCTGTTCTTGTCCCTGGCCATTCCCCATTCCCTTGTGTGGAGTCCCTCTTCTTCCCCTGGGTCAATCAGTACTATTTTCTCCTTTCCCCTGACCCCTTCTAAGAAAGACACTGTGAGCAATTCAAAGGTGATATGACTTTCTAAATGTGGATGTCCTCTCAGGGAATCCCAAATGATTTCTCATCCTCGCTTGTATAGTGGAATCTTCTCTCATTTAAGAGGACTAGTGCCTGCATACACAGCCCAGTTCAGTTTCTGGTTGGGTGTCTCCGTGGTAGGGTCACTCTTTACATAAGAATAAAGAAATATTTCCTGACTTTCTCTTTTCTCTCTTCTTGTTGTGATCACTAACAAATATCACATTTACGTCTTTAAGCTTCTAACGAAACCCTACCTACACATTTTGCTGCTAGTATATCTTTCTTTATATTGTGTGCACCTGTTAAACCATCCCTGAACACTCTTATCCTAAAATTTACATTCTTACTCAAAGCCAATATCCCATTGCTTATTTAAAAAGTGTCCAAAGTTACTGAGAATGTCACTTGCATTTAAAAGTCAACTCTTCATCCTGGCTCCCTAGGCCCTTTCTACTGTGACTCCATTGTGCCTTATCTTGCTCAAATTTCCACTGTTTATCATTAGTTCTATTGATTGTCACAGCCATAGGGATAGTATGGATAATGTGAGTTCAGATCCCATCCTAGTTGACACAGTAGCTAGGTGACCCTAAGGATACTGCTTAACCTCTGTTTTCTGATCTGCAAAATAAAATAATGCCTACTTTTGGAAGTGTTTGGGATAAAAAGAGCCTGAAACATGGTAGATTCTCATATAGTAGCAACCAGTTGACCAGGAACCTTCATAATGATGCAGCCAGTGTGTTCCTTCTCCAGTCTGTGTCTTTGCTCAGAAGGATGTCCCCATCTCTAACAATCCTCACCTCACCTGCCTGCACACCCTTTCCTCCAGAGCAGAGCTCTCCAGAACAATCCAGCATGGAGTAAAATCAGCCCCTGAATGAAGCTACTCTGGCTTCTCCAAACACTAATGGTTGCTCCTTGTTTTGGCCTAGTTGCACCCTGAGCAGAATGGCTTCCAGGAACATCACTGTTCTTTGTCTCCTACACCCGTCCTGTCTCCACAGGAGGGTCTGCTCCAGGAAGACTGAGTGAGTGAGAAGTTTGCAAAGTGCCTGCAGAGGTGCCTGGCATGTGAGACACCCTGCAAAGGGGAGACTAGTCTCCCCCCCTTTCTGTGTTCTGATCACTCTGGGGTCCGAGGCAAGGTTGGTTGCAGCTCACAACAACTGATTGACACTAAAGAGATAACTCTTTCTACTTCACTGCTGGGAGTAGTGAGCTACTCCCACTGAGTGACAGGCAATTAAAACTCAAAACCGCAAGCAGTTTATCTCCTGAGAGCAGCAAGTAAAGTGAAACCCTTTTCTTTCCTTTCTGAGAACATTTTCTTTCTCAGAAGAGAAGGTGCTAAAATTACTTTTTCTTATAAAGTGGAAACTGGAAGCAACCATTCGTCACAACTGTTAATTCATCTGTTCTCTAAAAGACATTTCATCTTAGACATGATTCCTTAGCACCTCCATCCTCTTCCCCACCAGACACACACAATGTTCTTTGCCACATGCTCAGGTCTGAAGCAAGGACATATCACACAAGTGTCCACTTTTTCTTCAACCTGAAATAAAACCCAAGGCCAGAGTGTTTTGTTGCTACTGGGAAGTACTTAAACCTGTAACTACACATTTTTTTCCCCACAAAGAAACAGTTATTTGACTTGCATCATCAGGGTTGATTTTTGTTTAAAAATGTGCTTTTGTGTCTTTTACACCCCCTCACGTACAGTTAATTTATATGGAACCATGCTATTGGTTCCATATAAACTACCCCTTCTTTGTAAGAATAGACTTTAAAATGTCCAAGTTTTAAATTGAATTGATTTGCTAAGAATGTTTTTTCTTTTCTTTTTTTTTTTTTTTTTTTTTTTGCCTTTTTCGTGACCGGTACTCAGCCAGTGAGTGCACTGGCCATTCTTATATAGGATCCGAACCCGCGGGGGGAGCGTCGCTGCGCTCCCAGCACCGCACTCTCCGGAGTGCGCCACAGGCTCGGCCGTAAGAATGTTTTTTCATGCAGTGGAAGAAAGATGAGCATTTTTTCCACTCTGTGTCCTTAAATAGTCAGGGATTTCAAATACAAATACCTAATTTTCTAATCCATAATTAACTAGAAATGATTACTACTTAATTTTCCATCTAAATACATTCTTCTTCTTCTTTTTTTTTTTTTTAAACTTATGGATACATTTTTATTTTCATTCCTTCCTTGGGACAACTTAGGCAAGTTACACACCTTCTCTGGCCTTTAGTTTCCACAAAACTAGAGGTAGGGGTTTGGACCGTGTTAGTGGTTCCTAGGCATGGCTGCACAAATGACTTACCTGGGAAGCTTAAGAAAACACATAATGCACAGTTGATTCGAGTGGCAGCCAAGCGTGAGACCCTTGGTGCAGATTACCTCCTGGATTATTTCCAGCATTCAGTTTCTGTGCTCTGACAACACCCGTTTTGGAGAGGGTGGTGAAAATGGCAAGTCATTGATCTCAAATGGAATGGTTAGGCATGTGTGCTAATTCTGAGGGCCAGTTTAGTTACAGCTATCAAAAACCTTAAAAAAGTACCTAACTTCTGACCCAGCAGTTCTTTTGATAGGCATTTATTCTTAGGAGATAATTAATGTTGTACCAACTATTTAGTTAAAATGATGTTGGCTCCAGAATTATACAGAGAAAAATGAAAATTGAGGAATGTTTAAATAAATTATGGTACAACCATCTAATTCCATATTATGCAGACATTAAAATAATAATGCTGTGAAAAAATATATCATAGGAAAATGCTTATGATATAATAAGTGAAAAAGTAGGTTAATCAAATAATCTCATTTTTTGTAAAAATTAAATCATATTTATGGAATAACATTTGTAAGTTTACAGAGCAATATCATGACAATAGTTATGTCTGAGTGGTGGCATAAAGAGTAATTTTGATTTCTCTTCTTTTGGCTTATCTATATTTTTCTATGACCACTATGTATTACTGTTTTAATTAGAGTTATTTTAAAATCATTCTCTAATCTGGCTCCTCTGGATATTCATGTTGACTCCTTAAACTCTTCTTTTGGCTCTACGCCTTTGTGTTCCAAACTGCAACCTGGTAGTGCTTAGCTACAAACCCAGGTTTACCAGAAGTTCTGAGCTCAAACCAGCAAATGTAAGTGGGTTCCATGTGGCATCTTGCCTACAGGTCACCAAAGCAGATTGAGGAGACAGATCCCTCATCAAAAGTACAATCCAGCCAGAGTGACATCAGGGCTTTAAAAATGTGTAACCAGGACATGGGACTCAAGAGGAAGTTCCAAGCTGGGAGGGGTAACTCGAGCCTTCCTAGACCAAAGGGCATGGAGAATGGACAGACACTGTGCTGCAGAGACAATGGGAACTTAAGCACTGGGTTGTTAATGTACACAGTGTATTGAGAAAAAAATAGAAGATGGGGAGGGATATACATGTGTTGAAGAAGAAATCTGGGAAAGTCCCAGCCTGGACTGTGCCTTGAGCGAAGTTGGGAAAGGTGCTTTGTCCTCTCAGCAGATTCAGACTTGGCCCAGGCCATGGAGCTGATTTAGTGATTGGTGGATGAGCTGGATTTCAGGTTGCATGTGCTCCATCAGCTGGGATCCCTCCTGCAGTGTACAGCCTGAACCACTGTCCCTACAAGGATGCTATGCGGTAGGGATACAGAGATTCAAAGAAGGTAGATAATTTATACAAAGTCCCACAGCTCATTTGGAGCAGGAACATGCATCCAGAGTGAAGACACTTAAGCAATGAATTTGGATGTTTTTCCAGGGGATGTATGAGCTGTTGCTGGTTTTTTGAGGAAGAAACTGGAAAAGAGTACACTGGAGTGACTGGGGCAGACATGGAGAATAACTGGGAAGCTGCTGTAACTGCTCTGGAGAGAGATGATGAGGTCTGGACTGGGGCAGTGGCAGCGAGTAATGAAAGCAGTGCGGGCGTGGCGGGTACTGGGCAGGTCACGTGAGTGGATTTGCATTGTGAGGGTGGGCCATTGACGCCAAGAGTGGAGTGTTGAGGAGGAAGTGGTCACTGTGGCGTATACCGGTGAAGAAGAATCGAGAACTGAGAAGACTGCATTAGCAAGGCAGTCAGAGGTGTTCAGCTGCCTTCAATGAGCAGCTCAATAGTACTGCAGAAATCAGACCCTAAGGCTCCAAGGTGTGGGGTGTGGGAGGGTTGTCATATTGGTCCATTTTTGTGTTGATATAACAGAAATACCTGAGACTAGGTCATTTATAAAGAACAGAAGTTTATTTGGCTTAAGATTTTGGGACAGCTGCATCTGGCACGGGCCTCAGGCTGCTTCTACTCATGGCAGAAAGGGACAGGCAGTCGGTGGGTACAAGCAGATCACATGGTGAGAGGAAGCAAGAGAGAGGGGAGGTGCCAGGGTCTTTTAAACAACAAGCTCTTGTGGGAACTAATGGAGCGAGAACTCACTCATTAATCCCCCCTCCCCCAGAGAGAGCATGAATCCATTCCTGAGGGAACTGCCCCCATGATTCAATCAGTTTCCAACACTGCCACATTGGGGACCAGATTTCCACATGAATTTTGGTGGGGACAACACATCCAAACTCCATCAGTTGTGGAGGCTGGAGTGTAGCTCTTTTGCAAGAACTCGGGCATGGAAAGACAGAATAGGGCAGTAGGGCAGCAGTTTCATGGGAAAGGGAGGATCAGGGAGGCTTTGGTTATAGTGGGGGAGTCCAGAACATCCTCAGAGATGATGTGGAGGGGGCTGATAGAGATAGATGTGAGAAGTGTGGCAGAACTTCTAAGCGGTAAGAGTGCATGGGGAGTGGGGACATTGAGAGATCAAAACTGGCACACGTGTGGAGGGGCTGAGTGTGGGCGGAGAGGCACAATTTCCTCAGTGGAGGAGAAAGCTGGATGAAGATCCTGGGAAGTGCAGGTTGGGAGAGACGTGGTGGTGATCTGTCAGATGGTGCCTGTTTTCTCTGTGGCTGGGACTGTGCTGGATAACTTGAGATTTTTAGTTTTGTGAGGAGAGAAACTATGTTTATCTTGTTCACCGTTCCATTTCCATGATATGACACAGTGCTGGCCAGAGCAGATGCACCATGAATATTTGTTTCATTAATATCTACTGTAATTATGCTGATCAGTAAAATTAGATGAGTGCCACCAGCATTTATTTAGAAGCCAGTGGAGAAAACAGAATAAGAGAAAGGGAAGACATGACCAAATGGGAGCCCTACCCTTCACCCACCACCAAATGCAAGGTCCCCTTGCTGTTGATGCCGGTTAACTTCCCCCCTTGTCACTCTTATCTTACCCAGAGATATCTTACTCTGGCCTCACAGACATTTTTCACTCTATTTTTTTCTCAGTTTCCTCTTCTCAAACCTGTCCACCAACTTGGTGCAATCTATCCTGTGCACAGACAATCCTGCTACTCGGGGCAGGGGGGTGCATGGCCAGTGCACGTTCCCTGGGGCTGGATGGATCATGGGCATGGGACCTCCTCTCAGCTCAGCACAAGTCTGAAGCCATCCCCAGCCCCGTCCTGAGGCCACTCTTCACTAGAGACTGCAGCTCCTTCCTCCTGACTCCCCTCTTTGCCAGCGCCACTTTCCCCTTAGTTCACGTTTAGTGTCTATCCTGCGACTCCACACCAGCCTGTTCTCTTTGGTCTCATTTGCTACTCCCCCACCTCACCCGCATTTCTCTTCTGGCCTTTGAGACATGCAGACCTTTTCCCTGCTGGGGGCCACATTTTACTGTCCTTGACTTCTAGTTGCAACATCCATCCTGGGGACTCGTTAGTGCGGCTGTTGTTCCCTTGAGCTTTGTCTGACATGAAAATTCATGAACCTCATTTCCAGAAAGGGGTGATCTCACTCTTGCTAAGTTTCCCTGTGCTGGGTTATACATTTTCAAGACTACTTTTGGGGCAAAATCCGGATTGGGTTTCCTGGGAGGCCCTACTGAGACTCTTCTAGCAAGGAGTGTGCAGTTCCCTCAGCCCGTCTCTGATCACGTCAGGCTGCCTTTCTCTCCAGAATTCTCTGAGCTTGCACATCCACCCTCAGCCCTCTGCACCTTCCTGAGCTCCTCTTGAGGCCAGTGGCTTCCTGGGCCCATACTGGAGGCTGCATTTTAGAATTCATGATGTGTCTTAGAATGAAAAAATAAATAAAAATATGTTTTGACTTGTTTTCCTGAAAAGAAAAATTTACATACATTCAGTATGGTACCAACAAGTGATAATGTCAAGCACAGAAAAATATAGAATTATTCCAATTTGAGGTCAGAAAGTTTTGCAATTTTAATAAGGAGGCTGGTGACTTTCTTTCCAGGTGGCAAAGGCTCATTTCTTGGGTTGTGTCATCTTCACTGTGAGCTTTTTCCTCTCTTGGTGCCACATCACAGCAGGCTGGAGAGAAGTGACTCACACATGTGGTGAGGGCATGGCACCTCTGCAGGGCTCTGGTTATGACAGCTTGTGTGGAACAGAAGAGTTGGGCCAATGAAATCGCTGACATGTAAGACAATTGTTGTGCTCTATAGTAGTGGAAACTCAGGACTTTGAAAGGTCATGCACCACCTGTCCTCAGAGTGGGCTTAAGCCCACATCCCTCTCTGTATGATAGATACATAAATGTACCATCAAGTAACCACTACCCTCCATGCTTGAAATAAGACTGGGGATGGGTTGCTGTCAGTTGGGAGAGGCCAGTATGTGACCTCAGTTCTTCCCATCAAGTGACACAGAGACCCCTGTCTGTATTAGTCTGCTCAGGCTGCCACAACAAAATACCACAGACTGGGGGGCTGAAACAACAGAAATCCATTTTCTCACAGCTCTGGAGGTTGAATGTCCAAGGTCAAGGTGTGGGCTCTTGCAGTGTATCACAGCAAAGTCGCAGGAGGGGCAGGACACCGAGGCTTGAGGCAGGAAGGAGAGTTCATTGATGCTGGCACCAGCTCAGTGGACTCATGTCACAAAGGCTGAGCCCCGAGCACAGTGAGGCTGGGGTTTTTTTATACAGTTTTTACTTCCTGGTTTTACAGTGGGGCAAAGGGTAACCTTATATGGTGATGTTTTTCTCTCAGGGGTGGAAAGTCCCTGATCAGTTAGCCACTGTAGCAGAGTGATGCGCAGCTGTGCATTTCCCAGTATCTTGTTTTCTTCGTATATGAAGATACTTCAATAAGTTTGTGGAAATATTGAATTAAAAGATAATACAAAATTTTCATGCACTTTTTGAAAGACTCCTCGTATTTTTTTATTTGAAGATCAATGGATTATGTTACATTGTTGGTCATATAATTTCAGCATGCAGTTGTGATATTTTGTTGTTTTAACAAAAAGAATTTTAATAAATGTAATTTTTAAATGTTACACAGGAAAAACTCTTCATAAATTAATTTTTCTACGTTTCTTGTAGTAATTAAGTCATCTGTAAGATCATCTTTGCTTTGCACTTTATACTGAATGTGTAAAATATCTCATACTTTCTTGCAGTATGGGGCCAATGTATTATTGTTTTTAAGTGTTCTGTGTTTAATAAGGCTCAGAAAATGCTGACCTACAGAATTCTGAGCACCTCTGTCATTACCAGTGTTAAACTGAACTAAAAAATTTTGGCCTGAGAAAGCACCTGTATTCTCATTGGGAGCTCTTATGTATGAACCGCAACATAACTTAGCAAATCAGCACTTGGGCAAATTGAGAGCCTAACTTAGAAGTGTGCTTCTATGATGATAGCAGAATCTCAGCCAATCAACAGCAGTCACCTGTTCTGTGCCTTACTTCTGTTTTGCTGTCTATACATCTAACCAACCATGTGTTTTTGGCTGTTATCTCTCTGAATCTGTTCTGACTCTAGGGGCTGCCTGATTAGCAAATCATTTTGGTTTTTTAAAAAATTTTTCTTGTGCAAATTAAACTTCCTTAAATTTAATTTGCTAAATTTATTCTAACACCAGAAAGATGTTGACATTTTGCTTCCAAAACATTTCTTGAATAGTCTGTTCTGAGGGGGTTATATTTCTGTGAGTATATGGGTTTGTTTTGAGATGCCTTATCTGTCTCTGCAAATGCTGTCAATACATCGGTGGGGAAAATAGAGTAGTTTAGTCAGGCCCCCTCACCTCAGGTCCAGTTAGAGGTGGTGCAGCACATTCTTTGTAAACAAGTTGTATGGTGGTGGTGTTAGTGCACATGCACACCTGTGTATTTTTAGCTTGTTGCTATTCTTGTGTGTTCTTCAGAGTGTGTGAAACAATGGCTCTGAACTGCTGGTCTGCAGAGCTGTGTCTAGAAATAAAGACTATTCTCTCTTCACCTACAGCTCCAAGGACCTTTTTCCTGTTACCTAGATCGTAGACCAGTGTGTGAAGGGTTTGTGAATGGGCTCAAGGGGTCTGTGAGACCTAGCCCTAGCTCTACGACATCTGTCTTGGCATGGAAAATTCTAGAGAGTAGGAAGCTTACATGTGATCTACTCCCATAATATGTCTAGAACTATGACCAGTTCAGGGCTATTGATCATCAGTAACAAATATAAGGCAAATGAGGTGCAGCAATAACATTTTGTGGCTGCTGACATTACTGACTAGCCTACACTCTCCTTCCTCACCCTATAGCTAGAGGTGCCCAACCTAAAAGACTAATGAGAAGTGGAAAATAAACACAAAGATTGGGCAGACAGTATCACTTTAAGAACAGGTGTTGGAGTCCACTTGATTAGAGTTTGGATGTTAGTTTTCCCCCTTTTTATGTGACTCTTACCTCTCCATTCTGTAAGAAACTTCTGCTCAGAGATCTTGCAGTAGCTTTCCTGATGCTGTCAGAAGATCCTGCAGTAGCTTTCCTGATGCCTTCAGCCTGATGTGTCTCTCAAAGGCAAGGGAGGAAGTAATCTTAGCTTAAGTCTGGTTTGCATAACCTATATGCAAATGAGGGGTTATTATGAACAATGATTGCTCCAGAAATCTGTCAATAGATGGCAAGATTATAACTGCTGCTGGAGAAATTTGAAATGAACCTGGGAGCACAATGAGCCATTATAAGAGAGAATGTTCCTCAGTGAACTTCACATTGAATGGCCCTGCAAAATAAATATGGATTTTTGCCATTAGGTCAAAATTAGGTCCTTAGATAATGACACGTGTGATGGATCTTGGACATGACTGGTGCCATTTTACACACAATAAGCACAAAATAGAGGCTAGCTTTTTCCTTACGAGAAACCTCGTGGTTTCTGAGAAATAGAAACTCCTCTACTTCCGCATGGGGGCAACCTTCCAGTTGATTGCATCCACCAGTCTTATCTTCCACTCCAGCACCAAACCCCTCCCTGATTACGTCAGCCTTCCCTACAGTCTATATAAGCTCTCCCACCCCCAGGCCTGGCGCTGCCCTCCATTTTGAGTGCAGCCTGGCAGATTCTTTTCCTGTAAGAAAGCTTGATTGCTACCCGGCATTTCGGCTCACTTTCTTTCAACACGTTTCTGCATTAAAAAAAGTCTTTTGCAGTTATTCAGATACTACCTGCTTCATCAATTCAGGGTGGTCAGGAATCTGCTGTGACTGCTCCCCTCCACCATGTGGCTCTGTATTGGAAATGGCCATTGCTGCCACAATATACTCACTGGCCTCAGGGGTGCCCTCTTTTGGTTTGCACTTCCAGACCTGGGTGTTTGTTGTTTTTCAATGGACTACAACTGTGCTGGGGATTCTGGTGACCAGTTTATACTCAGAACTTGAAGGTCTTGCATCAAACCATACTACTGCCCTATAATATGACTCTCTAAGTTGGAATCCCTGGGAACAGTTTCTTTCCCCCAAGAAACCCTTTAGTTTCTGTGCAGCAAAGTCTATTCTTCTATAGAGGCAGCTTTCACTAAGCCCATTAAAACATAAAGTTTAGTTATATTCTTCTCCTAGGACAATTTTTGCCAACTCACTTATATTACATACCAAAGAGACATTCAGGTGACCTTACACAAGAAAAAGAAAAGGAAGGTCTGTTCCAAGATAATTGTTTGTCTCCCAGGAGAGGTAGTGCTGGAAACTTCTCTGGATTAAAAAAAAACATAGCCAATAGAGGCAGGAAAGAATAGGGACATGCCCCAGGAGGCTGCTCATAAATATTCAGGCTGGATTGGCCAGCACTTGCACACTAGGAGGAGTAGAAGTGCAGATGACAGACATGATGACCTTCCACTCTTGATGGAAAGGACTAGGTTAAGGGAAGTGACTCCACTGTGCGTGACTGGAAACCGGAAATGCAGGGAGGCATGAAAGGAAGCTGATGCTACCTCATTAGTCCTTAACTACCTTAGATCCTCCAGCACAGCCCAGTATCCCTCCCCTTGAAATGGACAAGCCCAGAAAAACAAATGATATGGACAAACCCAGAAGAACTTAGACCTGCACCTGTACTTCTGCTTTTTGTTTTTTGTTTTGCTTTTGTAACACTGACCACCTTTTGCATCAACTTAGCCTCAGCCATGTGGATTTTGAAAAAATGAAACCTACGACCCCAGAAGAATGTTACCTATATAACCCTTTGCAAGCCTGGAGTTGGGACTCAGACTTTGCAGTGTGAACTCCTCTGGGCCTGCTGGTGTAATAAAGCTTTGAGTTCTCCAACCTTCCAAGTAATGCTTGGTTTCTCAGCAGACTGTTCTGTCACACTCTGAGTTAGGATGGAGAAACGCCCTGTCCTAGGACAACTGTGAGCCCACCCCCTGAGAACCCGGGGCATGCGTGTTCCTCCCTTGCCAGACACCGTGCACTGTTTCCGCACGTGTCTTCACTTTGTAGTAAAGCCTTATTGTGTTCCATTTCACTGTCCCTCTTCTTTCCTTTTGCCATCCTGTGAAAGATGTTTTTTTCATGCATAGACCCAGAACCTGGAACTGCCACTTGGTAACACTGTTACGTAAAAAAGAGCAGCTACTTTTTGTGGTGCTCTCATTATGGGCCAAAAACTTCACACACATTTCCTCATGTGTCATTGCAATAATCCTGAGAGACTTCAATGGTTATCTCCATTTTATAGATAAGGAAACTGAGGTTTAAAGATGCTAAGTAACTTGCCTGAGATTTCACTGCTGGTGAGCCGTGGGGAGGTTCCCACACAGGTGGTCTGGCCTCTTAACCACTGTGCTCGTGTGCATTCTAGCTCCTGGTGTAGCTGGCTGAGGCCTTGAGTACCTCAAGATATGCCCTGCTAGGTTCTGTAGAATATTCTGTTGTCTGAGGTGACTAATGAGGTAGGTCACAGAGCTGAATGTTTAGGGCGTATGATGTAATTAAGTTTGTGTAGGTGGTGGGCAGATACAAAAAAAAAAACAACCTGAAAAGAATAAGAAACAGGCAGAGCTGGCCCATGGCTCACTTGGGAGAGTGTGGTGCTGATAACACCAAGGCCAGGGTTAAGATCCCCTTACCGGTCATCTTTTAAGAAAAAAGGAGAAAAGAAAAGAAAAAGAAACAGGAAAAAAGAGAGTTCTAAAAGAGGCCTTGATCTGCATGTGTGAAACACCTCCCCTGCGGTTCCTAAAACAGTAACAGGATCACTGTTATCTGTCCTCCCAGATGGTGCTATGTCAGGTGTCTGGGTGCTACTGAGTACTTTGAGGTTAAGAGAAGCTTTGGCTTTACAAGAGGGCACTTCAGTGGTGAGAGGGCCTTGTGTCCCTTCCTACGTTCAGTGACAGAGTTTGAATCTCTATTAGATGAACTTAACTCCTTCAAGTGCTTTTCTGCATTAGGAATGGAAAAGCTTCTGTTTATTTATTTTTTTTAATCTATCTTTATCTCAAATCAAATAACCCCAAGGTGTTTGTCAGTTTTCTGCTGCTTATAACAGAATACCTGAAACTAGGTGATTTATAAAGAAATGGAATTTATTTCTTATAGTTTTGGAGACTGGAAAGCCAAAGGTCAAGCAGGTACAGGTGGTGAGGGCTTTCTTCCTGGTGGGGACTCTCTGCAGAGTCCTGAGGCAACACTGGGCATCACATGGCCAGAGGGCAAGAATGTACTAAATCTCTCTTCCTGTACTCATAAAACCACAAGTCTATTCCCATGATAACCCACTAATGCATTAACCCATTAATCCATGAATTGGTCTTCATAATCCAATCACCTCTTAAAGACAGCCACCTTTTAAATACCACAGATTTCCCATTCTCTTAATATTGTTGAAATGGGAGTTGTTTCAACATCATATGTGAAGGGACATTTAAACCACAGTAAGGGTTAAAAGTTGTTGTTTCATTACTGGAGTGCATGCTTTATGGAACTCCCCTACTTGAAGGAACCAATAGTGTAGCCTAAGGAATTTCTGGTTACACTTTCATTTTCTAATGCAAACACATACTATGCTAGCATGCTCCACTTCCTGGAGTTATTTTGTAGGTATTCACTTGCAGAGATAGCAGGTCCATCTGTGTGCTATGCTTGTCTAGGACTGGGTGCTGTGCTTGTCCTTTGAGGATTCATTTCATCACACTGGGACATTCCCTTGGAAACCTTGTCCACAGACCCCTCAACATGTTCCCTCAGCGCACATGCTATGACAGTATTTTGTGGACTCTGCTACCATGAAACTCATGTGAGATCATTTAAAAGATTCTACCCTACTTTCCAGATCTGTGTAAATGGTAACAAGCCACCTGTATGTCTTTAAGTGGGCGTTCCCCAAATGCACGGGCTGTTATCCCCATCTTGAATACAGAAGACAGCCTCCTGCAGTTCTTGGCTCTGGGCTCCCTCCAGAACAGTCATCCCATGCCACTCTGTGTCTTCCATTTCTCCCTCTCTGTTGTCTTGGGGCTGCCAGTCCTCCCTGATCTTTAGGAATAGGTAGATCCAATGCATCTTCCATTTGCTTTTATAAAGTCCTGTCCTGTTCTTCAAGGTCACCACCTTCCTTCAAACAAAATCATTCTCTTCTCTAACTCAATATTCATGCATCTTTCTTCATTTAAAAAACAAAGAAAAGTTCTAACACCACACCTGTTCTGACCACAGGGCAAAAACCCATTTTTTGGTTTGTTCTGTTTTAAACAAATATTTCTTCATTAGTGTCTACTTAGAAACTGTAAATCTCTTGGAATTTCTGTTAGATTTCTTGTTGAGATTGTTTGTTGTTTTTTAATCTTGACCCACAAAGATAGCTGACTTCTTATGTGATAAGGTCACTCATCCTCTTTATCTCTTCTGTGATAAGAATCAGCCATCCCTTGTGGTGGTTGACTCCACAGGTTGGGTTCCTGAATCCACAATCTTTATCAGAAATTTTGCAATTAGTGATCCAAAATTAACATAAAGCTACCAAGCAGAAAATGCTTCTCTTTGCTGGAGGGCTTGTGTGCAGGCCACTTGTACCCAAGACATAGGCCCCCCAACAGTAAAGTCCCTCCTTTATACTATGAAGAGAAACAGAATGAAGGAAAGAAAAATAGATGGATTTCTCTCTAAAATACAACACACCAGTGACGCCCAGCCTTTGTTTTCCAGTCCCAGGGGTCAGGAGGTATCACTAGAACATTTAAGGTGCTTAAATACTCATCCATTTTATTGTTTTTGAAGCCTCATGAGCTGAAGTTTACAGGTGAGACCTCTAAGGGATGGAGTCTCAGTGATCTACTCACCAGAGCACAGCAGTGCAGCTCAGATGAGAGCACAGGAGACCAGCTGCTGCCACCCACCTAAGGCAGAGGGCTTTGTTTCTCCATATAGGACTTTGCCTCTCAGATGTCACTGCTGTCACTTGCCTGCAAGTTTCCTGGCTATCACAGCAAGTGTTGGGCATTTGGTAATGTTGTCCCACAGCCCTCCTCAGCATAGGTTCTACATGATTGATAGGGAAAAAAAAAAATCCCCCTAAAATAGTTCCCTGAACGAGGAGGTAGGGTCCAGGAGGGGCTTTTTTTTCTGCAGGATACAGGCAAGCATAATGTCATAAATGCCCTTAGAGGAAAGATTTCATCCAAACATGATGATCAGAGGCCAAAGACATTGAGCAAGGGTCACAGACTAATTGGCATCTTGGCAAGGCTAATAAAAGATGTTTATTCTCATTTTCTCTATCTATCCCTCTTCTTCCAGATAAATTAGATATTTTCTATGGTCTTTAGATGGTAAAACACATGGATCTGGAATATACTCTGTCCTGGTCTCTGAGATACAGTCAACCTTCTTTATTCAGGAATTCCATGTTTGCAAATTTGCAAAATTTATGACCCCAAATCAATAGAGGGGTGCTTTTGCAGTCATGCATGCACATGCACAGAGTGGTAAAAAATTTGAGTTGACCGATGTGCATGTTTCTAGCTGAGGCTGAATAAGGCATTGCTGTGATTTCTTGTTTCAGCTTTCATACAGTAAACAAAGGTCCTTTTTGCAGTCTATTTAGTGTCACTTTTTTGCATTTTTGTGATTTTTGCTGGTGATTTTGCTGTTTAAAATGGCCCCAAGAATAATGTTGAATGGCTATCACAGGTTCCTAAGTGCAAGAAGGCTGTTATGTGCATTATAGAAAAAATATGTGTATTAGATAAGCTTCATCAGGGCACAAATTATGGTGCTGTTGGCCATGAGTTCAGTGTTAATGAGTCAACAATATATATATTAAGTAAAGCATCTTTAAATAGAAACACTCATGAAATAGGCTTATGTATTGGCTGGTTGATGAAAATGTTGTGACCAGAGGCTCACAGGAACCTAACCCTGTGTATCCCCTAGGAGCAATGGTTCAGTATTGACTATTTCAGTGTTTGTGGCAACTTTATATAACATAAGTACCACACATAGAACTGAGAATTGGCTGTATTTGCTTGGGATAAGGGTTTTCTTTGTTTTCTACATTTTTTGAGTATCAGTGGGGTTGGGGATGTGATAATGCTATAAGCTTAGGGCATTTGGGGAAAATAGGATGCATGAAGATCAGGACTGGATGAAATAAACTTTGGAGGGGCTTCTGGTAGACAAGGACCAAACTGATGCTAAAGGAACCCAGGACTCCTCTGGCTGAGCATAAGGATAAAAAGGTGAGAAAATGATTTGGATCTTTGATCCTTAATTCAAGGTGAATTGACCTGCAACTTTAATTTCTCCTTGACGTTTTAATACTGGTGGACAATTTAAATTGGGGACAGTTTGTTGTGGGGCTGTCACTCAGAAAGGAACTAGAACATCCAATTGAGAAAAAGGGGTCTTTATTAGCCAGCCAGCGACTGCTTCCCCAGATATTCTGGTATGAAAGGAGTCCTCAGCCCAGGTTTTAGGGGTCTTTTAAGAGCAAAAAAGTCATATCATCATATAACAGAAATCACAAAGCAAAAGTCACACAGTAAAAGTCACAACCTTCTTGGAGAGCAGGGCCCAAAACAAGCTGGTTACAGAAGCCAAGATAAGCAAATTAATCAGCCAGGAACAACAGGAATTTCCCCAGGGTAGTTCCTTCCCTAGGTCACCTGGTTACAACTGAGTACAATTCTTGTTTTTGTCGGTCAGAAACAGCACAGGCAGGAAACAGCAAAGGTGGGCAAATTAAAAAAAAATTTTTTTCATCTTACATATCTAGGTACAGGATAATTTCTAACTTCTAATTTCTACTAGGGGTGTTGGAGGTTTTTCAATAAGCACTTTTCAATGAGCACAAAAATGGCATAAGCTAAGTCAATCTACCCTGTCACAATTTTTGTTGTTGTCATTGCTAGAGTTGGAATATTATTATATTGTCATTTGGGCTTACTGTTCAATTTCTATTGGTATATTTGTATATTGTAATTGGGCATAACTTGTGATTAGAAGAAGATTAGGTCATGAATTTTTGTGCCAGGTGCAGAAATGTATTTAACGTCCAGTGCTAACCCATTGCAGAGCTAGTTGGAGGCCACAGCTGAAATTCTGTCTCCTTGGAACAGAAGAGTAATGTGTGCTGTTCTAAGGAACAGCCTCAAAACATGGGAGCAGGGCTTCCCCAACCAACTACTGGTCTCTTCTTCCAAAGGGGATAGTTACAGCCAAGTAGGTCCCAGGCTTGATCACTAAACTCAATGAGTTAAGAGAACTGACAATTGGGTGAATGTTCCCCCAGTGTCCCTGAGCGGGTTTCTGTTATTGATGAGACTGTATGGGGTCTAACATTCAAATAGTACGTTATCGAAGGGGTGGGGTTATTGCCCTAAAATTTCACCAGGATGGGCTATCCCTTCTCTCTCTCCTGTAACCTTCCTCTAATCCCTAACTCTGTTTCTAGAACAAGCACAGGTTTACCTTGACTGTGTAATCAGGAGGGTAAATCAGCATCTTATGGTTCTAAGGCTTGTGTTCAAAGCAGAAGGCAGGAGGTTCTGCTTTATTCTCCAACCCAGATTTAACATTAAAGTTGATTATGTATTTTGATCCATGGCAGATGTCTTGTATGTATTCAATAGCTAGAGCCCAGAGAGGACTAGGACCCTCAAACCCCATCAAGCTGGAGTGCAGAGTTGCACCAAAACTGTGATGTCAGGGAATGACCATGAAGCTGGTCTGAGGAGTCCAATGTCACTCATCAAAGGGTGGAGGGCAAACTCAAGTTCAAGTGTCACACAATTTCATTCCAACCTGCTGAGGCGGTGGGGCAGCTTGAAATCTTCTGGGTTCCTCCTTTACCTTCTTCAGGTGGGCATCTCATTTAGTGCTGCATGCATATCTGAGAAACAGGGACCAACAATGGAGAAGGGAGAAAATGTGAGGCAGGGCTCAGACTCATGGCCTGTTAAGGGGGTTGAAGATGGGGCTTCGTCTGAACAGGGAGTTGAGGAGGGCAGACATAGGTCCACTGAATCCAAACTAGAATTGAACCAAGCCCCATTCTTCAGAGTGTGGATATCACTTGTTTTCACATGGACAAACTATCACTTGACTTTACGTTGATCTTTGGCTCTGTCCCTGAAGTTGTCAAGCAACTTACATACCTGCTCATCTCTCCCAGATGGAGTTACAGAGCAATTTTATTCCTGTGTAACTTTTTTTGAAACTATCTCTTTGTATTTCTTGGGCTTGCAACACAAAACACTATCTTCACATGTAAGGTAGTTCCATAACACCTTCATTCCACGTCATACTGGAACATGTCATAACCTTCTAGAACATCCCAGAACTCTCTCATCCATTCATACACATAAGCTATCCCTTTATTCCTGTGCACATTCTGGCCTTGGCTGCTTTTTATATATATCTCAACTCTCTTCAAACAGAGGGTACAATTTTTAAGACCTTTTTTTACTTTCTTATCTAAACATTTGCTTTTACTGTGCTATCCTCAAACTTTTGTTTCTGTCCAGTCCTGCCTACTTGCAGTACTTCACTGAGACAATCTGTGCAGGCCACTGGATAGACGTGCCTGTTTTGAGGCAGTGTTATAAAGTGGTTAAAATGATAAAGCCTGCAGCTAGGCTGCCAGGTTTCATATTCCAGCTTCATTCTATTCTAGCTCCATGGCATTGGGCAAATTACTTGACCTCCCTATATTTCACTTTTCTTATATTATAAAGTGCCTATAATGCCTACCTCATAGGGCTGATTTGAAAAAAACAGATAATGTCTATAATGTGCTCAGCAAAGTGTCTGCCATACAGCAAGTGCTCATAAGCTTTGGCTCTTATTAATACACTTAATCAGTGAACAGTGAACTCATCTTTAAGTCTTCTCTTTAGAGAAAAATAACTGATGAATGGCTCTATCTTTAGTAAATGGCGGAACTTTTTTAGAAAAGCATATATATTTTTCTGCACATCTATTTTGGGCACTTACTATCACAGACAACTTATTTCCCATATAGTACTTAAAGAGCACTTTGGGAAATCTGTTGAAAAGTTTTCATAGGTAAACTATTCCAATAATAGGTAAACTACTCAACAGTAGGTGAAACCAAGAGGCTACTATATGCTTTCAGGGATAGGTAGCATTTTTCTGAAGTAGTCATTCCTCTGTTAGCAATAGCAATTGAGTTAATCTCATGAAAGATTGTACATTAACATCATTAATTTTGGCTATAAATCTTCAAAAATCCTTGTGGGATGTTTTTATAACAGATTTGGGTTATAATATCCCTGTGAGTTAGCATCTATCATGCACTCACAGTGATCTAGTAAAATTACAGTCCCTAGAAACACGTTTCTCAGAATTGTCTGACTGTGATTATCAAATCCTGCTCTCTACTGCTTTGCACATAAACATGATCTTCTGCTCAAAAGTGTTTTGAGCTGCTAAGAGAACTCCTGGATTTCAAAGAGGGTATTTTCTCAAGGTGGCTCGTCTTTTGGCAGATTCTCTGTGTGTGTGGATGAGATATCATTGAACACACAGACAAAATACTGAGGCAACATCACAACTCAAGGAGGTATTGCTCAGTAATAATTGATCTATGGATTCAAATGTTCTGGCATTCCTTTTAAGAGCTCTTTGTATCGGAAACAGCTCTAAAAGGCAGCGATAGCTGTATAAAGGATACAGTCTACTAACTTAAATGGGGCAAAAGAGCAAAAGTTGAACCATATTGCCTTCGAACATACACTAGCAAAATCACACTTCATAGAATTTTTGGAATTTCCATGGAATATTCCAGCCCTTTCATTGGGATCAAAATACAGGCTTATTGATATTCAGTCCAATGCCCTTACCAAGGATTGCCTCTGAACTGCTATTTGTGCTGCCAGTTCCACCCTCTAACTTACAGCAAGTAGCATCAATCAATCATGGAACTCTTCGCTGAGTCTGGATGGAGTCAGAATCCTTCTCAACACAGTGCTCCAAAGAACCATGCCAAAGGATCAGAGTTCGCAACAAGTTGGAATCCATTAGTCATCCTGAAATTTTTAGTCTTCCCTTTCTATTTTAATCAGCCAACCATATCACAGTCTAGTAACATGTTAAGAAGACGACTTTGGGAAACTGTTGTCAGGGAACCTGGAGGTGGCTCTTAAAGTCACATATGTCTAACATTGGATGTGGGTGATTGTTGTGAATATGGAGACTACTGGAAACCCAGGAGAATTCAGAAAATGGGAGAAAAAGAAGAATAAATTAAACCCAAACTTTACATTAAAAGTTGAAAGCTGTAACAGGCAAGAAGCCTGCTCTTTGCATTTCTCTTAAATATATTGGAGGTTGTAGCCAGAGGATTAAAAAAACAAAAGTGACAAAATAAGAAGTAGGAAATCTGACTAGCTCTATATAAACCAAGAATTGTATTAAAATCCTTCCCACCAGATGGTTTCCATCAAGGAACAAGGGTGTCCAGGATGGTGGACTGTGACTGGAGTGGTGTGATGGCCCCCAATGGTTCTGGGTTTCACCTTCATGACCAATAGAATAAGGCAGAAGTGATGGCATGGTGTGTCATTTCTGAGGTTAGGTATGGACACTGTGGCTTCCGTCTTGGCTGCTGCCTCTCCCGTTCTCCCTCTCTCATCACTCACTCGGAGGAAGGCATATGGTGAGCATCCACGTGGAGAGTCCAACAGGGCAATGAGTGAGTGGGCTTGGGAGTGAATCCTCCAGGTGCATTCAGGTCCTTCGAGACTGTGGCCCGGGCCACCAGCTTGACTAAAACTTTGTGAGAGACCTTGAGGCAGACAACCCACCTAAGCCACTCCCAGATTCCTAACCCTCAGAAACCAGGTGAGATAAAAAAACAACAAAATGCCATTTTAAATTTCTAAGTTTTGGGGGTGATTTTTTATTCAGCAAGATATAACAAATGCAGGTGGCCATAGGGGAGCTTTGGGAGATAATGAAAATGTTCTATATTTGATAGAAGCATCAGTTTATATATTTGTCAAAATCATAGAGCTGTGAATTTCACTCATAAGTGAATTTCAT
Source organism: Cynocephalus volans (assembly GCF_027409185.1). Taxonomy (NCBI): domain Eukaryota; kingdom Metazoa; phylum Chordata; class Mammalia; order Dermoptera; family Cynocephalidae; genus Cynocephalus; species Cynocephalus volans. Next base: position 91,844,595 of record NC_084473.1, on the reverse strand, counting down.
TGTATGTAAATTGCAAATCAATACTATATATTCTGTATATAAAAATGCTTAGTTTTGGAAGTTTCATCCAGGGAAAGGGTACATGAAGAGGTAAAGATTGGCTTCTTAGATATGAACTTGGTAAAGTTTGGTATATTTCATAAATTTTCCAGGAGGATGTATGAGGTACTTCAAAAAGTTCATAGAAAGATTCATATTATCATTTAATTCTGTTTTTCCATGAACTTTTTGAAGTATCCTTGTATGAGAGATTTCTCAAAAAAATATAGTTGAAGGATTTGTATGTAAGTATCTGCCATAGTTTGGATATCTTTGTCTCCCCAACCTTCATCACCCCAAAACTCATGTTGAAATCTGATCCTCAATGTGGCAGTGTTAGGAGGTATTTGGATCATGGGAACAGATCCTTCTGATGGATCTTGGATGTGACCAGCACCATTGTGCACACAATAAGCACAAAATAGCCACCGGCCTTGTCTTCCACTTCAGCACCAAACCGCTCCCTGCTTCCCTTTACGAGAAGCCTCGTGACTTCTGCAAAAGGGAAACTCTTTTGCTTCTGCAAGAGCGCAGTTCTCCACCCTGGTCGCATAGCTTCTGCATTAGCATAATGCCCCTCCTTGACGGTATCACCCAGCCCTTGGTGCCCTATATAGGCTCTCTCACCCCCACATCTGATGCTGTCCTCTATTTTGAGGGCAGCCCTGGGCTGCCCACCACTTTGAGTGCGCCCTGGAAGATTCTTTTCCTTTAATAAAGTTTGATCAGTACCTGGCACTTTTGCTCTCTTTCTTTCATTATGGTGCTGAAACCTGGGAAGGGTTCTGGCCAGCATTGTTGGATGATCCCAACCTGGGTTGATTGGCCCTCAGCCACCCTTCCTGGACCTGCCAAACTGGGAACCTCCGGGACTCTCTCCTTTTGCCATTTCAGACCAATGCATCCAACATCAGCCTCAACTCAGGGTGAGTCAGTGGGTCAGTCCTCTCTCTCATTCTCGAAGCCCAGGTGCCTGGCTGGGGGAACTCCTCTCATGCCCCCCAGCTATTTGAGGATGCTTCATTAGCTGGTCATGGCTTTTCTCTTGAAAAGAAGTTGCACAGCAAAGAGGGTGCTCTTTGTTGGCATCCTTCTTCTACCAGGACTGCCCATTCCCTTTGTCAACTTCTATACAGGATCTTCACAATCCAAACCCCCATGCTCTACACCTCCAGCTGTCTCCTGGCTAATTTACCCCTTGGCCTCCAGGGAGACATTAAACCTAAACATCTCATTTTCTACTGTACTTCATGCTCTACACCTCCAGGCTGTCTCCTGGCTAATTTCTTGGCCTCCAGGGAGATATTAAACCCAAATGCCTCGTTTTACAATGGATCCCAGTGGCCACAAGATGGAAATCTTGATTTAGATACTCACTGAAATGGCAAAAGCTGGAGAGATTTCTTATGTTCAAGCCTCTTTTCTATCTCCAACTACAGTCCTTCTCTCTGTCAAAACTGTCCTATGTCTCAAATTCTCCTAGCTCATGCCTGACCTCCCCTTCTGGACTCAGATTAATCTTTTAATCCATCAGACTACTCTGCTCCCCATATGGGCCACCTTGACTACCTCCTTATGCTCCAAATCCTTCACCAGCACCTCTGCCTTTTCCCTCTCTTTGTCCTCAGCCCTGGCTCCTTTATATCCCCCTCTGTGAAGTGGCTGGGATGGAGGGATTGTCTGAGTTCATGTCCCCTTTTCTCTTTCAGACCTTTCCCAAATCGAAAAATGACTGGGATCCTTCTAGTCCAACCCAGACACATATCTGTCCCCTGAAGAGAGGGAACAGGTCTGGACAGTGGCCCAATGACAGGCAGACAAGCTACGTGCTCAAAATAACAGATGGCCAGTGGGAGCCATTGCAGTCCCTTGCATGGACCCAAATTGAGACTACCAGGCCAGCCATGGGGATCAGGATCTCTGGGATAACATGATCACACACTTGATTTACAGCATCCAAAAGGCTACTCACAAGTCGGTCGATTATGATAAGTTTAGGGAAATCATACAGAGATCCACTGAAAATCCCAGCAAGTTCCTAACCTGCCTCTCTGAGGCTTTACAAGAATACACACAAATAGATCCAACCTCCCTGCAGGCATGGCCCTTTTACACTACCTCCTCAATGCAGCTTTTAAGGTTTTAACAATAGAGGGGGAAAAAAGGATAATTAGAAAGGAGATCAGGGCAAATACCAGCTCCTGGCTAATGCCATCTGTGGCTCACATACTACAAAGCTGGCTTCCTCTAGGGGCAAGCCACCCAGGAACTGCTTCAAATGTGGTCAACCAGGCCACTGCGAAAGGGTCTGTTCTAACCCCAGGCCCCCTCCTGGGTCCCATCCTCACTGCAAACAGCCAGGTCACTGGGGGGATTGGTCATTCCACTCGCCAGAGAGGGAGTGGCCCAGTCCCCAACCCACAGCCTTTGGCTTCATGGCCATCCCTACCAGAGCTTTTCTGCTTTGCCCAGGAGGAGGACTGATGATGCCCAGGGCCTGAGGCCCTCACAGAGATCACCACACATGAGCCCAGGGTAACTCAACTCATAGCAGGTAAGTCAATCTCTTTTGTCCAGTGACAAAAAGGGGCCACTTATTCCACCCTTCCTGAATATGCAGAACCAACAACCCCATCCTCTATCACAATAGTAAGGGTCATGGGATCAGAATACCACACACAGATCACTCAACCCCTTTCCGGCACCCTACATCACACCCAATTCACACACAAATTTTTAATAATGCCTCATTGCCCTGTTCCATTATTGGGGCAGGACATCCTTTTCAAATTCAAAGCTACCCTTACCCTAAACAATTTAACTCCAACCACAATACTCCTGTCACAGGCCACCCCAGACCTGGGCCCTGAAACCTCTACCCTCCACTTTCCTCCTGACAAAGTTAATCCTATAGTATGGGATACCTCCTCACTTTCCATTACTATTCATCACCCTCCCATCTTCATGAGGCTGTGGGATCCTTTTTCTTTTCCTAATGTCCCACAATACCCTATTACTAATAAACACCTACTAGGCTTTAAACCCATCATACACAAACTCCTTTCTTCTCATCTCTTATGGCCTACCCACTTGCCTTTTAATACACCCAACCTTCCAGTTATAAAGCCTAACAGCTCATACCATTTAGTACAGGACTGATCCTGACATGCACCATTCCCAACAACTCAACTGGACAGTACTACCTCAGGGGTTTTGGGATAGCCCCAACTTCTCTGGCCAGGCCTTAGCTCAAAATTTATCTGAACTTCCCCCAACCTCTAGCACTTTAATACAATATGTGGATGACCTGCTTTGTAGCCCCTCCTATGAGGATTCACAGGCCCACACTGTTGCTCTCCTTAATTTCCTGGCCTCCAGGGGATATCGAGTGTCCCCCAGCAAGGCCCAAATTTCTTCTGCTTCAGTTACCTACTTGGGAGTCCATCTCACCCCCAACACCAGAAAAATAACGGTGGATTGCAAGAGTCTAATTTCTGAACTCCCTACTTCTACCACAAAGGGTGAAATCCTTTCTTTCTTGGGGCTTGCAGGGTATCTTAGCCTATGTACTCCTAACTTTGGCTGCTAGCAAAGCCACTTTATGGGGCAGCCAAAGGGGGTCCTGCCATTCCTTTAGATCCCACAAGGCCCATTCATTCTCCCTTCCAGTGATTAAAAGCCTTGCAGCCCCAGCTCTATCCTTCCCAAGCCTATCTCATCCTTTTATCCTATATGTCACCAAAACCTAAGGATTGGTGGTCAGGGTTTTGGGACAAGAGTCAGGAGATATTTTCTCCCTGGTTGCATACCTCTTTAAACAACTAGACACCACAGCTTGAGGATGGGCCCCCTGTTTAGGGGCCTTGGCAGCAGCTGCCCTTTTAGCACAAGCACTGAACTAACTTCTAGACAACAAACAGTCAAGACCTTCTCAGCCATAAGACCATTTCAATTCTCTCCCCTTCCTGCCTACAACTTATCCACCTTACCTTCATTGAAAATTCCCAGTTCTCCTTTAAACCTTGCCCTCCCTTAAATCCAGCCACTCTCATCCCAAAACACTCATGACCCTTAGAACATAATTGCATGGAGGCTTTAGACCTCTTTCTTAATCCCTTTCCACACATCTCCCCGCATCCCATTATGCAGCCCCAACATACGTGGTTCATAGATGGGAGCGCCACTTCAATGCCCACCCCCCAGGTGGGTTATGCCATAATAAATCTAACACACCTCACCACGCTGTCCATGGAGCTTCACCTCCCTTGGACTCAACTTCTCCCTTTAACACTCACTCACCTATGAGCTGCCCCCACAAGCCCGCAGGCTCAGCCCCTTCAAACTCAGGTATGGTAGACCCTTCACTCTCACACCTCTCCCTTCCAGCTCATCACCTTTAGGCCAGTATCTCCCTACTCTTTTGCTCATGAGGAGTCTCCTTAGGGAACAGGCCCCTTGGTATCACTTATCCTTGGTAAAACTACCACCTGACTTTACCCCAAAACTCTGTAAACACCAAGACAGAGGGGTCCCTCTGCTCAACCCCCAACCCAACATCTCCTCATACTTTGTCCATTTTAGGACCCACAAAACTAAAAATCTCCAGGACCTCCACTCTTCCCTCAATCCCAGAAGAAGGATGATCTTTCCCCTGGTGATTATCCTCTCACTCTTGCAGGCCTGCTTCACGTCCTTCACACAAGAGCTACTCCAAGACTGGTCCTGACATGCTATCATGGGTTTGACATTGTGGGACTTGATAAATATATGCCACCCCATGTCCCTAACTTTTATTATACTATCTGTTCTATTACTGGCTACAGGATTGGCAGCAGCTGCCCCAAAGGAGTATAATATTATAGGAAGATTTCTCCTCGCACTGCTTCACCTCCTATCAATAGGATGCTTCTAGCAATTTTGTTGTGGCAATGTGTCCTTTAAATTCTTTTGGCTCCCTAACCCTTTGCATCCTTCCCATGTTTTTCCTCCTATCTCAATGCTCCCCCTTACCTGGAACATGGAGGTTCCAGGTCCACAGGGACGATGCAGTCTTCAACAAATCAGACTGGTCCCCGAGCGACTCATCTGTCTCCCACTTCGCAAGAAAATTTTTGTGGTCACCCCCCTCCCTGTCAATGCAGCCCACAACATTTCCACAAACGTCTCGTCACTTTCCTCTAATCTCACCTCAGTGGGGACCGTCCACACTCTGCCTCACTAACTTCAAATGCTACCAGTCACTTACCCCCTCCTCATCCATACCGGAAAACCGGAATATAATTCCTTTGTAAAACTATGTTATCCCATTGCCTGCCTCCTAACATGATTTCTTGCATATTCGTTTGGCTCATCACATCCAAACAGATGGAGGGATGGAGATGGGACTGGGACTAACTTCAGCCCCTCCCTCTCAGGGAGTGTCCCTCGCTCCCATAGGGCACTAATTGTACCTTTTTAAATTGCGGCAGGGATCCTTCCTGCAACTGGGACTGACATAGTGGGCCCTGCTACTGCCTCTGAATTCTATCAAAAACTCTCAGAAGAACTAAGTATAGATAGCATCTCTTCCCTCCAGTGACAGGTCACCTCACTCATGACAGTCACTTTACAGAACCGTCAAGCCCTTGACCTCCTTACAGCTGAGAAGGAAGGCACTTGCCTCTTCTTGGGGGAGGAATGTTGTTATTACGTAAATGAGTCCGAGGTGATCCAAAATAACTTAAACAATTTAAAGACAGGAATTGATCACCAACACAAAGTGTTATAAAACACAAACACACCTTGGGGGTGGCTCCAGTCACTGAACCCTTGGATACCCTGGCTTATGCCCCTACTAAGACCCTTAACTGTGCCTCATCCTACTTTTTGATCCCTGTCTCTTTTGGTGTTTCTCTAGTTTCTTACAGGAACAAATACAGGCATTCACCAACCAAAAGGTCACCAAATTGTTCCTGCAAGGAGGATATCAGCCCCTCAGAATCAGTGACATTTCCCCAGAAGAATACAGCCCCCCACACACAAAACCAATACCCCACCACCTAATTGTTTTACCCACCAACATAAATCTTTTATTTTTTCCATATTTTGGCCCATCTCCATCAGGAAGTAACTTCAGAAAACCGAGAACATTGCCCCTTTTCCCTCCTCCCCTATACATAAAAGGCAGGAATGATGGATCTTGGATGTGACCGGGTGCCATTGTGCACACAATAAGCACAAAATAGCCACTGGCCTTGTCTTCCACTCCTGTGTCAAACCCTTCCCCCTTCCCTCTGTGAGAAGCCTCCTGACTTCTGCAAAACAGAAACCCTTTTGCTTCTGCAAGCACACAGTTCTCCACCCTGGTCCATAGCTTCCACATTAGCATAATGCCCCTCCTTGATGGTATCAGCCAGCCCTTGGTGCCCTATATAAGCTCTCCTACCCCCACACCTGGGGCTGCCCTCCACATTGAGGGCAGCCTGGTAGATTCTTTTCCTTTAATAAATCTTGATCAGTACCTGGCACTTTGGCTCACTTACGTGAATAGATTAATGTCCTGGTGGGGAGGTGGAGGAGTGTTATTGAGTGAGTTCTGCTCTGTTAGTTCCTCCCAGAGCTGTTTGTTGAAAGAACCCTGGCACCTCCCCCTCCCCTGTTGTCTTGCTTGCTCTAGCCATGTGATCTCTTTGCACTGGCTGGCTGATCATCTGAGTGACAAGTACTATTGTTTCTCATGTCTCATTTCATAATTTGTAATATGTGAACAGACTCTTCATTTCTATTCTGACTGGTATGTTGGGTATTGAGAATGTTTCTGAAAATAGGTACCCAGGGTGAAAACACAATTCTCAAATTGTTAAGTCCTAATTCTCATATAATAGATAGTGTCTGTTGAAGTTTAATTAATGAGGGAAACAACAGTATCAGAACTGATTCTGTAAGGACATGAGAAACTGAGATTTATATAGGAAGTTCAATTAATATTGTGAAGTTGGATGCAAAACTGCTTCATATCCTACAAGGTAATATAACCATTTCTGTTGTGTTATGCACCAGACAGGAACGAAAACTCATACCCCTTATCAGTCTTCTACAAGGTAATCTCTAACCTTACAGAGTTGGAAAATAGCTGGGCCGGAATCAATTATTAGTTAAAAGCCCATTTTTTGAGAGAAAACAATGATCCTCAGACTGGTTTATTAGCAAATGTTCTAATATTTATGTTCGCCTTATTTTCAGTATTTCTCGAGCTTATTCAACTTGGCAAATAACCTTATTCATACACTGAGAATCCCCAGATCACTTTGGTTTTGGTGGTCCGTAGAATGAGTATGTTGGGGAAACTGAGGCAGCTGAGCAGAGCATACTGGAAGGGAGAGGAGACCACAGAAATGGTCCAGGTTTTCAGTGATACATGCTTTAACAGGATATTGGCAGTGGGAAATAAGAGAAGAGGACATATGAGGGACACACGTATGTTGTAAGAATCAACAAGATTTGGCACCTGATTGAATGTCAGGGGCAAGGGAGAAGATTCCAGTGTATTGAGTTAGGGAGCCAGGGTGCTGTTAATGAAAAGAGAAACCTCCCACATTTATGGCAGGGAGACAGTGGAAGCTGAGAAGAGAAGTCAGTGAGACAGAAAGAGAGCCAGGAGAAGGTAGCAGCTCTACTTAGGTGCCCTTGTCTGATGCCTCAAAGCATGCACTGGAGTCGCACAGACTGCGGTTTAAATCTCAGCTCAGCTATGTGCCCTTAGGCAAGTTACATGGTTGCTCCAAGCCTTAGTTTCTTCTCTTTAAACACTGGAAAACAATATCTCCTTCCAGAGGTTTCATGAAGGTAAAAGTAAAATATAATATGTAGATGTTCAGCAAGTTGCCTGCCACAGAGTAGCAATGCAGGAATAACACAGTAGCTGTGACCGTCATCACAGATCATGGAAAGGGTGACCCAAAGGATGGAGTGGGAAGGATGAATTAAGGAGGACAGAGACAGAAGAGGCCACTGGATTTTGAGTGACTAATAGGAAAGGGTTCTGCTCATATACTGATGTCTAGTTACATGTCATCAGTGACATGCTCTCAACACAGAGGAATGGCATTTCAGTGGTGGTGGTGGTGGAGGGGGCGTCCTCCCACATCCTCTCAGATCACAGGCGCATGAAGACTAGCATGTGTTCTATAAGAGAGAATGAATGAATGTTCTCTTCAACATAAAGAGTTGATATGGTAAAGCTCCTCTACTATACCCACCAGTAAAAAGAAAAACATCCTTTGCTGATTTAGAACAATTTTAAAGAGCATCTGGGTCAATGATATAGGAGCCACACCTATGACTTGCAATTCTATGATTTTATAAAGTGCTCTTCCTGCAGGATTTCACTAAATTCTCTCAACAATCCTGTAAGTACCATCATTATCTTTTTAAAAATTATTTTCTCACAGTACATTTTTGTGGGGTAGAGGTCGTTGTTTCAATATATGGTATAATGATCCGATCAGAATAGTTAGCATACCTATCACAAACATTGATCATTTCTTTGTGGTTATAACATTCAAAATCCTCTTTTCTGGCTATTGTCAAATATATAATATATTATTAGCTATTGTCACCCTAGGGCACCATAACTTATTCTTCCTATCTAACTGTAACTTTGTGACTTTGTACCATTTACCAACCTTTCCCCTTCCCCTGCCCCTCACCTTCTGTGCTCTGATAACCACTATTCTACTCTCTATTTCTTTTTTTCTTCTTTTTAGCTTATTTTTTATTAATCAACTCATGATAATTGTATATATTTATGGAGTACAGTGTGCTATGTGAGCTTCATTATCATTATTTTGCAGATTTACATTTAGAAAGCCTGCTTTGCTCCAGTAAGTGGTAGAGCCAGGACCCAAAGCCAAGTCGTCTCGTGTCAGCACTGCACCTTTCCAATGCTTCCTAGCTGCCTGACTTCATCGCTCACCTTGTAAAGCCTTCTTCAGACCTGTCCTCCATCAGCATGGGCTATGGGCCACCACCTCTAGCCCATCAGGCACTTTCTGGTCCATAGGAGATCCTATTCTCTGTGTTTGCAAATATCCAGCTAGATTTGTAGCACATATACGGTTGCATGGTGAGAAAGAACATTTTCATTTTCATTAGGAAAAAATATCACGATTGGAAGCAGTGAGGATGGTTTCATCATCTAGGGAAAGAGAACGAAACTTGAAGCAAAGCCAAGCAGTGCAGTTGGCAGGTGCGGGGTGGGGAGAAGGGACACCAAAGACAGCCAGCAGGGAAGACAGGAGAAAGACGCACAGAGAAAGGAGTGTGGGGAGATGCCGAAGAGGAGCAGTTTCTTTCGGGAAAGAGCGTGGGGGTGAGGTAGTGTAACCACACTGCTGCGTATCTACGATGTAGTAAATAGAGGGGTGAAAGTTTCTCAGCCCAACAGCTTGACTCTGAACAGCTTAATTACCTCTTAGGGGAAGTAGTTACGTGGAAGTGTTCTATGGGAAGTCTAACAATGTGTTGCACTTTTGCAGTTGTGATACCATCAGAAACAGACACTTCCTGTCAAAAGAACCTTTGAAGCCTCTTTGTAGTGACCCTCAGAATGCATTGTTAAAGCTGGTCCCTGCAGCCTGAACATAAATAGAATCTACTCAGAAGTACAGCACATGCTGACTTTCCCCAGGTCAACCATGAAACAGTCCTCAGTGGGACCCACAGCAGTGCTTGAAAGGAACAAGGGGACATTGCTGAGCTGTCAGGACACAACAGAGCAGCCCTACTGGTGAGTTAGGTTCAGCTCCATGTTCTCAGTGAGGGGAAGTGAGGGGAGATAGCTGACCCTGTACGTGTCTTTTGAGGGCAGTTTTATGGGAAGAAAAGATTATTCATGGATTTGTTCTGGTTTTAAAATGAGTATTCAATTCGTCAAAGTTAGAAATTTAAAAATCTGGTTTATTGTGGGTTGAAGATCAACTTAAAAATCATATTATGCCATTTATAAGTCAAGAAAAAAATTTTAACTCTAAATTATCCCATTTACAAATTTAACAAACTAAATATCTTCAAATACTTTAAACTGCACTTATAGATTTAATGTATTTGATTTTCCTTCTTAAGTAGTTTGACTAAAATCCCCCAAGTAATGAATTAATTCTTATAAATTTAAGTTCTCTTAGAAATTCCAATGCTACATGTAAGCTTAAATGCTTTATACAAACTTAGTAAGAAAAAAAAAACTTAGTAAGGATTCCACTTAAAATTGCAAGTCTAAATTACTTGCTCAGTTATCCCTTTTTTAAAAAGTTGTAGGACTGTTATTCTAATAGGTCGATTTTTTAGGTGTTACAAGTACATAATTCCAAATATACAGATTTCTTAACACACAGAAAAATTATACCATGGTTTTGATTCTCATTACATAGATGTGTACATATTTTCCTGCCTAGGTTTAAATCCTGCTGAGCTCAATATGAGTCCTGTATTAGTCCATTTCTGTTGCTTATAATGAAATTAATGGAATCAGGTAATTTGTAAGAAAATGAAATTTATTGCTTACAGTTTCTGAGACTGGGAAGTCCAAAGTCCAGGGAGCACCTTTATCTGGTGAGGGTCTTGGTGGTGGTGACAATGACCCAGGGTTATCACATGGCAGAAAATGGCACAGCAGAGAGACAACGAGACTCTTCATGCTCCCCCTTTAAAGCCCTCAGAACCACGCCACTGACCACCATTATTAATCTATTCACTAGGGCATGCTCCTACAACCTAATCACCTCTTCAAGGCTCCATCTTTCAATCACCATATAGGATTTTCCACCCTCAACACTGTCACAGTGGGGGTCACACTCAATCCAAGGCAAGTCCTGTTTCTAATTACGTCAAAGTTCTTGATAGATGTTAAAAAGTGGCCCAGTTGCTTATGAGTACACCTCATGGATTAGCCTTGATAATTGGTCACAAATCCAAGGTCATTCTACTGACAAAATGTATGTATAGTAGTATGCAAAATAAGTTACATTTACTTCTCATTTTCAGACTTGGTTAACAAATCTGTTTGAAGTCTACCTAATGTCTGAAGTTAGAAAAGCCTCAATGCTACATAAAGATACTTAGTAGTATCATGTAGATAGCCACACATCTGCTGAATTCTACCTGGATTTAGAATCAAGATGCTGGTGCCCAGAGCAAGGGAAATGAGGAAAGCAGCCTGGCTTGCAGAGTGGTCTGGGAGTGATAAGCCAAAGAAGCACAAGGTTTTACAGCAAGGATTAAATGAGATAATCTATAGTAACACCACACTGAGAATCTGTTTTATAACCGATGTTCAAAAACTAGCTAGAAAAGGAACAGATTGAAGAGAAAAAGAGATTCAAAACTAGGTTTAATTCCACAGTGTCATCATCTCCTTCATCTCTGTTCTTATCTTTGCTCTTTCAGGCATAATAGCTATGGAGGAGATTACAAATATTTCTAAGTGTTGGGAAAATAGAATGGTTTGGTCAGGACCCTCACCTTAGGTCAGGTTGGGGGTGGTGCAGTATTCTCTGTAAACAAATTGGGAGTGGGGTGGGGTGGAGTTGGTGCTCAGGCGCAGCACCGTGGCTTTGCTGGTGTCTGCCTTGGGCGTCAGCTGCCACACGTGGCCGTGCTCTCAAACCTATGGCTCCAAGGACCTGTTTACTAGTTACCTAGCTCATAGGCCTGCATGTAAGGGGTCTGGTGGCCCACCCTGGCATGTGAGGGGTCTGGGGACCCAGCCTGGCATGTGAAGTGTTTGTGACCCAGTCTGTGAATGGGCTTGAGGGGTCTGTGAGCTCCATAACCAGTCCTAGCTTGACAATTGGCCCAGTTGGCAGGATTCCAATATTAGCCCTAGCGTGACACTAGGCAAACTGCACTTAATATTGTTAGTCTTGATCAACATCCCTGAGTCACTGTGTACACATAATGCCTTATGCATCAGACAGTGTTGGAAAAAAGAGACCAAAAATAGAGTGACTCAAACAAGACGTAAATTGATTCCTCTCTCTCGTAGCAGTGCATGAGTCAGCAGGTGCTCTAGCAATGGTAGATGGATCTGCCTGATGAGGTCACTCAGATCGTTACTGAGACCCAAATGTTCATTTGCTCTCCACTCAATAGTCAATAATCTAGAGACAAGAATTGGTGTAAGGAAAGGTAGCCTTTAATCAGGAAGCCAGAAGCCTGGGGAAATGGCAGAAGTATATCTCAAAGACCATCTCCAGCTCTCCCAGGTTTGCCAAAGGGTTTTATGGGGATGTGTACTGGGAAGCTGATTCATGGTGACCAAGCGGGGATGTGCAGACATGCTTGAGTGTTTTAAATAATCAAGAACTTTCCGGGTGGGAGGTGACCAGTGTCATAATTTGTTCTCCATGAGTTCAGTTCCTGTTAATCTCAAAAAAGATCAGGTTAGTAAACTAGTAAAAAAATGACCATCTGGGTTAATACATTTTCTCTAATTATTTGTGTACAACGTGAGCAAGAGTCATTGTACTCTGGCAATTAGCTGCAGGCTATGTGGCTTGGGTTACAGGGAAAAAAAAACAAAAAGACCCACGAGATCTTAAATTCAGAAGGTTCACAAAATGGAGTCACTTCTGTTCAAGCTATGGCAAGATTCCCCAGTGCCTTCTAGCTTGCCGCTCTGATCCTCTCTGGGGTGTGGTCCTTGTCGTCATGGTGGTGACTGGCTCACCACTGGTTCCACATGTGCTCCTGGAGGAGAACGGGTCCTGTTTCTGCCAAACTTGTGTGGGGGATACTAGATGCTTGTAATAGAGAGGTTAGCCGAGAACCTTGGCATTTCTCTCATAGGTAATATAACAATTATCTATACATAAATTTTTAGCTTAAAACTTTATTCTTGTATAGTTTTATCATTAAGATACAGGCTAAGCTTGCAAAAGTGAAATTATCCTATATTTAGGCAAAGTGTGCTATCTGCATGCTATGATTAGAAAGAACACCAGGAGGTGACACCTCCATATGCATTTCCACCTTTAACTATCCATTCTTCAACTCTCCCAATTTTTCTTATTTCTCCTAGAGAGGGAGTAAATACAATTACTAACTTAACTAGTATAATCTATGCTCCAAAATGGTTAGTCTACAGTTAGTTGGGGATAATGTCTTTAGGGTTGGAAAGGGAACTAGCAGTTACTAAGTATCAATATTATTGCCAAACACCATGCTAGATTTTTTCACATTATTATCTTCTTCATACCACCCAACAACTTGATATTTTACCTTTCTAAGTGATTCTTCTCAAGATTAGACAGTTAGAGGTCTCTTGGGTGTGTAGGGGCCAAAGAAAACTTCACCACTAAAGATTCATTAATAAATATCACTGACAAATTTAGATTAATAGGAAAAAAAGGCAAAACATATTTTATTATTTGATGTGCTGGGAGGAGGCAAGCATGGAAGAGTCACAAGAGAGCAGATTCCAATGGGAGTAACTCAGCTTATATCCCAGTGTTCATGAGAGAGAGAATGTGGGGAGGGCAGCAGCCCCAAAACAAGGACCTGAGACCAGGTTTCTCTGAAGCTCTGGGGTGCAGTGTCATCACAGGTGAAGGAAGGAAGTCAGAAGTAAGAGATAAGATGAGAAATCTAGTTTGCAGATGCAGACACTTCAGGGAGTCTCACAGCTGCCCTCAAAGGTAGACAGTAGCCAAAGGAGGGGCCTTAAGGAGAGCCGGGCTGTTTGCAATTACGGATGTAAATTTCTTTTCACAAAAAAAGTCTTCTAGCTAATCTTGTTTTTCCAGTCTCTCTGAATTAGCCATCTTGAAATATGTCAAGGAAATGTATTTGGGGGCTGAGATATTTTGCCCTCCTGCAGATGGAACAGTGGTCCTAGGGAAAAAGGAAGATCAAAAGGCAAGTCAACTACGTTGAGTAAAGACCTCTGGCTTAGCAGTACCATTGGGTCTGTCCCTGAATTTGTCACAAGTTAGCTGTGTGGGTTTGGACATGTCCCATCTCATCACCAGGCCTCAGTGTCACCGCTGGTGAAGTGAAGGAGTTGGATGTAGATATTCTTTAAATTATCTTTTGTTCTGGGTTTCTACTTCTCAGTTCTCTCAACATTGACTTTTACTGAGAATTTTGGGCAAATGCTGACTGATACGATCCGTTTTACCAAGAAGTTTATCTGATGTCCCTTTTGCTGAGTTTCTAAAAGTGCAATATTGTCTATTTGGTAGGCTTTTTGAATGGTGTTAAAATCTCCTGCTTCATTTCCACAGTTGGCCTTTCAGCCTTAAATGTAAAAGGAGCTGTGCTGAGAAGCCTAGCTGATGTCACTAGAAGCCTAGCTGATGTCACTAGAAGCCTAGCTGATGTCACTAAGCTGATAAGGGCCTTGATGAATGAAACACAAGAATTTCTCTCTGATTTGACTGTCCAACCAACTACATGTTCTGGAAAATAAACTCATTTACTCAGAAGCTGAACATGAAGAATCTGATTTTTAACAATTTGGTAGATAAAAAATGTAGTAATTGTCTAAAATGAGTTTTTATTATGAGAGTGCAGAACATTTACATGTACTTATTGATCATTTCCATTTTTCTTTTGTATATTGTGGGCTTTCTTGATTTTGTAGATCTTTTTTATTGACTGGTAAGGTCTTCTTTTCATTTTTCTTTTTTCTTTCTTCTTCTTCATTTTTTTTTTCTTTGTGACTTGCCAGTACAAGGACCCAAACCAAACCTGTGACCTTGGGGGTGGTTATAAAGCTGTGCTCTAACCAACTGAGCTAAAGGTCTTCTAATGTTTTAAGGATATTAAAGACTGAAGTATATGATGAGCCTATTTTCCCCTCCAGTTTTGTTATGCCTTTTAATTTGTTTAAGAATTTATTATTTAGACTGCCAGTGAGAAACAGTTATATCTTTCATTTCAGAAGGTCTCCTATTTGGGTGGAATATTGCTATTCTTAATGTGTATTGACATACAAAATTTAAAAATTTTGTGTGGTAAGAACTATTTATCTTTTGATGCTTTCTTGTACGTTTTATTATAGTTGCTGGTCTGGATGTCTGTTTCCATGAAGATAGGAGTTGTCCCTCGTTGCATCTTATTCTCTTACTACCTGACGTATGACCTGGTATGCAGAACATGCACAGCAAATGTTTCTCAAGGAAATAAACAAGAAGTGTATGAGAAATAAGTGTGCTGTTCACACCTGGCCACATCTTAGCACTGATTGAATAATTAGGATCCATGTTCCTCCCTGGACTTGGCAAAAGTGGGTCTGGACAACCGGGAATATAGGTGATTGACAACTGGCAATCAAGTTTAAATGACACCAAGAAACTGGAGAACATTTGTAAAATGGTTAGAAATGATTACAGGAGGTTGCTGGAGAAGGAATTTCCCACAGTGAGAGATAATAGACCTCACATGTCTCCACTGAGGCATACATTATGTCTGAATTTCCTTTTCTTGTGTCTTTAAAATAAGGGGATTCATCATCTGAATCAGAGTAGATGTCATTTTGCCTGGAATGAGAAAGAAGTTTGCATAATCTCTTATGTTTCTCTGGGATATGTCTTTCCGTGCACCTGACAGCTGACTGGCAGTGTGGCCCAGCAAATTGTTCACTTTCCCATAGCTAAGTTTTCTGATCTGTAATGTGGGACAAGAATAGTTTTTAATAAACCTTATAAGTCCATTAAGAGGATTGGGTGGGTGGAACCATTGTGTAGCACCCATGAGCACTTAATAAAAAGTTAATTTTGCTATTTTTATTTATTCTTAAATTTAATTTTATAATCATTCTGTTAAATTCCAAGGAAATTCATTGTGATTTTTACCATAAGTCTTCACCTCTGGAAGCATACATAATTATGTTTACTTTTTTTCTTTTATGTCTTTCAGAAAATTTTGTAATTTTTGTTGTATATATATAGAGAGAGAATATTTGTACATATTTATATATATCTGTCGTGCTGTTTTACCTGCCTGTAATCCTGCTGACTGGGCCAATTGTCGAGCTAGGGCTGGGTCTGAGAACCCTCAAAATACCCTCAAGCCCATTGTCCAGACTGGGTCACAAACCCTTCACATGCCAGGCTGAGTCACCAGACCCCTTACATGCCAGGCTGGGTCACCGGACCCCTCACACGCAGGTTTATAAGCTAGGTAACCAGCAAACATGTCCTTGGAAGCCGTAGGTTTGAGAGCACGGCTGCACAGGCAGACGCCTGAGGCAGACGCCAGCCAAGGTGGCGGTGCCAAGCATGCACACTAACTCCACCCCCCCACACACAATTTGCCTACAAAGAATGCACTGCACCACCCCCAATGGGACAGGCAGGTGAGGGGCCTGATTAAATTATTCTATTTTCCCAACAATCCACCCCTTCAGGGTCCCTTGCCATACAATCTACACATTCAGAATCTTCCAGGATGTTCTCTTAGTGAGGATAAATGACCCTTACATTTACATAACCTATTGTCCATTCAATATGCCTTAAGGCTTGTAGTTCTGTCCTTTTAACTATTAGCCGCATATGTCGGGTTAGTAATCACCATTGGTGTGATCCTCCATGGGAATCCTGCAGTCATACTGATGGGAAGTTCAACGCATATTCAGTAGGCCAGTGCACCAATCACATGACTCTGGTGCAGCGCCTGCAGCCAGAAAACTATGCATGAAAAGACAGAAGAGTTATTGGTTATTGGTATAGAGGAAGTTCTCACCTCTCTGGTAAGATACATGCTAGTTTGCCATCCTGAGAAAGGTTGGTTGCAGGAATAGGTATCTTACCTGGCTTATGATACCATAGTTTATCTGCTAACACTGTTGGATCTGTACATTCTACATGTAACAGTATAGGAGAACTCATAATTGTCCATAATGATAATAAAAATATGCCCCTTGGAATAGAGCACTTATCTATTCCAGGCCATATCACCTTTACTTGAGGAGGCCAGGTACATGTCACCCAAGGTGAAACTTGCAAGCCATCCTCTAATTCTTTTCCCTAAGACCCTATTAAACCTACCCAGCATATATGGGGGGTTTATTCTCCAAGGCCATTCCCATTGTACTGTCTGTCCCTGTTGCAAACAGGTTGGGCCGGTAAGAGAATATCTCCATTCTTGCCATATCCTGGCTTCAAAAGCTTTATCTTTAGTAGTGATTTGCAGCTGTATAGGTGCTGCAGCCTTATGCAACAGAGCTTCCACTGGAGAGAGTCCGCCCTTGCAGGGTCTCTCATTTAGAATCCTGACTGTCAGCCATAATCATCGTTCCTCCCTTTCAGGGATGGGGCTTGGGTAGATAGCCTTAGTCCCTTTTTTAAAAGACCATTGCACCGTTCAATCATTCCCACTGCCTGGGGATGATACGGGACATGTAAGTTCCACTGGGAATGGACAACTGGGAGGCCCACCTCTGAACCCCATGTCCAATAAAGTGGGTTCTATTATCACACTCTATGACTACAGGTCAGCCATACATGGCTATAACGCTATTCAGTGCCTTCACAGTGTTTACCTGGTCTGGGGCCTTACAAGGCCATACAAACAGAAGACCAGGAGCCCTATCAACAGCTGTGAAGATGCATCTGAAATTCTCTGACCATGGCAGTGGTCCGACAAAGTCCACTTGCCATCAAGTCAGGGGCACCCTTCCTCGAGTTATTTGCCCATCTGTATGGGGCATCCGCCAGGGGTGTGGACTCTCTTGAGCACACACTGGACAAGCACTACAGGCGTTCACTACATCTTCCCATTTTATAGGAAAGGCCCATCTTTGAGCGGCTATCCACATGGTTTTGCTGCCAGCATGCTGCATTCATCGATGTAACCACTGGGCTGCATCAGTAGCTGGGGCTCTCTCCAGCCGTCTTACCTTAGCCAAGGCGTCGGCTTCATCATTTCCTGGATTGGCTAAGGGGAAGTGTCCTGTGACATGGAAAAGAGTTACTTCTTTCTCATGTCCCAATTCCCATAACTCTTGCCAACATTGCTGTCCACACAGGAGTCAGTGGCCTACCCTCCACCATTGAGACTTCCAAGTAGAGATCCAAAGTGTTAAACCTTTGTACACAGCCCAGCTGTCGGTACAGAGGGTTAATGGCCCAGGCTCTTTTTTAATCACCATCCATACTGCTCTCAATTCAGCCCATTGACTATTTTGCCCTGTGCCATTTTCATACCACATTGTATCTGTTAAGGGCTGGATAGCAACAGCTGCCCACGATGCTGAAATTCCCATGCTAGAGCCATCTGTATGCAAAGCTTGCTCTGTGACAGGTCCCTGTCTCTGATGGAAAGGTGTAGCCTCCACCTCCATGGGTAACAGTTGTGTCAAATTTCCTCCACAACCTGTACTGGGCCTCACACAGTTTGCAACTTTTGGACAGAGGCCTCACTGACACAGTGCTTCTTTGTTCTATATATGCTCCCCATTTAGACAGTGGGAGTCTGAGCTACACCAGTTTTAGGGTTGGTTGCCCATGTGTGCAGCCAACTTATTATGTGGTATGTCATCCTTACTAGGACTTTGGCAGTTCCTGTGATAGCTTCAGTGGCTATCAAGGCAGAATACACAGCTGCTAACTGTTTTTCTATTAGAGAATAGCACACTTCAGCACCCTTCCAGAGCTGAGACCAGTATCCTCCAGGTGTTTGGAATCAGTCTTATCTCTGCCACAGACTCCATCCTAACCCCTCCTGGGTTACATGTATGTCTAACTCAAACAGCTTAGTGGGATCAGCTACTTTTAAAGACTGTACTTGCTGTATTGCCCTTTTTGTAGCCCAATAAGCTTGTTCTATTTCCTCAATCCAATCCCAGAGGGCTCCTTTCTTTGTCAATGCATATATAGTGGGTGTGCCATTTGGGCCATATGGGGTACAAAAGCTCTCCAATACCCCAGAAGTCCCAAATATGTGTGTAGCTGAGCTACCACTGTGGGTCAAGGGTATGCCTGTATCTTATCTATAATAGCTTCTGGGATGACCCTTGTCTTACTTACCCAACTAGACCACTCCTAGGAATTTGACTGACAGCCCAGGTCCTTGCACTTTGGCTGTGTTCACAGCCCACCCACATTGTTCCAAATGACTTAGCAGCATTGGAGCTTCCTGGGTTAAATCTGCAAGAGAATCAGAGGTTAGTAACACAGCATCAACGTAGTGAAACATTGTAACCTTGCTGGGTCCAGCCACCAAACCATGACAGATGGTTGGGCTATGCAGATGACCTTGGGGCAATACTTGAAAGGTCCACTGTCCTCCTTCCCAGGTGAAGGGCAAACTGATCTTGGCTATCGGCTGAGATTAGAATAGAGGAAAAAGCATTTGCAAGGTCCAGTACGTAAAGATGAGCCCCCAGCTGATCCATTAAGTCATGAACTGAAGGCACAGCTGCATGCAGAGAAGCCACTACTTTGTTCAGTTCTCGATAATCCATCAGGCTTTCTCACTGGCCATACTGGATCATTAAATGGGCTCTGAGCTGGATGAATAATGCCAACTTTCTCTAATTCCAATATAGTGGCACTTATCTCTGCATGTCCTCTGGGTAGGTGATACTGCTTTACATTAACTACATGTCTTGGCTTGGGTAACACCTGTGGGTCATGTTTAGCATATCCTCATAACATGGGCTTTACTGTCTGTATCTGCAGCTGAAGCTCTCCAACTGTTGTTTACAGGTGCAAACCATAAAGTATTTTCATACTAAAGATGTACTCAGCCGTGGGGGATATATATACAGTATGTACACAACGAGGTAATCTTCCTATGCTCAATGGCAGTGAAACAGCTTTGACTTCAATAGTATGTCCTCCATAGCCATCTATACAAACTGTGGCCCCTGGAAACTTATCTGGATTGCCATATATCAGGCTACATTCTGTGCCTGTATCCACCAAAGCCAAAACATGCTGCACATTTGTCCTCGCCTCGACCAATGTATTGCCAGTTCAACATGAGGCCTCCAGTCCTCACCTGCCCCCAAAAGACAAGTACCTTGGCCTGCTCCCTAGTCAAAATGGAACAGTTCATCTGCCTCCTCGGGAGCAACCAAAAAATCTTTTAAATCCACTGAGCATAGCTTGCTACCTGTTTCCAGACATTTGGTGAAACATTATTCAGGGCACAATTGCTGCCACAAGGCGAACAGAACTGCATTTGGCTGCTGGTCAATTTTCTTTTTATCAACCCGTGCTGCAAGCAAGTGAAGCCACATATGCTTACAGCTAGTCTTGCCTTGGTCCCCTCAGGATAAAATCCCAAGCATTTCTTGGGGGTTTGGTCTTAGCCACCTTTCAGACCCCTTTTGCTTGTCTGCTATCCTCTACTTCACGCAAGCTGGCTATCATGGTCATTACCTCATGTATAGGATGACCAATGTATGGGGCCAGTGTGGCCATCAGTGACCCAAAGAACGCTGATGGGGCATTTTGCAGCACTATGTCTCTCATGCTGCTTGTAAAATTTTCATCATTCAGGCCACAAATGTTCACATTAAACACGGACTGCTGCATTCCCAGCTCCCAAATGATTTGGACCAACTCAGCATATGTTTGCCATTTACTAACAATCATGAGCAGTTCTCCAACACTCGCCCACATGATTTGGCAGCTGCATTCACCCATTTCATTAAGGAGTGATTACCTGGCCCTTATGCATACCTGCAGCTATTCTGTAGCCGCTGCCTCAGGGGCAGGTGTATGATAATGGAGGCCAATTTCTCCACCTCCTCACCAGAACACATCACACTGTCCACCCCTAGGTTCCATAACCACAACAGCCAAGCAGCCAGGGTCTCCCCATGTGTCTGCCTGAACTGTCTTCCCAAGTCAACCAGTTCACCTTGGGTATATGGTGGTGAACTGGGTCACCTGCGGATCGCCCACTGGTTGTCCATCTGGTCCCATAGGCTACTTGTGCCTCAATTTCTTGTGCACAACATGTCATGTCTGGAGATGCACGGTTTCCCCCAACTCACCACTGGGTTGGTTGTCTTCCCTGGTGTGAGAGACAGGAGTGGCCAGTCGCTGTATGTCATGCTCCAGGACATTTTTCTGTGCTTCCAACAACTCTGCCTTCTGCCACAAATCTCTATCAGTTTGCAGCATAGTGAGCAGCAGCCAGGCTCCGGTCAGCAGAAAAGTGGCCACCAGGCACCACATGCTCAAGGACAGCCACGTTTCCTCCCCCTCCCTAGGGGTTTTCCACTGTAGTGCCTGGTCTATGCTGCCTTGCAGTACAGTGAGCAGCAACCCGACCCCAGTCAACAGGAAAGTGGCCATAGGGCAGAGCATATTCAAAAGTAGCCACATTTCCTCCTCCTTCCTAGGGCTTTCAGCTTTTGTACCTGCTCAGAATCCTGTCACAGACTACGCCAATTGTCAATCTCTTTTACTTGCCTATAATCTTGCCAACTATGCCAATTATCAGGCTCTTTTACCTGCCTGTAATCCCACCAACTGGGCCAATTGTCGAGCTAGGGCTGAGTCTGGAGCTCACAGACCCCTCAAGCCCATTGTCCAGACTGGGTTACAAACCCTTCACACACCAGGCTGGGTCACCAGACCCCTCACACACAGGTCTATGAGCTAGGTAACTGGCAAACAGGTCCTTGGAAGCCATAGGTTCAAGGGCATGGCCATGCGGGTGGATGCCTGAGGCAGATACCAGCCGAGGTGGAAGCACCATGCATGCACACTCACTCCACCCCCACCCACACAATTTGCTTACAAAGAATGCACCGCACCACCCTCAACCAGATGGGCAGGCAAGGGGGCCTGATTAAATTATTCTATTTTCCCAACAACATCCCACACAATTACATATACACACTTAGAAATAAGGCTGCCATAAAATATGTAGACATGTTAGAAAATGATTATCACTGAGTATTAGTGAGAGTTTTTTCACTTATAATTTTTAAATACATTTTAAGATTTCTTCACTAACTATTACAGTCAGAATATGTGATGTTCAAACAACTCTGGTGACCCACTATTCTGGTGTTTTGTGCTTCAGACCTAAGGGCAGTACCTGTTCAATGTTATGTGTACATATTACATAAGTACGTTGGCAAATGAACTGTTGTTTTTTAAAAACGTATCATCAGTTAGGGAACTAATTTCAAGAGAACTGAAGAAGATCTTGAAACACAACAATTTTAAGTGACTTCCTGAATATGCATGTGTGTGATCTCTGAAATCACTTTTTTATTTTCCTTCTACATTCCTCTTTCCTTCCTAAGTCTAAATTTTTTTGTATTGCTTCAAAGCATCTGGACTTGATCTCAGAGGATATGTCACGCAAACTTACAGGACTAGAGAATTTCAGCAAGTGAAGAACTTTAAATTTTTTTTGCCAATCCTAGATAGAAGTTTCTAGATTCCTAGGTTTTAGAAGACTTAGCACCATGAAAGAAAATGTTGATGTTTATTTAAATAGGAAGAAAGAATCAGAACGGAACCTGCAGATCAGCCTCTCCTCTCAAGCTCTGACAGTGTTAGAAGGCAAGGAGTGGGTTTGAGACACCAGAGAACAGAAGCCACCTGTATTGCTGGAGCCCCAAATCTGAGAGGGCACTTGCTTATTAGTGTTTGCCTATTCCAAAAAACTCACCCAGTATTTCAACAGGTAGAGACATCAGTTTATTAGACTTGCAGTTGTCACTGACGGTAGCTGGCCAGCTAGAAATCCACACCACCACAGGGTACATACAATAGTTACATAGTGAACAGATCAAAGCAGGGGTGTAAATCATTTGCAGGCTTACAAGTAGACCCTCACACAGCTCACATAACTCAGAGCATGGGATATCTGGCTGAGTAGATAAGTTAATCTACTCACTACTCTCCTGGTGCCAGAGTGCTTTAGCACCAGCTTGCTATTTCATTTAGCTAGGGTCCCTGCTTCCTCCAGTCTTCTAAGGGGACGTGCCTTTCCTTGGGTAACTACCTTGGAGGGGGAGGGGGAGCTCTGGTATGCACAGGGATGGGGAATAGGGTTATGTCCAGCATTTACCCTACACCACCATACAGGGAAATTACTGAGAGCATCACCTATGGAGCAGATTTTCCTCTTACGCTCTTCCCATACTATAAGGCAAAGCGTTTCTTGGAGATTTCAGGGAGCAAAGGCCACTACAACAGGACGTTGTCCCATCCATCACAAACACATTTCTGATCAAGGTGAAG
Source organism: Cynocephalus volans (assembly GCF_027409185.1). NCBI lineage: Eukaryota > Metazoa > Chordata > Mammalia > Dermoptera > Cynocephalidae > Cynocephalus > Cynocephalus volans. Next base: position 91,821,361 of record NC_084473.1, on the reverse strand, counting down.
ACTGTCTGCCGAAAGTCACAGACCTCCAGCCCAGGGCCTAGCCCCTGCTCCTACCACCTACTCTCACAGACCCTTGACTTTGCTACTGCAATGTCTGCTGCTTCCTTCCTGTGTCCTGGGAGCCTCCCAAGGGTCCTCTCACTGTCTATTGAGACCCTCCCCATGAGGACTCTTGGACTCCACTGCTGACCAGTAGTGACTTATGGAAGACCCCAGATTGCAAGGACAGTGTGATAAAATGTTGCTTTCTATGACAAAACAAATTTGTTCCCTTTGGGTGTGTGGGGAAAGGTGTGTTGAATATATAGAATGAGCATGCAGAAGGGAAGATACTTCATCTGTTCAGACTAGGGCAGGAGTGCTATTAGGAGCTGTGGAACAACCTCTAAGATTGGACATTTTCTCTGATACCCCCAAATTAGAGCAGAAACAGCTTCTCAATAATAGGCATCAGAAGGCCTACTGATGGAGTAGAATTTGAATTTTTGACTACTTCATAAGGAAAATGCAATGCAAAAAAGACAATGAGGTGATGTCATTTAATAATAGCACACACCCCTGACTTCTACATCCTTGTTAGATCCACAAGGAAAATAGTTATAGGATATATTATATTCAACTATTAGTTATTTATTGTGGCATAATAAATTTCTCTAAAATTTAGCAGCTTAAACAGTAAACATTTAGTGTCTCACACAGTTCCTGAGGTCAGGAATCTGAGAGTGGTTCTGCCTCATGAAGTTGTGGTCAAGCTGTTGGCCACAATTTGTCATCCCTGAAGATTTGCCTTGCACTGGATGATTCACTTCTAAGCTCACCTGTGTGGGTGTCGGCAGGAAGCTTTCACTCCATGGGGCTGCTCTTGCTATGGCTTCTCTCCGATGAGTGATTCAAGAAAGAGAGAGA